>NC_067472.1:137353028-138793028 GCF_947179515.1 Apodemus sylvaticus | reverse complement strand
CACTAAGAAGAAGAAAGACATTTCTCACCATTCATTTATTATCCTACCTCATTCCACAAAGCTCTCGTGCTCCTGTCAGTAGGAAGGTCACCTGGTCCACTCTCCAGTTTGTTGCCCTGAGGGTTCGACAGTAGCCATTTCTGCCTGTGGTTTTGAAGCAATGACAAAGCAAGGTTTCAACAATGAATCACGCTGTAGCACACATCTGGATGTTTGTACCCACTTGTTCATCACACTGTTAGGTCTGTTTCTCCTAGTAAGATGTGATCTGCCCCATCATCACAGAGAAGAGGGGAACTAAAACCTTCCATACAAATTTGAACTACAACAAGTAAGATGGTCCATTCAAATAAATGAGCTGTTGGTTTCTGTCTACCTAGACTTTGAAGCAATGTGTCATGGGATTGGGGAAAAGCCCGTGTATTTAAGCCTTATACTTTCGTCATTCCCATACTGGAAGCTAACCCAGATGAGGGTTCTTTCTAATGTGGCTTTCCCATTGGGGGATGAGCCTTCTTTACATTTCTTTCTGAAATACTCAGAGTATCAATACTCTAAAATCTCTAATCAGTTCCCAAGCTGTGTCCTTTGAGCTCTTTGCTCTCCCACTTTAGGACTTCAGCAAAGGTGACACAGAGCATTTTGAAGTCCATCCTTAAGACCTGCTACTAAATCCATGGGTCAGTTTTGGATTAAAGTACGAGTTAGCTTGAGATTTCCCTTCAAGGACAAAAAAACTATAGCTTGAACTCAGGCTTAAAGGAGAGTGTTACCACATGGAAAGCGCTGTAAGAGGATTGAGCAAAAATAAAAATTACACTGCTCAAATTTCCTGAGCTCACTCCCAATGTTTAGACAAAAGACATGCTTTTCAATTGTAGCTCTCTAATAAAATGCATAGGATCTTAGGCATTTCTGTCACAGCATGAGGAAACCGCTTCAGCCACAGATTCCTCCTCCTCTATCACACGGAGACAGTTGCACTGATTTCATGGAATGATAAAGATTCATATGGCCTATGAACAAAATAACTCTATCCCACTTTCTATGTATGCTAACAATCTGTCCATCAATCTATTACATCACGTTATAAGTAATCACTTGGAAGCCTTTATGTAACTGGAGCTCAAAGTCCTCAGCTACCTCTGCTGCTCCAGGAGTACAGACTCTCCCAAAGCTAACGCTTAGACTCATGAAGAAGTCTAAGAACAAACAGGAATCATGATGAGATGGAGGTCTAGCCTAATGTCTCAAAGTCCTCCGCACCATTGCTTACCCTTGTTGATTGATCAGGATCCTCCTGGTATGTGTGTGTGTGTGTGTGTGTGTGTGTGTGTGTGTGTGTGTGTTTTGCTGGTTCCAAGCAGAGAGGCTGTGTGCATAGGCCTAGCCTTTTCAGCCCTAAGAAGTATTTAAGAAATGAAGACTCATCTCCAGGCTCTAAGGTCACAGGCAGCTCTTTCTAACTAAGCATAGACTACCCTGTCATTTTTCAATTGATGAACCTTCTAACTAAGGCCTATGTACCTTCTGCTGGTATTCTAGGAGAATACAACATTTTATATTATTTCATTCTCCCTCTCCTCTGGGAGGAAAAAAAGTCAATTTCTCTCCACTGTTCATCTGTGGGTTTTTTTTTTTTTCTCTTCATTTTGTTTCTTAACTAGGTGCTCTCCCAATTAATCACTTCTCTTAATTTAGAAGTTTGACTCTAAATTATCCTAGATCTCTTCTGTCAGAGAACATTTCTGAATGTACTAAATCATTTGAAATCCTGAAAATAAATAAAAATAATTTTAAATAAAATGTGGTGAGCACCCCAAGCCTTCTTAGGGTTTACCAGTTCTTTAATGGTTGTCAGTCCATGGACACAAGCACTTCATGACCTTTTTTAAACTGTGAAAAAAATGTGTGCAGATGTTTAAGCCTTGCAAATGTTACTGATTAGAAGACTGTAAATTTTAAACTATAGGCTTCAAATCTCTTATTCTTACAAATGAGGAGGATGAACATGACAGATAACTTACTTGAGCTTTTATAAACTGAGTTTGAATCATTATATCCCCTGCTTAGGCCCCATGTATTACAAGTAAGGAAACTGAACATTGCAAGGAGAGTAAAAGTTTACTGGAACATGGAGAGTGTCCTGTGATATGGAGGAAACTCCAGTCTCCTTGAAACTTTCAACACTGGAGCAAACAAATAGTTCTGAAGCTATTTTTCTTATTATTTTACTTACTTTTTTCCCTCCTCTCTAAATTTTGTATGGCAATGTCTTGATTCATACAAGGAAGATGACAGTTCTTACAGAGGAGACAGAAATGAGTCTAGACATCAGCAAATATACATATATTCCTTGCTGTGTTCTACAGAAGAGCCTATAGAAGCTGAGAGATCATTACATGCATTGTAAAAAAAATGCAGAAAAATCATGTTTGACAAAAGGAAATGCATGCCAATGGGGAAATAGATTTGTAAAATGTGATTTTATAATAATCTTAGGGTTATTTTATTCAACTGTATGTTCTACATATGGCACATAAATGGGTATTGTGTGGATGATTGATGTTGAATGAAAATAGATGTTAATTGGCAATGTCTGAGTTCAGCCTTCTCTCCACACTTGCATGTGAAAGTCCTCACTCACATGTTATCTGGACCAAGAAGAGGAAATATCCATCTGGGGCAATGAAATGCAAACCTCTGGGCTTGATGGCTTACAGCACACCACCAGTGGAAAGAATGCAGACACAAAGACACCAGCTTACACCAGCGCCCATGATTCCTCTCCTCCTCCAAAGACTTTCATTTTAAAAAAGGTTTAAGAAGGTTTGTAGGGAGAGTCAAAGTTTACTGGAACACGGGAAGTGTCTGGTGTTATGGAAGAGACTCCAGTCCCTTGGAACCCTTCAACACTGGCAAACCAAAATGTCCAAGGCTACTCTTGTTTTCTCTTTCTCTTAGTATTTTACTTATATTTCCCCTCTCTTCTCCAAATTTTAGATGCCAATGTCTTGATTCATTTCTTTTATTGATTGATTGATTGATTGATTGATTGATTGAATTTTTGGGTTGGTTTTTTTTTTTTTTTGAGACAGGGTTTCTCTGTATATCCCTGGCTGTCCTGGAACTCACTCTGGAGACCAGGCTGGCCTTGAACTCAGAAATCTGCCTGCCTCTGCTTCCCAGAATGCTGGGATTACAGGCATGTGCCACCACTGCCTGGCTCAACGTCTTGATTCATACAATGAAGATGACAGATCCTACAGAAGAATATGCAATGAGGTCTAGTTATCAACAAATATTGCTTATGGCTCTTGCTATGTTCTATAGGAGAACCCATAGAGTCTGAGAGAATTTGAACTGTAGAGCCAGAAAATTTGGGCAAATATTGGAAACTTAAAAGTGACAGACAGAAGGGGATTTTTTTCCAGGGTATTTGGGACCAAAATCAATCGTTTGAAAGATACTAAGGATTGGTGAGGACTTGCCAGAGCAGCATCATTCTCTCTGCTACTAATATTCCTTAAACCATTTGAAATGTTGCCATCTTCCCAAATAAGGGGCAGGGAGCTTGTCTTCTTAATATTTTGCTAACTCCATTTATCCTTGTGTTCTGTTTACTTTCCATTATTCATTTTCCAGCATCATTGTTCAGAGCCAGCACACAGTAAGAGCTCAGCAATGGGTGAGAAGCCCAATAAACCCTGGCCCATGAACTTCGAAAAGATTATTTTATTTATTCTTTTCTTCTTTCTCAACCATTAATCTAAGCTCAAATTCCTACCAGGCGCAGCTGAAACCCAGCCAGATGTTCATAGTGGCTCCACCATTCTGTCTGAGTGTGTTTTAAAACATTTCTTTCTGTTTGTTGGTTTGTTTGGTTTGTATTGTTTTTAGGCAAACACCAAAGAAAGAAACAAAGCTTTCTTCCCTTTTCTTCTTTATTTTCGTGTACTGCATTCTCCTCCACACCTTCACCTCCTCCAGCTTGCCCTGGGAGAGACCAAGATTGCAAATCCATTCTGGAAACTCAATTTGTTTTGAGAAGTTGCACACACACAAAAAGCCACAGTAGCTCCTGCACTGCCCCGAGTTAAGGCAGAGTCTGTGTGTGAGAACTTCTCTGAGGAGTGGAGGCGCTTTCCAAACCCTTTGCTTATTTCAATGGCGCACCTGCTTGGCTATCATAATATATAGCTCACATTCTTTTGCTTGTCTTTGTTTAGGTAATTACTAGAGTTTACAAATACTCCTTAAAATATAATTACTGTAGATTTGCCTAGGAAGTTCAACAAGCTTCTCACAGTTGTTGAATTGTGTTTCATACACAGAAATGTACTGCTTTGAAATATTATTACTTGGTCCCACAGGAACCAGTTACCCAGATTGGAATTGTTGGAGATTATGTAAATTTTGCTCTTAATTTGCAAGGCTTTTATACATATATATATATATATATATACACATATGTATATGTATATATATATATATATAATGCTTTCATTATTGAACACTAAATCTGCTTCATATTGTACTCATACAGAGGACTGAAGATGTTCATTACTCATACTGGGAATCTGACCCAGTCACTGGCATCTAAACTGCTGGTCTTGGTGTCTGCGTGTCAAGTAGGGGCTTCACCCTTTTTGCTCTATACCATTGCATTTCTGTAGAATACTTGGAAGCGTTCAGATATTTGCTTTCTTGCCAGTGCTTTCTCTCCCAAACCAAAGTAGATGGATATTCCCTTGAGCAGTACATGCACAAGTTTATTGATCTTTGTATTTATCAATTTTTTTGAGAATCATTTTTGTTTATTTGTTTTGTTTTTTCTTCTTTTTCAGTCTGCTCAGTGAATATAAGAGTATGTGCCACAGCCAGCGTCTACTGGGGTTGCAAGAGAAGACTCATGGAAGGGCACTCAGCATTAAAGTACATGTTTAATACCTGTTGGCTGTTTATATTATCACAGTCTTATCATAGCTAACCATTTCACCATTGCCTCAACAGGAAATTCGCTGTCTTAATAGTCATGGAAATAGAATTTCCCATTTTATATTCTAAATACTAAACTATACAATGAAAAGTTCATTCAGAGGACTGTATTACCAGAACCAACATTTTAAAACACCAACTCAACTATCAAAGGCCTTGCACACTGGAGTTTCAGTAAAGAGGGGGAAGATGCCACCACTCCCACAGGCCTTTGAGCTCCCTGGTTGTGGCTTTGAAGCCCAGTACAAAGGCTCGGCAGAGGGCACCAGCATGCACCTTCACATGAGGCCACACAGGAAGAGGCACTTTACATATTATGCTTCCTGCTGCATATTCTTACCCCTTAAGGCAGCTAAATGCAGGGAGGAGGATTTTTTTTTTTTTACTGTCCTTTTATTTAAATGCATAATCAGAATAGTTGCTAGGGAAGAGCCAGAGAAAAAACAGTTCCAGAGTAGAGTCCTTTATTGATCTAAGAACTGCTTTATGAGCTCAGAAAGTTTTACCCTCGGTGCAGAAGTGCCTAGAGTCTATTATTTGTGAATTAATAAGCTGTACAAAGCAGGGAATGCAGAAAATGTAGTGGCTCAGTTTCAGACTTGTTCCCAAGTTTTGATGATTTAATCTGACAAGCTTGAGTGGTGCAAAAACAATTTCCAAGGCTTTCTTTACATCTTATCATTGACCTCGCGGCCTTCTTTGAACCAGTCCCCTAGCCCAGCTTCCACTTACTGCCTGCCCTGACTGCTCCCCCAACTGTCTGCTCTTTATTCCCCAATATATCTCTGAACCTCAGATCTATATTTACAATTGTCTCACATGTGGAAGTCCAGGAATTAATCAAGAATGGGTCATGGTAGATACCATCCTATTATTTTCTTCTCTTTTGTTTCCTTAATGATTCAAATGAACCTGATCTCCAGTGCTGTAACTCTCATTTGTCTTCAAGATTTCCATTTTGCTTCCCAACTCTCTCTTTCTAAAATAGCTTTCCGGTGAAATGTAGCCCTAGGTCATTGTTTTTGATTCATAAGAAAGTATATCCATCCTGCCCAGAGGACCCTGGCCCATTCTTTCTCTGGGCTGAAATAGAAGTATAATGTTCAGAACAATGTTATGTTCATTTGTGAAGCAGATTGAGAAGATGGCCAACTAGTTACAATTATGCTAGCCTTAATATCACTGAGCTTTTCAGCCCCCAACAAAGTGGTCCTCAAACTTTGAGCAGGATCTACAAGGAACAGATAACATCTAAATTAAGCTAACTCTTTTATTCTGTGGGATTTCCAAAGACCATTCTCCTTCAAATTCATACCTGAATGTTACAATATCTCTTCAGGTTAGGATGAACCCTGCTGGATAACTTCATAGAAAATATTCCAAGGGATATTAACAGAAAACACATGAGAAAAGATCCTATATAGGCGCATATTATATAAAATGTTCAAACTCATTGGCAATCAAGAAATGTGGCTGAAAATATGAAACATCATTTTTTCTTGTTGTCCACTTGATATCTTAAAATGTTAAAGGTAGATCATGGTCACTGTAGGTTCTAGGAAGGTAGGAAAGTTATACACACAAGAAACAGTAGACTGGGAGCATGGATTTATGTACTAGTACTTCATAAGCCACTGATTTTATGCTTCGCAAACATACCAGGTCTAGTCACTGAGAACTCCAAAGGGTATGTATGTTTCAAACAAATATTTCATAATCATCAAAATAGAAGGAGTACCGGGGTCATTGGAAAGCTCAAAGAGGGAAGGCAGCAGATGAGGGACAGTAGAAGATGTAGTTGAGTCATAGATTTGGGAAAGGAACTGGGAAGCCTCTGATTTGTTGAGCTTAATGTTTTTGGCTTAGAGTCACTTCAGACACTTGGTTGTTCTAGCACTCTTGATCAAAGGACTGGGAGGAGAGTGCAAAGAGAAGTGGTTTCCACACAAATACCATGTCAATTTCCAATATGTTAAAAGAGAACACATATATTATGCTAAGGTTGTGGGTGGATTGTAGCAAAGCAAAGAGTACGGTAAGAAAGCAAAGAGGAGTACAGTAAGCTCAACAATCAGAACGTTCACATGGTAGCCTGACAGGTAGAGACAACACTAGCCACCCCCTTCTCTGTCATTTCCTACAAACATTTGTCCACTTTAGGAATGCACTGGGTGACTATTGAAATAAAGGATTAAGGAAGTTGGTCAAGAGATAATAGAATGAAACAGGTTAAAAAAACAGAACACTGACAGAAATTGTCAGTCATTGCTTCAACCCCTACTGTATCTTGTGCACTGTCCTGGTTTTCCTCTTAGTCCCAGGATCCACTGTTCCAATGGGAGCCATTCCATGTGCCACATTCATGGATTGTTATTTAAGAATTGGACCAAAGAGATACAGAGACAGCAGCAACTGGCTAAAAACAGGTGTTTGCAACTAACAGTTGATCTTGAAGCATTTTCTACATACAGTATATGTTCTAGTGATTATCTAGTGTAATTCTAGGTAGCAGATGTTTTCATTACCCCCATTTTGCAGTGAGATGTAGAGAAATTAGGTACATTTTCCTGGGAATCAGCTGTTAAAAGCCTTCAGATCTCAGGCAAGTGGCTGCCAGAGCCTAAGAATTAACAGACATGTCTATGGAAGACATCACCATTACTGGCTATGGCTATGGTCTCTTATATGCCTTTCCCCTCGAGTTTGAAACGCCATATCAAAATCACAAAGGTGGAGCACACTTGCACCACACAGCAGTCTCTGAGATACTTAGCTGTAGCTAGAGTCTCTCTTCCTCAGAGATCTCAGAAATCAACTAAGTGAGGGATGTCATCTGCTAACCCAGCTTAACTAACCCAGCACAGCTGAGGATGATACTAACTCAGAAAGTGACCAGCCTTAGAAAAAGAAAGACTTTATCCAAAGTCTGCAGAAGCCACCACTACCAAATGTCCCCTGAGGACTCATCTTAGCTGGGAGTCTTCCTGGGAATTTCGCATTATCTTTTGGTGCTTCCTTGAAAGCTGACAGGACGCCATCTCACACAGATGGCTTGAAACAAGAAAGAAAAAGAGAATGGAGAGAGGGAGAGGGAAAGGCATAGGTACGGGGGACAGAAAAGGAATGAGGGAGGCAGGCAGGAATCAAAAGCGCTCTATGTACCCTGAATGTGGGATGGAAAATGAAAACAAAACCACTGTGACAAAGACGCTTTCAGCTCTTGGAGCCTTCTGGGGCTTGTTCCTAGGCAGGCCACAAGCTGCTGCTTTACAGCAGTGTCCCCTGCTTAATTAGCATTTTTGGATCCACCACAATTCAGCTGGATAGCCATTTCCTTACAATTGATAGTCGCCTGGAAATGGCTCTCGCAGCTGGGCCACGGATCCCTCGCCCAGGGAGCCTGTAATCGAGCCGCTCAACAGCCTTGTTCAGCCATAATTAATATTTCTAGAACTGCTGCTCAGAGGCCCCCGTAACTGTGTCACACCAGTGGGGAGCCAGTTGGAAGAGGATTTACTGCTGGACTAGGGTGACCCAGCTGTGCAGCCACCAGGCCTAAGCAGGATGACAGCTCCCAGGCAGTCTCCATACACCACCTAAAGTAGAGAGGGCAAGACAGAGAGCAGAGTGGATTCCTGGTTCTGAGGCTGCCAAGGTTTTTAATGGGAGATGACCATCGACAGTGTAAGGCTGAGCTCTCTCTCTTTCTCTCTTCTCTCTCTCTCTCTCTCTCTCTCTCTCTCTCTCGCTCTCTCTCTCTCTCTCTCTCTCTCTCTCTCTCTCTCTCTCTCTCTCTCTCTCGCTCTCTCCATCTAGCATTTCCCCTTGAAGGCCAAAGCTTCCAAAGACAGGCTGGGGAGCAAGAGTCTTTTTGCAGGGCATCTTGTTTCTGACCTTTGACTGGGAAAGGGAGAGAGACTGTGGACCAGAGATGTTAGCTGGCTGGAACACAGGATGAGGAGTGGTCACCCAAACAGATCTCAAGGAGGAGACTTGAAATGTCTAGCCTGTCTTTCATTCTTTCATTGAGTTTGGATTGTTGCAGTGTGTGAATATACCAACTAAGCAATGTAATACAGGGCTAGGTTGGAATCTTTTCTGTGTGACAGATTGAACTTTGTGGGATGGGAAGAGTAAGTTCTATCATTTGCTAGTACATCAGTGCTTGTGAATGCATACATTTAGTATCATATGAAAACTCTCAAAGCTTCAAAACTATGACAGAATACTAAAGTGTCACCTTCCTACTATTGTAAAGGGGATCTGGTTTATTCTATACAAAATATCTAGTATAATGCCCAGCAAAGAGAACTTGGTGCCTAACTTAATAACACAATTTCCACATTTCCCTGAAATGCTAACCTTACTCTTTTCAGATGTAAATGTATTTTAGAGCTGGGCACTATGGCGCATGTCTGTAGCCAGGAAAACCCAGAGCTGTAGGTGAGCCTTGGCTAAAAGGTACATGGTCCCATAAATAAACTAGTAGACTCAAAGCTCCATTTAGCTTTAAACCTGTTTTCTTTAAAATAAAATAGAATAAAATAAAATAAAATATGACCTTTGAATCTACTTAAAACACCCAAGCTCCTTTGCAACTTCTTATCTTCCTAATCCTCGAAGGCTCTAGCTTCCCTACCCACTTCTTCCTCCATTCCATCTTATTACTTGGCCCGTTTGTGTGGTTTCTCAGAGTCTTCTTCCTCTGGTTAACACTTACGAGCCTATTGAGCTTTGCTTGTTGCAGGCTTCACAAACATGAATGTCCTCATATTCTCCCCAGTCCGTGTCTACAAAATATGGCTGTCAAAGTACTTATGGACCAAAGTAAACCTTGGCCTGATTGGATATCACCTACCTAACCAAAGTCCATGTAGGGTATAAACTGGCATTTATCTTTGGCTACTGGTACCCTAGTCCATGTTAGTTTATTTTTTAAAAAAATACCTGCAGATGGAGTAACTCAAAGCTAGTGACTAACAAAAGTATTTAGCACAAATCCTGGCCTACTTCAAAGCCTTGGCAAATATTTGTTAAAAGAGCAAATGATGACTGAATTAATCTGAGGATATTTTATAAAAATGGAATATTTTCATCCTATGAGACCAGCAGCTAAAACTGAAAGGGAAAAAAGACTCAAAAGCAAAATTAAACTTAAGTAATGTTTTTAAAATACCATTCTTAGCTTAGCAATGTTATAAGGATGTTTGAGGAAGCTCTGGGCTTCCAAACAAAAAGTTTCACTCATTTCTTAAATGAAAAGTTAAAGGTCTTAACTAGTCCTGTGGCTAGAAGGAACTTTCTAGAAAACCGGTTTTCTCTTCTTGAGCCTGCACTTGAAAATAAATTCCTCAGACTCTTTAGTGAGTTGCAACCCCATGACATTAGTGGACAATGAAACTATAACAAAGGTGATGTTTTCTACTTCTAGACAGGTGGTTAGCCTAACGGAGATCCTCCATGATGGACCCTCCTCTTCCACAGCAGCCTTGGAAGCCATGAATTGAAAGCTTGGAACTAAGGATGGTAGCCCATTCCTATAATTCCTGTCTCCCAAGTAAGGTGGTAGGAGAAGTTTTGCAGTTTCAAGGATAGACTTGGTTACATAGTGAAGTCTTATATAGCCTGAGCTGCAAAATAAGACATAGTCTCAAAAATAAATAAATAAAACTGCCTTGAGGAACCCCCCCCCCCCCACTTCAGCACCAAACCAACTTATTTGTCAATGAGCAAGTAATCGGTATTTGGTGTATAATATTTTGAGCCTCCTATTTGGGGTAGGTGTCCTTGCTACACTATATGTCAACTTAAACTAAAGCATTGTCAAATAAAAGTATTTCATTTAACTTTATTGTATCAATTTGGAAGTACACTGGTGAAAACAGGGATATAGCCGACTGGAAATCCATGCTAAGTAATGGGAAAAAATATTTGTAAAATCACTAGCTGCTACAAATTAGAAGATAAATTGCTATATTTGGGACAGGGGAGAAAGAAGCTTCAAAGCAAATGTTAGGGCTTTGTGTTCCTGCTGCCTTTGGTGGGATAATTAGTCAAGCAGATGCACTGTGGGGGCATTGATGATGTTATTAGCAAACCAAGACAAAATGGAGCCCAAGAATTAAGAGTGACTCATGGGGACAAACAAGGAAGAGTATATGATTGAACAGGGTATCAGCCTGGTACATCAGAAATCAGGCAGCATGTGATCTTCTGATTCAAGGTTGTTGTCAGTTGAGTTTAAAGAGATGTCTAAGAGTTGAGGTAAAGAAATAAAACTGATCTAAAAAGAGCTTTGATATGTTTACCAATGGATAAACAAAAACATCAGCAGGCTGTTAAGTTTTCAGAAGAAGTTTGTTGCAAAAGGAGCTACAAGTGGACCTGAAAAGTCTAAAGTCATTTGACAGAGTCTTAGTTCAGCCCCGAGTCTAATTGGAGACAAAACATGCTGCCTTCACAAAGGCCAGGTTCCCGTACATCCTGATGGACCCTAGGAAGAATATAGGTCAAAAAAAAATGTTCCCAGATGTCTGAGAAGCCACAGTGGAGTGAGAGAAAGAATCTTCTCTTCTAGACATCAAAGTCAGGAATAAGCAAGGAACTCCTTTGCCCAGAGCAGGGGCTCTAGCAATGAAATGTCTGCCCAAATAGACTATAAAAACCACATGAACTGGTGGCTGCCTTAGGAGACTTTAGCTATGCCGTGTGTTATGATGACATTATGGAGACGACCAAGCTGCTTCCCTTTATCTATTCACAGCTGCACAACTGCTTTCTATTCGCTATTCTCTAGTCACATCTCTATTCCAGGGCACCTGACAGAGGGCACCGCATCACCGGGAAATCTCTAAGTGTGAGTCTGGTGTGTATCTGCATAAGATGGTAGGCACCATTCTCAGAGTAAGGCTAAGTATGATCTTCACAGTAGAAAAAGTGTTGACCAGGAGATGAATGCAACAGAAATTAGACAAATGCCTACCAAAAATAAAAATAAAATAGAAACAAGAGAGGGAGGGGTAGAGAATTGGAGGCAGATTTCATGTTTTCTGATATTAATATCCCATTCCTGAAACCATTTTTTCAGTGGCCCAAACCTTAGAATAGATAAACTAAGAAGAATCTGCATTATCTTCGTGATCCATCATAGAGCCACTCAATTATTCCTTGGTACCTCATCAAAGATACCTGAGCTAGGAGTATTTTCATAAATCATGTAATTAATGATTTCATTTGCTATTCTATTCATTTGTCTGGCAAACACTTATTGGGTACCTTCTATGTATAAGAGTCAGAGGCAGCTGCTGTTATGCAAGACCGACTCAGACCCAGTCACAGTCTACTCTCTCAGCATCCCAGAGTGGCATCCCATATTGTGTCCATTTCTACACAAAAGAGCCACTGTGAACAAACAGCCTTCTCCCTCTGAGGGCCCTAGAGAGGGCCATGGAGGTCAGTGCTTTCCACGTGTCTGAGAAATAGCAAAGGTCAAAACAAAGTTATTAGTAGAAAATAATTGATGCCTATGACATTTAAAGAATAAAATTAATTATCATAGCATTTTCATATTTCTATGCAGATTTCTCCTCATTTGTATCTGCGAATGCATGGCTTGTATGAACTCAGAGACCGCACCCCCAAACACACAAACTGGTACTTTGCACTGCTTGTGTTTACTTATCTTGGTTTTACTGGGTATACCAAAATGTAAGTGCTATTATTCCTAGACTTGAAATGTAATGCAAATCTTTTATTTATTTATTTTTATTGGATATTTCATTTATTTAAATTTCAAATGTTGTCCCCTTTCCCAGTTCCCCTCCTGGAAATCTATCCCATCCTTCCTCCCCCACCTACTCATTCCTGCCTTCTCATCCTGACATTCCCCTACACTGGGGCATCAAGCCTTCAGAGGACCAAGAGCCTCTCATCCCATAGATGCCCCAAAGGGCCATCCTCTGTTACCTATACATCTGGAGCTATGGGTTGCTCCATGTATACTCTTTGGTTGGTGGTTTAGTCCCTGGAGCACTTGGGGGTCTGGTTGGTTGATATTGCTTTTCTTCCTATACCATTTCATCTCCTTCAGTCCTTTCTCTAACTCCTCTATTTGTGCTTTGATTTCTTCCTCAAAACAAACAAACAAAAAAAACTCAAAAGGCAAACAAACAACAACAGCAAAAATATCTAGAGTAATCCCTCATAGAAATACAATGTTAGGTAAACAATAGACTTCCTCTTTGAAAGCACTTGAACATACTATCCCCTTCTTCAATCTTGCATACAGTTTGGCTTTTGTTTCCCTCTTGCTGGGATCCCATGATGGTCACATAAATTATTCTTTTACCAGCTCTATTATTAATTTAGATGTCTAGCTTTACTTCAAGCCCCAAGATAAATGCCAATGGAGACCACCTTAATTCTTCAAACTAGAGCATCATGGGGCATGTACCTACAGCTCTTGGGGCAACCAGTTAGCCTATCTCAGAACTGCCCAGCACTCATTGAGCTTTTAGTAATTATTTATTGGTTACTACCCTTTTCCCCATACTGACCACTCTAAATATTTCCTGAACTTACAGTAAGTAAACAATCTTATTTCCTTGGTCAATGGTCACATTACTCTTTACCTCCCTTTGTTCTATTTCATAATCACCAACAGAGCACCAATATCTTCAAAACCATCTGTCCAGGCTGGCTCTATGACCTCAACATTTTTTCTCTTAGTTTCAGGAGTTTAATCCATTAGAAATTACTCCCTAGTTCTATTTGACTTGTAGTCGTTATTAAACTTTTGGCTTAATACAAAAGAAATAAACATTGAAAAATTCCTTTGACCCTCTTTACCTTCCCAGCTGCTCTGAGCGCTCTTCTTTCTTTCTCAGTGAATTTCTTTGAAGTTCTCTGCTTGCCCTTCTCCAGTGACTCATCCATGACTTCTTATGATGCCTATCGAGCTTGCCAAATTAAGCAAACTTACCTTGCTTAGCATATGAACAGACCTCCCAGCCTCTCTTCATATTATTAGTCAGCTGCACTAGAGGGTATGACTTTTGGACCCTCCTCTTGATCAATGCTTTTCCTTCTTTTGTGCCTTGTGAGTCTCTAACACCTGACAGCCTGGCATATCCTCATTTTTCAGTGAAGGTCCTTAGGCTTCACACAGAAATATGTTACTACTAATTAACTTTACTAAGCATCTGGCATCCTTGGGCATTTCAAGTTCAATGCAGCAGAAGCTGAAACAGCCCTCCTGTCCCCTACCTACTTAATCTCTCTGTTGACCATTTCAAGTCTAGGAATAATAGATATGTTGATCTACAAGCATATTCTTGTAGATCACTTTTATCAATGGCTGCATTCTCCTAATCTCACTTTCTCTTACATCTTGAAGTTGATGTACTTCCTCATGATGCCTCCCCTGAATGTTTCCAGAGATTTGTTAGTTCACTTCGAATCTGCCTACTTCAAATTCATCCTTCATATATTTCTGTCAGGTTTTAAATGGAAATCAAATATTTATATATGTATTAGTCAGGCTTCTCTAGAGTCACGAAACTTATGGGTGGTCTCTATATAGTAGAGGAATTTGTTGATCACTTACAGTCTATAGTCCAACTCCCAACAGTGGTCAGCAGCAGTTGTTAATGGAAATCCAAGGATCTAGCAGTTGCTCAGTCCCACAAGGCAAGTAGTCGAGGAAGAGATAGATAGATAGATAGATAGATAGATAGATAGATAGATAGAGAGAGAGAAAGAGAGAGAGAGAGAGAGAGAGAGAGAGAGAGAAAGAGAGAGAGAGAGAGAGAGAGAGAGAGAGAGAGAGAGAATGTCCTTATGTAAGTCTCCAGCAGAAAGTGTGGTCCAGGTTAAAGGTGTGTGCCACCATGCCTTGGTCTGGGACTTGCTTTGTCTCAGATGACATTGAGATCAGAGATCTCTCTGTTTTAATCTTTTGGGATCCATAGCCACTAGGCCTCAAGATCTCCAAGGCAAGGTCCAGGTCAGAGTTCATTCCAGATATAGTCAAGTTGGCAACCAGGAATAGCCACTACACTATATCTATAATCAATTAATAATTTCTCCTATGCTATAGGACCAAAGGCTCCGATCGTCCTGAGGAACTCAATACTCCCTATAAGGTATGCTTCTTGATTTGCTTTCTGTTTGGTCTTCCTACACCACACTGCTTTCCTACCTGCAAATCACTTACGCTTTCTCTGCCTCCTCTTGGAGTGTCTGTCCATCCTCCCATTTGCCCTCTGCTATCTCTCAACTATCTCCCATGTCTGTACAATAATAGACAAGAAATTCATGCTATGGGCCTTGCTTTCCTTTGCTTAAGTGTACCTTCCAATACAAAACCCCACACATTCATCAACGTTCTAAGCTTCACTTCCAGAAAACGTAGTTCTCTGTCTTCTGGTACCATAGTGCCCATATATTACTATTTTAAGTACCACATTTTGTTTGGAGCATCGTAAGAGCAGGGGTATTTTGTTTTTCTGTCTACCGCTAACACCCAGTGTACACCCAGTGAGATATCTACTCAGGAAGTGTCAGGAGAATGAGACTTGTAAAATTCTCAGACTTTGATGACAGTAAAAGGTGACGTGAAGATGGCAATCTTTGTGGTCGCCTAAGGAAGACTTGTGTCTGAGACAGTTCTGTTTGGAGGGTTTTCAGTGAAATTAGCCTCCCTCATCATCACAATCAGAATCACCCCATCACAATCAGAATCATCTATATTTCAAGTGTTCCATAACCACATGTGTTTAGTGGCTACTATGCTAGTAAAAAAAATGGCTGCAAAATCAGCGCTTATTAAATAAAGACTATAATGGAGACATGTACAGAAGAAATAGCCAACATAGACAATGGCAAAATAGAAATACCACTATTCTAACTCCTTAAGATTATGTATGTTAAAAGCCATCTCCCTTAAAAAAACAAGCTGTCCTTCTGGTGAAACTGGAAGGTTTTTATAGACTGGCTAAACCAGAGAGTGATAAACTATAAGGCCAGAATGTTTATCTGTACAGTGCTTGTCAAGTCAAGGAACTATACTAAAAGCTCAGAAGGAAAAGAAATGCAGATAACCACTCTTGCCTCCCTGTCCCTGGTGCCTGTTGAGTTGAGGCCAAGAGGGATGTTCAGGACAAGGAGAGACACACACAGTGTTTCTGATCCTGCAGCACGCGGGCAGGCATACTCTAAGTCTTTAACTGTGTGGACGGCATCCAAGACTCACTTCTCTTTATGCTACAGACATAGGAACAGAAAAGCCTGCGAGTAAAAATTAAGCCACATAACAAATGTTTTCTTCCCACAAATCTTGTTTTCCTTGTAGCGAGGAAACGAGGGCTTTAACTCTAACCACAAATTGTAACCCAAGGTGAAGAAAATGTCCAGGAAGAGAAGTGGAAGATCAGAAACAGGCTGGAACAAAGAGGGGGCTGGAGGGGGTGGGTGGAGATTAATCTTATTAGGATCGTATATCATGAGGGTGTCAGGTGTGAAGGCAAACGAATGGCCTGTGTTTATCTGTGCTAAACCGTGCGGCTCACCCAAACATCCACTCTACAGAGCGTTTTTTTTCTTCAGTAATAAATTGGCCGAGTCTCGGGGCGTTGATAGTAAAGTACGTTTACCGCAGTTAGAGATCTCTCTCTCACCGGGTTTTAGATGCAACCGTCCTCACCCGCTCTCTTTTTCTCTCTTTCTCCCTCTCCCTCTCCTTTTTATCACTGCTGATTCGAAAAGCCCTTTGGAAAGATGAAGTAGGTAGAAATCAAAATAAATGGATTCTATTAAAACCGGCAATGCATCAACCGCTTGATAAAGTGATTAATAAACAGATTCGGATGGTGATTGATTAAACTCTTTAATCAAAGTGCTAAACTGACTTAATATGGAGAGTTTCAACATGTTCAGAGTGTACATTTTCCCTGCCTATGGTTCACAGTTGTTTGTGTAACTTTTCTGAAGTGTATCCCTTAGGTCGAACCTTCAGAGGGCTGGGGCTCTGGAACGTGTGAGATTATGAAGTATCGCACACTGTGTTAGCTGCTGAATGCTCATGAATTATAGGTGTTTCCTGTAAGGCAGCAAGTCATTTTTCAGAATTCTGAGCCCCTTCAACACAAAAGCTTTTGCTACCATTGCTTCATAGCTCTTTAGGCCTTAATCTGTCAGATGCAAGAAATTGCAACTTTAGAAAGTTCTATACCTTCAGATTTGTGCCCCTGTAAGCAGTGATGGCTTTGCTTCAGGGGCGGGGGGGGGGGGGGGTGTCAAGATTTTTATGGGAAAGACACAGTCTTAATTTTACCATTATGGTATGTTCATGTTCATTATCAGGCATCCTTTTTGATATAATTAATTACATTATCCACTTATCAAGTGAATAAGCCATTTGACGGCTAAAATTCTGTGACTGTAATATGTTTTTATTCAATTTGCATTCCCCAGAAGCAAAATATAAACATATTTGGGATCAAAGATGTGGAGTAGTACAGGGGACAGTATGGTGTAGCAAAACTATGGAGCTAGGGGGAACCTCTGTGGCCCAGACTGTAATGAATGAAATTCAGAAAATTCTACATATTTCTTAGGATAAAGCACAGCCCCAGGAGTCATAGTGCCTGCAAAGGAGAAAGCAACACCCAAGTTGAAGGATCTCATTATGTAGCAAGACACATCACACTAGGACAAAGATGGCCTTTGCTTCAATGAGTTAGTAAAGACACATTAGTCACTAGGGTTTCCTAAGTCCACTGATCATGCAGAGAACTGAGTGTGCTTCTGGGAACTCATGGCAGTTAACTTAGTGTTAAAGAGAGTACAGGGTGGTTGTTGTGGCATGATCCTATAATCCCAGTCCTGGTGAAGAAGAAGCAGGAAGATTTGAAATGTTAGTTGAATTGTGAGTGTGAGATCAACTGGTGTTTTAACACTGTCTCTAAACAGTGAAACGGAGTAAAATAAAATAAAAACAGAAGGTGAGGTAGGAGTTAAAATTTAGTCAGACCCAGTAAGACCTGCAGTAGAGGCACTGAGTAATCCATTTTTCTGCACTATGTTGGCTTCACAAAGGAAAGTAAGTCACGAGGGTGGTTGGAATTATTTTTGGAAAACAAATAACTACCAGGAGTGTGGGATGAAAAGCAGGCAGAAGCCAGGGTAGACAGTAGAGCAGGATGCTAGAGCCAGGATCCTTAGGCTCAGATATCAACTCTGCTGGTTAGAGACCTAATGACCTTGATGGAGAACTGAAACTCTGTGTGTACAGACTCCCTACTGCTCGACCACAGGAAATTAGGGTAGCTGTGATTGTTGCCACAGTGACTGCAGTCCTAGAAGGTCCTCAGAGCAGTGTGGAATGTGTCACTTGATGCTAGCAAGGATTGTTAGCACGGTTTCCAAAAACTGTCTTGGGAGAGGTGGAAGAACACTTTGGGAAACAAACTAGGAGAGTTTGTTTAACCCTATTAAAAAGTGGGGTAAAGAGCTAAACAAAGCATTTTCACATGAAGAACTTTGGATGGCTGAGAAGCACCTTAAGAAATGTTTAACATCATTAATCATTAGGGAAATGCAAATCAAAACAATCCTGAGATTTCACCTCACACCACTCAGAATGGCTAAGGTTAAAAACTCAGGAGACAGCAGGTGTTGGCGAGGATGTGGAGAAAGAGGAACACTCCTCCACTGCTGGTGGGGTTGCAAGCTGGTACAACCACTCTGGAAATCAGTCTGGCTGTTCCTCAGAAAACTGGGCATGACACTTCCTGAGGACCCTGCTATACCACTCCTGGGGATATACCCAGAGGATTCCCCAGCATGCAATAAGGACACATGCACCACTATGTTCAGATCAGCCCTATTTGTAATAGCCAGAAGCTGGAAAGAACCCAGGTGTCCCTCAACTGAGGAACGGATACAAAAAATGTGGTATATTTACACAATGGAGTACTATTCAGCCATTAGAAACAATGAATTCATGAAATTCTTAGGCAAATGGATGGAGCTGGAGAACATCATACTAAGTGAGGCAACCCAGTCTCAAAAGATCAATCATGGTATGCACTCACTAATAAGTGGATATTAGCCTAGAAACTTGGAATACCCAAGACATAATCCACATATTAAATGATGTCCAAGAAGAACGAAGAGTAGCCCCTGGTTCTGGAAAGACTCAGTGCAGCAGTATAGGGGAATACCAGAATAGGGAAATGGGAAGGGGTGTATGGGTGAATAGGTGGAGGGAAGAAGGCTATGGGACTTTCGGGGAGTGGGGAGCCAGAAAAGGGGAAATTATTTGAAATGTAAATAAAAATATATCGAATAAATAAATATAAAAAAAGAGAAATCACTCCGGATAAGGAAAAAGGACTTTTCTTACGAGGTGATGAAATATAAAATTGTCATTGTTTGTGATTCTAGAACTGGACCGAAATTCAGACTGCAAATGGGTTTATATGTTCTGAATCCCTGTATGGGAAGGTTCTAGAACAATCTAGTGTAAAATAGATACTAGAGAACAGGTTGAGGTGCCTAGAGCAGCCTGACTGGTCCTGGCTTCTGTTTAACTTACTCCAGCATACTTTTGAACAAGTGAGCACTTGTGACTACCTGAGATGTGTTATAAGAGCTGGTTTCAGTGTATCCAAAATATATTGAGAAATGTTTAAAACATCTAACCTATGTGTGGGGACTGTTTTAGGCTGAATAATTTAACTTAGCAGGTAACATTGAGAACTAGAGAGGCAGAAATAGATGTGTGCAGAGTGAAAGAGGAAAGAGAAAGAAAGAGAAAGGGAAGGAGGAAGAAAGGGAGAAACGTGGACAGATACACACACACACACACACACACACATTTATGTGATCCTTATTTGTTATTTTGTTCTGTTTCATATACTCCTGGATATAGTGCTATGAGAAACTTCCAGTCTGTTGGAGCTTACAGAAGAAGACACCCAGTGGAAACATGCCTGGCCTCAGTAGACAAAATATTCAGTAGCCTCCCAGCTATTTAGGGAAAGCACTCCAAAGTCTGAGTGTAGAACAGAAGAGATGTCTGATAAGAAATCTCTGGAAATAGAGAACATAGAATCAGAATGCAAGTGGGGACTCTGTGGCCAGATGCACAAGACTGAAGTAGGGGAAGATTTGAAATGAGTGGCAAAGTCAGAATGGCTAAGATTAAAAACTCAGGAGACAGCAGGTGTTGGCGAGGATGTGGAGAAAGAGGATGTGGAGAAAGAGGATGTGGAGAAAGAGGAAGACTCCTCTACTGCTGGTGGGGTTGCAAATTAGTAAAACCACTCTGGAAATCAGTATGGCGGTTCCTCAGAAAACTGGGCATGTCACTTCCGAAAGATCCTGCTATACCACTCCTGGACATATACCCAGAGGATTCCCCAGCATGTAATAAGGATATATGTTCCACTATGTTCATAGCAGCCCTATTTATGATAGCCAGAAGCTGAAAAGAACCCAGGTATCCCTCAACAGAAAAATGGATGCAAAAAATGTGGTATATATACACAATGGAGTACTATTCAGCCATTAGAAACAATGAATTCATGAAATTCTTAGTCAAATGGATGGAGCTGGAGAACATCATACTAAGTGAGGTAAGCCAGTCTCAAAAGATGAATCATGGTATGCACTCACTAATAAGTGGATATTAGCCTGGAAACCTGGAATACCCAAAACATAATCCACACATCAAATGAGGTACAAGAAGAATGGAGGAGTGGCCCCTGGTTCTGGAAAGACTCAGTGTAGCAGTATAAGACAAAACCAGAACAGGGAAGTGGGAAGAGATGGGTGGGAGAACAGAGGGAGGGAAGGGGGCTTATGTGACTTTCGGGGAGTGGGGGACCAGAAAAGGGGAAATCATTTGAAATGTAAATAAAAAATATATCGAATAAAATTTAAAAAAAATTAAAAAAAGAAAAAAAAGAAATGAGTGGCACAGTGACAAATGCCAATGTGAGTTCTTTTTATATATTATTTTATTTATTTTCTATATTCTTTGTTTACATTCTAAAAGCTTTCCCCTTTCACAGCCCCCTCCATATGTTCCATAAGTCCTCTTCTCTCCATCCATTCTCCTATCTTTCCCCCTCCCTTTTCTCTGTCCTGGTACTCCCCTGCAATGCTGGATCAACCCTTTCCAGGATTAGAATATCATCCTAAGAGAGGTAACGCTATCACAAAAGAATACACATGGAATGCAATCATTGATAAGTGGATATTAATTAGCCCTGAAGCTCTGAATACTGAAGATACAATTAGCATATCAAATGAGTTCCATGAAGAAGGAAGAAGAGGGCCCAATGTGAGTTCTTAAAGAACTTTGTGTCTCCCCTTCACTGACTCTTCTCTACACAGTAGCTAGGTTCTGCAGACTGTCAAGATGGATCTGAGGAAATAACCTGACTCCTCAAGGTATCATCAAGTTCACCCTTCATATCTTCCACCATCGTGCTGGATAGTGGGGATCTAAGCATCCTTTCCTTTGACGAGCTGGGCTTTGGATCAGATGAAACAGAACATGAAAAGGTCTACCACCGTGAAGCTCCACCAGAAGTGGCATTAGAATCCATACTCACTCATTTGAAAGTGTTCGCTGAGTATTCATCAAGGGCCTTCTGGGCAGGACTATAGTATAGTAGAAGTACAAACACAGAGCAAAAGATGAAAATGGTCCCTTCCCCTGGTATGCTCACAGTGTAGCACAGAGATGTCTCACATAAAACTGGACATGTGTCACACAGTGATCTACAACCCTGATAGGATCTGAGAAGATGCAGAGCAGACTGCTGAGTGAGTCCAGGGCAAGGGCATGAGTGATATGACAAGGAAGAATGATATGCACTGATATTTGCAAAATAAAAATGTACTGGAGAAGCAGAGAAGGGGGTTGAGACGATCATGAAGAGTTTATTCTTCTAAAGCAGAAATAAAGTGCTGGAGATGCGTACAGCTCAGTTAGTAGCATGCTTGCCTAATATGCATGAAGGGTTAGATTCACTGTCCAACACTGTACAAACTAGGATGACTGTGATCTTGACATTTAGGAAATAGAAGCTAGAGGATAAAGAAGTACAAGGTCACCCTTGGCTACATGTGTTTGAGGCCAACCTTGGCTACAAGTGACACTGTCTCAGGAAACAAAATCAGAAAAGACAGGGGTAAAGTTAATGTGGTTGAAACACAAAGGAAACATATGAAAGAAAAGAAACTTCAGCTGGGCCTGGGACCTAACACCTGGTGAGAACTTAAAACCCCTTCCCCCACTGAACAAATGGTGGAGGTTCTGTGGATGAGAGGAACTCAAGGCCAGGTTTATGAGTAGCAAGAGTCAGTTTCAGGCTGCTAATGCCTGCAGAACTCACATCTCCACTAAACTCCAGGGAGCTTTGTGAAAGTTTTTAAAAGTGCAGATTGCTGGACATTTGAATTCTTCAGGGGATACAGGTCTCACTGGTAGGTCCTGGCCTCATAGAAGAAATATTCAATAGCTCAATCAAAGCCAAGGAGTGAGGAGCACGGGGACCAATGGCTTACAGGAAGAGCTTACAGCTAGCCTCCAACTGTCTTAACAGTGTCAATAAAACTTTAAAATCAATAGACTGATGGAGTGTCAACTGAAACACATCCCAGAATAGGCCGATGATGTCATTGGGACCTGGGAATAAGCCTGCAATAGAATCTCTGTCTCTCCCCTTGCCATGCCACCCCAGGTACTTGAATAGTGCAAAATTCTTTGGAAACTTGTTCAGTTGCCCTTTAGAGAGACACTAAATGTTGCATTCGCATAGATTTTACTTAACTGAGGTGATAGACGATTATGCTGAATATTCAGGAAACACAAAAGGAGTCCTAAAAATGTCAGAAACCATCTGAAGATAGCAACAAGGAACAGTTAGTTGTGTGAGATGTCCTTATTTTCTACATGCAGTTTTTGCAATCATTGAGACAACTCACATATATTTTGATACATTTTTGACCATTGTTGCTGAAAGCTCCCTGTAAACATTTGAACAGCAACGTGAATTTATATCTATTTTAGCTTGTTAAACCTATTGAGTTCCAATATGAACATCATGTTCATCGCACTACATAGCAATTGTGTTATTACCTTAAATAATGTGAAAGCAGGTACTTAATTGCCCACTCAATGCTGTTTCAAGGATTTGAGACATGTAGGAAAAGATATTCTCTGTACATTAAGGCATCATGATATCTAAGGGTAAGCAGCATAATTTTGATTTACAATGGCAAAATAATGTAAAACTTAAACCAGGGTTGAAATGAGAGGTTCCAGTCCTGTCAAACCAGTATAACACCACTAAATTTTCCAGGTTAAGATGGATCACAACCCTTTTTACACCTTATTCTTAATACCCTATAGATATCAGCTCAATAATTATTTGACATATAAGCTATACACATGTATACAAAATATACTGTCAATCAGTCAACATATATACTAGTAAGCCATTCACCACACAAACAAACATGTAACAAATGATTTGGAAGAACAAACCCAGGTGGTAATCAACTACAGAATACCTAAGGGAAGAGGAAATCTTCTATGGTTTTTAAATTGCATCATTTAAACTAAAAATGCTTACCATTATGTTTTAATAATTTGCCAGAACTGTTAACACTTGCTTCTTAACTCCCAGCACTTTGGAACTGGATCTACCAGAGTCCTAGTTTCTTCTAGGGATTTTGGATTACTTAACCTGATCTCAAGTAGTGAGACTGTACCTGAGATAAATACTTTGATAACTCAATTTTAATACATGTAGTTCATTATCTTTAAAACATTAATCTCTGTGGGTTATTTTTATTTAAAAAATGGCTTTATAATGCCCTACTATAAGTTTGGATATATCTGCCAGTAAGGTTTCATTCAGAGAAACTCAAGATTTCTGTTAATGGCTTGGGAAGCCTCCATTGTTAACTTCTTGAGTATTTAAGCCTCCAGTGTTTCTCTCTGAACTACACCATGAAGGCAGCATGGCCACGTCCTTCTATGATATCTCATATATGGAGCTTCCGTGATTTCCTCTGTGGTACCTCAATATGTGGGGCACTCTTTGTGTGTGGTGCTCCCTCTGTGGTACACCATACATGTAGAACATGGAAGCGACTTCTGAACAACTATCCCAACAGTGACAGAGACATTTCTAGCTGTCAAGAGTAATGTCTGTTTAATTGAAATCTAACAGTAAGTAAAAAACACAAAAACAGCCAAGTGGACCCTTAAAATTCACTCAACTGCCCAGCGTGCAGGGGTGAGTTGTACTTCTGAGAGCCATTCAGGAATTATTTGGCTTAAAGAAAGTGCAGTAAGATGATTCTGCTTTTCAACTGGGGTTGTCAGAAGAGGAATTACCTTCCCTGAAAATAAACCACATTGTTTTCTTCACAGGTGGCTCAATTTAGCTGTTTAATCTTAGAAAAATGACAGATTTGGGATCAGAGGAAAAACTCTTGCTTCATTAGGTTTGGAAGAGTGTGAAGGAGATTGTATGTCAGTGTCTGTGCTTCCGTCTGAGAATCAGGTGGGTGCACTGTAATTTTAGAGTAATTTGAAGCATAGAAAATAGAATGTCTCACAAATAGGTGTGTCTTGGAGCTGCATGCGGATAGCAGCGGACTAAGATATTTTCTTTTGAAATAATATTTTGGTTTTACTGTCAGGTTTAATAACTTGCCCAAAATATATGTGTGTGCATTTGCTCAGACAGTTTTTGCAAAGGAAAAGGCCATGCAATTTTCATGACTGGCCACATAACCTGCTCCATTTGGTCAAGAGGGGAAACTAGTTGACGTAGGAAAATAGCTTAGAAAACCACATGTGCTTTAAGCTAGGGATGCTGAAAGTAACGCAGATGTATGTCCTTATTTTGCTGAACTCTATTACAGTTCCATAAACTGTAAATGGAAATGGGATACACACACAAAGCAAAAGGAAATGTAAGAACTCAAGTATGTGGGATTTAATACAGAAGTAATCACAGGGCTTAATAGAGAGCCGGGAATCCATGACTAGGAGCAGGAAATAAAATGGCATATTTAGAAAACACCCACAATACCAGAAATTATCATCACTCCCATAATGATACATTTTGCTTGCAGTAATGTGATATGACCTAGCATAATACCAAAAACTATGTTGTTTTTAATTGGTGCCTCTAATTCTGCCATATGTAGGAAGACCCTAGCAGGGTAAAATTCACATATCAAAGAGATAGATAGCCTGCAGAACCCATGTGCTCAAGAAACTATTTCTAAAATAAATAACTAGGCTAACTAAAAACGTAAAACGTTTTCCATTGACACATGTTGCTTTAACGTGTGTCATTAGGTTGATTACCATTCTCAGAGCTAAAATTGGGACTCCAGGCTGAATGTGTGCAAAATTCATAGAAATATGTATTTCACTTCAATTTAAGCATAAAAAGAATGACTACGTGTGAGAGGGAGTATCCAGAGGTGGGGAAGGGTCTGTTGGAGGGAGGAAATGGGCAAGAGAAAATGGTAAAATTGATTAAAATTATTTTAAAAAACAGAGTACATCTGAGCACTCACCCACTTGCAGGACTGTCTATCCATTCTAGAGCCCTTTACCAGGGGTCGGCGTTCACAGACTTAGATCTAGGCATCCTCCTAGAGGCCCCACAGCCTGTGGAAATGGGCCTTTGGCCATGCTGTGCACAAAAGCTGATTTTTCCACTGACAGGGTTGATGGAATAAGTCTGAAAGTTATAATGCCTTTCTGTACACCAAGACAGAGTAGGAAAGGACAAGATGGGCTTGTGGGAATGCTGAGGAAGACGGATGCTGGCTAAAAGGATGCGATACCTGGGCCTGTCTTCTGCATGTCTCATCAAGAAGTTACCTGTCAGCACTAGCTTAGACATTTGGGAATACAGCAGAAAGAGGAGAATTAGCAAGGCTTCCATAGGTGTTGGTCCATAGAGGGAGACAGAAAACCCAGCATGCACAGAAACTAGTAATTTGCTGTAAGAGTAGAAGAGGACATGCACTAGTCAGTTTGCAGTCCAAGTATCCCCTGTGAAGAAAGGGGAGGTTTTAAGAACAACAAAGATGAAAGTCATGCTGCCAGGCTGTGTGTGACAGTGTGTGAGAAGTAGTGGTAGTTCCTAGATGACTATATTATCACCTAAGTGCTCTCATAGTAAAGAAAGGATTGCAGGCTGAGGAGACTGTTCACTGACTAAAATGCTTACTGGGTAAGCACTAGGACCCATGTTCAATGCCCAGCACCTACATGCTAGCCAGATATTGCACTCTAGGCCTGCATTCCTAGGAGCACTGTAGATACAGAGATAGCCATTGTGACTAGACAACCTATAACCAGAAAGGAACATCCCAACTTCATTGAGAGACTGAGTGATATAGAGAGAACTCAAGGAAGTCACCTATTACTGACATTTGGCCACCTAGTACACACACACACACATATAAATAAGTTCACAGAATGAAGTTGTGAAATGGATACATAGTTGTCAAAGAAAATGATGGCTACCTTATTTTCCTTTACCTTGGGTTGGTAGGAATCTGAACTAGATACAATGTTAATAGCACTTTTAACTTTTATAATTTAAATACAACACTCTGAAAAACATAAACTATAATGTGAGGATTAAGAAAATTAACAGACCCTAACTACAACTCCCTACATAAGTTCCTTGCTTTGTCTGCTTGAGTTTTGTTTATTAAATTGGTGACTATAGCTTATACTTTTGAAAAGTTGAAATGAATTATTTATTTTATATTTACTGAAAATACATTTTCTAATACAACATATTCCGCTTCTGGCTTTCTTTCCCCATCTCCTTGCAGACCCATTCCATTTCCCTCACCACACAAATCCATGCTTTTACTCCTTCTTTTTATTAGGATATAAACAGGCATCTAAAAATAAGAATAATAAAATATAATTAGATAAAAATAAAAGAAAGCAAACCATAATAAGGCAAAACAAATATAACAAATGGAAGGAAAAGAGCTAAAGAAAAAGCTCGAGAAACATGCAGACAGAGGCGCATTCCTACACTCAGGAATCCATACAGACACAAAACAAGAAACCATAATATATACTGAGAATAATGTAGAAGGAGAAAGATAATCAAAGCCTTCTCAAAGCATTTTGAGACAAAGAACCTCAAAAAATGTCGTTAAGTTTGTTTTGTGTTGCCTATCTGAGACTCCCCTGGAATTCCCAGAATATGTCCCTTCCTCTTCTCAGAGTTACAACCCCATCAGGCCCAGACGTGTGCAGGCTTTTTGCCTGCTGTCACACTCTCTATGATTTCATATGTACCTTGGTCCTGCTCTGTTGAGAAGGCATTTTTCCTTGCTGTTCTCCATCTCCTTGGGCTCTAACCTTCTTTCCACCTGCTTTTCCACAGAATTCCCAGAGCCTTGAGGATAGGGACTTGATGGCAATATCCCATTTGGAGTCGAATGTTCCAAGGTCTCTAAGTTTCTGCACAGTGTCCAGTTGGGGGGCGGGAGTGTCTCTGTATTAGTTTCCATCTACTGAAGTAGTAAGCTTCTTACTGAACAGAGCACTGATCCAAAAGTATGACAGAGTATTGTTAGGAGTCCTTTTATTGATGAGTTCTTTTAGTAGAACAGCAGTACCAGTTTTCCCCTGGGTCCCAGGCCTACTACTCATCCTTAGTTTCTTGGGCATCTGAGCAGTGTAGGAGATGGGTTCCGTCTCATGGAGTAGCTTACATTCAATCAGAGAGTGGTTGGTTACTCCCACAAGCTTAGTGCTTCTATTGGACTAGTACATTTTGCAGGCAGCTCACCATCTTATAACAAAGAGTTTGCAGCGGGGTTGGTGTTGACCTTTCTCCCATGAGAGCATGCAGAAAGCATCTCCCAGTACTTTGAATGCTAGTCCTCTATTCTGTTGGGGTGAAAACCCTAAGTAGGCACAAGCTAGACCTCTCCATGTTCAAGGAGTTTGTAGATGTTAGCTTTAGCAATAGGATTTACCATAAATTTGTGGAAAGCAACCAAGAACCGTTGAGGGTTGATTGGGGGTTCCATGGGGCCCTGTTGGCCAATAACTCAATTAGATGTAATGCATTGCCAGAGCTGGAGGCTATGCTTGGAGTTGGGAGAAATCCTGCTGGGGCTCCAGCTCCCTCATTATTTGGAAATTCCATTTAGATTATCTTCATAAAGATAATTTTTGGATTCTACTGTGCTAGGTTTCCATATAAGCCCTCACGTGACCCTTGGTCTTGCCTCTCCCTCCCCACATTTCCACCTCCATTCCTCTTTGATTCCCCTCTGGTTTGATCCTCTTGCTCTTGTACCCCTCTCTGTCCATAACTATGCATTCAAATTCCCAGTCCTAGAGTGATCCAATCTTCCTCCCTAGTCACTTTTTCTATACCTCACCTCTCTTATGATACGAATTATAGCTTGATTACAGAAAACCCAATAGCTAACATTTACATGTAAGGGAGTATATACTATATTCATCTTTTGAGATCCGGAATACCTCCCTCAAGATATTTTTTCTAGATTCATTCATTATCTGGTAACTTTCATGATTTTATTTTAACAATTGAGTGATCTTCCACCGTGTAAATGTACCACATTTTCCTTATCTATTATTATTTTGAAAATTTCACATATGAGTACTGTGTTTCCATTATTTATCCCTTCCTTCTTATTCCTCCAATTCCTCCAGTCCCAGCCAATTTTTTATAAAATTGAAATTTTCTGAGAAAATCGGTGATAATAATCAATAAGTTATTTTGATCTCTAGTTTAATACGTATGCCTTGCTTGATCTTGAAAGATAAAAGCTCATAGCACTGGAAATTACTTAAGAAGAGAAAATAGAGTAACCCACAGCAACTTCCTCGAAGGTGTCAATCATACAAATCATACAAAAGAAACTGTAGGGAAATGTGTTTGTTAATAATCCACCTGTGAGCCCTTGCCATGAATCTGTCTGAGCAGTAACCACAGTCTACCTACTTACATCAATCATTAGGGCTAGCCATCGCGGTGACTGCTAAAGTTTCCCTTTTATACAAGCTCATTAACGCTAAATAACTTAAGATTATAGAATGGGAGAGAAAGAGACATGAATGCATCCCTGAAGCTTCCGTAGAGCTCCGCCGAAGAACAACCCTGACTCAAATGAACCAGTCTCTATCAGCACAAGGCTATGACAAGCCCCTGGGGCTTCCCTGGGAAATCCCTTAGCTCAAGTCTGTACTGTGGAGACTGACTTCCGAAAACTACATTTCCCAGAATCCTTCACCGTAGGTCTTTCCCTTCAGTGGACTTTATAGGGAAAACTGCTGTAGGTGCTTTCCCCCAACTGAACCCTGTGGTGGGGTCAGCTGTACAGCAGCGGTCCTGTCTTCTGCCTTCTCTTGGTGTTATGAACTCCAGTTCGAGCGTATCAGAGCCACTGAGTTAGGCGTTAGTGGATATGGTTATTTGCTCTCCTGTGTTTTTAAAATCTAACACCTCTCCATTATCCCTAGCCACAGAACTGGATGCTGCTTCTGTTAGAAAAGAATAATATTCTCTGAAGTAACCTGGAAAAGTGTTCTTCGTCCCGCAAAACAACAACCACCACAACAACCATAGCAACAATAATAACACAGAACAACAACAAAAACAAAAAAACAAAAAACAAAACATGGGCTATGAACAGCACTGGGCTAGCAAGGTCACTGAGGCGAGGAAGTACGCTTACTTTTTATTCTAAAGCAGGTGATGCCCTTCAGGCATCCCACTGAGGGGAGTCGAACTTCATAATCTTGCGACTGACTGTATATATCTGCGAAGAAAATGAAGGAATCAGGGAAGGAGTCAGTTGCTCAAGGCCATCAGTTTCTAGGACTACAGAAAGTCCCTTGCATAAATGGAAGTTTTATCATGTTGGGGAGTTGAAAGTATTTGCGTAAAAACACAAACTGGCGGACACTTGTGGTGAAATAACCACTTTTGATAGAAACAAACCAAATGAAAAACTTATCTTACACTTTTAGGAACCTCTTGGTTGGTTTTGTATTCGTTTTCTTTTTTTCTTTTTCTTCTTCTTTCTTTTTTTCTTATTGATGATGTTACTTGTATAGTCAGCTTACATCAGTTCTGCTGAAACCACTGAAATTCTTTCATTTATCCTAACCAGACTTTGGCTTGCATGATACTTAGGACCATAAATGAATCTCCTCGGAGGTGTTCTAGGTGGGATTGGCTTTGTCTGTGGCCTGAAGTGCAAAGCACACCTCCCTACTCATGCAAGGTTTGCTTTTGTCATGGACTACTGTCGTTTGAAATATAACAAACGCAGGGTTCCAGAAAGAAACAAGGCTTAACACATGTGCCATTCTAAGTATCGTCGTAGTAAAGGCATTTGCTTTCCTGCCCTGTTGTGGCCAGAGTCTGACCAGTGTTTCCACAGCGCGTACACTACCTGCTCAGCAGTCACTAGGCAAGCATCTGGGTTACCAGAACATTTGTTTTGCTATCACAGTGTTTATGTTCAAACATCCTTTGTTGTACTAATGGCCATAAAATGCAGGAGTATTAGAGCTTGCATTTCAGATACACCATAAAAGCAAAGCCATGATTTGCTCATTTCCAGTAAAAAGGCAAAGGATTCTACTAAATAAGGAAAAAAAATTAAATGTATACTATAACTAATAAGAGTTATAATGAAGATCAATATTTTATCTGTGAAATTTTGCCAAGGGGAAAAAGAAAGAGGGCCCACTGCTGCTGTTATAACTCACGCTGTAAAAGGAATAGCCAGCGTAAATGCATGTCTAACTGCTCACCTTACTTCAAAGTATGGAGGCTTTGCACTGTCTGCATATTCTTCCTCGATGGAAGAGTGTAGGCTTCTTTTGAGAGAGAGAAGGAATATTTACGTAAGTTGAAATTTCAGTATCTTTGGAAAAACTTTTTGATTATACTGTTAGCTATTGCTTATGTCTTACAGTACCTATTCATAAGCTTTATGGTAAGCATCATGCATTTACTGGAATGAGGGTGTGCTGGAATATGCAGCATAGTACCGTCCACATTTTCAGGTGTTGAATAATATCCCCACGAGGAATCAATGTATTGAACTGTCAGTGGAAGATGGGACACTAGTGACCCAAGTCGTGCAATGGCACCATGGAGAGTCAAATGATCCCCTTTAGTGGTCTCATGTTCCATGTCAGGCAGCTGATTCACTCCTTCTTGCTGTAGCGATAAGGGCCTAACGAGATTTTTTTTTATTGATATATTTTTTATTTACATTTCAAATGATTTCCCCTTTTCTGAGTCCCCACTCCCCGCAAGTCCCATAAGCCCTCTTCCCTCCCCCTGTTCCTCCATCTACCCCTTCCCACTTCCCTGTTCTGGAATTCCCCTATACTCTTGCACTGAGTCTTTCCAGAACCAGGGGCCACTCCTCCATTCTTTTTGGACATGATTTAATATGTGGATTATGTCTTGGGTGTTCAAAGTTTCTAGGATAATATCCACTTATCAGTGAGTGCATACCAGGATTGATCTTTTGAGACGGGGTTACCTCACTTACTATGATGTTCTCCAGCTCCATCCATTTGCCCAAGAATTTCATGAATTCATTGTTTCTAATGGCTGAATAGTACTCCATTGTGTAAATATACCACATTTTTGTATCCATTCCTCCGCTGAAGGACACCTGGGTTGTTTCCAGCTTCTGGCTACTACAAATAGGGCTGCTATGAACATAGTGGAGCATGTGTCCTTATTGCATGCTGAATAATCCTCTGGGTATATGCCTAGGAGTGGTATAACAGGGTCCTCAGGAAGTGTCATGCCCAGTTTTCTCAGGAACCGCCAGACTGATTTCCAAAGTGATTGCACCATCTTGCAATCCCACCAGCAGTGGAGGAGTGTTCCTCTTTCTCCACATCCTCGCCAACACTTGCTGTCTCCTGAGTTTATGACCTTAGCTGTTCTGACTGGTGTGAGGTGAAATCTCAGGGTTGTTTTGATTTGCATTTCCCTAATGATTAATGATGTTGAACATTTCTTATGGTGTTTCTCAGCCCTCCGAAGTTCTTCATGTGAAAATTCTTTGTTTAGCTCCGTACCCCACTTTTTAATGGGGTTATTTGGTTCTCTGGGATATACCTTTTTCTCAGCACCTCATGGTACCTTCTCCAAAATAGATCATATAGTTGGTCACAAGACAGACTTCAACAAATATAAGAAGACTGAAATAATCCCATGCCTCCTATCAGATCACTCTAGAGTAAAAGTGGTCTTTAATAACAATAAAAACAACAGAAAGTCCACATACACATGGAAACTGAACAGTACTCTACTCAATGATACCTTGGTGAAGGAAGAAATAAAGAAAGAAATCAAAGATTTCTTAGAATTTAATGAAAATGAAGGCACAACATACACAAATCTATGGAACACAATGAAAGCAGTGCTAAGAGGAAAACTCATAGCTTTGAGTGCCTCCAAAATGAAATGCGAGAGAGCATACACTAGAAGATTAACGGAACAACTGAAAGCCCTGAAACAAATTGAAGCTATTTACCCAGGAGGAGAAGAAGACAGGAAATCATCAAACTCAGGGCTGAAATCAATCAAGTAGAAACCAAGAGAACGATATAAAGAATCAACAAACCCAAAAGCTGGTTCTTTGAAAAAATCAACAAGCTATATAAACCCTTAGCCAGACTAACCAAAGGGCACAGAGAAAGTATCCAAATTAACAAAATTAGAAATGAAAATGGAGATATTACAACAGAAACCGAGGAAATTCAAAAAATCATCAGATCCTACTACAAAAACCTGTACGCAACACAACTGGAGAATCTGGAGGAAATGGACATTTTCTTAGACAGACCAATTACCAAAATTAAACCAGGATCAAATACACCATCTAAACAGACCCATAACCCCTAAAGAAATAGAAGGGGTCATAGATAGGCTTCCGACCAAAAAAAGCACAGGATCAGATGGTTTCAGTGCAGAATTCTATCAGACCTTCAAAGAAGACTTAACACCAATACTCTTCAAACTTTTCCACCAAACAGAAACAGAAGGAACACTACCCAACTCCTTCTTCAAAGCCACTATTACACTGTTACCAAAACCACACAAAGATCCAACTAAGAAAGAGAATTTCAGGCCAATTTCCCTTATGAATATCGATGCAAAAATACTAAATAAAATTCTTGCCCACCGAAACCAAGAACACATCAAAATGATCATCCACCATGATCAAGTAGGCTTCATCCCAGGGATGCAGGGATGGTTTAATATAAGGAAATCCATAAATGCTATCCACTACATAAACAAACTCAAAGAAAAAAACCACATGATCATTTTCATTAGATGCTGAAAAAGCATTTGACAAAATTCAGCATCCTTTCATGCTAAAAGTCTTGGAAAGGACAGGAATTCAAAGCCCATATCTAAACATAGTAAAAGCAATATACAGCAAACCGGTAGCCAACATAAAACTAAATGGAGAGAAACTTGAAGCAATCCCACTAAAATCAGGGACTAGACAAGGCTGCCCCCTCTCTCCATATCTTTTCAATATAGTTCTTGAAGTCCTAGCTAGAGCAAATAGACAACATAAGGAAGTCAAAGGGATACAAACTGGAAAGGAAGAATTCAAACTATCACTATTTGCAGATGATACGATGGTATACTTAAGTGACCCTAAAAACACTACTAGAGAACTCCTACAGCTGATAAACAACTTCAGCAAAGTGGCTGGCTACAAAATCAATGCAAGCAAATCAGTAGCCTTTATATAAGCAAAGGATAAGCAGACTGAGAAAGAAATTAGGGAAATGACTCCCTTCACAATAGCTACAAACAGCATAAAGTATCTTGGGGTGACTCTAATCAAACAAGTGAAAGACCTAAATCACAAGAACTTCAGATCTCTGAAGAAGGAAATCAAAGAAGATCTCAGAAAATGAAAAAATGTTCCATGCTCGTGGATTGACAGGATTAATATAGTTAAAATGGCCATCTTGCCAAAGGCAATCTACGGATTCAATGCTATCCCCATAAAAATCCCAACCCGTTCTTCATAGAGCTAGAAAGATCAATTCTCAAATTCATCTGAAATAACAAAAATCTGAGAATAGCTAAAACTATTCTCAACAGTAAAAGAACTTTAGGGGGATTCAGTATCCCAGAGTTTAAACTTTACTACAGAGCAATAGTGATAAAAACTGCATGGTATTGGTACAATGTCAGGCAAGTGGATCAATGGAATAGGATTGAAGACACAGAAATGAATCAACACACCTATGGTCACTTGATCTTCCACAAAGGAGCTGAAAGCATCCAGTGGAAAAAAGATAGTCTTTTCAACAAATGGTGTTGGTTCAATTGGAGGTCAGCATGCAGAAGAATGCAAATCGATCCATTCTTATCTCCTTGTACTAAGCTCAACTCCAAATGGATCAAGGACCTCCACATAAAACCTGACACACTGAAACTAATAGAAAAGAAACTGGGCAAGACCCTTGAAGACATGGGCACAGGGGAAAAGTTCCTGAATAGAACACCAATAGCTTATGCTCTAAGATCAAGAATTGACAAATGGGACCTCATAAAACTACAAAGTTTCTGTAAGGCGAAGGACACTGTCAAAAGGACAAAACGTCAACCAACACATTGGGAAAGGATCTTCACCAACCCTAAATCCGACAGAGGGCTAATATCTAAAGAGATTTTAGACAAGCTTCAAACAGAGGAAAATGTCTAAAGGAGAAGTGTTGGCATGTCCTCCAAGCTTCTTGCCCAAGTTAAGGGAGACAACCAGTGGGACTATAAAAATAACTTTGAACATCCCTTGGCTTGCCTTTCCCAAGCACCAGGATGAAACAAAGCATGACTGCTGTACCTCCCACAGCATTCTAGGCCCCTTTGGATTTACGGGCAATGTGGGGTATGTGTGAGTGGGTGAGCATAGACTTCTCCCTGTGAACTGTTAAGTGTCTGGCCCTTAGTGCAGCTGGAGTTAAAACAGAAAGCACTGCAGGTTTGAAGACATGGTTCCTTGCTTCAGAGTACATGCTGTTCCTCCAGAGGGCCCGAGGTCAGTACCTAGCACCAATGTCACTGGCTCACCAAGGTCTCAAACTCCAGATCCAGGATCTAACAAGTTCTTCTGCTTTTTCAGGTGCAACACACACACACACTCACACTCTCTCTCTCTCTCCACACACACACACACACACACACACACACACACACACACACACAATTCTTTTTTTAAGTTATTAATAATTTTTTACTTATTCACTTTCTATCCAGCTCACTGCCCACCTCCTGTTCCCCTCTCCCACAATCCCTCCCCCATGCCCTTGCCTTATCCTCTGAGTGGATGGGGCCCCCTGAGTATCCTCCCCACCCTAGCACTTCAAGACTCTGACAGTCTAGGGGCTTCCTCTCCCACTGAGGCCAGACAAGGTAGCTCATCTAAAAGAACATATCTGAGATGTAATTCTTAATATTAAAAACAGCAATTCATTAATCGGTCCTCAGAACCAACTGTCAGGCCGCCCTGCAATTCAGATGGTCCTTGAACACCCTCCTTTTTGAAGCAATAAACATTGTAAAAGCAGGAGTAGGAGCATCAGGCAAGCATAGAGATTTGCTTCTTCTAAAAAGCGTTCTACCCTTGTTGGCGGGTGACTCTTTTTGACAAACAACTTCTCTTTTCTTGTGCAGTTCTGCTAAAATCTGAAAGCCCAGTCATGAAATGTCAAATGAATATGATGCTTTCTGATGTAGAACTGGTACCAGATAGACCATTACACCATAATGTTGGAGATATACAGATGCGATTTCTCCATCAAGTGAGAACCACTGCCACAGATGTCTGGCTGACGCCATGAATTGGCTCCTGCAAATACATCTGCAGGTATTTCTGTGGTATACTCATTCAGAGTCCAGTGGTGTATCTGGATCATAACTTATTTTCAGTGTTTAGTGAAATGTCCTGATTTCCACAGTGACCATACTAGGTTGAACTCCAACTAACAGTGTATTATGGTTCCCCTACATAGTGTCCTTGTATTTGTTGTCTTGATGATAGCTATCCTGACTGGAGCAATAATGAGCCTGTGTACTTTTTTGGTTGGTTGGTTTTATGCTCCTGAGGCATTGCTCATGCTGGGCAGGTGCTCTACCACTGAACATCCTCAGCACCTTTCAATGGAGCTTTGACTTTGACAGAGCATTATTTGAACAGTAAGCAATGTAGTTTCTTCCCCTAGCCTAAATGTAGAAGGAACAAAATCTTGGTGTAGAAAAACTCCCAATGTCTCCGTTATTGCTGAGAATCTCCCAGACACAGACACTTTGCTTCCACTTGAACTTGGCTGACTTGGAGGCTATTTGTTCCAAGAGAATTGTGCTTTCTGAGACACTGAAATTCTAGATGGCCACCTGACCAATTTGGGTTTCTCATGCCAGTGAACACACAGGCAAAAGAGGGCAAGTGTATGGGATGAGGTGATTCATCTAATTGTCAAGGAGAAATTGCGTTTTCACATCACAGTGTAGGGAAAAAACCTTATCCTGAAATCAGGAAATTCTCTAGCATATATTATAATAATTCCAAGTCTAGTCATACATGCTAATTTGAAACTCCAGTGTGCCAGTATCACCCCTAAAGGCTCAGTGTTGCCTGGCAAAAGTGTGCAAGAAATAAATTGTAAAAGAAGGATATAAATACTGATTCCAACTGTGTGTGAACACAAATTCAGGGAACAACTACAGCCTGGGAGGTAGATGTAAGAGTGTGTGTGTGTGTGTGTGTGTGCACGCGTACGTGCGTGAGTGCGTGTGTGTGTGTGTGTGTGTGTGTATACATTCATGCACAATTTTATATTTTTGTAAATCAACTACATTTACCATCCTCTTACTATTTTAAATGTGTTTTTGTTTCTAAACTTATATTGAGATTACAAAGTATTCAGGTGAGAAGTTGAAATGATGCTAAGACAAGCATCATTAAGATGTAAGCTCAGTCAACATTTCCACAACTGAGACTTGTGCTTTTTTGGTGCCTGCTTTCATGGCAGTGTGTGGGGCATCTGTGATTGTGTAAAGAAAAAAATATCTTTCTCTAAGATCAAAGTTATCTGAATAACTTTATGAGCCAGTAATGACCAATGACTAATGCATGCTAATGCAAAATTTTTACCTGGGTAAAATTTCCACTCAATGATACATTGGATAAATATGAAGTAACCAGGCTTAATAATATTTTAAAAGTCCCATTACACAGTCTTAAAAAACAAAACACTTATCAGGTTTCAATGCAATATCAAAACTAATACACATAATTATCTTAAGCACTATAAAATATTTCTTCTTCCAAATAAATGCATATATAAAGTTGAAGCCCATACCCTATAACCAATGATTTTATCAATAGAAATTAATCACAAAAGCATAAGTGAAATTCCAGTAATCATGTTAAATCACCCATTACAAAAGTTTGCAAAACATATCAAAGTCACTCTGTTGTTTTATTTCATTAAAACCACATTTGCTAACATATAATGAGATTTTTTTAAAAACATTTTTTTCTTTATTGATATATTTTTTATTTACATTTCAGATGATTTCCCCTTTTCTGGGTCCCCACTACCCGCAAGTCCCATAAGCCCTCTTCCCTCCCCCTGTTCCTCCATCAACCCCTTCCCACTTCCCTGTTCTGAAATTCCCCTTCTCTTGCACTGAGTCTTTCCAGAACCAGGGGCCACTCCTCCATTGTTTTTGGACATCATTTAATATGTGGATTATGTCTTGGGTATTCAAAGTTTCTAGGTTAATATCCACTTATCAGTGAGTGCATACCAGGATTGATCTTTTGAGACTGTGTTACCTCACTTAGTATGATGTTCTCCAGCTCCATCCATTTGTCTAAGAATTTCATGAATTCATTGTTTCCAATGGCTGAATAGTACTCCATTGTATAAATAAACCACATTTTTTGTATCCATTCCTCCATTGAAGGACACCTGGGTTCCTTCCAGCTTCTGGCTACTACAAATAGGGCTGCAATGAACATAGTGGAGCATGTGTCCTTGTTGCATGCTGAATAATCCTCTGGGTATATGCCCAGGAGTGGTATAGCAGGGTCCTCAGGAAGTGTCATGCCTAGTTTTCTGAGGAACCATCAGAAGCATCCAGTGGAAAAAAGATAGTCTTTTCAACAAATGGTGCTGGTTCAATTGGAGGTCAGCACGCAGAAGAATGCAAATTGATCCATTCTTATCTCCTTGTACTAAGCTCAACTCCAAATGGATCAAGGACCTCCACATAAAAACTGACATACTGAAACTAATAGTGAGATTCTTAATTTTAAATTGCTTCAGCAACACTTCAAGCAATTGTTTGAGTTTCTATGTTGTCAAAGTCATAAAAAATGTTCAGTGGGATCCAATAGGATCCTCCACAGCATATAAAATATAAATGGGACATGGAAAGCAGAAGTGGAAAGTGTCTTTTGAATTTTCTATAAAAATATATGTATTTAAACTGCATGATCCTTCTATTCATTATTCAATATGATTCATTTATAACTAATCTCTTGTCATGTTTAGAAGTTACTATTCAGTGTGAAGATAAATGGAACTGACTCCTCATGAAGGTATGAGTTCTGGCAACCCTGAAGTCTCCTAACAGCATTTATTGGTCCAGTACTATTCAGTTTTACATATGAGTGAACTTTCTAAGATTCTGTTTAATACCTTCTTTTTGTTTGACTGCAGCTTTTCTGTCTTCATCTCCATATCCTTCTCCAGGTACATTACTACCAGGGATGAAATGATAGGGCTCAGCACAGTTGCTTTTAGAGCCCTGGACTTGATTTCTGAGTTATTTAGAAATCAAATCAATCATATTATAGATAGGCAACCTTCTGTTGAAAGGAACCAAAAGAAACAGAAACAAAAGAAAATTTCCTCATCGGGATTGTGAAGTCATTTTATGTTCTCCAGCTCAAGCAGATGCTTTGACACAGAGGTTCAATTGATGCCTGCAGTCTCACCAAACTGTGATGTCACCTCTAAAAATAGCCTTTTGCATGGCTGTGTTAGCCAAAGCAATCCCTGCCCATGTGTATGTTCAAAGCTTACAAGAAGAGCCATCTATAGACCCAGGATATGTTCATACTTCTATTATACAAGAGGACAAGTCCTCCCCAGATGATTTCTTTCATTGTGAAATGCAAATTTTCCATAAAGGTCCTTGGGGTGAGAAAAGGTTATCAAATATTACTTGTGCCTTCATATGAACCAGGAAGCCCGAGCCTCTACTTTAAATGCATCAAGAACAAGAAAAGATAGGTGCGAACCTGTTCAGTGCTGCCTGAAGTAGCTCTACTGGTTAAGATGTGTAGACCACTCATGTGTTCCAACTTTTGATCTACTGCTCACCTGCTTCTGCACAGAGTATCAAAGGTTCAAGATGCAGAGTGCTAAGAAGACAAAACACAATATACTGCAAAGACTACTTTAAATTATTAATCTGCCATATACTGGTGAGCTAAATTTTAAATGTGACATGTTCAATATTACTCTCCCAGCTCTGTCCACCTCTCTGGAGATAGGTTCATTTCCTTGTGTGATAAATACACGGTTGGTAGCAGGGCATAAAATGTCCCATTGGGTTTATGAACTTGGACACTTCTCAGAGATTTCCACCCCAAAATTTAATCCTCCTCATGGTACACAAATAGCCAAGCAGACAAAATAAAGGAGAAAAATAATAAAAAATAAATAAAACATACATACCCACACACACACATATCAACAGCTGATTTTTAAAAAAGAAGCTAGAAATACAACCTGGGATAAAGACAGAATCTTCAACAAATGCTGCTGGTTAAACTGGCAGGCTGAATGTAGAAGAGTCCAAGTAGATTCATACTTATTATCTTACACAAAACTCAACCCCAAATGGATCAAATACTTCAACATAAAACCAGATACACTGAACCTAATAGAAGAGAAAGTAGGACATATCAGGAAAAAAAAAAACAAACCGAGCAAAACACCATTAGCACAGGCACTAAGATCAACCAATAATAAATGCCACCTCTGGAAACTGAGAAGATTCTGTGTGGCAAAGGAAAGGACTTCGTCATTTAGACCAAGTAGAAGCCTACTGAATGGGTAAAGATTTTTCCCAACGCCACAAGCAATAAAAGTCTAACATCAAAAATATATAAAGAACTCAAAAATGACTTATCGTGAAAGCAAATGAGCCAATTAAAAATGAGGCATAGATCTAAACAGAGAAATATCAAAAAAAAAAAAAGGACACTCGAATGGCTGAGAACACTTAAAGAAATGTTCAACATCTTATCCATCAAAGAAATACAAATCAAAATTACTGAGTTACTGTGAATTCACCTGCTCGAATGGATACGATCAATAAAACAAAGGGCAATTCATGCTGGAAAGAACGTGGAGTCGGGGAGCACTCATCCATTGCCGGGGGGACTGCAAGCTTCTAGAGTCACTATGAAAATCAGTGTGTTAGTTCCTCTGAAAGATGGGATCAATCTTCCTTAAGATCCATCTAAACAATTTGTGGAGGTTGGAATAAGAATGGTTTCAGTAGGCTGACAGTTTTGAATACCTAGTCACCTAGTCACTAGCACTATTTGAAAGGATTAGGAGGTGTTGCCTTGTTGGAGGAAGTGTGTGACTGGGTAGTAGATTTTGAGATTTCAAAAGCCCATGCCAAGCTCAGGGTCTCTTCATAAGTCAGAAGAATATCAGGAGGTATCTCTCAGCTAATTCTCCAGCACTATGTATGTCTGCATGTTGCCATGCTTCCTAACACTGATAATGGACTAAACCCCTGAAACTGTAAACAAGCTCCAATTAAACCCCCCTTTTTGTGGTCATGGTATTTCTCCACAGCAATAGAACAGTTAACTAGGACATCACTCTTGGGCATATACCCAAAGACACTTCATCTTATCACAGGGACCCTTACTTATCCATGTTCAATGCTGCTCTATTTATGAGGGCCAGAAATTCCAAACCAACCTTGATGTCCCTCATGATAATATGGCACATTTACACAATGGAGTGTTACTTAGATATTAAAATAATGAAGTCACAAAATTTGCAGATGTGTCAGTTGAAGTAGAAAAAAAAATCATCCTGAGTGAGACAACCCAGAACCAGAAGAGAAATATGGTATGTATTCAAGTATTTGTGAATATTAGCTATTAAGTTAATGTGTGTATGTATGTACATATGTATGAATAGGGGAACCTAGAACAGGGAGAGGGGAATATATATATATATATATGATGTATATATAAAATCTCTGCATAATAAGAAGACCGAGCACCAACTGATCATCTCTTATCACCAAATGAGGCTTCCAGTACCCAGATTGTGTTATATCTAGTTAAGCTATTGACCAAAGAGATATCTGGGGAATCTCCAAACTCTCTAAATATCACAGAGTATTCTCTACAAACTGAAGGCAATGTCCCACTGCTGACGACAATCTGATGACAATACCTACACAACTCATTTAACATGGAGAATTTGAGCTGTTGCCTACATAGAGCTGTTACCTCTATGTTCTAGCATCTTTGGTACAGGAAAGTACTCTGCATGCTACCAAAAGAAAGATATAAACACCAAGTTAGGAACAAAACTTTTTTCATCTACAAAGGTTTCTTGCCCCTAATATATGCTATGGCAATGGTAGCACAAGTTTTGTGGGAGTGACTTAAGATCTACTCCATCAGGTGGGAACCTATACCTGACACTGCATGATTGACCAAGAACCAAAGACTAGATAGGTTAGGAACCTAGAGTAAAACCAAATACTACTGCTCTAAAAGCGAAACAAAATAAAAACATAGCAGTAAAATGACTCCTACTACACTAATAGATCTGCGCCTTGCTCAGCCATTGTCAGAGAATCTTCCTCCTGCTCCAGTGGGGAACAAATACAGAGGCATAAAAATACATATTATAGAGAGGGTGAGAGACATTGAAACATTCAACCTCTATCAAATTCATGCCCCTATGGTTTATGGAACCCCATAGAAGAGAAAGCAGAAAGAGGGTAAGAGTCAAAGGTGGTGGAGGGTACCAAGAAATCAAGGTCCTCTAAATCAACATGATCAAAGCTCATATGAACCCCCAAAGACTGAGGCAGCATGCACCAAATCAGCATTGGTCTCAACCAGGTCCTCTGTGTTCATATTATGGCTTCCAGTTTATTGTTTCTATGGGATCCCTTAGTTTGTGAATGAGTCTGATTGTTTTTTTGGAGGGGGGGGACTCTTTCCCTTCTGTTTATTGGTTTTGTCCAATTACAATGTATTAGTTTTGTTTTTATCTTATATTTTTAAGCAAACATTTAAGAAAAAATATAAGGCTTCAGATTACCAAGAATTTAAAATGCACTAGAATAGGATGTTATTTGGAAATATGGCTAGAATAAAATGGGAGGGCGGGTGAGATAGCTTAATGGGTTAAAGTGCTTGCTGCTCATGCTGATGAACGGACTCTAGACCCAGGGTGCACATAGTAGAAATCAAAGAGAACAAACTCTTCACATTTTAACTCCTACATGCCCTGTAGTATATATACACACACACCCCCCCACACACAAAGCATAAACATACACACACCACTTGCCCACATAAATATGCACACCCAGACACATACACAAGTACACACACACTAAAGCAAATACACAATATACACAAATACACATATATGCACACACACAAATATAAAGGAAACACGTCTAAGCACACATAAACACATACACAAAAGCATTCATATACATATGTATACACACATGAACACTCAAAATATAATTTAAATTCAAATTACCTTAAGATATTTTAAAAATCTAAGTCAACTTCACACTGCTCGTTATGATTTGTCACTCTAATATTTTAAGAATATATTGTAAGCAAATACCAAACTCCTAAACTACATTTTTGTCTATCATGACTATCCTAAATAACATTTAAGAACAAAAGTGCTTTCTAAGCATAAGTGGGAAACTAAAAGTACAGATTGGATAAAATGCTTAAATATTCCTTTCTGGAGAAACACTTTGATTTTTCTCATCATGAGATTTCATTTGTTTTCATAGAACCATTGGTCAATTTTGAAGCTGTGCACAAGCAACCTAAATTTTTCAAAATTTCATCCTGAAATTCAACCCCCTTGTTCTAGCACAGAAGCAATTAAGGTCCATTGTTTTATTGTGGCATTGAATTAATTAATACTGTCAGGAAATCCAAATGTACCCAAATGAAGCTTATTTTGCAATTCTGGAAACGCCTGCCTCACTGCCCCACTACTGTGGCTTAATGACATTTCTGCAACAACTGTGTTCGAATGGAGTCCACATTGCATTTTCTAAAGCAGGACTCCAGAAGCAAGGCATGGGTGGATGGTGAGGCAAGTTGATGATAGATGATGAGGATGGGTAGCCACTCAGAGGGGTGCTGAAGAGGCTGCTTCTACGAGATGACGTGAAAGCGTGTTGCAGCCAACTCATTAGAGAACTTCATCTTTAAAAACAATACAACAATAATTGGGAGATTTTAATGAGTGTTGGTTTATGTCTTACCTCTTTCCATAAGGTTTGAGACTATTCACATTCACTGTGCAGCCAAATATGAGAAATTTGGGGAATTAAAACACAAAGGGTTTATCTAGCAAGGCTTTTGATCAAATGTCTGCAATTCAATCTGATGTTCTTTAACTTCAGAGTGTGAATCCTCCTCTCCCATCCTCACAGCACTGCCATCTATCTGCCAGTCTTCCTCCTGGCTATGTCCCTCCCTTTACATCATATTTTAGAAAACATTTTACTCTATCTACAAGCTGTTTTAGAGGATGTTAAACAAGTTGGAAATTTTGTTTCAAAAATTTTTCCCACCCTGTTTTTTTCTCTTTTATTGCTAGAACTATTTATCAGTATAATCAAAATAAAATACAAAAAAAAAATCCCAATAGCATCAATAGCATGTTTGTTCTTTTTGAGATTATGCTAACCATCAAAAAAATTGCTGCTGTCTTCATGCAGACTGTTTTGAAACAGAGAAAGTAAAGGAGACAACCACTCCACAAATCCACAGGTTTCCCACCCCCACTCTCAGAATGTGGGATCTGAATACAGACCATAGCCATCCCCTGTACAGCTCCAAGTGCACCGAGAAAATGTTGCGGAGCCTAATGGGGAAGGATTTAGTTAATGGCTTTTCCCACAGAGCCTTCACTCCATTTGTCTATGGAAGTGCTCACTCAAAGAAAATGGACATGATTCAAAGGAGGGTGGATGCACACCAGAGAAGCCCACACTGTATCAGAGTAAGGCAGAATCCTGACAGCAAGAGATGGAAGGAATGAACTGCAGGATCCCAGCTATAGCATGCAGACTACAGGAAGTTTGAGAGAAGGCCATCACCAACCCCCTGACACCACCTAATGCAATAGGAAAACAATGCAAATCCAGTCATACCTCAGAACTTCATTACAGTGTATGAAAAGGTGGACCAAAAACAGTCACAGGCTAAAATAATGCCATTTTATAAGGAAAATGTTTTAATACTTTGAGTAATTAACAGATACAGAAGACTGCCCCCCCCAAACATTTTAAGCAAAGATACAAATAACTTGGCAATCAGATAACCCCTAAGAAAACATTTTTCTAACATGAGTTCATCTGTCCCTAACATTGAAAAACATGCCTAAAACTTGAACAAAGTTGTAAGCCAAGGATGCCTAAATGGGAGTGTTACACCGTGTACCTCCTGTAAATATTTCATTTGTCCATAGATTAGGGGCTGAGAATGTCACGTTTTGGATGTGGAGGGCAGAAGACAACTTCCAGGTGTTGGCTTTTTTCATTCCACCATGTCGATCCTGGGGCTCAAATGCATTTGTCACCCTTGAAAGCATCCGGCTTCACTATTGAGTCATTGACATTCACATCTCAGCACAGTTTATCCTGAACCTCACCATTCCCTCTGAGTCCAGCAGTCCACATTTTGTTTCTCTGTTAGCTACTCACAGCAGAATCCTTGAAGGCTAAGGTGTCAGGCAAAAGATTTCTCTTGAACTAAGGTGGTGGGAAAGGCCTATTTTGATATCTTAGCTCCCCAAACAAAATTATAAACTTTAAACCAAAACGACAAAGAAAATACTCAAGAGAAATTACTTGTGGAAAGGTCAAATAAACCAAAATTACATGCATTGAACATACATATATGCAGACATAGATGTAGATTTCTGCAGATGTGTGTGCACACCATATAGTCTTCGTGTATATATATGAATTGTGGTGAAGTGGAAATACATTAATTCTTCCAATAGTCAAGCTCTAGACTTTGTAATCAAATGATAAGATGCTGTTCCACGAATGGTAGATGCCTAGACTCCCACAGAAGGAAAATTACCTTGAGGAAGTATATCTAGCTACTTTCACAAATGTAGGAATATTTGCAGCTTTTACAAGTTTTTCAACAGCCCTACAATGTTCAATACAAGTGTCAGTTTAATGATTTCGATTAGTCTATAATGCACAGTCAGGCTTTGGCAAATCCTGCACGGCCGCATAGAAGGGAAGACATGGCATGACATGATTCCCACCCCTGAAACAAACTCACCAGGGTGTGAGCCTCCACAAGTGTTGACAGTTGTTGGGCATGAGGCTTGTTTGCATAAAAAATATATTTTACTTCATGTTCCTCTTTCACAAAATATTTTCCCTGCCAGGGTTATGGGAAAAGTCTTCTGTGCCAAGTTTAATGACTGTATGACTGTATGATAATCAGAGACAGCATGGGTCCAGGAGGTGAGGGGAAAGCTACGTCATCCTTAGCGAAAATGATAATCACAGCCCTTAAAGCTGTGGTGAAGAATACTGGGAACATGAGTTCAAAAATACAGAAACAGAATTTCACAACTATGCAAATCTAAGGATATGTGAATTATATGAGGGGTTTCACAGACGTAAGGAACAGAGGTAGCTGCACTGAGCTAGCGTGCCAGAAAGGTACAAACACTGGAAGGTACAAGGGCAGGCACACAGATTCCTATGTTCAAGGTCAGCCTGGGACAGCATGAACTTAGGCCCAGGTGTGGTTGGAGCAGTGATGTCAGAGCCAGGTCCCACCCAGCTAGCTTATTGTCTGTGCTTCAAAGGAAGGCAGATCTCTCAGTTCATTTGTAATGTTAATTAAAAATATTTGCTCTATTTTCCTAGGAGTCAGAGAATTTAAGGTCAAAAAATTCTCACTGGTAAGATGATCAAAAGGGAACCTGGGGTAGACAACTGAATTAATATGTGAATAAAATACTAGGTTTTGGTCTGCAAGAGCTGAGCTGTCTAGTGACCTTCATAAAGCTGTCTCAATCGGAACACAGGCTGTCAGCTTGTACCCACAAATGACTTTGAGTTGTTCTTTATGCCTGCCTGGAACACTCCTTCAACAGAACCCCTCTTCAAGCCAAGGCTGGTCCTTGCCAAGGGTTAAGCCTATTTACATATTTATACCAAAAATCATTAAACTACTAAGCGCATGATTGCTATAAGATAGAATATTGTATGTCCTGATAATATAAAAATTATTCTAATGCTAAAAATACTGTACATTGAGGGTGGAGAAATTTAAAGCGGTAAGTCCAGGATTTTCTTTTTGAGTAGGTAGTCAGTGGAAATCAAAAACAAGCAAACTTAGGACACATGAGGAATGCACCCAGGTCCAGCAGCTTCTTTTCCTTCTATTATGCTCAAGAAAAATTAAGTGCAAGTACCTTTATTATGAAGTTGCATATATAGTGTAAAGTGATCTTAATGAAATTATATATTATTGTATTCAATATCAGCATATAAAATTGAAACGTTCACCATATTATAGAAGTTTGTTAATGGGTAATTTTATTTTGAAATGTGATTTAAAGCCTTAAAATGACTTGAGTACTTTTACAAAATAGTGAACTTTTTTAAAGATATGAAAATTAAAAAAACAAATTGAGCTTTTGGCTTCATGCCTTTTTGCTCTAAGGTAGAGAATGTTTTAGACAAATTTCAGAAAAGATATAGCTGATGGTTTCATGTCCTTTTGATCACATTATATGCATATAATATGTATATATACACATGTATGCATAAGTAGAATAGAGATGTGGGTATATATCCATGAGCACACAGACAAGATTGAATAAAGAAGCTATAGCAATTAGTTTCTCATTTAATTCCTCTTTATAGTCTTTATATTCCACCTTTGGCTCTGACATGTTTACAGCAATTGGTCTCTCCATTCTTCCAATCATTACGGTGCCAAGTAGCCTTCCTGTTCTTTCTGATGTCACATTTAGTAATTCTTAGTTCATTTGTTCCCTTCCTTGTTTCTTTCTCATGACAGTTATGTTTGCCATCAAACTATTGCTTCCTGTTCCTGTCACTGGTTCTACAAATTTACTTCTGTTGCTATCTCTAGCTTATATGCCACTGCTTTCTGCCAAGTGATTCCATCCATTACAATGTCAAGTGAGTTAACCCATTGCGGAAAAGTTCTGAGAAGTCTAGTAAGAATGTACAAGTAAAATAGACACGTTTTTCGATGCATGCTACTTCCTTGTGAGTCCAGTCAGGTTCTCTGTCTCTCCATACCAGTGTGGATGTGGTGTGTGTCTGTCTGTCTGTGTCTGTGTCTGTGTTTGTTTGAGTGGTGTGTGACCATGTACATGTATGAGCCACTACAGAAATACAAAAATATATAATTGCATTTAATATTTACTTTTGAGGCACCCACTACTGCTATTAAAGTAACATCAAAATATCTGAAATGATTAAACAACTGCATTAGAGAAGAATGCCATACTGTAGACTATCAAACTCATCTGGGTTTGTGGTTAGGAGATTTTATGATTCATTGCAACCTTAGGAAAATCATTAAATCACTTTAATGCCTCTGAAGTTTGAGTTCCCCAGGAGTTTAATAGATGATAATGCTTACCTGTGAGATTCATTTACCATGGCAAGGACAGCTCCTGTCTGCAGTAAGTATAGCTAGGCTACTAGCCTGGATGCAAGACAAAGTAATTTCAAATTAAGCTTTCCCTAAAGCATCGAAAATGTCACCATGTACAATCTAACCTTACCTGACTAATACTAAAGGTGAAGAAATTAAATCAGCTGCTGACAAGCAAATTTGATGAGTATATTGGTGGGAAATGGATATCTATGTTGGATAGTTGGATAGCAAACAAGTGTTGGCTATGCCAGTGAACTTTGGGAATGCAGGTTGTTTTAGCTTGTGAGCAAGAAATGGAAAGACATATCTTATAGTCTTTGCTAGAAGGCAAGAGTTGTACTTGGAATAATGTTATAAGGAAGAGGTGAGCTTAACTAACACAGGTTTACAAGTGGGGATATTAATAGGACGACCCAGAAATTTTAATTTTTTCAATGTTGAAAAGTCATTTACATATAGACATGCAACAGTAAAAGATAAAACAGACTTTAGGTGACAATACATATAAAGACAGTGACATGGGTGGAATGGTGGGCATGCTAATTTGGTTGACTATAGTATCTCACTATCTGTTCATACATAAAAACATCCTGCAGTACACCTTAAACATAAACAATAAAAGTTATAAATAACTTCCTGCATATGCCGCCAGAACTTCTTTAGGTGACTAAAATAACTCAAGGTACACATATGATTAAGTTCTCTAGGAAGCTTGGCTGCCTTTGGGTTTAGGCACTTAGGTTTCTCTGTGTGTTAATGGAGATGTGTTTCATGACTGAAACATAAGGAGCCATTCGTACACAGCCTGCAGTGCCACGAAAAAACAAAGGGCACACATAGAGCAAATCTGAAATCAAACGGGCCTGCCTCAGCCCGGTGGAGAAGCACCAGCTACTCAAGAGGCCTCAGCAAGATTTATTTGATACAGCACCTGAAGGAGGAGTTAGTTTATCTCCGTGGGAGGGCTCTGTAGGGGAGCAGGCTCAGGTTGCAGTCATCCAGGAGGAGGCTGTAGTTGTTGATTTCAGTATACCTTGGTCCATTATTCAAAAGCACCTCTACTTTAAATAGAGGGCAATGTGGTCATGACTCTGAACCACATCCCATGGTAGGAGGGTTTGTCTATTACCATTAATCTGAGGAATTCCTCCTTGTTAATAATATTCCTTACTCCATGATTCTCTCCTTACACTTTCAATCAAGGCTTCCTCTCTTGCCTGCATGAAAGCCAAAGGTAAGTAAACTGAACAAACCCAGGGCAATAGGAATACCATTCCCCATTCCCAAGCAATAAGGAAAAACACCCATAGAGAATTAAAAGCAATAAGAAAATTCTGCTGCTATGATCTCCTACATACTAGCAATGCTATTTTATCCTTTCTGAGAAATACCAACGAAGTGGAAACTTACAGTTCTTTGGGAAATCAGTTTTGTCAGATGGTGTTTTTCTGGGGCAAATACGTGAAGAAGTGTTTTCCTGAAGGAGACACCAGTGAAAGGATGTTCTGCTAAAGCAAACACAGGAAAGGATATGTAATGCTGGATTCTTCACATGTATTGGTCCACTTTACATTGTGGCGTTGGCTCCATTTGTCAGGACTGCAGAGAAACTACCAAAAACTTGTGGTATGCTGTGGCTTCTTGACTCTTTTGAGGACTCAGGCTGATTGGCAGAGTGATTTCACCTGAGATCAACTCGCATGGAGTTTTGCTAAGACTCACCTGCTGCTGAGGCAAGACACACAGCAAGGCAAGATCTGTGGAGGACACTTGATATTTGGAGGGAGTATAAATAGGACTCAATAGACTCTGAAAGGGGCTTGCTGGTAGAGCTAGCTGTTCAGTGCTTCTTGGCCTTGCATCTTCACTGATCTTTGCTTCCTAGAAAGAAGCATGGCAGAGAACTTTTCCTGATGTCCCTGCTGGTCTGAATCCCACCTGCTGAATTGTGTTGACTCAGCTGAGACCTGGCTTTTCCTGTCAGGTTGTGCCACCGGTGCTGCCATCCCGACACTACTGAACTGGACTGATGGTATATCTATGAAATATTTGCAAGTGGATGGAGCTGTCACTGCTGACCTATAAACTGAGCTGCTAATCTCCTGACAAGACAGATGGGATTTGCTCCAAAGAACTATTTCTAAACAGGTCTACTTCCCTTGTATCATAACAACCTTTCTTTTCCACCACCTGTGGTGGGTGCTAGGCTAAAAGGGAGGTTAAAATATTTAAGAACCATCATTAAAAGTAGGCTTTGAAAAATTAAAGCTACAGACCAACCCTGGTCTGCTCCTCTCTTACATCCCTAATATGATGCCAAAGTTCAACCCCTATCTATAAACACAAAGACCTACTATTTTGATTTACAATATAGGAGAATCTATAAGTGCTGAACACTGCTATTAAGGTTTTCAGTCTTCTCCTATTTCCCAGCTTCTTAAACTGACCACCATGACCCTCCTATCATTGGGTCCATTAACAATGTTGGGGTTGCAAGAAATTTGGTTCTGGCAAAAGGTTTCAGAATGCACTGTGACCAAAACCAGTTAGGTAATGATTCTGATCTGTTTCTGGCACCCTTCCATGTTGTATCCCACAGTGTCACTGCATCCTGGGTTCTGAACAAACAGCATATATACTACGCACTGTTTTTGCCATCTTGTCCAACAATCACAGTAAACACCACCTCAAACACCATGGCTCAGACTTGTAGGTATTGTGTGTGTCAGTGTTCAATTGTGCATATCAACCCAAAGTTGCTATGCACTATAGAAACATAATGGTTTAATTACAGGCAAAGATTTTGAATGTCTCAATCTGTCATCATTCCTCAAGAGATAATTATCAAAATTGTTATACCTTCAGATTTGATTGTTTTGAGTTACCATGTTTGACTTTGAGTTTCTCGCTTAAATTTCATTAAAATCATTAAGTGCGGCTAGGGATTAGGGAATAATTTCCAATTGTTTATGAAATTACCATACATTCACTTCTGAAATTGTTGTGATACATGTTTTTTAAGCAACATTCTCAGTACTGAAAATAAATTCAAAGAACTGACCAATTTTTTTTTAAAGATTTTTATTTATTATATGTAAGTACACAGTGGCTATCTTCAGACACTTCAGAAGAAGGCGTCAGATCTTGTTACAGATGGTTGTGAACCACCATGTGGCTGCTGGGATTTGAACTCAGGACCTTCAGAAGAGCAGTCAGTACTCTTACCCACTGAGCCATCTCACCAGCCCCCCTGACCAATTTTTTAATGCTGAAAATGTTCTATGTCTTTCAATCTCAGACATTTAACCAAGACTAAATTTTTATGTAAAAAGCATAATTTATTTTGCATACATACTTGCTCTTTAATAAAAAGTAAAATATTATACTTAGTAATTGCTTTATAATAAAACAATTATAATAAAAAGGACTAAAATTCTTTATGATAATCAGTTAATGTTGGATTCTTGATCCTATTTTTCCACACACACATTCCCAGGGTCACACAAAAATTCCTCAAGAGAAAATGGGAAATGAGTAGAAAAATAATAAGAAGGTCTCTGCTATTCAACACATGAGACTAGACTTCCAAGTGAGTTTTGCCATCAAGGTTTTTTTTCCCAGCAAGCATTTAGGGTACACCCAAGAGGAGGAATCGCCAAAATAGAATAAAAGTCCTACAGGTTAAAACATTTGCTACAGAGAGAAGCACAAGGCCACGTGCTCCATATACATTTAACAACAATAGAATTTTAGCTTTCCCCTTCTCTATAAGCTATGGGATGTAATAATAATGTTTATGTAGAATGTTAAGAGATGCATCAAGCACACAATGAAGAAATGTGCTCATCTATATGAGTGTCCCAATTGTTTCCTGCCTATTCTATTGGGCATCATTATTCAGCCATTACCAGCAGCAGCAGCAGCAGCAGATTTGTCTCCTTTTTCCAACTTTGCTTTGTATATTTGAAACAACATTGTTATTCACATTTAAAGTTATCATACTATTTAACAAATTGAACCTCTCCTTTCACTAAAATGTTCTACGCCGCCTAATGTTTCCTTGCTGATCTCTGCTTCTTTTTGGTATTAACTAGATGGGTATTTCAGTTAGTGTATACAGAATGTCTTCCTATTATTTTACTTCCAGCCTTTATACATCTTCATACATAAGGCATTTCTCTTTAGTAGAGATGGGTTTCTAGACTGGCTTTATTTTAATCTCTTTCACATTAGTGTACTTCCCTTAACTGTAATTACAGTTATTCCATAGCTATCATCATAGTCTTTCTCATTTAACTCAGTTATTTTCTTTTCTTGCTTTTTTGTGATGTCTTATCATCATTGGTTCTTTTTTTTTCCTTTTTGTGCACTTTATCATATCATATTTCAATTCTTCTTTTGGTTACTCTGAGATTACCCTATAAATATTTTAAACAACTAGAATCTATGACGTTTACCATTCCCATTTTGATTCCAGAACAAACACAATTTTAACTGTAACATTCAAGTGAACTACTGGACTTGCTGGGATTAACTCAGGCTCCCGTGAGACGTCCTCTACAGAAATACCAGCATTTCCCTATTCTGATGTTGTGCTAGTAACCTCAAACACGTAAACTGAAATGACATGTGTCTGTTGCTTCCTCAAAACAAGGGCCCCTCAGCACCACAACCTAGGCTCTGTCCATCCCCAGAAGGCAGAACAGCCCTAATAGTAAGCAAAAGTGATAGCAACTTACAACAAATATTTCCTAACAGCAAAAGTGACAGCAACACAGAGCAAGAATTTCCTAACAGCTTTCTGATGCTGAGACAATTGTATTCATTCATCAGTGCCTGTATTATTGAATCAATATTATTGTATCAATATGAAATAGCATGTCTCTTAGATATGCAGTGCAGCAGGTAACAAGTTGCTCAGAGACATAAAAAACATAGCAAGGTTTCAATCTGTACTTTGAAATTTGTATTCTTATATAAAATTATCTTCAAGAAAACTACAAACAAATGGGTCAGTGGTTGTCAATTTCCTCCTTTGCTATGTTTTAAGTAATACATGCTTAAAAGTATTTTTAAAAGTCACAATTCCATATCAGTTAATAGCTGCAAATAAATATAAAAGCCATTCTTCAAACATAAAGGGGGATTCAGTGCAGGTAACTTAGTGCCTGGCAATGCTTTTCAGCTAACATGCTCAGGAATATCTATTTGATATAGGATTTGATATATAGGAGAGCCATAGTACCATGGAACAGAGAACTCCTTCCCCCAAGTTACTTATCCCATCCCTAGTCATGGCCTTTGGAAAGCCCTTGTGTAACAATCTCGGCAGAAGAGTTAACAGAAAACTCTTTACCAGGCCAAGGACAAAACAATTTATCAGATAATTTAGAGACAATCTAAGTAGTTGAGAAATGTAGGCTTGCTCAAATCAGGACACTGTGGACTTTTGGCAAATGCCAAGAAATGAGAAAAACTGTAGAGGCCTGGGGAGGTGCCTCATTTGGTAAAATTTCTGTGAGGATTTGAGTTCATTCTCAAGCACCGGCATAAAATGTCATAAATCAGTAATACCCTATCCTGTAATCTCATTGTTGGGCAGGCAGAAAAGAAATTTCTGGGACTCATTATTGAACCCACCTAGTTAGCGCCACATTCAATGAAAGACACCATCAAAAAAAAAATACATTTGAAGAATGACTGAGAAAGGCACCATACAGAGACCTCTGGCCTCTGCATGCACACATGCACACATGCACACATGAGCATGCACAAAGACAAATTGTAACTTTCACAGTGTCTACCAAAATTACTCAACACGACCTCACATCCCAAGCCCTGCTCACCAACCCAGCTCTTATTTTGCCCAAATGCATACAGATCTGTGGAGCTGAAGAAAGCGTTCCTGGTGCTTCAGCCTGCCTGATCCTTTCCAGCCTGGAATTTGTCCCAGGAGATCCCCAGGACCCCCCACTCCCCAGGAGTTGAGATGAACAAGGAGTCAACCAGGGCTGATGATGAAACCCAGAGAGATGGAGGTCATGCAGCCACTGCCACAGTTGCGACTGGAAGGATATGTGGAACAGGCCAGGAACAAGAGCTTGCCTTAAGTCACACAGGATATCAACGTGTTCAAAATGATCAATCACAGTTTAACCCACACCAAATTGTTGTTTAACCCAAATATCTGAGGAACAAACTGGGCTGATTATTCTGGAGAAAGTATGGTTGAATGGCCAAGACTACTGAGAAATCCAAGAGATAAGCACACATCCTGAGTACTCGAGTCTGGGGTGATGGGAGGACAGCTCATACCTGGATGCACAGCACTACCAGACATCACTGAGCCAGACCATTGCTTCTGCCTGCTATTATGGCAAATACAGTAGAGTGACCAAGGTCAGAAGTTGAAGCCACCAGCACAACTCTGAAGCAGACCCACTGGGTCTGTAACCCACTCATAGTTTTTATCATCTAGACTTCTTCTATATGAATGTATGTATGTATGTATGTATGTATGTATGTATGTATATACATATAATATATATTAGGAGAGAAGCCACTTCAAGTTGTTCTAGATGATGAAGAATGAAGGCCACCATTTGTAAACTACATAGTTTGGTGTTTTCTGCATTGTGGTGCTGAAGCATATGCTAACTCACAGGGACTATGTTAATACATAAAGGGCCTGTACAGGCTCAGAGCAGACAGGTTCACAGCACTGAGAATGAGAAAGGAAAATGGATTCCTATCCCAAACTAAGTAGGCATCTCCAATGAACAATGGCTTGAAAAGGAAAAATGAATTTTCTCCAATTTGGTCACACTGTGTATATAAACTACATTTAATAATAGACCCAATGCCCAGCAGTAGATGACCAATGAACTCACTAGCACTTTTGTAGATTTTTGTCTTGTATTTATCTGTGTTTGTGTGTGTGTGTGTGTGTGTGTGTGTGTGTGTATTATGGTTTACATATTGTATTTTCTGATTTTTTTATTGCATGTGATTATCTTTCCTGCTTTTTATTCATTTTTTGTTTTTATTTGTGTATTTGTTTTATAAAAGGAGAGACTGCAGGCTGGAGTTGGAGGAGTGGGGAAGTAGGGAGAATTTGGGCATTGATGCTGGAACATGAACGATGAGCAGAATGAATTGTATAACTTTTCAATTAATAAAAATAAATACAAGTGCTTAAAAAAAGAAAGACTCAGCACTGCAGTTGCAGTACAAAAACAACTAAGTCATAACATACATGAATGCTGTTGTAATTCAATAAAACTTTATTAGCAGGCATTACAAAAACATTGAGGAAATACTAGTACTGTTCCATTAAATGATGCAATGAAACTGAGCCACAGAGCCATTATTGTGTGTCACCAAGTTGTCTTGGTAATATATTCCTTGTTAGAGGGTCCTTTCCATCTTTTTTAAGAACTTGAAAAAAATCACAAGCCTTAGTTTAAGTATAGGAAAGTTTGACAATAGCAATGACTATCCTACAACAGTGAATGACCTTATCAGGTAGCACACTAAATAGGCGAGGGGTGCTAGTGTGGATAGGAACTAACTACTCACTACTACATTCTTGGTTCTGCAGCAGAGGTATGGGTCTGCATCTCTCAAAGAAAATGTTTACAAGAACCTAGGCCAGGGGTACTGATGCTAAACCACATCTATTGCTTCTTAGGCCTCTGAGAGAAGACCACAGAAATCTGCAATAATTTTTCACTTTTATTGACAGTTATGGATTTCCTTATCTTTGCCTGTTTTAGCAAGACGATATAAAATGAAATTGTATTCCAATTAAAAGAAAATAACCAACTGACACTTTGACAGACATGTAAAAAGTCTAAGTTTCCCAGATAGACTCATTGACAAACCCGTTATCTCCTGGATAGATACCCCTTAGCAGGGTGTCTCATCCATAGTGACAGAGGTTGAGAGCACCTTGCTTGAAGCACTTGCTGGTTGTGTTATCTCCTCTCTAAATGATATCCATTGGCTGATGATGCCTTCCTTTCTAAAAGTGGCATAGCTTGCATTTGTGTGCACTGTGGTTTATACAGTCATCTGTAGTTTCCGATAGGGCTGTTAAGAAGAAAAATAAAACAAAGAAGTGATGGGGACTCAATTTGAACCTAGACTTTAGTTCTGATTGCTGAATAAGTTTTATAATCAGTGGGAGGAGAATATTGGAGGCTAAGATGGTAGTATGCTTGACATGTGAGAGGCCAAACAGGCCAACTAGAAATGGGTAGGAGAAAGCTATGGGTAAGCCCATGTGTATATCCTGGGAGGTTGAAGAGCTCCCCCCCATCCCTGTGCCTCCATGTAAGCAGAAGGTAAGGTGACATCTCCAGCAGCAAATTACTTGACAAGAGTCTCTCTCCCTCTTGTTCCCCCAGTAGTGGCTTGTTGGTCACAACAATGGTTCACCCAAAGGGAAAGGCAACATGGATTTTCAACACTATTCGCACTTGCCAACAGAACTTCCTTTACCTATGGATATTTACACACAGGAGTACACATACTTGTGTAGAGAGGAGTCACCTTATTTTTCAGTGACTTCCCAAACAAACTACAGCAGCTTGGATACATAGAACAAAGGGAAATTGTTGGTTCAAGAACTGGAGACCAGAAGTCCAAGATCAAGGTGCCAGCAGAATGCTTCTTCTGCGGCTTGGAGCCTTGGCTACCAGAGCTCTCCCTTTATGTTGTGCCCTAGTGATCTCTTCCACACACACCAACAAGCACACAGACACAGCCTTGCTGTCCCTGAGTGTCCTTAAAGGACGTCAGAACCTTGGATTAAAGCCAACCATTCTAACCAAGTTTTACATCTTCCCAAGAAAAATATTGAAGACAAGTTGCACTCTTAGGTACTTAGGATTTCAACATGGGGAAATTGAATCTATAATGGGACCTCAGTACTTCATTGTTCAAGTTTTCTAGAGTTAGACTTGAGTATTGCTTTTTCTGATTATACTTGTTATCACAGAGAGTGACCAAAACCCTAGACTCCTACACTTCCTGGAAAAGAAAGTTGAGCAGCCTAGGCCTTTCTCAAAGGACCTGACATGGAAGTTGTACCAACTCCTGGACTCAATGCTCCAGGAAGGGCTCCAGGAAGGGCTCCAGGAAGGGCTCCAGGAAGGGCTCCAGGAAGGGTTATTCTGGGTCTGTTCACTGAACCATAGAGCATACCTTCTAGCAAGTTCTAAAAGCATCTACATCCCACGTGTGAAAGCTACCATCCTCTCTACCTAGACATTGTTTCAATCAACTGAAAAAACATTTTAAATATTCCCATTTTGAACATTCAAAACTAATCAGAAAATCTCTACCATGTCCCATGATAGAAGAAGAGAATTTGTGAATTTATGACTTTCTTCTTAAGATATTTCAAATAGAATTGTGGTAGAGAGCTGCTGAAATCCCTGTTAGCTTCAGGGCCCACAGACACATTGTTGTGAGTTTAGAATTAAACTCTCTGATCCATGTAAATAAATTTGAAGGCATGGTTAAGTTGGAATCGATCAATGAACTCTGACCTCCCCTGATCCCTAACAAACCATTTACATTCTAAAACTGACTTGCTTCCATCCAAAATGGGCTTTTCAGTTTTTCAGTCCTGAGGAAGATGCTGGAGAAGACTATGGCCCCCGCCCCTGACAGTCTGTGTCATTCTGACATCTGTGGTTTAAATACGAACTGTGATGTGCATGTTTCAAGGTAAATAAAGAAGAGTAGGGTATACATTGACACTGTGAATGCATTCATCTTTTTCATAACGCTCCTAGAAGAAACTAAATTAACAGAAAGACCTCAAAATGCACATTTTAGAGAGAAATCTTTACTACAAGTATGGCATCCACTTTACACACCCGAATTCAAACAGCAGGCAGTGCAGTGTGCCTCTGACAGGAACATTAGCTCTGTGTCCCAGCGGCCTTCCCATCATGTCTCTATTATGCTTTATCCTAAAGTCGCTCCTACCACATCAGAAATAATTTACCCCTAGCCAGGTTTTAAATCAAGGATATCCATCAACATGCACCACTTTGAAGGGATGGTGCTATTTTAAATACAGGGGATTGGAAAATAAATGAGTTTAAACTGTTACATGTGGTTCAAGCTCTTGTCATACCACAAGGAAAACTTATTCCAAGCCAAATTAACTTGGGAAGTAAGACATTCCAACGCATCCTCCAATCAACCACAGTTTGACATGTTCTGATTGTCTTGAAGAATAATGCAGTAAAATGTGAAAATCTGCATCATCTGCAGCGAATATGGAAAGAGGAAAATAGTATCCTCCAGCCCATGACTCTTTGCACATTTCCAAAGGGAACACTGTTTGTGACCAGATCTCAAGGGAACAACTAACTCTCTTGAGTTCAGACAAGATTGTCTTGCTGCTTCATGAATGGATGGACTATGTTGGGTGGATGCCTCCTGTCCCCTGGCTGGAATTCTGAACTTCAGTTTTCCCTTTGTCTGGGTGGTACATCTCCCACTGGTGCTTGACAATGAGTGATGCTCTCAAACCCTGCTCTTTCACACCCTTCGGGTGACCTATAACTTTTCATGGGTAACCTTTGACCTAGGGACTGACAGTTTGATTTATTGTCCAGTGTTATGATTTATGAGTATCTCCTCAGAATAATTAACAGACAACAGGTGGCAGCATAATAATTTTGATTACCCAGCGGTTCATGAAACCACGACAAAGGTGACTTCATTTTCTGAATACAAGAAGGACAACAATTAGAAATTAAACAAAGAAACGCTTTTATGCTGTGGCTTTTCCATCTTTTGTTAGTCACACAGAAGGCTTACATAGGGGGCCTGAGTTCCCCTTGGCCATCAGGACAAAATAAGGAACTTTTACTCTGTGAACATAGGAAGACGCAGTCCCTTGCCGTATTGACAGAGTTATCCCCCTTTCTCTACTGAGGTCTTGATTAATTGAGTTATGTCAAACCTGACAAGCACATCATCTTTTCTCACCCAGTTTTTGACAATAGCCATTGCCTGGGGAAGAATTGATAGGCAGGCGAAGTTTGAACAAGCATGCATGTTTTTGTAAGGCATTCCACCATCTAGTCTACCAATTATGTTTCTATGTATTCTTTCCTAAGATGCAAGCAGTAGAAAAAAATTTCTCCCTTGTACCATATGCGGCTTTACTTTTAAGGCTACAAGGAGGAAGCCATACCACTCCAAAGCACCTCACAACAAACAGTTTTAATTTCCTCCTCTGCTTTCTGCATTTCAACATCATGGGGCCGCTTTCTCCAGTGGGCACCTCGTTACTTTTAAGCAAAACAAAGCCTTGCTGTACTTTTCATTAGAGATACCTTTTTCCTTAAGGATTGACATTTCCTTCTAGAGGAATCCATGGTGCATTTGGGTGAGCACCTACCTTTGTGAATACCTAATGCTGTTTTTGTAGAACTAAATAAAACTTGAGTTGGAGGCTTTATCCCCGTGCAGCTCTCCATTTAATCTCTGCTGAAAATGTCCCTAAGTGTTACTAATGAAATTGAAGTACACAGGCCTCTGAATATGTAACAGTCCTGCCCCACACCCAAATGCTAGGCAGTGGGGGACCTCTCCTGCATATGAAATGAATGTCTGCACAGCACCACAATACTGATATTACAGGCTTATCATTTTAATTGACTTTTTGACATATAAAAATATTCCTGCAATCCTGCCTTACATTATAGTTTAATAACAGCTTAACACACATCTATGAAATATTCATTCCTGTTACATTCACATTTTAAAATATCTGATGGAGAGTCTGCTTAATAGATAAAGAAGAATCCCTGGAATATTAAAAGACTCTGAGGTGTAGGTAAGGCCCAGACCCTTCACTGGAAAGTACAGCCCAGTGATGGTGAGGACTGCGGATCTCACTTCTAATTCATAATGATTTCCTTGAACTAAAACATGGCAAATAGAAGAGATTGGGCTGCAAGTAATCGTTCCTTACCTACTGTAGCTGCAGGGAGGGGACACTGCTCCCCATGAGCCTCCCTCAGCAAATACTCAAGAGAAGTGGCCCACGCCAGTGTTATATTTATGCACAGAAAACACTGAGGGGTAAAACCGCTATGGTCAGTGTTGAGTGTGTCCATTCCACATCCGCTTAGCCCGACACTCCACCCCACCCCACCCCCAGAATCTGCTGAAAATCTGAGAGGTTTATCTTGAAAACATGATAGGTGTTCAAATCATGAGGTAATTTTGGTACTTTGTTCCCCATCAATTTTTAAATTAATTATCTGGAAGCAAAGAGCGGTTAATTTTGGCCATAGGCTTTTTGATTAGGAGCTTTGACCCCGCCCCCTTTGCCTTTTGGCATCTCCTATACAATCTTCCTGACATGTGGGCTAACCCTTGACACCTGATTCAACACAAAGCCACAGTCCAGTCAATCCTCCACATTCAGCAATCCTTTTGTTGCAAGGAGACATTGGCTCACAACTTCCACACTCCTGTAAGCAAAGCCCTTGCCATCCCACAAGTCATCCTGTGGCTGCTGCGGTAAAATGTGTTTCCAGGGAATAGAAGAAAGAGGACACAGAGGGAGGAAGGGAGGGAGGCAGGGAAAGAAGAAGAAGAGAGAGAGAGAGAGAGAGAGAGAGAGAGAGAGAGAGAGAGAGAGAGAGAGAGAGAGAGAGCATCCTACCCTCCTCACCCCCCCTCAACACTTTCTGCTATTACTTGTTTTACAAACTTTACACTACAGAATCGTCCCATATGTTTGTGCAGCGCACAAGGAGGTTTCTTTAGAAAGCGCTGATGCTAATTATAAATTTAATTTGCATTTTAATTAGAATGGTAGCAAATTAAAAGCGTGGCAGCTGGAGAATTTTGAACGCTTTGCAGAGATTTGGTGTCAGTATCTCCCTGCTTCCGACTTTGCAGCCTTTCATTCGCCTCCCTTCCTATCTTTCATTCACACAAGCATATTGGTGATTCTTCTCCCCTAGTTCCTCAGTCCTCTCTCTCTCTCTCTCTCTCTCTCTCTCTCTCTCTCTCTCTCTCTCTCCTTCCCTCCCTCCCTCCCTGCAGTCCTCCGTCCCTCCCTCCGTCCTTCCCTCCCACCTCTATCATTTTCATTTGTACGTCTTCTATTCCCCTGTCTGTCCACCCCTGACAAAAACCAAGTGCCGATTATTTTCTGCACTGATAAATGGCATGGGCTCCTCTGCAGGCAGCACTGAGCAGGCTGCTGTGAGCAACTGAATGCTTTGGACTTCATTTCTGAGCTCCTGCTAGTAGCGCTCTCCATGGCTTGGCTTGCCTTGTCTGCCACACTATAACAACTAAAGACCCAATATTTTCTCTCCCTGAATTAGGAGGCTGTTTGTACTCATTTGGCCCACATAAACCAAGGATTTCATTCTGGATAATAGTGCTTTAAAGCTACTCAGCAGCTTGGCCACAGGTCCTGGGCACATTAATCATATTCATCAGGACCATGCCTCTGTCTGTTCTCCATGTCCAAGCAAAGGCATTGTTCAGGGTACACCTTTGGGCAAAAACCCCTATGCTGTCAGCCTTTGAGCCTCTGGAGTCAGAGGCTCCGGTCAGTTCTGCAGCGCTGTCTCTCACTTGGGATGTGACCATGTCTGCTTTTAGCACTCACGTGAGCACATTCAGTCAGTTCTGTCGTTTTCCCTATGTTGTGTCTCCATGGTCATTTTCCTTCCTTCTGTTCGCTTCCCCCACACTGTCCTTGCTCAATAATTTTCATTAATTGATTGACAGCTCCGATAGACCCAACTAACCTCTATCTCACGCTCATGTCTGTTTTTAAATAAGTACTTGTACGTCCAATGACCTTGTCGCCTCATCAGCTATCAGAAAATGAGCATGCAGATATGGAAGGAGCTGATTAGCAAACTAAGCAATAGATCTTGTTCCTGGCTCAAGTCCACAGCCTGCAGTGACAACCAAACTTTGCTGTGTTACATTGCCACCAGGATCTAAAAATAAAGGACGAGCACTAGGCAGGAGATGCTGAATCTCACTGGCGTCTATTCAGATATGTAGGAAACAAGCCCTCGCCATCCTTCAGTCACCTTGAAGAAAGAGGGCCAGGGAAGGGGAAGGCATATCCCTCCGTGACTTGGCTCCATCAGCATGGTTACAGTGTTGGCCTCATTAAACCTGAAAAGAAACTGATCTACGTTTGGGGGCACTTCTCATCTTCCTAGAAAGAGACCAGTGGCCTGTTTCTATTTAACCGTGTGTGTGTGTGTGTGTGTGTGTGTGTGTGTGTGTGTGTGTGTTTACCTTTTCCCCTGATAGCAGGGATTGCAGTGTATGTGAGATCCATGCACTGCTTGAAGATACACCGTTACTATGGAACTCATCAACTTTCACCCACAAATCAAAAGGAAGGAAAATGTGTTTTAGCCCCATCAAAACTCCGTAAAGATTTATTCTCTTCTCAAGTGAAATAAAAGGAACAAGAATAAGTCCTGAGAGCAGAACCCTCACCTTGATCTCCTTCAAATGTATTGACTTGATTTTCTACATACACCAATCATTATTACACGTTATCAGTAAGACTCAAATTGACTCAAGTCAATTTGAAATTGACAGGAAATCATGAGACTCATTTATATTAATGCATATTTATGTGAAAACAGTTCATACAAATGAAAGTTTTGCACTGTAATTCCATATAAATTTTAGATGACACTGGGACTTCAGGACTCATATTTTACACCTTCCTTTCCTATGGGATTTCTCACCAATGTAGAAAATAATAAAACACATGAATAGGGTTAAAAATGATTTATTCCAGGGATACATTAGTATCCCTTATTAAAGTGTTGGTACTTCTCAAGGAGGAACTGGGCAAATACTAGATACTTTGGGCCAAGTTTTAGAGTGAGCTGAATGGTGTGGTAAACTCTTTTATTAATTTAAGATCTCTTTAGAGATACAAAGAGCATCCCCAGACATGAGTTCTATAAAATTTGAATCTCATGAGAAAAATTGGATAGAAAATTCTAGCTACTCTTTATGTAGGAAGACTTGAGGAGACCAAAATGTCGCTGTGAAGACCAAACGTAGGCCTTGGATTTCAGGTTTTACTTTCTCATTGTTCACACCTTGTTTTAAATATGTACCTCCAAAAGGAATAGTCTTGGTTGTCTTTTATGTGGGAATTAAATCTGAAACTCTAAGAAGCAAGAATATGTGATAGTTGTGTTAAAAAAAATTAAACCATGAACAAAGGTACTACCACCTTCAAAGAGTAAATGTTTTAAAGTGGTGGCAAAATGCTGGCCCTGACTTACCCTAATTAACATGATAGTTAGTGACAAAATAGTGAAACTCTAAATTCTAACTTCCAGAACTTAGATTCAAATGTCTGTTCAAGGCACATTAGTTCTAAAATTGTACAAGTCAATCTCCCAGCTTTAAAAGGAAGTGCACATTTTTTGGACAATCAAACACTAATTTTGAAATGGACAATACAGGTTTCTGAGATAAATTCCTTGCTTCTTTGGAAAGGTTTAGTTTTTCTTCATGTATTTTTTTTTCCTGCAGCTGTACAAAAACACTTTCATTAACCCAAGAATGGATTATTTGGAGTGCTAATTAATTGATTCTTCAAAATGCCAATTGACACACTCGCAGGGAAAACCTGATCTAAGCAACTATGTTAATCAAGCTATTGTACTTATGGTTCTGCCTGAATATCAGACCATCTGAAATGAGGAGAACTTTGCCTCTACTCGCCTGGCCCTCTCGTGGGCAGCTAATTAATATGAGCCGAATATGACAGTTGTGCTTGTACATTCACCGCGCTGCCTGACAATAACTCTGTAAAATTACATTTCAGATAAAGAATGGAAACAGTGTTAAATACCATTATTTGCCTGCTTCTGATGTCGGAGAGTCATTATGAAAGCAATTACAGCGGTTTCTCTGTCTGTATGTCTATGGGGTATTTATTATCTGGGTCTGTCTGAGTCCTTCGCCAGGTGGAGAGTATATGGCATATTAAAGACAAGGGAATTCAGTTACAATTTCCAGGACCAGAACTGAAGAAGGAACATAACCAGAGTTCTGCTTGTGGGCCTTCCAGAGAAACAGTAAATTGATGGTCAAGGCTGGAGGTCTGGGAAAACTTGTAGACTCTCTTTTATTTAAAATAAAAAAAAATCTCCAGGATTTTTTTACAAAAATCATTGTAACATTACAAAAATGTTACAAAACTCAGGAATGTAAAGCAAAAATTAACCTTGAAATGGGAGTAAAAAAAAGAAAAAGAAAAAGAAAAACAAGAGTAAAATGAATGAATCATGGCAATAATTAAATAACTTACATCACTTCTCAGTTTTGATAACATGAAGATGGAACCCAATGATGCTTTATATGAGATACAGTTTTCACCAGATAGAATTTTGCAAGGTGTTTTCTACAGTTGGTGGAGGAAACTCAAAGGACACTACTTTCGCACTACATCCAGGGCTGTGCCCTGCATTATCGGAATCCGGTATGGTCTGAACTGTTTTGTATGTGATAGGCTTGGGTCTTCTATACCAAGAATGCCTCAGTACTTCAAAGGACACCACAGATTGACAACAAAGCCTGTATGCTGCTTGCCCCACAGAGGAGTTTTCACCTAGGGTGGTGTCTGAGAACCGGCCTCTATTTGATTCCATTCAGCCAGTATTGATCGCCTGCTCCCCAGTGCGTTCAGTATTCTGTAAATGCTGTGGGGAACGAGACATTAAAAAGTCAGAGGGATTGAGGGCTCTGCTTTCAAGGGACTGGGAGCAAGCATAAGGAACCTGGCCATGTGGGCTTTGGGGAAAGATGATGTGTACCGCAGTGTTGCTTGTACAACATTTTCCTGTCATTTCTGCTTCCAGGTAAGCAAACGCTAGTGTGGAAAGTTCAGTCTATTTATGCAGTCATGTGAATGAGAGGTAATGTTGACCCTTGCATGACCTTCAGTCTGCATACTAAGTGTTTCCTCTTCACTAACTCACTTCATCTATGATGGAGCAACTGGACAGGAGAGTCTCAGCAAGAGTTTGGAAGCACATCTCACAAATGGGAAAAAAAAAAACAGTCCTGGAAGAAGTAAATTCTCCACATTTCCTACCCTCTGGGTTCTTAACTAAGTCACATAGATAGCCATTATAATTTATAAAGAGAAAAAGACAAACCTTCAAAGAGGTATTCAAACTACCACTGAGTATTGAGAAGGCTTAGGCTGATTAACTAACTAGGACATACGTGGAGAGATAAGCAGATTGATGGAACCCTGGGTCATACTCCTGATGTGCTCTTGGCAGATCAGTCACATGAGTCTGACAGACAGCAGGGTGGAGCAACAGGCAGAAGGAATACATAAAAGCTAGTACCACAAGCAGTTAGGTGACCTCAGCTTCAGTGACCCATTCTCTTCTTTTCCCCCTTTTCCTCCCTCCCCCCTCCTTCTGTTTCTTCATAGTTGGAAGCAAAGCGAAGTTTCAATGTGGTAACGTCACTATCCATTAAAAAAGGCATTGCTCTGAAGGTGCTACTCCATGTAGCAGGATTCATGAGGCACCTGCTCACAAATACTGAACTATTTCACCATCTGGGAAAAGGGGTCAGTCACAGAGATCTCAGGCAAAGGGCTTCACTGGACAAAGAGTACAGTGTGTCTCTGAGGTTAGGGTACCACATGGAAAATGGGGAGGGGTATGTTACAAGGCTTTAGAGACATCTTATTCTAGTAAAGCTGGAAACTGCTCATTACAGAGTTTATAATCCAAGCCTTTGTATTAGACAATGACTCCAGATCTGATTTTTCTTTTGCCTCCAAAAATAATGATTACATGTGCCTTTCAATCTGGTACATAATAGGAAGCACAGACAATCCCAATAAAGGTAAATGCTAGGGGAAATATAAGGGGACAACCCAGGTTTGCTGCCTCTAGATCACGACGGGTGTCTCAGTCCTTCCTTAAGTGGAAATGCCAAGGCATTCTACAGTGACTGCTGCTCTAGTAGTGAAGTCAAAGACAATTTGCATAGCCCTCCATTGGCTGCAAAGCAAGAACCTGAGACATGTTAACAGACTCTTGGTCTTTCATCTTTTCATTTAGCATTCCAAACATTATTTGGAGTAAGGGAGATTCCCAATGGTGAGTATGTTTGATATGTTAACATGTTTTAACTTTCTTTTATAAGCTGTACAGTGATTAAACACCCACAAGGAAAGGTATCCTTCCAAATATTAGTCCAAAGGAGCTAGATTACTGTGGCGTAAGGAGCTGAGACATCCTAGCACTATGCAGCAGAACCATGAGTTCAGGTCAGCCTTGTGCTCAAGTTCTTATGATTCTTTGCAGCCTCAGCCCCATGTCCTCCCTACCTAGGGACCTAGTTTGCTGCATGGCACTGTGTCAGAGAGGGAAGTAGATCACTGACACCATTAAGTGCTTCAGGCTACCAATGATTCCTGCCAACTTTTCTCACAATAGTAGCACAGAGGTAGTCACAGGGTCTCACCAGGCACAATGATTCCAGCAGTCATTTGCCCAGAAGAACGGAATCTGATGCTCTGGTGGCCATCATGGATTGACAAGACACCAGTTACCAATATGCTCTTAAAATGGCACTTTGTGAATAGGCAGAGCAGGGTGACTAGAGTGAAATGAGTCCTCTGGATCTTCCAGTATGCCTCCTAATACTGGCTTTGCTTCATGAAGTATCAGCTTACCAGGATTATCTATCCAAGATCAAGAGCCTTTCTGCTGGCTCCATTTTGTCACAAGCATGAAGACACAGAGACAGTAGCATGCTCAAGGAGATGCTGTCCCCATTGGCTACACACTAGCCACACAAAAAGTATCAAAGACATCCCAAAGACACAGGTCGCAAAGGGAATAAAAAGAAAATGGCACATACATTAATGTTCTTCATAAGACTGGAAGACAGCCTTGTAGGCCTGGGGTCTACAAGGGGCCAGTGCTGATTGACTGGGATGCTTAAAATTTCAGGGCCAGGATAACATTTCCTTAGGGTAGGGCTTTCTAAGCCTCCAGAGGAAGGAATTTTAGTGCAAAAACTGACAGTTTCACAATCTGCTTTCTCACCAAGTGTATAAGGAAAAAAAAGTATTTTGAAATACAAAGAATAATAAAATACTAGCATATTAATATTGGAAACAGTTCCAACATACAGGGTATTGAGAAGGGTACAGGGAGGAGCCTGCATTCCTATCTGTTTTCACTGATGGTGTAAATTGGGAAAAGAATCTTTTCGTGAGGGCAACTTGGAAATCTGTAGGAATATCCAAATACTACATGTGGCGTTTTATTCTGCAATTTCACTTTCAGAACTCAAGTCTACAGCAAATAAAGAGAGATGCATCTCTTGGTGCATTTTCACAGGTTATCAACCTATCATTTTTAAAATAGGGGAGTAATGGAAATAAGTAGGCACCAGGCACTTAGGTAGATGTGACATGTGAAATACTGATAAACCACTGAAAATAAAACTGTGGGAGATTATTGGATGGAAGGGAGGAGGTGGTGTCATAGTCCACAGTCAGTCCCCAATGACCAGAGAAAAGGAAACGGGACAAGAAGGAAGAAAAAATGACACAGGACTTGGCCAATTTGTCTGTTTTCTTCCCAGCATTTCTTTTTTATTATGTCATTTAGAGAAACATGCAAACTATACAAAAAATAAACCAATTGAATGGGTCTTGGTGGTCTCCACATTTCTGCATGTGTTTTCTATGGGCCAAGTTCAGTATTATCTACGGAGCAAATGAGTCATTTAGGACAAGGTGCACTGATGCCAAACTGTGCCCTAAGCCTGGCTCTGCAGCTACAACAAGCTTCTATAAAGAATGTGCATTTACCATAACGCTTGTCAGTAATAACGCATATCTAAAAATTGAACCAAAGCAACGGGATTTAAATTTTATTTTATATATTTGTTTAAATGTACTTTCCTTTGAAAACACTGAATTGTGGTGAGCAAAAACATCTCTCCTTTTTAAGGGTTAAATTGTCAGACTTAGGAGAGAGGACCAAATCATTAATATGTCACATTTTTAGAGGAAACACATTCTGACATTTGTTAATTAAACTTCTCTTAAGGTTGAATACGTTGTCAAGATAGGGTTTATTTTCAGGGAAGCCTTGTGATCTCACCAAGTGTTAAAATAATCCAAAAGCTAGTTTTGACAGTCTACCTAATGTAGATAACAAGATATTTAAAGCTGATACAAATCTAAAGAAGGAGGAAAATCTGATTCATCCTGCCAGTTAGCAGATGACAAAACGAGATGTAGCTCCCTTCCTTCTAAAAATGCAGGTGCTTTTAAGAGAATTTTCACTTCACATAAACAGTGTTGCTTAATTATGAAATTAAAAGTACAGCACAGAATATACAACAGAGTCAAAAGTTTCAAGTGCTTTTCAAGCATCACTCTTTATCCATATCCAATATTAAATGAACTTGGCAATTTTACATTATCAATGTTGACAGTATTCGAGAGATTCCTCATGCCTGTTGATTTTTGATTAATGATCTTCTCTTGGGAGATTGTTCCTTGTTCCTGAGGTCATAATTCTGTCCCATGCAGTGGCCTAAGGTAGTTAGCTGAGCAAAGGCTCCTACATTGTGTGTCAGTGTAACGAGTGAGGGTGACATCAAGGGGCATAGGGACAGCATTGATGTCTCAGTCCCTGATCGTCTAGGGGAAACCTGTGCCTCTGGTGGCAAGATGCAGAGTGCGTGAGAACAGTGAGCTGAATAAGGCAGCACTGTTTCTCTCAGCAGGCTCTCCCTTTGGCACCCGAGCCTCAGCATCTCTAACATAATATATGTGTGTGTGTGTGTATATATATATATATATATATATATATATATATATATAGTCACACAGAATGCTTCAGGGTTAAGAGAGTAAAATCCATATGGGGTTTGGCCTAGGAAACTGGCTTTACCATGTCAATTTCATTGTCTCCACACTTTCCTCTCAGCAATATGAGTATGAAGGTTACTGGACCCATGCAGAGATGCTCACATTCAAAGAAGCTGATCTGCAATGATGTGCTGGCTTGAGCTGACCAACCATGCAAAGGGCAAGCAGCATGGTTGCATAAAACAAGTAGATATTCTGTAGAGAGACTAAAACTGGTCAGGAGAAAGAGGATCAATAAGTTCTATATATGTGATTCAGGGACCTGATTTAGGTTTTGTCCCTTTATATAAAGCTTTTCAGGAATGGTTTTTTCCATCATTCAATTACGGTTCTACAGTAAAAGTGAAAAACTAAAAAAGTTTATGAAGCCCACTATTCTAAATGGAACTTAGATATTGCTTGCAATCTTGGATTTGGAGCTATGAAAACAGTATTAGGGGAAATGATGTTGCTGTGGCCTTCATGAATACCTTTATCTAACCACCATTACCACAGATAGCAACCAGCCCAACTCACACACATTACTAAGCCTCCAGGATAAACAATGCTTGAATAGTGTGCCCATCTCACTCCATAAGCTGTACAGTAATAACCATTTATACGTACTTCATAACTTTGGAAACACTTTGCACATCTTTTTTTTCCCCCATGGTCTAGAATGGTCAATAATTCTTATTTAAGAAATGTAGGCTATGTCTTTATGAAAGCTGTTCAAAAACTGTCACCTGAACTCAAGTTCCTGTTAACAGAAACTGAGGAGGAATGTGATTGAGAGCTCAGAATGAATTCTAAATGCAAAGCCAGAGCAAACATGGAAGACAAAAAAGGAAAATGTGGAGTTTTGCTCATTATTGCTTATGGATTTCAGAGAGTAGAATAGAAAGGCTCAAACAGTGAGGTAGTGCGAAGGAAAGGTACACCCTGCAGCGTACTGCAAGAATCCATGGCCAAAATGGGGAGAAGACTCATAGGTGACTTGTAGATCTGAGGCATTGGTGCTGAAGGATGACACCTGGGAGAATAGGTCCAAGTGAGACATGTCCATATGTCCCCAAGACAGGCATTGTAAAGCAGCTGGGAAAAAAACCCATAAGGGCCATTTGAACCATATTAACATGTACTACATAATGTATATGCATAGCTTTCAGAAACATACTTTTGTAGATTATCTGATTTGGTTTATAGAGAAATGCCAACAGAGGTAATTAAGTGTTAATAACCCCCAAATTCTAGTAAATAAGCCCCTAAATCCCACACAGGCCTTCATTGCCATTATGATACAAACATTTATGAGGGGTTGAAATATTTTTAAAACAAAGCCATGGGTGGCAAAGAAAGCTTACTGAACCACCAACCCAGACAGAATAATTTAGGGCAAGATCCGCTGAACACTAGGTCTCTAAAAGTTTTAAAAATCACATTTATTTGAAGTTGTGTCTATGTATGTATATGTATCACTTATTGTATATCCTTCACTCTTAATCATACAATATTCTAAGTTTATTACATCTGCCTTGAAAAGTTCAAATAAATATTCTAATTAACACTAATTCTCTGTGTTATTCAGCTTTCTAACACTGCAATAAAATAAATGCAGAGCAAGCATTTTGAAGGCGTAAAAAGAAGGGATCATTTAGATTCATGGTTCTTGGGGTCCTACCCTAAGCTCAAAGGACTATGAGCCCCTAGTTAATATAGCACATCCACGTGCCTGGAACAAGAAATAGACAGAGGGCTCACAGGAAGAGGAATAGGCTGGCTGCCCACACTCCTCTTTGAAATCATGTCCCAATCAAATCACACCTCTGAATGGCTCTGTGACCTGCCAGTAGTACCACCCTGTGGACAAAGCCTTTAACACATAAGCCTCTGGGGGACACATACACAAATCGCCTCACTCTTAAATCCCAATTTCAAATGAACCAGTTGAATGACCTCACTTTGATGGTTTTGTTTGGTTTATTTGAAACCAATGTGGTATGTAGTACTAGCTGGACTGCACCTCTCTATATGTAGTCAGCTGGTCTCAGATTTGCAATGATGCCCCCTCCCTGCCTCCAAAGACCTGGGATTACAAGCATTTGCCAACATGCCAAGATTTTATAACAACAACAACAACAACCCACAAATAGAATTTTAAAAATGTCTTTGTACTTTTTTTCCTTCCTTAAATGGAACAAATACAGAACTCTGAGTCTTCTTATTGAACAGAGGATCTTGAGGATCAAAACTACTCAAGCTCTGCCTATTCTCATTGGCATCCTACTACACATGGGTGACTTCTAGTAAGAAGATATGGACCGAGCTACTCTACTCTAGCCATAAACGTGTAAGACAAGGGAAACACAGTGAAATACCCGTGAGATAGCAAATACAAATGTGATAGATGCTGTAGTTAAGATTATAGGACATCAATAGCAGAAGAAATTTATGTTCATTTAAAAAAAAAAAGAGGCTTCCAGTTCCAGTGAGAATTTGAACCTTTAGATCTAAATTTTAAATTGGCTGCTTCATGAAATCCCATACAGCAACAATATTTTAGCAGCAGTCTCACACTGAAAGCTAGCTTTGGGTCATGCTCTTGCCATTTCATGACTTTCTTATGAAAAGAGTATGGTTACTAACTGCATCCCGGGTATATCTTTAGATCTACAGGTAGGCGTGGTTCTCATCCTTCATCAAAAAAAAAAATAATTCTTTGACATAAAACATCACAGTATACAACTAATCAAAGTAGAGGTTACACATGACCATGTTGTGCTCAGCCCCAACTGACACATCTATAGCTTGTTCACCTACGGCCCAGGGTTTCTAGGAGAAGGGGTGGAAAGTTTGTAAGATCCAGAGGAACAGAAAGTTTGTTGTGAGACTGTGTCTTCTAGAAGTATCAGAGAAGCTGTGCCCAGGAAGCCTCACTAACACTGTACCTAAATAAGACTTGCTAACATCTAAGGAGAAAATCTGATGTCCCCAGACAAAGAACTACTGACAACCCAGGGATGCTGAGAGTGGGCCAAATCTTCCCTAGGGAAGAGCACACCAATTGGTTATACAATACCAAATGGTCAGAACTGAAATTATATACATACATATACAGTTTATGGTTCAATGCAAACAATTCTGCCATTGAGTTATTGTTATGGAGAAATGATATGTGCAGAGTGTGTATGTAGGCTGAGCATGACAGAAGCCATGAAACAATTCATCAAGGCCTTCAGGGATCTCAGAACACACTGCCACACAGCGAAAAGTCAGTCTGATTCAAAACAATGCCCAAACACTCATTGCCCAAATGGCATCAAAGGGATATTTTTTAAAACAAAGGCACATCTATGTTTTTGGTTTTTTATTATTATTTTGAGAACAGACCTAGGAATTGAGGCATAATGTAAATGAATTGATTGGGGTCAACGTTCATTCAACAGATTGCCCCATCTCCCACTGGCAGGTTCTTTCTAGGTGCTGGAGTGAATGAAGAATAAAGGCCACCCAGATTTCAGACACTCACACTCACAAGAGTCTTGACTATGTACTGAAAATATAGTTCATGCTAAGATAGACTAGGAACTTAAATAAGCAATGTCTCACTTGATTCAGAACACAATTATTTTGTCCCCCTCCCAGCATGATAGATGAACAAATAGGTTTTGAGGCCATGGAGCTAGTTTGGAACTGGAAGTCCATATTAAGTCTTTCAGCTCGAGACACTGTCTCTCCATCTCACGCTTTTCTGTCAATGACTGGTCTCACACTTTTAAACCAGTTTGTGTGTATTATGAAACAAAATAGGGACAGATCATGGAGGACAATTGCTCTCACCATATTTTAGTAGCTGCCACCCTCAAATGTTCTGGCTGTCGTTCTGCACATATGAAAGATAATCATCTCTATTAATGAAGCTTATCAATCCATCTGTGCTTGATCACACAGCCTCCTTTGGGTTACTTCCTAGAGAGATATTATTGGGATTTTTTATTACTTAAAAATCCATAACTCTTCTGACTTTAATAGTGTAAATTCATGCAAAAGATTCTGCTTCTTTGTCCCAAAGCAGCAATGGAGCAGGGTTTATCTGGACCAAGCAAAAGGAAAAAACAGCTGTGAAAAAGTAGCTGCCCGCCCCCTTCCCTTTGTTCTGTTAAGAGTGAATCCTTTATGTAAGATTATCACCCTTGTGGGTGGCAGTGAAGGACTCTCCGAGAGGGGCAAATTGCTTCTTCATGAGCAATTTGGAGTGCAGGCACAGGGATGGCCCCAAACACAGCACAAAATCTCTTTTACATGCCAGGAGCTGTGTGCACAGGGATATGGGTATTGCAGAGACGTCAGTCTCTTTATGGCATAGGAACCCTTACAAAGTGTCGAGAAGTGCAGAAATCTAGTCACCATTCAGTTGCAGTGTTCAGCCACTGTAAGTAGTAGTTAGCAGTAGAGGCTAACAGAAAATATCATGGTACTTCTTGAACCTCTGGCTTTGGGGGACAAAGAACCTAGACTTCATGCCTGTTTTTGCATTGCTGCAAAGGTTACAGCCCTCAAACTGACCTTGGATCAACTGAAGGGGTACTAAGACAAGTACTCTGCCATTTGCAGATGGCAGGATAAAATTAAAGTTCTCTAGAGGAACAATGAGAAAGGGGAGGAAGACAAGAAAGGAAGGAAGGCCAAACATTTAAGAATTGGCTTATATGATTGTAGGTCAGCTAGTTAAGTCCTAAGCTTATATAGCGGCCACATTATAAAACTCAACCTAGAACTCATAGCAAACACTTGAAGCTGAATTTATTCTTACAGAATTTTTTCCATTATTCCATTTAAGCACATTGTTGTATAGCTGTACTAGCAAAACTATTCCCTTACTCATTCAAGTCACTGATATGACATATCTCTGGCAAAATAGTGCCATAGCAGCATTTAAGTTCATGTTAAATAATTGGGTACTATAGGATAGCCACATTAAGATACTGAGCAAACAGACATAATCTAGACCTCCAAGAATGGTTAGACATCAATGGAGAGAGGAGAAAGGCTTGGGGAATGCTACGGAGTATTGGGGGGCTGGATCTCTACAGTTTGATGGAGAAGGATAGAGGTTAAATTGACTAAGGGCACATCAAAAGCCCATCTTTTTGGAAAGTCTGAAGAGACTCTTAGCTTGAAAAAAGACCTTGTGCAAGATCTAGAAAGACCAGTCTGGGAAGAGTGTGGGGAATTACAGTAGGCTTTGAGAAGTGGAGACAATCTCATGGTATAGATATAATTGCTGCCTGGCTCCAAAGGCTGGATCCTCCACATCTGTCATCAGGTGGCCATGTCCACTGTTTTGTCCTCTCTGTTTAGACATGGTATCAGCATCTTTCCCAATATTGTGGTGTGCTTAGTCATTAATTCAAGGAATTCCTGGGCAATGCCTCCTACAGCAGGAGATAGCTGTTAAGTCACTGTGACACTCATTGAGTATTGTACCCAACACATGAGTTCATACAGCTCAATCCCTACATGTGACAATGCAAGCCTGCAAGCAAGTGTACATGAACACTTCCACTACAGAAAGTACTTCACTCACATTCTATTCCTTAAGCGTTTTGTGGGGATATCATTTTCACAATGAGTGAGAGATTCTTGAAGGAAATAAAAAAAAAAAACTTCTGTTTTTTTTTTTTTTTTTTTTTTTTTTTTTTTTTTTTTTTTAGGAAAAAAAGACAGTTACATTTTAACTTTTTAAAAAATGTAACTTGACTATCATCCCTTTTCAAAGCTTTCCTATTTCATTTTTTGAAGCCACAACTAGAAATGAGTCCAGACATATCCTTTTTGCACACTTGAAAATAATATAGAATGAACGTGCATGGAAATATAATAGGGAGGAATGGCACATCTTTGATTGCTGACTCCCATGTTCATCAGTTTGAAGAAGCTGAATATATTTTAATAGGCATTGGCCTGTTTAACCAGATTATCCGGATATTGACTAGCTTTATCACACAGAAACATCTCTTCCAAACTTGGAACAGATTAATATTGGAGTCCCTCACCTTTACTGATCCAAAAGTTTTTATAATACTTACACATGTGAATGCTTACAATGTAGATTACCATCGTCATGCCCCAACATCCAGAGCAATCATCCTGGATTTTTGTTACTCCAGTGAGATTCTGCATTGCCAACCCATCTAGGACACTGGAGTTTGAAAACCAATCTAGAGTTCCTATTTTCTCCTTACCCATGCAGAGATACCCAAGGAAGAATAACATTTATTCATGGGTAAACATTCTGTAGGTGAAGTCCTATAAATTAACCTCATCCCCACCAATTAATCTTTGTCCAACATCAAAAACAGGCACACTGGTTTCATGTAAAAAAAAAAAAGTATATTCTGGAGCCCATTGGATAATAAGAATTACTTCTGCTCATTGTGAGGGCTCCTCCTTCCAAAAAAATACCTGTGTGCTTAAAAGCCAGTGCTGACTAGCAATACTGCTTAAAAATTGTTCCTCACTGTCCTTCACCAATTCCTATCAATGCTACCCTTGGAAATGTAGCAATTCTCTGGATCAATAAAGTGCAGGAGTAGTCAAGACCATGCCTGATGCTGCTATATGAGCAGCCTTCTCAGCTATTAGCAGGTGGAGTTTGTAAGGGTGCACTAACTCAGCTTTCTTTCCCAGCAGAGCATCTGCAAGTCACTGGTTTGGCCCTAGGTAAGGCAATCATAATCAAGAGATTTTTACACAAACTTGATTAACAGACAGGAAGCCCAGAGGCCACCATGTGGAAAGTTCAGGATCTACATACAGTCTTGGAATCCATTTATGGCTACCATAGGAAAGGTTCTACAGTTTGTCTTCTGTGAAAGTAGCCACTCAGTTGTTTCTTATGCTGCCTATGGACCACACCTACACAGCTATTTAGACAAGCTCTCTGCAAGGGTTAGTTAATGAGACCCAGTATGTTGTTCTGAAGTCTGAAGTAGTCCATGAAATGGGAAATTCCTGGAGTGCCCTCAGTATTGCTCTTGCACAGTCTGAGTCCCAGCAATTTGACCTGAAGTGGCAAACTTCATACTTAGATATTTGTCTGGATGTGGACATGCCTGTTTGATCATCTCCCTCCCCCCTCTATCTGTTTCCTTTGAAAGACCAAGATTTTCCAAACTTTCTTTGGGTCCTTTTATTGTCTCTGTTTTCAGAAAAGAAATTCAATATTTGTGTATGTCATTTTGAAGTAATTTACTCTAAAAATGCCTAGGCATGGCGCACATGGTAAGCTCTAAGCAAGCATGAGGGAATGCAAGAATGCATGAGAAACAGTGTCTTGCCCTCCAGGAGCTCAAGAAAAATTGATATGGAAAAGATAAAGATAGTCATAGAAAACCAAGTAAACAGTCGTGGGGGGGGTGTCCTTCATTATATACTAATTGGAATTCCAGTTTTAGCATCATGTATGAAGCAGCTGATGAAAAGGGTCTCTCTTGGGAGCAGCTCAGAAATGGAGGAGGTGGCTGTGGTCATAACAACCCAAAGGATGTAGAGACAAGTGGAATAGGGTCTCCTGCACAGCATTCTTCCTTGATATTTTCAGCTGAAGGTCACTGTGTGTGTGTGTGTGTGTGTGTGTGTGTGTGTGGTGATGGGGGGTGGTGGTAAGAGAGGGGTGTCCTATGCTATCGTTTTTCTTGTGATGGTAAATGGAAGAGATGTGGGGGAGAAAGTTTTGAAACTTAAATTTCTGAAATACTGGAAAAGTGACATGGGTGACATGTTTCCCCTGCTTCCTTCTGAGTCACTGGGCAAGGTCCCTGTGGGGTGTCAGAGGGTGAGCTCACTTTTCACTCCTCACCCTGCTTGTCCAGTCTCCTCTGTGAACAAAAGAACTGAAGAAGCAGAATGATACAGATAAAGACATCCAGATGTTAGAGGAACCAAAAAAAGAGAATAAGAAGTTGAACACAGCTCACCATATAAAATGTAAAATGCATTTTGGTAAAGAAGTGATTAGTCAAGGCACGCCAAACGAATTGTTTGTACATATTATGTACACATGTCTCAAAACATCCTCTCTCAGGGAAGCTGATTTGGCACTTCTCAGTGTACATTAACCAGAGTGGAGGCTGTCTAAGTCAAGAGGGCCAGAGCAAGAATTCTGAAGACAAGACCTGAGGAGGGGAATATGGTTGGCAGCAGACAAGCCAACTGTGCTTTATGGTTTTGCAGTTTCCTCTGGTTGACACTTAGTACAGGAGGAGTGGTGGCACATGTCAGGAAAGGGTAGCATCAACAACAATGTTAAATAAACTTCTTAAACACAGGGGAGGGAAGTAACAACATTATACATAAGCGTAGGTAGTGTCCTCTTCCCTCCTATTACACTTGGAAGAAACCAGTCAATCAGGTTTAGAAAATAGGAAAGAAACTGGACTTTTGTCTTTTTGGTCTCTTTACTAGCCCTGCATTGACCTCTTCTTCCTTCCCAGGCATTTCTGGGCCCAGGAAGGCCGCCAACTGCAGGGACATGTCATGGTTTCTGGGAATTGCTGATAGGAGACTTATAACAGAGAGAACAAGGGTATCAAGATGTCTCCACAGGTACGGATGCCCTGCTAGGTGAAGCCTGAGTCTTAGGATTTTAATGATGTTGACTTAGATGTTAGAAAAAGCTAACTCCAGCTTCAGAGAGGTGGCACCTCAGGCTTGAGAACCTTGTAAGACCATTAGGAAAGGGTGATGTATTTGTGAATTCTCAGACTAGCCCCCCCTTAGCCTTCTCAGATATATCAAGCATGCTCTCCTCATTGCTTCCCTCATTTGCCTGCCCCAGGCATTGGCCTGAAGTGGGACCTGACAACTTACATTGAGAATGAACAGCTTGATGTATGACTTTCCCACAAAGGAATGATAGCCTAATAATAGCAGATGACCATTCCTCTCATAAAGGAACTTTTAAGTGTAGGACATTGGACCTCTGAAGCAAGACAATATCTGGATTGGACAGTTACTCAGTAGAGGCAGCAAATTTCTCAGTTTCCTGAACTCTAAATCAATCTGGGTTCTGATGCCTCTCTTCCCAGATATTCAGAAGAAATTACGATCCCTTAAAAGCATTTAAATGGCAGCCTGGTCTGGAGAAGAGGACTGCGGTGGCCCACTCAGAAGCCCCTTTGGAAAACTCTGCACCTAAGAACTACATGAGAGGGACAGGTGCTATACTGGCCAACTGTCAGAATGTGGCCAGAGCCCTGCTGGGCAGCCTTTGAAACCCCAACGGAATCAACTGTCATTGGTCCAGGGAGGGGGAGGGGGCTCATAGCCTGGTTTGCCCCTAGACACCACCTGGTTCCTAGTTTTACTCACCATCTTGTACTTCTGAAGGGAGGTAGCAAACTCTGGGACTTAGAAGAAAGAACCTCATGGTTTGAACTCCCTCGCAAGAAATAAGGCTCTGAAGAGACCACTGAATAATTTGGGAGTTTCTACAAACACGTTCTCTCAGTAGTTAGTTCCATGAGAAGAAATTATCTGTTTCTACAAATATGAATGTTACTAAGAAAGCTCTCTCTGAACCAAATGTGCTGGCAAAGAAGTGGTTAGGGGTGATAGGTGTGCTAATACTGGACTCTGAAGTCCTCTGAGGGTACCTACCAAAGATAAGTACAGTGCTTTCTGGGGCCTGAGGTATCAGAATGAAGCCAAAAAGCAGAAGGGATGGGGAACGTTACAGCAAGACTGAGTGGGTTTTCTCTAATGGTATCATGTACTGCGCTCTACCCAACTATCTGTGACCTGCCTGTATCTCAGTTTCCTCGAAAGGAAAATGCACTTTCTCCCCTTTTGCTTCCTTTGGTTTTTGTTGTTGTTGTTTATTGTTGTTGTCATTTTGTTTGTTTTTTTTTCAGTTATTGAGGCTTTCTGCTCCCAGTTACTCAGATTATGATAAACTAGGAGCCTCCCTTGCAGAGCTTACAATGTATGGTGGTGCAGTCAGTTAACACATGATACACAGGAAAATGTACTTTCATCTAAGAAGCAAGTAGATGAAAGAATACCTTAAGACAAAGCACTCTGGGTGGCTGTAAGTAGTGGGGGGAAATCAGAGAAATAAAGTAGAGTGACTGGGCAGAGTCCTTGACTAGGCAGAGGCTCAAGGAAGAGGAAGCAATGGGAGCAGATGAGAGAGGACATAGGAGTGGTGGATATGGGAGGCAGAATCCAGAGGCTTTAGTGGACAGCATTTGGCAGAAAGAGACAGGGTACCTAGTGAATGGGAGGCAGAAAGTTAAAGAGGCTAGCTAAGGGGATAGATAGGTAGTGAACAGAAAGTCCAAAAGGCCTTTCCTTCTTTTTATGTCCAGGAAATCTCTGCCTAATAATTCCCTAAGCTCAGTCCTGAAAACAAACAGAAGGCAGGGACTCCACTGGGATGAAAGAGTGGGGACTGAGCATCCTTCCAAAATAAATTATAGCTTCAGAAAAATCAACCCATTGGACCCAAGAATCCTCTAATGGTGGGGACTTAAGCATCCTATAAGGAGTCAAAGCTGAGGTCACAGGTCCTCCGGGTCCTTTTAAACCAGTCTGTCTAACCCCAACCTGGGACATATTTCCTCCAAGGAAGCTCAGCAGAGAATACAAATGTCTGGGGGTAGGGGGTGGGGGCAGGGTCTCAGCAATGGCTCCTAGGGTAGGGAACTGGGCCCAGATACAGCAGCAATTAGGATGGAAGGAAGAATGGCAAACAGAGCCCCTCCCCTCAGAGCTACTCCCAGACTGTTTGAGAAACCCCCATGGAAGTAAACTTCTGCTTTGTCCCTTGACTCGTGAGTGTTGAGGAAACTCCTCTTGAGTTGCATTGTTGCCCTTTGGTCCTGTGTCCTCAGAGCAGGAGGGGGAAAAAAAAGCCATCTTCTGTCATGGAAACTGAAATTAGATATCTAGGCAAGTCCAAAGAAGTTAATAACTGGGCCTCAACATTGTATAGTGATGAAAAATGGCTCAGGAGGATTCCAAGCTAGGGCTTCTCTCAAACCAGGAGCTCTGAAGCATCTTATTCTGATATTGCTGGTAACACATGATTATACAGAGAGCTGGCAGAAAGGGGCTTGGCAGTGAGGTCCTTTGGGAAGCTCATATGAGCTGCTCAGTTCCCAGACAAAGCCAACTTTCAGACATCTGTAATGGCAGTAGTATCCTGATCAGGGTGACTAACTTGTGTTTTGATTTCTCTGCGGCTGCTGCTCTCTGAATTGACCCAACTCTAAACTCATTGCTTTACCAAGTAGCTGTTGAGCTTTTGCTGGGTGGTGAAGGCACAAAGAAGGGCCAAATGTCCTACTTTGAAGTCCCTTCCTTAGGAAGATTGACATGGTGAGAGAAGTAGACAGAGCGAAGCCCAGGGTGATGACTCAGATATATGGACTCCTTTGTTTCCACCCACACAGAGAACTACAACTTCTGACAGGACCACATTGCCTCCAGAGGATCTTATCAATCAGGAAGTATTGATTGTCCCCTGTGCCCCACAAATGGAAAATTACAATCCCAGTTCTTTGTCCACACAGGATTTTACTGAATCAAGCCAGAAAGTTCCATATCAGGGTCCTGACACTGAGCAGCATATATGGAACAAGAGGAAACTGCTTAGGGTCTTTGTACCCAAGAAGAGTGGGCCCCAAGGCAGCCTTTAGAATTCATTCAAATACTGAAGACTGCAGATTTGTAAAGACCATATAGGGGCCACCATATGTCATCACAGATAAGAGGCGTCAGAGACTTCTAGAGACCAGCACAGACTGGGTGGAGTGGAGGAGCACAAGCCAGGTGTCAAGGGCCCACTTTGGGGTGTCAGTACTCACAGGAGCTGGGACTCCCTGAAATCTGCCTCTTTGGTATCCTTAATTGAAGGGCAGAGTGCTGAGACTTAGTTTCAAAATGATGGTGACCTCTCAGTTGATGGTCAGTGAAGAGTCTTCTAGACCTCAGAATAAGGGTCTGAAAAGAAGAGGTGAAGCTGGGGTGTCACCAAGATGGTGCATCTTTACAATCACAACCAGGATGCAGGGAAGAGAGAATAACTATAGCTAAGTCAGAAGAGGCTTAGGGCCTGCCCTCCCCCTTGCTGACCTAACCTTCTGCTACTAAGAAAGAAACCCAAACACAGGGCAATTTGATGAATTACAAATACCCATAGGACTCAGACTTTGAAGAGAGAAAGAGATGGGCCAGGAAAAGAAAGCACAGGTTTCTAAAGGATTGTATCTGAAGAAGGAAACAAAGAAGCCAGCAAGACCTGAGAAAAGAACTGGCAAGACTCACCAATAGGCACAAAAGGGAAGACAGGAGAGGACAGACAGGGAAGCATGTCCTCCTGGGGGACCTGCCTCACTGTGATGTTAGGACAAAGAAGTACAGAGCAAAGCAAAGCTGGGTGGGCCTGCCTGTGCCCCAAGAAAATGGAGGTTGTGGTAGGCAGCGCCTTCTCCATAACGAGATAGCCTAAGGTACATATTGGGTAGCCAAATGGGCTGGACCCTGCCTACCCCGCCTATCTTGCAAGAGAACTTTTTCTGTTGTGAGCAGATATGCACTGTCTTCACCTGACCCCAGGACCTGCCAGGCTTGGAGGGCAATGCATGTGACATTCAAATCAGATGACCAAAGCAGGAAGTCCAGGGCATGAGCAAAAAGTTTTCCATAGGGCAAGGATTATCTGCTCTGGTAGGACCGACCTCCTGGGACCTCTTACTCTGGACTGGTAGACACAGAGAATTAGAGAAAGGCTTTTCAGAGATTACATGCATCCTTCTAGCTCCAGCCAAATACCCTTGATGGGCTTGATTACAAGTCTCACCCCATAATGAAAAGTGCCTCTTAAGACAAGTAGGTGACAGCAAATATAAAAAGCATGCTAGTAACACTACATGGTTTTTAAAAGCAGAAGTACCCACTCTGAAGTACATTCTTTAAGGCCTTCATTGAGGCAACAGTGACTAGTATTCCAGATCAAGGACAAAAGATTGCTGTCCCAAGACAAGGGACTGGGAAGATGACAGCTTCTTGGATTTCTTACCTTCTGGAAGATTGCCAATCTCTTCTGTTTTAAGCTCAGGCAGCCTTGAGAAGTTCACTTCTGAGGAGACTCAAACTAGACAACCAGTTTGGAAAAGTGGGGGGGGGGGCTTACTCTGGGGAAAGGCTGGTCCTCCTGGGCCAAGAAACTGCATGGAATACACCATTGGGGTATATGTGCCAAGTCACTGGGAGTCTCTAAAAGGTCTCTGCCAAGAATCAGTGGCATTGCCACATATGCTGTTTGTCCATTTGTCGCCTTCCCCACCACAGTAAAGGGAAGTGTGCTGGCCATAAGACCTTCAGGGCCATAAGACCTTCAAAGATAATTTCCTGAGCTGCTCTTGCCAGAGTGCTCTAATTCCTATGGTATCTTACACAAAAAGCAGAGCTGTGGCAACTCCAAGCTTTTCTCTGTGAAAGATGAGGCTGGGAACAAGGTGTTCCAGGCATGGTTGGAGCACTTGGAAGATGGAAAAAAAATAACCCGCCAATTCGCTTGCTTTGAGAAACAAGTAGCACACGGGACCTCCTCAGGATTACTCTTGAGCACATTCCCAAGGTGACTTTCTCTGGGTCAGCTGCTTTGACTATTTGAGCTGTAAGAGACAGGCCACTTTCAGGCCTTCACTGTTTGTTTTTTAGGGAGAGGACCCATCCATACATGCCCGTTAACTTTAACCCCAAGAGATTTCTCCAGACCAGACCCACATGTCCCAGTAAATATTTGGTACAAGCAAGCCTCACTCGTATGATCTCCTTTTGTTTTCTCATCATATGTATTTGATAAACACAGACCACCATACGGTTTATCCACTACACAAGTATCCTGAACTGGATGCCAGACTGAGTCTGCCCCCTCAGCTTTTCACTCCAGGTCTTGCTAGAGCAAGTGGAGATTCTCGCAGACATTCTCTAGAGACTTTGTTAAACCCTAGACATAGAGATCCTGCAGGCTTTTCCCGACTCTGGAGTTCGTACAGAGCTAGAACTACGAGTAAAGGATGGCAAGAGAAAACCAACTAGGATATATTTGTCAGGTAGCAAGAAATGAAACAGGACTCTGCCAATCTATTTCTCCTGCCTTTAAGAGGGTGCTTACTTGAATATTAAGTTAGTGTAATTTCCCTTTACTTTCTAATATTCTGAGGAATCAGAAAAGTACCTAAAATATTGTTGCCAGCCCAGTGTGGTTGTATATTCTGAAATATTGGGAGACCTCAGATAAGGAGTTCTAAAAGGAGTGCCTTACAGACTCACGAGGGACAAGTCCAAGAAAGTCCCTGAAACCAGTTCAAGACTCTGAAAGTGGAAGCAGTCAAGGGCCCCAAATCCAGGTTTGGGGGTTGGGGGTGACAGTATTATAGGTGCTAGGGATCTATCTGTAATGCAGAGAACCATGACCTGGATCTCTCAGAAGACAGTGATCTCTGAAGCTGACAGTCATGGGGGATTCCCAGGCACTATCACAAAAAGGGGTGTGAAGAGGGAGTGTCATTGGAGAATCACTAAGATGGCATCTCCTCATGGTGAGAGACAGACTCTAAGGTTAAGTGACACATTTATGTCTTACATATTTTAACACGGCTCTTCTCATTCTTTTACATGTTTTAAGAAAAAGAAAGTCTGCCTCAAGGAGGGAGGCGGGAGGGGGGAGGGGGAGGAGGGGGTATGTTTTCCTTAAGCTTGGAGGATGGCTAGGGATAGAGCAGGCTTTCTACCCTTCCAGGCCACTGCCTTCTTGGCACATTTCTGGTATAAGTCTATAAAAATGACTCCACTTTACTGAAAAGCCTAGAGACTTACTAGAGAGTCAAAGCATGGCTACATCTGCAGGCAGAGATGGAGAGACACAGAAAACAGGATTGAGAGATGAAGCGAGCACGAGAAAAAAGACGGTAGATCCTTCCAAAGCTCGGCACTTAAAAAAAAACAGCAGCAGAGAACCCTTAGTCTTGAGAGGGTGAGAAGAGAGCACATACTAAAATGGGAAACAGGTTGTGCTCTAGGATGGCAACTCACCAGGAGAATAATCAAATTGTCCTGAGTATCATGGGTTAAAAAAAAAAATAGAAACTAAGAAACAAGGAATTTTCAGAGGAAGGAAAAGTAAATCTCTTAGGATAGGACCAGCAAGATAGTGTGTTGTCCAAAGATAAGAAAGTACATTCCTTTTACATAGTGACACATAACCCTGGTTTCAAATTATCTTTACTTTCCAACCAGATAACTGTAGTGCCCAAATGAACTGAAGACAGAAAGGAAGGAAACCAACTCAAGAGCACAGGTCCGGCTGGGCATGAAGACGTGACTCTTCGCTAACACTTGCATCTAGTACCTACCTTAGAAGACACACTTAGACCCAGCTTTAGGGGTTCTTTGTGAAGGAACTATGTAAAAGGATGCACAGGCAGTCTGTGAGGGATGTCTTTGATTTGGGGGAGCCCAGCTCTTGCCACTTCTCTCAGGGACTACTACTATTCTGAATACAGAGGCCCAGAGACATGAATCCCAACTCTAAACTTCCTTCCTGTCGTGATATGGCAGTCCTAAACTCTTCTGGAAGTCCTCCTGACTTCATTTTGGTCCTTCATACTACTGACTGGCTCTCTTCTTCACAAAGCCTTAAGAAGCCATGCTGTTTTACTTACAGCAAACTCCTATCTTGGGTACCTTTACAGATACCATGCAAGAACCCTAGGCCTCTCAGAAACAGAAGTGTAATGGGGATGGGATATGCAGGCATTAAAGCAAAAGAGGCAGTACAGACAAACAGGGCAATGTTTGCTGTCCTTCGAGTTGGGTGACTCTTTGACTTCTGTGAAGCTCTTCCCAGGCAGCTTCTTATTTTCCTACTTCCTGAAGATTAGGCAGCCTTGAGAAGCAATGAACTAGAGACAGACTTCTAAGGTGGGGGTCAGGGGCAGGCTAAGCCCAAAATGCTGAGCCTTGAGATTGGGTTCAGAAAGCAGAGAGTTATTTAACAAATGTTTTGATCCCAATTTGGTAAGCAAGGTGTATGGATTCAGGGTCTGGGGCCTAGAATTGCTCATTCTCTGAATTCTAAGAGACTTTCTCTTTTGCTAAGGGCATGGAAATCCACATAAACTTAGCTGTCACAATCCCTAGGAAATCCTGTAATCAATAATTATGTCATTAGAAAAGGATTCAGCTCTTTAAACAGCCTGGATTCAGTGAGCTCACAGTCTTAGAGAATGCATCCAAGACAAAAGTATACCATATGACCAAATACCAAGTTCAGGTATGCTCTCCTAAGCCCACACACAGAGAAGAACCTCAGAGCCTTCTGACAATAGATATGGATCATCCTTCCATTGCAAGCAGTTAGACATAACTCATCAATAGCCAGAGGAGCACAGCAACAAGGAAAGAGATTTGCATTTCAGAGAGAAGTGTTCTTTAAATATTCAGTATAATAATTAACTAGAAATCCTTCACTATATCCAATTGAAGATGAAAAAAAAAAAAAGCATGGGAACTGGATGAATAAGGATGAAGTCACTAGAGACTATATCCTTTTTGACTGTGGACCCTTGAGACATCAAAAAGGAATGAACTATTCATTCCACAAAGAGTCCAAAACCCAAGAACACAAGGAACATGTTAGTCCCTTGGTCTGCCCATGGCCCCTTCTTTACCTCTTTGTTAGGTGCACTTGTCAGATTTTTCTTAAATTTGTTTTAAAGATCATTGATGAACATAGAGAAAGGATATCCATCCTGAAGCATGAAGAAAGAAATAGCTGAGGGCTACAACAAAAAAAAAGGTGGGGGGAAAGACTCCTAAAGAGGAGAAGTAGAAGAGAGAGACGAGCCGTGTAGGAGCCCTTACAAAGCAGGGAAGATACAGCAGGACAGGGACAGGGAAAAGCCCAGTCACCCATCTCAAGGGATGCATACTTGATTATGCTGTTCCCTTAGAAACAGAATTTTATTGAACCTAAAAGGCCTTCGTGGTGGTCTGGCATTGGGAAACAAAGCTACCATCTCCTCCTACTGAGTCTTGGTTTATTATTCTGAAGGAGAAGGGTCCTTGTGGAATGAACTCTGTTAAGACTGTTCAAGCGAAAAAAAAATTAATAACAGGACATTCTGTCAAAGACAAAGACTAGGATTTGCTCCTGAATCCCATATGCCCTGGTCAACTCACAAGATCCATTGTTAGGTGAGAGTAATGATGGGGAAAAGACAGGGATGAAGCTAGTATGAAAGGAGGATGTGAATGGGTTACAGGACAAACTATTGGAGTTCTACTAGTTCTTTGAGTCAGCTGAGGGCTTCTTTTTTATGAATTGGCTCTTGGGCATCTTTGTTTGGTCTTGAACCATGTCACTTTCCAGGTTGGAAATTGAGAAAGATGATTTTGACAAAGACCCACACATTCTCCCTTCAAAACAGGCATTCCCAAAAGAAAGGGGGTTGAGTATGGGACACTACTGTACCCACCAATAAACATAGTGATAAGGGCTGAAAATGAGTTTTCTTTATGTCTGAGAGAGACACATATTTAACCAAAAAGTAAGAGAAATTGTGTGCCCTGAAGTGGGACAAAGAATGCCTTTGTAGATATTGTTAGTCCCATTGCTATGTTGTAGGAGATGATCACATGACCCACTGGTAAAGCTCCTTTTAACGAGGCAAGATAAAGCTAGCTTATTGTATGGATTGTTTTGTCTGACGGTCATGACTAGCAGTCTTCCTTTTCTACATCCTCCCTTTGCTTGAAAGTACTCCTCGTCTCCCCATCCCTTGGCTTTGGCCATTCCCAATTTATACTGGATTACTTCTTTAACCTGGCTCTTATACAAGAAGACTTCACTTCCACCCAGCCCTAGGGTACTATCCACTGACCACACCCTGACCAGGCTTGTTTTCTGGGAACCCTGCCTACTGAACTAATGTGAATGTGCCCTGCAAATGAGCATGCCTATTTTGAAGGGAGCATTTGTGGACTCTGTTCTTTACCACACACATTTATTAAATCTGAAGAATCTAAGCATCCTTTGCTTTTTCTCTTAGCTAAAGGCTTGTGAATTTGTCTTCATCTGTTTCATCGTTTTCATACCTGCTTGGGAAGAAACAATCTGGGGACTTCTATCATCCCAAAGTCACTGACTCCCAGTTGACTGGTATCTACTGGGATTCCTCAGAGGTGTGTGCTCAGGCACACCAAAGCCACATCTTACCCAACAAACTTAAGTCATTCAGTCTCTATGACTTACGTCATATGTGACTTATGGCCCTGCTGTTTCCCATTACTTACCCATACTTTTGGCCCACGAGTTTATTTTTTAATCATTTCTGCCCCTGACAACGTTGTGTAACTCTTTGTTACTTGTAGGCACTAAAGCTTTGACTTGAATATTTTAATGTCCTTAGAAATATATCCCTGGAAAGTCAAGATGAGTCTGATGCTGTATAAGCCCTGGGGGATACGACAATGAATGAGAAACAGTGTCTTTTCCTCTACAAGCACTTAATGCTGAACAAATATCTTCAGTGACATGCCATATATTATAGCTTGCAAGTCAACTGAGGGAATCAGTCTCTTGGATGGCAAATGGAAGAAACGTCTGAATACCTTGGGCCCTAAATGGCTGGGATTGGGTATAAGGAGCTCTTGGGAAGATGCTTACTGGAGTATTAAACCAAGCTTTTTGTATGTAGCTAACAATGGGAACTATAAGTGGGGAAGAAATCGATATTGTCATAGATCCTAACTGGAAGGAAGAGGGCCAGGCATGAAGAATGTTGGAAGCTGTGGTTTCATGAGCATATCTATTCAACAGAGGGTGTCTATTGGTTTAAAAAGATGATCAGCCAAGAAATAGGCATGCTCAGAAGAGACGAGAGGAACAGAATGCCACTCGTAAGGGTATTTCCCACCTCTTACATAGTCCTTTAGCTGTTTCTCTGCGAGATATCCTGAAACAAATTGCATGGCGTACAATCTTAGCTACGTTTTCTAGATCACCTCAGCCACTTCTATGCTCTGTCCTTCCTATGAAAGGTGGAATATAAATGACATTTGTATATAATGTTCTCACCAGAGAAGGAATCTTCCAGGTGCAACTGCAAGGAATGTAAACACAGGGACTAAGAGATAAGCTATAGTGATAAAATAGCAAAATAATTAAGACATTGGGAGTGGGGGAGAGCAGTGCTGATGGAGACTATTAGGAGAAATAACTAATGGAAGTCTATATCCTTAGAGACCTGAGCAGGAGACTGAGAAAGGATCCAAGGGTAGAACTGAGCTCCAGTCTACTGTTTTTGTGTGCTCCTAAATTCAGCATTAGTAGCATGCCCTAGCCTTCTTCTCATGTTAACTTTCTGCATGAAAATGTAGAGGAAGAGGAAAACTCCCCAAGAATGAAGTGGGGAGGATAGGATGGAAGGCAAAGGCAGATGGAGTCAGCACTTGAAGAGATGGGGAGGAAGAGAGAAGTCCAGCCTGTGGTGGGGAGGACGGAAGAATATGTGAAAAGCTGAAAATATAGCTTTGAATCAATGCACATCCCACACCCTACACATGCCCCTTATAAACTCCTGGGGGCACACAGAAGTAAAAGGGGGAAATAAGAGATTTTCTGAGTGTTAGACAGCTTAGGACACTAAAAACTCTCTAGTTACTCTATCTCTTCTACTTCTGAGTGTTGACACTTGCTAAGATACATGTGGACACTACCCAAGTTCCACGTATCCATCTTTGCCTCTCCCTCTTCCTGGAAAGCAAGAGGAGTTGTTCGTGGTATGCTTACCTTGATTCACTGAGGCATCAGTATGGCATCTTCTATAATTCTGGCCTTTGGACAGTTGTGATGTCTCAGCCCCATTCTCTGTCTGGTGCTGAGACATAGGCCCAGTGGCAAGAGGGACAATCAGTATTTCTCTTACTTTCAGTCTTGATACAATGACCAAAAAAAGAAAGCTTATTGGTACACTTGTTTTGCCATCATCCACTAGGGCCTGTAATAAAAGATGTTGTCATGTCTGAAGGATTGCCTATTTCAAAAGACAGGGATGTCTTGGAAACTTAACTAAAAGAAACATTGATGATGTTACCTCTGGCCTCACCATGATTTCCTAATATAACGATATGAAGCAAGAGGGGAACACAAGCAGTCCTGCATACATAGAAAATTTGTACTATCACGGTTTTGGACACAGAAAATTTGGGTCCAAGTTTTTAAACTTTGGTTAGGATCTGGGGCTGACCTTGATCCATGAATTACACACACCATTTTTTGCCAGGTTTTTCACAGTGAAGACAGTTTTCTTAAAGCCATGGAGGTTTAGACAGGGTTTGAAGGATTTGCAGCAGCTTTAAAAGACATATCCTAAAGGATAAACACCCCAAATCCCAAGCATCCACATTTTTTCCTGTTCTTTAATTCAGTTCCTCTTACCCATCCTTCCATTTCTTAGCTAGCTTCCTCTTCCTATGCCTTATCTGCATGAAAAGGCACTTCAGAAGTTTGTCTGATAGCATTGATGACAGTTTATTGAGCAAATATTTATTAAGATTTATTTTGTACTAGTGTTCTGGTGGTGGGAGGGTCTGAAAGACAACTGTTTTGTCATTGCTTTAGGGTGTTTTTTGTTTTGTTTTTATTTTGTTTCTCTTCTGATTAAGAAAATCACTGCTGAGGAAGGAAGGTTAGCAGGCAGGGTGTTCTTTAAGAAAATCATCCTAGGGGAATTTACAAATATCTCAAGAAGGGATTGAGTCATGCTTGACTGTGGTCCATCAGAGGACAGAAAACCCAGCTGTGAAGATGAACAAGGAGCTTGATGCCATTCTTTTTGCAGCTAGTAAAAGCTGGGGGGCAGGGGATACCTTTGCAGTTATGAAAAAGTAGCAAAAGCAGGGAACTAGAGATGGCTCAAGGAGCACAGTGCTTTGCCTGCGTACTTTCAGGTGGCAAGATGGGTTCCCTTCTACCTCACTCCACTAAAGTCTCTTTCGACTACTTCAAGATATCCCTTTTTACTAAACAAGGCAATACGTGACCAATGGAAGAGGCAGTGACCTGGATCCTGTCTTAACAAAGACAAAGACATGGATTGATAGAGAAGCAATATCAAAGCAAAACAAAAAAGTTTAAAATACTTAGACAAATGATAGCGAGCACACGTACCAAGTGGAGAAAGAAAGCAAATGCAGAAGTATTGATACTATTAGGCTGAAGGTAACACAGGAGGGGAGAATCTTGGATGAATGGAAAGGGGGTGTAGATTTTATTGTAGTTTGCTTCAGCCAAGACAGCACACACACACACACACACTCACACACACACACACACACTCACACAAACACACATACTCACACACACACACATACCCCACACTAGTCATGTTCGATGGCGGTGCCTGGGCAGCTTCATTCTCTGAGCACAAAGCATGTGTTTGTTTCCTCACATTTCTTCAGATGTTTCAAAGCCCGGGTAGCTGGTTTCTGCCACCTAGTTAAAGGTGGATAACCTTTGTCTGAGGTAGCAGAGCAGAAACTCAGCTTTTTGACATTCTGGCCAGACCTCCCAGGGACAGGAAGTGGATCCAGAGTGGTTCTATGGTGGTGACCATAACTACTTTGGGTAAAAGCTGCCCAGAAGTTGGTCAGTGATGAACAACAGAATTTCTAGAAGGAAGTAGCAGGAATGGAGAGAATAAATACTGACCAAAGGGGCAATTGCCAAGCCGCCGCGTGCATGCTCAGAAGAGCTGAAGACAAAGAGTGCTGAGATGCATCTCCCCAGAAAAGCCAGCCTTGAGTGTAACATTGAATCCAGTGCACAATGCCCAAAGATCCAAAGAAACATTCCCCCACCATTACTCATGAGGGGAAGAAAGGAAAGTCCAGAGTTGGGAGATTAACCTCTACTATCTCTGAGAGGGGTCCTAGAAACTTGCACTATATATAGTCTACAGTTTGGGCTGCTGACTACAGCACCTCTGACTCATGACCAAAATGGACTGCACAGGCAGCACCAGCATCTCCTGAAATAATATCTGTTGCCTTGCCCCCCCCCCCTACACACACCCAAACCTTGTCCCAGTCCATGGGAGAATATCTTCAATGTGGACTTTTGTATGTTTTACTTTGAAATTTCAGATTTCTGGACCCAGTGCCTATAATCAACACCTGAACAGCAGCATTTGTGATGATCCAAAAGCCACAGTGTATAATAAAAGGGGGGTGGGTGGAGGCTGGGACATGTGCAACAATAGACACAGCTGAAAACAGCACCCCAAATAAGTGATGTTAAACTTCGTGTGATCCAGGGCCCTGAGAACTCCTAGAGGTCAGTTACAAGAGTTTCTGGAGAAAATATGATTGACTCACGATTCCACAGAAGGCTTTCAGCCCAGAGCTCTTGACCTGTATCTTGTGGGTCTTATACATTGTTAAAGAAACCCTGCTCCTCCAGACTTTTGCTTTGTTTGCAGCTCAAGCCAAATTTCCACAGAGGGCACACTTGGTATTTCCTGATGCATCTATCCCTTGCCCTGGTCATGTGTTCTTGGTCCTGCTCAAAGATACTTTCTCCGACCAGTGTTCTCATAGTGAGATGGTACAAGTTTATCTTATACTTAATTTTCTGTTCTGAATCTTTTGGAGATATTTTTCCCCAGACCAAGAAGGTAAAAGCAGCTCACTTCAAGACTCTGCTGATCTCTGTAGTTCAGACAGCAGAGCTCAAAAAGCTTATTTCCTTATGACTGGACTTTCTTAAGACATTGTAAATTCCTTGAGGGCAGGGGTTCTACCATATTCATGCACATATTGGCATGGGTTACAAAGCTTTGGGCACAGTGTAGATGCCCAGTTAATATTTGTTTTGTGGGAAAAAAACACATAAACTCATAGGCCAAAGGCCATGAGAATTCCAGTTTCAATTATGTGCACCTTGAATGTCATTTATTTTGAGAGAAAATCAAAGAGGCAAGATGGGGAAGTCATTCAAACAGGGAAAGGGAAGGCAGAAAATAGGACTTTCCCTACTGCCCCCCCTCCCCTTAAATTGCTAAAGGCCAGGAGCCTCCAGCCTGGGGAAGGTAGTTGTGGAGTCACAGAGTAGGACTCTGGTGATGAGGGCTTTGAGGTCTGAGGGTCTCCGGGCTTTCTAACTCTCTAACTGTACTGAAATGCTGTTAACTTCTAAAATGTTGTAGAAACTTTCTTGCTCTTTCTGCAGGTGAAAGACTGCTGGCTTGCGGGATTAACACCTGCAGCCTAAGAGCAGAGGATTCATCAATGTGGTCTTTGTTCTATCTCAGCAGGAACTGCTGGACTCTAACTTTCAGCCTGCTAGTCAGAAATCTCAGGGTGAAAAATGGGACACTTAGAGAAATGGTTAATAAGTTTATTACTAAGTTGTAAAAAGTTTCCTTTGAAAGCTATCTAAGGGGAAAAGCGGGAAAATCCTAAAGGGAAAAGTTCTTCTAGGTGGGGAGTGGAGAAATAAAAGGTGAGAGAGAGAGAGAGAGAGAGAGAGAGAGAGAGAGAGAGAGAGAGAGAGAGAGAAAGGGGGCAAAAGAGAGAAAAGAGAGACTTTTGAGAGACTTTCATTTGTCTTCAGTACTTATACATCTTTCAGAATACATGACCACATGTTACAATGTTCATCACAAGTTCACACAAAATATCAAGTCATAAATTGAAATAGAAGTTTACAACAGAGTATGTTTACATGCATATCCATTAGGAGTAATTATCTAGCTAAACATCTATCACTTGCCTTTCACAAGTTCATTGAAAGTTTAAAACCATAATTTAAGTATTAGTGAAGTTTTATATAGATAAACCCAGTCAATATTTTATCTTCTATCCTAGGACCTATAATAAATCCTAGTTCCCTTTTTATGACCTTTGTTTAATTGTTTTACAACCTCTTGGATTGTGTTCTGAGTAAGAGAAAGTCTGGTTGCCATCTAAGAGCAATTAACTTGTGACACTTGAGAGACTGACAGAGTTTTCATTGCAGTTTTGACTATCAGAAAAGGACTAGTAGCAGTCCCATTATAAAAGACCTTAATAATCACTTTAATTTTAGGAATTTTTATAGGATCATCATTAAAACTTAAGTCATCTATTTGTCTACAAGACATCACTATAAGAAAGTACCTCTTCATGGATCTGCAGAGATCTGCTCCAAAGAGGTGTGCTATCACTTAATATTATATATGTTTAATAATAACAGGAAAAGCATATTAAGAGCAGGAGTCTTTCCTAAAATTAGTCCCATACAGCCTTGTTTAATGAGGACTCACCTGTCCTAGATTATATAATAATCTGAAGCGGGCCATTTCAGGATGATCACCTGCTAGTATATATTAGCTTGTCCTATATGGCTCCCAACACAAGGACTGCTCAGATTCATCTCCCCAGAAAAGCCAGTCTTGAGTGTAGCATTGAATCCAGTGTACAATGCCCAAAGATCCAAAGAAACAGTCCCCCACCATTACTCATGAGATGAACCTCCACCATCTCTAAGAGGGGTCCTGGAACCTTGCACTGTATGTAGTCTGCACTTTGGGCTGCTGACTACAGCAGCTCTGACTCATGACCAAAATAGACTGCAGAGGCAGCACCAGCATCTCCTGAAATAATATCTGTTGCCCTGACCCCCATACACACACCCAAACCTTGTTCCTGTCCCATGGGAGAATATCTTCAATGTGGACTTTTATATGTTTTACTTTGAAATTTCAGATTTCTGGACCCAGTGCCTATAATCAACACCTGAACAGCAGCATTTGTGATGATCCAAAAGCCACAGTGTATAATAAAAGGGGAGCAGGTGGAGGCTGGGACATGTGCAACAATAGACACAGCTGAAAACAGCACCCCAAATAAGTGATGTTAAACTTCGTGTGATCCAGGGCCCTGAGAACTCCTAGAGGTCAGTTACAAGAGTTTCTGGAGAAAATATGGTTGACTCACAATTCCACAGAAGGCTTTCAGCCCAGAGCTCTTGACCTATATCTTGTGGGTCTTGTACATTGTTAAAGAAACCCTGCTCCTCCAGACTTTTGCTTTGTTTGCAGCTCAAGCCAAATTTCCACAGAGGGCACACTTGGTATTTCCTGATGCATCTATCTCTTGCCCTGGTCATGTGTTCTTGGTCCTGCTCAAAGACACTTTCTCTGACCAGTGTTCTCATAGTGAGATGGTACAAGTTTATCTTATACTTAATTTTCTGTTCTGAATCTTTTGGAGATATTTTTCCCCAGACCAAGAAGGTAAAAGCAGCTTACTTCAAGACTCTGCTAATCTCTGTAGCTCAGACAGCAGAGCTCAGAAAGCTTATTTCCTTATGACTGGACTTTTTTAAGACACTGTAAATTCCTTGAGGGCAGGGGTTCTGCCATATTCATGCACATATTGGCATGGGTTACAAAGCTTTGGGCACAGTGTAGATGCTCAGTTAATGTTTGTTTCATGGGGAAAAAAAACACATAAACTCATAGGCCAAAGGCCATGAGAATTCCAGTTTCAATATGTGCACCTTGAATGTCATTTATTTTGAGACATAATCAAAGATACGAGAAGATGAGAGAAGTCATTAAAATAGGGATAAGGGAAGACAGAAAATAGGACTTTCCCTACCTACCCCCTTAAATCTTGTTAAAGTGAGAAAGATTAAGTACCAAGGTGCTGTAACACAAAATATTTTGAGTGTCTGGCCTGGGGAGATCATGGTATGCTACAGATAAAGCTGACCAAGGCAGGTGTAGGAATATATATATTCCTAGCTCCAATTGACAGTATAAAGCAAAATTGAGTCTTTAAATGCTCAGCTCACTGCAAGGAAGCAAGCAACTTATATACAAGTTAGGGACAGGGAGGACACTAAAGCAGAAAACAGGTTTGGAATTCTTCCATAAATTTGAGGAATTACTGAACAATCTCAAAGCCATGGCTTGTTGCCACTGTTGTTCCCAGGGAGAGGGCCAGTCCACATGGGAATATCTCCAAACTGGACTTTGCATGCTTACGTTTGAAATTTCAGATTTCTGGTCCTGGTGCCAACTCTCTGAGTGTGCCTATTATCAACACCAAAACAGCAACATTCAGGTTGTCCCAAAGGCCACTGTGTGCAAAAATGGGCTTTGGGACATAAATACAAGGAGCCTGGCAGAAAAATAAAATGGCATCCCAAATAAGTGATAAGTGGTAAGCTTTGTGTGATCTAGGGCACTGAGGGGTCAGAGGTCATTTACAAAACAAAAGTCAAGGAAGCAAAGGGGAAAACAGAGGAAGTGAGTGTTGATCCATTTTTACAGGATATATATATGTAGAACTTCCAGGAGGGAAGCAGCAGCAGTGGAGAGAAAGAATACTGACCAGAGGTGCAATTACCAAGCCACAAGAACATGCTCAGGAAGGCTGGCTTTTCAAGGAGTACTGAGATGCATCTCCCCAGAAAAGCCAGCCTTGAGTGTAGCAACAAATCCAGTGCACAATGCCCAAAGATCCAAAGAAACATTCCCCCACCATTACCCATGAGGGGAAGAAAGGAAAGTCCAGCGCTGGGAGATGAGCCTCCACCATCTCTTAGAAAGGGTCCCTGAAGCTTGCACTGTATGTAGTCTGCAGGTTGGGCTGCTGACTACAGCAGCTCTGACTCGTGACCAAAATGGACTGCCTGGGCAGCACCAACATTTCCTAAAATGATCTCCATTGCCCCACGCCCCACATACCCTGACCTTGTCCCAATCCATGGGGGAATACCTTTAATGTGGACTTTGAATGATTTACTTTGAAATTTTACATTTACAAGAGTTGGTGGAGAAAATATGGTTGACCGACAATTCCACAGAAACTCTTATGCTCCTTAGCCTGGGGCATAAGCAATGGCTTTAGGGCATTGTAGTTGGATGTTTCAGAAATGGTTATGAAAAAAAAAAAAAAAAACTTACGCCTTGGTGAGGACTCTAAATTCAAATGAGATCCAAGTCCAACTTGGGAATCTCCCAGATGGCCTGTTTGTTGTATCAGGTCCACACAGGAGGTGAGCAGTTAAGAAAGCACAGGGGAGAGAAAGCAAGAGAAGCTCTGCAAGGTGTGGTGAAAGGCTCAGTGCTTGAGAGACATGAGGCCTCTGCCAGAGACTTTATCTAGAAAGAATATAGTTATTAATAAGCAGCTCTTTGAAGCTACAATATAGAAAATTACTAGCAGCAACATATGGCCCATTGGTAGCCTAATCACAATGGTTATGAGACATTCAAACCACCAGACACTAAAGGGACACACCAAAGTTATCTAATGAAGATACCAACAGCAATAACAGAGTGTCTCTAATGGCTCATTTGCTTAGCTATACAAAGTACCTTGTGGTATCCACTCTGCACATAGGGCCCTTCACAGATATTTTTCAATGGCAATGACAAGCTTAAGGGGCTGTCAATATGACTTCTCACACCTATAAACAGGCTCACCATGAAAGCTAAATGTCATTTTGCCCTACTAGACTCTCCCAGTGAAATATGGAGTCCTGCTCTGTTTAATTAGTCTCAAGTATAGATCTCCTTGATGAACTTGGAGAACAGACCTTGAAGTGTATAGCAGAAGCCTTTGCTGGTCCCTGTTCAGTGATCTCCAACAGAGTTTCCAGTGTCACTCAAAATGTTTTCCTTAGTGATTCCCTATTAAGTTCTAAATTAGTGACTTTGGGGAAAGGTGTCTCCTCAAAGTAGACATATAACCAATGATTAAAAACATAGTGAACTAAAATTTGATTAAACTGCAGTAATGATTTGTACCCTGTGTTGATGCAATACAAAGTGACACCCAACTAAAATCCAATGGATTCATTTCAGGTTATCACCTCTGACTGCAATACTGATAGAAATAATCATTTCTGTGAAGAGATAAGAATTTTTGAAAGAGCATTCCATGCACATCTCTGCCGACCCACTCAATCACTTTTTTGAAATGTAGTGGAAGGTTGAATAAGGAAACAAGTATATTACATGGTTAAGAAATCAGGATGGCTGTCTCATGGATAATAAAATGTTTTAAAATAATGCTGGCTAGAAGAACCCTTACACTCATTTTCCAGAAAATCTAAACAAATCTAAAATTCTAAAACAATGACAATATTCACATTGGCTTACGTGCTCTGTAACTCTATCAACCCTTGAGCATGGCTTCCTTCCCATCCTCTCAGGAACACATGGGTGGTAAGACTGTGATGGATGATGTGGGAAACGGCTCCCACTTTCAGTGAAGGAGTGTGGTCTACTATAGGACAGGGTGGAGGAATTTTGCGTCAGTTTCCAGCTGCTGAGTATTCTACATCAGGTCATTTTCTTACTCAAACAACAGGTAGAAGAGTGATCTTGTAGACCTCCCGAAAAACTCCAGATCAGAGTCTGTGTCTAATGAATACCTCCTTTCAACATCGAATGGGAAATATGAGCTATATTAAAGCAGAATTTTGCCGAGTTATCTAAATAAAGGCTGGCATCCACAGCTTTGTATAATTTAAGCTCTTACACAAGTGTCATCACTTTCAAACAGCAAAAAGCTGGCCCTGTGTCTTATACCTTTGAGTGCTTTTTTTTTGTTTTGTTTTGGTTTGGTTTTTGATGTGTTTTGTTTTTATCAGCTTTGAGCAATGGAAGACAGTAGAACATCATTTGCTCAAGTGAACCCAGGAGGGTCTCGCCAACACATCCAGGGTTGTGGGATGGAATGTATGCAGTCACTGTGTTGACATTCTCACAGGCAGAACCCTCAGGCTGTCTGGAAGCACTCAGCAGGCACTGATGTGTCTTCTAGAGGTTTCCCTGCAAACCCAAACTTAAGAAAAGAAAGAGTGCAGGGTTTAGGAAATATCCCCATTCCACTTTAGACTTTCAAGCTGCTCATTTTGACCTTGCAAAAATGGGAAGACAAGAGGCACTTTCAATCCAAACAGCTAGATAAATAGGGGATGCTTAGGTTATTTCTGGATGAAAATACACAAAAAAAAAAAAAGAAAAACTGATTTCAACCATACTCTTTATTCATACAGAATATTGAATAGCACACACCCTCTTAGAAGAATGTTTTAAATTATCATGATCACACTTGCAGCTTTGTTGCTGGGCAAGGAAGACACTGAAAGCAAGCACTGTGTTAGAGTCATCTTTGCTACTTTTCAACCACTCTACAGATATTAGTACAGACCTATAGCAGACCCTCAAGTTAAATTTGTATTGAATCTGAATATAGTCAAATCTGGGTATGTCATAGTGTCAGATATTGATGTGCTATTTGCATATTCAATAATCTTGAATGGCATTTCCATTGACAGCAGAATATCAATTGTACAAGGTAGATTGATTAGTACTGAAGTCAATGGTGTCTGTCTGAAATTAGAAAGTTGCTTCTTAGAAAGTTTAAGTAAATGTTACAACACAAAATTCATTATGATAAATTTTTAGAAAGTTTCCATATTTTAGAAGAAATTTATTACTTTAGCCATATAAATATTTTTAATGGAATATAAGGAAAAATAGATGACTGCATGGCCTCCCTGTAGTAAGGGAAGCCCTTTCCAGGTACTGAACATTTTCTTTTAACCATAAAGGAAAGTGATAGCTGATTTCAGTCTACGATACTACAAATATTTACAAGAGCTAAAGTTGTGGTGAGATAGACCAGAAAGACGCAGTTGTCACAAGGAAACTCTGGAGCAGGTTCGATGTCTGATTATCTCATTCTAGTATTAGTATTGAGCAGAGGTCTGAAATGTAGTGAATATTCAGAAGTTGTTGTGAGGGATTAGATCATGTGGGTCTCTTAATGTGCTAAGAGCATCAGTTCTTAACCAAGAATGGATTGAAAAAGAGATTTCCATCCAGGACCCAGTTTGAAGACACAAACTGAGACACTGAACAAATATTTCTGTTGCGGGAAATATTAAAAATATCCTGCCAAGTCCCCTGGCCCACTGGGCCATGTTTCTGCTCTAGTACTGGCACTGTCGGGCCACAACACTATGCCCTGGCTGTGTCCTTCTCAGTGTGTTCTCGCCAAGGAGCTATTTCCTTCAGCTAGCTCCCAGAGCATCCCAGCTGTGTTCTCTCTCTGCCATAAACCCCTGTAATCGGCAGACCCACTTTCCAGTAACCAAGTAAATCAAAACTCTTAAAGCTTAATTAACCAGATTTATGTATCAATAATATCACAATTTACAAGATGCCAATACAGTAATTTCAGAACCAATTGATAACGATAAAAGCTTTATCCCCATATTTCTAACCTTGTGAAAACTTAGCTACTTGTGGCTGGTATTTGCCACGCGGGTTCACGTGAGCAGCCGCGAGTCTTCCCGCCTCTCCTCTGACTCACTCTCTGTCTTCCCAAATCCCAGCTCCGCCTCCTTTTCCCTGTCCAATCACAGACCTTCTCTGCACTAATGTAATTGGATGGAAAATCCTGCGACATGTTTCTTTAAATACATTTCACTAATGTTAAATAGTGAAAGTTTTACCTTTGGCGTCATGCTAAATTGAAACTAGTGTTTGCTGCCCTGTGCACAAAAAGCAGGCAGTTACACTCAAGTAGCTTTGGGGATGCAAACTTGTGTTTCATAGTGCATTTGAAAAAATAAATAAATAAACCAGACCAGTGACTTTGTTAGGGAGGATGAATACGGGGTTCCATGGGGATAGCAGTTTCTTTGGAGGTTTCACTTTTGAACAAGTAAGTCTCTTCTCCCACAGTTGTATGATTGTCTCTGCCTGTGAAATTTACTTTCTCACATATAAGCCCTAAACTTTTCAACATGCACCGGGTGAAAACCTTCCAAAGTGAACCCTAGACTTGATATACTCCTTGAGATTTTATTAGACTTGGAGGGGACTGTTTTAGTTGTTGTTGTTGTTGTTGATGATGTTTGTTTGTTTTGTTTTTGTGTTTTTTTGCACTATAAGCATCCACTCATCTGAGTGAAGGCTTTTCTCACAATCAGATAAACCTCTACTACCTAGCCTTGAAAAACCACCTTTGCTAAATGTTTGGTGCAAAGCAGAAGAGTCTTGGCCTCTAAACAAGAGATTCCTGGTCAAAGCCTTTCCTGTAAAACAAAAAGGAAGGCATCACTCAGTTACTTTCATCTGTGTCTCCAAATTAGCTGAAAAGGGAGGCTCTCCAGGTGCTGCAGAATGATAAACAAACTCTCCTCTCTCAGGGAAAGCAGGGGTGCTGAAGGCCCTGAAGAGGCTTCAGTCCAATCCTGTGAATCTCCCTAAGAAACTTAAGGCTCAGACTTGGCTGGTAGAAACTGGTGGAGAGTTTGAGTTCTATTATGTACTTCTGGAATGATTTGGAAAGTTGGCATTGTAGCATATCTAGATTAATGGGGTTTCAGAGTTACCCATTTCATAATGAACCTCTTTGTACTTTGTGGGAGAAAAGGCACACTGTATAATCATGTACAGGCTTAGAGAAAGCTAGTCAAAGACAAAGACTGCACAAAATTTTATTACATGTCTTTGGTCTGACTGTGATCCTGAAATAGAAAGTGGGGCGAGGACAAACCTGGACATCAGACAAATACCCATTCTTAATTCTCCAGCTTCCTCCTTCTCAAACATAATCTTGGGTGCCATTGAAGCTCTCTTGACCTTAATTTTCTCATCTGTAAAATTTGAAGAAAGCATTTAAGGATCCTTGTAGGAATAAAAAGATCTGTGAAGAGCACCGAGCACAACAGGCACTAGACAGATATCAGTTCTCTTCTGCAGCCCAAGAACTAACAAAGCCCCCCTTTAGGCATACCTAGCTTGGAGTAACATTTTCATTTGGTCCTAACATAACTGGTAAAGTTGGGATGTCAGCTGTTCCTACAAAACCCCTCCCTAAGTAACTGCATCTTATTCAAAACAAAGAAAAATGATGTAGTCTCCCCTTGGGGACTCTTGTAATGGGATACACTGGGAACTAAGCTGTGAATCATTCCAAGAAATACTGGTTCCTACCTTTATGGGTACACCAAGACATTCATATTTTCATCCTTTTAAGGGGTGTTTCCTATGCTCACCGAAAAGCTCCCAACAAGGGGGCAAATGAGGAACCTTTGGACAGGTATGTGGATCCTTTGAGGATCCAACCTCCACTAAGGGGAGTTGGACCTCTCCTGGAGGATATCCTGAGGGGCCTTAAGAGTTGTGGAGTCCTACTCTTCTATCTCTTAGAATGCAAGAAGTCCTTATAAACAGCACTTTTATTTTCCTCTCATATATAATATGGAAACGTAAAAAAAAAATAAAATGGATCTGGGATATGTAAAGGGTAGGGAATATCGTATGGTGAAGAAAAAGACAACATACAGGTGATTTAGCTCTTATAAAGAGAGAGTGAATTGCTCTTGAGAGCTGAAACAAACCCAAGATGGCATAGCATAAAGAGGAGAGACCTGGGAGGAGGGTCCAGCCCTGTCTCTCACAGGTTAAGTCAGGTAAGATTTGTTTTACATTGCTGTGGCTGCACTGACCTGAGGCAAGGACAGTGACCTCAGAGAAGCCTGGGTGACAAGGTTGGGGGGGGATGGACGCTTGACAGATGCAGTTGGGTGCTAGCATTTGCTGGTGGGGTAGTGAAGCTTTCAGGGCCTGCATTTCCAGCTTATTTGGTGGAACTTTTATTGTTTTTAATGAGAATAACACAGGTGTTATACTCTGTAAATATGGCAGTGTTTAGAGTAAAAGGAAATACTGAAAAAAATAAGAAATAAAATAAAGTTCATGATGAGAACTTTTTCATTTTGGAAGACATAAGTCTGGTGCTGGCACGGGAAAATCAAATACAATTTAAGAAGGCAGATAATATTGATGGAATAGGTATGGAGTGAGAGCACTGTTTATGCACTACGTCATAAAATGTTCCAAGCAGAAGTACAGCAGGAAGCAAGACACGGGATCTGTCACACAGCTGTTTATTTTACAAACACAAAGGTTCAAACCTAGTGGTCAGAGAACACTTGAGGCAGGTTCTCTGACGCTCAACTACATCTCCAGTTCTTTAAATGTATTTCTACTTACAAATACATATTACCTCACCATACAGCCATATATAATCTTCCCCAAACCTTGAACAAAATTATTGCAGACAACGAATTTCCTCCAAATCCTCACTGCATGCAATGTAGCCTATGCTGAATTGGCATTTTGTGAGTGTACCCACCAAAGTGATGCATTCCAATTGAGGGCCTAAGTACATTTTATCAAAAAAAAGTCAGTAGTCTGTTGTAATGGTTAACCTGTCACAGTAGAGACAGCAAGCAATTGCGTTTATTCAGAAACAAGGGATGGTGGCATAGAACTTGAAGATACAAGGAAGGAAGAAACCTCCAAGAAACTACCTGTCTCTGGGTGGCAGAGGCAAGTGACACACTGAGCTTTGAGTTATGAGTCATAGGTGGCTCCGAGGCATAACTGAGCATGCTCTATTAGATTTACAGAAATCCTGGTTCCAGCGCACTTCTCTATAGCTCTGGGATGGCACAGTAAGATGTTTGGCAGATAACTGAGAAATGCTCCTGATAGATGAGCATTTGCTAAGCTAAATGCTAGCTACTTTTTGGTTATGAGAAGAAGAGTGGAATCAGCCTATAGAACTGGCTGGAAAAAGTAACCCATGAATGCAACCATTGAAGTTGGGTGTAAGATGGGAGACTAGAAACTGCCTGTGGGGCATCTAACAAAGGTTGAGATGAAGATACATAAGTTCTGTTCCAAAGAGAACAAGAGGAAGAATCTCAAGGTTAGCAAGAAGACAGCTGAAGATGGGAGGATGGGCATTGCACTGGAAAGACAGCTCTGCCACTGGGCTCCAGCATTTGTCTCCCCCTGAACTCAGCCTGCCACAGTACCAGGCAAGAGACAGTTTTGCAAGGAAGTTATAAGCCAAGGGGCCTAGATGGTGGCCAGAAGGCAAGTAGAAGGTGTAAGAAGCTCAGCCCATGCAGGGAGGCATGCAGCAAAGGGCAGCCCAAATTTGGTGCTGAAAACTAAAAGAGAAGAGACTTAGCTGTGGAGTTTGGATACAGGTGAATTTGAGATGAGCTGGCAAATCAACCTGCTCAGTCAGATACTGGCCATATTCAAGCTGTGCAGTCGTGATCTATGAAGGCCCAACAGAGTGTTGGACTCCATACATCGTTGCACCCCTCCATGGTGGATTTGGGAAGTACAGAAATCTCCCTGTACAGATGTCAGTGATGAGGGCACTTCATTTACTCTCAAGTCACTTGAAGACACCCGTACATATTCCTACTCACTGAGAACATTAGCCACCCCTGGGGATCTAAAATTGGGTAATCTTAGGACAGTAGGAGAAGCTGCCCTCACAGAAGCCAAAATTAGATGTGGCTTCTAGCAAGCAGGAGAAAGACACCACAGTAAAGGTGGCTCGAGATGGCATCTGATGCTTGCCTAGTGCAGTCTCAATACCATTATAGATTATAAGAGTATCTAGTTCAAATGGCATGCTCCCGTGCTCCCCACCAAACCTGGCCATATGCAGCAGTCAAACACATAGGAGAAATCCAACAAACTTCATCACATTTTTCTTGGTCTTTTGTCCCTGAGTGCTTTGCCTTACTGTGCTTTAGTAGTTTTTGTTGGTTTAGCATGCTTTCAAAGACTCTTACATTTTTCCCACTTCATGCATAATCTAATTATAATTCCTTTTATTACAGTAAGTGTTCCTCTTTAAGCCTGTGCGTCCCTCTTATTTCCTTTCTACTGTGATTGTAGACGTATTTTTACTTGTTATATCAAAACAGTAAGGCTTTTGATTCCATTCCATGCTTGGATTTGTGTAAGGCTGTTGACAAGCCCATCATAGTGTGAGTGCTTTTTCAGTTTTTCTTCTATTTTCTCATTTTCTTAAAAAAATATTTTTTTCTTTTCTAGTTTATAATCATCTTCTCCTTTTCTTTTCCACTCTTGTATCCAACATGGTTTCTCAGTTTTCCCAATTCTTAAATTTTGTTTCGTTTCTCTCCTTTTCCTGCACACAGCCAAAATAAAGCTTAACTTGACAGGACATTCTGCACTGATTTCTCCAGTTGTTTGCTGTAATATCATTGGTGAAATATTAGTGGATTTAAATTCGTTTAATATTTTTATCATTATTATCTATAATATTTCTATATTCTTTTCAGTTTTGTGTTGTGGCTGTTAAATCTCTTCATCTCAATAAGCTGCCAAGGGATTACTTCCTAAGAAAATCTCCCAAATAAAACATAACCTAATATAATTAAATGCTATATGAGAAGCACCTGGCACTTATTAAACATTCAACACATGATCAATATGATCAATATTTTGTATTCCTTTATAAGCAGTAGAATGAAATTAGAATTCCCAGAAAGAATTCTGTGTCCTGTGGGAGTGCTGTGTTTCAAATTGAAAGATAAAATTTAAGTTTTATCTAATGCATAAATATGCAGGTTTTCCTAAGTATACATCAATGTATAGTTAATATACAATATCTTCAGTACCAGTAGACACTGTATAATTGTCTAGCATGAAGAAATATCCATATCTAATACAATGTGGGATGAATTAGACACTTATAGACAAGCTCATTCTACAGGGTTTTTTTTCAAGAAGGTAAAAATAAAAGCCTTATGGATCTAAAAAGGTAAGCAAGACAGCAGACTATGATGGCACATGCCTGTGATCCTAGAAAATATGGTGATGAAGCACCGTGATGTAATAAGGATGACAAATTTGCAGCTAGCTAGGCCTCACACAGCGTGACTACATGAAGAAAGCCTGTCGAGAAAGGAAGATGAAAAAGATCAAGGAGGCTCTGGTTTAGTGCCCCAAAACTTTGCCAACATATGGGTCACTTACAAGGTTAGAATTGAACCATGCAGGGCACCTACAGTTCTGAGAGCTTGTCAGGAACCAGGTCATGGTGTCTCATGTCCTACTCAGATAGAGGTGCACAGGGCAAGGATGCCATCTTGACATGGTAGTTACTCTCTGCACATCCAATCCCAGATCTGTCTTTTGACGATTGATATCCCTAATGCTTATTAACCATTGAGATTTTTATTTTATAATCTGTCAAAATAAAAAAGCACCTAGAACTGGGAAGAGGGCTCAGTTGGTAATGTATACTGCATAAGCATGAGGAGCTGAGTTCCAGCCCCTAGAATCCACATAAAACAAAGCCATCCTTAATAGCAGGTACCCATAAAGTCAACACTGAAGTGGCAGCAGGGGCAGGCAGGACACAGGTAGATCCCTGGAGCAAACTGACCAGCCAGAGTAGCTTGATGGTCAGTGAGAGATCCTGTCACCCTGTCACAATAAACAAGGTCATGAGTTGATAGGAGACACAGCGTCAAGCTCTGAACTCAGTATGTATGCATAGGCAAGTATATGCATACACAGAGGAATGCATATATGCGAACTTGTACACAGCACATAAAAGGATTCTCATTTTTAGTTAAAATTAATACAGTGCAAATATATTTGGAAATATTAAAGATAAGAAAGTATTAATTCCTCTTTTTTTTTCCTCTTTCATTTTGCACTGGGTTCCTTGGAGGACAAAAGTTGAAATGGATTACGAGATACGTATATACCAAGACTTGGGCAGTTGTAAACTTTGTAACATTGGATAATATAAAAATCTTGGACAGTTTTCCTCTTTACTGCTTAAATATTATTCAAATATTCAAACAAAACAAACCTAAAAGGATATGAATAACCTTGAGACTCATTAAAATGTTGACATTTTCAAGACCTTTCTTCTTGAGACAGAGCAACACAAATGCCCAGCATTGGGGCTAAGCCTTCTGGGTATTCGTGTGCTCAGCTGGAAGAGCATGCTTCTGAGAACTCGGCCATGGAACACGGAGGGACCTCTAGAGTGCCTGTGAGCTAGGGACCCTGGAGTTTCGGGCATTCTGTGGGATCTGATTTTGTTGACCAGGGACCAAGATCTGAAACTGAAGGCCAGATTGTGCCTTTGCTGTTTGAACAAAGACAACTGTGCTGTGGCTTCAAAACGTGGTGTCTTCTTAAGGATAACAGACAGATTCACACAGTTTAGTTCCACAAAGGGTTAAAAAATAATGTCAATACCAACCTAGAAAAGTAAAGAAATTCCTTATTAAACATAAAGGTTGTAATCATCCTGAAAAACAGATAATTAATTTTTCTGGTAACTTCTTGATTCTTTAAGATGGAGGTACTTGTAAACTAGTAAAGTAGGCTTTTTCTCATGATGAAATCTATAAAATTTGAAATCTCTGGTGGTCACTAAATTGACATTCTTTTATGTAGAAGATTAAGTTAAGGTTCATGAAATGTGTGTAAGTAACAAGCTTCTACCAGACATATTTATTTCCTTAATTGAAATCCCAGAGTTTTCCATTTCTCTCTTTTTTAGAATAATCTTTTTAAAAAAAGAAACTTTAACTGATTTTGAAGGTATCCACTACTTGAGAATCTTTGTTTTTTGGGGGGGTTTTTTGTTTTTATTTTTTTGTTTGTATAGTTTTTCTTCATCACAGTTGTCTTTTACCTTTGAAAACTTGGAGTCTTAATTTATAAGATCACTTGAGGTTTCATGTCTGAAAGTTAAGAAGGCTTGTGGAAACTGTTCATAGTAGCGTTATTCATGAATAGCCAGAAACTGGAAACAACCTAGATGTCCCTCAACAGAAGAAAGGGTCACTAAAATTGTTTACACAATGGAGTATTACTCGGCTGTTAAAAAATATAAGATTATGAAATCAGCAGCAAATGGATGGAATCTAGATAAAAGAAAATGATCCTTAGTGATGTAACTCACGAAGGACCCAGAAAGACAAACATGGTATGTACTCACCGCTAAGTGTATATTAGCCATAAAGGATAGCTGTGTTGCAATCCACAGACCCAGAGAAGCTAAATAACATAGAAGGCAGGCATAAGGGGAACCCATGAATTTCTCTGGGAAGAAGAAATACAATAGATATCTCAAGGAGGGAGATTGAGGGCAGGTAGGGAAGGGAACAACAGGAGGAATCAGGTTAGGGATGGAGAGAGTACTTGGAGAGAAAACTGTAATTTGCAGGAGCATCTGGAAGATGAGATAGAAACCTAGTATAATAGAAACTCCCAGGAATCCATAAGGGTAACCCTATATAAGACTCCTAGTAATTGTGAATATGGGGCCTGAACCTTGATCTCCTGTAACAGGGCAAGATTTCCAGTGGAGGAATTGAGACACCAACTCAGCGACAAAATCTTTGTTCTATAATTTGTCTTGTCTACAAGACATGCTGGGATAAAAGTGGGGCAGACAATTGTAGCAGATGTGGGTCCCAAACAACTGGAACAGAGAGAGCAGGAGGGTATCCTGAAACAGGCCTGGTCTGCCTTGTCTGGCTTCAGTAGGGTAGGATGCGCCTAACTTCTCAGAGAATTGATGTGCCCTGGGCAGGCCCCTACCCTCTCAGGGGAGAAAGGGAGGAGGTATAGTGGAAAGGATTGTGGGAGAGGTTGGCCAGGAGATGGGCAGTGAGTGGGGTATAACTAAAAAAAAATTAGCTAAAAAATTGGTGCAGAAATTATGTAAAACATCAGGTCCATCTAAGACTCATAAGAAAGGGAAGCTACACCCAATACTTCCTAAAGGCCACGAATCAAAGGCTGTCCAGCTGTAGCCCAGAGAACCAAGATAGAAGCAAACAGAACCCACAATTTAAAAAGTCAATAAAATGGTCCTTAATAATAGACTAGAGCCTAACATAATTGTCATCAGAGAGGCTTTATCCAGTAACTGACAGGAACAGATACAGAGACTCACAGCCAAATACTAGGCAAAGCTAAGAGAATCCCATGGAAGAGGGGGAGGAAGGACCGTAGAATCCAGAGGAGCCAAAAACAACAAGACCAACAAAATCAACCAACTTCACCTCACAGGGACTCACAGAGACTGAACTGACAATTAGGAAGCCTGCATGGCTTTGATCTCAGCTGTCTACACATAAGTTATAGTTTGTGCCTTGATCATCTTGTGGAAATGAAGGCTGTCTTTGATTTGGGGATCCTTTTCCTCCTACTGGCTTGCATGATCTAGCCTTACTATGGGGTGAAGTGTCCAGTCTTACTGCAACTTCACATGCCGTGTTTGGTTGACATTCATAGGAGGCCTGCCTGCCCTTTTCTACTGAGAAACGGGATAAGTGGATGGTGTGGAAGGGACTGGGAGTTGAGGAAGGGAAACTGATTTCAGGATGTAATATCTGAGAGTTTAAAAAAAAAGGCTGTGGGTAGAAAAACAAGTTTAGTGGCATTTGTTCAAATAAAAATAAAAATTACACCCATTCAATGAAAAGAAAAACTGACAGGCACCCAGTCACATCAACTGGTGTGTTCAATGAAAATATTTTCTCATCAATAGTTGATTTTTCTCTGGTCCTACTTAGCTTTGAAATGAGGCAGAGATAGTCTAGAAGGGGTTTAAGACCAGAGAAGCACCAAGCAGGGCCTTGTAGTATGAAATACAGGCAACCCCAGTGTCGCAACCACCCTCGCCAGCAAGGAATGAAGCAACACAGGAAGATCTTCTTCAAGCAGTTTACTCAGGATCCCTGTACTACTTCTTCTGACCCCAGAGAGAATCAGCCCAGCCCTTAAATACTAATAGCCAGCCAATCAGGCTTAGCCACGTGGGCATTGCTGATAGGCTGTATCCATGCGGAAGGCGCAAGACTCAACAGGCTCCACCCAAATAAGGACTTGTTAACGACAGGGAGCCCGCCAGCGGGAAGGCGGAAAGCAGAAACCCGCGCCATTTTAAGGGTGCGGGAGCAAGCAGCTCCCTACAGTTCCTCCTTTTTCTTTTTAAACACATATTCAGGCGAGAGTAGAGGTTTGACCTCTGATATATCATTTGCCCATCAGGTGGACTCATGGACCTTGTTTCGACGCCCTTCTGAGCCATCAGCCCAGTGGATTTCGTCAAACCCGTCCGGTACCTTTTGCTCAGAGACGGGTTCTGGGGTACCAACCCATGTGCAGTCAAACATGCTCCCCTCAAGGGCTCTCCAATCATGGGCCCCTGAGTGCAGTGCTTAGCCTCGCATCCTGAGCATGGAAAGCATCTTATTAGGCCTTCATGGCTGCCAGCCAGGCCTGGGAGGACTGTCCAGCTTCAATGGCTGTGAATGCCTGTACCATCATTGCAACCTCTCTTTGTTGGATAAACCTCATTCTGCAGATGCACCACAGGCAAACAATTGAAAGTACTATCAAAAGGATGGCAAGGGCATACTTTTCATTTACACTTCCCTCCTCTTTATCTAAAGGTGAAGAAGGTATATCAAGAGACTTGTTAGAACTAAAAAGACAAGGAAACAGCTTAGCATCATGGCGTATCGGCATGGGTCTCGGGAACACCGACAAGATCGCCCATCTTGGCTCCATCTACACCAGCATCAACGTCTCGCCGAGAATCAGTAACAGCAGGAGGATCTTCATTTTTATTGCAGCGTCTGGTCAGCCGCTCAGGCACCCACAGTGGATCTTGTTGAGTCTGAGGAAACACACAAACAGAACTTCTCTCCCACGCCAACACTGGATCAGGGCCATGCCATAATCCAGTAAGCACATCCTTCCATTTAACATAACCCTTCAAGGTATTATTCGGGCATTGGTGCCGATCAGCTGCAGCCAAACCATCATTATCCAGATTAAAAAAATTTAAAGTAAATAATGCCAATGAAAGTCGTTCTTTGGGTGTTCTACCATACCCAATTCCCTCTTTTTGTTTTGTTAAACATTCCTTAAGGGTACGATGAGCATGTTCAACAATGGCTTGGCCCTGAGGATTATAGGGTAGACCATGATTTCAAGATTATATTCATTTGCTTGCAAAAGGATTGAAAAGACTGAACTGTATAGGCAGAGCCATTGTCTGTCTTAAGCTGTTGAGGTTGCCCCCAAGCCACCCATGCTTCAAGGCAATGTGTAATAACGTTACCTGTCTTTTCTCCACTCAAGGCTGTAGCATGAATGATGCCAGAACAAGTATCCACAGAAACATGAACATATTTTAAAGTTCCAAATTCAGAAATATGAGTAACATCCATTTGCCAAATTTTTAAAGGTAGCAAACCTCTTGGATTAATTCCTAAACTAGGGGGATGATTATAAACAGCACATTGTTGACATTCGAGCACAATTTGTCTGGCATCTGCTCGGGACAATCCAAACCTTCGTTGCAAGGTCTTTGAAGGAACATGAAATTGCTTATGAAAAATTTGGGCATTTTCCAAAACAGAACTCAAAAAGGCATATTCGATTCTAGTGCAACGATCAACCAGATCATTTCCTTCACTTAATGGGCCAGGCAAGCCTGTATGAGCTCGAATATGTTGTATAAAAAATTTTGACTCAGCCAAACGATCTTTTGTAACTCTCTAATTGACAAACAGTACTGCTTTGTTTTATAGGTCCGGCCACCTCTAGAATTTTTACAGCATTTACCACATATTTGCTTGCCGAATCGGAAAGCAAATTGAAGGGAAAAAGGCATTTTTTAAAGACTTCCAGGACAATTTGCAACTCAACCACCTGTGGAGAATTTGGCTGGAATTGATACAGGACTGGTTTCTGATGTTCTACCATATACACCCCACATCCAGTTTTTGATCCATCTGTAAATATATTGGGAGCATCTGGCAAAAGATTTTGTGCAGTTACTTTTGGAAACACAACAGGATGTTCTTTAAAAAGAAAAGCAAAGGATGCTTGGGATAATGATTATAATACCATGGAAACTACAGTGTAATATGGCCTAGTCATCAATTGCTCCACATAATATTTGCACTTGAAAAGCAGTATATGGAATAATCAGGGAGGTTGGATATCTCTCAAAAAACTGCACACACTGTTGTATTCCATTAAGGGCCAATTTTGCAACAGCAGTGGGGTAATGCTCTATGGATTTTGCTGGTGAGGCTTTAGGATGAATCCATAATAAGGGTTCTGCCTGCCATAACAGCCCTGTAGGCTGCAAAAAGGTAGGCAGAATGCACAGGATGATATCCAAGTCCTCTGTGCAACGATATAGTACTGCATCCTGTAGTCCTTGTTCTACCTTCCTCAAGGCCACTCGAGCTTCCTTAGTTAGTTGTCTAGGAGAATCCAGGGCTGAATCACCGGCCAAAAGATTAAATAATGGCCTTAATTCATAATTAGGTATTTTCAAATAGCTTCGGATCCAGTTTATATCACCCAACAACTTCTGAAAGTCATTAAGTGTCTTGAGATTATCCTTTCTAATTTCAATCTTTTGTGGAACTACTGTAAGAGGATCCAATCTTGCTCCCAAATAAGAGGCTACACTGGTTTTTTGAACCTTATCAGGGGCAACAAACAATTGCTTTCTTCTCAATAATCTTATTAGCTCTTCATAAGCCTGATCCAAAACCTTCTCATCTTTATTACTCAGAAGGATATCATCCATGTAGTGGATGCATCTTACTCTGGAATATTGCTCTTAGAGGAGCGATGACAGCACTCACAAATACTTGACACATAGTGGGGCTATTAGCCATGACCTAGGGTAACACTTTCCATTCATACCTCTTATCAGGTTCCTCATGATTACAGGAAGGGATGGTAAATGCAAACTGCTCCCTGTCTTTAATGCAGAGGGGGATTGAAAAGAAACAGTCTTTTATATCGATTACTATGACTGGCCATGGCTAAGTAAGGCAGACAACAAGGGAAGGCCTCGCTGCACTGAACCCATCACTTGCATTTGTTGATTAATAGTGCGGAGGTCATGAAGCAGCCTCCATTTTCCTGTTTTCTTTTTTATAACGAAAATGGGTGTGTTCCAAGGAGATACTGAGGTTTGAATGTGCCCAAGGGATTGCTATTCACTTACTAAAGAATGAGCTGCTGAAAGCTTTTCAGAGGAAAGGGGCCATTGAGGAACCCACACTGGTTCCTCTGTCTTCCATGTGATAGGAATACCCTCCTCAATGGCCTTTAGGAAAAACCCAGACCTTGCCAATCGGGTTTTTGTTGAGCAACAACTGGGCTAGTTCTTCCTTGTAAAAATTTCCCAATGCCCCTTCCGGGGTACTGCCCCATCTGCTTCATGAGTTGTTGCGAGACTTCTGAATATTCATTGGTTAATTTATAGCCCATATTCTTCAGCAAATTCCTCCCCCATAGGGTGATTGGCAAATCTAGGACATAGGGCTGTATTATGCCAAGAGTGTCCTTCCTGATCTTGCCACTTGAGCTGTCTTGCACTAATATCTGGGGCCTTTGTATAACCCAAGCCCTGTAATGTTTGAGAGGAGATCTGGATTGGCCAGCTTGCTGGCCAATCCTTTTTAGCTATTATGCTTTTGTCAGCTCCAGTGTCCAGTAGTCCCTGAATTCATCTATTTTCAATTTGCAATTCTACAATGGGGTGCTGGTCTAAATCCAGTGCCAAAAATGTAAGGTCATTGCCAGTGGATCCAAACCCTTTTTCCCCCTATTTCTGAGCTGGAAACTTTGCATGCAAACTAGGGAGCACAATGAGCTGAGCTATTCTATCTCCTGGGGAAATAACTGTAATTCATTTTGGGGCCTCTACCATTATCTTGACTATTCCTTTGAAATCTGGATCAATAATCCCCGGGTGCACTATTAAGCCTCTCAAAGCAGTGGATGATCTACCAATGAGTAGGCCCACGGTATCAGGGTCAAGGGGTCCTTTAAAATCAGTATCAATTATTTGGACTCCCATTTGAGGAGCTAATACAAGCCTGGAGGTGGAGCGGAGATCCAATCCTGCAGAACCTGCAGTGGCTCTCCACCGTCCCTTGGATGGCCAAGGGATGGCCATCTCTCTGATGTGGGACTGGTGGTTTGTTCCTCTATGGCCCCATATATTTGTGGGCCCTGGGGACGAGGGCCCCGCTGGTTGTATTTTGGCAGAGCACCTCCATAGCCAGACGGAAGGGGCTGTCCATGTATGTCCTTAATGGACCTACACTCATTAGCCCAGTGATTTCCCTTTTTGCACTTGGTACACAACCCAGGTTGTCTAGGGCGTGGAATTCCACCTGTGCCTGTGCTTCCTATTTCCCGACATTGTTTTTTAAGATGGCCCAGCTTTCCACACCTGAAGCAAGCTCCTGACTGTGACTTCCTGTTCTGTGTTAATTGCACCACAGCCGCAGCAAGACCTGCATTAGTCAGCGGCCCTCCTAACTCTCTGCACACTTTCATCCATTCCTCTATCCCCTTGTTTTTGAACGGGGTTATAGCCGCAAGGCACTCCTTTGTGCATTGTTCAAAAGCAAGCTGCTTTATTAGGGGCCCTGCCAAATCCACATTGCCAAAAATTCTGGTGGCAGTCTCGAGAAGTCGAGCAACAAAATCAGAGAAAGGCTCCATAGGCCCTTGAATAACCTTAGTAAGATTTACTGTTACCTCCCCTTTATTGGGGAGGGCCTTCCAAGCTTTTATGGAAATATCATTGACTTGATTGTATACTTGCACCGGATAACCAGTCTGTTGGTTGGCGTACCTTCCTTGACCCAGGAGCATATCTCTATCCCATCGTGGGTTGCCCGCCGCTATGTTAGCGGCTTCCTGCTCAGTTGCAAATTCTATAAGGAATGCTCTCCAAACAAGGTATTCTCCTGGGCTTAGGCAGGCACGAACCAACGAACTCCAATCCCCAGGAGTCATACAGTGCCTAGCAAGAGCCTCAACTTGAGCCACTGTGAAGGCAGCGGATGTTCCATAATTTCGAACTGATTCGGCCAGAGATTTGATAACTTTAAAGTCTAAAGGCTCATGACTCCTTTGCCCTTATGGATCCTGAAACACTGGATAAGCTAAAGAGAGCTTGGTGCGAACCTGTGACCAAACTTGTGGACAAAAGGAACTCCCTGTATACTGGGTAGTCTCTACATAAGGTGGAGGAGTGGAAGGTGCTGGCGGGGTGGGGATGGCCACACCCATTGATGGCGCCACCACCCCTGACTTATCTCTAAGTTTCTTCCTCTGTTTTAGGCTCGCTCCCTCCAACTGTTCAACCAGAGCATGTATCTCCTCCTCCTCAAGATCAGAATCTTCCAAACTTAAATCTCCTAGCCCTTCTGAGGCAGGGTAGAGAGACTTTGCCCCTTTTTCTTTAACACTCTCTGCCTTTTCTGATCTTTCCTCTTGTAAGATTCTAAAGCAGTTTGTCCATTTTTTACGGCCTTATAGCATTTTTTATCTTCTAAACAGCCCCTAACAAGCTTCCAAACAGGTCTTACTCCTCCTTTGAGTGTGCCCTGATCCCAGGCTAAGTCCAGATCCTTCCCTAACCTATCCCAGCAGGTGACCTTTAGGCTGCCATAAACAGCGAACCAGGGTGCCAAGGTATCACATTCATTAAGAAATCTCTCTAAGGTCGATTTCTTGATCTTTAAATTCTTTGATAAATGCAGCTCCTGAAGAGCCAGAAAAATTGGATGAGACTGTGAGGTCCCCATTTTAAAAATTAAGGCTCTAAGTCCTTTTACTTTCGATCACCGGGGGTACACGTCGGTCAGCAAAACCAGAACACAACTCCCCAAAAAAGAACACAGGCAAAAATGTAGGACACTGCTATCAGAGCAGGGTCCATAAATTGTAACCCTTTAATTTTCACTAGGTCGCTAATCCGCGAACTTAAACCTCGGTACGCAAGACCGTGGACTTTACTTTTACTTTCGGTTTGCTTTCCGCAAACTTTTCCGTTCCCTCTTTGTCTACAGAGAGGAACAGGCTACCCGCTTTTAATGGTCCCTTATGTCCCAACTTACCTTGGGAACTTACCAGTGCACTACCCTGACTGCGAGAAGTTCTGATCTTCGAGAGTTCTCGGGTTTCGGCACCAGTTGTCACGACCACCCTCACTGGCAAGGAATGAAGCAACACAGGAAGATCTTCTTCAAGCAGTTTACTCAGGATCCCTGTACTTCTTCTGACCCCGGAGAGAATCAGCCCAGCCCTTAAATACTAATAGCCAGCCAATCAGGCTTAGCCACGTGGGCATTGCTGATAGGCTGTATCCACGCAGAAGGCGCAAGACTCAACAGGCTCCACCCAAATAAGGACTTGTTAATGACAGGTAGCCCACCAGCGGGAAGGCAGAAAGCAGAAACCCGTGCCATTTTAAGGGCGCGGGAGCAAGCAGCTCCCTACACCCCCAGGCACACTCCTATATGGGTGCCCACAGAGCTCCCGTGAGCCCTCCTTTCCATTGTGCTCCCCCCCCCCCCCCCAGTGAGCATGCACTTCGCTGTGGATTCTAGATTGCTCCTTCTTCACCTTGCTTACATTCTTGATTGTTGGGTGAGGAGGGTTTCTGATGTCTTACCATTCTATAACATATTTCATGCCATTTCCTGCTTTTGATAGAATTGTATGAGAACCGTGATACTGGTCACTTTGATTCTGTCTCTAGAATGAACATTGTACCTCATGCATCATCTCACATCTCAGGAATCATTTCATGTACTGATGAGTTAAAAAGGTCAATGGTGGGACACTGTCCCCACAAATAATGGTGTTTGAGCCACGTGTTTGTCGCCTCATCACGGTGACAGAAACACTTGACAGAAGCAGCAAAACTAGGCAAGTTTTATGTAGGCTTATAGCTCCATGGGATCTTAGTTTGTCATGAAAGGGGACCAAAAGGGGCCAGCTGGGACAGCGAGACTGTGCAGGGAAGGCAATAATGTAGAGACCTAAAGATGGTCCAAGTGTGAATAATTGTCTTTGGATTGATCAGAGACAATTAAGGAATATGTGTTATGCTCTTCCCCCCTGAGAACGGAGATGGGGACTGTTGCAGAAGCGTGGGAAAGAAGTCAGGAGAGCCAGAGCAAAATGACACTTTCTTGTGAAGACAGGACCATGTCACCCATGAACCCACAGAAGGCATTGGCGACTGACTGTTTTAAGTGTGGACTCTGGTAGGTTGACCATCTCCAGGAACTGTTCTACATCCCTGAGCACGTGGGCAGCACAAATGAGACTGACTGGGTTACATTTTTAAAAAAAGAGAGGAAACGATACCAGCAGGGATGGAGAGGTTGGGGTGCATCGGGGAGAAGTGAGAGGAAGGACTGAGGGATGGGATGTAAATGAATTCTATGCATGTATGAGATCCTTGAAGAACTAATAAAAAATATTCTAAAAACAAATGAAGTCGAATACATCTTTTTGCAGCAGCTATTCTGTCAACTGCATTTTCAATGCATCTACACGTTGTTTTTCTCACAGGTCACTTAGCATTATCATAAACTTAAGGCCTCCTACCCCAAGCAACCTGAATAGTGACATGAGGAGCATGTAAGCCAGCTCCTGTGATTCAATTGTGTATGTAGTGTCTGTGTATATGCAAGCATGCTATATGCATTTGCATGTGTGTCGGTACACATGTCTATAGGTATGTGCACATATGTGTATGTCTGTATGGAAGCTGAGAGCAGGGTCTTTCACTGCAGCAGAAGCTCATCACTTAAGCTAGGTTAGCTAGGCAGCTTGCACTGGGGAATCCCTGGTCTCAGCCTCAGAAGTCATAGGGCTTACAGGAGTGCCACCATAATGCCAAAGATCTAAACTCCAAACCCCATGCCTGTGAAACAAGCACTTTATCCACTGAGCTATCTCCCATATCCACGGTTTTTAGATTTCTACATTGAACATACCACATACCAGCTTTTCAAAACTCAAATGACTGGTATCTTTTTTTAATCATAAAAATCTTTGTTTTCAAATACTTCTTACATCAGAACACACAATCTGAATTTAAAAATGTGCTGACTCAATCATGTTTGTGGAGAGAAGGAGCCCTTGATGCATATCTAGCCTTCAAGTTAGCGAGGAGCTTAGGTTGGCCTCGGCCTATCCTGCCTCAGCCCCTCTGGTGCCACAATTACAGGGTCTCAGCACAACACCTGGGGTCTTAGAGGGTTTTCTATTTGTCCCCTTTGTTCTTGCTCTGTTAGAGTCTTAGCCTCCAGCTATTGTTGTGACATCTGATGCCAATCTGGTGAATTTCCCTTATAGGTTCTATGCCCAGTTGGTTTCTCAACTTCCTGTTGTTCAGTGAGTGTCCTCTATACACATAGCTTTTGTAAATCACTCCTCCAACCCACACCTTGTCTCAGTGTGGATGAAGCCTGTGGCAGAAAGTGCAAGAAACTGTATACTTTGTACTGTCCTAGGATTTTCCTCCCTCAGCAAAGGCTTTTCTTCACTCAAAGCAAATCAAAACAAAAAACAGCAAAAAATGTCCTGGACTGTTAAATTTGGTGACAGATCGTCGGCTGTGAAGCATAAAATCAAATGTATGAGGCAGAACTATGCAGGAATGGAGGTTTGGGGACGTGTCTACTGCCTTACTAGTTGGGGAACAGTGACTTCCCATGGGCACCTGGGCATGGCGTAACCTGAAGGAGAATTCTATGAGTCACAATATGCTTCAAACAGGTGGTGCTGGATTGTTAACAGAGAAATTTTCTTCAAGCTATGAAAATATAGGAAAACAAAATACGAACCCATAGACCTTTCTGTTATTTTAAACAAAGAATTTTAGGACTTAAGATTTACATTCTCTCCAACGTTGTTAAAATAATCTCCTGCCTCATGCCCACACATTGCTGAGAGTGTGGAACATATTCCCTTGCCAGTAATTCTAATAGCATGTTCTAATTAACTCATTTTATCTTTTTTGGTATAAATCAATTACAATTAAAATAGTTTGTTAAATCTCGGTGGAGTATTGTTTCACATTAAAAACATTTTTTCTCAAGAGATCAACTGTGATTAACTTTAGTTAGGGGCTCAAAGTTCAAATTATTGAGAGATTCACAAGTTCCTCGTAGATTTTATTCCATTTCTAAACATATTATGAGAAATCTGCTTTGACTTCCTAATTTAGTCTCAAATAATTTTACCTTTTCTTCCCCAAGTGGGAACTAAGAGTGTGAAGTCTAGGAGTACCACGCAGGGATGCTTTATACCCCATTCTTATGGACATGTAAATGCCTTCCTTCTGTGCCTGTCACTTAGGCCAGCTGGTCTGATTTTCTTTTAAAGATTAATTATTATATGTAAGTACACCTTTTAGACACAACAGAAGTGGGTGTCAGATCTCATTATGGATGTCTTTGGGCCACCATGTGGTTGCTGGGGTTTGAACTCAGTATCTTCGGGAGAGCGGTCAGTGCTCTAAACTTCTGAGCCATCTCTCCAGCCCTGGTCTGATTTTCCTTTTCCTTTTTTGAAACATCGCTTCTCCGTGTGGTCCTGGCTGGCATGGACTCAGAGGTCTGCCTGCTTCAGCCTCCTGAGTGCTGGTAATGAGGCAAGTGCAGCCGTGCTCAGCTTGGTCTGATTCATCTGTGACAGGGCTTTTAAAATTGACTCGCATTGCATCCCTTAATAATATCTTCGTTTCAGATGCCAAATGTATGTTCTGTATAAAGTTTGTCTGATCACTGATTAATGGTGCCTGCACTGTTTTCAGAATCAGGAATTAATGAGATACATCATAACCTCTCAAATATCGGTAGATTTGCAGACACATTCATTTGTGGATGGTAGACAAACTCCACAATGGGGAAGCCACATCTTTAGCTGTTTAAGCAAATGCCTTCCTTAGTGTCATTACTTTCCTTAGAAATCCTATTGCAGCAATCATATAAATGGCACCCATGAAAGCCTCAGGGTTCAGCTGTTTGTGGACATTTGGCATTGCCAGAGTTCTGTTCTTATTTGCATTTAATGAAGTCAATCTGATGTGTCCTGGTATCTTAGTACAGTGCTAATTTGTTTTTCCAATGACTTCTAATAGTGGCAAGTAACTTTTCATCTGCTTATGTGATGTTCATATCTCTCTGTGACAAGCAAAAGTCACTAGTGAAGTGTTGAAATCTTTCATCTAAGTAATAGAGATATTTTCTATTTAATGCATTTTTAGAATTCCTTAATATACTAGATGTAAGCGTTTGATGAAATAAATGTAACAATGATTTTGTTTAGCCTATGGCCTATTTTCCATTTTTATTTTAGTGTATTTCAAAAGAAAATGGAAGTTTAAAATTTTAACAAAGTACAGTGTATCATTTTTTGTTTTTTACTATTAATAATACCTTTAAGAATCTTGCTGGGCAGTGGTAGCACAACACCTTTAAACCCTTCCTTCGGGAGGCAGAGTCAGGCAGATCTCTGTGTGTCTGAGGTCACTATGGTCTACAAAGGGAGTTATGGGATTGCCAACATACAGAGAAAACAGCAACAAGAACAGCAAAACAAAAACAAAAAGAGTAGTGAGATAATTTCTTTACATTTTTTACTATGTTTTATGGTTTGAAGTTTTACATTTTACATTTACACTGCTTATTCTTGTTTTTTATATAATCTTAAAATGGTATAAGTATGCACGTGGTCATGAATTCTCACATGATCCATGTTGGATATAAAGTTCTCAATGCCATCTTTAAAATCCTCCCAGCATATCGTCACTGTTTTTGTTGAGAAACATGTGCCAGTATATTTCTGTGCTCTCTGCTCTGTTTCATACAGATCTGCATTAATTCTTTCTCAATATTTCCTCTTAATTATAGTAAATTTTGAATTTTGAAATCAGGAAGTATGAGTTTTCAAAGTTTACATTTCTATTTTAAAGTAATTCGATACTCAGAAATGTTTATATGCCACATATATATTTCAAATCAATTTGTTCACTTCTAGCACGAAAAAAATCGTTACAGGATTTTCATTTGAATCCCTGACTATGGTTCAGTTTGGAGACAAGTGAACCATATCTTATCAAAATTAAGGTTTCTGATCAATAAAAAAGGTATGTCTTTCCATTTTGCCCTTTATTTATTTTTCTCATTTCCTAGTTTTATTGTATCTAAGAATTTAAAATTTTAATTCTAATCTACATAGTCTTTTAATCTTTCTTCTTGATTACTGTTAATTTGTATGAATAAATATTTCCATACTGACTTATATAGTGAAAACTAGTTAAAGTAATCACTGATTTCAATACGTTAAATATAGATCCTGCAGAGTTTTCTTTTGTTTTTTTACTTACATTGGTGTTCTACCTCCATGTATTCTGTGTGAGGGTGTCAAATTCCCCGGAATCAGAATTGCAGAAAGTTCACAAATTGTCATGTGGGTGCTTGGATTTGAGCCAAGTCTTTTGGAAAACAAGCCAGTGTTCTTAACCACTGAGCCACTGCTCCAGTAGCAACATAGGGCTTTCTATTTCAGTCATACCAAGTAAATAAAGATAGTATAATTTCTTCCTTTAATCAGTTTGATTTTATTGCAATTTGTGTCTTGCTTTTAGTGGACTACAACAGGCTTTAGTGGACTTCCTAAACAGGCTATTGTTTAGGAATAGCCTGTAGCAATATTAATTTGGAGTGAAGAAAGTGTTTATTTTCCTATCTTTTCTGTTTAAGGTGGAAAGTGTACATTTATTCTTCACCAGGTATAGTACCAGCTATAGGTTTATCGTAGATGCCTTTTATCTGGCTGTGGATGTTTTCTCTGGATCTTAGCATACTACAAGTTCATACATAGAGTACTGCAGATTTTTCAAATAATTTCTTTACATTAAAATAACTTTAAACCTCTCTTTTAGTTTATTGTTATGGTGAATTTAATAATTAAATTTTGAATTGTTGTTAGTACAACCAATCTGGTTGTGATGTATTTTTTTATATGTTGCTGGGGTCCCACTTGCTCATTATATAATTTTCTCTAAATTTTGCATTTGTTAAGGTGCAAGCTTATGTTGTTCATTGAAAATGTTCCTGTCACGTACTCACTTAGGTTCATATGATTTCTATAAATATTACTCTAATTGTGTATCAGAAGCTTTGTAAAGAGGAAATTCTTTAGAGCAATTTTTTTACAGGAAATTTGGGTGTAAAAAACAGTATCTCTCCTTACTCCACTCTGCTTTTGAAATTGCATCAGTGGAAATATTATTGTGTTTTTTCATGAGCCTATATTGAGGTATTTAGGTTTTCAATTTGCTACAACATTCATTTTTTCTGCTATGAATTCTTAGTTTTAACATAATGCAACCACTGTTATGTCATTCTACAAAAACAGCTCCTTGCTCTACAGCACCGTTGCTGGTCATCTCCTTCTCTTTTCCTTTGAGCTTTCCTCCACTGGTTCATATCTAACCTTTTCCATGATGGGATGGCATCAAAACACATTTTTCTTTCCCCTCTTCACCTCTCCCTCCTCCCCTCTCCACCCTGGTGTTAGCTATGCTTTGATTTTTGTGTTTTGAAAGTCTGTGGTTAGGTTTGTTTGCCTTCTTGGAATTGCTACACTTAGAATCATAACAAATTTCTCCTTTATCCCTAAGATTTCCTTGCATGAAGTCTCCTTTGCCTCTCTGTGTCTCTCCCTTTTCTTGTTTTGGTTGCCTATATGCTGTATTTCCCAGCATTCTATTTTAACCTATGCCGCTATATCAAAGTAGACTTTCTATGTACATCATGGTCGGTTTGCTTTCTTTGTAAAAATGCAATGGCTTGATTCTTTTAGTTGGTCTGTGAGCATTTTTATCCCAATGTAGTTATTACAGCTGCTCTTACTGTGAGTTGCTTCGTTCCTACCCAACTGCTACCCCTCATGTCTACTGCGCTTTGTTTTCACTCAAATGGCTTTTGTCATTTTTTTTTTATTACTGCCTTTTTCTTTTGTGATTCCCTCAAGATTTAAAATATAAAATCTCATTTTGAAATATATTTTGGGTGGTTTTTAAAAGGATTTGAGTGCTGCAGAGTGCTTTGGGAGGGCCATGAGACGCCATGGTGCAAGATGGCTGCCGTTCCAGCACTCAGCTGAGCAGGCTTTGGCTCTGCATGTAAGTAGAGGGATGTGGCATTGTCGGTCTTGATTTCTCTAGCTTTTTTTTAATGTTCATTATTCATATGTCTTGAATTTAGATTATTATAAAAATGTTCATATAATTTTGCATTTTACGAGACATTTTCAGTTGAGCAAACCAGAACTCAGTTTTTAATTCACCTGCAAAATGTGATAAATTTTTTAAGTATGCCTCTACTTGGAAGACACTGGCCTCAATGTAACTACATAATTATGGATAAGTGTATCATTAAAGCTTATTGTGGCCAATTCTGTGAATGCTTGCTCCCCAAGAAATTCTGTGAAGTAGAGAGTTATGACAATATCTTATTCTTAATATTTCTATTGAATATATTAAATACACTCAAACCATTCAATATTATTTAGTCAATCTACTCTAATATTTTATCTACAACCAATTTATAACTGGTTAGATTTTAATTTTGCATATAGCAATAACTTTTATATTAATTGTTCAGTTAGCTAATCATAACAGTATATAATATGCCTGAGTAACAATTAGTTAATTTCATGAGGTTTGTTTTCCACCACATACATGTGAATTCTAACCACATGAAATGATAGATACATTACTATTCTGATTATAATAATTATTTGCCCATATGTTTTATACCTTAAACACATACAGTGTTTATTAGTTCTACCTCAAAACCTAATGGAATTGTCTTACGTATTTTCATGTGACTGATAGCATTTAACTTAGGACATAGAAAGTAAAGTATGTAACATTATAGATTGCACACTTCTCTCATTTAAGAAACATTAACGTATGAGAGTCTGTTTGACTGGCATATCGTGTTTGTATTACTAACACTGATGATATCTTTATTAGCATGCCTACATGGTCATTTCATCATTAACTATACATTAAAACCAGAGATAGCTGTTCAGATGTTGCTATTTGAAGTCTAAGGTTAAAGCAAAATCAAACTGTCAACATGAAAAGAATGTCAGAACTCCTGGTGAGCTTTTGCGCAGCCCTAATGTGTGTGTGGCACTATGTGCGCATGTGCAAGTAAATGTGGTGAAAGGAGATTATACGTAGCTTAAAACACAGAATCCCCATTTCATAAAAGCTCAACGTGGGTTCACGTCACCTTCTTTCTCAAGTATATCTTATTTTCTTTGAATGGGTAGGGCCCCCCCCAAAAAAATCCCAGCTCAGCAATATGTTCAATAATAGCATGCTAGGATTCACAGTATAGTCGGGACTCACCCCCATTCAAAGATGTCCACTCACCATTGTCATTTAAAGTTGCATTATTTAATCAGGGGCACAGTGATGTTTGATCAGTACATGCATGGCCAGAACTAGCTTGTATGGGGCTGCATGCCATAGACCACGGCTGGAACCTGTGTGATCTTGTCTCAGTGCCACTCTCTGAAGAGCCCAGACAAAATAACCTAAGGAAACAAAACTCCCCATGAAGAGAATTCTCCAAAATGCTGTTCTATTTTTCTCATTTATTATTTTGAGTTTTAACTCTTTTTTTCCTTGATGACATGCATTCTGGGTCGTATTACAGATGGACGATAAATGAGAAATTCAGCTATTTTATATGATAATAGCCATTTTTGTACATAGTACGCTTCTCATAGAAAATAAATTAGGCTGTTGATTTTATGGGAAAGACTAAAAAGTGGACATTTTTTCACATGAGAAAAACACAAACCATATCTTATTTCAAGTCTGGGTGTCCTCTATTAATCTGGTGCCTGGTGGCCGTGTTACCACCTGTTTTCCTTGGCATCTGCTTGGAACAGAACAGTGAGGTCCCTGGAAGTCACAGCACTCACTGGGGTTCATGCCAGAGCAAAGTGCCATGCATATCTCAAGACGCCCCCTCGGCCCAGCATCTGACTTTATTCTGGAACTTTGGTACAAGGGCTCCTGACAGCTTCCAGCACACACAGGAATATAAGATCAGCCTCTGCTCTGTGCTGGATTTTTGCCACTCTCCCTCTGTTTCTGTAATTACCTCTACATTTAACCTGCAGCCATCAATGGCAACGCCTATGAGTACATGGTAATATTTCCCCTCCTTTATTGGATCAGTCCATCTGCCAGGCTACCCTACATTTTTAACAACCCTGGAATGGAAAACTTTTTTTTTCTGACCCTAGCTTCCATGCAAAGCCTCTGGCTTTCTCTATTCTACAGTTTGCTGAGGTATTTTTCTGCTTTCCTGCAGTTTTTAAGGAGATAATAAGTTCCAAAATTCACCAGCCTTTCGCTGAAAGAAGCTTCTCACGGTGGTTGGTAGCTAATGAAGGCCCCTTTAGTTTATCTTCGTCAATTGTCAAATATTTGAGTCCGTGAAGTGGTGTGATGCGGTACAAAGACAGGTATTTGAAGGGATCTTAACTCATTTGAGCAATTACATGCTTAACTGCCCTGCGATAATCTGTCAGTCTGAGTCTTTTCTACACAGCACAAGTGGGGAGCGTTAGAATAGCTGGATTTAGAACATAAAGGCTTAGTCTGAATGGAAGAAAGGCACCAGAGAGATTAATTGCCAGTAACAAACAGCAGGGTTGCTTGCAAGTTATATATCACATGGTTACCTACCAGCAGCGACAGGGGCCGGCTCACAGGGAGCAACCCCAGTTGGGACAAAACAGCCATTGCACAGAATACTGAGCACAGCCACCAATTTGCAAAGACACAGAGGAGCCCAAGCTTTTTTTTTTTTTTTTTTTTAAAGTATATGTTGGTCTATACTGTGCAAAGAATTCACACACACACATGTGATGGTGGAAAAAATAGCCAATAGCAGCAAAGCAGTTCAAACCTAAACCCTGGGGCTGCTGATTTTGTACAACTAATAGTGTTGTATCACTCACAGCCCCACTCTTTAAAAGTGTGATCTATTCAAGTACTGGAAATTCAAAGTAATGTAAGGAACAAGGAGTTCATATAACTTTGGTTGGAAAAAGAGAAACTTCTCCTTGATCTTAAAATACCATTAGATGACAGTCATCAAGGCAGTGAGATGTTGCCATGAAGGACAGAAAAGGAGACTCAGCAGCAGAGGATAAATTTCTTCCATTCAATAGTTAACTTCATAAGTGAACCAGTTTCCAGAGAGCTAATATTCGAGCAATGGGATCATGTCACAGATGAGATGGTAGTTACTATAGCCTGCTACTGCAGTTCTTCCTGGGCAGCTATTTGACTGTTTTACATTTCTGGGGGAGACACGTTGTACAGCACCATGTTGGTACATTTGTAAGTAGTGATGTGGTCTGGGGTGTTCTACAACTTTATTAGCTTGTCCACTTGTACAGGTGTTCATCTATTTAACATTTCCCAAGTGTCCCCTGATCAGCATTAAGATAAGGGACAGAGTGATGGCGTGGGGAGGGGGCCTGGGATCTGCCACCTGTCTATTTCAAATATATATTTAAAAAAAAGATGAGCCTGGCATGGTGGTGCACACCTGTAGTCCCAGTACTTGGGAGGCAGAGGCATGCGGATTTCTGAGTTCGAGGCCAGTCTGGTCTACAGAGTGAGTTCCAGGACAGCCAGGGCTCCACAGAGAAACCTTGTCTCAAAAAACCAAAAAAATAAAAGGACGTATGAAAGATCCTATGCTGTCCGTAGTGCTCAGATACTTCTCTAGAGAATTACAGAATACATATGTACAAGAAACTATCATTCTTAAACTGGGTGAGGTTGTGTCTGTAATTCCAGCATAAGGCCATCTGGGGAAGAAAGTTGTAGAGTCCAGTCTAGAATACAGTGAAAGACCTTGTCTCCAAACAAGAGAGAAACCAAAATATATAAACTAAAAGAAGTTGATGTATTAACAATGAATTAATGAAATTCTTAGGCAAATGGATGAAATTAGAAAATATCATCCTGGGGTAACTCAATCATAAAAGAACACACATGATATGCACTCACTGATAAGTAGATATTAGCCCAGAAGCTTGGAATACCCAAGATACAATTCACAGATGAATTGAAGCTCAAGAAGAAGGAAGACCAATGCATGGATACTCTGGTCCTTCTTAGAAGAGGGAGCAAAATAACCACAGAAGGAGATACAGAGACAAAGTATGGAGCAGAGACTGAGAGAAAGCCCATCCAGAGACTGCCCCACCTGGGGATCTATCCCATATACAGTTACCAAACCTAGACACTATTGTGGATACCAACAAATGCTTGCTGATAGGAGCCTGATATAGCTATCAGGTCTATACCCAGGGCGCTCTGCCAGTGCATGATAAATACAAAACAGGACACTCTCAGCCAACCATTGAACTGAGCACAGGGTCCCCAATAGTGGAGGTAGAGAAAGAATCCAAGGAGTTGAAAGGGTTTGCAGTGCCATAGGAGGAACAATATGAGCCACCCAGTACCCCCCAGAGCTTCCAGGGACTAAACCATCAACCAAAGCATACACCTGGAGGGACCCATGGCTCCAGATACATATGCAGCAGAGAACAGCCTTGCTGGACATCAAAGAGAAGAAAGGCCCTCATCCTGAGAAGGCTCTTGCTGCAGTGTAGGGGAATACTAGGACAGGGAAGCTGGAGTGTGTGGATTAGTGAAGTGGGGGGGATGGGTTAGGGAATTTTTGGGGCGGGGGTAGAAACCAGAAAAGACTACATTTGAAATGTAAATAATATATCTAATATAAAAAAGTTGATGTTCTTGTGTATTCTCTCCAAACAAGTCCTGCAGATTTTTCACTCTCAAGTGAGCCTGTGTGTGTGTGTGCATTGTATAATCAGTAACTTTCTCTGCACTTAAAATACAGAACTATATTAGGAAGAAATTAAAACCAGAAATTGGGAGAATGAAATAATTTCTGAACATTACAGTATTAGGCAGCCACTAGTATCCATAGAAGAAGCTTAGATGAACTAAGGTTTTGTAGCCTGAAAGTCTGGGTTTGCAGGGAATGAATGACAACCTTGCATCAAAAGAGAAGGATCCTACAGAAAAACTAAGTATGATAAGGAAGAGGAACACCCAAGGCTTTCCTGGAGATCTCCCTATAGAATGATTTTCTCTACCATACACCTTGGCATCATATAGGTTCAGACCTACTGAACCCTAGCAAGGTGTGGTTCTTGGGAAAGAGATGGGAAGTCAAGTCGCTTCCCTCTGATCAGATTTGCACTCTTCACAACATCAACAAATCACCCTAGTCATTTTTATTAGTGTTGTTGCAACTAGTTGCCTTTTCCAGGATTGCTAATCTCCCTTGTCTGGACACCAGCACCAATCACGGTTTTCCTTTGAGAAGATCACCCTGGCATCTCACCATGCTCTAGCAACAAATTATAATCCTCCAAACTGTTTGGGACCCAGATGACTCTGGTAGCTTACCATGTCATCAATACAATCTGTGTATTCACATCATTTGACTGGCACCATGTGGTGATAGCAACAAGAGTATACCCTGATGTGAGTGGCCATCTTTGCATCCTTGGCAATCTTCTGGCATCCTCTGATGGCTGTGTATGTGTTCACACACAAAATGCTATGCACTCAGAACAACTCATGCTCCTCCTCCACATAGCTGAGTCCTCCTAAGTGGCTTTCTATCACCAGGAGGCTTGCCCTTGCAAAACCCTGTCATTTAATTAGAGGAAAATTCTTTTATAAAGGCAAAGAAGGGGTTACTACTATCTAATATCCCCAATCATCCAGTCACACATATCACTTGACAACTGTTAGAAGGCACATGTCAAAATTTGGCCTGATACATGAGGCACCTATCAGTTTTTGTAAGGTGCCACCTATCAAGTCCCAAGCATAATTTTGTCTGTTTCTACTCCACAGAATTTTACTCCCTGTTCTAATAGATGGGAACATGTCTGTTCAGTCCTTAATGCTTGCCTTAGGTGCTGGCTTATCTATCAAGAGCATGTCAACTATGCTTGTATTAGAGCCCAATTTCTGCTTTTGGTCATTCTTTTTCTGCATACTCTATTCTCAGACTAGTGCAACTTCTTTGGAAAGGGGGCTATAATTCTGCAACCTTTCTCAATTGTCCTTAGGAAAATGTGGAAGGTAGATGATCATACACAATCTATCCTCCTTTTGTGAATTTGGGCTTTCTTTTGACCTGCAACACACACACACACACACACACACACACACACACACACACACAAAAGGTTGGGACTTCAAAAATCTAAAGGAAACAAGACCCTAAACAAATGAAGTGTCTAGCTACATAGTAGAAATGAAATGACTGGTGTACTGACTGCAGTAGGGATCTAGATAAAATGAAATATCCATCACATGCTTCCAAACTCTGCTTTATAGCAAGTCAGCCTAGCAGAGCAATGGAGGCATCATGGATACACTGCTTTCCACACACCATCACCAATCCTCTGTGCACAGAGCATGAACACATATGAGTTCTCTATGGTCCAGGGTCACCATATTTTAATTCTAGCATTTTGAACCTCTTTCAACACATCAGAGTCAGAGTGGGGGTAACTATGTCTTCTCTTCTCCAAGACATATGCCTGTACAGTCCAGAGAAGGCCATGCATGAGTTATAATTATTCATTTCACAATGACTTCCTAACATTTATGAGAAGACACTATGTCATCAAAGGACTAGTTTAATATACCAGAACAAACGCTACCTTTTCCCTATCTAAAGCACCCTCAAGTTGTCATCTCAAAATATTGAAGTATAAATACACATAGAATTTATGATACTGAATACAGAAGAGGAAGGTCAAGCCACAAGTCTAGCATTTCATATGCTTGAGTTTCATGCCTGACATTCCCATTCCCCCAGGGCACAACTTTTTAATTACTATTTGTAGATCATCTCTTTCTTAACCACCTGAGAAGCACAATTATCACCCTGAAATGCAATGTCTGAAGGCATCTCTCTCTTTTTTTTTTTTTCTGAAATGGAAATCTTCTATGGAAGTAGAGACTTCAGAGTATAATTTATTGCTATAGAATCCCTGACAACCAGTCAAAGACATGTGTGTCCAGAATGTGAAAACTAGCTCATAATTAACAGGGAAACTCAGATCGTTTTAAAGAGAAAAAACTCTCCAACTCTTCCACTCTCTCATGAGAATACAGTGAACCTCTCATGCTCACAGCTACTCACATTGGCAAGGCTAAGTTTTGTCCTTTCTGCCATCTTGGTTTGGGTTGCAGAGTATCAGACAAAGTAATTTCTGTGGAATTTAATGAGTGTGAGATGCACATTTATTCTCCATTCCATATTTAGCTGACTGACTAGTCCCCCAGAAGCCTGGCACACTACCAAACCAGACAGCTTGGCAGGAGTGACACTCTAGCTGACACTGGAAGGGAGCAAGACTCCCAGTAGGATTTAGGTCTATGGGCTCAGGACGCGCCTATGACCCACCCTCAGTTCTCTAAGATGAAGCCAGATGCTCAAGGTTAGCAGTATGTGTCAGCATCAGCAACTCTGCACATTTGAAAGGTTGATGCTGGGGAGGTGATGGAGTTAGAAGGGTGCAAGAAAAGAAGCTCCAGCCAGCCCAGTGCTGGCTGAAACCTAGACACAAAGAAGGATTGTAGAGGATGCATTATAGTCTCTGGCTTCAAGCTAAGCTGTCTAAGAATGATAGGCAAATTCTGTAACCTCTCTAATGAAACCGTTGCCTGAGAAATCAGTTTGGTTTGCCCTTTCTTGGGAAGCATTTCAATTATATGTAAACAACTAAAATCACCTGAGGACCTTAGTCATTAAGTGACTCGAACAACCTAACCCTAACTACTTGCCCAAATCTGTGACAAATAAGTTATTTTACAACTGTTGTAACCGAGAACCTGCCGGAAATCTTTTCCACACAGGATCTTTTTGTAAGTTCAAACATTGACTTGAATCTGACCTTTCATTATATCCAAAATGAAATTAATTTTCTTCTATATGACATCTACATGGTTACTTGTTCAATGACTAAGGACAGTGTGTGTGGCCTTCATTGACTCTCCATTCCTGTTTCTGTTCCCTAATTTCTTCATTTGATGTGTATGTGATCTAGCCTCATGGCCTTCAATTTACAGGATACCCACCCTCATGCCCCAAAAGTAGTTCATTAGCACAGCTCTAATAGCAGTTAGCTTTGAGACCTGTGTAATCCATGCCTTCCTTAGGAAGTTCAAAAATTCATATTTTCTTTCTAGAGTCTTAGAGAGCGACCTCGGAGCACTGTACCTAGCAGAGAAGCCCTTTACCCCAAGCTACACCCCCAGACATTTTTAACTTTCTATTTTGAATCTAAATCTCACTAAATTACTTAGGCTGGCTTTGAACTCACTGTGTAGCCTAGGAAAGCCTCCTTTCTCAGCCTCATGGGTATTAGAATCAGAGGCCTATGCCACCAAATCTTACTTGGAAATTACCTTAAATTGGATTTTCTGTGACTTAAATTCTCATAATTTGTATTTAGGGATTTCTTTGTGCTTTTCAGTTATACAAGCAGCATTCAATGGTATTTTGGGCACTCATTCGCTTACCTATTCTTTATTACATATCTACAGTGTCTAAATCATTAGACTAAGTTTAAATGGGCCAGGTGTGGTAGGACAACGTCTATAATCCCAGCACTCTGGAAAGACTATGGTAAGAGGATCTTGAACTCAAAACTAGCCTTGATTAAATAACATGACCCTGTCTCAAATGCAAACAGGTACGAGACAAAGAGAGGAGGAAAAATGGAAGCCAGAGGGCTGCTCCCTGTTTGAGGCCAACCTGGTCTGCATAGGCAATTTGAACTCTATCCTGAGTACACAGTGAGACTCTGTTCCCTGTTTCAAAACCCATAAATACTAAGAAAAGAATGGTAACGGACCCCAGCTGCTGTAGGGCCACGGACTCAGATGTGGACCCTAGAGGCAGCGTAGGTCTGGACCCCAGCATGGTTCCAGGTGGCATCACTGGCTGCTCACACCAGGCTGTTCTTCACTACCCTCCTGTTCCGGGTCTGCCTCTCTTCGTTGTGCCCACACCTTCCTCTTTCTCTTCCATTTCTCTACCACTTACTTGTTCCTCCTAGTGTTGCCCGGGATCTCTGAGTGTCTAGAGTTGCCTCAGGAGTGATCTCTCACTGCTCCTCCTGTTGTGCACTATGTTGTCATCTCCTGCATGGTCTGGTGCCCTCCCCCAGGCCTGGTGGTTGTCTCAGGCTAGCTCCCAGTCCGGGCCTCATGGTACCAATCTGATGGTGACCTTAGACTCTTTCCTCACCCAGCACACCTGAGTGTCTTCATGTGAGGGTCATCTGTCTAGGACTCATTCCCACCCAGGGATCTCAGTCTCAGGCAGGGCTCTTCTAGGCTCCAGCTTGCTCCTGGCTCGGGTCCTAGGAGCTGTTGGAACTGGGTGCTGAACTGATGGTCATCTCAGACTCACTTTTTTTCCCAGGGTATGTTAGGCTATTAACCAACCATATATATGTTCATAGGTCAGAACACTGAGCATAGATACAGTCTCCCTTCTCTCTGCCACCTACTGGCACACATGTGACAAAGCAGCCACACTAGCTACCATTTCTTATTTAGATCAAATTTTCTGGCAAGTATGTCTCCATGTTCTGAGAGCCAAGAAGCACTAGAGAGAAAAGTTGCCTAACGTCATCTGTCTACCTGCAGCTCACCAATGAGGCCATTACACACTCATGAAGTACCAGCATGGAGGGAATTAGAAGCAACTCTTTGCACCCCTCTTCCTGTCCTCCTCACAACCTTGTCCCAACCACTCCCCAAACCCCTTTAACAAAGGAAGCAAGATGCCTAGGAATACTGTCCTTGGCCTTCGATTGCCTCTGTGTGGGCCTCTACTTAGTTCTCATCCTTGTGTAAAATACCTATTCATTCTTCCTGTCTAACCATCTGCCCCACTCCCACCCCAAAGAGTGACAATGTCACATTCCCTTGATTTCTAAAAGTTGTTGCCTTGTGGCACTTCAATGGACATAATTACTACACAAATCTTAAGAAATCATATATTATCCAACAGAAGAGTCCACAAAATGCAACTCTTCAAGCAACCACTCCACACATAGCCCATCTGAGACAGAAAGACATGTGAGAGAGACACAGAGATATACATATACACATGTATGTATGTATGTATGTATGGGTATATTTTTCAAAAACATACAATGCAAAGATGAAAATAAGACGTCATAGAGGATGTTTTCTCATATGACACAGTCATTTTTTTTTTTAAAGATAGAGTTGTTAACATCTATGGACAGATCCTGTTGATACAATTGGTTCAGTGAAGCTGTTAGAGAAAAACACCAAATCACCTCTATACTATCAGTAAAGATTTTCACTAATTAGCATCTAAAGATGCCACGTCATAGATGATCCTCTAAAACCTAGTAGCTCTCTGACTCTGAATAGCAACATGGCATCTATCAAAGTCTTGTAAGACCTGCAGTTCCGACAAAAAGCACTCCGAAGAACTGGCACGAACTACTATATTTGCATGTCAGCATCTCATTATGAAAATAATTGCATACCAACACAGTTCTCAACTATCTCAAAAAAAAAAAATACCAGCAGTGTCTGAAACAAATGCTTAAATGTCAACTACTGACTGACAAGCAAGAGGAGCTGACCTTTGAAGGGTCTCGTTCTTCTGAGACATACCCTGTTCTACTGTACTCAACTTTCTGACTGTGTTTGATACCTGAGAAGGGGCACAGTGGCTCTACAGACTGAGGCTGCCTCCAGAAAACTGAAAAAAATCATCGAGAAGTCACAAAACTGCCATCAAAAAGGTAAAAACACTTACCATGCCAATCTAGAATCACCAAAATCTAAGGGAAGTGAACATCACCTTTCTACCAGGGAGTTTCTATAAACTCACACAGTGGCTTCAGATTAACTACGGAAATGAGTTTGCCGGTGATTAATATTATGACAAAAGACTGAACAACCTTTATCCTACAGGCATGCAGCCCATTTTACACATTGTCACAAGTAGAGTCTGAGTGTTGGACGAGTACTAACAGCTAATCTACAACTGTACCAAGCCATTTACACCCTCTCCTGCAAGATTTCGCTCACTGGAGTGGCCCTGGTGCTTGGGATCTCGTGTCCCACCCTAAGCCTTTATCTTATTGTGGGTCTGTGGTTGGCATGCCTCAGCTTGGTACACACTTTTTCCAACAGTACCAGTCGATTTTAACTCAGCATTGAAATACTACAGAAATTATTTCCAGTGCCTCCCCCCCCTCAAAAATGCTAATCAATTTTGAAAATATACATCATGGCTTGCATCCCAGATTTTCCATCCATTCCACATCAAATAGAAATGATAGAAAATTATGTTAACACGCTCAGCCGCGTGTTTGCTTGTTTTAGCTGAGGCATTGGTCATGCTTCGATGGCACGCTAACCGCCTGCTTGGAATCTCATCCAGTTCCCACTACGTTGGGTAGGGCTGGGTGGCAACAGTGTGAAGTGGCTGTCACACTGCACTTTCAGAGACTGGAATTTCCATATGAATCTCCCCTCACCCCCTTTTGCTTTTCAGGAACACAAGAGGGGTTTTTTTTCTTCCTTCTTAGATTAGAGAATATGAATTTTTAACATCTCTCATAACATCCACAGAACACCCACTCTCAGTGGTGTTCTCTCAGTGGAGTAGCTGCTTCTTTAGTGGGGCTTACATATAAATTTATATTTCAGACCAGTGACTATATTCCAGAAAGTGCAGAAAGGCTTAGTGCGCTGAGCCCACATGAATAATCCTCTCCCTGCCTAAAGGAAAATATATCTGAATATTTAGAATGGGGAGATAGTCCACCTCTCCCATTATGAAGATGCTCTTTAAAGACCTCTCAGGAAGGCAGCCTTTCCTATAAGTTGAATTGCCTTCTTGTGGTGGGGGAAATTTTTACTGAGACAAGCTCATTGGTTCAAGTAATAATTCAAAATCCGAGCTTCCAATTTTCTCTTTGAAATCTTTCCTGATCAGGCCTAGCGGTTCTAAAGCCACACACTCTGCAAATCATTTTGCCTCCTTTCTGACTTTGTGTTTTGTGACCCTAACCCCACAGAAGACAGTCTCACCACCTCCCTCATTTATAGGACCTACCATGTAAGTCTCCTTGGTCTCCCAGTCAATGGCTCATAGTCACTCCTAGATGGTCAGGTGCCCTTTTTAAACATCTAGAACTGCCCACAAGACTAGATGCTTGCCTGTGAGATGCTTCTGCTGCCCCGAACACTGAAGCCTCATGGATCAATCTTAAAGACTTAGGACATCTAGACTCAGGAACTAGCTTGTCGATGAGTCACATGTTTGCAATGATCCTCACCCACTTAATTAAGTCAGTATGACTGTCACTGTTAGATTAGGTCTTATTTCCTGTGATTTTAAAGAGTCTAAGCTCATAGGTAGTCACACATGAGAAAATAAGGCACTGCCTTTCCCTGGAATCAGAATACTGACCTGTCTTTATCATCATAGCAGCAAGAACAAAATCTAACCATCAGTAGGCATGCCATCTAAACTAGTCTATCGTTCCTCATGGCTGTTAGTATGTCCTACTTTACTTAGCCTATACTGTAGGCGCATAATGTAAACATGATTATTAACATCCCCTTTTACAATCCAGGAAACTGGGGCCCAGAGAGGCTCTACAACTTATCTGAAATCATAGCACCAGTAAGTGTTAAGTCTCTGTTAAGTACTCTTTAGAGCTACAACAACAAGAACAACCAAGAACCAACAACAATAACAACAACAGAGTAGGCTTCCTGGCTAGGAGCTAGCCACTTCTCTCTTATAACTTGTATGTTTTTCACTGTTATAAAAGAAGGTGCCAACAACCAGGTTAGTGGCAACATTGGAAGCTCAGGAGGTTGGAAGCTGGACACAGCACTATTCTACACTGTCAAGTTCAACATTGAGAGGGGCTAAGGGTGGGTGCTGTCAGTCGAAGACCACACCTAATAGCCATCTGCCTGGTTCTTTAGCATCTCTCTGGCCTGGCAATCCTTAACAAGAACTACTTACTCCCCAAATTTCAATCACCCACTGAGAACCACCAGGAAACCTACCATCTGGATTCCAATGGCTTCACTCATCATACAGTCCCCAACACAGACAGTGACAGTGTCCAGGAACACCAATGCCTGCCAGACATCAGAACACAGGTATATAACAGGGCGATTTTGTGTCAGGTATTAGGAAACAATCTACAGTCCTATCAATTATTATATGAAGGTAAAAATAACAAGCAGATTTAAAAAAGAAGTTGAAGGAAAAAGGAGCATTGCATTCAAGTCCATGTAATTTACACAGTCGTGTGGAGGAATAGAAACCCATACGTTACACATCAATCAAACTAGAAAGCACAGTGAAATGGCTGCCTTTACCCTGCAGGGGCCCTCTTCAGGGTGATCTGGAAATGTTAGACTGGTCTTTTCTAGCAGTTGCAGGGGCGGGGTGGGGGGTGATCATAACAGAAGTCAGTAAGCTTTGTGAGTTGTCAGGCCTGGTTGGTTTGACCACCTGATCAAGAACCAGAGTGGATGCTATATGCTATGGCTGTGGCCTAGCAGCTGTGTCGGCTATTGGTATTTCTATTAGTGGGAAGGAAAGAGGAGGTTGTAGAATAAAGACTATGAAGTCAGTTTCGTGTATATGCTGACACTCCCCAGTGCCTTCCCAAAGCAGTCCAGTGCTCTCTTGCCGCTCTCTTCTCACAAGTAAAAGCACTCTTCTATTTTTGTGAATTATCACGGGAGTGTGCTTTGGAAAAAGAAAGGCAAGAAAAATCCTGACTTTGAATCAGTAGGGCTACAGAAAGGGAAAGAAGAAACATTAAGTCATAACAAGGGCAAACCATTGTCCCTAAATGTAGTTTAGGGAACATCCCTCCACAATTCTGAAGAACAAAACTAACTCCATGATTAATTTTAGCAAAGGATTTGCATTTGAGTCTAAATTCTGTATCCATATCAGACCCAGAACCCCAGCTGGAGACAGAATAAAGCAAGGATCTTCCATTTATAATTATTACATTTTAATTATTCAGTCAAGTTAACTTGTAAGGATTGTGCTTTGGAAGGACAACTTGTGAGAGTCAGATCTTTCCTTCCTAGCCCCCTGGATGCTAGACTCAAATCACTGGGCTTGGTGGCAAGTGCCTTTGCCTGCTGAGCCACTGGTCACCCCAGTTGGCCTCCTTTTCAGGAGATATAATGTTTTCTCTCATGTTTCTCAGGAGATGAAGGGAACGAAGTATCCAGAGACAAGAGTCATGTCTTTGCTGCTGTCTCTCTGCCTTGATTCATGTGCAGTTTACACAGCCATGATACTGGCATACATTCATCCTGGGTGAGGGACCCTGGCCTTATTAGTTCTTTTTCTATTCATACAATATGAGCAAAATCACTTGTAACAACTACTCAGTTGAAGTGCTAGTTTTATAGACCAGAGGTCAACCAACATTTTCTTCTACAGAATAAAATTTATTTATTTATTTATTTATTTATTTATTTATTTTGTTCTTTGTGAACTAGGGCTTCTCTGACTTAACTATTCATTTCTAATACTATAGCACAAATGTAGCCATAGAGTAAATATCAGTGGATCAAAGTGGCTAGAGTCTGGAAGAAGTTTATCAGTGGATATTGGAACTTCTATCTCATCTAATATATCCAAAATATTATTCCTTCTCTGATTTGTAACCACTTACAATGTGCAAACCATTCACAGCATGGAGGTTGTACATAAACAATGAGTGATATTTACCATGGAACCTTGATGGGCATTCCCTCAGACTGAAACACACCAATAAAATCTTTACTTATTTTCCACTTTGGATGTCAGCATTGAAAACGATACGTGTTGTGTACGTGATGTTTGCAATTTTATTATTACCCTAAATGACGATGACTCTGGGCAGAGGCCATGTTTAGAGGCCATGGGCTTCAGATGCATCTATGGACATTATAGGTCTATAGGCTGTAGCTTTGGAGTCCAAGGTAATGCGTGTTCTCCCAAATCACATGTGGCATACAAGAAACTGTGTGATCTCCATATGATTTCAGTGGTCACTGTGGTAGATGCAGAATCTAACATAGTGGCATGTCATCTATACTACAAGTCTGTGAGTAGAGATTATTGCACAGCTCTATTTCACCAATGAGAGAGATCATAAAGCCCGCAGAGTATTAAAGACCACACGACTTGTAAGTAGTAGTGATGAAATTTGCACCCAAACTTCCTTCCTTAGGATCTCATCCCTTATGTGCCTTTCTCACTCAAGGTCAAGCCCTTGATTCAATCCATCATGACTGACCAAACTCAATCTCACCAGATAGGAGGTCACTTCTGTTCTCCAATTTCCCTCTTGTACTGGCTAGTTTTGTGTGTCAACTTGACACAGGCTGGAGTTATCACAGAGAAAGGAGCTTCAGTTGGGGAAGTGCCTCCATGAGATCTAGCTGTAGGGCATTTTCTCAATTAGTGATCAAGTGGGGAGGCCCCCTTCTGGGTGGTACCACCTTTGGGCTGGTGCTCTTGGGTTCTATAAGAGAGCAGGCTGAGCAAGCCAGGGGAAGCAAGCCAGTAAGAAACATCCCTCCATGGCCTCTGCATCAGCTCCTGCTTCCTGACATGGTTGAGTTCCACTCCTGACTTCCTTTAGTGATGAACTGCAAGCAAGCCAGTAAGAAACATCCCTCCATGGCCTCTGCATCAGCTCCTGCTTCCTGACCTGCTTGAGTTCCACTCCTGACTTCCTTTAGTGATGAACTGCAACATGGAAGTATAAGCTCAATAAACCCTTTCCTCCCCAACTTGTTTCTTGGTCATGATGTTTGTGCAGGAATAGAAACCCTGACTAAGACACCTCTTGATTCTTAAGATTCATTGAAGAAATATTAACTTGTATAAGCAATTGTGTAAGGCCTAAAGCATATACATTTTGGGACAAACCAAATAAAAGAATACAGTTATAGGATTATTGGCATATCAAACAGTAGCTAAAAGCATTTGTCAGTTCAACTGCCAAATATTTATATTTGAAAATCTATCCATGCTAAACATTTTTCTAGGAATGAAGGATGAAGCCGTAAACAAAATGGGCAGCAATCCTGGCTCTCAGGGATTTCTGTCTTCCTCTGGGGGAGCCGGGCAGTAAACAATACAGTGAGTCAGACATATGCTATGTCAGATGGTGGGGAAGTGCCGTGGGAATGCAAGCACCAGAAAGGAGTGATAGCAAACCAACATGGTACGGAGGCCAAAGGGCACGAGATGGAAATGGAGACGGGGCTGTGCGAGCAGAGCCATCCAGGACGTGAGGAGTCCAGCTGAGCAAACGAACATGCAGTCTGAGTCCGCAGTCACTCTAGGAAATGAAGTGACTGAAGAAGAGTGAACAAGGGGGCAAGAGAAAGAATCTGATGCTGATATACGGTGGGCATGGGGTGAGGAGAGAGCAAAGAGGCCTCAAATGTACGGCCTCATAGAAAACCTGGAAACCACTGAAGCGTTTTAAGCCAAATGGCGAAACAATCGCATTGAATTTGTAAGTATGGAAAGCTTAATTCTACAGTTTTAACAAGAAGAAACTAGAATTGTTTCAGTCACGTAGGGAGGAACTTATCCAGGCTGACCACCATAATGACAGTAAAAACAAGTCAGCACATATTCCAAACCCAGCAGGTTTACAGACCCATGGGTGCATAGAGTATGGGAGTCAGAAAGGAAACAGCACCCAATGAGATGGTTCAACAAATACAGGTGCTTGCTACCCAGCAAACCTGAGGGCTCACAGCCTATCCTGGAACCCACATGGGAAGCAACAGCCAATGAGATGGCTCAACAAATACAAGCGCTTGCCACCAAATAACACACACCTAAAGGCTCATGTCCTATCTCTGGAACCAATGTGAAGGTAGAAAGAGAAGACCGACTCTACAAAGTTATTCTCTAACTTCTAAGTGTGTATTATGGCATAAACATACACACCGCTCCCCCCGAATAACAATAGACTTGGTTTTCTAACTATAAATGAAACTGAGAAAGATTCTCAGACACTTGAGCCGAACAACAGGAGGGACGCAGTCACCAGTAATTTAATATGTAATTAGGAGCAAATTTAGAAATGGAAGGCAAGGAAGTTTGTGAATGAAAGGTTGAGTGGTTCGTTAGGTGTTGAGGCTCGCACTTGGGAAGAAGCAGTTCTAAAAGGCAATGTGTTCTCTGGGTTCAGGGCAATGTCCATATCAAACATCCGGCGTGACGAGCTAGAAAATGTCGATTTGTCTTATCGTCTGGGAATGAGTGATTCTGTACTATGGACACTTGATTATTAGGTTACTAAACATAGCAGTTGTACTTTAAAATAAAGTTATTTATTTAAAGTTAAACATTTAAGTCAGCCCAGAATTAAGTCTACATATATGAGCAAATGGTTGTCTCATTTAAATCTTTAAAACTGAAGTATGGAACAAAAACACATGCCAGGCCAGGGAAGCAGGAGTGGGTGGGTAGGTGGGGGAAACACCCTCATAAAGGCAGGGGGAGGGGGAGAGGATGGGGGCCTTGAAAGGGAAACCGGGAAAGGGAATATAATTTGAAATGTAAATAAGGATAATATCCAATAAAAATATCAATAAAAGGAAACAATACACACATACACACACACTCATACACATATACATACCATACATACAAATAAACACACCATACCCAGACATGTATATACACATACAAAATGAACACACATACATACAAATATATTCACAGAGACACACATACACACACACATACACACACACACTTCATGTATTATATTGCGTCCCACATTGCTGTCCTCATCTTCAAAGGGAGATCTATTGCATGTCTTGTTATAACATTTTTTTTAACTTTGATAATATTAAGACAGCACAAATAATGTGAACTTTTTGGCCAAACTCAAGGCATCATAGACTTCTATCTGGACATCTTCCATAAATGCCAATTTTTATTTGTAACACTTCATCTGGGGAAATAGACAGTAATGCCTCTTTGCAATCCCTTCTTAGATCAAATTGTAGAAATAATGACATATATTTTATGACAATGCTTTGCCTTTAATAAATGTCTCCTGAGTTTGGTATCCTTGTGTGGTTTTCAGATAATCATAATGTGGGTTGAATTTTGAGCTTCATGAGTGACTTTTATAGAACATTAAAAAAGACAAATGTGTATAAAGTGCCACACTACATATTACCCACAAGTGGCCACATGCCATCGCTCCTGTGAGTTAAAAATGTCCGCCTTAAGATCGCAGATACATCATTATGGAAAAAGCAAATATCTCCTTCGTCCACGGAGAAAATAAATTCACAATAGGCATATTTCTTAGATCTTCCTCTTTGACAGGAGCCCTTAAGTTGATGATAAGTAATAATGTTTTGTTCAGTGGGATTTTGACAAGTGGGTTTCCATGGCCAGAGAAAATGCCTGAGGGAAAGGAATCTTACTGGGCACTTTCTCATGCACCAGGCTGGGCATGAAGCCTCTAGCTGCAAACGGAGCAAGCGCAGAAGCAGTAGAAGCAGTGTGAAGCACAGACGAGGGGTCCCGTGTGTTCCAGCTGCCCCGCAGGCCAGCCACCTGGGTTGAGAGTCTCGATGTGTTTATGAGCCTTGATCTCAGCTTATATGTGAGCTACCACGATAACGGTCCTGTTGCCCACTCCACCCTGGCTTGAGATTTAAATAAAAACAAATTACAGGTCTTAACAGTGATCGATGGAGTGCTTTTACATTTGTGTAGAGTATTTCTGCTCTAAGATTAAAGGCTTACGCATTTATCTGCATAAACTAACCCCTGGAGTAGGGTACTGCTGACATTTTCCAAGAAAAATGAATATCCTAACTTATTCCAAAGAGAAGACTTGGTATTTGTATGGCCAGAGTGACCTTTGCAGGTGCCCTTTCAGATTAGGTGCACTACATGGAAAATTGTGCTCTTACAGTACTCCATAAATCATACCTACCAATTTTCTTTAAAGGGGTATGTAAATATCAGTGTACCAGGTGGGTAAACAACACTAACCTCATACAAATGGCTTGAAAATTGAAGAAAAGCACCTTATTTTGCTGCTGAAATTGCTTTTGAAGCCCAACAACAGGGCTTGAGTTGTAGAAGGCATGAAATGATTTGTGCACTGGGAATAGAAAATGGCTGGTTATAACCACCTCAGACACAGTGCCTATATGTCTGAGTTCTTTCCATGATCAAAGATATCATTGCTACATATTACTTTTCTTTGCAAATCCCAGATGCACATACATTTTAAGTAACATCTTCATTATGTGTGTATCTCCAAAATGGTAAGATCGCTGTTTCCACTAGTTAATATCTGTGAGAGAAGCTCATGGGAGCTTTCTTGTTTGGCTCACATAACACTTCATTTGAGAGGGAGAGAAAATATTCAGAAAACTTCATGTGAAACAGAGAGCATTGAAATGAAAGTTTTGAGGTTGCCATGGACTTAATTGGAGCAAGTGTTATTTTTGTAACTCAATGGAATATGCTCAATGGATATCCACATTTTAATAATCCAGTACTCGGGGAGAAGAGCAGGTCATTTCAGCAGAATATCTGTAGCCTGAGATGCTCACTGTAGCCAGTGGGCAGGAATGAAAACTGTTTGGTACACTTTTCATGAAACAGAAAACCTTGATTTTGATACATTTGAGCTCTCTATGAAGACACTCATCAATCTCTTCCAGGAAAGATACATCCTCTGAATCACAAACAGGTAAAAATTATTAAAAATATTTTAATCTTTAACTATATTTTACCATTTCCTTTACCCAAGTACATCTTGCCTCCGAAGCAGACTACCTTTTTCCCTTACATGTTTGAAAACAATATAAAGAAATGCATTTTTTTTCCAAAATGGAGTCATAAAATTATCATAGTCATCTAAAAGCTTCTCTTGTGGCCGTTTTTTTTTCTTCTTTCTCTTATTAGCAGTAGTTATTATGTGTGGGCGCTCTCATCATTTAAGCATACTAGGAGCAAATGGCAGAAAACACCACCTACTCAGTCCCTAGGAGAGAGGTACGTGTGGGCACCAGCACCTTGATCCTTAAGCCAATCAAGCTGTAGGCTCTGTCTCCCCTTCTGCCCCTCACAAATGGTTTTTCAACCCTACAGTTTTCCACTTCACTTCATCATTTTCCTTAAATAAACACAGTCATGACTATCACTAAGCAATGCAGACACAGTCCACTTTTCTCAAAGGTAAGGCTTACATTTACCACTTATTTATGCAGAGGTATTTCTAAGGAATAAAATTCAAAACAAAAAAAAAAAGATTCATGATTTTTAATTTTCCACATTTAAAGAAGTTACATTTTGTGAGGGGAAGAGAAGGATTCATAAGACCAATTTTCATCTGAATGGACAAATTCATGAAAATGTATGTTTCAGTATAACGATTACATCACAAAACATAGACCTCCTTCTTAAGCATCTAATTAAAACATAATTGGGGACTGGAGAGAGGGACCCAGGTTCAATTCCTAGCATCCACACGGCAGCTAACATCTGTCTTGACTCCAGTTCCGAGGGATCTGACACTCTCACATAGACATGCAAGCAGTAAAAACACCAAGTCACATAAAATAAAAATAAGTAAATCTTTAAAACATATAGTTTACATTCATGGGTTCATAATCTGATTGTTTTGAATGGGACTAGTACTATTTTCTCCAATCTTTATGTTTAAAATTTTAAGTTTATGGGAAGGAATAGTGTTTTCCTCTGTAGTAAGGAACTGGCTGTCTGCTATTCTGCAGCCTTGACATTGTAGTGTTCTTACACTCTCTTCTGCCTGGGTTTACTCAATCATTATGTTTTTGTTGTGTACCTACACTGCCCCAGGACAGAACACACAGAAATGAATAAAACAAACCCACTTCAAAGATTTGCCTTCTGAAGACCAAGCACACATAGCCTAGGAATTATCTTAGTGTACTAAAAAGACAAAAGCCTGTTTGTCATGTCCTCTTTTGCCATGTATTATCATGAGACTCAAAAAAATTCTGAAAGTATAAAGGGTGGTCAGCATTTTGCTCTCTACCATGCTTCATAATTATCTTTAGAAACTAAACATCTTTTAGAAAAAATCATATTTACTTTTTATTTGTTTTTAAAATTTTTAATCCACATTTTTTATACAAAGGGAGGAAATGAACTATTATTTTTCATCATTGATGCATGCCTGTTTTTTATTACAGCACACAATCTTGGGTCTGTGATTAATTTTGCCTACTGTTTAATTTCAAATCAATCACCAGTTTTGTTGCTTCATTCTACTGAGAAGCCAGTAGGTAGGAAGTAAGTTAGAAATTGTTGACATTTTGTATTTATTTCCATCAGCCTGGTATTTTTGAACACTGAAAGATCCTGGGGAAAATGACTTAATTTTTTACAGTTCTATCTCCTATAGCAACTAACAATGGAGGTAACATGTATGGTGGGTGCTCAAAAAAAATATTCCACTTAGTCCAGTATCAGTATATTCACTTCGAGTTATTATTCAACTCTTGATTCATTAAGTTGGCAAAATGATTTTAACAACAGGCACCTTAAAAAAAAAGAGGTTTTACTTTAAAAGATATTCACATTAGGGGAAAAATATCTACTTCAATGGTGAATTTTGTTAAGCGACACTATGCCCATAACATTGAATGTATACTGTCTGAATTGAAACTTTTCTCCCTCCTTAATTAAATCTGGAAAGTGATTCTGCATATTTCACACATTTTAAATAAACTGAATATGGAAGTCAAAAGGTCCAGAGCAGAAATGCAGAGCTCCAATTGAAATCGTCGATTTTTACAAAAGTGATTCTGTGAACTCTTACACCTTCTTTACAGAAGATAAAGAGCAAACACCCAAATTTCAAAGTTTACCAGATACGAAAACTTTTAACGCCAGACACACTTTCATGTTCATTTGCTTCTTTACTTAGTTTTATACCAGTACAGCTCAGGTGAGAGCTATAAATGCATCCTCTGGGTCCTCTGTCCTGAAAGATGCTGAACATACCTTTCAAAGCAAGCAGGAGGCCCCTGACCAAACAATGTTGTAACCTAAAGCCACTGCCTTCATGATCTGTTGAGGTCACTTTTTCCTGTGGGAGCAATGAATGGGTCATCTTACACCACATGGAGAGCCAAGTGTGGTCACCTTCCACGCTTCTGCTGAGCCGAGAAAGTAGGTCGGATTTGGGAAGAAGGGATCTCTCTGTTTTCCCTTGCGCACGTGCTTTAAGCTCCAAGCTTTGTTGAACCTCACCTTTTCCTTTCACCTTTGTGCCAAGAAACTCAACTTACATACCCGTCTCATATATGCCTCCATTTGCTACTGTGGCACCTAAAACACGTAGTTCCTTGAAAATATCACGTTCCTCCAGTTGTTTTATTCTCTGTCTCTTGAACAAAACTCAATAGCCTTCCATCTCATGTGGAATGAGGAGGCTGGAACATAGAGTGACTTGATAATGCTGTAAGTGCATGAAGTTCTTGATAACAAGATAATGACTTCAGTGAGTTTTCTCATGCAGGACAACTAAAATGAGCACTCATTAGCTAATTTTAATGATATATTTTCCAAATCTTCTTCTGCCACAAAGATGAGATTTTTTTTTCTGTACTTGGCCAGACTACAAGCATCTTGGACTTTGAAGACCATGCAATGCCTGCTGCTGACTCTTCTGTTGGAATTGGAAAGCAACCCGATGCAAACAGCATGTGGAAACATGAAGAGCATGTGTTCCTCTGGTATGATTTTACATACAAAAGGTGAAGTGGGATGGGTTTTACCTCCTTGTCCACATTGCTTGGCAATGTCTAGACTAACAAAGACAAGATGGGGCCTTGGGAAAGAGAAATGCTTCCCAGTCTCTCAATCCAAATCGTGGGTAGGAATGACTGACACCAGAGAAATGATTCTTAAACAACTAAGAGATCAATGGTCCCAGCTAGTGTCTGGTAGCAATTATTTACATTATACTGAAGACATGAACTACCTAATGTACCATGTAATTTACCCCTTATCTCTTGTTTTTTGACTTGACTTCTTTCCCTTAATTTTGGTGTCAACAGTCTATTTCTATTATTTTACCTTGTAGATACCTGTGAGCCTTTTCAAAAGTAGTGCAAACTACAGGTGAAAAAAAAATCTATGAGACATTCTTTGAAGAAAGAATAGTGCCTTTTCTATGTTGATGACGTCAAGGGTGTATTGTGTATAAAACACAATTGAGGGGACTGGAGAGATGGTTCAGAGGTTAAGAGCACTGTCTGCTCTTTGCAAGGTCCTGAGTTCAATTCCCAGCAACCACATGCTGTTACAACCATCTGTATTGGGATCTAATGCCCTCTTCTGGTACACGGGCATATGTGTGAACAGAGCACTCACATGTATAAAATAAATAAATAAAAATATTTTCTTAAAAACTACAATTGACTGCACATGTGCTTCAAATTAGGAATTTAGGCCATATAGCAAGCTGGAACATATTTCACAGTGATTTTTTCTACAGGCACAGAAGTCTTTCGGTACAGATAGCTCATGGCGTATGTTATGGTATACATTTGCCAATGACATAATTCTGACAGCCACATGTTGGTCATATCTGACACCTGCCAAGTAACAAACAAGCAAACAAATAAATAATAAATAAATAAACAAGTGTGATGGAAGTTCCTGCAGTGAGTTTCCAGCGGGAACTCTAAATTAAGCTGGAGTCCCAGCCTGCTACTCTCTGAGGACACTGTGATAACAGCTAATGAGTTGGCATAAGAGAAGAAAAACAGAGCATGGGACACATCAGCACACCATCAAACTGCTCTGAGCAGCAAGAGCCACTGTGAGATGAATAGAAAGAACTTTAGTTGAACTGAGTCCAACATGACACCTTCTGTCACATGGTCATTGGTTTAGTCACTATAGGTCTAAAGATTATTTAGGATGCCTTAACTCTGCCCCTCCAAAAAAATCAGCAGAAGTACAATAAGTCATTCCCCTTCTATTCCCATTCCTGCTTTGTCCATTACTCTGAAATATTGCTTGCCCCATTCAAGTTGTCCCTGTGAGCAACTCTTTGAAGAAGTCAAATACTGCAGGATAAAGCTTCTTGGCAGAGAAATACAATTTCAATAGGTAGAAAGTCTGAGTTATTATTTTTAAAACTGTAAATATAAAAAAAATGAACAGTGAAAGGCAGACAAAACTTGCCCATACTAATACATAAATATTTGTCCAAATATTTAATACTTGGATATAAAATCTTACACAAGCAAATTGGTGGGTAATGTCTACAGTTTTTGTTGCCTTCAAATTACTCCACATCCATACTTAGGGCATTAAAACTACATATTTTAACTGACTTGTGTTCCCTCTCACAACCCTTCTTTATATATGAGGCTTGGTCATACAAATGTTCTATACTGTTAAATATCTGCTTGCTTGACTAAAATCCGTGCTCTTAAACACTTGGAAGATAGTAAAGATAGAATGGTGAGTCAATAAGAAGGCCTATTAGACCTCATCAGTGTCATCAAGGCTACTGTAAACCCATGATGATGATTGTGGCCTGTTTTGAATCAGATATAGGCACAGGCTGTAGTTGGTTAGAGCATGAAACTTTGCACATTGCTGAGACACACTATTCTTTACTCTTCAGGTGTTAGAAGGTAGTGAGTTAATACACCATGTTCAGAAGAGTTTCGGAGAGCCAAGGGCACACATGCCCAGGCCAAAACTGTGGGTTATCATGGGAAAACTATCAAGGACTAGAGATGAAAGGACAGCAAATATAATCTAGCCTAGCCTAAAGCCCACCTTTTACATAAAAGTAAGGTACCGTTCTGCAGAGGCAGCAATTTGCTTAAGATCATGTAACTCCATGAAGAACTCTATCAGTTCTGATACAGAAATCTGACATGGAATAAAAGATGATAAACATGAGTAGATAAAGAAAGCCACAGGTAATAGAGATCGAGAACTAGATAGATATCCCAATGGATACCTTTGTATTACATAATACATACTACATAGTGCTCCCCGAGTTCATAAATATCTGAATAGGTAGAAACATACATAAATAGATCATTTCTTACCTGCTTTCTTTGGATATGGGTGACGGTATATCAGTATGTTTTACAGTTTTTCCTCTCCTTAGCCAGCTGTTTTGCATTATTAATCTGTAGTGGAATATCATGGAATGACTATAGACTCAAAGTTTGGTTCTGCCACACATAAGCTGGATCAGCAAAGAGTGACCTCTAAGAGACAGCGCTTCCTCATCTCTGGACCAAGGATAATAATACCTGCTTTTTTCAAGTTTGTAAAAATAGTTTATATAAAACAGTCTTGCAAGATTCGTGACACGTGTGGGTAATATTCCCACTTTCACTTTCCTAAACTAAGGCTATAAATTGCGGTATTCAGTTGACATCTTGGGGTTTTTTATTTTTACTGCTACTCTTGCCATTTGAATAACCGAGTTTTAAAATTCTTTACAGATTTTTTTTTTAAGTAACTTGAAGTGCTAGAGAAATGGCTCCAAAGTTAAGAGCAATTGCTGATGTTGCAGAGGATGCAGGCAAGATTCCTCGCAGCCATCTGTCTCCTCACAACCATCTGCCCCTCCAGTTCTAATAGCTCCAATGGTGCTGCCTTTGGGCCTCTTCAGGTACCAGTACACATGTGCTATACATACATACATGTAGACATAACACTCACACACATATGCTTTTTTAAAAATAAGCTAATGTACATATATGCTTGATAATTAAAATAAATCTGTTCCCTTGAGTAGTACATTAACACATGCAAATGGATTTTGCTCAGCAATATAATGTTGATAAAATTAAGCACTAAAAATGCAATTTCTATCAATATTTTAGCTTAAGCTAGAAAAATAACAATAAAAATTATCCTAGATAAAGAAACAATTACTCAACAAGCAGAATAAAGCAAAACAATAACAAGAATAATTCCTACTTCAAGGTAACAATTCCTCTTAGTAATGATTCCATGATTACTTTGTAAAACAAAGCATGATATAGGTCACTTTCTCCAGGTTAAAATATGAGTTTGCAAGCTACTCCAAATGTCTGAACTGGAGTGGTTTCCCCCAAGAAATCCTAAAACTAAAGAAAATACCTAGATTGCAGTCAATAATCAGTTCAAGATGGTTTATATTTTCAGTTTTTATGTTAAACTTGTGTTCTGTTTAACTGATTTTTTCAATTCTTTTGAATGTTTGAGAATTTCATAATTCACATGTGTTTTGATCAAATCCATTCCCCATATCCTCCACTCCAATTCCTCCCTTATTCCCCCATAATTTCCCCCTCCCATCTTTATATAGTTTGTTCTCCAAATTATTGATTTTGTTTGGAGCTGCATGTATGGGTCAGGGTATAGAACTGTCTACTGGAACAAAACTACTTTAAAAAATACTCTCCAAAAATACTCTCCAAAAAATATATTCAAAAAGAAAACCCAGAAATCATCAGTTACCAACAGCTCTTCTTTTAAGAGTAGGGCTTCAGAAACTCGTTCCTCACCCAGCCTTGGATTTTGGTTGATTTGATTTTATGTAGTTCTTGATTGTGGAGTCACAGCCACCATGAGTTCGTATGTGCAAAATCTCTTTCATACTTCCAAATATTGTGTCACTGTAGATGGCTCCAACACCTGCCTTTTAGAATCTTTCCACTTCCAAGTCAGTAATGATCCCTGAGCCTTATGGAGAGAGAGTGTATCATAAATGTCCTATATAAAGCTGAACCCTCCAGGCTCTCTGATTCTTTACATATTGACTAGTTACACAGCTCTGATACATCTTATTCCCTCTGCCCATCATTCAACACAGAATAAGAAGAGATCAACAGATCTGAGCTGAGTCACATGATACAGCATCTTGATCAGAGACCCTGATAGCATCTATTTCCTGTTTGTCTTTCCTGTAAATTGGTCAGTACCTACTCTGCTGAACTCATTTTGGGGATGGGTAGAGTTGTATGTCTTCCTCATCAGTCTGACCTCTGTAAGGATAGATGGTTTAACTGTGGTTATTCTAAATAAGTGTTCGTGTGTGACATCACTTACCAGTTCTGAAAACCAAGCTGCTCTCTTGGGTTAAGTGAGACCTAGAACAGGTTCAGAATCTTGTTATGAGCAAGTGTCTGTCCTTCCAGAAATTTCCCTGGACTTGTGCATTGTTGCACCAAGGACTGCACTGAAAGGTCAATATCTCCTTCATGCTTATGTTTTATGTATCCTGTCACCAGTGAGGCAAAAGTTAATAGTTGTACTATTTCTCCAAAAAGGTGGAAGAGTCTTTTGCCTCAAATGATAACAGGCATGTGAAACATAGTTGCAGCTCTCAGAAGATGCTCTCCTATCTCTCAGCTCATTGATCCCTCCATCTTCCTGGAAATCCTTCAAAAGGGGGAAACAATACCCGTTTATCTAACAGTAAGCTTGAAGCTCACAGAGATGGCCTGTGCTTAAATCACACAGTAACAATTTGGTGGTGACAAGAGTTTAATCCAACTCAAAGCAGGGCAAAACTAGAGCCATCTCCACCACACTACTCAAGCATCACTGCTAAATGCAATACAGTTCATGCAGTGTCTGTTAAGGAGCCAAGTTGGACTGGGCAGGTTTCAGTGGTAGAAAATTTCCATCTGCGTGGTAGATATCGAGTAGCCTTGGCAATCTGCCTAAGGAAGACATTTAAAAACTTGGGGTTTTGTTTGTTGGTTTTTTTCTTTTTTCAGGAAGACAGGTAGAAGCATCATCACTTGGTTGTGATACTACGGGATACACATAAAGAGGTTTTGTAAATGATAAAGCTGTTTCAAAGACTGGCTAGAGAAGCTAGAGTGTTTAATGTCATGACAACTGTTTCGGAGACATTAGAAGCCATTCAGCATCACTGGTAAACAGAACCAAATACCAAAATGTTAGCTAATGTGACTGAGTAGTCGTTTTTCACCATTCTTCTGGAATCTTCCTACATATGGTCTGCTACTCTTTTGAAAAACATTGAGCTGAAATCTGCTCCTTTCTAAAGATGAGAATACTGATCAAGTGATGAGTGAAACTGCTCAAGGCTGACTGAAAGGGGGCAGGCTTTGAACCGGGTTAGCAGGTCTTTAGAAGCCAATTCCTCATCCAAGAGATTTGAAATGATTCCTGATAACTCTGACATTGTAGGGATATGTACTGTATTTACGCCCCTATTCTTGCCCTTGTTTCCTATGGCTAAAGGTAATGGCTTTCTTCAGTCCTTGTCTTCACAAATGGTGTCCATTTATGATCTAATGATGGATCTATCATGTTTTTCTTTACCATGTCAATGCATCACAACACATTGAAATGAACAGTAGCTGAGAATGAAGACGCGTGCCCATTAAGAGAGAACAAATTAAAGCACGACGACACATCTTTGCAAACACCTCAGCAATGTACATGACAGTTGTCTGATACTTAGGGACACATCCAAAGAAAATGGCACTTTGAACTATAAATTTATTTGCACGGAAGTAGCGAGGCGTCACATGCCCTTGCATCTATTTCATATGTGATTCAGAGCCTGGTTTTGACAGCTAGCTCTAATAATAAAAAGGCTTTAAATGTAAGGTATAACAGCGTTCCAATCAGCGCCTAATCAGGGTTATGCTTTTCAAATTATATTGTGTCTGCCTTCACCTCCCGCCTGTTATCAGCAATAAAAACAGAAGTGCTTGAGAAAAAAAAATCCTTGATCTGTGCCCATATATTTTTAATATTAATATGTCAGGCCAATGGCAATAAGGATATTAGGAAAATGACGGAATTCTCCCCCAGCTGGACATGTTAATTGAGAAGCCAAGTTTGGGAGGCAAAGTTCACATTCGTGCAGATGGCGGGACAATGCAGAGTGGTAACATAGGTCAGTGTCAGCCCTGTCCCTGCTCTAATGGCTTGAGTCTCTGCGTCAGCTGGTCCCTCCGGGCTGTGTAGGTTGAGGGAGGCTGTCTCTCCAGTGTTTCTGCCCTTGACTCTGGGGTAGTAATTCCTCTTGAAATGTCAATGCGCTTTCTTTAAGAAAGGGGGGGAGGAGGATAGTTGGAGAATGGAAGCAGGGGAGAAAATAAGTTTTATCTTTCTTACAAGATATATAATTACAGTTCACACCACTCTCTTTTCCCTTTCACTATAAAAATTAAGACAGTAACTACCTTAATCGCAGCAACAGAAGATGAGTTCTTGGGCATCAAATTCTTTGACTGGTCCAATACATGCTTCCTGTTTAGATCCAGTTACATTTAGAATTTATCTATGTTTATTGCCAATCTCCCACCTACCTCTTATTGCCTTTAATATGATTTGCGTATCACTTCCCACTCATTAAATGCAGCAGTGTGGGACCACTGGTCATTAGGAGTTTCGGTTTCCTAAGTGATATAATTATTTATTATCTCTAATTAAAATTCAGAGTTTGGCTTTCAGTGTGAGTCTGGATGGGAAGCCCATTTTAATGAAAAGAGCAATTGTGAGTTCTAAATTTCTTTATGAAGGAGATAACTTATGTAATCATGGGTAACCTTTTTCAAGAATATTATCTCACTATTTATAAAACAATGCCTCCTTTACTTTAGAAATTGTCATTTGCATATGAAAAAGACATATTTATTGATGCTTTTGACTGATGCGCATTTTCCATTCAGGAATGCTCTTTTCAAACCATTCACATGGCTTTGGATTTCTCTTTTGAAAACCATGCTACAATTCTTTCAAAGATTTCACATATACATCTATATTCACAGATACACAAGTCTCCATCAAAGAAGATTTCAATTGTTGATTTCTTTAAATTTTTTTTTCTAATGTAAAAATCCTGAACCCTTTGTGTTTCTGAAGCCACTTGTCATAAGCAATGGCTCCTGATACTTTCTGCCATTCACAACCCTATACCTCAATCCCTTTTCTTCCAGAGAACAAATCACACTGGTGTCTGACCAGGACAGGTGTTAACTGAAGTTCCTAGCAGGTTCCACTGGATCTGTCAGTTCATCTTATTCATCACACTGTTCCCTTTTGAGTCAGTTTTATCATTTCACTCTTGAATACATTCAAGACACATCTCTGTGTAATTTGGTAAAAATAAAATGCTCTTTTAAAAAGTTTTTTTCCCATGGAAGTGAATAAAATAGAGCCGTGAGCAAGTGCATTTCCACTACAACATGTAACTTTTCATGTGTCCCGTCATAATGGTGTTTCCTGAGTCCCTGTGAAGAAACACATACCATAGATTACCTACTACCCACAACAAAGGAAATTTATGAATGGAATTTATGCTTCCATTCCCATCTTTCCTCAAGCTGTCTGTGACTTCTATATCAATATTATAATCATTAGGGGTTTTTTTTTAACATGGAAAACTTGGGACCTATGAAAGAGAGCTTACAACAAATCAACAACCAAATGTCATCATGCCTTTGGTCCCAGCACTCAGAAGGCAGAGGCAGGTGGATCTCTGAGTTTTGAGGGTAACCCTTGTCTATAAAGCAAATTCCAGGACAGCCAAGGCTAAACAAAGAAACCCTATCTTGGGGAATAAAAAAATAAAAAACAGTAGAGAGAAATTTTCCCCAGATTTTTTTTTTTAAATTTATCAGGAAAAAGAAATGATCCTTACCTTTGTCATCTAATCACATCCATGTGTGGTCCCTCCTAATTAAGTGAGTTAACATATTCAACACCTATGTTTTATGCATGAGAACATCACCCTTTCAGATTACTTCATTCTGGGACCACATTATTTACAAATGAAAAGATTCATATAAATATCTTTATCCAGGTTGTGATAGACAACATCCTTGCCAGAAGAGGAATCAGACACATACATGAAACATGCATCCAGATCAGTCAAATTTGGGATTTTCCATTTCCATGGTTATTGGTAAAGGGGTCATGATGTTTCTTCCCATTAAACAAGTTTATTTTATAGCCCTAGATATCAAAGTCATATGAACATATACTTACCAATAGAACTTATTCATTTAATCAAGCAAGTTAATTTGGTTTTGTCCACTTGTTTTTGTGAGACAGAGACTCGCAGTATAGCTGAGGATGGCCTGAAATTCTTGATGTGCAGTACAGACTGGGCTTGAAGTCCTGACAGTCCTTCTCAGTGCTAGGATTATATTACCCACAAAGCCTGACTTACTGTATACCTTGTGCATTTTTAAAGTTAAGTTTATTTATTCATATATATTTAAGATAGCTGCTGAATGCAGTGATTGAGGAAAAAGAAGGTAAGAGTACTTCTGTCCTTGGTCTCAGAAAATGGTGTAGGAAGCTGCCAGAGACCCAACTGAATCTTTGTCAGTGACATATAGTGGAAGAAGAAGAGAAAGCTGTGCAGCTTTTTAGTGGATTTACCTCATGGCTTGCAAAGCTTTTGGCATAGTGCTTACAAGAAGGGCTTGAGGATCAGACTGGGGAACTTATATCACAGCTCTACCACAGACTGGCTGGGTGGCTTCTGTCATGTGTCCTCATCTGGAAAATGGATGTGCATGTAGGTTCTTCTTCACCCAGTATACCTAGAGCAACGGATCTGGATTGCAGAGTAAGCTGAGGTGGTGACAGAAGGTTCCTGTCAAATACACGCTAATGAGGAATATGATTAAAATAGGAAATGACAATTGAGGCCTTATCTCCTTTATAAAAACTACTTAAAAGAAAAGATGAAAAAAATCTCTCCTTGAATCAACAGGGAAATAGCATATATATATATATATATATATATATACACATTCATACATACCTATATATATGAAAACACTAGGAACTTTATTTTGGAAACCAAGATGGAATTGATAAAGTACTGTCCAGTACTACAAATTAGTCTGCAGTGTCTTCTACACATCATATGATTAGATTTGTTTTACATTGACTATTTGGAAGAATACTCTTCCTTAGAACTGTGTATACCATGTGTATACAAACAACAGAACTAGAAATTAATTAGAAATCTCTAAGAAGGAAAATAATATCTTGTGTAAGAACTGTGTCAATTATTTATAAAATATTTTGATTAGTGATAGTTAATCTGGACTGCTTGGTTCTGTTTATGTGTATAATTTCATTTTAACACATAATAATAAACCATAACATTTCACATTAAAGTACAGAAGGCTATCAAATTGCTCATAAAGAATGAGCATAAAGAATGGTACACATTAGTCTTCATAGTGAAATACTCCTTTGGTCTTAGCTCTTTTGTAGGCACTTCTAATTCTCTCATTCCAGCAGAGCAGGTGAGCCTGGTATTATAAAACCTGAATAAAAATGGTGAAGGTGGCACAAATCATCCTGCTACCTTTTCTTTAAAAAAAGAAACTGAGTGTTTAGAGAAGTTTCAGTACAGCATTCTCCCTCTTTCCCCCAAAGTACAAAATTCATCTCAGCTGTCTTCATCAAATATTTTTCATCTAATCATTTAAATGATTCCTGGTACCCCGTTAAACATTAATGAACATTGCATTAGTGTCAATGGTAGATCTAAGACATTCTAAACTTAATTTCAGACTTGATCTCTTGTAGTAATAGAGAATAAATATTGCCGCACTATTCTCCGTGTTAATGCAAATCATAGAAGCCTCAGTGTGTCCACTGACAATTCATTTAATGCTCTGGTCAACTTGATTAGCATTGATTCAGCATATACAAGGGTTGTTACAGAATCTGGGTTGCATGTGGTCAGTAACAATATAATTACTTACTGTAAGCATGTCCACAGATCTGCTTTATATTTCATTATTATTACCACAGCTTATTCACGTGAAACGATGGTAGCTCTTCAAGTCCACACTCTTTGACCACAGACCCAAGCAGGTGTTTGCTTAATACTTTGGTCAAAGATCAGTGAGTTAAAGGTTAGGCCAGGGACAGTGAGAATGGAGGGGTCACAGCATCTGCAGGAGGTGGGTGAGACTTGATCTTCTTGGGTCTGGAATGGTCGAACCCCAAGGTCACCCATTAGTGATCCTGCCTTTAAGGACTGTGAGATGACAACAATAAATTCAGGATGCCAGAACCTTTAACCCTCTTAATGCTGTGAACACTGGGAGTCAAGGCCAAAACTCAGGAGGAATGGACCCAAGGAGAATTATTCAAACAATTGTCTGTGAGACGTGGCATTTATGTGCCCTGGACCTGCTTTCTGTTAGGCAGACATCTAAGAAAAAATGTTAGTGTTTGATGTGCAAACTTCCCATGCAAACAACACATCAATCACAAGGTGTAGAAGCACACTATATAAGTAGGGTGAAAATAATCACTGTTGAGTTGTCACAGCTTCATTTGTGTGACAATTGGATCCCAGTAGCAAAATTCTTAATACAAATTGTATATCTGCCGACATTTATAACAATTCACTAAAGATAATGGAATTAACACATGACATTCAAGAATTAAAGATTAAGTCCACACATTTTGAGGAAGTTGAACACTTAGATCTCAAACATGTTACTTAGCTTACAAATTACTCTGTTAAGTAGTCACCTCCATGTTTATTATCAATATTTGAGAAACATGGACAAAGATAGTGACTACATAGACATGGACATTTCTAAGAAAAAATGTGTTGTATTTGTACCCAGTGATCTTTTAAAATGCAAATTGAAACATTTGGAACTCAAGAGTCCCATAAATATCTCATTTGTATGCTGTGATAATTTCTAAACTTTGATTACATGGTATGCCACCAAGTGATTTTCAAGTTTAATGTGTTCTTATATCTCACAGCGTCTTTACCTTGGGTCATAGCCTCATATGAGGTCCCATAACTGAAGGTATAAATTGTGGAACACTTGGTAACAAACAATAACCAAAAATCAATTCACTGATCTCTGAAAAATATTAAGTGTTAGAAAAAAGATTAATTGCAAATTAATATGGTAGAGTTCAGCCATATTGCATCACAGATTCTGAACACAAAACAAGCACTCTTTGTCCTGCACATGCCATCTTATGATCTGAGATACATTAAGCCAAACTCAAGGCTGTTGTTTACTATGAACTGTACTGTCTTAACTATGTGTACAAAATTGTCTGCTCTTAGAAAATCATAATAATATTGTTACAGAAAATTGAGCTTTTCAGTATTTTCCAATTGTCCTTCATCTGTAACTGAGTATCAAAGTAACATATTTCTGGAGTATGTTCTGTTAAAAATCTTTAAAATTTTATGTTTGAATTGCTAACTTGAGGGTTTTTTTTTTTAAAAAAAATAACATTAAATGAGTGTTGGTATGAGAAGGGGGAAGAATTTCCAATAAATTCTTAAATAGTTCTAGACATACTTTTGCATTTCATACTATGTTCTTATGCAAAGCAGTGTTCTCAGCATTGATGAGAACAAAATCAAAACATCAATCAACTCTGAAAAACATTGAAGATGTTTTATGTGTTGTGGTATCAAATATTCATCCAAGATTTAATTCTTCATATAAAAATAAACAAGTACATCCATCTCATTAGTATGTAAATTTACTTTTGTCTTGGTAAATGACAAAATCATATGTAGACCAAAGAATTTTGTTATTATTTACTATCAATAAATTCTGAGTTTGTCTGTCTATTTTCTAGACCTATATTCTAGGGTTATATTAAATCTTTTCAAGTGAAAAGATGAGTAGGAAAGTTGTGGGAAGTCCTGCTATGGATATCCAGATTGGGTACATTTAGACTTAGCTCAACTGTGAACATGACCTTTAAATCCAAATTTTGAAATCCCTAATGTGGCTACTGTATTCCTCAAACACATGTATTTTGGGTGGGGGTTGTTGAGTGTTTATTCCATTGCTGGAAAGCAAGGTTTCTTCAAAATGTCCCTAGCATAAACTAAGAGTGTGAGGAAAACAGCATATTTTCTACAGATCTAGAATCATTTGATGGTCCTAGCAGAGGCATCCTTCAAATAATCAGCACTAATGCTAAAAAGTGTCTATAACTAATTTTGCAATTATTCATTTTTCTAACCCCTGATTTAAAAATCATCTAGTTCAATTTTGGTCCTAGAATTGATCAAGACTAGCATTAGTTTTCAGCAAGAGTCCAAGTTTGGATAATAAGCTACATGATTACTCTGACCATAGATTTAAGTGCTGTATGGTGTATGGAAATGATGGCATACATAATAGGTACATGATGGTATTTTATGAAGAAGGCAAATATCTGCTATTGAACTAAGGAATTTAAAATATAGTGCCTGAGAGAGACAGCTTCTACATAAGTCAGAAGATTTGGGGTGCCAAGAGCTATGGGAGTAGAGAAGGAAGATAAATTAATGTTGATAATTAATAAGTTCCATGGGGAACTCGCCAGTAGCAGAGGCAGGAACAAAACCAAGTGTACTTCACCAGAAAAGCACATTGATGAGTCTTAAGTATATGTTACATGAGGGAGACCTTGACTAGTCAGAAAAAGAAGAATGTGCCAACCCAAAGGATTTTGAAGAACTAAAGTGCCTACATTTATCCTATGAGAACAGGAGTTCTGTCCCCTAGTATCTATGCATGGAGGATTGATTCCATAGAACCCTCTATACCAAATTTTGTAGACACTCATTTCTCTTAGGTAAAGCAGTATAGTATCACTATATAATTTAAATCTCCCCATACTGGACTACTTATAATGCCTAACACATACAAATGCTACATAAATACACGTTACATTGTAATTTTAGAGAATAACAAAAGGATTCATTTGGACATGTTCCGCGTAGAAGAGAATTTTAATTTATAATTTTTTGAGGATTTTAGGCATGATTACTGCATTTATATCATTTCACCCCTTTTTTCCCTCTAGCTTCTTCCATGTCTCCTTCACTCCCTTTCAAAATTATAAGCTCCTTTTATATACATATGTATATGCACATATAACCTGCTGAATGCATTTAATGTTACTTGTATGTGTGTTTAGGGCTAATCACTTGTAGTTGGAGAACCTACCTGGAAGCTGACCCCTGGGAAGGACTGACATTTTCTCTCTCAGCAGCTATCGATTGACAGTAGTTACTCATCCAGGAGTGGGGACTTAGGAGATTTTCCTCATCCATGTTGGCATGCCACTGTAATTGGCATATTGTAATTGTACTTGTCCTTTGAGGCAAACATGTTGTTGAAATTTTATGGGTACAGCTTCCTTGGCATGTACAGGAGACATTATCTCACAACAAAAGCCCTTGTTCTCTGCCTCTCATCTTCTCATTCCCTCATCTGTGATGTTCCCGGAGCTGTTGGTAACCTAAACTGTGTTGTAGATGTATTAACTGAGGATGGGCATCCTATGTTCAGTTGTTGTATGCATTTGGACTAGTTGTGACTTTCTGCACAAAAAAAAAAAACTATTTTGGTAAGAGATGAGAGAGACACACTTATCTTTGCATATAAGAATAAGTTTAAATGGGAACAGCATTTCAAGTGTAAATAAATAAAATAACCAATAAAAAACAAGATTATAAAATGAAGTTAGAAATTCTAAGGGTTTAGGAAAGTGTCAGTAGTAGGTTCTCCTTTGGGGTCCAAAATCTAACCAGACACAGGTAGTGACTAGGCTTACAATATTAAGCACCAATTACCCTCCTACTGAGAGGGCCTTACACCAATTAGATGACTATTGGTTACCCCCAAGATATAAATATCACTATTGCACCCGTGGGAATGTTTTAAGATGCTGGTTATTGTTGTGATTCATAGGCACTACAGGTCCTATTGATTGCTTCTTCTCTCTGGGGTATTTTCACAGTACCTTCAGACACTATAAGAACTAGTCTTCAGAGAGGAGTTTTACAGGTTAGTTCTAGCTCAGTCCTTTCAAGTCTTGGGTCCAAAGTGTATGTGCCTTCAGCAACAGGATCTTACCTTCATGTTCTTGTAAACAACACAGGCCAATAACAATAGTCTACATTTTTGGTAGTCTTTTGGACTCCACAGACCAACAACATGAAGGGAGACCTCTTGTTCCTGGCACTGGAATTTTCTTGTGGGGGTAGTCTGTGGCTTTGGAGGGAAAGCATTATATTACCTTAAATTGTATAAGTTCATTTGCACTATATGTGTGTATGTTCATGTATTTGTGTGTATACACACATACTATAAATGTACTTTAACTTCACATAAAACCCATGCTTACCTGTAGCCTTTTCAAACATCCTTCCTGTTATTTATTCCTCCTTCACATCTCTATCTCTGTGCCACCCCACCTCTGCAATTAAAAGGCTCCCTGACTTCCCCCCAAATTTTAAAAAGTGTCTTTATTGTGGTTAAGAATTTGACAATGTAGAACCTACCAATGAGGGAACTCAACTGTATTATTATCCTTATTTGTATTTGGTAGGATATATTAGAAAAATTTTAAAGGTTACTGTTATAAGCCAAGGATAAAAGGGAAGACAGGATTGACTCACCAGTGTCTGTACCAGATGACTCATCAGAGAGGATGTATCTGGTCTGGTGAAGCAGCTCTCAGTTACTCTTCAAAAGAATCTCATCACCATTATCATCACAGATTTTGTAACTCTTTGGCATCTGAACAAATACTGAGGAAGTTACTTGCCTAGATTCACAGCCCAGATTCACATGAAAAGACTTGGTTTGACCCTAAATTCTGTAATCACCCCCAAACTCTTATGTAATTTGTATGCAACCCCATTCTTTCTCTTTGGAACAAAGGCAGAAACTTGATACCAGCATGAATTTTTGAACCATATAAATCGAATTCATGTTTGGTTGTTTGGGGGAAAATATACCTACTTACTCCAACAAATTCAATGGAAAAAAAACTATAATTTCTTTTTAACTGATGAGCAAATATTACTTAAAGGCAATAAGGAGGTTTCACAACAGTTGCTGAATGTTAGGACATGTGAATTTGGTTGTGCTACTAAATGTATCTCATAAGTTGTCCTATATATGCCATCTCTGGGAACCTGAGGAATAAAAATAAACTAACAATGTTGGGAGATGGCAAACAGTCCCACAAAGGCTAGTCTTCCAAAACTAACAACCTCTGGACCCAATAGTCCTTTCCTTTGTTCTTGTCCTCATTTGCATCACATGAATCAAAACAAGAAACTAGAAGAATTTTGAAACAACAAAACTCAAAAGTATCTGAAAGAGTGTACTCCACGGGGAAGAACTAGAGACAAACAAACAAAGAGATGGAGGAGATATGCCTTTCAGCACACCCATTTGGAGCTGCATTAAATGTCTAATGAAATTAGCCAATATCTTTTCCAAGGGGGGAAAACAGGCATTGATTTCTATGAATCTGTGCCTGGGAGTATAAGTGAAAAAAGAAGAAATTATGGGACTCTTTGCCCCTTTGTGAAAATATTGATAGACATTCCCAAAATGACCCAGAATCATGATCAATTAAAGCCTGGCTCCTGGGGAGGTTTGTGAATATTTAGCACATCAAGGGGCCACCCCCTTCTCAGGCTTACTGTGAAAGAAGCTGTGTGCACCTGTTCATTTTGCTCTCATTACGCAAGAGTATATTTTCAGTTGGAATTATTACTTCCAACAAGTGAAATCCCCATTTTTATTCAAGGAAACAGATATGTTTAAATGATTCTGCACAGCCAGGACATGTACCAGAGACAAAAGCATTATGACAACAAATTATGTAACCTGTTCAAATTTCCCCATCCCCCAAAAACCTGCAGTCATATTTTCCCCCTAAAAGTAGAAGATCCACAATATGTTTCCATTTCGGTAAGTGTACATTACAGTTTGCTTTTCCTCCCCAACTTCAAACAGCCTTTGAAAACAACACATTTTTTTTTCTAAAAATAAGGAACGGCTGTAAGATGACAGAGGGGGAAATATGGTTGTCTCACCATAATTGAGAGAGAGACAGAGATAGAGAGACACAGACACAGAGACAGAGACAAAGAGGACAGACAGACAGACAGAGAAAGAGAGACTGCTTTTAAAATTGAAAAACAAAGAAAAATTTTCATTATAAATTATTCATTGCACTCATTTTGGATCAATACTTATAGATATTCACATGCTTTTTATAAAGCGTGGGAGATTCTTTTAAATGTCATAATTTCTTTCTCAAACCTAAAGTCAGGGGCACAGAGTTGGATTGGAAATGAAAGTGCTGGAAAGCTGTAGACTCTATTACCCTTTTAACTTGACAAACTGTGAGTTTGGGCCACAATTCCACGGCAACACCCCACGACTGCCTTGTCGCTTTCTGCCATGCTCTTCCACTTTATACCAACAAATAATTGGAAGCTGCTCACCTTTTCTTCCCCAAAGGGAGAAGAGAAAAGCAGCTGTTATAGTGGTTCTCATGTGAAGAATTCCAAGTAGGAGATTTTTATATTCAGCCCATGAAGTGGTATTAAGCAAAGAAGTCAGGTACCTGGGCCTTCTGGGTTGGGGAGTCCTCATTCACTCTTAGAGCTTCCTGGGGACTCGTTTCTTGCCTATGTTCTGCTGGGAACAGATCTAAAGGGGATATTTCATTTGTTTTATTTTATTTTGGCATGTGCATAGGTTGGAAGGAGATTGTGGGTGCCTGTGTGTGTGTGTGTGTGTGTGTGTGTGTGTGTGTATGTGTGCACATGAGTGGTCTAGACAAACAGCCCAAGTGAGTACCTTCCCCTATGACTCTCTGCCTTATTGCCCTGAAACAGGTTCTTTCCCTGAGCCAGAAGTTCACCATTTCAGTTTGGATGGGTGGACAGCTCCTGGGGTTGGTCTGTCTCTGCACCCTATCCCCAAACCCCAGCACCATTGGACTAGCATATGCCTCTGTTCCCTGCTTTTCACAGGAGAGCTGGAGTCCACATGTTTACACTGCACCAACTCGCCAGCCCTAAAAAGGAAAAAGTAACAATTTCAAGACAGAACTTGAACAAGAGAACTTTCTGCTAATATAAAATAGTATCTGCTTCTCTCCTTTGACCCAAGTATTCAGTCTTCCATGGGGGCCAAGCCCCCTCCCAGATCTTCTGCCAGAAGTAGTGTTACAGAGAGAGAAAAGGATCTTCGAATGCTACCACTGTTACATTTTCATTCTGCTGAAGGAGGGGTGTGTGTGTGCGTGCACGTGCGTGTGCCTATGCTGTTTGTGTGTGTGTGTGTTGGAGGGTAGGGAGGTATTCTCATTATTCCATCAGAAAATGTGTTCCTTGCACTTTTCAAAGTTAAGACCAGAGAATGAATCTATAAGAATGGAAAAGAATGTGAAGACAGCATTTTCCCCTCCAACCCGTTCTTAATGCAAAGCAACTGAGTAAATAAAAGGATTTTGAACATTCTTAGTTTAGTTAAAAAAAAAATCAGAGAGCTCATCAGCTCTTTTCATTGACTGAATCAAAAGTGTTTCAGTGAAGAGTTGCAGCCAGTGAGATCCTAAAACAACGGTAGGAGTGACTTTATATATAAACAGTGGCAAAGGAACACACGGTGGCTCTATCCAAACCAGGGAGCTCTGGGGCAGCCAGGTGGCCCCTCTAGACCTTCCTGTGTCATAAATGGGCGCTCACATAATAATGGTGGGGATTTCAGAGGGTAAGGAAATTCAGCAACAAGGCCAGCATTTGCTTTACATGAATGCTACCACAGCAAGCTCTGCCTCCCTTTATTCTTGATCTTAAAGTGATCGCTTCTTTAAAATGGCTCCTTTCAATACATGCAAAGTCTTCCTAAGTTGTAGCAGCAGTCCAGTCACTGACTACATGAGGGCATGTAATCTAAAATATTTTCAAATGATTTTAATTATAGACTGCATTTTATGTAGCCTTCAGTTTGAAAAGACATCCCTAGGAACAATCCTTAATATCAAATATGAGATGTTCAACCAATACAAGTCTGAGGAGTTGGATATTTACTGAAAAAGTTAAAACACGCCTTATAGAAAATTATTGAGAGTAATCCTGTGCATGATTTTTCCCCTAAGATACAGACTCCACTCTAGTGAAGAATAAAGCCTTTCAATTCTATTTATTTTTCTAAATCACAGATACATTTATAGTGAACAATGGTTTTTCCTCTCTCTTGATCAAAGAAAACCCAGCATCTCAAGGGCAAGGCCCATAAACACCCTTTCTATTTATATGTGAACTCTGCTGCATCTCATGAGGGCTGTGATGCAGTCCAGCGTCTTGCTAGAAGCCTAAAGTCATTTCCTGAGAGGCTTCCTTACAAGGCTCCAATGCCTCCGTGACTTTCTGCATCAGCACTCCCATCTTTGGGGCACGAAGATTGATTTTCTTTCTCCCCGCAAGTGAAAGTCCAGAGTGTGTGCCCCCTGACTACTACCCTGAAAGTAGACAATACAACCACCAGATCAACTTGAAAAACTCGTCCAGGGGGAGCCTTCCCGCCACCTCTGAGCTTCTCACTGGGTTAAGTGCTCCATATATCATTGAAGGCAAGTCCTGCCTGCCCTGCTTCCCACAACAGCTGCTTTCTCTGACTCCCTCCAGCTCCAGTTGTGATAAGTTCTGCACCTCCAGCGCAGGGAGCCTGCCCACCAGTGGATGTATGAGCGCTCTGAATCTCAGAATGGAATCTCAAGATTGGGACTGGAAATCACATCTTGATCTAAGACCACAATAAAAGCATCAAAGCATCTGGGTGTGGAACTCATTAATGTGGACATGCACACACATGGGCTTAGGCGTATCACTAGTGGTTGTTTTAAACCTCAAACTGGCTTAACACATATGTGCATTGCCTAAATATAAAATGCTGGGAATTTGGTGTTTTGTTCTGGTTTTGTTTGTTTGTTTGTTTTGTTTTTGCTTTTTAATACTAAGGAAAATTCCCTTTTAAGGCAGACTTGACAGTTTGAGGCAGAAAATGAATTTTGAATTAAAATGGGCAAATGGAAAAGGCAAGATTTATCTTCAGTAAAATATCTGTTTACAAAATATCTGTTTTCTGTTCCTCAAGAAACTCCATTTACCTGCATAGTAAACTGGGTACCAAGAAGGAGGCAGAATTAGGTGAGAAGGTAAGATATATAATCTGAGGATACATGAAGAAGATTGACAAGAGGCTTTGTTTACAAAAAATGCAAAATCTTATTTAAATAATTTTTTCTCCTTTCTATGACACAGACTATATTTCTTAGTTATCAAAGTTGTGATAACTATAACATGGCATATTTTCTAAGTTCAATGTTTTATATACAAAAACTAAATTTCAATCATTAGAACACAAATGGGTCAAATATGCAAACAATTTTAATAACAAGTAGCCTGTAGTTTTATTTATAAAAGGCAGTTTTCATTTCTTTATTATCTAGCTATTGAAACTTTCTAGAAGAAGGATGAAAAGCACACCATCTCCTTCTTTGAAAGAGTTTAAACTAATATTGCATTGGATCAAGGTATGAAATTGTTAACCTGATAATTAGATGTTTATTACATTGTTAAAATATTTAATGTTTAAAAATTTTAAGTTATTGGATTGTGATTTGTCTTTTGAAGCCATCACTTATAGCCAATAAATAGGGGAAAAGTGTTTTGTAGAACTCACAAAATGACTTATTTAATATTTTGTCTCTTCACAGTATCTACTTAATACTTTTTAATATAGATTGAGCAGTGAGATGTTAAGTAATACAATTCATCACACCGAATGCACAGCATTCATTTACATGCTGCTTATTGTAGCACTCTTTATCAATTAAATTCATTTGATAAATCAATTATAAAATTAAATTTAAAAAAGAAATTTAACGAAGGAAGCCTTTTCTAATGAAGACCTGGAGAATCTCTCCAATCTCAGGACATTTAGATGTTGAATTCCTATCAAAAGTCGTTATTGTTATATAGGCCCACATAATCTCATAAAGAAATGTGTGTGTTTATCTTTAATAATGAAGCTAAACAGGAGAGTAAAAGGTGTCTCCTAATCTACTACTCTCATTAGCAGAATCTGTGCAAGCAAACTATCAGAAGTAGTATCATAGAACATGGGGGGGTGGTGTCTGCTGACGATGAAAAGGCAGATTGAAATGATATGTCAAATATTAGTAGCCTTTTAAGACGTCATCGCCCATGGCCCTTAACCTCTTACAGATGGCAAACAGGGGGCAGAACAAACGAAATTAAGATGATAGTGTGTTGACAGGAGCAAGTGGGTTCCACTTTTTATCCCCACAGACAACAGAATGACATCATCTCCTTTCAAAATGACACATTAATGAATTTAGCAACACCTGAACTTTTCTGAAGACAGCACCTTTGACACCAGCAGGTTCTCCTGAGTCAGTAATGATAGGATTGTGTATCACCCACCCTCTTCAGAGCTGATGGCAGAATTACCTTTTGGGCCCTAACAAGTTGACAGGGTCTCATTTTGTTCCCTCTTTTAATGACATCTTCTTTGCAGGTGAACTGGAGAAGTGATGACTTCCTCCCCGTCCTCCTCCTCCTCCTCCTCCTTTTTTTTTTCTTGGAGGATTCCTAAATGTCACTGGGAGACCTAAGATGGCTCAATCTCACTTAAAGCAAACAGGCAGGGTTTTTAAAGGTGAAATGGAGCTTGCTAATGAAGAAGTATCACTCTCTGTGGGGCGTGCTCCTTGTTAGTTCAGTGGAGGTGAATGTCGCAGGTTGGGGTTCCAGCCTGACCCAGGGTGTGAGTACACATGTCATTTTTTATTTACCAAGTTTTTTTTTTTTTTTTTAAAAAAAAAACCTAATTGAATGATTAGGTGATGAAAACAACAAACTCTTCTGCAGTTTGGATCCAAAGAGAAAGAATAATGAGCTCTTACCTCAAAAACTCACCGTGGCGGGAGTTCTCGTTTTGAAACAGTGCAAACACGTCAATTGGAACTTGTGATCAGGGAAGCTTAACAGTAAATACAACGCCCCATTGATGGGAACCAGGAACCTACGTTTTGTGTTTATTTTCATCTTCCAATCTTTCTATACAGTCTATGAGTGTGTCAGTACTTCCATTGCTAGACATTTGGTTCATTCCTATTTCCTTTTCATAATAAATATGCAAGAAGTATAATACTTGCGATTACCATTAACTTACAAAATGTTGTGAAATCTGTCCCAAAGGAGTGGGACAGATTCCTCCTAAACATCAGAAACTTAGCAAAGTTAAAACTCACTACAACTCAAATTCACATAGGCTAGTCTTTGTCTGCTACATTATTTTTTTTTTTCTTTTAAGCTTTTTTCTCCTGATATTGCCCATCCAGCTGGTTACCATCTGGGGAAAAAATATAAAAAGGGAAAGTCCGATTCAGGAAGTGGCATAAAAACCATTAGGGCTGTATAAGACAAAGCTTATCCACAAAACAAAACCTAAATAAAGGCTTGAGGGACAGAACAGAAAGGGTTAAGGAGATAGTATCAGCTCTCAGCTCACATACACACTAAAATGACCAAGAAACACTGAAGGCAACATTCCAGATTATGAACTGATAATATGTTCAACACAGCAAGCTCATTAGCACACTAGACTTGGCCTGTGACAATGTGTTCCCTTTCTTTCCTTGTTTACCTGAAAATCTCTAATTGCCACCACAGAAACTTCAACAGTCCAGTGGATTTCTTTCTTTGAAAATGCAGAATCTAGCAATGTGGACCTTGCAGTCTCTGTATAGTAGCAGCGTTTTCTCCCCACTTTCTACCATTTAGAATTGTGTAACCAGGGCTGGTTAGGTTTCCCTCATTCTCACAACGTAGAAATTATTCCCTGAAAGATGAGAGTGGTTTCTGAATGAAAGCATTCCCATAAATCGTGGCCTCCAAGGCCGTTTTGGCGGAAACATGAAATTACGCTGGGTTCTAACAGGTAACAATAATGACTTTTTTCACCTGCCAACTGCTAACTTAAAATTCCCACACATATGGGCCATTTCTGCTTGGTGTGTTCTTTGAATTTCAGCTGCTTTGCCTTTCAGTGCCTGGTTTCTCCGTGCCTCCTTTGTGTCGGAGGCTCACACTGGGTTCTCCTTCTTTGGTGCTGGGCTTTCTTTTCACAGTGACATTTCAACATAAACAGTCAATATTCATTACCTCAAAGGAGACTTCCCTCCTATTGCTGACCAATTAAATACCAGCTGAGACGGGCAGACAAAGGTAAGGGAGCTGTAACACAAGACAGGCTTAGAGTTTCCTCCCTGCTCCTTCAAGGATGAAAAAAAAATGTAATCAAAACAAAGAGAGCTAGGGATTTAGGGACTATCTGTGTCCGAGAGGCACGGTTCCGTTGGATATTATGTCTCCCTATCTTTTCATCTGGCATACTGCAGAGAGCGGGGGTCTTGCATTATTTTTTGTTGTTGTTTTTAATAATTCACCACTATGCATTTTTGAGGTTTCGCCGAGAAGGACAATCAGCCCTTAATTAGTTCCTGACTGAAGATGGCCATATTGGCTTAGGCTGTTTCCTCGGTTGCTGGTGGACCTGACCTTTATTTTCTTACTCCACTGCCTAATTTGATTTAGCTTGATTTCTGTATTTCTCCACCACACAAGAGCGGCTCAGGAGGCGCCACTTAGAACATCTGTTGAGACAGAGCCCTTTCGGATGAACTCACCACGTCCCGGGAATTGCTGGGAATGGCTGTGAGGCTCCTCAACTGAGTCCTCTGAACTGTGCCTTCACTTCAGGGAAGAAAGTAGGGGGGAGTATTCTCGTAGATCCCCTTGAATCATTAAACAGCTCAACTTCCTTCTCGCCCCCAGGCACCCCTCCCCCCATAAGCACTCACTCTCTGCAGGATGCACAGAGAATGCAGGGCACTTCTGGAAGCATTTTCTTCGGAAACCTGGATAGCTGTGTTGTTGTGTTTAAATTCTGAACATTTCAAACTCTCTCTCTCTCTTACATACACACAATCTGGAACGGCTGATTCGCTCCAAGTTGTGAGACTTTCCCTCCTCACACATGAATTGTGCAATAAAATAGGCATTCCAGGTTTCCGGGTATTCCTCTGTGGAATCTTCGAAAAATTCTATTCTCCTACATAGAACATTCTCTGCGTTGTTAAAAAAAAAAAAAAGTCACACCACACACATTTGTTGCTGTTGTTTCTTTTGAGCTATAGCCTGGATACAAAGGGCTGTAAGTCCAATTGCTATCAAGAGTACCTTCCCCAAATCAACATTTTCTTTAGGGGTGAACTCAGCACCTGTTCATCTTCATTAACCTACATACACCTTCCTGACTTCCTCAAGATGCCAAAAGCAGTTGCAATGTGCCGAAAAACAAACAAAAGTCACTCAGCACTGAGACCCCTACTTCTTGTCCATTAAAAAAACGAAAACAGTGATCAATACTCAGAGCAATGGCCATTTCAAACTATGTGTGTCATATTAATTAGCTGCTCCACCAAAGTGATCTCCCGGTTTAATTTTCTGAGAGCCCCTCATGAATTATTACTTTGCTTTGTCTCAGGGAAATGAAAGCACAGTGAATCCAAGGTGGTAAACTTTTATTTACCTGGATATCTTTTCTTATGTAAAGAAAAAGGGCATTTCACAGCAAATGTGCCCCCACCCCCCACATTAGATTAGGTGGCTTTAGTCATGAGAGAATTGTATTTTCTATTTGTGCTTCTAGCAGCTAGAGGGCACAAAAGAATGCTTTTATTTTGCCTCGTCTTCTCTCTGTCTCTCTTTTTTTTTTCCTTTCCACTGAATGGAACTATGCAGACTCAGAAATAAACAATGAAAGAGAGGCTGGTGGTTTTAATGCACCTGCCTTATGTAGATGCCATTAAAAAAAAAAATACTCTCTTCCTACAGGATTACAAATTCCAGAGGAGAATGGTCTCTCAGTGTGGTCTTGGAAAACCACATCTTCCTAAAATAAAGAGTAAATCCCAAAGAAGGAGAGCCTCAAAGTGGGGTGAAACAAGTTTGGACCATCATTATGTTTCCAAACTATTTTGCAAAGCTCTTTGTTCAAATGCAATATAAACACATGTTTAACCTTTATCATTTGAGCATCTTAAATATTAATGTTGGTTGTGCGTCCGCATTAACAACATCTATTATTTTTGCACTAATAAGAGGCTTACAAGAATAAACATGAAAGGCTTGGAGCAACCTCCCTGTCAATTAAGAAAGTCAGCACACTTCAAGTGCACACTCCAGCAGACCCCAGCCACTGGAATCAGACTGAAATGCATGCTTCCAGCTACGAGCAAGGCTCTACCCCATCACTAAAAATTTCTTAAATCATCGTCCTGTCCACTGGTACACACCCTCATCTTGTAAAAAAAAAAAAAAAAGAAAGAAAGAAAGAAAGAAAAGAAAAAGAAAAGAAAAGAAAAGAAAGAGCCTGCTACTGAGGACTCAATAGCAAAAGCCTTTCTTTTTTGGACCATTTATTTGTAAAGCATAATAGTTTGGCATTTTTCTGCAAGAAACACTAATAAACCTCGGGAGGAGTCACATCTGTTGCTGAAGAACAAAATGGGTTGGGCCTCAATAGCATAATATATATAAACACTTTTTCCCCCTAATGAACTGTGCCACCCCCTTAGGCATAAATGAGTTGGATCTGGATAGAGTACCATTTGCCAAATTGTAAATTGCCTACATTTATTTTGGGAGTGCACTAAACAGAGTGCTAATTGCCTTGTTTAGCACTTTCCTTTCTTTCATTTGCACTGGTGTAAAATCTTAGTAAATTAACTCAAGGCTTTTATTATGTAGGTAGCATTTGAACAACCAAGAATTAGTGAGGAGGCAGCATGAAAGGACGGATAAAAGAGGAGTTGGCTCTACCCAGAATGCCATTTAAATGTCCCTTGAATTAAAAGGATGGAATTAACTTTTAATCCTTGGGCTTTTTAAATTGCCGATGTTAACACGGAATGTATTACGCAGCCATTTTATTCAAATTTGCTCACTTAAAATGGGTAGGATGTTAACAACCATGATCGTATGGGGAAAGTGCAGCTAGCTGTATTCATATACACAAGTGTATATATTAAGATTCATTCCAAATAGCAATTTATGTAGTTGCAGTCAATTGCATAGTCAAGATTCCAGCTTATTGTCAAAGACAAAACACTCCAAAGTCATTATGGTCCACCACTCCGCAGCATCCTATGTGAAATGAGTTGAGAGCCTAGCCGCCATTCCTAATGGACAGGTGTGCACTTCAGAAAAGCCATCTCTGACTTAGTGGCGCACAGAATGTAGTGTGCTCTGGATGTTTGACTGTGTGGGATGGCACCAAACATCCCGAGGCTAAAGGTCACATGTTCTTACAGGTGGTCTTCTGTTGGGGAAATCCAGCAGAAAGCTTTGTGAAGAAACTGTGTGAAGCAGCGCTCTTACGAGAAGCAGAGATGTTTCTTATTCATGCTAGCCTGGATTGAATTTATTCACTGGGTTTTCTGAGTCTCTCACAGCTAGGGTGGAGCCCTCTGTGTTTTCCTGCTGTAAATGCTAGGTATAGGTGGACATCCTTTCAGACTTTATCCCCCTTGAAAGACACATTAGCAGTTCACATAGACTGTGACAGCATATATAGACCCACAAGGGTCTGCATCGTGTCCTCAGTCTGTATATTATGGCTTTCAGTTTAGTTTCTGATATAGGATTCCTTAGACTGCAAATGAATGAGTCTCTGATTCTCATGCCTTGTCTTGGGATCTTTTCCTTCTTTTGGTTTATCCTATACAAAATAGATGGGATATATTTCTATTTTATCTTATTATATTTTTTTTTACTTTTTTGTTTTTCACATGAATGAGTGAACAAAGAGATGAATGAAAACTAGAAATTAGGGTAAAAGTTAATAACTAAAGTGTCATTATACCTACCTGCTGGGAGAGAGAAAAACCAGTCTTTCCCAGTGGAGTGACACTGGGTATCAACCATTCAAGGACAGACTTCATGTTTAGGAGTAGTTGACCGGCATATAATGGACTCCACAGACTTTTATGTGCTTGTATTTGGTGTTGTCTTTTCTGTTTTGGGGTGTTTTGTTTTTGTTTGTTTTTCTGTCTGGGTGTTATTTTATTATGTTTTTTTTTTTTTTGGTATTGGGTTTTTGTTTGGGTCAGGGGAGAAATTGTGTAGGAAGGAAAAACCATCATCAAAAATACTTAAATTTTAAAATTGTGTTAGATAATATAAATATAATAAAAAAGAAAGTCAGATTAGCTGTCCTCAGATAGAAGTCATTCCACAAACAAACAAACAAACAAACAAACAAACAAAACCCTAAATAATGGAAAGGTTATATTTCAAGGGTTTCTTGCTGTATATATTATTCTCCCATTCATAGAACTAACATTTTAACATCTATTTGGTCTTTAATTTTAAGAACATTAATCTCACAAATGTATTTAAGATTCAGGTGGTGGCAGCTCACACCTTTAATCTCAGCATTCAGAGGCAGGTGCATCTCTGAGTTTGAGACCAGCCTCATCTAACGAGTAAGTCCCAGGATATCCAGGGCTACACAGTGGAAACCCTGTCTCAAAAAACAAACAAGAGTGCATTTTATATTTGCCATATGTTATGTGTCATGGTGACACACCAATAAGAATTCAGGTTGAGGCAGGAGGATTGTCAGATCTTCCTAGGCTAAAGAGACCGGCTCAGGCTACATAGTGAGCACCAGGCCAGCCTGTAGAATTAGACCCATGGCGGTAGGGGGAGGAGCAGCTACATTTGGTTCCTGGTTTGAGATGACAACTGTGGGAGAAAGTTCTGGAGTGTGTACAGGAGTAATCCGTATTCACTCTACCCAAGACCACTGTGTACTAATCAGAAAGATATATTCAAGGTTTGATAAACTAATCAGCAGAGAAGAAAGAGGGCATGTTTTTGATTTAGCATTCCCTAGAATGCAAGCAATGACCAGAGCCATTTTTAACAGGCAATACATTCTAGGTAAGAACAGTAAAGCCAAGGGAGAGACACATGCTGATCCCAACTTAGCAAGTGAATTTCTGATTTCTGACAAGTGACTGTCCATTTCAGTCAATGTCCTTGTGTTGTGAAGACTTTATGACAACCACATAAAAGCATCTATGGCATGTGCTCACTAAAGTGTGCACTCTCCTTCTGCCCCCCCCCTCCCCACACACATTCCCACCTTCTCATTTAGTTCATGAAAACAAAGCAGTCAAAAAAAAAACTCCAAACTCAAAAAAGCTTGGATATGAGAAGACAGAATTGTAAAGACACTTATCTATCCAGTCTAAGATTGCCAAAAAGAGACTCTCATATAACAACCTGAGAAATGTTATTAATAGATGTAAAAAATAAGTAGCAGCAATGTTGTAAGATTATGTATAGAGTAATAGAAATAAAGCAATGCTTCAGTGGAGATATTTAGTACTCATCCTTCTATTCAGATTTAAAACTAACTTTGTATGTATTGTCCTGGGAAATCTCTCTCTCTCTCTCTCTCTCTCTATATATATATATATATATATAGATATAGATATAGATATAGATATAGATATAGATATAGATGATATAGATATAGATATAGATATAGATATAGATATAGATATAGATATAGATATAGATATAGATATAGATATAGATATAGATATCTGTCTCTCTCTCTCTCTCTCTCTCTCACACACACACACACACACACACACACACACTGCACACTGCACACCCTCCTTCCTCAGAAACTTTGTAATACAACGTATTTATAAAGTTTTCAAGTCAGAATGGTATGAATTCATTTCTGAATTCCAACTGGAATTCTGCACACAACTGTGGTTGCTGTGAACTCCACCTGTCATTCAATACAGAATTGTGGGTTTCCAAGTTTGCATGATGCAAAATAGTGTGCATCGTATTTCCAAAACTTATTTATTTGCCATGGAAAAAAGCTGACAGCTCACTTACTAAACTCTCCAGTTTCCTACTTGTAGAGAAAGCTTCTTGGTAAAAGAATACTGGTGACAACGAAATTGAAGAAAGCTGAAAAAGACTAATATTCATGGTTCATTCTAAGGTTCTTAGTAATGCCATGTGCTCTTTAATTTCTGCAGTTCCATATTTTTTCAATGCAAAGACTTAATGAAAGGTCTACTAATAACTGTCTAAGATTGAGTGAGAAAACATGTATCAACAAGTTTTAAGTGATTTGCACTGCTGATATCGTGATCAGAAACTGTGTCAACCTAATACCTTTGCCAAGGGCAGGAAACAAAGCCCCATCATCTAACCTCCAGAGTACTGACTGATGATGAGCACCTCTGCCATTCTGATCCAACGTTCTTTTCTCTCTTAAATTATTAAACACAGAAGTCTACTAATCATTTTTTCTGGCTACAATTTATAATTTATGAAATTCTTAATTTTAAGTATTTGAATGTTAATCTCCAGAAATGTTGATAGTACTCCTTATTCTATACTTCCCAGGTTTCCTGCCCAACCTTTTTTTTTTGGAATCTAATCCTAGACATTTTTAATCTATTATTAAACTCTGGTAGAGAGGTGCTTCAGAAAAACTGTCTGAACAGACGAGCTCAAAGGAAAATGTGTGTGTGAGAGCTGTTTTCTAAATATGTTTCATCTTATGATTGTCTTAGCCTGCTTACTCAGGTTTGAGCATTTCTGTAACTCCAATGACCTGCATTCAATATCTGCCTTAAATGAACTTGCCAAGGGTTTAATGGGTGTATAAATTAATTTTAATAGCCTACTGGTTTTGGTACACTGGAGCTTTTAAATATCCTAAACTACTTCAGATAGTCAAACTGTTGAAAAATGAAAATAAATGACCATTTGATTTTGTGGAAACTGAAAGCATACTGATGGTTCTGAGATCAAATGCAAGAGCATCATGTGTAAGTTTTCATACATGTTTCTTTACAAGCAGCAACACCCATTCATCAATTACCAACTTCATATATGTAAGTAATCCTCTCCTAGGGATGACCTGTGGTCTTTCTGTGTTCTTTCTTGGAGCTTATTTTTATGCATTGGAAAAACATTGTAGATTTGAAACCTTCAGCAGGGTGACATTTACCAACCCTGTACTCTTATCTATAACCACTACAAGCATGAGGTCCAAAACAGCACCTCAAGCAGGTGGCAGTGTGTGTCAAGACCCAAACATATAGAACCCTTATAATGCCTGCAATGTTCTAGAGTGTATGACAGAACAGACACTTATCCTGTGTGTTTAATTAAACCAACAGAGAATCACCTGCAGGAATGACCTCGTGTTCAGAGCCTGACCTAGGCCAGCAGGTTGGGATGACGTTGTTTCTAAAAGGTGAGGCATCCTGCCTGGCATATAATAACTTTTGCCTATGGGATTTGCTGCCAAAATGAGGTGTGAAAGCTGTGCTTAAATATGTATTGAAACTATAGAAGTATTTTCTTCTTTCATCTGGAAAGCTAGTGCTAAAAATATTCAGGGGAATTGACTTTTTAAACTTTCTATAGGAAAGAGGCTCATTAACCAGGTGTGCTGTTCCTCAAGCTTTCCTCTTCTCGGAAGAATGCGCATGAGAAACTAAGTAAATATCACTTAATTATGTCCTATTGTATTATACTTTTATTTAGTATTAAACAAAGCATTTGCCATAATCCAAACATTCAACTATGAAATGAAGTTTCACGCAACTGAATATAAAGGATATTTACAAAGGCTCTTGTAGAATGTAGTCATACCTGAGGAAAAAGGTGTGACACAGTATAATCATGACTCTTTAAGAAAGAAAAATGCAAAACAATTGGGAAGGAATAGAATATGATATTTGAGCTAAAAACTAAGGGAAACTTCATTTCTATTCTAATGTGCTTTTTTCTGCTTTATTTTTATAAGTAATAAAAGTATACAACAAGGAAAACATATTCTATCTCCCTTCCAAGAATGTTCAAAGCAATTTCTCTATGGAACTATGACCCCATTTGATGATATAAATATGTCACTACCTATAGCTAATCCCCCTTTTCAGCTTTTCATCTCTGTATGTCTAGAATAAGATGAGAATCAATAAATCTGATTAACAACGACCTTGAAATCTAACTATAGGCTTCATTTCAGAACTAGGAACAAGTTTGCAGTAGACTCTTTTGCTTGCTTCTTTTTCTAGAGAATAGTGTGAATTGTACTTCAGATTTATAAAATTCTATGGTCTCATATTTTATTTAAGAGATGAAAATGTGAATATAGTAGATATAGGATAAAATGACAGGTGAGATACCTCAAAAGGCAGAGAGAAAAGTGGATAGAAGAAGGATAGATGGTGGATGGATGCACAGATGGATGGATGGATGGATGGATGGATGGATGGATGGATGGGTGGGTGGATGGAGGGATGGATGGATGGGTGGGTGGATGGATGGATAGGTGACGGATGGACAGATAGATGGATAGATGAATAGGTGATGGAGGGATAATAGATGGACTGAAGGATGGATGGATAGATGAATGGACAGATGGATGATTTGACTAATGGATGGATAGATAGATGGATGGAAGGATGGATGGACTGATGGATGGATGGATAGATGATGGATGGATGAATGGACAGATGGATAGATGGATGGATTGATCTCAATGCCTAAAAACTCAGTCCTTCCTTACGAGAAATCCAGTTTCACTTGCTACACTCTTCTTGTAAAACTTTAGTTTCAAATATTTTTTGTTGCTGACATTCCCCAGCGATTTCCAACCACTTCTGGAGCTTCCGCTGTCACCTGCCCATTTAAAGAGAATCAATTTAAATTTTAAACATATAATCAGTATTTCAGCTTTTCCTTTAATAACAGGCTGATGGTTTGTAAGAATTTTTGAAAACAACTCTGGTGTTGTGAGGCTTAGTTAATTCCCATTTTTCTTACATCATTCCAAATACTCTTTGAGCAAGGACGCTAAAACAGGGTCTACCACCACTTCCTAAATATCATGAAGTCAGCCATAATGACCAAAGATATTGCAGTGATGTTTCTTAAATAGACACCCAACTCTTTCAATCCGTGTGGTTACAGGTTTCCTCCCTAACCTGGAAATCTCAGCAGTGTATTGTAAATAAACATCAGACAATATGTTCATTGGCCGAACTTGTGGGTGTTAGAGCTCGGTGTCCACTTGTCTAAAGAAAATTAAGCTTATTTGAAGGAAATGTGGTCACCATTGGTAAAGGGTTAAATGCAGATTATGCAAATAATGATATTGTCGTTTGCTCCCTCTCTTGGTTCTGAGGACAGCTTTTCTGCTCTTGTTTTTCTTCTCCTCCAATTGAGAGATTAACCTGGTCTCAATTGAAATGGCAGTCCATAGCATACCTTTCCATGAGCTCACAGCATGGCTAATAACAGTTGGGGCCCGGCCAAGCAGGCCTCTTTATTTTTCCTTTATTGTTCCAGACTATGAGCCCGTGAACCTTCAGCATGTTATGTACTTAACCATGGTCAGGTTGCTGTCATTATTTTCTGATTGTCCTGGAGCTCCTGGGGTACTGGCCCATATTGACAGCATAGGGCGAGCGTCCTCTTTGTAGGGTAACCTTTGAAAAGGAAGCCCAGCGACCACCTGCATGTTCAGCCTAGTGCTGCAACTTTTCTCTAGGCCAATTGGTACGCTTCAAAACACGCATTAGCACCACTTGCACGAGCTAGCTCATCTCACCTCTTTTCATTTTCCCCTGGTCTTGTTAGATAAATGTTATCTGAACCACGAGCAAATGCTTGACTGAGAAAAATCTTAAAGATCATTGGGAAAAGATCTGGTACGTCTGGGTCATTGGGTGCTTTGTTGATAGATAAGTATAACCCTCCCACATCCCTCTTTCTAGTATTGTTCCTACGTTGCCTGTCCATGTGTCAACCTAGTCAGGTTAGCTGGCCTGTAGCAGAAAAAAAAGCAGGGACAGGAGCCCCAAGTGGCCTGAACGGTGGAGCAAAGTGCTTGCCTGCATGAGCCACCTCTACACTCAGCTTTTACAAAACTATAAAAATTGGTCTAGTTGTTATCAGTTGAGACTGGAGAGCAAGCAACAGCCCTTGATTGCCTCGGGCTTTGATGTAAGCACCCCTGACTATTTCTGTTTAAACTCTAGCGGATGGAAGACACCTATAAAGATATTAATTAGCTCCAATTGTCACCAGATGTGGTTCGCATTCTCTGAGCCAGCTCTGAAATACTGGAATTTTTATTAGGCAAGGTAATGTTTATAGCTCTCATTAAAGTCTGAGTCATAAAAGGCTGAAGATGAGATTGGTGGAAACTGATTGTTTAATCAACTTCTAAAAAATAAAAATAAAATAAAAAACCCAAAATCCCTGTGTTTCAGACAGGAGTGACAAGCTAACTTTGCGAGACTTGAAAAAAGTCTCCTAGTGTTTACATAAAGAAAAACACCTTTAGAGTTATACCCCATAAAATGACTGGTTTGTGTCAGATTTATGTTACATTTCCACGCTTAATTATAGCAATGTCAGCCACACAGCACTGTATCATCCAAAGAGAAAGAATCAGTACTAATTGTTATTAGACTGGAAACTAACTTGTGGGATATGTAGTGACAAAAGAAGAGATTTGCCATTTATTCAAACTGGGTGAGCAGTGCTTCCCACCAAACCAGACAGAGATTCCAAAAGTATCTCTTAAACACCTCTCTCACCTTGTCATCTTAATGCAATGTCTTCATAACTAAGAAAATGCTTACCCTAATCTTTCTCTTAGATAGAAGAAATAGGAATAGCTAAAATCTGCTCATACCCACTAGCCCATTTAGAAAAAGAAATGTTCATCTAAGGCCATAATAGATGCTGAGTTTCCTTTTGAAGCTCCACTGACCTCCTTTCTGAAGCTGTACTCTACCCCGGCCCCACCTCCATCAAACCTATACACATAATAATGCAGGCCCTATTCTTTCTGGGGCCCCCATTATGAGCTGTGGTCTGGGGATCCCCAAATGGAATCTACCTATAGCTGGAAGTCCCTGGATGACTCCCTCAGTGCTTCCAATTTAGAGTTTCATAAGATCTTTGGAGATTTTAAATGATATTCAGAAATATGCTTATGCATTTTTAAAAGATTCCTTTTTTCCCATCTGAACTCCTTTAACAAAGGTATTACACTAAGGACAAAAGCTGTCCAATTTTTTCCAACCTTTTGGTTCTTTCTAAAACACAGTCATTTTGTTAGACATTGAAAATGTCTTGATTTAGTTGTCTTGCTATTTTGGGCCTGTCCTGCCCCCTGCAGTGGTAATAAGGATGGGGGCTCCTGCTGGGCCCTGAAGAATACCATTTCACGGCCGCCACAGAGCTGGCGGCTTTTATTTATGGAGCCAAGAAAATGAATGGGTATTAGTGTCCAAACATTTCAACATGCTCCCGCGGCCATGCACAAAAGGGACTGATTTGCAGCAAATTTCCACTTATTTTCCAAAAGTATTTACCTTGCCGGAGCTTGGCTGATCACTATAATGGCATAGCTGAGGGGAAAATGACCATTTCAGAAATATATATATATATATATATATACACACACACACACACACACACACACACACACATACACACACATACACATCTTAAAAGCACTCTACTTTTTCTGAATAAAGATAATACTTTGTGTTGCTAGGATTCTATGGATATATGGATGATATGGATGTATCTAAAGGGCCAGTGTCTGTACATCTCTGTTGTTTTAAACATGAAAAGAAGTGACACAGCCCAGACAAAGAGCGTTCACATGGGCAGACAGACTGTACCTAAGACAGCACGCTACAAGTGCTCAGATCACTTCGGGCATGCCCAGAGAGTAACACAAGCACTGCGGTGTGCTGAGTATATTAGCCTAGAGATGCCAGGCTAATACATTCTTCAGCTATATTTGCTAATAGAGCTCAGTCAAGCTTCTTAGTAGGTAATTCAGAAGATGCTATGAAATCGTGTTGCCTATTTAAAATAATCAATTCACACAGTCGAAAATATTCATTGTGAACCTACTGTGTGCATTGCATCTGATACCTACCTCAGTGTGCTATGTTCAAAATGACTTAAACCTGGCATTTGATATTCTCTGTGAAGGATATTAACATATCTTGGTCAGATAATCTGGAGACCTCTTCCTTGGGTCTGTAGTTGTTTCTTAAGCAGGGCTCTTCATATCTCTGGACTGTGATTCACTTGTCCATGATGCTATTACATATGAAATTTTTTTGTACCAAATGTATAATCAAAATATCTACTCTTCACATTTCAGTCAAAAGATTGCTTCTTACATTATAACTAATGTCCTTGAAACTAATATATTCTTGGGGTTGGAGAGATTACTCAGTGGATAAAGTGCCTGTGTTATACGCATAAGGAACTGTGTTTGATCCCAAGAAACTTTATGAAAGAAAGGAAGGAAGAAAGGAAGGAAGGAAGGAAGGAAGGAAGGAAGGAAGGAAGGAAGAAAGGAAGGAAGGAAAAAAGACAGAAAGAAGAAGGAAGGAAGAAAAAAGAAATAGAAAGGAAGAAAGAAAGAAAGAAAGAAAGAAAGAAAGAAAGAAAGAAAGGAAAAAAGAAAGAAAGAAAGAAAGAAAGAAAGAAAGAAAGAAAGAAAGAAAGAAAGGAAAGAAAGAAAGAAAGAAAGAAAGAAAGAAAGAAAGAAAGAAAGAAAGAAAGAAAGAAAGAAAGAAAGAAAGAAAGAAAGAAAGAAAGGAAGGAAGGAAGGAAGGAAGGAAGGAAGGAAGGAAGAAAGGAAGGAAGAAAGGAAGGAGGGAAGGAGGGAAGGAAGGAGGGAGGGAGGGAGGAAAGAAAGGAAGAAAAGAAAGAAAGGAAAGAGAGAGAGACAGAGAGAGAGAGAGAGAGAGAGAGAGAGAGAGAGAGAGAGAACTGGCATGGTGGCATGCACAGCTTTGGGAAGGCAGAGACAGGTGGATTCCTAAAGCTAGCTGGCCCTCTGGCTTAACCTGGAACCTCCCATTCCAGGTAAACAGGAGAACCCATCTCACAATACCAAAGTTAACCTTAGGCCTCTACTGTCACCCACAAATGCAAGTGCACCTATATACAGAAACATGTACACATAGACACACATATAAACAGTAAATATGAAGTCTCCTTTCTTTTATTTCCATCACCATGTTATAAGGTTTCTGTGTTTATTAGTATGCATGGGCCAAAGCACCAGCAGCTACCTGAAGGATGAACTGAACATCATTTCTCTGTGCAAAATTTCAGATGGAGCACCAGTCCAAAGGGTCCCTGGAGCACGGCCAACAACAAAGGATTCATAGACTTTTCTGGTTCCAACCTTAAGAAATACACATTGGAAAATAATTTCATTATACAATAATGAGTACAAAGCCATGTGTAAGCATTAGAACACTGTCACTCAGTGTATAGTGGACAGACAGATACAAGACAAGTAAATGAAGAAGCATCTAGGAACAAAGTCTAAATGGGGGCATGATTTTCCTTAAGAAATGCTGGGCAACGAGATACACATTTCCTTATAGAATTTCTGAGAACCTTGAAATTGTAAGGTGCTTAGTGAACGTCTAAGCAATAGTAAAATCAACAAATAAGAATTGTTGATTCCTTTTTAGTTTCCAGGTTTGATTATTTTTTTTGATTATTAATGTCCTGGAAACAGTAAAAAATTTTCTAGAATAGTTGAAGAAACTATTCAAGGTAAGGGAATAGCTGTGAGAAAACTAATAGTAAATAAATAATAGATATTTGGACACCAAAGCTCTTGTCCCTTTATTCAGTTCTCAGACTCTTTCTGCTCTTCTTGTGTAACTTGCCCTGAGCTTTGAAAGGGATGATATGTATGTGTTATTGAGGGTTGAGACATTAAAAGTCACTCCCCAGCTGCCACTGAATGGCTTAGGTACTGGAAAGTTGGCTGAAGATGGCAAGGGAAAGAAAAAAAAGCAGACACACACATTGATATACAGAAAAGCTGGGGGTCAGGTGGGATGCTTGAACTTTGAAGGAATGGCATCAACTATACTACAACTCAAACCCTCAGCACAATGGGTCATCAATAGTTAGTCTCTATAAGAGGTCTCTATAGAGATCTCAGTCGCAGGTTGGAAACACCTGATGAAGGAAGATTGATTTGCTATATTTTGCACATACTGTTCAATCATTCTTAAACACTCATAGTTAGATAAGGGGGAGGATTTGTATTTCTTATGCCTGTCTAGTAACATGGTCCCAATGCTGATCACCGGATCATCCACAAAACACTGGAAATAGAACAAGAATAGGTGCCCAGTGTCAGATGAAAAGAAACCATGACGCCAGCCTATACACAATAGAATTCTATTCAGCCATAAAAAGAAGTTATGTAAGGACATTTTAAAGAAAATGGATGAAGGTAGAAACCATGTGGCACATAAAATAAGCTAGACATGGAATGTGTGTATGCATGGCTGTGTGCATCCCTGCGTGAGTGTGTGTGTGTATGCATATGTGCAAGCACATGTGTGAGTGTGCATGCTTATATGTGGCTATGCTATGTGTGTGTGTGTGTGTGAGTGAGTGTGTGTGTGTGGGGGGGGGTGGGTGTGTGTTCCATGAAACTTGAAAGGAGATTTTGAGGGAGAAGAAACGATATGAAGTGAGAGGGCAGGGAAAAGTGAAGTAACCACAGACTCCATTGTCAATAATGAAGGCAAAGAGGGCTTTTCCTTGAAAAAATGCCCAGTTAAAAGGGATGGATGAGATGACTGCAGCGGAGAACGAGGTGAATAAGAAGAAAGTATGTACAGAAAGTCATAACTTCATGATTTATGTGCCAATTTAAGAAATAATGTATATATATATATGTATGTATGCATGTATAAGAAACACACACACATACACACACACACACACACACACACACACACACACACACATATATATATATATATATATATATATATACAATTTCTCAAGGGTTATTAGTTTTTTCTGGTTAACAAAACATGTTGATAAATTAACTCAGTACGTAAATGTCCGTAATCACTCTTTATTCTATCCTTCCACTTTTTCTTTACTATATATTCTCTAGTTACTTAGACTAAATGCTTACCTGAATGCTTTTAGCATTTGTTTTATGATGTAAAACTAAGGGCTGTATAAGTATCTCCTTGCTAAATGTAATTTGAATTTACTGTACTTTGATTTTAATTAGTGCTGATATCTAAATATATATTTTAGTTTTCTCTAGTTCCTTCTTTGCCTTGGGAGTTGTTTGGGATATGCAAATTATATCTTGCTAACATTTCCCATCTCTAGGGCATTGGGACCATGTCACTAGATAGGCATAAGAACTGGTAATGTGGGAAAATCTCAGACTCCAGGAATCTCAGAGATCTGAGATGATAGTACTGGAGCTGCTCCCCTCCATGCCTGTAATGCCTGCTCTGGAAACCCCAGAAGTAACCAGGACCACCAAGTGAGAGGACCAAGGTAACCAGTCACATAATGCACACCTAGAACGCCTCTCCATGACAATGTGGTATCTCCGTAGCCTTAGCCTTCAGCCAATAACCTTCCCTTCCTGAATATTTTTATGTCCTTCATCCCAATGCCTGCTTCACCACAGATAAAGTATGTGAATTCACATCCATTCCCAATACAGAAGTACTTAAAAGCTAAGATCATCTCAGAGAGCTGCTTTATTAAGTGTCGCCATGAAGGTCTTTGTTATCTAAAAAAGACTTAACACTAATACTAATACTTCCAAAGAAGGCCTGCTCTCTTCTTCTAGTCTTAGGGCACTAGACACTGGCTCCCCATTGGACCGGATCCTGCTCACCTGGGCCTGCTCTCCCCATTGGGTCTGGCATGCAGCACTGCTCTCACTCCCCTGGTTAGGATTAGCCCCATTTCTGACTGCCTCTCCTGCCACCTTCCTGGTACCCTGCTTGAGAGAGACTAGGAACCCAGCATTCATCCCAGACCTCACCTTCCCCTTCCAGCCTGGTGTGCAGCAAATGGCGCTCTCATGCCCAGAAGGGAAATGTGGGCTCTGGACTCCCCATACTTGACTTTTCCCTGCGTGTGAATTGGCAGCACCCAGATACCACTAGCAGAGGCAGAACCTAGGAACCACACCAACACAAAATACAAACAAGCTGAATAAATATGGCTGTGTTCCTTTAAAAAAAAAGGTGTATTTTCTCATTATTATTTTTCTTTCCTAAACACATTCATTATGACTGACTATGCCCTATGTTTTAGTCAAGTTTCTCTAGAGTAACAGAACCAAGGAGATGAATATAAAAATGTCTGAAGCACAGTAGAGAAGCTAAGAACTCAGTATTTACTAAATCCTTGAGACTGAGTGCCTCAGAAGTCACACGAGTACCATATTAGCTATCCATCATTGGTGGAAGGTGGAAACTGGGAGGGTGACATCAGACTACTCAGTCCATAATGCCAGGTACCCCAACCCTCCCAAATTTATCTCCCAAAGACCCAGTGAGTTCCTGAAGGGCTGCTGGTCCCTAGTCCATGATGAAAGCTTGAACACTGGTTGTGGTAGCAGTGAATGAACCGGCAGAAAGCAGCAGGAACATCTCACCTCTGGCCAGCAAGCCAATTGCAGAAAGATCCTCCTAATTTGTAGCAAGTTGAAGTTGACATTAAAACCAACCTCCTCCCCCGCCCCATTTCTTCCTAATGTAAGAAGAAAAATATCTCTTCCAATGAATCAAAAAGACTGCTGATGAGGAGAGCCATTATTTCACATAGCACAAAGAAATATCCTAGTGATTAATATGAGCATTCCAAGGCACATACTAACTTTGAAGATATTAAGATACAAAAAAAAGAATTTTGAGAATCCCTTGAAAGATGGGTCTTTTTAGTCTTTTCCCACTCTCAATTAGTTTCTAGGCTGTATGATACTAAATATGTGATTTAATATTAATATTGATGTGAAAAAAGACTTTTTTTCTGAAAATCTCCTTGTTCTTATAGCATTTTGAAGTATTTTATTTATAAATATTAATTCTTCATTGTTCCCATTCTATGTAGACTTCCAGAAGCACCTAATAACTCTGTGGCATCACAGAGAGAAAAAAAAATCACCATACAGTTCAATTTAGGTTTGCTTTGATTTTCCTTTAAATTCTAGGATAAAATATACCACAGTCAGCATTTATTATGACATCAGCTTTATTGAAGTCTCTCACTTGAGCTTTTATGAATTTTCATCCACCGCAGCACTTACCACCCTACTGTCTGTAACTGTAACCCAAACTCTATCTCCCTTCTAGACATATTTTACCATCTCAAACATATGCTGGCATCATATTCCTATTGAGTCAATAAATTCATCTAAAAAAAAGAAAAAGAAAAATTCATGATCTCTTTTGAACAGAAGTAACACAGCAGCACCATGTGTGAGTTCTTAGTGTCTTCCATACTACACCAGGCTTTCAAAGACCTCCCTACATAACCCAATTCTATCAAAATTCACATCACATATTTATACCTGAAATCTTTGAAAATTCTCTTATATTTCATCTTAGAAAAGATTCCAATGCTACCTGTCTCCTTAGCAATATGGTAATAGAAGTAAAAGACTGAGCAAAATAATCGATTGTCCATACTTTGATAGAACTCTTTACAATACTCTAAATTCTGTCTTTCCCAGGACTTGTTCTCCCTATTTCCTTTTTTGCCTCTTAATTTTCTTTGTAAAAATTTGAGTATGTACATTGTGTATAGTGTGTATGTGCATTGTTTTAGAACTGGCTTTATGGTATCATATTATATAAATCACAATTATGTGCTGGTTTTCATGAGCTAACAACTCTCTAGGTTCATTGAAATCAAAAAAAATTATTTAACAGGACATTTTATTGAAATAACTTGAGATTCTAAAATGACAAGTCTCAAGTATGACATTATGGAATGTAAATTTTCAGCATTTTGACCACATTCAATGTAGTGGGTTCCCCCTCCCCTTTTTGATGTTTTTAAACATGGTCTCATATAACCCAGGCTAATCTATTTGAGCCATGTGTATAGTCAAGGATGAACTCCTAATCCTCTTGCCCCAACCTTCCAAAGAGTGGGATTACCAGAGTGTGAAGTCATGCAAAACAGGTGGGGTTGTGTTGTTGTTTTGCAGATCAATCTTCCCACAGGTTCCAATTTTAAAATGTTGAGCTGTGAATGTGAATAAGATCAGATTACATGGTTCAAGTTGTACAATAACTTTTTGTTTTATTGTTGCTCTTTGCTTGTTTTATTGTTTGTTTTACGAAACAGTGTTTCTCTACTTAACTCTGGTTGTCTGGGAATTCACTCTGTAGACCAGGCTGGCCATGGACTCAGAGGTCTCCTCAGTGCTGGGATTAAAGGTGTGAACTACCACACTCAGCAGCAATAATTATTTTCAAATCATTAATTGTAACAGAAATAAAAACTATGATTTATATACCCTTCATTCTCTTCATGGAACACTGTGTTCACTTTCAATGACTTTGAGACTAAATTCTCCACCCTGTTAAAAAAATTATTCAAGAATTTCAAAATGTTAAATACCATAAACTTTAGATGAAGAAACTAGAAAGCACACGAAAATGTAAGTCAAAAGAACTCAGTCTGTTTCTAGGTTGTCTCCTAAATAAATTCTCTCTTTGGTTTGCAAAACTGCCTTATATTCTGTCATTCATGGGGTTCTGTTTTGCTGTTTGCTCTTTGTTCTATTAAATCCCCATCCTGTCAATTAAATTCCTCTGTTTTTCAACCCCCCAAATTTTTTTATTTGCATCTTAAAATTGTTTAGTAGTCTTTCCAAAAACAATCACCAGTCTGCTGGGGTTTACTTAAGCTTACAGATATTTTTTGGCATTGTCTGGAGTGACAATTGGGTGAAGAAGAAACATAAGGAAGGAAGACAACTTACAGCTGCCTGCCATGGGCTTCCCCAAACCCTTAAATCAGAGTGTCATTAGCAAGCTAAATAGTTATTTCTCAGGGAAAGGGGAGAAGAAGGAGAAGGAGGAGGAGGAGGAGAAAAAAGAAGAGGAGGAAGAGAAAAAGAAATAGAATAATTGAAAAATTTACAACCATTGGTCTGGGTGTGGGGTCCCCAATGGAGGAGCTGGAGGGTGGTCTTAGAGGAGCTGAAGGGGTTTACAGCCCCATGGGAAGAACAATGATGTCGGCCACGCGGATGCCTCAGGACTCTCAGGGACTAAACCATCAACCAAGGCGTACACATGGTTCCAGCCAAAAATGTGACAGAGGAAGGCCTTGTAGGGCATCAGGGGGACGAGTTGTCCTTTGTCAGGTGAAGGTTCAATAGATGCCCCAAAAGGGAAATCAAGGGGCAGGGGAGGTGGGAGTGGGTCAGGTGGAGGGGATATGCTTGGAGGCAGGAGATGGGAGGAGGGTTTGGGGTTTTTCAGGTAGGGGGGAAACTGGTAAAGGTTTTACCATTTGAAATGTTAATGAAGATTATATTCAAATAAAAGATAAATAAATAAATTACAATATGAACCTTAAGGCATAAAAAAAGAAAAAAAGAAAAATGTAATGTTCAAACTTAGGGCTTGAGAGATGGCTCAGTAATGAAGAACACTGCTCTCTCAGGGCACCTGGAATAATTTACACCAGTTGTCCTATAACAAGGAATATTGCCCTTCCCATAAAATAAAAATTTCAATGGCAGCTGCGGTGGCAGCAGCGGCTGGTCCAGAGGAAGGGCCATCAGCAGTAGAACCAAGCTGACAGGGTCCAGGCAGACCCTGCGCCCACGACCACTGGCCATCGCTGGCCAGACAGGCTGCAAGCAGCGGCGGATTTACAGGGCGCCTTTCACCACACAGAAGCCACATCAGAACTCTGCCTCCCGCCAGTCAGTTATGAGGCCTCCATATTGGTTCTCGGACACCAGAGAAATCAGACAGACTGAGGTATGCAAATATAATCTGAGACCAACATCGCGGGGGTCTAAGCCCAACCGGTGTTGGCCTGCACCCAGGCCCTGGGCTGGTAGGGGGGCCACCGGGGTGCAAACCCGGCCAGGAGGTTGTTTGCCCAGCAGGCGCGCGCAACGCCTCCATTTTGCCTACGGGAAGCCAGAGAGTCCTAGCAGGCAAAACCAAACTGGCTAACAGGCATAGCCAGAGGCTGACACAGCAGGGGGTCTAAGACGGTCAGGCCCTGGACTGCACCCAGGCCCTGGGCTGCTCGGAGGGCTATCTGTGTGCCAACCCAGCCAGGAGGTTGTTAGCCCAGCAGACTCTCCCAGCACTCTCAGGGAGCACGCACACGCCTCCATCCTAGCCACCTGACAGACCCAATTAACACTCCAGCTGAGGGGAATTTTGCTCAGACATTGGCCTGCCAGGCTTTTGCCTAGACTCAGGGCCTGAGCAGCTAGGCTAGCCTGGTGTGCACCAACCCGGTTGGGAGTTCCACTGCCCAGCAGAGTGATCAGCACGCAGAAAAGGTCCCTGCAGCATACAGCCTCAGCACTCCATGAAGGAGCAAACGGGCACCCTCTGGTTCACAGACACAATCTAGGGCAAAGAACACTAGGGCTGCAAGGGCACCCAAGAGGAGGACTGCACATCAGCAATCTGCAACAGGGGAAACCCTGCCATCCAGTGTTGCAGAAATAGCCCTAGAGCCTCTCAGGAGGCTGAAACACCAGCCAGAGACAAGACCAACTAGCTCCAGAGAACAAGATGGCAAAGGGCAAACACAGGAACGCTACTAACAGAAATCTAGGCAATATGGCAGCATATGAACCAAACTCTCCAACATCAGCAAGTCCTGGTTATGACAACACACCAGAGAAACAAGATTTGGATTTAAAATCACTGTTCATGATGCTGCTAGAAGAACACAAAAAGGACATGAATGAATCTCTTAAAGAAATACAGGGGAACATGAATAAGCTAGAAACCCGTATAATGGAAACACAAAAGTCACTTAAAGAAATGCAGGAGAATAAGGCCCAAGAGATAGAAGCCAATAAAGAGGAAAGGCAAAAAAAAACTTAAAGAAATGCAGGAGAACTTGAGTCAACAGGCAGAAGTCATGAAAGAGGAAACACAAAAATCTCTTAAAGAATTACAGGAAAACACAAACAAACAAATGATGGAACTGAGCAAAACCATCCTGGATCTAAAAACAGAAGTAGAAACAACTAAGAAATCACAAAGGGAGACAACTTTGGAGATAGAAAACCTTGAGAAGAAATCAGGGGCCATAGATGCAAATATAAGCAACAGAATACAAGAGATGGAAGAAAGAATCTCAGATGCTGAAGATACCATAGAAACCATTGAGTCAGCTGTCAAAGAAAATGCAAAATGCAAAAAGCTTGTATCCCAGAACATCCAGGAAATCCAGGATACAATGACAAGACCAAACCTAAGGATTATAGGTATAGATGAGAGTGAAGATTTACAACAGAAAGGGCCAGCAAATCTCTTCAACAAAATTATGGAAGAAAACTTTCCTAACTTAAAGAGAGAGATGCCTATGAATATACAAGAAGCCTACAGAACTCCAAACAAACTGGACCTGAGCAGAAATACCTCCTGTCACATAATAATCAAAACCCCAAATTCACTAAACAAAGAAAGAATATTAAAGGCAGTAAGAGAAAAAGGCCAAGTAACATATAAAGGAAGACCTATCAGAATCACACCAGACTTCTCACCAGAGACCATGAAAGCTAGAAGATTCTGGGCAGATCTCATGCAGACTCTAAGAGAACACAAATGTCAGCCAAGACTACTATACCCAGCAAAACTCTCATTCACCATAGATGGAGAAACCAAGATATTCCATGACAAAACCAAATTTACACAATATCTTTCCACAAACCCAGCTCTGCAACGAATAATAGGAGGAAAACTCCAATACAAGGAGGGAAACTACACCCTGGAAAAAGCAAGATAGTTACCTTCCTTCATCAAACCCAAAAGAAGATAACCACTCAAATATAAAAAGAACATCAAAAATGACAGGAAGTAATAATCACTATTCCTTAATATCTCTTAACATCAATGGTCTCAATTCCCCCAATAAAAAGACATAGACTAACAGACTGGATAAGGAAACAGGACCCTACAATTTGCTGCATACAGGAGACACACCTCAGTGTCAAAGATAAAAACTACCTTAGAGTAAAAGGCTGGAAGACAATCTTACAAGCCAATGGTCACAGGAAACGAGCAGGAGTAGCCATTCTAATATCAGATAAAATTGACTTTCAACCTAAAGTCATCAAAAGAGACACAGAAAGACACTTCTTGCTGGTCAAAGGAAAAATCCACCAAGAAGAACTTTCAATTCTGAACATCTATGCGCCAAATACAAGGGCACCCTCATTTCATAAAAGAAACTTTACTAAAGCTCAAAGCACACATTGCACCTAAGACAGTAATTGTGGGGGACTTCAACACTCCACTCTCCTCAATGGACCGATCGGGAAAACAGAAACTAAACAGGGACACACTAAAACTAATTGAAGCTTTGGACCAATTGGATTCGACTGATGTTTATAGAACATTTCACCTTAAAGCAAAAGAATGTACCTTTTTCTCAGCACCTCATGGTACCTTCTCCAAAATCAACCATATAATTGGTCACAAGGCAGACCTCAACAAATATAAGATGATCGAACTAATCCCATGCCTCCTATCAGATCACTATGATGTAAGAGTGGTTTTCAATAGCAACAAAAACAACAGAAAGCCCACATACACATGGAGGCTGAATAATACTCTACTCAATGACACCCTGACCAAAGAAGAAATAAAGAAAGAAATCAGAGACTTTTTAGAATTTAATGAAAATGAAGGCACAACATACCCAAATCTTTGGGACACAATGAAAGCAGTGCTAAGAGGAAAACTCATAGCCCTGAGTGCCTCCACAAAGAAATTGTAGAGAGCATACACAGGCAGCTTAACGACACACCTGAAAGTCCTGGAACAAAAAGAAGCCAATTCACCCAGGAGCAGTAGAAGACAGGAAATCATCAAACTCAGGGCTGAAATCAATCAATTGGAAACAAAGAGAACCATACAAAAATCAACGAATCCAGGAGCTGGTTCTTTGAGAAAATCAACAAGATAGATAAACCCTTAGCCAGACTGACCAAAGGGCACAGAGAAAGTATCCAAATTAACAAACATAGAAATGAAAAGAGGGCTATAACAACGGAAACTGAGGAAATCCAAAAAATCATCAGATCCTACTACAAGAGCCTATACTCAACACAACTGGAGAATCTGGAGGAAAAGGACAATTTCCTTGACAAATACCAAATACCAAAATTAAATCAGGACCAAATAGATCATCTAAACAGTCCCATAACGCCTAAAGAAATAGAAGGAGTCCTAGAAAGTCTTCCAACCAAAAAAAGCACAGAACCAGATGGTTTCAGTGCAGAATTCTATCAGACCTTCAAAGAAAACTTAACACCAATATTCTTCAAACTATTCCACAAAATAGAAACAGAAGGAACACTACCCAATTCCTTCTACGAAGCCACAATTACGCTGATAGCAAAACCACACAAATATCCAACAAAGAAAGAGAACTTCAGACCAATTTCCCTTATGAACATCGATGCAAAAATACTCAATAAAATTCTTGCCAACCGAATCCAAGAACACATCAAAACGATCATCCACCGTGATCAAGTAGGCTTTATCCCTGGAATGCAGGGTTGGTTCAATATATGGAAATCAATGCAATCCACTACATAAACAAACTCAAAGAAAAAAACCACATGGTCATTTCATTGAATGCTGAAAAAGCATTTGACAAAATTCAGCATCCTTTCATGCTTAAAGTCTTGGAAAGAACAGGAATTCAAGGCCCATACCTAAACATAGTAAAAGCAATATGCAGCAAAATGGTAGCCATCATCAAACTAAATAGAGAGAAACTTGAAGCAATCCCACTAAAATCAGGGACTAGACAGGGCTGCCCCCTTTATCCTTATCTTTTCAATATTGTACTTGAGGTACTAGCTCGGGCAATTCGACAACATAAGGAGGTCAAAGGGATACAAATTGGAAAGGAAGAAGTCAAACTATCATTATTTGCAGATGACATGATAGTCTACCTAAGTGACCCAAAAAACTCCACTAGAGAATTCCTACAGCTGATAAACAACTTCAGCAAAGTGGCAGGTTATAAAATCAACTCAAGCAAATCAGTGGCCTTCCTATACTCAAAGGATAAGCAGGCTGAGAAAGAAATTAGGGAAATGACCCCCTTCACAATAGCCACAAACAGTATAAAGTATCTTGGGGTGACTCTTACCAAACATGTGAAAGATCTGTATGACAAGAACTTCAAGACTCTGAAGAAGGAAATGGAAGAAAACCTCAAAAAATGGGAAAACCTCCCACCTCCCATGCTCATGGATCTGTAGAATCAATATAGTTAAAATTGCCATTTTGCCAAAAGCAATATACAGATTCAATGCAATACCCATCAAAATCCCAACTCAATTCTTCACAGAGTTAGAAAGAGCAATTCTCAAATTCATCTGGAATAACCAAAAATCCAGGATAGCTAAAACTATTCTCAGCAACAAAAGAAATTCTGGGGGAATCAGTATCCCTGACCTCAAGCAATACTACAGAGCAATAGTGTTAAAAACTGCATGGTATTGGTACAGTGACAGGCAGACAGATCAATGGAACAGGATTGAAGATCCAGAAATGAACCCACACACCTATGGCCACTTGATCCTCGACAAAGGGGCTGAAAACATCCAATGGAAAAAAGATAGCCTTTTCAACAAATGGTGCTGGTTCAGCTGGAGGTCAGCATGCAGAAGAATGCGAATTGATCCATCCTTGTCTCCTTGTACTGAGCTCAACTCCAAATGGATCAAGGACCTCCACATAAAGCCAGACACTCTGAAGCTAATAGAAAAGAAACTGGGGAAGACCCTTGAGGACATCGGTACAGGGAAAAAGTTTCTGAACAGAACACCAATAGCGTATGCTCTAAGAGCAAGAATTGACAAATGGGACCTCATAAAATTACAAAGTTTCTGTAAGGCAAAGGACACCATCAAGAGGACAAATCAGCAACCAACAAATTGGGAAAAGATCTTCACCAATCCTACATCAGATAGAGGGCTAATATCCAATATATATAAAGAACTCAAGAAGTTAGACTCCAGAAAACCAAACAACCCTATTAAAAAATGGGGTACAGAGTTAAACAAAGAATTCTCACCTGAAGAACTTTGGATGGCAGAGAAGCATCTTAAAAAATGCTCAACTTCATTAGTCATTAGGGAAATGCAAATCAAAACAACCCTGAGATTTCACCTTACACCAGTCAGAATGGCTAAGATTAAAAATTCAGGAGACAGTAGGTGTTGCAGAGGATGTGGAGAAAGAGGAACACTCCTCCACTGCTGGTGGGGTTGCAAATTGGTACAACCACTCTGGAAATCAGTCTGGCGGCTCCTCCGAAAACTGGGCACCTCACTGCCAGAAGATCCTGCTATACCACTCCTGGGCATATACCCAGAGGATTCCCCACCATGTAATAAGGATACATGCTCTACTCTGTTCATAGCAGCCCTATTTATAATTGCCAGATGCTGGAAAGAACCCAGGTATCCCTCAACAGAAGAGTGGATGCAAAAAATGTGGTTTATCTACACAATGGAGTACTATTCAGCCATTAGAAACAATGAATTCATGAAATTCTTAGGTAAATGGATGGAGCTAGAGAACATCATACTAAGTGAGGTAACCCAGACTCAAAAGGTGAATCATGGTATGCACTCACTAATAAGTGGATATTAACCTAGAAAACTGGAATACCCAAAACATAATCCACACATCAAATGAGGTACAAGAAGAAAGGAGGAGTGGCCCCTTGTTCTGGAAAGACTCAGTGAAGCAGTATTTGGCAAATCCAGAACGGGGAAATGGGAAGGGGTGGGTGCGAGGACAGGGGAAGATAAGGGGGCTTACGGGACTTTCGGGGAGTGGGAGACTAGAAAAGGGGAAATCATTTGAAATGTAAATAAAAAATATATTGAAAAAAATAAAAGAACTATACACAACATTAAAAAAATTTCAATGGCAATTATGGGATATCTCTTTTCAAAACCTTAGCTAATAAGTATCCATGGACTTTCTAAACACTATAGGTCCTTGTCAATTGTTCTTATCTGCTTTCTATTGGTCTGACAAAGACCATAACTAAAAGCATATTGTGGAGGACAGGGTTTATTTGGTCTACAGTTCGGCATCACTGTCTGTCATGGAGAAAAGTCACAAGAAGAATTGAAGGCCGGAACTGAAGCAGAAACCTTGGGAAAATGTTGCTTGCTGCCTTTCTTCCCATTTCCTGCTCAACTTCCTTTCTTATACAATCCATTGCTTGCTTAGTCTGTTTTTTTATGCAACCTAGAACTTCCCATAGTAGTCTAGGCCTTCCCACATCAATCATTAATCAAGAAAATGACTCCACAGGGTTGCTTACCAGCATGTCTGATAAAGGTACTTTTTTTTTATTGAGGTTCCATCTTCTTAGATGACACTAGCAAGCTGGCAGAGCACTGGTATGCCAGTGCTCTCAGCTGTCCTTTAGATCTTGATGATAAACCAGTATTGCTGGAGATTCCATATGCTTTCATCATAGAACATGGGGCAACAGGCTAGTAGAGATCTGGAAGCTTCATGATCATTGGTTGGCTTCATAATGCTGGAAGTACTATTCACAAGGCTATGCATGCCACATGGGTAGAAAAGTAACAAACAGGGGGCTTTGGACTCAGTTGTGGACCAGCTACAGTAATGACTTTCATGACATGGAGTGTTTATTGGAGCACCAGTGGCATGAGTGTTCAGGGGGTAACATCCAAAGTTCTCAGATTAGTTATGACTCCACACTAGAGAAAACGATCAGATCATGTGGTGAGAATTTTCCCAAAGGCAGCAAACAGTCATGGTTTCTTGGGTATGAGTGGGTCTAATCTGGTCAGGGGGCTGGGGTGGAAGGGGGTCAATGACAGAGGAGGAATAGTGGAGAAAATATAATCAGTAAGCTTGACTACTAATTATTCTTTCCTAATTATTTCCTGTTCTTGTATTATCAGTATTCAATGGCTCAAAACAACCATTGGCAATTGTCTAGATAATCACTTTAGAACCCATTTGCCCATCAGAATAAACAGAAAGGATATCTGGAAAGCACCTCCTGATAAAATATTCTCTTTTTTTGGTTCAATACATTTATTAATTTTTGCCAAACTGTCTTTCTTTTTGTTGAGTCTAGAAACTGTCTGCTATATTGGTTTGTCTCTGGGCACACCCTGAGGGATATCATCTTGGCGTTTTAGGAAGTCATGAATATGAACTTCAATTGAATGAATCAAAATGAAATCAAATATGAGTCAAAATGAAACTTTGATTAATTTACATTTTTAGAGACTTCTCAAATCATTACCACAAATCTCAGCCTGTGACTAAGACGGCCTCAATTCACTGGATTCATGGAACTGGAACTACTTCACAGTCCTGCTTTTGGAATGATGGCTTTAGGGTGGTTTGTAACTGTCTAAGTCTGTAGTAATTTGACTTGACTGGGACTTTCAGGCAATGTCTTAGCTTAGGATCCTTATGCAAATGATCATGCTTAACTATGTGCAAGAGCAGGTTTCTGGGGCCTGGCATACTAGTATTTGTTAAGACTGTTTTATCTCTAGGAAAAAGGCCAAGGGCCCTGTCAAGGAGGAAGGCATTACACAGTTTAAATAACTATTCCAGGCAAATCACCTTTAAAGCACAGAGGGCTTAAGATCACACCTGAAATATAACATCCCCTTTCATACTGCTGTGTCACTTTCACGGTTTTGAATTCTCTTTCAAGACATTCAGTTAAGAACTGAATTTGATTCAATAGCTTCTACCACTGTAGCATCACTCCGCCTCTGCATGTACATTTAGCTGCATTTCACTTCTGAGCCAGTTTATCCCTGTGATATGACTGTGTTTGCCACTTGAGTCTAATGCTATCCTGCCTAGATTGTTTTTGAGTGATGGTAAAGGAGTTTAGTCATCCTAAGGTAGATATATACACTTGGGAAAAGGAAAAAAGATTTAGATCTATTACTCCAAAAAACTAAGTTCTATGAATAGAAAGATTATTAAAACAATATTTTATTGAAAGATTTGTTCATTGAAAGATTTGTAAAAGAATTGTGAGGAAAAACCAAAACCAAAAATCAAAACAACAATAACAAAAACCCAAACAAACAAACAAGAAGCAAAATACAAAAACAAAATCAGAACACCTAGTCTTTAAGATAGTTCCATCCAATTGAACATTCTTCAGTGGTAGAAATGTCCATAGCTGCTTTGTCCAAAGTAGCTGTCTAAAATACTTCATAATTATATATTTAACATTGTAATGGTGAGGCCAAATTTTGGACTTCTAAATTTTATTTAACTTTAATTAATTAAATTTATGTTAATTCAATTTACGAATAGCTACTGATTGTCACACTAAACTGGTTTAAGTAATCACACAAATGGCACAAAATCTTCAGCTTTCAATGCTTACTATACAGATATTATTAATAGAATAAGACACCATCAAGCTTAGGGGCCAGTAAATCAGATGTAGGCATCAAGAATTTGGCGGGTGAATAGGATGCAGAAGATGAGATTGGTTACACTTAGCCATCAGAAAGTACAAGATGTATTGTGTGGTTCTTTCTGTAATGACATAAGACATCAGCAATAGATGAAAGAGACTCTCCAACCTGGGGTGTCCAAGCCATGCTCTGTCACTGATCCTCAATAAGGCAACAAGAAGACCCAACAAGAAAAGGAGAAAAGGGAGACTTTCTTTATTAAGCTTCAGTTTTCTCCTTAGGTATAATCATTATTTAAGAGTTATGACAGAATTCACCCTTTTGTTTATTACATGCATGCTTTGATAAAATATAAGTGAAAAGTATAATTTGTATACCATGGTGATATAATTATTACATATTGTCTAGTAAGTAGCAGGTACCAGATGGTGACAAATGCCATTTTCACAGGTACTGGGCTATCAAAGCCTGGGAAGGAAAGCTCTTGCAATGTCTGCCCTTGTCAAAACCTGATATTCCTTCACTCTAGGACATCAAATGCAAGTCATCATTCTGTATCAATGCTATATATATCATGAGGAAATTGAGAATAAGTCTGTATCATGCCAGTACACAAATTCTAAAAAACCACCTTCCTTTACCTAGATTGCAATTCACTTTGCCTACAATAATGGCTAGTAGTACTGTTTTATCATAGTTTAGATTTTATAAGCTTCTTCCCAAACAGAACAAAAACATGCTGTCTTACTTGGGATTATTATTGCTGTTATAAATGACGTGACCAAAGCAACTTGGGGAGGAAAAGCTGTATTTTGACTTATACTTCAACATATAAGGAAGTCAGGACAGAATCTCAAGCAGGGCAGGAATCTGGAGGCAGGAGCTGATGCAGAAGCATAGAGGAGAGTTGCTTACCAGCTTGCTTACTGTGCCTGCTCAGCATGTTTTATTTGCTTTTTTTTTTATTAGATATTTGCTTTATTTCCATTTCAAATGGTATCCTCATTCCTCATTACCCCTTTGAAAATCCCCATCCCATCCCCCATTCCCCTGCTCACTTCCAATTTCCTGATTTGCAATCCACTCTTCTGGGGAATTGAGCCTTCACGGGACCAATGGCCTCTCCTCTAGTTGATGTCTGAAATGGCCATCTTCTGCTACATATATAGCTGGAGCCATGAGTGCATGTGTATTCTTTGGTTGGTGGTTTAGTCCCTGGGAGCTCTGGGGGTACTGGTTGGTACATATTGTTGTTCCTCCTGCAGGGCTGCAAACCTCTTCAGATCCTTGGGTCCTTTCTCTTGCTGTTCCACTGGGGACCCTATTTTCATTCTATTGGTTGGCTATGAACCATGTGTATTTTGATCCACCTTCCAGTAAGGATTAAAGTAGCCACACTTTGCTCTTCCTTCTTCTTGAGCTTCATGTGATCTGTGAGTTGTATCTTGGGTAGTCCAAGCTTTTGGGCTAATATCCACATCAGCGAGTGCATACCATGTGTTTTCTTTTGTGATTGGGTTACCTCACTCAGGATGATATTTACTGGCTCCATCCATTTGCCTAAGAATTTCATGAATTCATTGTTTTTAATAGTAGTACTCCACTGTATAAATATACCACATTTTCTGTATCCATTGAGGGACATGTGGGTTCTTTCCAGCTTCTAGCTATTATAAATAAGGCTGCTTTGAACATAGTAGAGCATGCATCCTTATTGAGCACCTTCTGGGTATATGCCCAGGAGTGGTTTAGCTGGGTCCTCAGGTAGTGAAGGCTATGTCCAATTTTCTGAGGAACCTCGAAACCGATTTCCAGAGTGGTTTTACCAGCTTGCAATCCCACCAGCAATGGAGGAGTGTTCCTTTTTCTTTACATCCTTGCCAGCATTTACTGTCCCCTGAGTTTTTGATCTTGGCCATTCTGACTGGTGTGAGGTGGAATCTCAAGGTTGCTATTGTGTTACAGAACCTAGGACTACCATCCCACAGTGGTACCACCAAATGGGCTAAGCCTCTTCACATCATTCAGTAATTAAGAAGATGCTCTACAGGTTTACCTATAACCCAGTTTTATAGATGCATTTTCTCAGTTGAGGATCCCTCCTATCAGATGACTGTAGCTTGTGTCAAGTTCATATAAAATTAGCCGGCACACAGGCCCATTAACTTTCATTGTAGCAAAGAATGCTATACTGTGTTCTGTACCCAACTGTTGGATTTTGTGCCCATCCATCTATGTTCATTATAAATGTTCCCTCCTTTATGAGTGTTATATAGACTCATTGTCTTTATGAGGTTGTCATATCGCCAGGCTATTACAATAATATAACATATCTTCTTTCTATGAGCATTCTTAAAATTTAAAGGTGTTGTTTCTTGTACTTTTGCATCATGTCAAATGGGAGTCTAATGTCTCTTTTCTATCAGTAATCGTCATTGAGAATGGAATTTGTAAATTATGCATTGTAACATTAGTATACAACATAGCAGAAAAACAATCCAGTACCTTGAGTAATGTGAGTGGAGGTCGTTTAGACTATTCACATTGATTTTAAATTGATATTTACTGTTAACCTACAAAGCCTAATCTTTCAGCCTTCATATCCATTGCCTGGTTATCTCTGTGGTCAGTGAAGAAACACAAAAGAAAAAGAAGTGACATGTTAGAGTGTTGGTGCATTAATGAGAACTATCACCTCTCAGGAAACCTGAAAACCAGTATTCATGCAGATACTATCCTTAAGCCATGTCCGAGGTACAGCGGCGATGTTCTTCCATTGCTAATCGATACTCCCACTCATGTCCCTTTTATCTTAGATCATTCCTTTTACTGGCATTACTAGATTAACATTATTAACACTCCAATTTAATAGCCTTCAGTCTAATAATTGAATGTAATTTTCTGTGCAAGATAATTCTCAACTTTTAAGGCATTGTTAGCTTTGCTGAATGATGGGAATTTCTCCCTCCACCTGGTGCTTCCTTGGGATATGATCCACACTTATTAAATACATATTGTCCAAGTGCTCCTGTGTGATTTTTTTTTTAAAAAAACAAAGGTCTGAGGTGTTACTTTTGTAAGTTTGGATCTACACAATAGGAGACAAGAGCATGCTGGTAGAAAGCCCAAAGTTTTCTAAATGTAGATGAGCACAGATTAAGAAAGCAGTAATTAATTTCCTTTGACCTCCAGCTGAAATTTCTTTCTAGAGCTGTCATAAAGAGAAAGGGGCCAGAGAAGAGAAGTGAGGCTGTGTAACAATGCAATTAAACCCTTGTAATGAGGTCGGGCCTTGGACTTGTTGCAACTGATATCATTATAGCAAATGAAAAGGCCTATGTGTGGATGGCAAGGATTTTTTTTGATTCTTTTTTAATTTTTTTATTCAATTTTTATTTCTTTTTCTTTTGTTTAACTCTTTTAATACCAGATACACTTTATGAAGTCCTTAGTGAAGGAAATATATAGGCTTTATGTATGTGTGAATATAAATAGGCACATATATGTATGCTTACACACACACACACACATGCACACACACACACATGATCTTTTTTCAGAAGAAAGCTCAAGTTGACTCAGGAACATGATCTTCGTATGCAGATCAAGGAAGCAGAAGAGAAGCAAGAAAACCTCAGGATCCTTCCTTGACACCATTAAATTGCTTATTTCATTATTTCTGTTGATTTACAGGTGTCTCCAATGAGCTAAGGTCATTAGCCAGAATGTAGGGCCCTAGTCTTTATTTATTTGTTTATTTATTTATTTATTTATTTATTTATTTATTTATTTATTTATTTATAGTCTTCTACTAAATAGCTCGATGACCCTCGGCTGGCCCCTGAATGCCTCTGAGCTTTAGTTCTCTCATTTCGGTGATGGGAAGAATGCTTGGCATACCTTTTGTATTCTTTCATGTGACTTGTCATGAGTGGTAGGGATAATTCCATCTAAATTGATGTCTTATAATGATCTTGTCAGTCTTTTCATCTGCACATATATCTGTTTAAGGACAGCTATGTCTATCTCAGACTTCAAGAGGTCTTAATAGAGATTACATTGCTGTTATTAAGAGCACAAACTCTAAAATAAGGGTGCTTTAAGACAAACCCTGCTTTTCTCTCAGTAAGTATGAGCAAGGCAGGTCAGGTAGCCATTCAACCAGGCTCCTGAGTATAAAATGGGCAGGCCCACTAGTAAAGGTATAACATTTATTTCACAAAGTTGTAAAGAACAAAAGAGTTAATGGGAGAAACATTTTGAAGAGGGTGTGGGCACATCAGTATTTCCATAGGTAGGCTCAGTTCTAGCTATGTAGTTTATCCAGCTAAACAATTCTTTTTTTAGAGGCTCCAAAAGAGATTTCACCAAACTTCCAGTTGAACCAAAATAAAACAACAAAAGCAAAAGATGCCTCTTATTTCTGAATTTAGGGAATATTAAAAAATACTCTTTAAAGAAGAAATGAAAATGCTTGGAAAAGGATATGTTTCTGCATATCTAGGAACAATCTCCATCTAGCAAGCTATAAGACAAAGTTAAAATATTAAGGGGAAGTTTTGATTACCATAATAATCGCCTATTTTCTTTTCTGATACTGTTATTTATATTTCTTAATGTTTTCCTAATTCAGGTCACATTAAAATTGATTTAATTCTAGATTAATAGGCTCAACTAGTTCCAGAAAAGTCTTCAGGTTAATGTAGTAGAAACCATACTGACCCAACATTGTTGGGATTATGGTTTTCACCAAATTTCATAGTGTGCACATACATGAGTACTCATTCCTACTCTAGAGCATCACAGCATTTAGCTAAATCATTCCAGGCATATTCGCTGAGACTTTGGCCTGGTCTAGTCCCCAGAATTAGACAATGCAAAAGTTGGGTGTGGGATTGCTTCCAGAATTTATGTCAAGGATGTTCATAACCTTTAAGTCAGTTTTTTATTTCTATCTCCCTATTTAGCTGCTCTCAGGAAAGTGTCCACATGCAGTGTATTGGTCTTAAGTATCATTGTCAAAGAAGGAGGAAATTATCAAGAGAGAGCCTACTTCATCAGAGATATGAACAATTTTATAATTCATACTTTGGAGCAAAGTCTAGGACTTCCAAAGTGGGGAAGGCAGTTCTAATGGACTCATCTATAAAACACTCCTGTGCCCTAAGGCTCAAGGTACATTGCAGAAGAGGGACAGAGAGATTGCAAGAACCACAAGATCCAGGAGTTTGCTATGAGATTCTGTTTGCTAGGAAAGTGTCTAGGTGACACAGCACCCTTAGTCTCACCAACATGACTGCCCAAACTTGAGCTCAACAAGGACAACACCAATGGACATGCCCAACTGGATGGTGAAAAGCTCACAAAACTTCAACCCTACATGAAGACTTTAAGCAAATGAGGAAAGCTGGGAGTGGGGAAAGTAGTTTCCCCCCACCCCAGGAAAGTGCACACCAAATGATCAGTTCTTAAAACATACATAAAAGTAACATCATGTGAACTGAGGCAGTTGTATTTAGGAATATATATGTACATAAATATACATATGCATGTGATAACAATTAGTAAAAAATAAAAAATGAAAGAGGCCATGAATTTGAAAGAGAGCAGGGAGGAATATAGGGGGAGGATTCGGAGAGAAGAAAGGGAAGAAATAAATGTAATCACATTTTCAAATATACAAAAAATATGAACATCTCTAATATATAGCAGACTACCATCAACCCTTTCCAGTTTTCTTTTAATTCAAAGTATAGTTTTAGAAATAATGCTGCTATGAACATAGTGGAGCATGTGTCCTTATTACATGCTGGAGAATCCTCTGGGTATATGGCCAGGAGTGGTATAGCAGAGTTCTCCGGTACTATTATGCCCAATTTTCTGAAGAACCACCAAACTGATTTCCAGAGTGGTTGTACCAGCTTGCAATCCCACCAGCAGTGGAGGAGTGTTCCTCTTTTTCCACAACCTCACCAGCACCTGCTGTCTCCTGAGTTTTTGATCTTAGCCATTCTGACTTGGGTGAGTTGAAATTTCAGGGTTGTTTTGATTTGCATTTCCTTGATGACTAAAGATGTTGAACAATTCTTTAGATGCTTCTCAGCCATTGATATTACTCAGTTGAAAATTCTTTGTTTAGCCCTTAATCCCAATTTTAATAGGGTTATTTGGTTTTCTGGAATCTAACTTAAGTTCTTCATATATATTAGATATTAGCTCTCTGTTGGATGTTGGGTTGGTAAAGATCTTTTCCCAATTTATTGGTTGCTGTTTTGTCCTCTTGACAGTGTCCTTTGCCTTACAGAAACTTTGTAATTTAATGAGGTCCCGTTAGAGACTGCCCCACCCAGGGATCCATCCCATATACAGTTACAAAACCCAGACACTGTTCTGGATGCCAACAAGTGCTTGCTGGCCAGAGCCTGATATAGCTGTCACCTGGGAGGCCCTGACAGTGCATGAAAAATACAGAGAATGACACTCTCAGCCAGCTATTGGACAAAGCACAGGGTCCCCAATGGGGGAGCTAGAGAAAGGACCCAAGAAGCTGAAGGGGTTTGTAGCACATAGGAGGAACAACAATATGAGCCGCCCAGTAACCCCAGAGCTCCCGGGTACTAAATCATCAACCCAAAAGTACACATGTAAGAACCCATGGCTCCAGATACGTATGCAGCAGAGGATGATCTTGTTGGACATCAAAGGGAGGGGAGGTCCTTGGTCCTGAGAAGGCTCAATGCTGCAGTGTAGGGGAATACTAGAACAGGGAAGAGGGAGTGGGTAGACTGGTGAAGAGGGGGAGGGGATGGGTTAGGGGATTTTTTTGGGGGGGGAGGAACCAGGAAAGGGAACAAAATTTGAAATGTAAATAAAGAATATATCTAATAAAAATAAAAACAAAACAAAACAAAGTATAGTTTTAAGCACACAGTCTCATCCTTGCTATAAATCAAACTAATAAATTTTAATAATAGTTTACTTTTATTGTTTAGCATTTGTTTTCCCTCTTAAAGCCTGTGTGATTATATATTGCTTTAAGCATAGCATTTTACCACTGAGTTAGAGAAAAGTAGGTACCCAATAAATTATTCCATGAATGGTAATTCTCAACCTCAGCTATACCTTATAGGTACCTGAAGAGGTTTTCAAAATCCTAACACTTAGGCCAGGCCCCAGGACTATTAGAATGAAATCTGTGAAGTTAAGTCTTTCTTGATCCCCAGATGACATGATTGTGAAAGTGACAGTTGCTTTCCAAAGGCTTAGAGTGTAAAATGTTTGTCAAAGGTATTCAGAAAAGCCTTCCCCAGAAATCTGTCTGGAAACACAGCAGTTCAGGCAACATGCAGACACAACACACTTGAACCTCCACCCGAGCACTATCTCCATGTTAAGCCTAAAATTTTGAGAAGCATTGCCTTAAATGCCGTTCTAGCATTCTGCTTCATAATACCACACCATTGCTTGATATTAAAACTGTATGTTTGTATGGAAGAGACGTGTCTTTTAAAGTGTTTGTGAGTGTGTGTGTGTGTATATACATGTGCTTTATCACCAAGTATGTCTATGTACCACATACTTGTTGCACAGTGCCCTAAAAATGTCAAAAAGTGGCATCAGATTCCCTGGGACTAGAGCTACAAATAGTTGTAAGTTGCCAAATAGGTCCTAGGCATCAAATCCAGAACCTTGAAAAGATCAGAAATCAATCTCAATTGCTTAGCCTTTTCTCCAGGCCAGAGTCCACAGACTCTGTGTGTTGGTACCAATCAAGGTATAGTAAGGAAGCTGACTGTGGGCAGAAATAGGACAGATCATTTCCAGATCCTATAAGTCAAACAGTTTTCTAGATTCCGTGGGATGCTGGCAGCCCTAAGCCTGAATAATGCTGTGGTACTTACAGATTCTGGGTCCTTGTCTGGGACTAGCTGCTCTTACCTCACAGACACTGAGAAGACTGGAGGCAACCATACATGTGAAGACCTTAATACCATGCCTGCCTGGATCACAGGAGCATCTCGGGAAGAGGAAGATGCCCACATTAATATCGTAAATCATTCCCAAGCTTGTAGGACTGAAAGAAACTCAAAAAGTGGAGGTGATGTTTACCAAGTTTTATTGTCTCTGTAGTGTCTTCCAAAGCAACTTAAAGAGAACTTGGTATGCCTGGGGGGTATTCTAGGGTGACTGATTTTCAAATCTGCCATCTTTATCTGAAGGATGAGGGAAAGTTTATACATAGGAAGGGAAGGAAACAGTGCTATTGGTGAATGGCGAGAGCGATATGGTGAGGTGGAGGTGTTCTTGGACAGTGTGGACAGTCAGTATACTTCTTCACACTTATGCTTCTTTTCTGCTTAGGTTATGTTTCATAAAGGAGAACATGTAAGATCAAAAGGCCAGTGACAGAACATGCTGACTTTCATGTCCGCAAGCTTCTGAAATGTCAGTTGCAAACTACCCTTGCATGGATTCTAGAGACTTTCCTGAAAAACAACTTTGTTTAAGTGAATTCTTCTTTGTCTGTGCAGGTGTATCCATGTCTTACCCAGTTTTAACAGGATTCAGGATGCCCATAGTTCGAGTCTTAATGACTTTCTGTTCCTGTCCCTCAACAATAATTTCTTAGAGGGAATGTTCAAAATTACCTCTGGCTGGCAATTATTATTATCATTAATCAACCCTAGAAGACGTACCTCAGGGATGCTGGAGTATCTCTCTAAAGCCATGTAGTCCAAGCAGCTTCTATCTGTCCACTCAGTGACTCTGTAGCATCTCTTTCATCTTTCTGTTGTGAGGATTGCAGCTGTACTGTATAAGTTTGCCCCATGACCTCAGTTAAGGAAAGAAAAGAGAAAAAGATCAAAGGCAGGAGACCTCTCACATCTGGCCCTTTATGTCTGGAAATAACATCCTTGGGAACACCAATGGCTGATTTCAACTTATATTCTTGCCAAAACAAATGTAGCCTCTCTCAGCTTCAAGGAAGCAGGAGAAATTAGTTTCTCAAAGTGAATATACTATAACCCTGGTCGAAATTAGGAAAGTTGCAAGCATGACTAACAGGTAGATGACAACAGAGAACACAGGTCAGGTCTAGTAAAGTGTCCCTGGACTAGTTCATGCACTGGAGGATGTGTGTGATGTTTCCTTATCTTTGTCCTCAGAAAATGGGAGGAACATTACTTTTTAGAGCAAAGATGAGAAGAAACTTGGGGCCAAGGAACTAATAGGTCAGGTTGCCAGTAGGCTGCCAGCAGCATAGTTCTCCAGGTTGCCTGAATCTAGCTTGGCTCTTCTCGCCATTTTCAGGCATTGTTTTCAAGTGCAACCTTGGGCTGAATTGGAGATGCATTATTTAGAGGTAGCAAGAGTCACTCTGCACACATCAGGTTCAGACTAGGTCTAATCAGAAGCAGTATACCATTCAGAGCCGTGGTCTACTGTTCATTTGAGGTCTCGGCCTGTGATACCCAGAGTGCATGAGTCCACAGAGAATGTAACTGTGGTTTATGTACCGTGGTGCATTCAGATGAGCCTCTATCTACCCAGGGCGACTTTCCTGCATCTGGGTGCAACAGCTTGCGATGGCTCTGAGGCTTCTAATGCCCTTGTTGCTCATCTCTAGGCAATAGACCTATGGTACTCTACCTCAGAAGACTGGAGCAAATTGGTCAAGGAGTTCAGTGATCCTGCTTCTCAGAGCCATTTTTTCTTCTTACCTAGAGGCTGGTGCCTGGATAAGGCTATTTCAGAAGGAAGAATAAGGCCATGTAAAAAATACTGAGGACTTACGTATGTTACTTCCATATCTTCCATCATTTGCTTTAGCCACAACCCACTAGGAAATGTTAAAAGTCTATAATAGCCTTGGCTCTGTAGCTGCCAATATTGTGTGGTACAGAACTTTAAATCTATAAGACCAGAGCCTGGAAGCAGAGAATTCCAGACTCTAGGTAAGCCCCAGCATTTTACTAAAACACACACATTCCCATTTCTTTCCTCACTCTCTTTTTCTTTCTTCCCTTCTTTTCTTTTTCTTCTCTTCTTTTATTCTCCTTCCCACTTCCTTGTCTTTCTCCCCTTCTTGCTTGCTTGCCAGCTTTCTTCTTCCCTTCATTTCCCTCTCCCCTAACCTACCTTCTTTTTCCTACCAGCAGCTTCTCAGTCTTTCCCTCTCTGTTCAATTTTTTTTTAAGTTCCAAAAACAAAGGTACCTGATTTATTACTAGGTCAAGCTATGGGCCACTTCACAAACTGGCTATTGTACTGAGTCATATCTTATTCACATAAGAATTTCTAAAACTAAGCATCCCAGATCTCATCCCATAAAGAAATTTGAATGGAATGCCTCTGAAATCCAGCAAAACAACATAATCAAAGCAAACAAATATTCCAGCCTTACTTTGTGATGATGAAAGAACATACAAAAACAAGCACCTTGACTTACAGACTGATTAAAACAGGAGATAATCAGAGTCCTGGGTGGGGCATCTGATCCATGCAGCCACTCATGCCACACCCAGAGGATAAGCAGTGCATTTGGAAACACACTGAATGGCATGCTATGCATCTGACCCCTGACTCACTCTATTTGCATGGCCACAAAAGAACAAGACGTGCTGGAAGTCTTGCCATGATTTAACAAGAATTTGATGGTGTAGTTGCCATCTTTGAGATATGAGTCTGCCAGCAAGGCAGTCATTTCTTAATATGGTTCTCTCTGAGAGGTTTCTTTTAACAAAGGCTTACAGGACTCCTAAGGCCCACCCAGCTTGACCTTCTGTCATAAAAGAAGAGAGCAGACTTGATATGATATATTTAGAGGAGTAATGAATAACATTGGCATGGAAATGGGCAATAAAAGCGCCTTCTACTTGGAGAATAATTATTTACCCATAATTATTTCTGTGACTCTTGTTGATTGATCAATAAATAGCAAACAAGCTGAGAGTTAATTTTCATATCTAAATTCATGTAGCAGAGACTAAATAACAGTCCTCTGCTTCAGAAAAAGTATAATGGGGTTGATATTGTTTTGAAGTGGAATGTTGGTTTGTACTTCAAGATTTTGTTCTCTGCCCAAAGACTTACATTCCCCTTGAGAGCCAATATAGAGGTGTCTTAATTCCAATGTGTATTGTCAATCCTATGGTACTCTGTCACCATCAGTCTTTCTCCTTCACTATACTAGAGTTGCATCATGAAGAACCCCGTAAGAGATGGAAAGCTGGTATCCTGGGTGTTTTGCATCTCCCTTTCTCATCTCTGCTGCTGTTGGAAAAATACACAACATCAGTGTTAGGAAGGCCACTGGGCCTGGAAGGAGCATGCTCGAATTTGTTTTCTTTCCTCTTCCCCTCTGAGGTGCTGTGTTTCTATCACATGGGTAGATTTCTGTTTTTAACCAGAACTAAGCCATTTTAGGAAATAGGAAGCATCCACACAATTATGAAAGCAATATGAAATCCTTGGACAGCTTCATAACTATATAAAAACATGGTTCTATAAAAACCTTTCATAGTAGGTAAGATTACTAACAGTACACAGTTCTCTCAGTATTACATAGAAGTCCTCTGCTTTTCTTCACTTGAACACAGAGGTAAAGCTTGGCAAGTCACAGAATAACATGAAATAAGGTATGCTAACAAGAAAAGGACACTTTGTATTGTTTTGAAAGACTACTGAAGGGCTTTAGTATCTTGGAGAAGAGATAATATAAAATTCATATACAATTACCTCAATGAGTATATCTTTGGGATTATGAATTTTTAGGGTTTTGAAAAGAATAATTCTAGAAATAGCAATGCTGTTCTAAAATTGGCAATTGGAAACAAACCAAAATATACATACCCGTACCTGGGGTAGTCACAAGGCATCCGCAGATAGTCCAGATTCAGAGAAACACAAAAGGGAGAAGTAATGGCTGGAATAGAAGTTGAGAAATCTAAGTCACAGACACTCCATTGTGTATACAGTTTTAGGGACACCATGAATACAACTGGGCCAGGTGATAAAGTTATGTGTATTCTTTTTGCTTGCTGTAACCCACAAGGACCTCTCAGTTACAACCTACAACAAACATCTAGTCATAATTTCCAGTTTGGATCAATGGAATCAACTGGGAAGTTCCATGTATATCAGAGTTTCTTTCTAGCTGTATAATGCTCTGGCCTTGCAAACAAGATGTATGGATGTCATCCTATCACAGATCACTTCTACTGAGTATCAACCATGTGTCAGATGTTACAACACAAAAGAAGGGTAGTGTGGTGAATAAAAAATATATGATCTGTGCTCCGGTCAGACTCAGAATCTACTGGATAAAGCAGGCAAGCAAGGAAGCAAATAAATTACCAGCTAGCTCCAGCTAGTGTAATGTGCAAGTCCAAACAGTTCTGCAGACACCAATCATCATTTAGGAAACAATAACCACCTTGTTAGACATTTCTTCATCAACCCAATTGACAAGCACACTTACAAGTACATATTTTTAAAGACCAGTGATATTTTCTGAAAACCTTCTGGTGGCTATTTAGTCTCAGTCCCTGGTGGGATTTTCACTTAGACCGTTGTTCTGTGGATTTCATATTTCTCAGCTCATATTCAGTGGTGTGCTGTTGGAAGAGGGGTTCCAACAGCAGGTTGAGTGAAACCTCTCCATCAGAATAGCGGTTGATGCATTATTTGAAGGGTTTAACACTTGCCCTCAATATCTTGCAATGTTCCTGGCTGTAATTCATATTCCCTATGTATTGCTTGCCTCCGTTGGCTTCATGTGTTCATTATTTGAATCCAGTACTTCACTTCATTATTCCAACAGTATTTTCCTCCCCTTCTTATTTCCAATTGTTTTTTCTCTTTTCATTTTTAATATTTTCCATCTATTTTCATCTAGGAATCTCATTTCCATCTCAAAGACTGCGTGAACTCTCCACTTCAACATTTCATTAGCATTTTCCTTCTGATTGGTCGAAGTTTTCTTATATGATTCAGACACTTAAAACACTCTGACGACCCAGTTTATAAGCACTTACAAGGAAAAAAATATTTCATTGAAAAAGATGAACTTTCATAAACACATATAATATAGTAATGCATTATATTAGTTACAAAATAGCTGACCCTTTAATGATGTTGTTTAAATTTAAAATACGAAGTAAATAAACACTCTTAAATTCCTATCATCTTAGTTAACAATCACTACCTTTTGGCCTGTCTTAGAGTTAGTGTCCACATTTAAAAATTATCATGATCTTATTCTTCCAATTGGCAGCTTTGTCTTCAATGACTAGTGATTCTCAATTCTGATGACATATTAATATCATCTAAGAACATAATACTGGTCTCCACTCTGAGTGTATTTGTATGAGACTCCAGCAACAGTAACATGTATACATTCTCCCAGGTGATCCTAATATAAACACAGGAAGAAAATTAAACAACTTACTAAATCTTGTAGAAGTACATGAATGAATAGAAGTGTCTTGAACACATAACCCATGAGAACTAGAGAGGAGAAAAAACATTAATGAGAAGGACTATTGTAGGGATATTGGTTGTTTACATTTTTTCTGGTGTTTTTTAAATTCTGATATGGAAAAGATTTCCCTCCTAGGAATCGCCAGTTTCTACAGGCATTGGAAGACTCATCCCCAAGGGCTAAGGCTTTAACTTCAAAGTAGATCTCTAACCTAGTATGCATGAGGACCTAGGTTTCCAGTGCTAGAGGGAAAACACCTGACCTGTAAGTGTGACTTGTAAATCATGAAAGCCAATACCTAATACACTCAGCTACTTTTATTTATCTGGTTTATTCATTCATCTGTCTGTCTGTCTGTCTGTCTGTCTTCCTGTCTGCCTGTTACCTGTCTGCCTGTCTGCTCTGCTCTACACTGCTCTAATATTCCGAAGGCCAGATACTGTTTGATCTGACTCAAGTTTTCTGGCCCAGAATTATTCAGACTGGTTTAACTTAAACAGTATCACCAAAATTACTCTGACCAGCTAGCTCTAAGGTTGACTATACCAACCCTCACTCACATTTTTCATGGAAATTAGAACAGAGGCTCTTGCCCCTCCTGTCTCCTCTCTTCTTTCTCCTGATGAAAAAGTAAAGCTTTTTCCTGTGGCCCAATACAGTCTGATGAGCCATACTTCTGTTGTGAAGTATTTGTGATAATAAAAGACTTCTCTATCACTGTTCTGTCTGTGCCTAAACATAATGACACATAAAACACTAGAATCTGATTCATATTAGCATTTTAATGTGTGTGTGTGTGTGTGTGTGTGTGTGTGTGTGTGTGTGTGTGTGTGTGTAAGAGAGACAGACAGACAGACAGATTAACAGAGACAAAGAGGGAGGGAGACAGCGCAAAATTTGGAAGTAAGGGAACAACTTGTGGCAGTCAGTTCTCGCTCCCTTTACTTGTGTGAGTTCCAGAAGTTGATCTCAGGCGTGTTGACAAGAGCCTTTGCCCACTGAATCGTCTCACCAGTCCAACTTCTCTTACTTTAAAAAAGTAGATCCTGATTCTATTTCCTATGCCAAGTTCAAAGCTAGGGTGTCGCCAAAATAAGGGAGGAGGGTAAAAATACAAATAGCATAGTCTCTTTTTTAAAGTGTGTCTTTTCAAGATCTTCTAGGTAACTCAAATAAAACATTATTTCGGAGGTAATGAAAAGCAAGGTGATTTCCTTGGTTAGTATTCACCTGGTTCAAATATTCATTTGAGGCCATAGGACTTCTAGTGCTCAAAGGCATCCCTGCAGCCTTCCCCTGCTCTTCTCATCTTCCGAGTTATTCATTTTTATTACTTGAAGGTCTGAAAATTCTTTTCCTCAACCCTATATTTGACAGCAATTTTCTCTTCTCTTTCTCAGGTAAAGATTAGTTGCAAAAATTCACATAGTTTATTTCTCCACAGTATTTTCCCGTGTTGTATGATCTTCTCCCCAAGCCTCCACAGGAGTGGTGCTTCAATTCTGATATTGTAAGTTTTACTTGCTTCCTTTAATATTCATCAGATGTATTTTTTATCTTTTCCATTCACTTCTGCTGTCATGTTTTTATGAATATCTCATAGAGGAATTTTATTAATCCATCCTAAAGTCCATTTTACATTAAAAGCGCCATGGTCATGTGGCTTACAAGTCACTTAGAGTTCTCCCATTGTGACACAGCTCTGTATGCTCTCAGACAAGCTCAGGATATACTTCTGAGGTGGCTTCCATTTCCAGATGAGAGCAACAGAAGGGCTAGTATAGGGATAGAGTCCAGGAGAATGAGTATTTGGAAACCACTCCTCCATTAGTTGCTCTTGGCAGTTTTCAGATCATGGCGCCTGTCAGGGTGGCCTATACCTCCACTACCATCCAGATATGTCAAGGCCCCTCCCTGCCCACACACTACCATTCTTGAGATCTCTTTCTTCCTTTCCTCTGCATATTCGATACTCATATTCTGAGGTAGAGTTTGACAACAGAAGACTCTCACTGATGTACCAGTGGCCAGAGGGAGTGTCTATTTACCCTTGCAAAGCATCAGCATCAGGGCGTCAGCTAAGTAGACTATTTTAGAGAGTTGACATTGAAGTTATCACACAAAAGCCATTTCTGTCAGAGAAAAATATGGAACTTCGATTCATAGTTCCTCAAAATGTTTTGAACTGCCTTAGAAAAGCCCCATTTTGTCCTCCTTACTCTCCGTGACATTAACCCCGTAGATGCTCTCGCTGAGGCACCTATTCTACTCTGTTCTTTAGGGTTGACTTGAACCAAGTCTAGCCCAAGGGAATATTTGTCTGATGACCCCTGGCCTCTCCCTGTACTGGAGTCTCCAGATCTGTCTTGAGTTAATCGTTTAAATGTCACTGTATACCTCAGGCTCCGGGTTAACCCACATTTTACATATTCTCATTTGTGAGCTCCGAGATCTTAGACGATTGCTTTAAACCTCAATCCCTGAGTTCCTTACATGAATGACTAAACCATAGTGTGTTCTGCACTGTGTTGACAGAGAAAAATAAGTACATCTAGAAGTGATGACTCCTGCTCAATTCAATGTTGCCTCAACCATTAGAACCCAGAAGCCTTCGGTACTTTCAACCAAATAACCATATTACTAAATAAGTATCACACAAAAGAGGTTATTTATTTTAAATGAATAAAATTTAAATAAATAAATTTTAAAATAAATAAGTAAATTTTAAAATAAAGCTACTTTTAGTTTGATGAAAAATGTTTTAAAGCTCTTTGTATCACCTCATATGGTCAAGAGAATCAGCTAAACAAATTGTGAAATATTCCTGAGCGTAAGCAATTATATTTGCTAAAAGACTATCACTTGAAAGTTTGTCTTATAAATCAAGCCTTTTAAAGGGAGGAAATATTTTTTGGAGTTTTAGGCGGTTTGACAATAACGTAAGTAAATCTAGTATACATGAGTTTTGAGGAGATACTGGTAAGAAAATGCAGAATGTATTTTGGGGAACAGGAATTTGAACAGGATGACTACATGGAGAATTATGAGGCTACACTTGGCAGGACTGGAATGGGGGACAGTGTTTCCCTCCAGGTAGGCCCAATTCCCAAGCATAGTCAGAAACCATGACAGACTTTCTACCCCCAGATTTGCAGAGGAGACAAAACCTTTTACATTCTATACCTCCACTAAACCACTTCCTCCAAATCCAACCTTTTAAACAAAACAGTCTTGCCTGTTTGGTGTCTTAGTCTAATTTCAGGTTTAAATCAATAAGTAAACAAAAGGATTTCGTAAAGGAAAAAATAGCATTATTCATCTGCTTGTCATTTGTCACTTATAGGGGGTAGGAGAAATAGTGACAGGGAGGGAGTTTATGTATTTTAAATGCCTACCTGATTTTGTGTTGATTTTTGGACAATCCCAGTTGTCACGATTGTGTCACTCAGAAGGTAGCATCCTTACCCAGTTGGCTTAAAGCAAGAGCCTTAAGCAGGAAGCAATGAAATGACAGATGTCACTCAAATCCCTTGCAAGCTATTATCAGTAGGGATGTTAAATAATATATCAGAGGACTCTGTCTTTTGTAGCTACAAAAATAGAGGAATGTAGCTACCTCACTGTTCACAACATTGCATATGTGATGAGCTTCAATATGTCATCAGATAGGAGCTCCTCAACCCCATCAATTTTGAAGCCTTTCTGATGCCTAATGTTAGAGTGTGCAGTTTGTCTTAAATTGGTGCCGATATTTTTTTTTTGCCTCCCCAACATTTCCTTGCCTGGTATATCATTATGAGATTCTGCAGTAACAAGCATTCTTCTGCTCAAATTTATATCAATTAGTTTAAGACAGTAATTCAATTGGACGACCCATTGGATTTTGAAAGACTCAAGACCATGTCAAAGTGACGACCTTTTTCCTTCTCTCTCAGCCAAGAGCAATTTTTTAACAAGGAACCCTGGAAAGAAATGCTGGTTTAATAATTAGTTATTGATCATGAGCGATGCCATGGTGAATACCATTGGATTGTCAGAGGCCAGCAAATCAAGACATGGATGTCTCTTGTCAAGATCATGGGGGGGGGGGGTAGGTAAATCAAAGAATGACAGCAAAGATATCATAAAATAGCTAATTACATATGTTTTGATCTTTGATATGGAGGTTTTATTTTTCCAATCTCAAAATTTAAAGTAAAACTTGAACCTGCATAGATTTGAAAGCCAAATTATTTTAAACAATTGTATTCCTATAAAGCATCCGACTAGTATGGCACTACACAAACACACTATAGAAGACCAAGGTGAGTTAAGCAGACTTAAAAAAACAACACAAGCCTCTTGCAACAACACCATGCAAAGTTACTTTGATGAATTAACCCTGCTTTGGCCAGCATTTTTGCTTCACCACGATACCATTAACCCCAGTGCCCTGAAATGCCCATTAGAAACACTTTGGATACACGCAGAAAGAGACCATAACAATTATAGACAGGAGCTTTAAAAGTATAATTGACTTTTCTGAGAGCTAATTTAGGCATCACTTTAGGGCTGAATAAAAATTTCCACATATGAGCCACTTAATGGAAGGAGAAACTTCAAAGAATGATTTTATTGTATTTTGAAGGAAAAAAACCAAGGAGATATTTGCATTGTTGTGCAATTTCTTCCTAGAATAGAAAAAACTACTGAAAATGGTAATAAGAAAATCACAACTCACAGCTAGTTGGAAGGTGGGTAACCTACTCCTTAACTACTAACTAGCAAAGATGGAGTCTCAAAAGGTTCAACCCTTAATGAGGCTTTTTTTTTCAGGTGATATTACTCAGATTCACAATAAATGGGTTAATATAGAAATTGTTTTTAACGTGGTGCCATTTTGGGGGGAGCTGGAGAAATACATCAGTTGTCAGATAAACAAGAGGACCCAAACTTCAATCATCAGATCCCACTGGGAATGATACCTGTTAACCCTGGTCTTGGAGACCTCAGGTAGACCCCGCCCCCAGAGCTAGCCAGCTGGCCAGCCTAGAGCATTGATGACTTCATTCAGTGACAGACATGTTCTCTCTCTTATGTGCTTCATAGCTTTAGAATTTGAGAATTGTGTGTTTAACTTGGAAGGTCTGTAGAGACCTGAAAGCTAGAGTCAGGCTGTGATGATAAAGAAGGAATTGTAGAAGTCAGGATGGTGGTGCACAGGTGGCAGAAGTAGAATGAGAGAATATTGGGAGTGGTAATGCTTAACTGGGGATGGGGGCAAAGAGTGGGTGGAGGAGCAAGTTAACTAAAACTGGAGATACATGACAAAAGCAGGTGAAACGCTATTATGTCATAAGCTAATTCAAAATACAGTTATCTTTTCCAAAAGGGTTCAATGGAGATATTCAGAATGCTGAATAAGGATAATCCCAGAACCCATGTTTTTTTTTTTTTAATGAAAATCCTAATACCAAATGCATGATATTTTCTGATGAATGATGACTGGGGCCCCAAAACTCTATAGGTTTTTCCATTGTTCCTGATTGTCCACCAGAACTCGGCGGTAATTTGTAATGACATGGCTTCTAGCTGACTTCAGATTCTCTAGCTGAATATGCGTATCTGTTGAAAATGTAGTAATGTCTTGGAATTCTTTTAGAGATTGAACAACATGATCAAACCCACTGCCCTTTTCTATATTCCAGGCTAACATTAGAAGTTTGAAATAAAGTGTTAGAGTATGAATTATATGGCTACTCAGATAAATTATACACATTTCAAGAGAAATCAACTCAGGACTTTATATGTATATATCAAAGATATTTTGTTGTTGTTGTTTTGTTTGTTTTTGCTTTGTAATGGCTATATGTAAAAATCCCCAGTCTTCAAATAAAGTAAGAGTTCTCATCCTTGTTTGAAGTTTAAGTTTCTGGCATACCTAGACATGTGACATCAGCCTCCTTAGACTTCTCTAGAATATGTGGGATGTCTAAATTTATCTACACTGTGCACCCTAGCCATAGCTTCACCTAGGAGCCTGATGGAAGTGCAGAAACCCTTCCTTTGTCCTATGACATGGGAACCTTGTTTAATTAGATGTCCTGGAAGTAATCCTGCTAAAGGACCTTTAAGATTACTTCCTATTCTGTTAAGTGGGAAAACAAATTCCTTAAGTTTAAAAGAAGTACACTCAAGATGTCTAGGTTATATGCACCTAGATCTGTGGAGGTATGTATGTACGTGTGTGTGTGTGTGTGTGTGTGTGTGTGTGTGTGTTTTACATCTTTACCACATAGGCACCTGGTCCAGGTACCCAGACCTTTGGAGTACACTTATTTATCTAGTTCTCCATAGTTTCATATTAAGCTTCATCTCAGGTAACCCAAGGGTGAGCAACATAGCACACAGATCCCAGCTCTGTTCTATTCTCTGTCTGTCTTAGATGCTTTCTACCAGGGTCATAATGCAGAGACTTCAAACTTCCTTACCACAAGAGCTCGGCTCAGCTCACATCCAAATTAGAGATGGAGAGGAAATAAATAATCTCTCCTATTTTCCTCTAGCATCACCTGATCTGTCAAGCCTGTCTTTAGTATCCCTACACCAAGCTGACAGCTCCCCCCACCCGCCCCTTCAATATGTGGATCAGTGGGGACACACGCCCCACCCCTGAGAAGATTCACTTATTCAGTAACTGCCGAGGTACTAGCAGCGAATGAACAATGGAAGGCTGTCAAGCCCGACAGCCAGCCCTGGATGTACGAGCGTCGAGCTGACAGCAAGGGCCTCAGAGGGTAAACTGCTTTGCTGGAACTAATTAAACAGATGAAATTATTACATGAATATGCAGATGTTGTTTACATTTTACCATATGGTATTATTTCAGGTAATAACTCGCAGGAGAATCCCTTCCTCTCATCAAGAGGAAATGGGTTGAAACGAAGGCCCCACGTGTCACCTTTCAGTTGCTAGGCAGACACTGATAACGCCGGTTTCCTCTCTGAGTCATGGGGAGTGCTCAGCCTGGATCCCTGTGGTACTCGAAGATGAAGCTGAGCCTGCTCTCTGGAAGAAGGAGTGGGGGGAAGGAGTGCCTTAGCCAAGCTGGAATGACTGCAGCTGCTGTAAAATCCACTCTGAGGTTGAAGTGGCTCCAACCCGGGATGCGCTGCCATTCAGCGAGAGGCAAGTGAGAGCCAACACTATAGGCTCTGCGGCTGGCATGGCCTGTAAGACTTGGGGCTGTGCCCATTAGGCCAAAGCCACTGATTCTTAAATTACCATGCCAACATTAGACCATCCAAATGAATGTCACCCCCTGCAACGGTGCCACCACCAAGACAGTGGAGCAGTAACAGAGAAAAAACACCACGGGAAGGCCAAGCAAGTAAGCCCAGCCAAACGGAACCCACCTGCCCAGCCGCTCCTTCCCTCTCTGCCTCTGTGGTTGTATTCACAACCAGTCTTTTGGCCAACCATGTTCAAGCATTCACAGATGCTTGTCCCTGGTCTTTTGTGCTCTACAAATACTATGGTGTGTAGGTTTTGTTCCTAAATGGTCACCTCATGGCTTTCTACTGCTGCACGCCCAGGGCGCCCGACCCTGGCCTTCTGCTTGGGAAACCGATAGCATACTTAACGCTGGTCTTCTTTCCTTATTGTCTGATGTCCTTCCTCCACTGGTAGGACATTGCGCAAATTCATACCTGATGGGGCCTCGACCACCCTTCAAGAAAGCCAAATGCTTATCACAGATTTGAATGCCAACCAAAGACACTCCAGACTGCTCAAGGTGTGGTGCTATCCTACAGTCTCTATTTTACACACACTCCCGTTTTTCCTCTTGGAGATTTCTCTTTAGTTTTGCTACCTAGAAAATCTTCCCTTCTTTCCTTCTTTCTCTTTTTCCTCTCCTGTTCTCCTTCCTCTTTCTCCTGGCTAATCACACTCTTAAGTTTTGATTGTGTTTTTGTGATAATTTTTGTAATAATTATGGTTATATAACAGTAACAAATATTATTATATATTATTGTATTTTATATTTGCAATTATTTTACATATTTGTAATTATGCATTAAGTGTGTAATTATAAATGACATGTTTGTGTATGCATATGTATGTTTTTAGCTATATTTGTGTTGTTGTTGTTGTTGTTGTTGTTATCTGTAGCCTCCATCAAGTGCTGAACTACTTATCCCTTTGGCATAGTTTATGTCTTCCTCCATGTGCATATGAAACACAGGTAAACACCCCTACTGAACACACATGAAGTCTGTCCTTTATCCATACCTGAGAGTCAGTTACTTTCATTCCTTGGCAAGTAGTTCTTCTCACTTTATACCAATACTGGTACTTTCTAGATCAAAAATGGAAGGATGTGACAGTCTTTCCTAACACTGCAAAATGATTTGTGCTACGCGCTTTCCCATACCCACCCAGCACTCAGGGAGCTTTCCATCTTCTGGTTTTGCAAATAAAAATATATTACTTCAAATTTTCTGGTTTGTAAATCTTGACAGACTAGTGTCTTTATGGTAAATAACTATAGATTAAAAGACCCACGTACTTTTAAGTTTACATATGTGTGTGTATGTGTGTGTGTGTGTGTGTGTGTGTGTGCGTGCGCACGAGAGTGCCTACATGCACATCAAAGGAAAGCTTGAAGTATTTTCTTTCTGAGTCTGTCTTACTTTATATCCCATATTTATAGATGCATCTATTTTCTTTCAAATATCAGTTTCATTTTCCATGCATAAACATTCTATTGCTTGTGAGTGCTGTATTATTTTTGTTTCCGATTAATAAAAATAACTATATATTTTGTAGTTCAATGTGATGTCTTAATATGCAGGTAAGGAATCAAATTAGGGCAAGCCACATATCCACCACCTCTAACATCTTCCTCTTCTTATCTAAAATCTTCTATATATTTTGTAATATGGATGTTTTTATCAGTACCAAGATCTATTTTCATTTTCAGTTGATGCAATGCCAACTGGCTTTTCTGCTGGGTATGAAGTGGGTCTTTAAAAGGTAAGTAACCATGTTGTTTATGCCAGGTTATTTCAAATCTAAATATACACACAAATCACTGGAGGGTCTTTTTTAAAAATGGAGTCTGCTCTAAGAGATATGGTAGATATGTCTATGATCTAGCAATGACTTCATACCTGATAGCCAAAGTGCACATATGCATTTAAACTGCACATAAATTCCCTAGTACCTTTCCACAAAGACAGCAGCAATCCAAATTTGAATCAGGAATATGAGGGGGGGTTGCCCAGGGTTTTCATAATGTTATACTACAATTTCTTGCTTTCTTTTTTATCTTTATGAACATTAATTTTATTTTGAAGCGTCTTATTGAAAAACTTAATATTTAAATACTAACATTGTGCATGGATGTGTTTCATTTTTGCATAAAAATATCCAAAATCTTTTTAAAATGTCTATTGTTGAATATATCTTTTTAAAATTATTTTATTTATTTACATTCCAAATGTTGCCTCCCTTCTTGTTCCCCCCTCCAAGAGTTCTTCACATCATCCCCCCTCCCCTTTGCTATTGAGAGACTGCTCCCCACGCCCACCTCACCCCCCACATACTCTTTCCCTGGGGCATCAAGAGAATTAGGCATATCCTCTCCCACTGAGGTCAGGCAAGGCAGTCCTCTGCTACATATGTGCCTGGGGCAATGGACCAGCTCATGTATGCTCTTTGGTTAGTGGCTTAGTCTTTGGGAGCTCTGAGGAGTCTGGGCTGGTGATACTGTTGTTCTTCCTGTAGAGTTGCCATCCCCTTCAGCTCCTTCAATCCTTCCACAAGGGTCACTGACCTCACTCCAATGATTGGCTGTAAGTATCTGCATCTGATTCAGTCAGCTGCTGATACAGGCCCTCAGAGAACAGCTATGCTAAGCTCCTATCTGCAAGCACAACATGCCATCAGTAATAGTGTCAGCGTTTAATGCCTGCCAATGGGATGGATCCCAAGGTGGGCCAGGCACTGGATGGCCTTTCCTTCAATCTTTGCTTCAACATTTAAAAATCATTTGGTTTTGCTCCTATATTTCTTTTAGACAGAAACGATTCTGGGTCAAAAAAAAATTGAAAGTAGATTAGTAACCCCATCCCTGCAATGGGGCCCTGTCTATCTACTGGAAGAGGTCTCTTCAGATTCCATCTCCCCACTGTTGGACATTTTAGCTAAGGTCATAGCTATTGAATCCTGGGATCCTCTCACATCCCAGGTCTCTGGGACTACCTAGAGGTGCCCTCCAGCCACCACAACCCTCAGGTGCATATTTCCATTCATTCTCCTGGCATTCTGGGATTTTCTCCTGTCTCCCCCCTATACCTGATCCTGCCCTCACTTTTCCTCCCCCTCATCTCTCCCACCCTGATCCCTCCTTCCCTCTGCCTCCCATGATTATTTTGTTTCCCCCTTCTAAGTGGAATTGAAACATCCTCACTGGGTCTTCCTTCTTGTTAAACTTCTTAAGGTCTGTGGGTTGTATCCTGGCTATTCTGCCCTTTTGGGCTGATATCCACTTATCAGTGAATACATACCATGCATGTCCTTTTGGGTCTGGATTACCTCACTCAGGATGATATTTTCTAGTTCCATCCATTTGCCTGCAACATTCATGATGCCTTCATTTTAAATAGCTGAATAGTATTCTATTCTGCAATGTTATAATACAATTTGTTGCTTTTTTATTTATTTACATTCCAGCTATTGTCCCCTCTCTCACTACCCCCCTCCCCCTTGCCTCCAAGAGGGTATCTCTCCCTTCTCTGGGTCTCAAGTCTCTGGAAGATTAAGCTCTTCTTCTCCCACTGAGGCCTGACCAGGCAGACCTCTGCTATATTTGTGCAGGGAGCCTGGGAACAGCTCCTGGTTGGTGGCTAAGTATCTAGAAGATCCTGGTGCTTTGATTTCTGCTTTCTTGTTACAAGTGAGAACAAAGCAGAGGTACTTTCTTTATATCCACAGGTCTTCTCTCGGAGGCTAGTTCTCTGCCACTTGTGTCTGTTAGCTCTTCCTTCTTCCCACAGTCTATTGCCCTCTTCCCATATTCTACTAAAATTTTGTACCTCTAAGCGCTTGTAGAACACTGCTAGCTTTTTCTGTGATATGGTGACAATAGAGTTGATCACCTATAGCAGTTTTGGTTTTGTTTTGTTTTAGAGTTTCTAGGCTCCCAAGTCAAGGCAAGTCCTCTTCTTGCCTTGTAATAACTCATATTTTTATAACTTTCATATGTCTTTCCTTTTGGCCAGTTTTATTAGCTGTTTTTTTTATTCGATATATTTTTTATTTACATTTCAAATTATTTCCCCTTTTCTAGCCCCCCACTCCCAAAAGTCCCATAAGCCCCCTTCCCTCCCCCTGTTCTCCCACCCACCCCTTCCCACTTCCCTGTTCTGGTTTTGCCCTATTCTGCTTCACTGAGTCTTTCCAGAACAAGGGGCCACTCCTCCGTTCTTCTTGTACCTCTTTTGATGTGTGGATTATGTTTTGGGTATTCCAGTTTTCTAGGTTAATATCCACTTATTAGTGAGTGCATACCATCTTTTGAGACTGGGTTACCTCACTTAGTATGATGTTCTCCAGCTCCATCCATTTGCCTAAGAATTTCATGAATTCATTGTTTCTAATGGCTGAATAGTACTCCATTGTGTATATATACCACATTTTTTTGCATCCATTCTTCTGTTGAGGGATACCTGGGTTCTTTCCAGCTTCTGACTATTATAAATAGGGCTGCTATGAACATAGTGGAGCATGTATCCTTATTACATGCTGGGGAATCCTCTGGGTATATGCCCAGGAGTGGTATAGTAGGATCTTTCGGAAGTGATGTGCCCAGTTTTCTGAGGAACCACCAGACTGATTTCCAGAGTGGTTGTACCAATTTGCAACCCCACCAACAGTAGAAGAGTGTTCCTCTTTCTTTACATCCTCGCCAACACCTGCTGTCTCCTCATTTTTTAATCTTAGCCATTCTGACTGGTATAAGTTGAAATCTCAGGGCTGTTTCAATTTGCATTTCCCTAATGACTAATGAAGTTGAACATTTTTTAAGGTTTATTAGCTGTTTTTTATATTCCTTCTTACACATGTGCCTAAAAATCCTTCCACTATATGTTGCTTTCTCATCCTCCAAAAATCTAACTGGAATTCAAGTTATAATTAAATAAAATTTATTAACTTAAAAAGTTTAATATTCTACAATATTAAATATTAAAAATATTACTACATATCTTGCTTCTAACTTTCATTAAAATTTAAGGTATCAATCATATAAATTCTATGATTTCCTGTTAACTTTTTTCTTAGAATTATACTTTCTACGTATTATCATAAATGTACTTATTTTTAACTATTGTATATATATATATAAATATGCCAATCTCTCCCTCTCTGTCTCTGTCTCTCTGTGTGTGTATCTGTGTGTGTGTATGTGTGTGTGCACATGTGCACACACACATGCACAGTGGAGGCAAGGATGTATGAGTGCATGGGAAACTAAGAGGCTGTAGTTGCCAGCTGTTATGAGCCTTTTGACTAGTGCTCTTGGAACCAAACTCAAGTCTTCTGCAATAACAGTATAATTCTTAACCATTGAGCTATCTCTCTGTGCCTGAACATAGTTTTGTTTTTTCAATTTTTTCTCTTTAAAGTAATGTTAATATAGTTCAAAAGCCAAAATATTTGTATCACCTTCTTAAGCCTATGGTTTTACTAATGCTAATTGGTTATAGTGGGTTAAGATTGCCATATCAATTATGTCTTCTGCCAATAAGACTAATTTCTATCTTCTTTTCTAATAATTAACTTGGAGACTTTTGTTTGTTTGTTTTTGCTATATTGTATCAGCTGAAACCACCAAGAACATTAACTAATACTATTATTGGCAAACTATGGAAAAAATCTAAATATAAAATTATTTGTTTTTATTGTTTGATGATACATATTTATATAATATGAATTATATTTTATGTTAAATATGGAAATAGCTACTAAATTTTAGAATTTTTTTGGTATTTACTGATTAAATGACATTGATGTGATTAATTATGCTGATAAAATTGAATGTTTTTATGTTTCTATTCATCATAATATGCTGACAGATTCAGTTTTCTCATGTGTTCTTAATTTATATTATAAGCAAAATTGCACTATCTTAACAGGTTTTGAAATTGAAAGGTCAGACAGTTCAGTAACCTGAAGTTTGATTTCGGTTTACCCAGTGCCTTGCTCCTCCTTGAGCATGGATTGGTGCTTAGTAGAAATGGATGTCACCTGTGAACTTTGTGAAACTGAAACTCCACTGGATAAATATCCACAATTTTACAGGTATTGTGAGTTATTTGCATGCCTGATGAAGTACAGAGAGCACTAGTAGAAACAGCACAGTGATTATGCACTTTTTCTCACTCACACTGTGATTGGCTGCAAAGTCATTTGGTACTGACTGAAAACAGGTAGACCAGTTATCTCCTTAATTGCTCTTACAGATTAGCATAGTCATTTTCTTGATGGGTTTGGGGTTTTTTTTTTTTTGAATGATATATGAGCTTTGCATTTTGGTATATCATCTTAAATTCCTTCTCATTCTCCCCCATGAATGCAACAAGTGTCTGAAGGTAAATTGTTCTCCACTTCGGGGAAGCCCTTCTGATATCTATGGCCCTGTAACTATGCCTACCAGCTGCTGCTTTGACACCCTCGTTGTCTGGCATCATCTTTAATAAACTTTGCTGCAGTGTCTTATAAACTGTCTTTCTTCTCCTGATAGATTATCAAAACCAGGACAAAAACCACTACATCATGCTTACTGTCTTTGTATGCCTGGCACCAATCGAAATGTACACTACATAGGAAGTAAGCATTTAAGAAATATTCTCACTGACAGCTGCATAGATAGATGGATGGCGGTATAATAGGTGTATTCTTAAAGGAATAGCTAACATATAATTATTCTTATATATCCCTTAAACATTTAATAGTCCTTGGCATCCTGCATCCTTCCCGGCATAGGAAAGACAGATGTATTACCTTGAGAAATATAAGGCAGTTTTCAAACTGTAAGGTAGCAAAATAATGGGACTGTCATGATGCTGTGTAAAAAGACACAGTCCCCAGGTAAACTTACTCGCATTCTAAGAACCTAGTTATGCTATAACTTGTTTAGTTATATAGTTTCTGGAATTATCCAACTCCCATGTGCTTGCCACTCTCCAACCTACTTCTAAAAATCCTCTGGGGCAAGAAACCATCCCACAAAAGAATGCATTGTACTTGGGGATCAGACATCCACAATTTAATTTTGGACTTAGAAAACAAAGACGTTCAAGTCTGGAGAAGGCAGTTCAAGTTTTTTGTTTGCTTATCTGTTTTTCTGTCAAATGTAAATGTGAAACAAGGAAGCAAACACCCTGGAAGTATACACCCATGGAAATTAAAGTCAGTTCTGAAGAAATGCTTTCTAAAACAGGTGAGGCTGCAGCAGAACCCTGGAGATACAGGCACTAGACCTCATTGCAGGCACTGAAGAAACTTCCATTTTGTATCTGTTTGTCATTTTCCAGGGTATATACACATATTTGTCTTCAAATTGTAATTCAAAATTGTTCTTATCATAGTACTGTTCCTAGGAAGCAAGCATCAGAATTCTGGAACCAACATACATCAGTTCCCTTCCTTCCTGTGACAGACCACCAGGCAAAACCAATTCAAGTGAAGAAGGACTGAGTTTCCTTCACAGTTTAAAAGGATACAGTCCATAGTGTCAAAGAAAGCGAGAGTAAGAATCAACAAACCAGGAGGAAAGATAAGCCAGAATCTAGAACCAGGATGTAAAGGCATAAGGTGAGGCTTCCTTCCAGCAAGTGTCCCTCTGGTGAAGCCCCACCTCCTAACAGCCCCACCACCTTCCCTGGAAGCACCCCCAGCTGAGAACCTAGTGCTGAAGCAGATGAGCCTATAAATCACATTCTACAGCCAAACTCCAGTAAACCATAGGAAACAACTGGTAGGTGTTCCAATGACTCTGGAAACTTTTTTCATTCACATGGGGCTTGTAGCCACCTGCCCCAGGGACAGCCCTTCCAGTTGGCGAGCTCTGAACCATATCTGTGATGCTTCCTTCCTTTCAGCCTCTGGATGATTTGTATAAGGAGCTTGTTAATAAGGCGAACCTCTAGGTTTCATGCTAGAGAACAAGGCCCAATGTTTAAGGCTGTCTATACTGTAAAAGCATCCTAGACAAAGTGAGCCAAGGCCAGGTATAAAAACCACTGTCCTGGGTAGTGGAGAAATGGTGTGTGTGAGAGATCACTCAGTTGCTCTCTTCTCAGCTGGAGACATTTTTTCAAACGTAATAGCAAGTGCTTGATAGTGTATCAGGTACAAAAACCCATGTGTGTGAAACCCAATGGCTAATTGTGTTCTCTTTACAGAAAGGCAAGTGTTGAGATTCCATAAAAATCAAATTCCATGCCTTCAGTTCACTCTTCACTAGGACCTGAACACTTTTACGGAGATTTGTAGTTGGAAAATTGACCCTGAGATAGCCAATTATTCCTAGCATGTGTGTTTGGAGGTCAAGCCGTGAAGTTCACAGGCTACTCCTTATCTGTTTCCACACACCTAAAGGCCTTTCCAGCAAATTACAGAAGACTCACCAGCTCTTAAAAATAAAAACAGTGATGTGAGATTTAAATAGGATTGGAATTGAAATCCCCAGTCCTGATGAAAATAGAAACTTTCCTCTATTTGCTACCTGAGATAAACTGCAGACACACCCACCTCGACTGAGCTGGCATGCATACCCAGGGCAATGTGGAATTTGTCTATCAGAGATGTTGGCATACCTGTCAGATACAGTGTTCTCTGCAGCACCCCGAGGTAAACTGCTTGTTTTTAATGTAAAACACTTGTAGCTCATGAACTCCAAATGATCATTTCTCAGTGGCATATCTGATCCATTATGGAATTAAAAGTCCAAAAGCCTGGCTAAAAGCAGATTTGTCTTATTTAAGGAAAGATAATTGTTTAAGGCAATTGATGTTAGCAACTTACTGTATCTGGAAAGGGTTGTTTGTGCCACACTCTTCTGAATGTTTGCATATGACCTGCTTGGTGCAATTTTTTAAGTTATCAGGCCCTTTCCATTCCTCATTTTCAACGACTGGTTTTTTTTTTTTTAATGCTGTTAAAGTCATTAAAATTAGAGAATAAGAGAAATGAACCTAGCTAAACATCTGAATGGTACTGGGATTCCATGTGACGCTTCATCCCAGATTCCATGTACTCTGCAAGTTTCAGTCCCCATCTCTGCAAAACAGCAATCAAACAATACATCGCAGATGATTCTGAGCAATAGGAAAGATCAATTCTCAAGCCTAATTCATCTAATGCATTTGGTTTTCTATTGCTTATGTGAATGAATATTTTACCAGCATGTATGTCTGAATAGCAAATGTGTGCCTGGTGCCCAAGGAGGCAAGAAGTATCAGATTCCCCGGGAATTCAAGTTACAGATGGTTATAAACCACCATGTGGATGCCAGGACTCAAATACAGATCTGGAATGCTGACTGGCATACTTAACAGCTGAACCACCTCTCTAGACCTTATAATTTTTAATTCCTAATAATTTTACATAGTTATACAATAGTGTGTGGCATTTTAACAAAAATTTATATATGCGATAGTTGGCTTTAATTATCAACTTGATATATCCTAACACCACTTAGGAAGAGAGTATCACTGAGGGATGTCCTACATTGCGTTGGCCTGTGTGCATGTCTGTGAGGGACTGCCTTAATTAAGTTAATTGTTGTAGGAAGACACAGTCTACTGTGGGTGGCATCATTTCCTACACAATGGTTCAGGAACTGTATAAGAGTAGTTAAACACAGCTGAGTACAAACTACTGAAAAAGCGAACATGTATGTATTCATTTCTCTCTGCTCTTAACTGTGAATGTGATATGATTAGCTGTTTGAAATTCTTCCCATAATTTCCCCAAGTTATAAATGGTAACCTAGAATTGCCAATGGAAATAAACTCCTTCTCCCTGAGTTGCCTTTTGTCAGGGTATTTTATCATAGCCCCAGACATGAAACTAGGTCACTGTGTAATGATCAGATCAGAGTGATTGGCACATCCATCACTTCAGTCTGTTTCCATTTCTTAGTTTGTCAAACACTCAAAATCGGCCTCTGTGGCTAGCTTGCAATGCCCAATTCATTGTTGTCAGCAGAGTTATTCTTCTGTTAAATGGCGTTCACCTCGTCCAACTATGCCCCTGTGCCCATTAACTCTGCTCCCTCCATCATCCCTTCCCTGACCCCACCCCAAGGCTTGAGGAACCACACCTCTGCTCCACTTCTCTGAAGTCAACTTTACCTTCCACGTATGAATGAGAACATGAAGTGTTTATCCTCACTTGACTTGTGTCACATAGCATTATGTCTACCAGTTCACGGCATGTTGTTGCCAAGGATAATACTTGTCCCTTTTAAAAGCTGGATAGATCCCAATGGAGCACATGCATTGCATTCTTCACTCTAGGGACCATTTTGAACTACAAGGATCCATGGGTTTAGTCTGAATTCTAAGAAGAATCTCAGTTAAGTTAGAAAATATCATGTTCTCTTCTCTCCACTGCCCCTGTCTACCAAGCCTGACCATAGAAAGCATGGAACAAGCAAGAGTGTGGGATATATATATATAGAGATAGATAGATAGGTATATATATATATATATATATATATATATATATATATATACACATGTATCCATGGGCTAGTCTCTTAGAAAATGTTTTTATGTGCTTATGTGCTTCCCTGCCAGCTTTTTTTATTGATTAATTTTAAAACGTCATGTTGGAAGAACGTTCTGATTTTATTAAAACAGAGGACAAAAACCAAAACTGGTACAAAAGCAGGTGGGCAGACTGCACTATTTGGCCCCTGAGCAAAAGGTTCAATAAATGCTAACTGACCATTCTTCCTTTCCCACCTACATTCATTTAACATTTAGAGGTGTACATATTTTGATTTTGACATACTAAAGATTGAACCGGCCCCCACCCATTCATGGGCATGCAGGCTTCAAACCACAAAAGCAGAGAAATCCACTCCTTCAACTTCAAGTCAAGCCTTGAAATACACTCACACCAGAGACTCTATATTTTCTTCTTGAAGCTAGAACTATAGCCAATTTTGTTTGCAATGTCTGGAAACATTTTATTTTGTTTAGTGTCCTATTATGGGCAAGACAGATTATCTGAAAAGTCTCCAGCTATTTGTAGTCTAGAGCTAGAATGAATGAAGTAACAAATCTTTTCCCTCTCTAATAGCCAAAATAACTCTTCCAGCACATAAGTTCACTTCCCTCAGAAGTCTGTACAAGGGATGTCGTTTGACAACTCCTGCTAACAGGTGCTGTAGGCAAGTGTGGGATGCATGTGGCGTCCTGATTCACTGAGAGTGTGCAACCTTGGTGAATGAAGACCTAAACTAAGTGGCTACAATGTGGCCCACATTGCCACAGTTTAACACTCTTATCTCTGTTCACAGTTTGAGACAGAGCTCAGTTATCACCTCCCCAACTACCCTCTCTCAGTTTTTCCCCAACACTGCCTGTTGATCCCCCACCCTTCAGGCTGTTCCCTCACCTCTGCAATTTCTAATCAGTTTTTTTCAATTATTCAATGATCATTTGTCTTTCCACCAAAGAGTTAGGGGTGATTAAGAGAGACTTGATCAAGTGTAATGGTGTACACCTCTGATCCCCACGCTCAAGAGACAGAGGCAGGGGAATCACTGTGAGTTTGAGGGGAGAATGCTCTGCATGGTAAGTTCCAAAGCATTGTAAGACTGTCTTAGGAAAAACGGAGAGGTAGAGGGGGGGATGTGGAAGAGGAAAAGAGGGAGGACAAGGAGAAAGAAATTAGAAAAATGAAAGAAAAAAGAGGAAGGAGGGAGAGAGATGAAGGAAGGAAAAAGTGAGAAATAAGAAAACAGAAACAGGGACAGTGTGTGTGTGTGTGTGTGTGTGTGTGTGTGTCCCTAAGCTCCTTATCTGAACTTTCTGGCACAGTACTAGGTATAACAGTTAGTCTTCTCATTGAAGAAAAAAATAATAAACAAAGGCAGGGCAAGCAAACACTGAGACATGGTAGGTGCCTGGGAAATCACTGATACACTGGCAGCCTTGGCAGTCAGCAAGGAGCAAGTCCTTCAGGCCACCTGCTAGAACAAGGAAAGGCTGGAGATCACAGATTAATTCATGAAAAAAAAAATACTAAATAAAAGGCTGGAGAAAGGGTTCAGTTGGTAATGTGGTTGCTGCACAAACATGAGGTCCTAAGTTCATATCTCCAACACCCATGCACCACAGCATGGCCCTGAAACACCAGGTACGAAGGCCAGCAGTTAGCCAGCCAGAATAACCAAGCAATGCTTTCTGGATTCAGTGAGAGATTCTGTCTCAAAAAATAAAGTGGATAAGTGATTAAGGGAGACACAGGACATGGGTCTTTGGCAGGCACACACACACACACATACACACACACACACACACATACACACACACACACACATACACACAAACACACAGAGTAGTGCATGCCAACAATCCCAGAATTTCAACTCTGGCAGCAGAGGCAGAAAGGTTACCTGTAACTCAAGGCCATACTGAACTACGTAGTATGAGGCCCAGAAAACCTCATAGGATTAGATTTTACACCCATTCAACGGGAAAATGGGCAAACCTGGTACTGGAAATCTGATGAAGTACCCATAATTGGAGAGTTCACAAGCCCTAAGGATGAAATAATTGCTACATTTTTACTAACTAGGCATGGTGTCAAACGGCCTTCTATACCTATAGATTAATGCAGTTCTCAGACCACTCCAATGTTTCTTTGTGCTGTGGATGGTGATTATGATGGAAATCCACAAATGGTCCAGAGACTGTCTGTGGAGTACTTGGCCACAAATGGGAATCTTTATTATGTTGCCTCCCCTCAAAGCTTGCGGACCATTTCATTGGATTTAGCAGAAAGATGGTAAGAGCCAGAGGGCATGGGAGAGTGAAGAAAGACAGAAGTGTCTTGCCATTACAGGATGGCTGAACTCATGAATTCACAGCAGCTCTGATTGCCTGCACAAGACCTACACAAGACCCAGTAGTCACCTGGCATGAATCAGAAAGGAGCTTTTTAGTCCCCACCCCAAACTGAGGAACTATAAGTAGGAAGAGGCAGAGTCAATTTTCAGTGAGGATGTTGCCCTTGGTAGGCCAACCACATTCCAGTGGGTGGCCCCACAACCACTAGAATATAGACACCATGAGTTGGACTCAACAGGTTATTAAAAGGAAAAAAAAACATTAATTTGTGATGGAAGTAGGGTTGGGTTGAGTTTGAGAGGAGGAAGAGTAAGGGTAGACATGAATAAGTAAACTGTATCCGTGAATGAAATCCTCAAAGAATTAAAAAAATATTTGATATTATTTTAATATTGATACATTTATAATAATCTGATGTTACTAATAAATAGAAAATGCAGTTGTTAAGCCACAAGTATTTTCAAAGTTTCAACAGTCCTCCACTTCTATGCATATATAGCTTGCTTGTAGGTAAAAATTCAATGGCTGTCTGCCAATCACTACAGCATAAATAACTTCATTGCTATTGTTATTTCTCCTTGGGTCATACACACACACACACACACACATATGGACTTTTTATGGACTTTTACAAGGTCTGCAGCTTCAGTGGGTGAGTTGTGTATTCTAAGGATGGTAGGATGTTTGCCGCAGGCTTTACTGTTCAGTGTTTCCAAGATGGAGACCCAACTGTGATGCTGAAAGCCACTTAACTTCTTCTACATTGAAAGAAAAGATTTAAAGTCTGATCTTCTCCAGATACAGCCAACGTTCATGCAATATAGAGAAGCCAGAAACACAGAATCCGGCTTGCCCCATATTGCATGGTACTGCCTATGACCACAGAGTGAAGAACCTGGGCCAATGTTCATCACTGGTGCAGAGGGGACACTTGAATTAAGAAGGGAGCCTCATCAGACCCACCTATTAGCCTTCCTGTGAGTGCACTGGCTGTTTTAATATGCATATGAAGCTAATGCTATAACATTAAAATATAGTTATCCAACAGAAAAATAACCTAGGCAGTTTGGGTTGATTATAAAATGCCGTTATCAAATGAGTGTTTGAAATTAGTAAAATATCTACTCAGCTTACTTCACTGTTGAACAAGGAAGCACATTGGCTTTTACAAGCTCTTTTTTCACATGCACAGCATTTTTTTAAAAAAAAAAGCGTGTATGTGTGTGTGTGTGTGTGTGTGTGTGTGTGTGTGTGTGTGTGTATGCAGAAGGGTAAATACAGACATATACATGTAACAGCAAGCATAGCATGTGGGAGTCATGATTGTTAGAAGTCTGTTGTCTACTTTAGCCATTGATTTAGGGATCAAACTCAGAATATGGCTTGGTTCAAGTCCCCGTACCTACTGAGCCATCTTACCTCCCCTTGTATGTAGATATTTATTTATGTAGACATATGTTAGGTACCACTGAAGCATTCCAGACTCTGCAGCATGATGGAATGTTCTAGATTTTTCAGGCAGTGTCTATCACTTATGGCATGCCTTTTAGGTAGCTTAACTCCGGTCACTGGAGCAGTGTTACTTAATAATGAACACAGAAAACCGACCTACATAGTACTTATTGCCTGCCTGAAAAACCGAGCAAGCAACCTATAGATAGCATAGTTAAAGCTCTGAGATGAGCATCAGGCTATGGAAGCCGCATCTCACCGTGAGAATTCTCCCCATCTTGAGGGACGCCTGTGGCCTCTCTCAATAGAAATGCAGAGAGAACTCTATTAATTGTCAGGGTGTGTATGTTCAGACAGTAAGCAAAGAGGATGTAGCATTAATGGGGCATTCTACCATCTACGTTCAGACCCTAGATCTTCTATATCCAGTTTTGCCCAAGTCACTTAACTTCTTTGAAACTTGGTTTCCACATCTGCCGAATGAGAGTAAGCGCAGTACCTACCTCACTGGAGAAGTTATAAAAAAATTACTTGTGTAATGAGTTTAATCAAGTGCCTAGCATAAATGATATCATCCACTACTAAATCTCATTTTCCAATAAATAAGCATTTGATGGATGAGTGTATACACGGACATTTCTACTACGTCCTGTATTCCAAATAGGGTTAACTGTAATTAAAAATATTTTGTGAAAAAAAAAACCATATTTTGTTTGTCTGTTCTGATTTTTGTTAGTTTGAAGACTAATTCCTCTGCAGTTTTTCTGTTGCTATAATGTCAACATCCTGAAGTCTACAATAGACATTATGCCAGCCAGGAACAATACAATGAATGAGAAATGCTATGACCATTTTATGGGACTTGTACAGACAGGGAAACTGAGCCTGAACAAGGCTGGAGAACTTGTAAGAGGCCACCGAGTGGCAAGTAGTGAAACCTGTCTTCTAGCTCATTTGGGCCGAGTGGCAAGTGGTGAAACCTGTCTTCTAGCTCATTTGGGCCTGGTCCCTTCATAACATGGCTTTGCTGGTCATGGATGGAAACATCTTATATGACTCTAAGAAGGGACTTGGAAAGCATGGTCCAGAAGGAAAGGAACTGCAGTATCAGACAAAATCCTGACCCGGGGGCTCTTTCTAGGCACAGTAGCCCACCATACTGCCTTACCTTTCCATGTGCAAATGGCCCTGCTTTCAAACAGCAGTACCTCTAGCTGCTTTAGCCAAGATTGTTAGAAATTTTGTTTATAAATTTGACTAAGTTCTGGAATACACAGTCATGAGTTGCAATTTCATTGTCTTGAGCTTATTTTCTACCTTTTAAACTTGGGTGATGCCATAGACCTAAACTCACTGCCTCTACACTTTGAGTGTTGTATGACATACTTTTCCTGGGGACAAGGAGGATGAAGTACATATACTCTCCCCAGGAAAAGAGGTCTTGACAGAATAAAGTGCAAATACACCTAAGTGCAACTTGTTGAACAAATGACTTTTATTAGGGTTACCTACAGGAATATGGGTGAGGTGTTATTTACAAGGAGCAGAAATGGTTCGAAAACATCTGCATCACCAAAGTTCACCCCAGCATGGGGTACAGCTCATGAAAATTGGAAATCTGGAGCACACTCAACAGTCTACAGGCAGCTCAACAGGTTAGAGTTCGGCCTTTCCGGGTTTCAGTTGGTCTGAACTCTCCCAGGCAGCTCGACTATTCTGTTTCTTCTGTCAGCTCTCTGCTTGCTTCTGTTAGATAGGCTTCTTCTTTGACTGGGATCTTTACAGTCTGGCATGTCTGTCAGTGACTCTCAGCAGTCTTTGGACTATCAAGAAGGGAGGGAGTGAAACTAATGAGTCTGGTCAGTTTCAGAGACTTCCTGAAAGTATTTTGAGTTTCTTTAACTTCCTGTCTTAGCTTCTCTACAGAATTTCACCTCCCCTTCAAATATGCTACTCTTTTACTTCCTATAAGCATCCCCCCACCGTTTTTTTTGTTCTCCTCAAAACAGAAAGCTTTGCTTTCACAGGAAACTGATACACAACTCTGAGGAAGAACAACTTGCCTTGTGCCTATAATACTATGGCTTTAAGAAGCTAAGAAAATGATCCAAGTAGACAGAATGATATCCAGAAATTTCGTTATTCTCATAAGAAATTCCTGGTACTTTTTAATTGCTTTTATCATTATATAATTTTGAAGCCAAATTAGAAGCCTTCAGAATACAGAAAGAAAGAAAGAAAGAAAGAAAGAAAGAAAGAAAGAAAGAAAGAAAGAAAGAAAGAAAGAAAGAAAGAAAGACAGGAGGGAGGGAGAGAGGGAGGGAGGGAGGGAGGGAGGGAGGGAGGAAAGGAGGGAGACAGACAGAGAGGGAAGGAAGAAGAAAATCAATCATCTGTAGAGCATCTGTAGTTTGTTTTCTGCTGGGGATGGAGCTAGTCATGTGCTGATTTGGGAGTGTCTTTTGAGAAATGTGTCACTGGTTTCAATTTTCAGGCTTTGAACCACACCTAGATTTTTTAGACTGCCCAGAACAAGGAGTAAATTTTAAGAGGTTAAATAAGAATAGCTCATGTATCTTTCCATTCCAATTTGGCTTTCCAAATAGATATCTCTGAAAATGCTAGCCGCTCTAAAACGTCTGCGAGTTAAGTGTTGAAAGATACCAGCTTTAAGATCAAGGCTTCAACCCAGAGCTCCACACTGACAGCTAAAGGTCTGTTGTCCTTTGATCCTAAAATATGTGTTTACATATATTTTGCTATCAATTAATTAGTGAGTCCAGTCCAGAAAATGGAAAGAAACCTTGTATCTAATGGTTTTCTTTAGTGTTGTTATTTATCAGATGCTTTGAGTATTAACAGAGGATATGAATTGGGTTGGTAGCAGGTTTTGAGCAGAAAAATAAATTAATGAAGCACAATTTGAAAGTCGGCTACATCATGTCATCTAAAATTTCTAAAGTCGCTAACGGTGTGTCATTTTCATTTTAGAGCACTTTGGTTACTTCCCTGTGTAGGGAAATGAATGAAGAAGGTTGGCCACAGCAGACCTGCATCTCAAAAGGCAGCAAGTCTAACGGCATGTGCAACGTTGCACCTGTAATTATTTTGGGAGTGCAAAATTGGCTACGCCCATAATTGCTCCTATAAACAGCTAATTGTAGCTGCTGTTAGCCACTTGTGGGTGTAATTAGCTACTTGCCCTTAATCTTCATGGAATGCCCAATTCACCCTGTAATTAGTCAATTGTCGATGCTGCTACTTTTGCAAGAGAGAAGAGATGGGATTATTTCCCTTTGAACGTCTAGACTACATCTTTAACTTTGATTCACAATTTATGAAAAGTACGAAGAGAAATAATTGTACTCGTGAAATGAATGCGAGGCAGCTTTCTGTCCCCTACCTGTACCTTAAGAGAGCACATGTTCAAAATAAAAAGCCGTAGGGACAGCTTCATAGTAAAATTTAATTGTGGGCTGTTTATTGTAACCTGGAATTTAAGTTTAAAAATTATAGTTGAATAGTCAGGGTCCCAAGGAGTCTTTGTGTAAGAAAAGCCTTCGAGAAAGAGCCTAAGCCTTTGGAGGGGGATGGGTTGTCCAAGGAAGTTTTGAAAGCCAAAAAATAAAAAAATAAAAAAAATAAAAGGCAGATCGCCTGAGTCTGATTTTAACATCTCTGACCTCAGTACCCTCTTCTGTGGAGTAGGGAAAATGACACTGTCACCTCTCCAGGTGGTATTGAGAACTGCACAAACAACACAGGTTCATGGGAGACACTTGATAAATATTTGCTGATCATAACACGGCAAGCAGAATTCAGCTCCATGTGCTCCTTGGGAAGCAGAGCATGTCTCACCGTGGGACTGAAGTGTAGCGTTGCTGTTGGTTCCTCAAACACCGGGACAGCATATGGAATAAATTTTCCCCCTCTTGCTGACTATTACCTGCTTTCTCATTTATGAATTTTGAAAACTGTTTTATTTTCTCTTCTTAAAAAAAAGAAGAAGAAGCATACATGTTTCTGAGGATGGTTTTGAGACAGCAGCCTGTATGTGATAAACCTCTCACATATAACAAATTCTAGATGGTAACACATTACAAATGTAAATATGGATTTGGATCCCTTTTGGGAGCAGAAACGGATGCTTAGAACTCTAATCCTTGAGACTGGGGAGATAGCTCAGTGGTTAAATCACGTGGTATGCAACCGTGAGAATCTGAGTTCAGATTCCAACAACCTACATAATCTGGAAGCAGCAGTGTCAGTGCATAGAGTTGGGGGCTTAGAGTCAGGAGAACCCTGGAAACTCTTGGCCCAGAAAGCATGGAGTCAAAATACCAAGAGATCTTGACTCAAAGGATGTGAAATTAAAGAAGCAACACTTGAGAATCATTCCATCATTCACAGAGAGAGAGAGACAGAGACAGAGACAGAGAGACAGAGACAGGGAGACACAGAGAGACAGAGACAGAGAGACAGAAAGACAGAGACAGAGAGAGACAGAGACAGAGAGACAAAGACAGGGAGACAGAGAGAGAGGCGGAGGGAGGGAGAATAGAATCTTAATCCTTAAATCATCTTCAAGAGTCAAATCTTCTCCCATTTAAAAGAAACACTCCGTGAGCCACTCAGAGTACCCTGTCCACAGAAGACCAGTGCTAGGGCCAACTCCAGACTGGTGGGGTCTACCTGAAGTTTTTCCACAAATAATCTAAAATCTAGCTAAAACAGTAGCATTCCAGTTTGGAGGAAAAGCATTGTCTGGGAGAAAGATGATATACATCCCAGCGTACATTCAAGCACTCACGTGACCATACCGTGGGGGGGCGGGGTCGGAAGGTGTGGGGTCTGAAGGAGTGGGGAGCGTGGGTTGTGAGGAGTGCTTGTCTCTGTGGAAGTGTGAGTGAGTAATGTTGTCATAAAATAGACTGGACGCATGGGGAGCTTGAAGCAATATCTTTCTCCACTAAACTGCTTTATTACCACCGTACCCTCCCTCCTGGGCATGCAGTCAGCTGAGACTAGGCCAAATTGGCAGTCATTTTCCTGGATCCTGGCAGGTCTGTGATCTCTGGGAGTTCCCAACCAGCATTTCTGCCTCAACCAGCCCTTCCAAGGGTCAGTGACCACCCTGGCACTCGGGCACCAGTTTGCGTGGGCTGGGTCACAAGTCAGGAGCAATATAAGTTCATATCTTAAAGTCACACTGCGAAAGCATTCCCTGCCCCCTGTGGTATTTCACAGTGCCAGCTCTCCTTCACATGTTTTCCTAATCCGCTCCTGTCAGAGCACATCAGGCCGGCATCCTTCAGAGTCGGCTAGAAGCAGGAGACCAAGGGGTTAACTTGATAACATATTTTTATTTTGCTTAAAAAAAAAGCTATAATTTGGGGAGATGTGTTGACTGTTGATAAGCAGCCTTGAAATAATAATAGCAGGAGCTGCTTATCACAGGCAAGCAATAGTTCTATGAGCATGTTCTGGTGGACGGAAAAAAATGGGAACAAAAATTAATAGTGACAGAGCTGGTAGAGACAAGCCACAAATCCGATACCGAGTCATAAAATACAGACTAACCCAATAAACACATGCTACTGTTATTATATTAATATTGTTAAAAATATCATAACATTTTAAAAATGGAAGGGGGTGGAGGAACACTGTTTTTAGAGATAATTTTTACTTTGTGTAGCTTAAAGGCAGATTTTTTTTTCTACTGAAAATACTAAATCCCTAACTCAGCACAGCGAAGAACCTGGCTAAGAGACAGCGTTTAAAACATTGTCCACATTTGTGCCCTCCAAGGGAACAAATGGGAGAGAGAGCTGGCGTTTATTGGAGGTCGTCTCCTATGTGTGACCTCAGGGAACTGTACCCATGGCGTCTCCTGAAGGAGGAATATCTCACACTCTGAACTGGAAAGACCTGGAACAATCCAGTCAGTCCTCTGTGAAGCAAGCAGCTAGCAAGAGGCAGAGAACTAAAGTCCAAACGCAAGGCCTAATGCTCAACTAGGGATGGTGGATCTGATGCTTCTGGAACTCCCACCTAAGTGTGAAGACCAGGAGGCGGGTTTGGGGCTGGGCCCATATGGCCAGAGTGGCTGTTAGTCAAGGCCAGCTGACAGTTACCTCTTCTAGGAGGCTAGGTGTTCCAGAGAAAGCCAGCATGGCACATTCTCAAGTAAAAGCTATAAACAAAAGAAAAACTGAACCAGGACATGGACCCCGAGTCCTCAAGGAGCTACTTCTCAGGCTGAAGCCCCGATACATTCTTTTTCTCCCAACCACACTTGTCCTAGGGAAGACACTGTCTCATGCCTATTTCCTGGGCTGACAGAATTCTGCTTCTGTTTGAGTCTATCCTTTATTCATCCTTCAATAAATATCATCGTTCTAAGTGCTCTTGACATAATACCATTTCTTTTGTTTTTCCTCTCTAAAAATCCCAGAAGATGCATATTAACTACAGGCCACTTACAGGTCTGTTGTGAAGTAGGAAAAAAAAGAAAGAGAGAGAGAGAGAGAGAGAGAGAGAGAGAGAGAGAGAGAGAGAGAGAGCAGGGTCTCTGAAACGTTTAAAATCCAATACTCATTACTGGGGTCTTATTTCATATAGAGGCTGTGTATAATGCTTGACCTTTAAAGTTTAGAAGATTAACAATGAAAAGATACTCTTCTCCAAGGGGGTGTGGGGTGGAACATTCTTATTTTAAGTCAGTGTAAACAAACGTTAAGATGTTACTGGAGATGCTGAATCTTTCCAGATGCATGCGCAATGCTAGGCACTTTGTACCAAGCTCTTCCCTGGGTTCTGTGATTAAATATGCTGGAGGCCATCAAAAGAATGAGCCAGCATGCCTGAATGAAATACCTTGAGTGCTCAGGGGCCCTCTAATCTTGAATATGGTCAACACAATGTAAACTTGGATATCTGTATGAGTCTCAGGAAATGGCACACGATTTACCCAAAACCGCTTTCTAATATTTTTAATCTTCTCACGGCCAGCCTTGTAAATAACCCGAATGAGTTCCACTTGGGCTCTGCATTTTATTTCCATGCCTGCGTTTTCTCTCTGCCCTTTACCCCGGCCCTCCGTGTGTGATGTGGTTTCATTCTCGACAAGACATCAGATCTTGACTTAATAGGCAGCAAGGGTAAAACGCCAGCTCTTCACACACAGGGAACCCAGAGGAACATGCCAGCCTCCTTCCAAGATGTGATAACGTAATCTAAAGCCAGGCCCAGCCTGTCAGTTCAGACCTAAAGGGATTTGATTCAGTGTCAGAACCTTTGGCTCAGGAGGTCACTTTCTGTTCTTGCTTTTCTTATAACAAAAGAGGGGAGGGGGCGTTCCGTGGCAAGGGTGTATGTGTGTGTGAGCGGGGAGTCCATACGCTCACGGTTTTTTCTCAAGCCCCATGAATTCCTCAGCTGCTGTTTGTTGGGCACAGAGCCTTTATTTCAGCTTCCCGCAACATTTTCATTAGACAGAGGCTCTGAAGTATGCTTGAGACGTGGATTGTGCGACTAAAAATCTTAGGCCTCTCCACAAGCAGGCTGATTGAAATCAGCACTATGTCAGGGCCTGTCATATCTCAGAAAAGACATAAAACACACGGAAACATCAATAAGCAACAAGCCCCTGACAGCTCCGAGACATTCCAGCTGACAAGAAGAGAAAGGGGGTGAGGTTAGGGCTCAGGGGGGGATATTTAAAATGCCTAACAGCCAGCAGAAGCGTTGGCAGGTTTCAGGGAGGCCAGGGGAAGACAAGATAAAGTCTCAGGTTATCACCTGGCTCGAGGTGGATCCCTCAGCTAGGCCGCCGGGAAGAGACAATGGCACATGCCTTCCCTCCTCCCCACACCCCCTACCTCTTTATTTTTGAATGTTTCTACCAATCAAACTTCACGAATGGTGTTGCCCAGACAACGTGTGTGCAAGAAAAGATTTTTAAAATGTAAAAAAGAAAAGATGAAGAAATCTACAAGTTAAACAATTCTGCTTCCAGCTACAATGTACAGAAATCAAAAAGGCTTAACAAGGTGGTTTTTTTTCTTCATTTAATTTCCTGTATACCAGAAGCTTTTGTTAAGAGATCAGAGATATTGCTATTTATTGAATTTTTAATATGATCTTTATTAAAAGGCGGCACACATGTTTGGTTTTCTCTCTCTTTCTCTCCCTCTCTTTTTTAACATGCATGGATATAAAAATCAAAGGCCAAGAATGAGCCATGGTTGTTTGATTTGGGTGCTTCTATAATATGGGTGAGGTTTCAGCTATAGGACTCATTTAAAATTTAAAAAATAAAAAACAACAGATAAATAGCCCCCCTATTCTTTATCAGAGCTTTGGTATTTTGTGGGGGGCAGGGGGAGAATGGCCATTGTCTGTTAACTGAGTATTTCAGACAGCTAGAAGGATTAAAAAAATCCTGTCCTCCGATTGTCTATGGTCTCAGGAGGGTGACTGGAAATGATTTGAGATTGAGTTCGCTCTGTCACGGGGTGTGTGGGACACATGTTGGTCCTAAGAGCAGGCTCCTAGCTGCTGTTCTAAGAAAGTTCTTTTTATTTAAAGAAATGCAATCTTGGGAGTAAAAAACTAGTAAATGTGGGTTCTAGAGTCATAGTCATAGTTTCAAAAGGAGGCGCTGTGGTATCTGATTTAGCTCAAGGCTGAGTCTGTCTCAGCTAAAGATCCATGTGTAGACTCTAGAAAACTGGTGTTCTGTCTTCACTCTTTATCCCCTAGAGGGAAGTTGGAGGTCCTGATCTTACCCCTTCAATGAAGCCAAGCGGCCGAAGTGAGCCTATATGCTGACCCATATAGGTGGAGCTTTGGCCACGTGCACTGTTCTTTGCATCATTTTGAGACCCTTCTTCACAGTGGCACAGCCCTTCCAGCTGGCACCAGGATCTTCATCTCTGACTATATTACTTTTCATTCATTTGTTCATTCATTCATTCACTCATTCATTCATTTTTTTTTTGTGCTGCTTTTCTGATGAAATATTTTCTTACTTTTGTGCTTGGTGGCTGCAACAGTTTGGCAGCCAGAGGCTTGGCCGGCAGCACCAAGGTACATGCCAGGAGGATAGCATGAAGGGACATGTGTCTGCTTAGCACTTGAGTGCTGCAGCTGGTGCTACAGGGAAATAAGCCAGGGCCTTGCTGTGGTGTGAGTGTAGTCTGTGTCCCCCAGGAGGGTCGTTATGATGGGATGAATGGATGGCTGTGGGCTGGTCTAGTTAGAGGTTTGAGGGTCACAGGAACATGACCCCGTTACTATGGGACCCTCTCTGACAGCCCACATGGTGGCACAAACACTTTTCCAAATGTCTCTCTGCCACCATGGGCCACATCCAAGACCTGAACCAATGTCTGATCTGTGCCCTCGGACCGTCAAACTTGGGGACCAAATAAAGTGTTTAGTTTAAAAAGTAAGAGAGAGAGAGAGAAGCTTTGGAAGAGAAATGCAAGTAAAATGAATTGTGAAAGGTGGTGTGGGAGAAACTCCAGGAATTTGCACCAAGGGGACTTGGAGGTGGTTTCTCTATGATCACTTAGAACCAGGGTTTTGGATTTGGAGGGTTAGGAGTTGAGGTTTAGTGAGTGAGTGAATGTGTGTGTGTGTGTGTGTGTGTGTGTGTGTGTGTGTACACAAGCCAGTGGTCTCCATATATAAGACAGTTTTCTTGAAAGATGTAAGAGTTTCATACATGCACAGGATATATGATGCTACTTGGTCACATTTGTCACCCCCATTATTCTTTTTTAGCCCTCCCACATCAGTCCCCATTCACTTTTCTTTCTTAATTGTCCCCTATCAACATCTATGTCATTTCTTTTTTGTTTTGGTTTTGTTTTGAGATTGCACATGGTTCTTGCATTTCTGAATGTTTTTTTTCATTTAATGTCTCTATCTCCATCCATGTTTCTCTGACACACATGATTCTGTTCTTCTTTGTGGCTCAGTAATATTCCATTGTACATACACATATATAGATATAGATATGAATGCACATGTATTGCTTCATTGTTTAACCATTTATTTGCTGATGGGGACTTAAGCTGATTTTGTAACTTGACATGTCATGAATGTCATGATCCACATGGCTGCACAGGTGTTTCAACTGCATACTGCATTTGATTCCTTTGGTATGTTTTCCCAGCAGTGGTATTTACCTACAGTTTTTCAGACCCAGACGAGAATGTTGATACCAGGAGTTGTCAAACTGCCACCTAGATTTTACAGTATGATTCACTTTTCATCATCATTTTAATAGAACAGAAAGGAGTCCAATGATTTAGGGGAGGAAATTACTAATGCAATGCTACACTTAGAGTCAACAGTTGCTGCAAGACAAAAAATCTGTACTGCTCCTACCACGTGGATTGCTACTCCAGATGAGAGCTAAGTGACATTTTAACTGTCCAGTTGCAAGCAGCCAAAAATTAGCAGAATCCCCCATTACTATAGAATGACTAATTGTAATGATATGGAGACTGTTATCTAATTACCAGAATTAATGGCTCCATTTTCTTCTCGTTTGTTCTTTGAGAATCTTGTACAATATATTTTGATCGTATTTACTCCTTCTTCACTGCCTCCAGAGCCACACCCTCCTTCCCCACCCACAAAGCTTTAGGTCTTTTTTTTTTCAATCAAGTACAAAGTGTACTGCCCACATATTCTTGGTTGTATACCTTTTTCTGAAGTGTGGTCAACCTACCAGCAGCCTCATCCTTAAGGAAAACTGACTCTCACTCTCCTACCAGCTGTCAGATGTCAGATGTCCTTACCTAGAGGTGAAGCTTTGCATCTACATCCCCCCCCCACACACACACACACACTGGTATTTTATCTGACTTGAGATGGTGCAGGTCTTATGCATGGTATTACAACTTATGTGAATCCATTATCTACAGCAATTCTGTTGGATCCGGAAATCACAGTTTCCATATAGTCATCCACTACCTATATCTCTTATGATACTGCCCCCTCTTTGCAATGATCCCTGGCCCTTGGGGGAGAGGTGTGTGATAGAGATATCCTATCTAGGATTTAGAGTTCCAAACTCTCTTATTTTCTATTACAAACAGCAACATCAGTCTCTGTTAATCTCATTTACTGCAAGAAAGTTTTCTGTGATGAAGCTTGACAAATGGACTTATCAATGGGTAGACTAGAAGTTGGTTGAATACTATGTCTGTTTGGCAGAATAATATTGACAGGTTTCCCCCTAGGGCCTCTGAATTTTCTAGCCACAGGTTCTTGGACACAACATGTGCCAGATGAGAATGTCAACTTGTGTAGTGGATCTCAAACCTAATCCGAGTAGTTGGTTATTCCCGTGGCATTTGTGCCACTATTGCCCAATGAGAAAGCATTGCTAAGCCAATATTATTATTACTGCAGGCATGATTCACAGCTGAAAAAGATGAGTGATTAATTTTCACTCCAGTAGCATAAATAGCACCTTGCAGTGGTGTAAAAGCTGGTCAGTGGAGATAAAGCTTTAAGGCAACTATCAGCTCAACTACTCTGAGTTCTATTACATCAGTATGCTGTGTCTTCAGCAATAGAATCTTATCATCAAATTGTAAAGAGCTCTCAAGAACATTAGAAATAATCTGTAATGGTTGAGGGAGGGTCTGTGGGACCTCACTAGCCAACAACTCCAAAAGAACTAACCCATTGTTCACACTGCAAGTTTTATTTGTTAGCGTGTGGTGTCTAGTAGGGACAATGTAGAGACAGTGTTGTTTTATAAGGCAACACCATTTAAAATGTGTGTGTGTGTGTGTGTGTGTGTGTGTGTGCATTTTAGAATGCTTCCATTCAAGTTTTTCAGAAGTTCTTTAATGTTAGTTATTCCTCTCCACATTCCTTCTCTATTTTGCTCTCCCAGTCCTGCTTGCTTTTCCATGGTACTCTCTAACCCTCTCGACATCTGCTTTCTCTTTCCCTATCTTGAAATCCCACCCTCATGGCCCCTTAGTAGTTTCCTGACTTCTAAGGGGATTTCAAATGGAACCCTCACATCTGAAGACTCAAAGCTAACATCTGAAAATGAGAGAAAATAGACTTTTATCTAGGTTACCACTCTCAGCATGATTGTTTTTCTAGCTTTCTCCACTTACTTGCACATTTCATAATTTTGTTTTTCTTAACAATTGAGTAATATTCCATTGTGTACATGTATCACATTTTCATTATCAAATGATAGGTATGGCAGTTTCCATTTCCTGGATATTATAAACATAGCAGCATAGAAGATGGATGGGCAAATATGTCTATTATTGCATATAGGACTATATGCCCAAGAGTATAATCATACTATAGATCTATCTTTACATTTTTAAGAACATTCAAACTGATTTTCATGGTGGCTTCCCCAGTTTGTCCTCCCAACAGCATTGAATAAGTATTCCTTTCCCATGCATCTATACCAGAATTTGCCAACATTCCTTTTGTTTTTGTTTTATCATAGACATTCTGACTGGAATAAGATGAAACCTTAATATATTTTGACTTTCATTTCCCTAATATCTAAGAATGTTTTAAATATTCCTCAGCTATTTGTACTTCATGTTGTGAAAATGTTTTGTTTGGTTCTGCTTCTCATTTTGAACTGAGTTATTTTCTTGGCATTTAGTTTTTCAGTTCTTTTTTTTTTTTTTTAAATTTTTCTTTTATTGAATATTGTCTTCATTTACATTGCCAAAGGTAAAACCTTTCCGGATATCCCCCCTCCCCTAAGACCCCCATCCTCTCCCCTTTCTCCTTCCCCCTGCCTCCACTTACATGCCTCTCCATTCAACATACTCCCACCCCCCCCTTCGGTTTCCCTTTGTTTGGGCCGCTGTTGAGCCTTTACCTGACCAAGGACCATTCCTTCCACTGATACCCAAAAAGGGCATCTTTCTATACCCTAGATACTAATCCTTCCGTTCTTGAAGATCCCTCTTCATTTAAGTGGTGGTGTTCTTTGATGTATAAAATAATTTTAGTTTTATGAGGTCCTGTTTTTCAATTGTTGATCTTAATATATCTGTACACTTAGGATCCAGTTCAGAAATATCTCGCCCATACCAATGAATTTACATGTATTCTCTACTTTTTTCTCCATCCGATTCAAAGCACAGTCTGTGCTGAGGAGTTTTATCAAGGGTTTGAGATAATGACTTATTTCTATTCTTTATGCCATTATCCAACTTCACAGCATCATTTGTTGAAGACGCTGTTTTCTCCAATGTGCGTTGCTGGCCTCCTTGTCAAGAAACAGATGGCTGTAGAAGGGTGGCCTTATACATGGGTCCCCAGTTATATAGTATCAACCATGTCCCCAGCCAAATCTATGCTGTTTTTTTCTACTGTAGCTTGGTAGCACATCTTAAAATCTAGGACGGCAATATCAATAACCATTCATTAATTGTTCAGGGATGTTTTGACTGTCCTGAGTCTTTAATGTTTCCATATGAAAATAGAGATTATATTATATTTTCAATTTCTGTGAAGAATTGTATTGTCTTTGTATTCCAGGGAGATATAATTAAGAAACAAACAAATGCGGTTTTCTAATATCTGAGACAAGAGATAAGGAGATACATGCCATGCACATTAAAGGAAAAGCCCACCAACAGGATGTTAGAGTTCCAAACATAGATGTAGCACTTCAAGAGTACCCAATGTCATAGGGAAAAAAACGATTTTATCTAAAATTAAAAATTTTAACCAGAGCAAACACCACCCCAAAAAAATACCAGAAGGGGGAGATATGATTAAAATCAGGGCTGATGTTGTTATTGGTAAGTGAGCTACAATCTATACAACCACAGAGATTTGGTATAGAATAAGGGACTGGAGGTGAAGAGACGGAGCTCCCCAGAAAGTAGAAATAGAATATATAGTTACGGGTGGATATGGGTAGAGGACTGGAATAGGAAATGAAATGGGGATGAAGAAGGAAGAGGATGGAAATACAAAGACACAGCTAAAATTAATGGCATAAAACTAATGGCTAAAACTAGAGTCCCCAACTAGATATTTCTCATCACTAAATAAAGTTTCCAGTACCAGGAGTGGATCACATCAATTGAGTCATTGCTCAAAAGGGTCACAAAGGAAGCCCCAAACCACCTCAGTAGGAGAAGACGCCCCTAGTCCTACTGCAACTTGATATTCCAAGGAGGGTTGACATTGATTGGAGGCCTCTCCTTTTCTGAAAAGAATGGAAGGGAGGTCAGAAGGGAAGGTGAGATGGAGAGACAGGAAGGGACTGGGAGGAGAAGAGGGAGGGGAAGCTCCAACTGGGGTATAAAGTAAATTACTTAATTAGTGAAAAAAGTTCCAAGGTTAGTCTCTTTTATCAATAGATTTGCATTCTCCAGAACAAGACCCAGAGCATGACACAAAACATTTTCTGCTTCTGTGGCCTGCTTTTTTGATATATGAAACATCACAAAATAAGCAAATGTCATAGACAGTTCTGTGTGTGCCGTGATTAGCTACAAATGTGATGAGCTTCATGACTTTTTCAATGTTTACAAATTGGTGTGTGTGTGTCTGTGTGTGTGTGTGTGTGTGTGTGTGTGTGTGTGTGTTTTAACATTTGGCGAGCACATTATTAGATAATGGAATTTACAAGCCAACACTCTTTGGGTCTGTGACATTTATTAATACAGAATTTCAATTCAAGGTAAGTATGGGACAGCTAAGGAACTGGTTTGTCTGGGGTGCTTTTGCCATAGGCATTCACATGTGACTCCCCAGGTCTTGTGTTGTAGACCTAGGAGCAAGTATCTTCTTGGGTTCCTGATTTCAAGAAATGAAGAATATTCATAGAAATCAAATGTGTGGTCCTTGATTTTTATCTGTGTAGAAATTATCATTCTGAAAAAAAATGTCCCTTTGTCCATTGCTTTTCAGAAGGAAGACTGATAGCATGGAGAACATTGAAACAGCTTTATATCTGCACTTTGCAAGCAATGATTTCAGACTGAGCATATTGAGTGCGCCTCATGATTCTTCATTACACTATAAACTTTAATGACAATGTCTCACATCTTAAATGTAATTACAACACCCTATACCTTTTCTCTAGATTTTGATAAATGTTCAATTGCATATCATCATGATGGAGGAGTAATTGTGTATTCCATATAATGAATGGGAAAGGAAAGGATATAAACCTAGGAAATTCTCAGGCACACTACCATTACAGATCCAATAATTCAGTCACAGAGGAAACTCAAGAACAAAACAATGGTGAACCAAGCTTTGCAAAGTATTTTCTCTTTGGAAAATTTAATTATATTTTTTATTCATGTATACACCTATGTCTTCAAATACACTCTCCTCTGCCAGCTTCAGAGAGTGATCTGAACTGGGTGGCACTGGATGGGCTCTGCTCAGTCTAATAGAGGGCCCCAGTTGCAACAGCAACAAAAATGCAGAAACTCTGTGCATCTGTTTTATACATCTGAAAGGGGGAAATGGGTTTATTATATAGAGCTGAAGAAGGAAGCAGGTTTATCTAATCTTGGTAAGAAATCTCTGTAGAAGAGTAGTCTCAACTCCAATCATCCCAGAGCAGGTATCTGTGGCTGATGTAGTTTGTGTATAATGTCTTGGAATTCACACTTTAACCAGGGAAGACTTTGCTGTTTATCTCTCTGGATACAACTGTTTTAATCCCATGGATCTTACAGTATTGGAGTCCTGGACATGGCTGTGTTTGTGTCAATAACACACTTTCCCTCAGAACTTAATCTACCCTGAACGCATTCACTCAAGACTTTCTCTAGTCCCCACCCAAGTGTATGCACTTTCTCTAGTCCCCACCCAAGTGTATGCCACTTGGACGAGTAGCTACAAAGGGCAGAAGAGGGCATAGAATCCCATGGAGTTAGAGTTGCATTTAACTATAAGCATCTCTGTGTAGGTGCTGGGAACCACACTCAGCACCTCTGGAGGAGCAGGAAGTGCTCTTAACCACTGAGTCATCTTTCCAGCCCATGAAATCTTTTCATAATATGTCTGGTGTTTTGATTCAACATGGAACAGGAACATACTTTACTCATAAGCTTCATGAAATTACTGTGTCAGCTTGAAAGACTTGGATATTTTGTCATCATCACCCTCTTTCTCTGCAAAGGTAAAACAATGTCAGAAATTCTCCCTTTAATAAGGACAACTCTTTGCAAGGTCTTGGTAACTGTCTTCCAGTCTCTCTTACCATCTTGAAGCCTTGGAAAGACATGGGATGCACTATGTCTGCTCTCTGGGACAACTTTCTGTCCACAACTCTTTCTTTCAACAATTTAGCATGTTTGCCATTTTTATGTTAAATTGAGCCTGATTTTAAAAGAATTTTGAACACCATAACATGGGGCAGGTGAAAAGACTGAAATTATAGGCTGGCCTTGCTTTGATATCTAGGAAATGGCATTCCTGATGAGGACCTGGGACTAGGTTTCCTCAACCACAAACAAGGAATAATATTAGTCATTTTTAGGTACTAAATAATTCAGGTAAAATCTTTAGCACACAATTAATATCTAGTTCCTGGTAATTACTGTTATGTTTATTATTAAATGTTATTTCCAATATTGTTTTAGAGCACTGATTTTTATATATGTTTTATGGATGCTCTCAGTTTTAAATATTTTAAAATTCCTTTTGACACATTATCTGTATTTATTTAGGAATTCAATGTAATTATTTGATCCATTATCCAATCAGGTTAGCATTAATATCTTCTCAAATTCATGTTTTTTTCTGTGTTAGGAAATTATTGTGAAGGATATAAGTTGTAGAATGAAGTGCTGCTGAATACTAAAATGTATATTATCAAATCCAGGCTCTAGAAGACTGTATATCTTGTCTTTTTGCTTATGTTTATCATGCAGTTAGTTATCTGGGTAATGATATAAAAAGATGTTTAATATATTTCAAGGATCATTTCTTTTAAAGGTTAGCTATGTTACATGCTGGAGAGTTGGCTCGGTGGTTGAGAGCACTCACTGCTTGAGGAGAAACCAGGTTTGTTTGCCAGCACCCATATGCTGCCTTGTAACCACATGTAACCCCAGTTTCAGAGGATCCTATGACTTCTTCAGGTACCCACAGACACCAGCACACACATGGTGCGTATACATGCATGCAGGAAAGCACTCGCACATGTAAAATAAAATAAATCTTTAAAGGAAAAAAATAATGAAGTGGAGAATTTGCTCAGTGGTTAGGAGTACTTTCCAGGGCTGGAGAGATGGCTCAGTGGTTAAGAGCACTGTCTGCTCTTCCAGAGGTCCTGAGTGCAAATCCCAGCAACCACATAGTGGCTCACAACTATCTGTAATAGGATCTGATGCACACTTCTGATGTGTCTGAAGACAGTTACAATGTACTTACATATAATAAATAAATAAATCTGTTTTTTTTTAAAAAAAAGGAGTACTTGTCATTCTTACAGAAGATCCAAATTTTCTTTCCAGCACCCACAAGGCAGCTCACAACCATCTATAACTCCAACTTTAGGGAATCTGATGTGTTCTTCTGGCCTCGGTGAATATGTGTGATGCTCAGACATATATGTAGGCAAAACATCCATATACATAAAATTAAAATAATTAATACTTTTAATTTAAACATTTATTTTCTAGACTTTGCTTCCTAAATAGTCTTGATTATTGCCACTTGCTCAATCTTAAATTACTCAAAATATTACAGTTATGGTTGAACTATGCTGTAGGGGCACACTATTGCAGTAGGATTACTTACTTCTGAATATCTGAAATAAACTTTCTATAAGATATTTAGGTAGAAAAGTTATGTGTTTTAAAAGAAAAAAGAAAGAAGAAAGAAGGAAAGAAAGAAAGAAGGAAAGGAAGAAAGAAAGAAAGAAAGAAAGAAAGAAAGAAAGAAAGAAAGAAAGAAAGAAAGAAAGAAAGAAAGAAAGAAAGAGAAAGAGAAAGAGAAAGAGAAAGAAAGGAGGGAGGAAGGAAGGAAGGAAGGAAGGAAGGAAGGAAGGAAGGAAGGAAGGAAGGAAGGAAGGAAGGAAAGAAAATGTATTTTTAAAAAGTTTCCAGTGGGTGTTGTCTACATTCTTTTCAAAGAAAAAGGTTTTAATGAATCATCCAGTTAGCATTATCAAGTAAATAAATGTACAAAGCAAATCTAAAATCATGTGATAATGGCAGTAACTATTACATACTCCTGAGAAGGTTCACTCACTTGTCAGATCCTCTTCATTCACCAGAGCCTATCTCATCTGGAAGCCCTGGATCCTCCTGTTCAGAAAATGAATCACTCTTCCTGTCTTAGGTAGAGTCAAGAGTCACAGACGATACCTAGAAAGACGCTTATCCTAAACACACCTGTAGAATAGAGATCACTATATTCCTACCTTTGAATCCTCAACAAATCTACATTTTTCTTTATTTTGGCACTGTGTGTGTGTGTGTGTGTGTGTGTGTGTGTGTGTGTGTGTGTGTCAGTGTACACATGTGCTTATTTGCAGTGTTGAGTGAGGGTGCACATACACCTTACAGTGTCATGGATATAAAAGGCCACAGGCCAACCTTGGGCTTTGTTCCTACGCCATGCACCTTGTTTAAGACAGGATATCTTTACCACTTAGCTGACCTGTGGATTTCTGGAGACACCCCTGTCTCTATCTCCCATCTCAGGGGCTATGGGATTTCAGAGCTTTGCACCACTGTGTCAAATTTGTATGTATTCTGGGATCTGAGCCTTGGTCATCAGGTTTTCATGACAAGTGTTTATACCCACTGAGTCACCTCCTCAGGCCCTCTCTCTCCCTCTCCTTCTCCCCCACTTATGTGTGTGTGTGTGTGTTGTCTCTTTTTTAAAAGCCTTCCCTCATGTATTATATCCTGACCACAGTTTCCCCTCTCTTGAGTCGTCCCAGTTCCTCCACTTCCCCCAGATATATTCCTTCTCTATTTTCCTTCAAAAAAAGAGCAGGCTTCCCAAGACTATCAACTGAACCATGGCACAACACAGTATAGTAAGACTAGACACATAGTTTCATATCAAGGCTGGACAAGGCAAACCAGTAGGAGGGAAAAGGTCCCAAGAGCAGGCAAAAGAGTCAGACAAAAGCTGCTCCCACTGTTAGGACTCCCACAAGAACACCAAGCTATACAACTATAGCATATATGCAGAGGGTCTAGGTCAGGCCCATACAGACTCTCTTATTGTAACCTCAGACCCTATGAGCCCTGCTTAGTTGATTCTAGGCACCATGTTTTCTCACCGTTCTGGATCCCCCTGGCTCCTACAATCCCTTCTCTTCCTCTTCTGAGGAGATCCTTGAGCTCCACTTAGTGTTTGACTGTGCATCTCTGCATCTGCTCCTATTTATCTCTGGATGAAGCATCTCTCATGTCCATTGGGCTAGGCTCTGGCCTAGAGTACAGCAGAATAGCTTTAGGAATCATTTCACTGACTTCTATCCTATTCCTCTGGGCTCTCCAGCCTCTAGTTCCCAGCCATCCAGCCAGTATGAGGCATGGGCTCCCTCTCCTGGTATGGGCCTCAAGTTGGACCAGTCATTGGTTGGCCACTCCCACAACTTCTTTACTGGCATTACCCCAGCACATCTTGTAGGTAAGAGAAATTGTAGACTGAAGGTTTTGTGACTGGGTTGCTGTCCCTATCCTCCCATTGGAAGCCTTTCCTCATTTCAGAAGATGGTCCATTCCGGTTCCATATCCCCCACTTCTAGGAGTCTTTGCTAAGGCCATTCTTACAGATTTCAGGAAATTTCCACTGGACTAGGACTCCATATCATTTCAAAATGTCCGCCACTTCCACTCTTCTCTCCCAGTACTCTCTTCCTCCATGCCCTGTGCCCCAGGGCCCTGTCACCCAATCACTCTTGTTTTCATGCCCACTCGGTCCCCCAGGCTTCCCATAAAATCTATTCTGTTGCCCTTCCCAGGAAGGTCTGTGTGTACCCATTTGACCCTCCTTGTTATTTAGCCTTTCTGGGTATGTGTATTGTAGCATAATTATCCTTTACTTAACAGCTAACATCCACTTATAAGTGAGTACATGCCATTTATCAATCTTGTGGTTTACCCAGAACAGGATGATTTTTTTCTAATTCCATGCATTCAAATTTCTCTCTAAGAAGATAACATTCATTTTCTCAATGTTTTTTATATTCAATGTAAAAATGAATATGATAATAGTATCTACCCTTCAAAAATATTTCTGAAAATCAAATAAAATATTTGCAGAGTACTTTTTCCATGCCTGCACCATCATAAACCCCTTGTAAATGTCTTCTGCTTTTAAATATTACCATTTTGTTATAAGTCTGAGTACTTAGTTCCATAGAGCTGTAACACATTTGTTTGAATAATATAAACAGCAATACATTGACATAGAGACTTCTCATTAGTTTGTAAAAGATTAGATAACTTGGAAATGGAGTTAAAGATCTTGTCTAATTATGTCTATATTGTATGCTATTAATAATAGTTTTAAAAAGAGCATGCTAGATTTTTGCCCCAGAAGAGTCTCCTCAATTTTCACATAAATATTCAAACTGTGTGAATAAATAAATATGTGAAAATCAGAGACTGATCCAATGATTGGCATCTGGGTTACTCACCCATTTTATCATCCTGTTGGAATGATGCTCAGGAATGTAACATGAGCAACTCCTGACGTCCTACAGCAGGGAGGACAGTGTGGAATCATAATAGCAGGTCAGTACTGCTTCTTGCAGACCCCTACCTGAAGCGCTGTTTGTAAACACAGTAAACCACTTAGAATTAAACTTTTAATTCCTCCCTCTCTTTTTAATTAAAGAAGGTTATGAACAAAAATTTGCATTCATTTCTACGATATTGAAAGTAAGCAACAGGGAAGGAAATATTAGCTGGCTTTTTAATCTAAGCAATCCAGTGGGGACTGGTGACAGCTCTCCGTGAAAGGATGACAAAGTGGGCTAACAGTCCCAGGGAAACTTCAAGTTAGTTTGCAAACTCTCTCACAGACTGTTGCAATTGCTGCTTAAATCTATGTTCTAGTTTCTAAACACTATGGATCCACTTAGAAACAAAAAAACACCCAAGTTAATAAGGAGCTGTGCTACAATGCATCCAAAAAAAATTGAGAAGCAACAGTCAGCTCACAAAAGGAAACGTTCTGTAGGTGACCTTATCCATTCTCATGACTGTGTCACAGTCATAGGAAGTAAGGCCTGAAACGAGACACCCAGGCAGGATGGCCAGGTTCAGTGTGTGGTCCTGCTGGGTACCTTCTAAAGAATATTTGAGAAGACACCATTATTCCCTTCCCGGCACAGCTTGAATGTCACTGTGTTCACTTTACCAAAATGAAAGCATCCATCTCAGCAGCTAGAGGGAAGAACATTGCAACAATGCAGGGTACACTGTGATGTCATCTTACTAAAAATTGCATGTCCGCAGATACGTAGAGTTCTGTAACTCTACTGGGTTTCTATTTTTTCCTTCTAGGGTGGCATCAAAGGTTGCCCTTTTGTGTTTTGACACCAAATGGACTCAAATATGAAGGAGAAAATGCGCCATTGATGGGGCATCCAAGATTCTGTAGATTCTTCACACACACACACACACACACACACACACACACACATACACACACACGGTTTAAGAAGCTCTTGTATTTTTCAAATCCAAGGTTACTGATAACTTTCTTCCACACATTTGTGGCAATCCATGTTACTCTAATGAGTTCAAAGAAGGGAAACTCACTGTTGTTTTGCCTGCGTTTATTGGAACATATGTTTTAACCCTGTATTAAAAATAGCTTCAGGAACCATTGAGGTGCTTTTGAGTGGAGCAATGAAAGCCTCTTTGCAAACCCTTGAAACTTGGCTTCTCAAGTAGCAGTGTGCTAGACTGTTGCAGCGTTAGTGCATAGTCAACAAAGTCTAGACCTTAGCTAGCCGAGGCCTCCTGTGTGACTTTTCATCTGAAAGAAAAGACAAACAACATTTAGATGCTCTTCCACACCTTTCTTCCTCTGATTAAGAGCTAGTATTTATGAGAGGTTATCAAATTCAAAATAAAGTTCCTTCTATTTTTTATTATATCACATGCCCTATTTCTAATTAAAGCCTCTGCATTGTAATGAGTCTTTAATTTATTTGCTTTCAGCTAATGAGCTTTGGAAAAGAACCATATCCATGCATCCTTTCCTACTCTTTAATTTAAAAAAAAATGCAACAAAAAATTTTTGAGGAAATGAGACATCTGAAATCATTAGTCTCAAAATCCAGGCTGGATTTTAAAGAATTAGAGAAGTCTGTGATCTTGTTTCAGACGCAGGTTGATACCCAATCACCCAGCCTGAGCTATCTGATGACCTACCATGGCACACAGTTGAACACAGAACTTTGCTTCCAAATGCTTATAAGGGTACAACCGAGATCCATGACATTTAGCAGGTCCCTCCAGGAAGATGGTGCTGCACACCCTACAGGAATGAAGTGTGGTGTTGTCACTTGGACAGCTGAGAAGCTGAGGCTGTCCGGAAAATAAATTTTATATCCCTTTTCTTATGACAGTTGTGTATAAATAAATACCATCTCCACATTTTTTTAATTCACTAGAAGGATTGCCACATCCAATTTTTCTCATTTTGCTTACTGTTGTTTAAAGGCTATACCATCACGACTAGAGTTACTTTCATTTTAATAAGGTTACCTGAGATTGCAAAGCCATCCTGTCTTTCACTTTCTCTTTATGTCTTGAAATATTGCACGTGTTCTGAGACATCCCCTCTTTCTTTTTTACTTCCTTCTATCCTTGCATCCCTCCTCCCTCTATCCTTCCCTCTATTCTTCCATCCTTCCATCCCTCCATTCCTCCATCTCTCCCTTCTTCCCCCCACCCCATGAGACGTGAAATCATCTCAGTGTTTGCTACCTCATTTTGATTCTTTAATGTGGAATTATCTTTTTTTCCCTTGTAGTACCCTCTAGGGTACTAATCCCTTCTCTCTGCAACAAAGGAATCTGGACTTTTTTCATTAAAGTCCAGTTCAACAAAATACAACCATCTGTTTGACTTGGTGTCTTAAATGTCACTGTTCCTTGATGAGAGAGCAGATGCCCAGTCAACAAGTGCACTGATATATTTGGTTGAATATGAATATCTAACTTCAGGGAAAGTTCCTAGGTGGATATTTGGCTCTGAACCAGTCTTTATTCCTAATTGATGAAAACAAAGGGGAGAGTCTGAGTCATTCTAAAAGCTTTATCAAGTTGTGTCTTAGTTTGCTCTTTTTGAAGATCTGTTATCCTCTTTGTCCCTCTTCTTTTGAAGCTGTTATTTAATTCTGGCTTGGAAAATGTCTCTACTCCTCCCTTTCCACACTGTCTCTTCTGAGGACCTGGCCCTCAACGCGCCCTCTGTTCTTGCTCAAGCTAAACTCCTGGGTGTTTGATTTTCCCAGTCCTGTTTCACCCTTCCTCCATGCCAGTGCTGAGACCTGGAAGAATGCCCTCCCTTTCAAACTTGCCCCTCCCCCAGCTTTAAATCCCACCCCCTGCACAAAGCTCTCTTTATGTGTTCTGTGGTGTTGGAGAAGGCTTTGGGGAAGTGCGTAATGAAGGTATTCATGTATGTGGTTGAGGGTGAGAAAATAGAATGGATAATTGGATTTTGAACAAACAGGCTCATTACCTAACTCAAGACACCAAAACATGAAATGAGAGTAAATGCTTGATGTGTCCCTTAATTCTGTAATATATTCCCAATTTTAGAATGATAGGAGTCGGACATTTTGTTTCTTTTATGTCCAGCCTTTTTCAACAAGGGCTTAACAAAGAACTCCGTGCAACAATAGCCATGATCCTTTGGCAGGAGAGTGGTACAGAATGAGAATTCAGAGGCAGATCAAACTTGAGCACACATTGGGAAAGCTCTAGCTGGCTCCTAGGTGGGGACATAGTAACACCTTGAAAGTCCTCTGAATCCACTCAAGGTCAAAGGCACACTTGCAGAATGGGGCCAGCTGGCACTCTGTCTCCTCAGCCCTTGGCTATGGTTAGGAGGTTATATTTTCTCAGAAGTATTTGGATAAGCTTAGATCTTGTGATTCATCTTGGCATCTATATCATACTGACAATTCCCATATTGACCCTTCTGGTCAATACTTAAGCTCTGAGTTCTTTACAAGACAAAGATATGTAGACTAGTTCATGTCACTTTGCATGGTAGAAATTTGGCTAGAAATTCGGGAGCAGTCTGTGGAAATTGTGTAGGACTTAATGCCCTCTACTTTTCCCACACTTCTGCATAGTAAGCAAAAGATCATAAAATCCGGGAGAGAACAAGTATCAGGGGACTGAGCAGATGGATCACTTGGTAAAGAAAGCATTTGCTTTGCAAAGACTAGTACCTGCAAAAGATCTCCAAAACCTACATCAAAATGCCAGGCTTAATGTCTCATGTGTATAATCAAAGAGCTGGGGACACAGAGACAGAAGGGTCTCTAAGACTCCATGGCCTGATTGAGGAGTTCCAGACAACTCTATCTCAAAGATGTGGGTGGAACTTCTAATGATGATTTCTCAAGATGTCCTCCAGCTACCACATACACATGTGCACATGCATCCTCATACACAGAAACAAGAAAACATACACATGCTTCCACACATGCATGTGCCCATTGAAATGAGAGTATCTGCCCATCACACTTGCTTTCAAGACATATTATGCTAGGTATGGTGTAGACAGTTGTCAAGTGTGAGAACTTGTTGAAAAGCTAATATATAACATGTCAAAATCGTGGAAACAGTGAAAGTCACAATGCAAGAAATGTTACCCCGTTGAGAAAGAGAGTAGTCAGATACAGAAAAGATTCTCAGAGGCCGATGGTCTCTGTTTTAAATCTAAACAATTGCAAGAAGAAGAGGGAGGATGACTGGCCCTAAAGAAATCAACTACTGAAAAGGACAGACGCTCAATGAGAGAAGGAAAGAGGAGCCAGGTTTTGAAATCCAAATCTTCTAAGGCATTTTGGAATGAGAAAGAGCTTGCAGAATAATGAGGCTAACCTGAGATCTGGATTTGAAGGCCTGTTTACAGCTTCAAATGAGGACTGGGCAAAGATACCTGGTGAGGGGAGCCAAAGGCCACTCAGAACATCTGTCCTGTTGAAATGAGTGCTGCTAAGTCTCAGACTTCTCTGCCCCACACACTCCCTTCCATTCTCTACTGGAGGCTCCCAAGAATCTTACCTCTGCCCACCAGACACATCCACCCATTATCAGCTCACTTGACTCAGAGATGAAAGACAGGGAGACACTTAGATGTGCCTATGAATCCTTAGGTCTTCAACACACCATCATAGAAACTGACTACCGTTTTTGTTTACTCCTTGAACAGAAGACCATCACTCTGCTGCAGATGCCAATCAATAAGCAGAGTGATACTCATTCTGAGGCAAGCAACAAAACGAATATCACACAGCAAGAAGAAGGTAGACCAGCACATCATTTAAGTTTTGTGCCAGGGCCCTGGTCACATGAGTTGCAGCCCATGTAACCAGAGATAGAGACCATGTCTACCCATTACTGCATCCATCATGTCTATGGAAACATTGGTTCAGTTTCCAAGGAGCTGGAAACAGGGCATACACTGAAACAGGCACAGATAACATATCAGAGCAGCAAGAAGATAGTCAAAACATAGAGATGGGCCACAAGAGAAGATCCAGGGAAGCCTGATGAGAACTTAACAGACTCCCAAATAGCTCCTTCTCATTCTGAAACTGGAGAAGGAAATTCTAATCTGCAACTCAAAGAAAAGTAGTGTATAAGAATAGCCCAAACACACCTCACTTCCAGAAGATCCTGCTATACCACTCCTGGGCATATACCCAGAGGATTCCCCACCATGTAATAGGGATACATGCTCTACTATGTTCATAGCAGCCCTATTTATAATTGCCAGATGCTGGAAAGAACCCAGGTATCCCTCAACAGAAGAGTGGATGCAAAAAATGTGGTATATCTACACAATGGAGTACTATTCAGCCATTAGAAACAATGAATTCTGGAGAGGGTGTGGAGAAAGAGGAACACTCCTCCACTGCTGGTGGGGTTGCAAATTGGTACAACCACTCTAGAAATCAGTCTGGAGGTTCCTCCGAAAACTGGGCACCTCACTTCCAGAAGATCCTGCTATACCACTCCTGGGCATATACCCAGAAGACTCCCCACCATGTAATAAGGATACATGTTCTACTATGTTCATAGCAGCCCTATTTATAATTGCCAGATGCTGGAAGGAACCCAGGTATCCCTCAACAGAAGAGTGGATGCAAAAAATGTGGTATATCTACACAATGGAGTACTATTCAGCCATTAGAAACAATGAATTCATGAAATTCTTAGGCAAATGGATGGAGCTAGAGAATATCATACTAAGTGAGGTAACCCAGACTCAAAAGGTGAATCATGGTATGCACTCACTAATAAGTGGATATTAACCTAGAAAACTGGAATACCCAAAACATAATCCACACATCAAATGAGGTACAAGAAGAAAGGAGGAGTGGCCCCTGGTTCTGGAAAGACTCAGTGAAACAGTATTCGGCAAAACCAGAACGGGGAAGTGGGAAGGGGTAGGTGGGAGGACAGGGGCAGAGAAGGGGGCTTACGGGACTTTAGGGGAGTGGGGGGCTAGAAAAGGGAAATCATTTGAAATGTAAATAAATTATATCGAATAAAAAAAAGTCGCTATCCTGAAAAAAAAAAAAAGAAACAATGAATTCATGAAATTCTTAGGCAAATGGATGGAGCTAGAGAACATCATACTAAGTGAGGTAACCCTGACTCAAAAGGTGAATCATGGTATGCACTCACTAATAAGTGGATATTAACCTAGAAAACTGGAATACCCAAAACATAATCCACACATCAAATGAGGTACAAGAAGAAAGGAAGAGTGGTCCCCTGTTCTGGAAAGACTCAGTGAAGCAGTATTCGGCAAAACCAGAACGGGGAAGTGGGAAGGGGTGGGTGGGAGGACAGGGGGAGAGAAGGGGGCTTGCGGGACTTTCGGGGAGTGGGGGGTTAGAAAAGGAGAAATCATTTGAAATGTAAATAAAAAATATATCGAATTAAAAAAAAAGAATAGCCCAAACAATTGAAGCAGAAAACACAAACACACACACACACACACACACATACACACAGATACCATTGACTGATTTTTGACGTAATGGAGAAATACATAGGAAGTACTGTTGATTAAACCTCCTTCCAGTTGAGAAAGTTAACTTACTATGCTAAGTATTCAAAATAAATTACAGCTATACTTAAAAAATAGAGAAACTTAGTCTCATTTAATCAAAATTAATATTTAAATGTAATTAAAATAAACATTCAAATTAATTAATAATGGCCAAATGAATGAAATGATTTAATTATTTTGTACATAATTAAATATATAATTATCTATAAAAGAATAGATGAGTATAATATAATTAAGCATTAAGTAACCTATATATATATATATAATTAATTGTAAGAATAAATTATCAAATTCAAAGCCTATTGACAAACTGAGAGAGAAAATACTTGTGAGTGCAAGCAAATAATTCAGACAAAGAACAACTCCTCCAGGACAGGAGGCTGAAGAAAATCTATAATAAAAACTTGATATCCACTTTAGTTTAAAAAAAAGTCAAAAACTGGAGAAATATTTTAAAAGGTTCCTACTTCCTGATTTCACAACATACTATAAAGCTACAATAATCAAAACTGTGTGGTAGTGACACGATGAGAGAAAAGTACTACAATGTAGTGGAATCAAAGATTCAAGGCAGGGAAAGAAAACCTTAGCAGTCAGGTCATTCTGACCAAGGTTATAACACAGCCATCACCATTGACTTGGAATAGGTTTTTGTTTTTTCCAGAGTGGATTCTGAGTCAACTAAATATCCACCTGCAGGGGAATAAGGTCTAGGCCCTACCTCATGCCACAAGAATAAATTGATCAAAGATCTAGATGTCAGAATTTGAGCTAAAAGCATGTCTTTGTAGCTGAGGACCAGTGACAGTCACATGTTGACATGAAGTAATAAAAGAAAATTTGGATAAAGAGAGATCATGGAAATTAAGAGCATCTGTACTTCGTGCATAGCATGTACAGACCAAGAAGATGATCCCTGTGGGGGGTGGGGAAACACATGCAGAACCTGTGTGCAATAAGGAGCTATCCTCCTCTTATTAAGAGGCGAACTCAGCAAAAGATAGGCAACCATGTTAAAACATACACTTCTCCAGGGAAGACACAAACAGTTCAGACACAAAAGAAAAGGCTCAAGGCATCACCGCCTACGTGAAATGCGAGGCACAACAGAGGTGGCACACAAGTTTCTATCCCCTGGCAAGACTGTCACCAGGCTGAAGAGGGTGCCGGATGTCTGTGCAGATGAAGTAGTTCAAAATCTTCATGCACTGTGGGAAGAATTCAAAATGATCCTCGGAGGACAATCCGAAAATGCCCCATGTGGTTAAACATTGTCACCACGTGACCCTACAAATACACTGCTAAGCATATACCCAACGGATTTGAAAACGTAACCAAAAGCTTCCCGGTGCATGTTCACGGCAAAGGTCCTTGGAATGGAGGAAAGAGACAAACAACCGCCAACGTCATCAGCCTATGAAAGATACACGAAGTGCATAGCCGAATAGGGAATATTATTCTGCCTTAAAAAGGAAAACTCCTGATACATACTATAACATAAGCACTAAAGATAGTACATCAAGTAAAATAAACGACACTGGAGGCCTCGTACTATGTGATTCTATTTATATAAAATGCCCATAGAGAGATTGATTGTGAAGGGACGGTAATCCCGGGAGCCGTGGGACATACGGGGCCTATTTTGGAGGTGGTTAGAATACAATTTTCTTTTCTTCAATGGACACCTTTAAACTAACACAGCAGATAATCTCAACTTCACTGGTGAGCAAGACAGAGTGATTAAAGGAATCACAACCATTGAATTGGAGGATCCTAACATCTGGCAAAGAGTGAGGGGGTGGAGGAAGAAATCCTATTGCCAGGAATAGGGTTTGAATTGGTATAATTATTTTAGAAAGTGGCATAGTAATGTTAACAATAACTTCAACACTGGCCTGACCCTCTAGGCTTGTACCCTAAGGCAACCTCGCAGGCACCCAAGGCTATTATCATCAAAGACAAAGCATTTAGAAGCAGAGTGTGCTGTGTGGGTATGGGGGCAAGCACTCTACCACTGACTTACATCTTGCTGCCCTTGCTCCAGACAAAGGAAGAAATCTACAAACAAACTTCATCGCGTCTGTCCTTGGGAATATTATGTTTTAAGAAATTAAGCAGATACGATACGTAAACTACTTCGGGTCAGACCAAGGTGGGGAAACTGCAGAAGGCCTACTTTGATCTCATCTGGCCTTTATTATACACCAAGTTGTTTCCCCAGACATACACACGTGTGCTTGCACACGTCCAACAAACATCCACAAAGGTCCAAGCCACAGTGTGTATAAACTGATGACCTTTGAGACAGGCACAGTGTGGGGAGTGCTCGGAATTTACAGCTCTTGTTTGTTTGTTTTTTAATGAGGATTCTCTTGTTCTATTAAGAAGGAGATCTGAAAGGAGGATGGAGAGTCAGGAGAGACTGCTGAGGAACAAAGGGAAAATAAAAGTGCATTAAAAGCCCTGCACGGTCATCCACAGAGCAAACCTGTTGGCTTAAGGCTGTGGGATTGCTCACCCAGCAGCGAGGCCACATTATCTATGCGCCCGGCTCGTAGCCCTTCCCTGTCCTGCTACTTTGATTTAAGAGCATTAGGAAACTGTGTAATTTTTTTGGTTCTCTTTTTATTTCCATGGTAATTTGTGTCTGTGGGTAAGCATTTTATTTTATCAGAGGCATGGGGCTAGAGTTATTTTCCGAGGCGCTTGAGTTTTCCTTTGATGCCACAGAAATGAAAGGCAGCGCTGCAGACGGTACCCATGCTGTTTGTTAGAGAGTCAGAGGTTAGAATTACATTTGCTGCCATTTATTGTGACTATTCCGTGCCAGTCGTTAGGGTAGCACTTCTCATGGGCACTGCGGTATTATTAATATTGCAGACATCAAAACATTTGTGAATGGGATATAATTGACTTGTCAGTCATATTAACAATGTCCCCCGTGGAATACCCTCCAACAATGGCCAAGCAGAATATGGTTAGGTTATTTACAAGTGACTCTTTTAGTCTTCAACCTTTGAAAAATACCAAAGCTTCATTTTAGCGTTAACACAATATTGAGATATAATTTTGTGACTGATGTATATATGTAAATTGGAGGCAAGGCTCACTCTCAAGGCTACAAGTGAATAATTTTCAAAGAAAGGATTGTTTTAATATGTGAGAAGCCAGCCGTCTTGTGAAAATATTGGTTCAAAATTCTAGATCTTTTTTAAAGAACGCGAGTTCCTTTAATCCATGATTATGATAAAACTCATCAATATTTAAACGATGTTTGAACAGATAAACAAGAATAATTGCAAATAATGCTAAAGCTTAAAAAGGGGGGTATGAAGTAGAAATACATTTTTAAAGTTCCATGTTAAAGATACAGGAAGGGGGAAATAAAAATGAAATCATCTAAGGTAAACTTTTGAATGTTATTTTAAAATCTTCGCTTTCAATCCATGGGTTATGATTAATTTTCGCTTATAATAGATCCTGAGGTAAGAGCAATTGTCTCACTAAAAATAAAATTTTAGTCCTCTTCTGATTGCCATGCAAAATTGATGGGGATATGGGGACCACACAGTTGGTATTCGGAAGCCAGTTTCTAAGAGGTACATAATATTTGTTTTACAAGCAAGTTGGTTAATTTAAATTGGAATTGCATTAATATTTGAGGAAAGCAAAACACACACACACACACACACACACACACACACCACTATTCAGTACAGTCAAGTGCTTTTTAAGCTAATTCACCTGAGAATTTTTACAGTGAGACATGCTGTTTTGTTATTTAAATTTTTACAGAAATATCTAATGAGGAATTAATAACAAGCCATTGTATTTACATAAGAGCATTCTGATTTTTTTTTAAAAAAACAACTTCATCTATATTATCCACCGAGCTCAGAAAGGATTTTCAGATCCCCTGCCTCTAGTCCCTCTCTGTGCACACAGAGTTATTGTTTAATGGAAGCAGTTCACTGACATCAGGCAGGTCCTTCTCTATGACATTTGGAGCTTTTATTATGACCTCCTTTCTTTCATACGGAAGTTAGTGAATTCTCCATGGATCTCAATATATGAATACAAATAAACCCCAACTTAACTGCTAAGAGACTCTCCTATACATTCAACAAACATGCACTGAGCACCTATGATGTGGCATGCATTCTAGCATGTTCTCAATTTCTGGAGGTTAACAAAACCAGTGGAGGAAGCTGGTATCATGTAACCATGTGAACACTTCAGTAGGACCCCAGTACACTGTGGAATAAGAAACTGAGAGACCCAGGAAGAGACAGGATCTAGGCTGGGCTCAAATTGCAGCAAACTCTACTGGTACCCTCTGCAGTCAGATGGTCCTCACTTCACATGACCGACACTAGACAGAAGAAATCAGAATTCAAGAGACGCTGAGCTGAGTTCTCATCCCGATACCTGCCAGACCAGCTCTGCAAATCCAGTCCCCAAAGGTATGGATTTGGGTTTGGCTTGACCAACGTACTGGTTGACGAAATCTGAAATTTTAAGCTCAGAATATAAAAGCAAGGATTCCCAAGAAATACATGTTGGGAGAGAACCAACTTCCAACATATTCCTATGATGTCTAAATTTATCATGGAACATGGGGGCACATGCATAATTTACATAAATAAATGTAAAAAAGTATTAAAATCCAAACTTGAGACCAAGAAGCATTTGAGCATACTTCTTCTGCCTTTGTTCTTCTCTATAAAACCTGAAAGTTCTGATTTGACTCATAGATGCAGTGTATGACATTCGCTTTGGGTCACCAAAACATACATAGCTACAAAACAATTTCTCTGCTCTAAATGAGATTGCCTCAAATTTAAATGACAAGAATTAGTTGTAAAATATCACTGAGGGGAAATAGTAATCAAGATGATCATATTACTAAAATTTACTAGTCTTCAGACAGGATCCCAGCACACACACAAACACACACACACACACAAACACACACGCACACACACACACACACATATATGTATATATATATATATATATATATAGTATATACTATGTATTGCAGTATCTATGCATTACAGTATATATGTATTTGTATTTACTATGTATTATAATATATTTATTGTATCTTATGTTATATACATAAGATATATCAATAAATTATAAAGACACATGCATACACATTCAGATATTAAACATATGTCTATAAGTTATATAGATATACATACATTATAGATGTATATGTTATTTATATTATGTCTACATTGAATATAGCTATGTGCCTATCACTATACATGTACATGTTGAAGATCCTTTACATAAAAATCTGTGATAAAAGCATATGTAAAAAAAAATGTATGGGCATTGCTCAAAGGTGGAAATGTTGGTTTCATAACAGTGCAGTTCTTTAATATTTTGCCTGTGGTATTTTTGACTAGGCAGAGACTGAAAGCCCCAGGGAAACCTCAAGTCCCAAAGCTGTATCTTGTCACACTACCTGATGAGGCAGGTGCCTGATGCTTATAAGGCATATTTTGGGTAGATTTTATTAACAACCTATCAACATGAATAAGGCCTTGGTGTCAAGCTTATGTGAGCTCAACTGACTGCACCTGCCACCAACAAAGGTGCATGTTTTGTGTCATTATTCTAACGCCTTTCCATACCTATTCCATGGGCATGGAGACTGACATAATAAAGCTGGTTACATTCATTCGTACTGATATAAATCTCTCTTATGAAATTGTAATAATGACCTTGTCTTAGGTTTCTTGCTGCTATGAAGAGACCCATGACTTGGGCAACTCTTACAAAGGCAAACATTTCATTGCAGCTAGCTTACAGTTTCAGAGGTTCAGTCCAAGGCAGGAAGCATGACATTATGTAGGCAGACATGGCACTGGAAGAGCCAAGAGTTCTACATCTTTATCTAAAGCCAGCTAGAAGGAGACCCTCTTCAGCAGGCAGCCAGAAGGGGGCTCTTGTTCACACTGGGCAGATCTTGAGCACTAGGAGACTTAAAAGCCCATCTACACAGTGACATACTTCCTCCAATAAGGCCATACCTATTCCAAGTCACAGTTTCTAACAGTGCCACTTTCCGTGGGCCAAGCATATTCAAATCATCACAGATGATGAAATAATTTTTAACCCTTTTGTTAATATTACATGACTGTCATTTGTTTCCCTGTAAGTGTTGGGGTGGTAGGAGAGCCTTACAGTCCTGAGATAGGGAGATGCTGAACTGAGGGAGAGCCAGACATGTTTGGGTGAGACATTGGTCATTTGAGAAACTCAAAAGTAAGCACATCTCTCCAACTATCATCTGGAAATAAGACCCTTTAAAACTTTTTAAAGGAGTGTGATGGTTTAGATAAAAATGTATTCAAAAGCTCAGATACTTGAATGCTCACCCTCCTGTTTGTGGAACTGTTCGAGAAGGGTTAGAAGGTGTGCTGTGTTGAAGAAGGTGTGTCACAGGGGTAAGCTTTGAGGTTTCCAAAGACAAATTCCATTCTTGGTGTGCCCTGTTTCTCTACTTGGAGATCCAGATATATTTGAAGCCATATGTCCAATTAAAGGCTTTCTTTTATAAGTTTCCTTAGTCATGGTGTTTTGTTACAACAATAAAAAATTAACTGTCTTAGATAGGGTTTCTATTCCTGCACAAACATCATGACCATGAAGCAAGTTTGGGAGGAAAGCTTACACTTTCCACATTGCTGTTGATCACCAAAGGAAGTCAGGACTGGAACTCAAACATGTTAGGAAGCAGGAGATGATGCAGAGGCCATGGAGGGATGTTATTTACTGGCTTGCTTCCCCTGGTTTATCCAGCTTGCTTTCTTAAAGAACCCAGGATCACCAGCCCAGGGATGGCACCACACACAAGAAGCTAGGCCCTCCCCTACATTGATCACTAATTAAGAAAATGCCTTACAGCTGGATCTCATGGAGGCATTTCTTCAAGGAAGGCTCCTTGCTCTGTGATAACTCCAGCTTGTGTCAAGTTGACACACAAAACCAGCCAGTACAGTAACCAAGAGAGTGAGTTTTCAAGCCCTTCCAAAAAGATGTCCACTTATCATTCTGCTCTTTTGTTTCTTCTTTGTTGGGAATCCTTTGGTGGCTCATAGAATAGAAGGTATGTGGGTTTTAGAGCATCAGTTTTATTACCTGAAAAACAGAGGTGGCATCTGCAATCTGATACAGACCTTCATTTTGTCTACATCAAAACATAGTTTAGCAAAATTTGCATTTGTTCAAGAACCTTTCAGTGTCAGATTCATTGGTAGGACAGGAATTTTTCGATAACTAAGAAACTTCTTTGAGTTGCTTTGGCCTTCCCCCACTTACTCTCGGAAACTGGTGTACTACAAGCAATCTCTATACTGAGAAGCAAGAAATAGAGAAGACTCCTGTTGCCAAGATAGAAAGTGCTAGCTAGGCTTTTAAATTGAGTTCCCTGAAGCTTCCCTCAAGTTAGCAGAGTTGTCCAGTGGCTGAATTCTCTACAGGATCTATTCTACAGAAATTTTCTAGGTCTAAAGTCTGTCTTCACTCTCATTTTGTGGTTGTGTTTCAGAAACATCCCACAGTCAAGGCTGAAAGCACTGCATGTAGGGACCACCTGGGCACACGAGGCTACTGACTTGGTCACGGTGCAGTCAAACTGTACACCAGTGTTCCTGATTTTGCAGAACTTCTAAATAAGTACCTGTGTGTATTGGTTTATTATTTCATTTGTGCACGATGGTATAGTAAGAAAAGCAACTCTCTCTCTCTCTCTCTCCCCCCCCCTCTCTCTCTCTCTCTCTCTCTCTCTCTCTCTCTCCTTCCTTCCCTCCCTACCTCAAAAATGAAGCCCTAATGTTAAGTCAAAATGCATTTGTATGAAAAGAAAAACAATTTCTGGTACTTTCAGGTTGCTGTTGAGACTGCCTGTGAGGCAACAGGGTCACTAAGTGTGATGTTGGCCACAAAACCATAAAGGGCTTCTAGGTGGCCCCCTGCTGCAAGTCTCTGGAGGAAACGAAACCATCCTTGTCACACTTCATCCTTCTTGTTGAGCAGAGATTGACATGTAAGTATGCTATGTTACAAAGCTCTGAGAGAGTGGCTCTCAACCCTGCTAATGCTGTGACCCTTTAAGACACTTCCTCCTGTTGTTTTGTTGTTACAAAAATGTTTATTGTTATTTTGTAACTGTAATTTTTTCCACTGTCATGAATCATAATATAAATATCTGACATGGAGGATACCTGATATGTGACCCCCCCAAAAGGGATCACAACCCACAAGTTGAGTACCACTGCTCTAAGAAGATGCTGGTGGCTTATGTCATACTACTTACTCCCAGGGAAGTTTGTCTCCCAAGTCAGGATGGAAAGCTTCCTTTAGGAGGTCAGTGCTTGGAAGCATTTGGTGACAGTCACCTACAACTATACCCAATCTAGGATTAATGAATAAAGTAATAAGTGAGCAAAAATAAAATTTTAACTGATATGTGTGCTTGCTACAGTGGTTGTTCTACACTGTATCACAAACATGTAAAGAATGCTGCCTATTGCATATGTATTGGGGAAAGGCAGCTGTTGCATGGAGTCTTTAACTAAATTTGCCAGCTGGGATAGCAAAGGCTCATGAAGGCTACAACTATTTTGTACATGCAGATAGATTCTGATCTTTGCTATACCCCTACCTCAGCTCAGACACTGCCTCCAAGATTCTGACAGCACACACTACTAAGCTGTCTAGAAGCCTCACTCTAGAGCTTTCCTGAGCTGCCTAGCCCTGACTCACCGATTTCTTTTAGACAATTTCCCTGACTACCATCAAATATGATATCCTCACAAAATCAGCACATCTGGGCCTAGAGAGACCATAACTCCTGATATTTCCAGCCGTCAAACTCCTGATAATAACTCTCTTGGGAGTTCAAAGCCATATCATTCAACATTTCCCAGCCTTGCCATCCCCAACCTCATCACAGAAGGGGTACCTCTCTGCTCACTGCCTGGCACCAAGCTCCTCCTGGATACCTAGCCTCTGATTCAGACTCCAAACCAATACACTGAAATCTGTTCACAGTGCTCGGGAGCCAATAGCAATTGCTGATGCATGTTTGGATTAGCTAGATATTATTACAGTATCTGGCACAAATTAGATGAGATAGCTCTTTAGTATATACGAAAATGTGCCTAGGACTTAATGTGCTGTTTACAATGCTGTTTTCTTTTTTTTTTTCTTTTCTAAATTCTTTGTTTACATTCCAAACGCTTTCCCCTTTCCTACTTCCCCCCTCCCCATATGTCCCATAAGCCTTCTCTACACCCATGCTCCAATAACCTCCCTCCTTTTTCTCTATCCTGTTACTCCCCTACAATCCTGGATCAGGCCTTTCCAGGATCAGGGCCCTCTCCTTACTTCTTCATGGGAGTCATTTGATATGCTACTTGTGTCTTAGGTATTCAGAGCTTCTGGGCTAGTTAATATTCACTTATCAGTGATTGCATTCCATGTGTATTCTTTTGTGATTGGGTAACCTCACTTAGGATGATATTTTCCAGTTCCAACCATTTGCCTACAAATTTCATGAATTCATTGTTTTTGATTGCTGAGTAGTATTCCATTGTGTAAATGTACCACATTTTCTGTATCCATTCCTCCATTGAGGGACATCTGGGTTCTTTCCAGCTTCTGTATATTATAAATAAGGCTTTTGTGTACATAGTGGAGCATGTGTCCTTATTACATGCTGGGGAATCCGCTGGGTATATGTCCAGGAGTAGTATAGCAGGGTCCTTCGGTAGTTTCATGTTCAGTTTTCTGAGGAACCTCCAGACTGATTTCCAGAGTGGTTGTACCTTCTTGCAATCCCACCAGCAGTGGAGGAGTGTTCCTCTTCCTCCACATCCTTGCCAACACCTGAACAATGCTGTTTCATTTTAGAGAATTCCAGCCTCACAGTCTGTAAATTTGGACATTTCCCATTCTCTGGGAAGAAATGGAGGGGTAATGCAGGTAGGAGAGGAGAGGAAGTTGTGATCAGGATATAAATTAAATAATGAATGAAAAAATAAAGGATATGAACAGTAGTTCAAGGTTACCATGAGGATTCAGTAACATATCCAATCAGTGTAAAATGCCCTGCACATAGCAAATTCTCCAAAATACTACAGTATCCTCTTTCCTTTGTAAGATTCTTCCTCCACATCTGTCTCCACCCCTCCTCTGCTTAGGTCATCATTTGAACTACCATTGACATTTGAAGGACCATTGATTGAGGACCATTGATACACTACCTCTCTCTATGCCTCCTACAACCTGCTGGGACCACAGAGGAAGACATGGGAACCATGAGATGAGTACAGTGGTTGTGAAATGGATCACAGATCTGCTCTTCTGATGACAAGTTTCTAGCCTCTAAAAGAAGCAAGATCTCTCTTGTGGGAGAGATTTTAGAAGTCTGTTTGTCATCTTTCAACTGAGCTTCTTTGGAAAGCAAAGGAAAATGGCAGGTTGTGTTGTGTTTATCATATCCAGTGTCAAACAAACATGAAATAACATGTGGGGAAGGATGACATCACAAAGCACCAATCTGACACATAGTAGGCGTTTAACGATAAAAAGGTTTAGTGCAGAGCTGACATGCGATCAACACATAGTGTTCCCAGTCATGCCAGCTGTCAATAGCTACTCTCTTCATTAATGATCAGTGCCCAAATGTTAAATATGAATGAAATAGAATACATGAGTATTTATGTGCAAAATTTGGTATGAACTCAAATGTGTATGTGTGTATATCACTAGAGTGTATATTTGTAGTCTATAAGCACCTGTGTGAAGTTACACACAGAGAGGTCAAAGGATCCTGGCTAACCTGCATTGTTTCTCTGCATTATGTCCTCGAACCTGATTAACATCCTGTTACTCTTATTTCTGACCCCAAAATCATCTGGGGTTAGCCAGTATGGCCAGGGCTGCAGGTGTGCAAATTCAGGTTCTAATTTTTATGCAACAATTTTTGTGCAACAAGTGCCCTTATCCACTGAGACATCTCTGTAGCCATGAACTTGAACTTTTTGAAACTTTAATTTCAGGAAATAAAGGGGATTGAAGGGCATGTACCTTGACACATGAAGTATGGGTTGTGGAAAGCTGTATTTGGGTCTTGTCAGTTTTCTTGAACTGCTTTTTTAAAAAATTTGTTTGTTTTGTTTCTGTGTTTGCTTTAGTTTTGTTTCTGTTTGTTGTTGTTGTTTCCATATCCTCTATGAAAAGGGAAACCACATTACTTATTGCAACCAATCAAGTCACTTGTTTCAAAGGATCTGGACTGTGCCAAAATTGGATGCTGCAACCGGTTGATCCATAACTCATGCTTTTCCAGAGTAAAGTTAATTACAAATGAAAAATATTGTTTACAGAGCCAGTAAGCTGGCTTGGCAGGTAAGGGAATTGGCAGCCAAGTCTTGTGACCTGAATCCCATTCCAAGTACCCAGATGGTAAAAGGAGAGAGTTAACTCTGCTAAGCTGACCTTTGACCTCCACTCACACACCACACACACACACACACACACACTAAATGTACATTGGAACTTAAAATATTGTGCTTGCACAAGCATTGGGGGGAGGGGAGTTGAATCTGAAGATGAAGGCAAATGCTCACAGAGCAAATGTCTTACACCTATGCAGGCTCCCTCTTTAGTTTCTTCTATGGGGTTGCTAAGTCCATATGGGGATATTCCTCATGCACAGTTATGTTGAAGGCAGATATAGGAGGTTAAATTGTCAATCCTTTAAGATACAGGATATATGAGGACAGGAAATCACTGTCCACAGCCACATGTTAAAACTTCTGGTTTTCAGGTCAGTGGGAAAAAATGACATCTCAGGATTACTTAGGCGGGAATATGTGACGTTCAGGCGCCTCACTGAGATTCTTACACAGGAAACAAAAAGAGTGCTTCTGGGTTTTATCTTTCTAAAGCCTTTTTGTCTCACAATAAATATTTCTATGAGGAAGAGCAGTTTTCTGAACCTTGAGGACATCTTCTAGTACCGACCATGACAACTACTTAAACCACATTTACAAGTGCTGAGTAGTTGATCTAGTCCTTAATGATGTTCCCTGTCTCCTCGGCATCTGATTGACACCAAAAATAATAAATTAGAACAGAAAATGATTTTACGAGATCTCTCGACTGACAGGCTGCCTAAGCATAATATCTTCCATTACATTTGACAATGGATTCTATACGGTTCAGATCTGAGGAAGGAAGATAGGATTGTGCTCTGATTCATGATTTTTATCTTGATTCATCTATCTCTCGACCATATAAAATTAATTTGCCCACTTACAGATTCAGGCAGTGAAAAGTGGGTACCAAAAAAAATCATTCTCTGTGATGGTATAAGCATTCTTGTAGGCAGCCTTTCACACAGATGGGAGTGAAATAATAAATTAATAATCATCGCTCCCAGATTATCTGTGACATAGCTCCTAAGACACCTATTTCCTTCATCTTATCTTGTGAATTTATAAATTCAAAATCAATACTGATTCCTGCTGAAGTACCCAGCTACATTTGAGAAATCATTTTTAAAGAGCTCCTCTTGTCACTGGTCAGCTGTAAGAGTTTCCTTGGGGTGTGTATTCACACAATATAATGAATACATAGGGTTTCTTTTTTTTTTTTAGCAGTGAGTGAGCATACCACAATTAATTTTTATAATTACCTACAAGGCAATGGATATTTACCATTATATTGTAATTGTTTCTTGTTTCTGTTTTGTGTTTGTTTTGGTAATTCACAATAGATTTTCGTTTCTCGTGTTGAGGGAAATAGAAAGAAAACAAAGTAAAGAAAAGGAAGTCTAAAATAAACCTACTTTTTTGTTTAAAGAAATGAGTCATGTCATTGAGGATAATTTTTAATTTTTACTTGCTCCTCGAGCCCTCCTGATACATGGGTTTTTCTCCATGGAAGACCTTAACCACAGTAGCCATTGGCAGCTGATGATTTTTATGTAAATAATTTATAAAGCTTCTATACACTTATACTTTTACAATGAAAGAGGGAGAGAGACAGAAAGAGAGCAGAATCGCATCTTAAACTCTGTTTACAAATTTACCTTGGCAGGCCCTCTCACTGCCAATAGGAAGCCACGTTGCATATTTAATTTGCTCTTTTGTTACAATGGGGCTTAGGTTAGTTAATTTCAATTTTCGATTTCAAAAGCTATCAAATATGGCTCAGATGAGAAATCAATTTTTCTCAGCTGCCTCTGTTTTTGTGATGGGCAGTATCCCATTGGCTGAAGGTGAACCACATGACATGGCAAGAAATTAGTTCACCAGAGCCGTGTTGCTACCACCTCAATTACTGCCTGCCTCTTGTAATTTAGCCTTATAACACCTAATTTCAAGACAGAACTCATATTTAATTCATGAAAGCTTCCACAAGAGTAATTGTGAAATAAATTGCCGTAGAAGATACCCATTTGTGACTCGTTTTAATTTTGTGTGCTACTAGCACGCTGTTTACTCTACTTGTTTAACACTTTAGTACAAACATTTTTTTTTTAATGTTGAACTTTATGTACTGATAGCCACATACTTTGGCCCATTTTCCCACACTGCATCATCTCCTCCACTGGGATTTCCTTTCATGAAACTTCCACCCAGTCAGTGGTGATTCCAAAGGCTGTTTAAAAAAAAAAAAAGAACTTATAATCTCCTAATTATTGAATGTGTTGTTATGATCTGTACAGAACTTTAAAAGTAGCAACTGAAATCACAAATGACAGTGGATAAATGGTAGTTAGATGACAAGGATCATTCAGGGGGGCAAGAAATAAATCTAGTTTAATTTAAATAATATTTTAAACAAAGGCGTTCATTACGCATATTGACATTTCATTTCAACATTGGTATATGTTTTAAAATTCGCAAACCAAAACATATATATTTCCTGTGTGTACACACCATTTTGTCCTTTTCCTCCCTGTTGCTATGCCAACAAGGTGGGTGAGGCCTTCTCAACTGCCAAACTCAGCTGTCATCCCTTCACCCTAAAAGCCTTATAATTGCTTTTATTTGCATACGACAATTAGGCAGGATGGCTCACAGCGAGAAAAACCAACCTTTCTCTCCCCAAGTGCACACAGCGCCAGCCTGTAATTTATAAAAGATACGCGCCATGTGGCGGAGCAGTAAAATAGAGTGATGAGCCCTTTCATCTGATTGTAAGCCATTAACAAAAGAAAACATCCCCTTTCAGGCTATAAAAAATGCCTATCTGGTGTGAACCTGCAAAATCACAAAGTGCCCCCTCCCGGCTCCCCCCACACAGACCCTTCACGTTCATTATCACATCGAACTCAAAAGGGGCCGTAGTAAAAGAGTTACATTTGGGTGTTTATGAGTAATGGGGTGCAAATAAAATCCACACTGGGCTAAAATTGCATCCAGAGCAGAGGATGCTTGGGGGTAGATTTCTTTTTCTCTTCTTTTCTTTTCTCTTCTTTTCTTTTCTCTTCCTTTCTCTTCTCTTTTTTTCTTTTCTTTTCTCTTCTCTTCTTTTCTTTCTTTCCTTTTTTTTGTTTCTTTCTCTTCCTCTTCTTCCTCCTCAGATCTGCTCTGCAGCACCCTGCATGCTGAAATGTCATATTAATATAGTCATTATTACCCTTTTTCTTCAGGGAAACCATGGCAGGATTTTCCAATCAGCACTCAGGTCTGTGAAAGCTCAGGTCAGAGGGAATGTGGATGGCTTAAATCACCCTCCGTTTCAGTTTTCAAAAGGTCTTCAAAAATTAGTGTCTAGTGTAAAAGGTCAAAACATGGCTGGGAATCATTTCAGTGATTTATTGTCCTCATTTGGGTTTTTTTTTCCTTGTGACTTTAAGCCCAACCATTAAGATATTTTAATTTTGTTCTTCCATATTGTATCAACTCTAAAATTTTAAACAGATCTATTAAGGAATATTTGAAGTAGCCAATAAGTTGTAGGGTCTGTTTTCTTGGGCCTCACTTAAGAGAATTTGTTTTGGATACGTGTGACCTTTACAGAGATGATATCAGATCTGGATTTCATTTTCTAATTTTCTTATCTTTAAAACTGCTGTCCTATCGGCAACCAACAAATTGGGAAAAGATCTTCACCAATCCTACATCAGATAGAGGGCTAATATCCAATATATATAAAGAACTCAAGAAGTTAGACTCCAGAAAACCGAACAACCCTATTAAAAAATGGGGTACAGAGTTAAACAAAGAATTCTCACCTGAAGAACTTCGGATGGCGGAGAAGCATCTTAAAAAATGCTCCACTTCATTAGTCATTAGGGAAATGCAAATCAAAACAACCCTAAGATTTCATCTTACACCAGTCAGAATGGCTAAGATTAAAAATTCAGGAGACAGCAGGTGTTGGAGAGGGTGCGGAGAAAGAGGAACACTCCTCCACTGCTGGTGGGGTTGCAAATTGGTACAACCACTCTGGAAAGCAGTCTGGCGGTTCCTCCGAAAACTGGGCACCTCACTTCCAGAAGATCCTGCTATACCACTCCTGGGCATATACCCAGAGGATTCCCCACCATGTAATAAGGATACATGCTCTACTATGTTCATAGCAGCCCTATTTATAATTGCCAGATGCTGGAAAGAACCCAGGTATCCCTCAACAGAAGAGTGGATACAAAAAATGTGGTATATCTACACAATGGAGTACTATTCAGCCATTAGAAACAATGAATTCATGAAATTCTTAGGCAAATGGATGGAGCTAGAGAACATCATACTAAGTGAGGTAACCCAGACTCAAAAGGTGAATCATGGTATGCACTCACTAATAAGTGGTTATTAACCTAGAAAACTGGAATACCCAAAACATAATCCACACATCAAATGAGATACAAGAAGAAAGCAGGAGTGGTCCCTGGTTCTGGAAAGACTCAGTGAAACAGTATTTGGCAAAACCAGAACGGGGAATTGGGAAGGGGTGGGAGGGAGGACAGGGGAAGAGAAGGGGGCTTTCGGGACTTTCGGGGAGTGGGGGGGGGCTAGAAAAGGGGAAATCATTTGAAATGTAAATAAATTATATCAAATAAAAAAAAAAAAAAGTTTAGGTTCAAAAAAAAAAAAAAAAAAACATTGATGCATAAAAAAAAAAAAAAAAAAAAAAAAAAACTGCTGTCCTGAACATTGAAACTGGGACCTCTTTCTTCTTCTGAGAATTTGTTTTAAAAGCAGTCAACACTGTATTTTATTCACAGCTTACTGGATAAATATTGATCACGCATGCAATTTGGACCCAGGATCTGAAAGTAGATGTAACTGGTCTCAAGTCACACAGCTGCACATCTATCTCTGTGCTTTAGAAAGGGAGATAATTAAAATAACATCTTGATGTATTTCATCTAGATTGCTCTGTAATGGAGTTTTTAATTCAAACATACACATGTAAACTATGGTAGAGAATTTGCTAATGCCATAAAATATAAAAGTATCAAAAGCATGAGAGTCAATTCAGAAAACAACAATGAAATTCAACCCAAAAGCATTATCAATTTCCAAAAAAAGGTTAAATTTCTCCTAATATTGGAAAATTGAGTTAGGAGAATCACTGTGAGTTTGAGGCCAGCCTGGACTACCTATCTCAAAATGAAACTGTTAAATTTCTTCATAAAGTCTTAAATATCAGAGTGTAAGTAAAGTTAAGAAACATAGCAAACTTACATGTTAGTGATAAGAGGCATAAACTATAATCTGCCCTCCCAAAAAATCCCTAAGTCCCAGTAAATAGGTGAGCATATTGAACTTCACTGATACAGAAATACAAGTCTTAGGAAGTACATAGTTTAACTTTTCACTTGTCAGAGTGTAAAGATTAAGATGGTGACAACTCTAAGTTGGTAAGGACAGAGAATGAATAAGAGTCCTGGGGGTATAGGTCACCCCACTTTTCCAGAAGACAGCTGACAATACACAGACATTTGAAATGAGCCAGTTACTTTAGGCAAGACTTTTACTTCCAAAATTTATTCTGGGGTAGTTCAGAGAAGAATGACAAGACCTACCAAATAAATGCCTCCCATTAATATTTGCTATTCTGTTGATACCAAAGTTTTGAAACAAGCAATGTATTTGTTAAATAAGTGGTACCACGCCCCTGTGGTAGAATACCACATAACTATAAAATCCCAGAATTGATAGTCTTTATTTGCATGACTGTGAATCAATAGATATATTAGTTATACATAGTAACATAGATTTTAGTACAGTCATGTTTAGATGTACATTGAAGGGAAAAGAAAATCATATGTAATGTATAATTCTGATCATAAAATTTATCTATAGACACAATTGTGTGCCCTTATGTGAGTATACACACACATACACACTCACACATACACACTCTTATACATGCACGTGCACACAGTATGACAGAATACATGACAATCAGATAGAAATAGTTTTCAATAAGGTAGGTGGACTTAGAAGGCACTATACATAATTAATTCAGAGCAAGCAGAAGTTTTAGTGGAAAGTTATAGTCATGAGTAGGTTTATAACAAGTGGTTTCATTTTTCTTTTTGTTTTCTGTGGAAAGGTTTGCTTTACTTACCTCATTCTTAGATCAGTCCTCTCTGTTTCTTAAATCTACAGGAGACACACACTTTTTTAAAAAAAAAAATAGAATTTAACAACTGTGAAAATTCACTCAGAAATGGTAAGGTGATGAGTAAGAGTCTAGAATCTCTGCTGTTCGCTCCCAGAGTCACTATGAATAATTTAAGAATAAAGAAAATAAAAATAATGTCCTGGCCCAACAGGGAGGCTTCACATCAGGAAGGGGAGGCAGACATATCCAGAGATCAGCACCTTCCAGGGATAGTGTGGATCCACCCTGATCATCAAAGCCTGTGTCCTCCTGGGTGGCCAGGGAGGTATAGTAAGTGCTGAACAAATGTCAATGGGGTCCCTGGGATACAATCAGAAGCACTGCCACCAGGTAGGAATCCTGACCCAACATCCCTGCTAGCGCTAGAGCCAGCTACATCCTTAACTGAACTAGAAGTTTCCTCTTACTGGAAAAATTAAGCTTACCCACTTTACTGAATGTTTCATCTCATGTAAACTACCCGACACTTTACATAGAAATATGCGGATGGTTATAAAAACTTTATTTCAAGGCGTACTTGGCTTAAATAAATTCTTTATTCTCTTTTGCACTGTGCTATTTGGTTCCCTGCTCTGAGACCACACAGCTCTAAAGAGAATACATTAAGCTAATAATGAAGGACTCACTTGTACCGGGAAGATGAATTGAAACTTTCAGCAGTAACTGCCTGAGAAGTATCTTCTTTATTTCACTAACACACACATGGAACATAAGCGAGGCTTCCTAAAGCAGAAGGAACCCAGAGTTCTGAATCAATTAAAGATACACACAGCTCTGAAAATCCTCCTCTTAACACTAGAAAGAAGTATTTCTAAGCCCTCCTAATTTTATAGGACACCACAGATTATGACAAGTTGCATAGTTACAGCAAAGAAGTATATTTATAACTGACAAATGCGAACTGTATGTGATGGCTTTTTAAAAGCATGTCCCTAACTTTTACTTGGGCAATCCAACCCAGTTATGCTACTTTGGGCTCCATTGCTCCACTTAAAACAGAAGAGCAATCCACACACTTTAAGAAAAGTGCTGTGACACTGTGCTTTCGGTGAGCACCTCAGAGGCAGAACAATACTCTTTATGGAATATGATGAGACGGGATGATGGCTTCTCTGGATGGATGTGGAGGACAGTTCTTCATTTGCATAATAAATAAATTATTCATTGCTCTTTTTTTAAAGGGCTTTTCAAAATTAAGACGGTCGCTAAAGAAAAAATCAAAACAGAACCTACATGAATTTTGTAACTTTCTCTTATCCATCAGACCATCGTTCTGGAAGCCAAAACACACATAGGACAGCATCATGTGAACAGGGCTGTGTGGGGCAGCTGAATTTTCTCTATTGTCTGCTCCTCCCAAGCTGCCTCTCATTGCTGCCTGGGGCACCGGGAGGTGGGAAGAGCGTCTCTGAATCTTGACTGCCTTGGAAATATAAAATCCAACACAGAGTCATGGGTGCCCATTTCATCTTATTAGACATCCTGTTTCTAGAGGAGATGCTCAGAATGCACATTCGAGCAGTACATGCACAATTATAACATCCCATTACGCTATTATTACCACTCATTGCCACTGTGGTCCAGGTCAGCTCTTATAGCGGGGAAGTAGCTCACATTTTCTTTTTGCAAGGGTAGACTTTAGTTCACCGTCTGATGAGATTTTTGCAAAGAATCAAAAATTAAATCACGATGCTTTGGGGGGAGGGGGGGGACTGTCCCAACAGAGTGTTCTACCTTTCAGCTGAGGTTTCTTTTCAGCGCTTTCTTTCATATCTCCCTTTGATTTTTCTCCCTATAGCTGTAATAAAAAGGAATTCGTGGCAATGAATGCAAAGTCCTAAATGAAACCTTGTATGGAGTGAACTTTCTTGAGACATTAATAATAAATTTGGGGATGGCCAAGCAGATGGTAGTTTCTGCACCCTTTTGTACCTCGGCCCCCGGTCGAGGGAACTGCAGGGTTGACTCTGACACTTTTAGGGAACAAAGTACCTCCAGCGCTATCTCTGCCCCCCTTCAATTCAACCCTCATCCCGAGAACTCCTGAAATGAAGCTGTCACTCAGCCTTGCTTGGGGACCTGTCAGCACAACATTGAGCCTTTTCATTTTGATGGGTCAGCCTGCAATCCCCTTGAAAGAGAAGTCCCTGCCACTGTGGTTTCTCTTTCCACAGGAATCCTGAATTCTAATGAAACTCCAAATCGCTCAATAAAGGCAGGGGCACGGGGAAGTAATCCAACGCAGATCTGAGTGAAATTTGTATTTTATCTTTTTTTTCCCCCAGCCCATTATTCTAATCGCTTAGGTGGTTCACAAAGGGTTGTTAGCAGGCCAGGCGCTGGAGGAATGAGGTGTCCTTTGTCCTGATGCTCCACTACCGATTAGGTAGGAGCTCTCTGAAAATGAAAGGCAAGGGCTCAAATTTCCTTGGGTAAATATCTGTCCCTGAATGGTGCTTTCCACTGGAGTGCTAGACATAGATTTCTAACATATATAGCACTGATAGAGAAAACAGAATTTCACATTAATCAAAGTGTTCCCCTCCTTTATTTAGTGTGTGTGTGTGTGTGTGTGTGTGTGTATGTATGTGTGTGTGTGTGTGTTCATGAAACTGTCTTTTAAGACACTACTATGAACCATTGTCCCCAAGTGAAGAAAACATCATGGAAATTCTTTCTGATCAAAAACCCAGCATCCTCTGACAGACTGTCTGGACATCATATAAGTGATTACCTTTTCTTAGGCTCTCTGAGGATTGCTCACAGTGTTGAGACACTTAATACTGAGTGTCATACACTGGTCAACCCCCATCTTTCTTTGGGAACAGGAGAAAAGGAATAAAACTTTCATATGGAAGGTATGAGTGGATTGCCCACTGAAATCTGCATCTTGATATAGTTAGATAGTCTGTTCTAGAATTGTCCGTGTTGACTCAGACAATTCACTTAGAAACTTACTGTGAATCTTTTTATCCTTTTTCTCAGACAATATATAAAGAGGATTCATTTCTATATTATGTATAACTGTAGAGATCCAAAGGGTAGGTAAACAGATACAAAACTACAAAAACATATGATCTAGTTCTAGGTATAGATGAAGTAGAATTGAATCTCTTGCTTTACACACTGAACCTCCATTAACCTTCACTTTTAATTATTTAACCCCAGGAAGGACTATCAAGCAATATTTGAAATATATTCCCATGTCTTTTCAAGACATTACCTAAGAGTCAGTGATCCATGCTCTCTTCTTCCACTATGACATATCATCTTAAATATGTCAACTGTCTGTCCCTCAAATGCCCCAGGAACATCTGTTACACCTCCAGGTGCCTTGGTGGACAGACATTAACAGTTATTATTTTTCCCAGTTGGTAGACTCAGTATAACAGGCTGCTGGTGAAGCAACCTCCCTTCACTCTGTCCGCTTGCTGGTGGTAAGTACTGAAAAGAACAGTTGAAAAATGCCCCAAGTGTTGAGCTGTGACTTTGCAGGTGGTTTTTAATCTGTGATGAATCTTGTCATTTGTTCATGCAATACTGGAAAACAACAGAACATTATTTCATAAATTGTAATCAACCCTACAAAGTACAAAAGGAGGTCAAGGAAAAACAGAAAGGAAAATCGTAAGAGATAGTCTTTGTATGGACAGGTCAGTATGAATTCCAAACCCGGGACAGCGAAGACTGTACACTTTTTTTTTTTTGGACCAGACTGCTTTAAATCATCAAGAGAGTATGTATATTGTGTATTTAAGGGTCTCTTCATTGTGCTCGACTATTTCTTCCCTGGAGTTTCCTTGCAAGAATGAATGTCAAGTGCATACACACATATTCATATATGAGGAGATGCTCCACGAATGTACAGAACACCACCCATTCATCTTGACGTAGTGTGCTTCATATGTCGGCATCTCACATGCATGGCCTGGGTGGACACAGAGGCTTACTGGGAACTTTAAACTTGATGCTGAAGCCTTCCAAACTCTCTGGAATGGTATACATTCTTCTTTCTAAAACTGCAGAAGCCACTAGCACTGCAGAGGGCATTATTGAATTGTTTTGTCATATTTTTCTAAATATGTATAAGGAGCCAGGGTGCAAGTTGGAATTTGATTTAAATTATTGTATGTGCTGTGTTCTCAAAAACAGATTCAGAAAGTGTTCTTCAATCCCTTCAAAAAGCCTATAGGTTTTATGAGAGGTAGAAATTGCGAACAGTTTTCCTTCACTTTTAGGAACAAATGTCCCAGTTTGAGAAATCATCCCAAGCAACTACTAGTGACTGGTTAGCTACTGTTAATTCTCCCGTTAGGCAGACATTCCTCTTTAGTACTAAGGTGAGTTGCAGTATCTAATTTAACATGTATTTCTTGCATGAAAGACAAGCAAAGCTTGGGGAAAGCACATTCTAATAAGAGCTTTAAAAAAGTGGACTTGCAGTTGAGACTGATGGCCCGTGTGTTTGTTTAGAAGATAGTCCCAGCTCAGTTTAAAGAGCCTGTTGAGGAAAATCAGCATCCACCACCTGGGAGTTCACTTCTGAAGCTCTTTAAATGTTTCAGAAGTGCAGAGAAATGTTTCAACTCAGAGACACATTGTAGTTACTAGCAGGGGCTCACCTCAGAGCACAGAGCATGTATTAAGTATGGGAAAGACATAACTATATTTGGGTTTATCTGGGGCTAATTCTTTAAATGAATATTTTATTGAAAAGTTACTTCAACCACTCAACCTAAAACAATTAGCTTTAATAGAAAAGGCTGGTCCTGGATATAGCCACTTGCCTTCTGGATGCTGATATTTGTTCACGGAACTGATATTACTTACCTGCCTCTCATCCCATTTAATAAGAACTTGGTCCTAAGAAGTTGGCCAAGCAGGTCAGTGTTCCAAGGCAGGAAATTCAGTTCATGCTTAAATACCATGTACTATGTTGGCATAAGTAATCTTTTCCCACAGGAAGTGTAAATACCACATAACATAAATGTATTCAGGCAGCTAATATCTGTATATCTAAGAAATGGAGACACTCATATGTTTTTTAAAGCACCTGTCACTTTCTAGAAAATATATGTCAAATTACTTATGATGCATTAAAGTTATGGAGGATGTTTTTTCTTTTAAGTTCTATCTCCCTGGTATATGTTATCTTTTTATTTGACTCCAGACTTTACTCCCCTTTGGTCAATCTGCCAAAAGTTTTGTGCTCTTTGAACACTCCAACAAAAGTCCAGAATTTTGAAGTCAGTGAACCCCAGTCTGCACAGTGCATACTTCCTCCCAAGAATATATCCAAGGGTAGTCTGTCCCACATGCCTTAGGCAAGCAAGGACACAAAAGTCTATGCATCCATTTCTTTATTTGTAAAATACAGTTAGTTCACCTGTCTCCTCTCCAATACCTCTGTCCCTTTAGTAAAAAGAGATGGGAAAGTGTCACTACATGGTTTGAAGCTGGAGGCAGAAGATGGCATGTAAGAAAACAGTAATTTTATTAACTGCTGTGAAACAGCAAATGTTGAGCTTAAATTAATGCTACTTTCTCCAGAGCAAAAGCTAAACACAACACCCAAAGTGGCAGAGTTAAAATTAACTATGGTTCTTGTTAAAGCTGGTGGGATACAATTAAAATTGGGGATTATTGCCAAATCTCATTTACTGTTTTCTTATACATAATATCTGTACTTGCAGGTCTTCATTACACTTCTCAATGGCCTGGAAATCCCATTGCATCTGTTTATTCTTGATTTTTATCAATGAGAAAATTTATTTAATTCCCACACAACATCAAGCACTATAATAATATACACAGGGCTGCTGTAGTAACCAGGATCCCTACTGGGCTCCCCCTTTCCTTCCTATTTCCCTCTCTCTCTCTCTCTCTCTCTCTCTCTCTCTCTCTGTGTGTGTGTGTGTGTGTGTGTGTGAGCACACACACACACACACATGTGCACGCATGCTCATTCATGTGTGTGTTTTTTACTTTCCAGCCACAATATGCAATATGTCTGTCTCTGACTGCTCACAGTATGCCAAATGGTGCTGAGTGGGTTAATTGGCATTTTAAAAAGGTAATTGTGAAGTGTAACCGGCAGGGTTATCACCAGAATTGGGAGGTGGAATGTAGGTCTCCCACCCACTGGAGACTCTTACATCTTGAAGAGCAGACTGAAGACAAAAGCGGTTTTTGACTGCTGTTTCTTGACTTTCTCTTTCAGTAGCAACCGCTAACCCCCAATGCTCTCTTTTGAATGTACTGTATCAAGCCACTAGTTACAGAAGGGGAATGCGTACTCTGCCTTGACTGCAGTTACCTTGGGATTTGATTGCAGCATAAACATGCAGCCAATCATTGTATGCACTGTTTTAATGGTGCATTATATAATATATATAATAGATATTATATATATTATATATATATATATTTAATGATTTGTTTGGAAAAGACTAATTCTAAATTTTTTAAATGTGCTTTTGAAGAGGCAATGGTTAGGCATAAGCAAATACCATTTACCTCAGACCATGAGTGCCCCAAAGGAGAGAGATGCAACTGCTGAGAAGATGCCATGCTGCTGTCATCCAACATCACATCTTGGTTTGACTTCAGAAAGGAAGTGTCTCTTTTGGCAGCTCTATGGCCCTTCTTTGCACAAAAGCAAAAGGTAGAGGAGGAAAACCATGTCTTACTCAGGGCTGGAGGAGGCTTGGTGCTACACAGCATAGGCTGTTTCTCAGAGGAGCCACCTGTGATTCCCGGCACCCATGGTGGCTCACAACCTTCTCTGACTCCTGTTCAAGGGATCTGATGCCCTCTTCTGGTGTTCTCTGGCAACAGGCAAGCATGCAGTACATAACCATACATGTAGCCAAAATACACAAGTGTGTGTATGTGTGTGTATGTGTATGTATGTGTGTATATGTATATGTATGTGTGTTTTACCTTACCCTCAGCTCACATGTGTGTTTCTGCAGATTCAGACACAATGCAAATAGACACACCCATCTACCAACTCTCTTCACAGCAAGGACTGTGGCTTCCTGTACTTTGCTATCCCTTGCTACTGCCAGCGCACTGTCATAAACATTACAGGACTTTAAGATATGCTTTCAAAGTCGATGATTATGTAAAAGGCAGTGGAATCAGAAATAAGATCATCGTGGGTGGGGGCTGGTGAGATGGCTCAGAGGTTAAGAGCACTGACTGTTCTTCCAGAGGTCCTGAGTTCAAATCCCAGCAACCACATGGTGGCTCACAACCATCTGTAATGGGATCTGATGCCCTCTTCTGGTGTGTCTGAAGACAGTTACAGTGTACTCATATACATAAAATAAACAAATATATCTTTAAAAAAAAGATCATCGTGGGTTTTTCTAGGATTATGAACTTTGGCCATGTTAGGATGGACCGCTGGATAATATTTAAAAATAAAAAAAAAATAAAAATAAAAAACTACCCCCCCCAAACAAAACTGCTTTTAAAGAAATGAAATTAAGTATATGTAAGAATATATTTTCTTACATTATTTCTGGTGGGTGGTCTTATTATTTTAAAGCGTGAAAGACTGGTCATTATAAAGCTATGCCAACCCCCCAAATGCTTGCTTGATGAATCACAATTATTGGGTGGTGAGGAGATGATATGAATGGATCCTCATGGTACAACCTCTCATGCACACCCTGATCATCTGTTCATCCACCACAGGTGCTGCTGGCCCAGATACCTAGATCAAAAAAAAAAAAAGGTATCACCCTAGCATAAGAGACAGTCCTGGCCTAGTGGGGATCTAGTGTCCTGTCAACCAGGGCATTGATGTTGTAGCACTGTCACGCAATCACATATGCAACAACACAGGGACACTGTCCCACAATCACACCTGCAACAACACACAGCCTTAAATATGCACATGGGTAAATAAATGCACCATCTCGTCCTGCTGGGAAACTCTGAATTGGCTTTCCCTGTCTGCAGCAGCCTGCAACAGTGCAGGAATCTACCCCAGCCTGTGTCTTCTCAGCTGCAGGCAGCTTCCTCCTTCAGAGAAACAAAGTAGGGGGGATTGTAAAGGATCAATACCTCTTCTGGTGCAACAGAAGGGTGAACAGAACTGTATTGGGTTTGGACTCCGAAAATTGCTCCTTTTCGCCTCACCTCTTTGCTATTTATAAAAGAAATCTCAATTAATACTCAATTAGTATAATTAGCACCAATTTGCTGTGACTTTAATAACTTCAGATAATTTCATTTAATCTAGTTCATATCCATAGCCAATATTACAACAATAAACAGTTGCATTCTGTTTTTGGGCCAGTGTAGGGTGTATTTGCCCATTTTCCTTAATGGGAATGCACTCATGAACAGTGCCTTATGTCCCCCTCACAGGTACATATTTAAGTGCTTTCCAATGGGCTGCTTCTGTCAGCGTCCCTGGGCGCCCCCTTTGCCTCCTGCATCTCTTACTTACTAGCGCCCAGGCCTAATGCAGTATAATTGAAACAATTTTATTGTCTGCAGCTATTCATTCTAATGTTTCAATGACAGAAAATACTGGTCAATTTGACAAGTTAATATGACTTCAGTGGTCATTTGAACTCCTTTAAGCCATTGGGTGCTGAAATTGCTTGTCACCTCCCTTCACCTGAGAACAGATTCACCCAGGATGTGAGGTTGTGGGGAAGGGATAAGAAGTGCAAAAAGTTTCTCCGTGAAAATCAGTTCTGTCAGGGGAAATTGCAAGTTTTGATAATTGGTGGGACACTGCCCCTATCTGAAATGGAGGGATCTGTCTCAAAAGCAACATTTGACTCTGCCATTCACTACTGTGCTTAACAGCTTCTAAACTTTGTACCTATTGCCCAGGGCTCAAGCCTGACCAGGTGCATGTCTTTCTTCCAAATGCTTGAAATGCTGCCCTTAAAAATACTTAGCCAGGAAGGGATGAAATCAAGTGAATGGTTTCAGGCATCATGTGAAGACTGTCTCCTAGAGTTCAACTAGGCATCACAGGTTGTGGCTCTGGTGTCTCACTATCCAATATCATCATATACCACAGAGTCCCAGAACTAACTGCTTAACAGATAGATAGACGACAGAATCATTTCCTCCTGCGTGTCTTTAAGCCATTCCTACTCCGCCTTTGAATGCATTGGTTTAAATGGGATGTTTAAAATATCTTTACAGAACTGGGCTTGTAGTTAGGCCACTGCCTGCTTAGCATGGAGGAGTCAGAGTTCCATATCCAGAACTAACAGAAAACAAAATAAGTTACATACACTGAAAAATCCGACTTTTCAACTAAAGAGCTTGTAGTTTTGTTTTTTCCTAGAGTCTGCATTGTGAAGTATAGTAGCATTCTTTGTATCCAGTTCCAACTAAACTTTTATTCTAATAAGGTTTATTAATAAGATGGGGACCTAACCAATGCCTGCTACTCTCTTCTTGCAGTGGCAAATTCTTTTCCTTCTATAATGCACAGTGTGGTTTCACCTTGAAACGTCCCCTTTTAAAATCTTTTTTGTTCTTAGAAAGTTGAATTTTGCTTCCTTAGCAGTCTGGTATCCTTCGGTCCTTCAGTTTGAGCTTGGTTCTCCCTGGGGCACGTATGACCATAAGCAAACTGGGTATCTTCCAGTCTCCAAATTCACTCTATAGTGTCCTGATCTGGTCATGTTTTTAATTATGTCAGTTTATCCCTTAAGCAGTCACGTTTGTTTGCAACGTAAATGTCTTTGTTTCACAAGACAAACACGAGTGTCTTTGCCCACTTAAGACACAAGTGTGTAAATAGGCTATGGAGGATATGATATTCTGCCAGAAAAGTCAAAGGGAGCCTTAGGATGGTTTAAATGCTTTTTCTACACTACTGATGATATGTCAAAAGGATCAAACCCAATCATAATTTATACAAAGAGTTAAGTAGAATAAATTTATAACTCACCCTCAACTCACCACAAACAGCTGCATTCTAGTTTATGAATGAGTGTTTTATGCTGTATTCTGTACAGGCCAAATTACTAGTTAAACAGTAGTTTTCTGAGACTTGGGACTTGCACCATGAGGTTACCCTCATCTGGATGGGAGCTGTTTTTCTACTGTACTTCCTCTTACAGCTGAGACATTCAACATGAGAACTCATACTCCCCACCTTCCCAAAAAAAGATTGAATGCAACAGAAGGTGGAGTAATTATTAAAAACAATGTCCTACCTGCCTGCTATGATTTGTCTATTTCTGAACAAAATTCTGCAACTGTGAAAGGGTCCCATACATTGCAGAAAGAAAAAGAGGGAGGAAAACAGTGTGGGGATGAATCGAAGTATTCAGGGGAGAATACATCAAAGGAGAGGACTTAAGGTGAGGTATGTTTCACAAGGCCCAGAAAGCTTGACCAAAGTGGTTAGTTCCAGGTCTACATCAAAAGAAAGTGGCATTCTGCATCGTCACTAGCTTTTTCTGTGATGTTTTAGCCTTAATTTCAGAGTCATCAAAAGTCACGTAATAATTGAACAAAAAAAAAAAAAAGGAATGGGCTATGCCTTTAAAATTAGATCATGGCATGTATTAATATGCAGAATGAGTTGTCAATTGACCAGGCAACAAACGCACTTTCTCATTGACTCATTTTCACTTCTATCTATGAATATTTTAAAACCCTAATGTGCACTTGGCCATTTGGGTTTTAAGCGAAGACTTATCACAGTGTAAAACCCTTCATTTTTATCCCATAGCAGAGGGCTTCTTTTCCCTTTTTCCAGGGTGTCATTAAAAATCTGATGCCAAGAGCCAGGACTTGGCAAGGTCTGCAATATAATTTGCAATCTGCAGTGTTTGCTGGCTAGCCCCCCTGCCCCCCTCTTTTTCCCCCCTTACCAGCCTGCCTGCTAGAGTCAACAGGGGGCATCGCTCATCTGTCTAAAAGAAAAATAGCAGCATACTAATTAGAATTCTATTTGCCAGAAGCCTCGGAGTTGCTGTGCTTATAGATTTCAAGCTTCTTTTGTTTGAATTAAATTGCCAACTTTTTTTTTTCCTTCCTCCTTTGCGCTAGCATGAGAGAGAGCGGGTGCCTTATTTGATTGAAGCGAGGGTAGGGGGAAGGTTGTGCGCGGGAAGGGGCTTCGCTATGGAAATACTGGGGAAATGTCAGGGTTGTGTTTTAAAATGCCTGGTATGCTTTTCAGGGGTTGACTCCTGTCTTTCGCAGAGTTGTTTTGGGGGAACTGGTGTTAAGTTCAAAGGGCATGGGGCTAGCTAGGGAGCTGAGGCCCCCAGGCTGACGTGGAAATTCTGGGGCAGAGCTGACACGCTCACCCCACGCAGAGCCAGATGGTCCTTGCTGGGATGAAATCCCGGGGCCAGGATCATAGCACTGATTCAGAACAGAACACACAGTCTCCTTGCTCTGCTAGATAGATCTCTCCTGGGCGGGAGGATAATGCCGGCCAAGATCAAGGAGAGCCAGCGCGATTAGACGAAGAGGACTGTCCGTGTTCAATGAGCCCTGTTTTTATGATGCCTCAGGAAAAGTTTTCATGGTTATTTATTAAAATGCCAAATTTTCCCATCGAGCCTTTGAAAAAAAAAACATATCCATGCTGGGTTTCCAAAATTACACAACAGCAGAAAATGAGGGTTCTAGAAAAGTGGCAACACGCTTTGTTGGAGGAAGACACAATGAATCAGCATAATCCCATTGTCAGGAGTTGCCATTTAAATCCCCAGTGTGTCCCTGAATCCCATAAAGGGTTCAGAACTCACCAAAAGGAAGGCTGGACCCGAGAAGCCGACCTCCCTATACTTAGCAGTTTGCCTCTGAACTAAGCTAATATAAAGGCTCACAGTAGCTCATTATTAAGTTAATTGTCCTTTGAAGCCCAAGAAACAAGAAACACAGGCACTACTCCATGCTTAAAGACTTGGCAATGAAATTTACAGTTTAAATGCCATTGTCTATAAAATAATGTAGTATTTTCTATAAAAAATGTAGTATTCTCTATGTATGAATCATAAAGACCAAGCTGTACTCAATTTACTTGACTCGGATTGACTGTTACAGCGTAAGTGTCAACCCCTATTTTTAATAAATTTTTGCTATAAGGAAAATACAGCACTACTATAAAAAAATAACCTGTTTCTGATGTGTTTGAATAGAGACATCCCTTCTCGAATTGTAACTCTGCAGAAACTCATTCACACCCTCCAACAAAATATACCTGTCCGCATGTGTGTGACAAGAGGAAGCATTCCAAAGCGTTGAAAACCCAAATGCTATTCTCACGGATTTGAAAGGTGAACCAGAGCCTGGGCTTAGTTAACCCTGATTTCTCAGCAACTTGCTACAGATTTCTGTTGGTCAGCATTACCGATCACCTGCACACGGGAGGAGTGACGAAGACCTCATTTTGGCAAGCTTGTGAAAGACGTGGGAGTCAGTTCAAAATCAGTCTCATAAAAACCTGCTGATGGAGCATCTGCATAGAGTGACTGTGCTTACAGATGTTAGCAAGGCTCTTCTTGAAATTGTATCTCGGCTGGTAAGGTCTGATTGCTACCTAAGCAAGACTTTTTCCACTTATGTCTAGAGAAGCCAGCAGTTGCAGACATTTAGAAATTTTTATTTCTTGTACTTGAAAAAAAAAAAACCAGCTCTGAGTTAAATGTCTATTTCTTTCTTCTGACACACATTCCTTTAAGTTTCCTAATACCGCTCCAACCCAAGATGCAGAATATTGATGCTCACAGTATCATAGAAAGCCTGGAGCCAACTCCACTCACATCCCCTTTGAATTACATTTCCAATTTTAAGCCTCTAAGAATCTAGTCCTCCTTTATCTGTTCTTGTTATAAAAAGTGGCAGGAGGCAGAGTGGCAGAATGACCCACAAGATGGCACCTGTCACCAGGGGATTTTGCCTGTATTCTGCAGGCCAAATTTTGTTTGAACTCACCATGGCCTCTGTCATATCCTCAATTTCCCTCCACTCTTGGCCCTACCTCTTAATCCCTTCTGTGCAGGCTGAGGCGGTTTACCCGACTCCTGAACCTTTTCCTCAGAGAAGCCAGAGTAAAACTTTAATTTGAAATCTGGGCTCAGAATTAAGTACTGGCAGCAGCAGCAGCGGCAGGAGGCTGTGGGAGGGCAGACTGCGAGGCTGACTTCTCCGGCCTGCATCCCCATGATGGAAATGATTGCTTTAAGCCGTTCTCTGTGGCATTGCCCTAACTCCACAGACCCTAGGTTGCGAGGTGAGGAAGCTGACAGAAACACTAAAGACTGTAAGGTTTGGGTTTCTTTGAAGGCAAATGCAGGACAAATGGCTGAAATAAAAGTGGTCTTGGGACATTGGCTCTGCTGTACTTAAACCTTGGCTAGATTTAAGCATGCACTCCCATCCATTGGGTGCAAGTTCTAAAGCTTCGTAAGAAGGAGGAAAATATAAAACAAGAAACACAATCCATTGAAAGAACAGTTGTAAAGATCTACAGGGAGGGAGGGAAAGGAAACAAATATGATCAAAATACATTGTATAAAAATTATGATAAAAAGTTATTATTATTAATTATTTAGAAAAAGATCCAACAGGTTTAAAGGAAAAGAGACTTATCATTCCAGACAAGTGAGTGAGCACTTAGTCTGAGGCTGAATACCCATACACACACATACACACACACACACACACATACACACACACACACACATACACACATACACACATACACACACACATACACACATACACAAACATACACACATACACACACACATACACACACACACATACACACACACACATACACACACATACACACACACATACACACATACACACATACACACACATACACACACACATACACACACACACACACATACACACATACACACACACACACTCACACAGAGTCAGGGGAATGTTTTGGTTTTCTAGCCACAATGGCAGTATCACTTGGAGGAATCCAGATGCCCAGAATTTTGTCAAGGAAATGATTACAATCCAATATTTCAAGCCAGCATGAGTGTGCAAGGAGGCTAACGGTGCTGCCCAAAGGTTATTTTATTATGAGAATTATGAAGCACCTTCAAATGTTAAAACCATTAACTTACTAATGTGAGGATGAGGATGAATATTACGTTATCAATATTATTCAAAATGAACTCCACTCAAATATAACAGAGGATTTGGGTCTTCTATTAATTAACTAGAAGATTTGTGGTAATTAAAAGTCAGACTAAGAAAAAGAAGCACAGGGTAAGCTAGAGGATTGTGGGTAGCAGGATGCTGTTCTTTCTCCTAGGATCGGAGGCTGGAGTCTATGCTGGTGATGGCCATGAAGCTGACAGATTCTATGAACCAGAGGCCTTGGTTTCCCTCTGCCTCTTTGTGCCCCCCTGCCTCATGAGTCCTACAAGGCCAGGAATAAGCTTGCTCCCAGCAAGACACAGTGACCCATTGTGTGACAGTCTGCTGCCTCTTCCTTCAGTCTGCTCAGGCAGGCGGGGACTCTTCAAATGCCCATCACAGGCTCATGATTCCCTCTGCATTTCAGCCATGGTACTAAAGAGGATCTTGAAGCATTGTAATTAAGCTCATCTACAGCTGCTGTAATGAAACAGATCGGAGAAATGTGTTGCTTCTCGGGGCCAGCCAACATGTGTGCTTTTGTATAATTCTTAAAAAAAAAAACAACAACAACAAAAAAAAAACCCACATTGTTGCTTCCCTGTTTCCCGTGTGAACACCATTATTTCTGCATCTTTTAACTCCTATCCTGCACACTTGGGAGTGGCCGCTAAGGTCAGCCAGTAGATGTTAATACTGCTGGAGTAAAAATTTGCTCACCAAAATAGAGATGGCAGGCCTATACAATAACACATGAAAAAAAAGTCATTGGTGATTTGTTTTTTAAAAGCAAAAGGAATGAGCTGTCCTTTTGCATATTAAGTGCAGTAGGAACACTGTGTGTGTGTGTCTGTGTGTGTGTGTGTACACAAATGTGTCTGTGTGGTTACACAAGTATCAGAAGTAGGACACTGCAGTGACTTGATTTCTCTGGTTATCATAGGCTCAAAATGGAGAAATTTTTAAATATATAAAAATATATTATATAATTAATTTATCTATTCATAATTTATATTATATAATATTTTATACACTTAAATTATATATTATATAATTATAAATTTTGTACCACTTAAGTAGATACCATTATAATCTTCCTGCCTCCTATTACTGTTGGTCTGTGCATCTTCCACTGTATGAGCCTTTTCTTCCCAGAAGACTGAACCATATAAGGAAGGGTAGGGTCTGGAAGGAGAAGCTGAGATCTTTACTGTGTGTGCATTTATCTGTCTCTAAGTAGGACTTGAATATAATTCAGGGAAACTCTCCTCTCCCTTTTAAGCAGGGCACACAAACAAGTTCATGAAATCAAACAAGAGGGTAAGAGCTTATCGGTCCCCCCAACAAATTTATCAAGAGGGAGTTTGTGCCGGGCTTATGAAACTGTCATGGAAGAACAAGGTGGAGATCAAATGTACTGTTGAGGAAGGAAACGAAGCACAAACTTTGCCCAGAGCTTGGGGACAATGATGCTCAAAGATTAACCCACCCTCTCAATTAACACCTCACATGAAAATCCCCCACAAGGTCATGGGATCTGAGCTTCGGTGCGGTCAATCAGAGCAGCCCGCCTCCATACAAACTGAGATCGAATGCAGAATTAACACTGGTCCCCAAGCCCTGCTCACAGACTCACGTCAGATTAAGCCTTTGCACAGAGAAGATATGAAAAGCATTTCTAATTAGGGTCTGAGGTTACCAGTTAGAATGCAGTCGGGCAGCCTACCAGCCATTCTTCTCCTTTTTTATAATTTTAATTAAACTCAGATACTATTTAATTCCTACCTGCATAGATTTAGTGCTACTTGAATGCAAACCTGATAAAGAATACTCCTGATCCCCACTTAGCTACCACAAGGACTTATTAAAGAGGGGGGTGACCGTCTCCAAGATCTTCCGCGACTCCCTCTGCAATAATTACTTTTCTATCAAATGAAAAGCATAATATTTTTCTGTAAATAGGTTTTTTTCCCTCCTGTGAAACTTTGACTTCACTACTCTCTTGACAAAATTGTAATTATAACTTCACTGTAGGGGTGACCACTATACCATCAGCATGGCTGCAAGTTAGAATGTTTTTTCCATGCAGACCAATGCCTGTATATGGAAACTCGTGGGGATGCTAGAGAATTTTTTGTCTTGATGCATCACCAATTAGAAGAGGGTGTGTCACTTTGGTATTTACATCATGCTATTGATGGAATATCATTTGAATTATTAAGAATTCCACAGTGTGCCTGAGTCCTTCTGCTACTGTCTGATTAGTAGTCTAGAGACTTAGGACCAATTTTTAATATCTGCAGTGACCCCAGAAGCCTTAAACAGCATCTTCAGCATACTAAAGCCTTGTTATTCCCAGGCACAGGTCTGAATAATTCAGCATCTGTGATGGCAGCTTTGCCCCGTGCAACTGAGTGGGAGACTTTGGGATTCTCCAGCCCACGGTGCTCCTCCCCTTTCCAAGGCTGCTCTCTTTCTATCCCAGTGGTGCTTCCAAGCAGCCATGGCCTCAGAAATATTGCTCTAAAGTCTTATTGGAATATTAACAAGATCTAATCTTAACTAAATGTGGTCAGTGTTATGTCATTGTAGAGAAAATACTATTGACTCCAACTCCCCCCCACCCACCCAGCATATGCAGGTGTAAAGCATTCCTTCAGTGTGAAGAGGCTGAAATAGCTGCTCTTGTTTAATTGTTTTGAGTGTCTTAAATATGAGAGAAAAATAAAAGTAAAGGCAGAGTGGGATGTCAAATGTCCTTTTTTACCTTTACAGAGAGGTGTGTCCAATAAAATAATACATGTGGCTGAGACTGAAACTGCTTGGGGAGCCATGTAAACTCCAGTATCCGGACGAGTTTAGAAACTTGGGATTACTAAAAATCTTTAAGGATTCTGAAATTTACATTTTTAACCTGATAACTTAAATCTCAGTCACTCTCTTTCCCTCTTTCCCTCTTTCCCTCTCTCCCTCCTCCTCCTTCTCTCTCTCTCTCTCTCTCTCTCTCTCTCTCTCTCTCTCTCTCTCTCTCTCTCTCTCTCTCCCTCCCTCTCTCTCTCTCTCTCTCTCTCTGGCATAACTCAAAAGTAGCCAAAAAGCAGTAAGTAGTAAACTCTCAACTAATGCGCTAGTATACAGGTACATGGACTATTCGGTGTTTTCTGCAGAATGTCTTAGAAGATACTTCAGACTAAATCTTAAGCCAAACATTTTGTCTAGGACACGTAGCTCATCACCTGTCTGATGTGTCATATTCTTGGAGGCACTAAGTCCTATCCCCAGACAGCCAGAAAACAAAAACATTTTGTGGGAAGAGCAAAGTGTCTGACAATGGTGTGACACTGTGGTCATCATGTCTCCTTCAGAGCCCTTTCAGTAGCCATTTTCTGATGTGTCACTTAAGTACTGCAAGAGTGCAAATAATTGGCACCCCTTATATTCATAGCTTGTTTGATGCAGACTGTACACAGCCAATAGCCTCAGAAACTGATACACCTACTCCCCCGTGCTCTGGGAGGAGTGCCATGGGAAAGCTATTAGTGTTGATATCCTCATCTATAACTTAGGAGTAAGAAGGACCAACTTCCCTGCAGGGTTGGCTAAAGAAAAGTCATGTGAGTAGGAGCAAGGGAATCCTTCCTAGAGCAGAGTAAGCTCTTCTTGTCCCTTGTGACTTTATGTTGTATTTTCCATGCCTCTCTTCCCTTGCTGGGAAATTCTGATTATCTAATCTCTACATGTAGAAGATCTGTGTTCCTGTGCATCCCAAACCATTCCCCAGTAATGTTTATCCTACCGAATCTGTCTGGCATCTAAGGTCATCCTGGCCTTTATTCCAGTTTTCTGTACAGGTCAGCAGGTCTTGGAGGCTGTGCCACAGATCAAGTTTGTTCCCTATTAGGATCAAGGGATAGAATGTTCTGGAGCTATGGCTTTGCTGCGTGCTTGTCTTGGGGCTTGTTGGGAGGGAAAGAACGGACCCCTCTGGAGGGCAGGCAACAACTGTTTACTCATTGTACTTCCATTACAGTAGGCCTCGGGCTTAGAACAGACCAGATGCTTATCAATGTTCGTTAAATTAATTCTCAGGCAATTTGCTTCAATTTACTTAGAACTCCCTGGGTAAGTAATCAGTTCCTATACCATTCAATGAGTTTTTAATAGTATTTCCATTGGATGCTCTATACAGGTTAATCAGAACCTGCTCTCATAATGCCCTGGTTTTGGAGTCCAGGACCTCAGACATACAATCTCTGTTCATGCAGCTGCCATCTTAGCAGGGGCTGGAACTGGGTGAGGACAGCTCTGTGTGGATGACGTGAATACCTCAGCCATTTGCAAAGCAGATGCCATAGATGAGATCCATGCTACAGAACAACCGAGTCAAAGATTTTATTTTTCTAGGACTCTGTTTGCAATGAATGAGCAGCCTTCCTGAACTGCTGCGGGACTGATCATTTTCAGACTCTTCAGTGATTTGAGAGAGTAAATAACATTCTTTCAGGTTCTTTTGTTTTTTTAAAAACTTAAAAGTTCCTAAAATAAGAAAGATATTTTTAAAGCCAACACTTAAATCCAAATATGACCTCAAATATGTCTCACTGTGTGTATACTGTGAGTATAAGACTTATGAACTTGAATTTCAACTCCATTCCTGTTTGGAGGTAATTTCTTTTATGCCCCCCATGCTTCCCATGGAGAGTCCCCAGATACATGGACATATGAGCTTCCTTTTATTGGCTTCAAAACATATTTCTAGACTTCATGATTTGATATAGATATTTATTGGGTTAGAGTTTGTGGATTAAATAAAATCTAGATAATTTTAAGTATTATGTAAACAAAATGAACTCTTTCCAGTATAACATTTGATCATTAAAATTAATACTTGAGAGGGTTTTTTGTTTGGTTTTGCTCTTTTGATTTTGGTCTCATAAGTCCAACAAGCCCTCAAAACCACCAGGCAGCCCATGATGGCCTTAACCATCTTGTTCCACTGCCTCTTCTCCCACAGGGCTAGAATGACAGTTATGCTGTCCCACACCTGCTTTCTGAGGGCCTGGGACTCAAGCCTAGGTCTCTGTACACGCAAGACAAGCCCTCTGCCAACTAAGCAGCATCCTCGGCCAAAAGTTAATGTTTGAGAAACACTTGAATGGACTTAGCTAATTCTGACACAACTTCTGAAATCAATCAGTTATGCACTATACATTCAGATTGTTACATCGTTTAAATTTCTATGCAGAACTGTGAGCCACAAAGAGTGAAACTGTAAGAGAGCCCCCCGCCCCAGAAAAATTCAGCCCTAAATGGGATGTCTCCATCAAGCACCCTCAGGGTCTCCTCCTGCCTCCCTCAGGGCCTGAGGAAGCTGGTGGAAGAGGGAGTGGCAAGAGTATAAAAGCCAGAGCAGGTAAGGGACACCAAGCAAACAAGGTCCACTACAGGTCAAAGCTCCTATGACCTCACAGAGCATGAAGGCCCGTGCACAGGGCCTGCACAGATCCACACCAGGGCCTCGGCTTAAGTATGATGGCTTCCAGTTTAGTATTTTATAGGATCCCTGAATGTGTGAATCAGTGGGTCTATGATTCTTGTGCCTTTTCTTCTGTTAGTTTGTGTTGTCCAACCCAATGTGATTGCTTTTGTCTCATCTCATTATATTTTATTGTGTTTTATCTTATTTATTGATAGGCCTTAGAAACGTATTTTTCTTTTTTGTTTGTTGTTTTTTGGTTTTGTTCTTTTTCCCCCTGATGAGAAACAGAAAGGGAACAGATCCGGATGGAAGGGAAGGTGGGGAGGAACTTGGAGGAGCAGAAGGAGCAAAAATCATAATAAGGATAAATGGTGTGAGGAAAAAAGCTTATTTTAAAGAAAAAAGAAAAAAAGAAACACGAGACCTCTTCCACTTACATTTAATGGGTAAGACTCCCATTCTATAGATAAGAAAGCTGGGGTTCAAAGAAGAAATGTGAGTATTGTTGAATTATTTGAAACTAGGGAAGATAGATCTCTTGAGGGGCCTCTTTTGTATTTTATTTGAGAGTTAGGGTCTCCGTAGCTGAAGATGACCTTGAATTCATGATGCTCCTCTGTCCACTTCCTAAAGGTTGGGATCATCAGCATAAATTACGAGCAACCTGAAAACCCCTAATCCAGCATCCTAGTGCTTTCTACAGAACGGGAGCTTGCTTCAGAGGTCTACTCATTTGCTTATGGCATTCATTTAAACAACATTTTGTGCAAATCATCAATGTTCCAACATCTTTTATTCTATGTATGCAGGAAACAGAAAAGCTCATGTGGAGGACAGGTTCAACCTCATACGCCATTCTTTGGGTGCTGTCCAGTTTGATTTTTGAGAGGAACTCTCTCACTGGAACCTAGAATTCAACACTTAAGTTAGGCTGTCTGTCCCGTGAGCTCTGGAGATCTACTTGTCTCTACTTCCCCAGAACAGGGATTATGTTTCTATCACTATGTGAGGCCTTACTGTAAGTATGAGAAAGATTTGTGAAAACCTGCATCTGTAGTACTTTCTGTATTTCTATAAAGGCTTGTCAGTAATTAACTTAAATACATGCATGCTTAAAATTTCTATTCCACACATGTTCCATCTAGATATTTGTCTAGATCAAGGGCATGTGCTATGCTGCATACTCAGCTCACAGCAAATCGGTTTAATGGGGTGCCCAATGACTAAGCCTCGGAGTTAGTGAGTGAACTAAAGTATCACAGAACTAAAGTAATGTTTCAGGCTCCATCAAGCAATATAGTCTTAAAGCGAAATGCAACAAAAGTAGTGGCAATACTGGAAGAATAGATGATGCTCCGGTGATGAATACTTTAATTATTTTCCTCTGTAATATCTGCATCCCACTGTGCAATATGACTGGCCCTCATAATTTTCATAGACAGTGAGATTGTCATTCTTGTTGTTCTAGGATACCTGTGTTTCTTTTTAATTCTATTAATGCTGCTAATAGTGATGAATTTGAGGATCATAAGGAAAAGAGTGTTTAGTTCTGTTAACTCTACTTGAGCCACTGGAATTTAACCATTCAGATGGATTAATAATTTGTCTGTGACTGGGCCTAATTTGGTACATCCTAATTATATATCCAAGCGTTATACCTACCAAATTACCCTGGGAAAGGCTCTAAAAATAATGGGCTTGTTATCTCACATATGTAATTTCAATTGAAATGGATAGAATTTTAGGGTGCATGGATATTAGAGTGCCTCTTACTCTGTAGGCCTTTGTTTTCTTCTGAGTGACAGCACTTGTTTTCCTGGGTAAGGAAAAAAATACTTTCTCAGCCTTCACCCTCAGGAGTGTGGTCAATTAAAATTATAAAGCACTCTAAAATAGTTGATTTTCCAAAAATTTAAAACCATTCCCAAATAGTGTTATGGTTTTTGCCATCCAGTGCTTTAAGTAGCAAAGCTGTTCTCCTCCCAAAGGCTTGTAATATAGATAGTAAATTTTGTGCCTTTGCTGTAAAATGTACTTTATTTTTTTGAAAGATTTAGTGCAAAGCAGTGATATGATTAAAAATATCTAGCATGGTTTCATGCTTAATTAATATCTCAGTCTTGTGCAGAATAAAATAACTTTAAATGATTTTATTTCCCTATATATAAAATGTAGTTGAAAAAAGAAACTCACAAAGATGACATAATGTTCCTATTGGAAAACCAATTCTAGAGTTTTGGCTTTTATTGTAAATAGTTATTAACCCATTTTCTAGAAGAGAAAACTTAGCATGGAGACCCTTATTCACAGGCTGGTAGAGCCTGAACTTTCATGCTCCCTCTTCCTTTAGAAGCAGATATCTAATGTCTAGTAAGATAGCTTAGCAGTTAAAGGATTGACTTAAGATCAATTTCAAGTACACACATGGTGGGAAAATACCAATTCCTGAAAGTTACCCTTTGACTTCTCTTGATCCAGTGTGTCATATGCTTGCGCACATATGCATATGTGTACAAACATGCATATGTGCTTACACTCCTGTTACATACTCATCGACTTTTTTTTTTTAAAGAAAAGAAACAGGCTTCTAAGTCTTCAAAAGTCAGCCCTTTCCTGCGGATACCTTGTGCCTAGGGCCCAATGAGAGCATCCCAGAAAAAGCCATGCTCCCACACCTGAAAAAAAATCCTAAACAGGACTAAACAGCTCTAAGTGAAGGTGGCAATAACCTTTGTTAAATAAAATTCCCTGAGACAGGACGTGTGCGCCGTGTGTAAATGAGAGCGGGGCCAGTTTTTGATGAGTTAATTCAGCAGGAGCGGCAGGGGCTGTCATCAGGCTTCTCGGCCCCATATTTGCATCAGTGACTGGCACTCTATTAGGATTGGTATCAAGGGGGTGGGATCCTGGTTTCCCTGGATTTGGGCCTTTCATGCGTTCTGATTGACAGCTTCTACTTGTAAAGCGGTCACCCGCGCAGCTGTCTCCTGCTCCTGCCCGCCTTTCCACCACAGTCCATGCAATTCTGGTTTCATTCATCGGCCCTCTTGAATAGCAACATCCTCCAGTTGGAGAAAAACCTGCTGTCGCTATGCATGGCCTGCATTTGCATGCATGCACTGTCCTGCCAAGCACTCGGTGGCACGGTGTCTGCCAACTGACAGGCAGCCCACGGATCCCATCCCTGATAAGTTTTCTGGTTTCTCAAATTATCTATGTTTTACTTTGCTTTCATGCTCAAAGCATAACAAATTTCTTTGATATGTGTCTGTGTACTGCGGAATGCCAATGGCATCAATTGAACTGTATCACACCGTGGAAAAGCTGTTTTGCAGAGCCTCAATTGGCCATAAGCTATAAATATCTGCTGTTTCATGATGTCTTTGATTGCTACATAAAGTCTGATCATTAAACATTGGTCAAAGATGACTTGGGATCAAATGGCCTTACGCTCAGATTATATAGACACACTAAGCAAGCTCAGTACCAGGCTTTCTGAATGTGCCTGTAACCTCAGTGGGAACATCCAGTGTCCATATCCTTTTCAGGGTCCTTTTAATGAATGATGTGTCTAGAATTTTATGATACTTTTTGAAGAAAACCTTGTGCATACCAAATGATGAAAAGTTGGAAGATAACCAATGAATGTCTAAGCAGACGAGAAATAAACAGATAGTAGCCATAGTTTTAAATGTTTTTTTATTTTCTATTCTAGTGGTAAAAAACAGTAGCTATTAATTATAGAAAATTTGAAAATTAATAATTACCCAGCCTTGGAACCTATATGTAATTTTATTAGCATCTTTATTTCCAATTCCTGTCCTATTTTGCTATGTAAACAGACTGATTTTCAACCACTGGGATAGACTGTGCATGTGTCTGTTGTTCCAATCTTGGTGTTTGGCTTTCACTTAGATATCTTAAAGTATACTATATATATATATATACATATATACATACATATATATACATACATATATATACATGTATGTATGTGTATATATTAAATGAGTTATATCATAATTCATCTAACTTGTTATATTCTTTTGTTGGACATAACCTTATTTCCTTATTTTATAAACTGTCTAGTGTGTTCCCTAAATGAACAGAATGGAGGTCTAAATGAACTAATTCAAATTATGTAGATCACACTAACCTTATGATTGAAACCAAAATTCCTAAGTGAGTTAAAGTCCATTGGGAATTTTTAAATAGTTTTGTCAAGTTAATCAAGTTTATATCTCAACAAAAAATCTTACTCTCTTAGTACAGTTGATGTCTCTTAACACATGCTGCCTGCTCTTCTGTCATGAAATCCCATGGGCATTGAGTTTATCCTGATGCTTTCCTCTAGGGTTCAAACTTCCTCATGTGTAGAAACTCAGGTGTTAGATCACCAGCAAAATTCCAAAGAAATGGTCAGATATCAAATGTGCTGTAAGATTTGGCAACGCAGACTGTGGCATGCTTACCAGAACAACCGAGTCAGTGAGAAATGATTGCTTAGCCCAGTGAAAATATGATAAAGAAAACTGGTGTGACAGAGACAGAGTTGTACGTGCATGAGATGTCTCATCTGAAAAAGAAGAGCATTCAACTAGATGCATGTGAGACATTGCAATCTGCAGATATTATAAACCTCCATCATAACATAAGGTCAAGTACCACATGTATAATATATTGAATAAGCCTGTCTTATAAAAAAAATCTATATTTGTCTATATGCAGTATAAATACACTGACCAATAGATTAACATACAAATAGAGCATATAATAAATACAGATAATTAACAGGGATCAGTATATGATAGTAAAAGAGATACAGCTAGAGGTAGAAATGTGAATGTAGTTACATAGTGAACTAAGTGTGTGTATATATATCTGTGTGTGTGTGTGTGTGTGTGTGTGTGTGTGTGTGTGTGTGTTAACTTTCCCCCACTTTCCCTTATTTTAAAACTGGGATAGCCCTGTGACCTATTTAAAACAATGAAATACAGCAGCAGAAGTAATGCTATCTGAAATGACATCTCATATTGATGACTTGAAATGCCACTAATGCTTTTTCATTATGAGAAACTAAGCACCAGAAGGAAATCTGAGCACTCCCAATGCCATCCTATGAGGAAGCCCAGTAAGCCTGCTCATGTGCATAGGGAAGTTATGATCCCAGTAAGTACCCACAGAGACGCTAACAGCTGATCCTGGCCAGCCTCTATGGTCCTAGTCTGTATCCCATATGGATGTAGCTGCTATGGTCCTACACAGACTCCCACATGTATATGGCCACTGGCTCCTTTCAGTCACCTCCTGACCTGGGTGTATTCAGGCAAAGATGTGTCTGGCTAGCTTACAGAATAGTAAGGCGTTAATTGTAAAGTCTCTAATACTTGGGACTGGAAGGTTATCCAACAGACTACAATCATGTATTAATTTCTTCGGTAATTCAGACCAGACGATATAACTCCTTATAGTTGCATGATGACTACTACATACATGCTATCGCTCAGATATCCATATTTTCTATATATGACAATTCAACCAACTGAAATGGAATACACTTGGGTATACTCATGTCTGTGCCACTTCCTTTCCTTTAACAACTCACGATGTACAACCACTCTGGAAATCAGTCTGGTGGTTCCTCAGAAAACTGGGCACCTCACTTCCAGAAGATCCTGCTATACCACTCCTGGGAATATACCCAGAGGATTCCCCAGCATGTAATAAGGATATATGCTCCACTATGTTCATAGCAGCCCTATTTATAATAGCCAGAAGCTGGAAAGAACCCAGGTATCCCTCAACAGAAGAATGGATGCAAAAAATGTGGTATATATACACAACAAGTACTACGCAGCCATTAGAAACAATGAATTCATGAAATTCTTAGCCAAATGGATGGAGCTGGAGAACATCATACTAAGTGTGGTAACTCAGTCTCAAAAGATCAATCATGATATGCACTCACTAATAAGTAGATATTAGCCTGGAAAACTAGAATACCCAAAACATAATCCACACAGCAAATGAGGTACAAGAAGAATGGAGGAGTGGCCCCTGGTTCTGGAAAGACTCAGTGTAGCAATATAAGGCAAAACCAGAACAGGGAAGTGGGAAGGGATGGGTGGGAGAACAGGGGGAGGGAAGGGGGCTTATGTGACTTTCAGGAGTGGGGGACCAGGAAAGGGGAAATTATTTGAAATGTAAATAAAAATATATCGAATAAAAAAATAAAGTGCTGAGCAGAATTTAAAAAAAAAAACTCACCATGACAGCTATGTGCATAATCTTTATAATATTTTAGGTTTTATAAGTTGTTTGAAATAACAGACTATTCTATGTGTGGTACTTGAGGTACTTGTATCCTTGAATTTTTGTGTTCACAGTACATCTTGAAACCAGTTCCATAACAAGGGGCAACTATGTTTGTATAGATAGGAATATATTAATACATGCACAGATATCATACTATAAGTATGTAGTGCACAATAGTACAAGACACACTTAGTTCAGCTTATAACAAATCACATAGCTTGCCCTGATTCACATGCCTCAAACTCCTACCAACTGAGGTATTAATGTAAGTTATTACAGTCATGAATTACCAAGAGAAATTTGGGCTTTAATGTTCCTCCAATCAATAGATTCAAATCAACAGATTCACAAATCCAGGCTCAGAAAAACCATATTCCAAAAATATGCAGTTAAATTGAGTAGGATTTGTACACACCAAGTTCTGAGCACATAATATGTATGATAAGTGTGTCTGCCTTGGCAGTGATGAGACAGAGCTGATGGGCTGGTGATCTAAATGAAGCTACCAGCTTCTGCCAGGGAGCAGAACAATGGGCAATTCTATCCTCCAGCCAGCCCTCAGCCTGTCTGCAAAACAGATGTGGTCCCACTTTGACTACGGTCTCACTTCCACCAAACGAGAATGAGGGCCAATCATAAAAATCCTTTAACCCATCACCAAATGTGTAACAAACAAAAAGCCATAGGGTTTAGACAGTACCACCACCTGGTTACATCTGTGGCCCCATGTGACAGTAGCTATAGCTATGGAGCCAATGAGCAACAAAGCCCTTAGATTTCTCACACAAGTCTTCCACAACCCAAGGAGAAACCCATTGCGAGCATAAGAAAATGTCTGTGAAGGTAAAGAAAAACTCATTCGTGGACATGTAGAGGCAAAATGGCTGATTTCATGAAATTCATGAGTCACAGAGTAGCTATCAGTCTGGGGAGGGGATGCAGGAAGGAAGATAGATAAAGGTTACAGATTCCATTAGTTAGGAGGAACATTTTCGAATGTGTTATAGCATAGTAGAGTAACTGTGTTTAATATCCATTGTTAGAATAAATTAAAAATAGTGGAAGTCTTGGATGGTTGCAAAACATGGACACAGCATGTGTTTATGGTGATACATATGCCAGTTACTGAAGGACAGTTAGACAGTGGATATATGCAATGATATGCCACACCACATACCACAAATACTTAAAATTCCTGGGTGAATGTGTGTGTGTGTGTGTGTTCATGTGCGTACACACACATGCAAGCACAACTGTATTCATTGAGAATAAAAATCCCTTCCCATTCCTCAAGCCCACAACAAATTGATTCTAAGGATGTCCCCTAGTATGCACTTCATCTAGGGACAGGAACTTGTAACCAAGCAGCAACAACAAGAAGTTGAATTGAGAAAGCAGAACCTCTTTCACGAACTACCCCTTACAGATTTTAAGGGAAGAAAAATAGATAGTAATGCATTATTTCACAGTGTGGATGGAAAAATCAATAGGTTGCAAATTAAGTGGGAAGGATTCAGATACAACAAACCGGAGTGAAACAGAAGGCCTAGTCCACCCTCTGCTAGTGAGGATGTGCAAGAACATTTAAATAATGGAATTCCAAACATATTTCATATTATTAAACCAAAAAAGGGACACATTGAATTCAGAGCAGAGTATTACCACAGGCCATAGGAAAGGAGAAGCGAGGCTATAGTGATCAAGAGACAGAAAATCTTAGAAGGAGTAAGGTCAAGAGACATACTGTGTGCTATGGTAATTATAGTTTATTACATTGTATTATGTATTTTAAAAAACATTGAAGTGACTATGTTCTGAACATTTTCATCACCATTAAAAAAAAAAAAAAAAAAAAAAAAAAAAAAAAAAAAAGGACAACTAAGCCAGGAAATGGATACCTTAATATCTATGTTCTGGCCATTCCACAATGTATACTTGAAACCATAAAGTATACTTTGAACACTTTAAAACACACATAGTTTGTGAAGTATGCATGCATATGTGTTCATGTGTTGGGAGGCCAGGGACCAATGTCAGTGGTCATGCTCTATCACTTGGTTTTGTGACACAGGATCCCTTAGTGAAGCTGGAGGTCATTGGTTGGTTAAACTGAGTGGCTGAACTTCACCTGTCTTCATCCTCCCAGCTCGAGGTTTACAGGAGGCTTTTATGTGATGGTGACAATCCAAGCTCGGGGACTCCAGCCTATGTAGCAACACTACTGAACCAGATGCTTAAACCTAAAATACACAATCTGTATTCAGCAACTGGAAAATGAAAAACAATGTTTGTGCATCTCTGTATGTGTATGGCTGTGAGCTTGGGTGCATTCAAGCACAGGTGGGGGTACACACATGTTATATATGTGGATGTCAGAAGACAACATCAGGTACCATCCCTGCATTGCCTTCTATAACTTTACTTTTCTCTCACTGGCCAGGAACTTTACCAGGAATGCTAAACTAGCTAGGCAAAGAGCTCCAGCACTCCAGGGATCCGCCTGTCTCCTTCCATCTATCTATCGCTGAAATCACATGTGCCACTGCGCCAGGCTTTTTGCTTGGATTCCAGAGAATCAAACTTAGATCCGAACACTTAGAAGGCAAGTACTGTACTTACCAAGTCATCTCCACAACCCAGATTAAAATTTCCCAAAGAACTTTATATATAGTGCTTGTTTACTATTGCTAAACAGCAGAGAAATCAATGGCTTTAAGCAAGTCACTAATGTCTATGTCTCTGCTTTTGTGAGAATCAGCTGATGTAGAGTGTGTTTTACTGGGATTTCTACACTTCCACATCTGACTCCCTTCCCTCAAAGCCTATGTATGTTCTGCTCACAGTGATAGAAATGCACTAGAAGGTGAATATATTAGATCTTCTTAGAAGGCGTAACAAAATAATCATGGGAGCAAACATGGAGACAAAGTGTAGAGCAGAGACTGAAGGAAAGGCCATCCAGAGACTGCCCCACCTGGGGATCCATCCCATTACAGTCACCAAATGCAGACACTATTGTGGATGCCAAGAAGTACATGCTGATAGGAACCTGATATAGCTCTCTCCTAAAAAGCTCTGCCAGAGCCTGACATATACAGAGGCAGATGCTTGCAGCCAACCATTGAACTGATCATGGGGTCCCCAATGGAGGAGTTAGAAAAAGGACTGAAGGAGCTGAAGGTGTTTGCAACCCCATTGGAAGAACAATAATATCAAACAACCAGAGATCCCAGAGCCTAAACCACCAACCAATGGAGTACACATGCAGGGACCCATGGATCCAGCCATATATGTAGCAGAGGACGGCCTTGTCGGGCATCAATGGGAGAAGAGGCCCTTGGTGGTCCCATGAAAGCTCAATGCCCCAGTGTAGGGGAATATGAGAGTGGGGAGGCAGGAGTGTGGAGGTGGGTGGGAATATACCCTCATAGAAGCAGGAGGAGGGGGGATGGGATATGGAGTTTCTGTGGGGGTTAGGAAAGGGGAAAACATTTGAAATGTAAATAAATAAAATATCCGATAAAAAAAGAAAACGTTGGCACCTGGACATGTTGGGGCACAACTGCTAATGTCATCACTCAGAAGACAGGAAGAGGAGTCATGAGTTTAAAGCCACTCTGGGACCATGAACTCTAAGTAAATATTAGTTTCCTAGAAGGATATATTCAAAATTATTTACCTTATGCCAACCAATGCACAAACCAGGTTGGATATGACTTTTGGTGTAACTTTTCATACACAAAAAATAAGAACAATGAAAACACCAAAAATACCAACAGCAATTAATCTCTGCAGCATTTTGGAAAGAGGATGCTTTTATAAACTTATAAGTTGCTGTTGTGCTTTCCACGTTTGCTAAGCATACACCTGGAGTCCTTAAGTAGACAAAAAGTATCCCACTTTGAATTTTAATTATTTACTCAAATATTAGGTGGATTGATTCCTGTTGGCATATTAGTCTAACCTGCCTATTGACTTTAAACCTGGTTTTTCAAAGGAGCCCGGGTTAATAAAGTTTGGATTCAGACCATAAATTTCACTATATTTTAAATACAGAATCTTGATTTTCATCTGTGATTCCATTAGCAAGAGTGTGAAGAATTAATTAGCCTTGACCAAACTCTTAAGAGACTAGTTCACAAACCAGAAGCCAAATACACTAAACTTCAGTGATCTAGAATCTTGTCCTTGGGAGTAGAAGACACACCTCTGGTGGTGGTGGTGGGGGGGTCTACCCAGAAATGTACTTTGATGTTAGTTAGAATTAAGTACCATTTCACATGCAGAAACCCCAATTAATAGTACCTTAAGGCCTGGGGCTTTGTTCTTTCACAGTCATCCAGTGATCTGCATTCCATTACGGCTACTCTACAAAGTCCCATGGGCCTCCTTCCAGCCTACTGAGAAGCCACAGAGCCTGAGTCTTATATCCACATGGTTCTATGGCGACCACATACCTTGCATTTCAAAGGACACAACTCTATTTTTCAAGGCACATTTTTTATTGTGTTTGTTTTGTTTTGTTTGCAAAAGAGTCTCTCTATGTCCTCTACCTGCCTCTGCCTCCCAAGTGCTAAGATTGAAGGTGTGTGCCACTACTCCTGGTTCAAGGGCATTTTTGAAGTGCCCTCATGTCATTTCTTTATATCCTATATTAAATACGTTTCTGTAGATGTGGTAAAATATTTTGACCGAAGGCAACTCAAGAAAGGAGAGTTTTAACTTAGTTAATGGTTCCAAAGGCACAATGCACGTCATGGCAGGAGGTTATGTCACAGTGGCAGAGGCAGGAAGTTAGCTGAGCACAGTTCTCAACCACACACAGGAAGCACAGAGAGAGAGTACAAGGGTCGGGCAAGGCTATAAATTCTCAAAGTATGCTCCAAGTGATGTACTTCCTCCCGTAATGCTCCACCTGGTAAAGGTTCCATAACCTCCCCCAAAGAGCACCTTCGTTGAGTCAAGTATTCAAATAATGATCAGTCACACATTTAGTGGGCCCAATGTCTGTAGAACAGATAATCCAACTGCAAGAATGTCTGGGACATGAGATCTTTCATTGCAGGTGTCATGTGCCCATTACTTAGGGTCACGGATGCAACAGATGTAGATGAGATCTTCTTGTGTGGTAAGAAAAAAGAGGCAGGCGATATGAAACCAGTATGATGATAGGAGATGCTTGCTCAATATGTTTCAAAATTCTACATACATTAAGGGAAAATCCATCAAACTAAGAAAATGTAGTGTTTAAAGTGTTCTTTCTCCAAGTCTGTGCAAAGATAACCCACACAGAAGATGCCTGCAGCTGCTCTTTTTCTCTACTTTACCTACTGTTGGCAAGAAACTTCTAGCAGGCAAATCTTGCCTGAAAAGTTATGATCCCTGAGATGATAACTCAAATGAGATGGGTTTCATTAGTACAAATTCAATATAAGAAGCATCCTCATAATCAGTAACTCACTTTGAAATTGCATTAAAGCACTCTTGTAAGTAGCGTATTTCAACACTGGACACAGTGGAACGGGCACAGAGAAAGGGATTCAGCCAACACTTTAGACCTGGTGTCTCCGGTTTATCTACTTCTTGTATTAACTCTATGCAGGAAGTTAAGAAGGGAAAGAAAGAAAGCAACTTAAATGAACAGCAAAAGGTGTATTTTTATTGCAAGCAGGCATTCTTTATGTACCTAGTCACATAAATCACTTCAAAATCATGAAGTAGCTTTACTGAAATTCAAGCATCCTTTCATGCTTAAAGTCTTGGAAAAAACAGAAATTCAAGGCCCATACCTAAACATAGTAAAAGCAATATACAGCAAACTGGTAGCCAGCATCAAACTAAATGGAGAGAAACTTGAAGCAATCCCACTAAAATCAGGGACTAGACAGGGCTGCCCCCTTTCTCCTTATCTTTTCAATATTGTACTTGAGGTACTAGCTCGAGCAATTAGACAACATAAGGAGGTCAAATGGATACAAATTGGAAAGGAAGAAGTCAAACTATCATTATTTGCAGATGATAAGATAGTCTACCTAAGTGACCCAAAAATCTCCACTAGAGAACTCCTACAGCTGATAAACAACTTCAGCAAAGTAGCAGGTTATAAAATCAACTCAAGCAAATCAGTGGCCTTCCTATACTCAAAGGATAAGCAGGCTGAGAAAGAAATTAGGGAAATGACCCCCTTCACAATAGCCACAAACAGCATAAAGTACCTTGGGGTGACTCTGACCAAACATGTGAAAGATCTATATGACAAGAACTTCAAGACTCTGAAGAAGGAAATGGAAGAAGACCTCAAAAAATGGAAAAATCTCCCATGCTCATGGATCGGCAGGATTAATATAGTTAAAATGGCCATTTTGCCAAAAGCAATATACAGATTCAACGCAATACTCGTCAAAATCCCAACTCAATTCTTCACAGAGTTAGAAAGAGCAATCCTCAAATTCATCTGGAATAACAAAAAACCCAGGATAGCTAAAACTATTCTCAACAATAAAAGAAAATCTGGGGGAATCAGTATCCCTGACCTCAAGCAATACTACAGAGCAATAGTGTTAAAAACTGCATGGTATTGGTACAGTGACAGGCAGACAGATCAATGGAACAGGATTGAAGAATACTCAAAACATAATCCACACATCAAATGAGGTACAAGAAGAACGGAGGAGTGGCCCCTTGTTCTGGAAAGACTCAGTGAAGCAGTATAGGGCAAAACCAGAACAGGGAAGTGGGTGGGAAAACAGGGGGAGGGAAGTGGGCTGATTGGACTTTTAGGGAATGGGGGGGTCTAGAAAAGGGGAAATCATTTGAAATGTAAATAAAAAATATATCGAATAAAAAAAATGTGAAAAAAAAAGTTTTAAGATTTCCTCAAAACCTATCTACCTGTCCTGAAATCCCAAGAATGTGAGATTTCAAGGATTTGATGATGATCCCAATCATCTGAGAATGAGTAAAGTTAGCTTTGGACAACATATTTGGAGAAAGGCCATACAGGCTCAATGAGTGAATGTCTGCTCCACCACCCACATGTCTTGCCCTGTTCCTCTGAGTCTAGAGGCAGGCACCGACTAGAAGGTGAATGCTATCATGAATCATTTTCTTAGGAAAAGCAGCCACATATCTGATAGGGTGGTTTGTGGTCTATGTGTGAGTCCAGACATCCCTTCCATGATTACTCCTAGGACAGAACATGGTACCTGAAACACAAGATCAACTTCATCTCCTTTGAACTTAATGAATTGCCAAAAGTATGCAGATCCAGGTGCCTGCACTCCAGTGGGAGTCATGGGGCCTCAGAGGATTTGGGGTAACAAAGGGAGGGTCCTAGATAAAGTCTCCTCATAAGGAGAGGCTCAATAATGGCAACTCCAGCAGCATAGTCTCTTTCTCACACAACTCTGGAAGTTTACTTGGTGGGAAAGTTACACTCTTTGCAGTTGCTATAACAAATCACTCCCCTTCTATCCTGTACCATTCTCCCCACCAAGATCACTGTCATCCAAAACGCAGAACTTAGTTCACTCCTGTGAACAAAGTCCATACCTTACCCTAAAGAAAAGAAAGGGAAAGGAGCACCCATCTCTTTGTTATAAAACAAAGAGCCAAAGGGTTATTTTCCCATTCATTCACTGTGCCTAACCATCAAACAAGTCATGAACTCTCGGTCCCAATGGGAACACCGTGGCAGCCAGCAATTATTTCTGTAAAAAGAAAAGAGCATATGACTGGTTTTATAACTATCTAATAATATGCCAAGATAGAGGCAGACTATAAGTTGCAGAGTACTCTTGGCTGTAGAGTTGTGGCTAAGTCTTCAGCTCTTTTTTACAGCTGTTATTCTGACTGTGTGGTCCAAGAACTGACAATACCTCTTGTTCTTTTTTTTTTCTATATTCTTTCTTTACATTCCCTTTCCTGGTTCCCCCCTCCCCCTAAGTCCCATAAGTCCTCTTCCCTCCACTAGTTCCCCAATCAACCCCCCTCCTACTCTTCTGTCCTGACAATCCCCTACAATGCTGCATCAAGTCTTTCTAGGACCTGGGCCCTCTCCTTCCTTCTTCTTGGGAATGATTTGATATGTGGGTTGTGTTTTGGGTATTCTGAGCTTCTGGGCTAATATCCTTTTATCAGTGACTGCATTCCATGTGTGTTCTTTTGTGAATGAGTTACCTCATTTAATATGATATTTTCCAATTCCAACTATTTGCCGATGATCTTCATGAATTCATTGTTTTTAACTGCTGAGTAGTATTCCATTGTCTAAATATACCACTGTATCCATTCCTCTATTGAGAGACATCTGGGTTCTTTCCAGCTTCTGGTTATTATAAATAATGCTACTGTGAACATAGTGGAGCATGTGTCCTTATTGCATGATGAGGAATCCTCTGGGTATATGCCCAGGAGTAGTATAGCAGGGTCCTTCAGAAGTGCCGTGCCCAGTTTTCTGAGGAACCACCAAACTGATTTCCAGAGTGGTTGTATGAGCTTGCAATCTTACCAGCAGTGGATAACAAAAAACCCAGGATAGGCAAAACTATTCTCAAGAGTAAAAGAACTTCTGGGGGAATCAGTATCCTAGACCTCAAGCAGTACTACAGAGCAATAGTGTTAAAAACTGCATGATATTGGTACAGTGACAGGCAGGTGGATCAATGGAATAGGACCACACACCTATGGTCACTTGATCTTCGACAAAGGAACTGAGAACATCCAGTGAAAAAAAAGATAGCCTTTTCAACAAATGGTGCTGGTTCAATTGGAGGTCAGCATGCAGAAGAATACAAATTGATCCACTCTTATCTCCTTGTACTAAGCTCAACTCCAAGTGGATCAGGACCTCCACATAAAACCAGACACACTGAAACTAATAGAAAAAAAAAGGGGGAAGACCCTTGAGGACATGGGCACAGGGGAAAAGTTCCTGAACAGAAAGAACACCAATAGCTTATGCTCTAAAATCAAGAATTGACAAATGGGACCTCATAAAATTGCAAAGTTTCTGTAAGTCAAAAGACACTGTCAAAAGGACAAAATGGCAACCAACAAATTGGGAAAATATCTTCACCAACCCTACATCCGACAGATGTCAACATATATAAAGAACTCAAGAAGTTAGACCCCAAAAAAGCAAATAACCCTATTAAAAATGGGGTACAGTACTAAACAGAGAATTTTCACCTGAAGAACTTTGGATGGCTGAGAAGCACCTTAAGAAACATTCAACATCATTAGTCATTAGGGAAATGCAAATCAAAACAACCCTGAGATTTCACCTCACACCAGTCAGAATGGCTAAGATTAAAAACTCAGGAGACAGCAGGCTGTGGAGAAAGAGGAACCTCTTGTTCTTAATAATATTCTCTGTAATGGCTTTCCTTTAATTTCCTACTCCAGAAAAGTAAACATTGTTCAAAACTTCGATGCCATTTCTACTTTTTGCAATTTTTTTTCTTTTTGTAGAAACAATTCTGACATTAAGATTCTGAAAACGAAGTCAACTCTCTTGGTCTTCTTCCATTTGCGTTCATTAGAGAGTTGTCTGCCAGGCTAAAAGGCACTAATGTATTCTCTTCACTCCAAATACATCAAAGAAAGGATGAAAAGATCCTATGCATAAAGTTTTCAAAGCTTTTGCTTTCTTTTCCTTTTTTAAAAACTATTTAATAGAAATGACTACTAGGTAGTCTATACATTATTCCTATGTTCTTTTAAAAAAAATAGGAAATCTATTTGATGGGTCGTAAAGAGTAACTTTTTGACTTCCCAGTGCTTTATATTCAGATGCTTCTGAAAGGCTCTGGTCCTGGTTAAGGCTTTTAAGTCAGGAAGCCCCTATGAGGATGGAGGAACTGCCTTAATGCCAGGTAAAGGGACTGCTGCACCACAGTCGAGAAAGTGTGCTGACCCTCACTGCACTCAGCTCTGGTCACTAAGACAATTCACATTTTCATCTCTTTAATGTAGTCTGTCTTTAAGCTTGTCTATTTAAGGTTTTTGGAAAGAATCCCTTATCTTGTTATCTTATAGTCTGTCAAGGTAGAAATCTACTATGGTCTTTGCCTCAGAGTCAAGGGAAACCCTCTTGTTCCTTTTCTATGAGATCCACTTCCAGGATGGAAGGCAGGCAGACCGCAGCTACACACAGATGCTTGCATTCATAAAGACTTTCTGCTGTTTGCCAAAGTCTGGCATGTGTCCTTTACTTCTGTGATGCATTTAAATACTGTCCATCAGTTCATTATTTTGTCCACTGAAAGCCTGGTGTGCTCCAGTGGAGATTGAAGGCACAAGGTGAGTCCACCTGCTGAAGGTATCTCCTGCAGAATATCCGAGTGTCCTAGAGAAGTCATTTCTGTGTGGCTCTGGGGCTTCCTAGATTTTTCAGCTATTTCTCCTGGTTCAAGCTGGTTTTTCTTATCCTAACAGAAAAAAGTTTCAAAGGAAAGAATTATGTTAATTTGTCATGAAAAATTAGCATTAATCCCACCTTAACCAACACCATTTTTACCTCACATGCTGTAAGTCAGGTATCCATATGGAGCTCTTTCCCACATCCTCTCTGCCTCTCTCTCTCTCTCTCTCTCTCTCTCTCTCTCTCTCTCTCTCTCTCTCTCTCTCTCTCTCTCTCTCTCTCTTTGCTGTGGGTCTCTCAGGAAAAATTAAGGTGCCCAATAGATGGTCACTGAGGAAGCATTCCTGAAACTCAGTTTCCGGTGTGCCATGTTGTTGGCACAATAGGACTTCTTGTAGCTGAATGAATGACAGGTTCCCATTCTCCTGCTTGACAATGGCTGAGGATTGAAAACTTTCTCTAGTACCTTAGTATAGAATCTTTCATTTTCAAGTCAGCAATGCTCCCACTTGGAATATTTCTAATATCTCATTAGAATGTATCAGGGTCATGTAGTGCTTTTGAGGTCATCCAGAAAATGCAGAACGATCTCCATATTTTAATTATGTTTGTCAAGTCTCCTGGGACCGCTACTGTAGGCAATCCATAGACTCCAAGAATAGAAATATTGATCTTTCCAGCACCATTCTGCTTACCACTTTTAGATTTGGCTACAATAATAAGGCACAGCACTCCCCTCAATGCTTAGAAGTGACGCCAAAACAAGACCTAGGTTATAGGACAGAGTGATGATATTCAAGCATCTCCTCTAATTTTGGAACAAGAGGAGTTGAAGAATAAACAGGAAATAGTTGTTTATTCTTCAACAGTTGTGGTTGGGAAGTGGATGTATGGGTGGCTGGAGAATGCGAACTCTGCTTTATAGTAGGCAAAACTTGGGTCTTTATATGGGGTTTGGTTTCTACGTTTATTTATAAGACTGGTTATTTTCCAAATTAGTTGTGCTTTTTAGCATACTCATTTACTTACAAATGCTCTAATTAAATAGCAGTATATAACTGCCAATGAACTCTTAAATATTAGATGCTCATTAATACATTTAGAATGTCAAGACTTGGGAGTAAGTTGATGGTGACATTATTATGGCCTGGATACTACATGCTACAAAGGGACAGAAAATGAGCCAGGGAAAACTTCTCATCTGTCTACTGAAACCAAAAAGTAAATGGAAAGGATTGGTTTGATTCAACTAAGCAATTTTCTAAAATGTGCCTCAAATCCGTACCTGGAAACCTTACACTCCTTCATTAGTATATCTATATCAGTCGTCTCCTGCTGCCTCCGGTTGGTTCTGGGCCAACTTCTGCTTCAAGGCCATTGGAAGGCAAAGCCCTGTTTGTTATAAGCCCTGGTTGTGATGCCCAGAGAGGTCAAAATCAGTGCAAAGAACTAAACCTGTCTGGCTGAAGCTCTGTTCTGTTGCACTCTTTGTACACGGGGAAGGCCCACCTTGCATGTGGCTCTTTACCAGAAAATTCACCCAGTCACCTCTCTAGAGTAAAAGCACCCCGATACACCCTCTCCATGACTACTGGTAACTAAAGGATAGGTATACAAGAAAAGCTTGGCCAAAACCTGAGGTTCTTACATGGATTGTAGGGATCCAAGCATTCTCCACACAGGAGCAGCCGTGTGGCCCAACCAGCTCTAGGAGATAGCTATATCAAAGGTCAGTGGGACTTTAGGAACAGTAGGACTAATGGGCTGTTGTTCCTGCTCCTGCCTGCTAACAAAAGCTGGCTCTGCCACCCACAGATGCAGAAGCTTCCTGGTAGCAAGCCCACACAACTACTTCCTGCTTACCTTGTCTGAATTGTATATATTTATAGTCAAAGCCCTGACCTAATGCGCCATTTAGTGTCTAGTCTCTTCACATTTGTCTCCTAAACTGAGGTATGTGAATAAATGAAAAATACAAAACACCCTCTAAAATAGGCTGTGATCTCATTTTTCTCCTCAGACCATGTAAGGCTTTCAACTTTTACAAAACTGTGGAATGAGACTAGGGAGATAGCTCCGTGGTAACATAGGTTCAGTTCCCAGCTCACATAGGTGGGCTCCCAAATGTCTATAAGTCCAGCAGTAGGGGATCTAATGTCCTCCTCTGGCCTCCATAGACACTCTCACACACATGCATATAAGCACACAGACACATAAATATACATAATTCTTTAAAGTAAATGCTACTAAAAGAGCTAAATTAAATAAAAGACTTAAGGAACTGGCAATAATTACTTTTTATTGTATTGTTAGTGACACCTGATAAACACAGGTAAGAAAGTAAAGGACAATTATGACCAACCAAGGACCCAGGGGCATGACAACTCATCTGTAAATATCACGAAAAAAAACAGAAACACACACATACACACATACACACACACAAGTGGATACAGTCAAATCAAAAGCTCTGAGAATCAGTGTTTGAGGATACACAGGTACAGTAGGCAAAGGAAAATGAAAAATAAACAACAGTTTTGGAAATAAAAGATAGGCTTAAATACACTGCACCATTTTGGTTTTTTAGCTTACAGCCCTTTGTGTGTGTGTGTGTGTGTGTGTGTGTGTGTGTGTGTGTGTAAGTAATGTTACATGAATTAGTAAGGCTATTGTTGAGGTAGTAATAATTCATTTCAGATACTGTTCAATATCATTATGAGGGAGATAGATGATTAACAATAGATGTTGATAAATGATAGATAAGAAAGTACATGGGCAGACAGGTAAATAAATGATATATGCACTCTAAAGACAGTAGGTGATGGATAGAGAAATAGATAGAATGCTAACTGATTTAGCACTGCTTATAAATTAAATCATCAGATGTATTTAGTCTTAAGGAAATGAAAATGTAATATAAAATAAATACAGATATTCTGGTAAGAACAATGACATTTTTTTTCTTTCCCTTCATTCCATAATCAGAGACAATAGGTGGGTATTGTCAAAGTGGGAATTAAAAAAATAGTATTAAAAAAAAAGCAACTTGTCTTTGTCCAGACTATTTTAGGCCAGGAACATTCTTCCTTGTTTCTCCTTAGAGGCTAAATAACCAATAAAGCAACCTGTAATCCAGTCTACAACCCCAGGATTCAGGGCTGTAATACTTCTCTAACAACTGAAGGTAATATCTTCTGTATTACAATAGCCTGTAAGTTTCCTGGTTATAGTTCATGATTGGTGTATAGTAATCAGCATTATTAGATTTCTGGTTCTTTGCTATATACCCTGAGACTATAGACCTTTAGGTCCTAGTTTTACCACTGTTCTTCTTAGTTTATGATTTTTGTTATGACATTTTTTTTACTATGTTTTTGTCAAAATTTTATACAATACATCTTGAACATATTTTCTCTTCTCCAAACTTATCCAAGATCCTCTCCCACCCAATCTCTCTCTCTCTCTCTCTCTCTCTCTCTCTCTCTCTCTCTCTCTCTCTCTCTCTCTCTCTCTCTCTCTTCCTCTTCTCTCTCTCTCTCTTCTCTCTCTCCTTTCTCTCCTCTTTCCTCCTTTCTCTCCTGTCTTTCTGTATCTCCCTCTTTTATTCTCCTTCATTCTCTCTCTCTCTCTCTCAAAAGAAAACAAAAAAGTTAAGGAACACACACACACAAAAAACCAAAAATAAAATGAAAACAAACATACAAAAGACCAATGAGACAAACATGGCCAAAACAAAACAAAGTAAAAGGTCCACAAAGATGTCACTGAGTTCACTTTTTGTTGGTCAACTACTTATAGGCACAATGTCTACCCAGGAGTATGGCACTACTTCCTTGGTTAGAGGATACAAATTGAAGATAGGTTCCTGGTTAAAAATTAGACTTTGCATCTTCCCTCTCAGTACTGGGACCCCATCTGTGCATGCTGTCACAGTTTATGTGAGTTTGTGACTATCACTTTCATTGTATCTGCAAGACACTGTTTATTTGGAGTTGACCATCAACTCTCGCTATTAGAATCTTTCTGCCTCTTCTTGCACATAAATATATAAGCCTTAAGAAGGGGTGTTTGATAAAGTTATCCCGTTTATGATCAAGTCTTCCTAAGTCTTTCACTCTCTGCACATTGTCTAGTTATGAGCTTCAATGTTGGCTTCCATCTACTGTAAGAAGAAATTTCACTGATGTAGGCTGAGTTAGGCACTGATCTGTGGGTATAATCATTTGCAATTAGTAGTCTTTCTCTCCCTACATTCCTTTAGCAGAATGATAATATTAGGATTTCTTCTAAGCACATCATTTATCTAGTCTCAGTTTCTTGGCCACATTATCAGTGTCAGGTGTTTCATCTGATGGAGTAAGCCTTAAGTTCAATCCAAAGTGGGTTGGTTGCTCCCATAGCATTTGTATCATTATTGCATCGGTGGATCTTAGTATATCTTGCAGGAAGTACACTCTTCTAGGTTTCAGAGTTTGCATCTGGGTGCTGTTGATAATTACCTTATTCCTCTGGTGTGTGACGAATACCTCCCAGAGTGGGGTGAAACTTCTAATTAGGCACCACCTTCTCCTGGTTCAATTATATAACTAAGTGTTGTCTTCACTCATAGAACCTTACCATGATATTGTGGAAACAACCAACAGCCTTGGTTTGTATGTAATTGGGGAGGCGGGCTTTCCAATGAGGCCTCTTTGGTCAACAGTTCAGTAAGATGCAACCTATTCCGGCCCTGGAGTTTTTCATTTGATGGCTTAAGATAATCTATTTGTAAGATTGTCCCCACTAATATTTGCTGGCTCCATTTATAGTACTTTCATAAATGTACATATTTTAGTAAACTTATATACGAGTGGGTTTTTGTATGGTTTTTCAAATGTCCTTTAGTGTTAGTGGTCCCTCCAAGCATTCCCTCATTTACCTTTCTCTGCCAAACTCCTCCACACTTAACCCTCCTATTCTAGTCTCCCCCTTATTTCTCCATGAAATTATATTCTATTTCCCCTTCATTGGGGGATTCTCTCCTCCAGCCTGATCCTCTGCTAGGTACCTAATCTCTGTGTTTCTTTAGTTGTAGCATGCATTTTCAATGTTTAAAATCCAATATCTACAAATAAGAGAAAACCTACAATATTTGCCTTTTAGGGTATGGGTTACTTTATTCAAGATGATCTTTTTCTCTCTCCATCCATTTATTTGTAAAGTTCATGTTTTTAATAGCTAAAATGATATTCCAATGTTTGAATGTTCCACATTACCATTACCCATTCATCAGTTGATGGATGTTCATGCTGTTCCCAATTTATGGCTACTGTGAATAAGCCAGCAATGAACATTGATGAGCAAGTATCTGTGTATTGGGATGCAGAATAGTATGGCTTGAGGCAGATCTATTCCCAACTGCCTAATTACTGCACACATAAATGCTGAAAGCCTAAAGAATGGGGATTCCGATGACCCATGCCATATTGGTTGAGGCTCAGATAACAACATGTTGTCTTAAGACTCCAACATTCTGCCTGAATATAGAGTTATAGGATCACAAAAGCTAGATCACGTCATATCTTGTGGGCCCTAGGAGTTCTTATCTCAGTCTTGAGCACAAGTGAACAACAGTGAAACAGTTGAATTTAGAGAATGCTGTGATATAATTTGTACTTTCATCACTGTAACTCTAGTATGAAAAGCATAGCACATGAAGAAAGAATGGATGACAAGACCTGCCGACTCGTGTGTTGATTGCTGAGATGAAAACATGTAATTAGATTCCAGAGATTCTTGAGAGATGAAGTTAAGAATGTGGTTATGACTTGAAGATGGGAAAATGAAAGAGGAGTTGTCAAGGATGGCTTCCAGCTATTTGGATTAAGCAAGGCACTGGAAGGGTTATGATGTGTCATACACTGAAAAGGCCAGGTTTTGTTTAGCTGTATTTTGTGTGAGTGATGTCTTATAAATTAGATTATGAATGTGGTAAATTCTAGGTATGTTGGGACACACCTAGGTCAAGATGGAATGTGGGATGTTAGTCACAACTAGTGTGTTGCAATAGACAGTGGCAATAAAGCTCTAGTGCTCATTCTGACATGTGAGGCTGCTGGCTGTCCCTCAGTACCTGTTCTCCTCTTACTCAGATGTATAATACAGTGAAGTATATGACCACAAATTTCTCCCATCTCACTTAGCATTGAGAGACTCTCCATACCCTCTGAATCAGGATTGGCCACTTTAGCCAATGTAGCATTAACAAATATGCCTCAATTAACCTTTAAACTCAAAGGGTTAATATGTTACAACTCTTAGGTTTACCCCTTTTATCGCACGGGCAACTATCATGCCACCATAGGGTGAGCCCTAAAGATGCTTTCTAGGGGAATAGAATCTATGTAAAGGTTGGTACACTCAATGCCCCCTTGCCAATTAACCCAGAAGTATATGAAGATATTTAGCAGCTGACCCCACCACATAAGGATTCTACAGTAAAACCAGTCAGGCTGGATCAAAGAAAATAGTGACCAAAGAAAGTGACCAAACTCTGTGTTCAAAATGAAATGATTACTATTTGAACCATTCAATTTGTGAACGATTTGTTTCACATGGAAGCTAATTAATGTATTCTCTGGACTTGAGATAGCTATTTTTTTCTGACTCCCTTGCAACTAAATCTGACTGTATGTCCATATGATCATATTCTAGTTATGGAGATAAGGAAGAATGTGGAAGAACCTTATTTTTTTCAATTGTTAGAAGAAACTTTGTCATTGCTTCTCGGCTTTTTGGCTAAGATCAAGTGTAGAAGAAACTTTGTATTCTTACCTCTCACCCTTGGTCTTCTTTATCTGCCAGTGTGAGAAGAGGAACTTCAATCACCATTGTGGCTTAGGGACAAGTCCCAGGCAGGCAGTCTTGAGCATAGGAAGAAGCTCATTTCTGTGAATATTTTTATGGAGCAGAATGTCACACAAGCTCAAGAAGAAGGAGGACTTAAGTGAGGGTGCTTTGGTTCCTCTAAGAAAGGGAACAAAATAGCCAAAGGAGCAATAAGGGAGACAATGTGTGGAGCAGAGACTGAAGTAAAGGCCACCCAGAGACTGCCCTACCTGGGGATTCATCCTATAAACAGTCAACAAGTCTTGACACTACTATGGACGACAAGAAGTGTATACCAAAAGGAGCATGCCATGGTTGTCTCCAGAGGGGCCCTACCAGAGCCTTACAAATACAGAGGCAGATGCTAACAACCAACTATTGGACTGGGCATGGAGTCCCCAATGGAGGAGCTGGAGGATGGTCCAGAGGAGCTGAAGGGGTTACAGCCCCATTGGAAGAGCAATGATTTCAGCCACCCAGATGCTCCAAGACTCCCAGGGACTGAATCATCAACCAAGGGGCACACATGGTTCCAGCCAAAAATGTAGCAGAGGAAGGCCTTGTTGGGCATCAGAGGGAGGAATGGTCCTTGGTCAGGTAAAGGCTCAACAGAGGCCCGAACAAAGGAAAACTGAGGTGGGAGGTGGGGAGGGAGTGTGTTTGGTGGAGAGACATACACGTGGAAGCAGGGGGAAGGAGGAAGGGGAGGGGTTTGGGGTCTTCAGGAGGGGGGATATTGGGAAAGGTTTTACCATTGGCAATGTAAATGAAGATGATATTCAATAAAAAAATAAATTTAAAAAAAGAAAAAAGAAAAAGAAACCCTATTCTAGACAAGGCATTGTTGTTCAAACCCCATTTACCTACAAATGAACTACAAGTCTATTCTTTTTGTTGGCAGTCAGGAGAAGGAACTTACCATGTTGCTATACAGATAAAGCTAGTCTCAAATTCATAGATGTGTCTACCTCTGCAAGACTAAATGTCCATCAAAGCATTAGACACAAGAAGACAGACATACTCCAGTTCTTGACTTTGAACTTGACTTTTCTAAATTTTTTATCATTTGATCTTGTAGTTATAGGTTTCTGTAACCAGTCCCTAGCTGCTTTAGTCTGAAAATTCTCCACTCATCCAAATAACAATAGGTATCTGATTATCTAGAAGCTCTTTAACTGGATAAACCAATTTCTTATAAAGCTATCTCATTTCACTCAGCTACCAACAATGTTACAGCCATTCCAAGCACCTTACCCACAGACACTCACTGGTGGAATGCCTTACGCAGTATGAGGATAAGCAGGCAGAACTGTGAGAAATTGAATGGCTTTGAACAAGTAACACTAGTATAATAGGGATTGCTATGTTAGCATGTAAATAGTATTTTATTCCTTTCACACACATTACTTATAGAAAAGTATTTTTATTCTGTAAGTTATTAAATCATATCATTAGATGGGAAGCTTCATTTTTAATGAAAAAATGAATATAACAGAGTAGACACAATCATTGCATATAGTATGTTTGTCTTTCTACTGTAGAATTATTTCATTAATATATATATATATACACATATTTTATAAATCTTCAGGCCAATATCTTTTTGTGTATTTTGGCAATAATTTAAAGGGAAAACAGTTTTAGAGAACATTTATCATTGTCCTCTACTTGTTGCCTATCTCTTTCCTCCATTAGCATCTTCTCTAACTTGCATGGAACAGCCACCATCCCTCATTCTTAATCCATGGAGGTGTACCTATGGATTGGGTTATTTATCACCACAGAGTCAGCCCAGGAAGGAAGATAGGAAGTTACTTAGTGATTTTCACCAACTCAGCCTTTTAGGCAAAAGAGTACATTGCTTTCCATGAGTATGTTAAGTCTGAGCAACAGAATCATTTTATGCCCTTGGCTTGCTCTTTCCAGGGGCTGGTGAATCTCCCGGTGGTTGGCATCATCATACGGTTGGTCTGCCTATGGTTTGGTCAACCCACAAAAAATAGCAGAAGTAGTGACTGCAGCCATCATGTGATCTCCTGTATCCAGTTTTCCTGCAACTTACCATGACATTTTAGCCACATCCAACACCCACATAAGCAAAACTCTTGTTTCTAATTCAGTTCAACATGGATTTCTGTCACTTATGGTCAAAGACCCTCACTACTGCACTGTCTTTGTGGGAGAATATAATTCAGAAACTATTTTGAAAGAGAAAATGGAAGCTTGGTGAAGTTAAATAATTCCATTAGTGTTAAACAGTGATTGAATCTGAATTCTGTCTTCCCATTCTTCCAAGAACTCTCATGCTCCTGGATACAGAGGTGCGACCCAGAACTTCTGGGTATCTTTAGTCTTTGTGACTGAAGCAGAACAAGTATTTCTGCAGTCAGTTTTGGCATCCTTCAGGTTCATGAAACAACCCATGAAACAGATGCCAATCGTTGGTTCCTCCAGGAGCTTGAAGCCTGTTCTTGAGGTAGGATCCATTGGCTTTTATAGGAGACTTGGTGGCGATAAGAAACAAACAAATCAATACCTTTGGGCATTTGCTTCTTTCTCTTCCTCAATCTCTAGCTCTATCTTTTCTTGCTCTAAAGTTATATTTTTAAATGGTCAAACAATTATCATTATCCCCGCTAGATTTTCTTTTATATGCTTATTATATTTTCATTATTTAAAACATTTTTCTCATTTATTATATTATTATTAAAGCAGAATTTTAAATTTAAATGTGCTATGACCATATTTCCCATCCCCCAACTCCTTTCTTTTTTTCTTTTTTTAATTTGATATATTTTTATTTACATTTCAAATGATTCCCCCTTTTCTAGACCCCCACTCCCCGAAAGTCCCATAAGCCCCCTTCTCTCCCCCTGTCCTCCCACCCACCCCTTCCCACTTCCCTGTTCTGGTTTTACCCTATACTGCTTCACTGAGTCTTTCCAGAACAAGGGGCCACTCTTCCGTTCTTCTTGTACCTCATTTGATGTGTGTATTATGTTTTTGTTATTCCAGTTTTCTAGGTTAATATCCACTTATTAGTGAGTGCATACCATGATTCATCTTTTGAGTCTGGGTTATCTCATTTAGGATGATGTTCTCCAGCTCCATCCATTTGACTAAGAATTTCATGAATTCATTGTTTCTAATGGCTGAATAATACTCCGTTGTGTATATATACCACATTTTTTGCATCCACTCTTCTGTTGAGGGATACCTGGGTTCTTTCCAGCTTCTGGCAATTATAAATAGGGCTGCTATGAACATAGTGGAGCATGTATCCTTATTACATGCTGGGGAATCTTCTGGGTATATGCCCAGGAGTGGTATAGCAGGATCTTCTGGAAGTGAGGTGCCCAGTTTTCTGAGGAACTGCCAGACTGATTTCCAGAGTGGTTGTACCAATTTGCAACCCCAGCAGCAGTGGAGGAGTGTTCCTCTTTCTCCACATCCTCACCAACATCTGCTGTCTCCTGAATTTTTAATCTTAGCCATTCTGACTGGTGTAAGGTGAAATCTCAGGGATGTTTTGATTTGCATTTCCCTAATGACTAATGAAGTTGAGCATTTTTTAAGATGCTTCTCCACAATCTGAAGTTCTTCAGGTGAAAATTCTTCCCCAACTCCTTTCATTTCCTTTTTTCCCTCCCTACTCACTCAACTTCAAGTTCTTCTCACGAAACAAAACCCCCAAAACCAAGAAAACAAAATAAAACAACAAACCAAAAGGGGAAAAAAAGAAACCAAAAGATAACCAAATAAAAGTACACACACACAAAAAAGATCTATGGAATTCATTACACATTGAACATAAGACTTGTCCTGGAATGATTGATAGGCCCAATGTCATTCCATTGATGAAAACTGATGCTTCCCCTCTCGGTGGGTTTACCAGTTCAGTTAGTAACTTCTATCTTAGTTGCTAGGTTTTCTTTCTTTCTTCCTTTCTGTCTTTCTTCCTTTCTGTCTTTCTTCCTTTCTTCCTTCCTTCCTTTCATTCATTCATTCATTCATTCATTCTGTTAATATATATATATATAAAGATAAAATATAAAAATTAAACATAAAATATAAAACAAAAGTTATCACATCAGAGCTGGACAAGACAAACTAATAGGAGGAAAAGAACCCAAGAAAGACAAGAGTCAGAGACAGATTCATTTACATACTCAGAAATCTCATGAAAACACTAAGCTGGAAGTCACAGTATAACACAGAGGACTCGATGCAGACCTATCCAAGCCCTGTGCATGCTTTCTCATTCTCCGTGAGCTCAGGTAAGCTTTGCTTATAATGATGAAGAAGGCCTTGATTTTCTGGTGTCTTCCATCCCCTCTGGCTCTACACTCTTTCTTTCCCATGCAGGGTTCCCTAAGCCCTGAGGCAAGAGATTTGATAGAGATAGCCCACTAAAAGTTTTTCAAAACTGATATATAACTTGCAGGCCAAATGTCTGATCCTTTTCTTATTATTTCCATACAGCTATGAATATGTATTATATATATAATACTTTCCCTCCTTGTGGTCTATTAGCTCAGCCTTCATGTGCATGGTCTAAAGACATTGATAAAACTATAAGTTTGTGATCATCTCTGTTAACTAATTCACAAATATTTTCATCAGCACCTCCTGTAAATAATTTCATTAAGTAATATCCATTAGCCCTCCTCTTCCATTCCTGCCTTTTCCCCACTTGCACTAGTTTATCTAAGGATTTGTGCATTCTGGACATTTTGTGCCAATAAAATAATACAGTTTGTGCCATTTTGAGTCCTACTGCTAATCACAATGTTCTCAAAATTAAACCATGAGGTAGCATGCTCTGATAGTTCATCCGGTGTATAGGTGAATAATGCTCCTTTTTGTGGATATAACACAAACTTATTCATCTCTCAGTAGATGGTTGAGTTGTTTCCAATGGGGGCAGTTGTGAGTAAGTGTGCTATAAACATTCTTGTGCAAACATCAGTTTTGAATCCTTTAGCTATATACTTTGAAATGTCAAAACTCACTTTATTTTTTTTTATTTTTATTTTCTATATTCTTTGTTTACATTCCAAATGATTTCCCCTTTCCCGGATCCCCTTTAAAATCATACTGTTTAATATCTTTCTTATTGAATGCCACAGATTTGTCTATATATGTTACATATTCTAGATAATAAAATTTGATTGGGCTCATGGCTTATAAACATTTCACCCAGTCTGTATTGTCTTTACACTTTATTATAATGCCTTTTGAAACACAAAGGTTTTCTTTTATTTTGATAAAGTATAGTTACTTTTTCTCTACTTTTTATGCCTTTAAGGTCATATATAACTTATGACAATAAATTTCATATACATATATGAGACCATGTCCATTCAAATGTCACAATGATTGATGCCAATTATTTTCAAGAGTTAAAAGATGTTATCACTCACATTTAGGACTTTGATCTTTTTCAGTTTATTTCCATAACTGGTGTGAGATACAGATCAAATTTACTCTTCTATATCCAGGTGCCTGTGATTCTAGCATAACTTATTTGGAAGACTGTTCTTTGTCCCAGTAAGTTTTATACATACCTGCTATATGCTGGGCACTACTCTGAACCCTAGAGGTATCCTAGTGTATAGCACAGGCAAAATCCCTTCCCATCTGGACACAATCCTTGTAGAATAGGTATGGCAGGCAATAATAGTCAGAATAGTGTAAGCTAAATAACCACTACTCTGCCATACTGCACAAGGGGATCTGCAAATGTCACTAAATTAGTGTGCTAATGTGTATTCCTTTTATTTGTATAAAAAGCAGCATGGTATTTCTAAGAAAAACTGTTTATTTTATAGAAGCAAGAGTTTAACAGCTCTGCCAATTTACCTAGGTGAGGGCATGTTGCTCTAATGATGTTTGGTCTAAGCGAAACTGTGTCCATGACTCCTCTTCCTAGCAGGAATTCCTCATCTTCTTCTACTTTATCAGCTTGAGCTAATTCTTCCATCTCCCTGAAGGCTTTGCAGTAGAATATTAAATCAGTCATATTCCAAAACTTCAAAGGCAAGATGCCACTTTCTAATCTCTAATGAGATAGATACAGTTCATACCTTCATGTCCAACAGTAAATCAAAGTCTCCCTGTTTCTCTCTTGGAGCATTTTAAGTGTCTCAGGACTTTGCATCAAGTCCAAAATGAACATAGTGGGAGGGGTGCACAGTGTGATTTTATTGGCAGCCATCACTACTTTGGAAGGGGCATTAACTCAATTTGAACAACTCAAGCTAATTATTCATTAATTCAAAATATTTGTCAAGTACCTGCAGTATAGGCCAGACACCATAACAGACTGAGATAAATAGAATATGGTGACCTAAACCTCAACATCCACCATGACCACCATGTTTCTTAGTATGGAACTACTTAGCACCAAGGCAAAGGAACTACTTACTGTTCAGTCATTCATTTCTTCCCATGCCTATCAAATGTTCTTTTACTTCTGAGGCATTGAGGTCTCCAGCAATCTCAGAAATCATAAACCTTTTCTTTGTATTCAGTAAACCCAAATCCCATCACAAGCTGGTAATTTACATCCAGATGTGACCTACAGGTTCTGATGGCCCTTTTATCCAAGAAGGATGGATCCAAGGACCCTGTAAGTCTCAAATTCCTTATATGATATGGTATAAAATGTGCATAAAACCTTTGCATACTGTCCCATATAATTCATCGTGTGTATATTTGCTTGGTTTGTACATGTTCATGTACCATGTTTAAAAGTCAGACATAACATCATCAAGACATGACCTGTAATCTCACTGCTGGAGGTTCAGGGACATGAGGATTCCCTGAGGCTTGCGTGCCAGCCAGTCTTTCCAAATCAGTAAGTTCCAATTTCATTGAGAAACCATATCTGGGAAAATAATGTGGAGATTGATAGAGGAAGCTACCCAGTGTCAACCTCTACGCTCCACATGCACACGCACACACATGAACATGGACACACACGCACACACACTAACATGCATCAAAAAAAAGATAGTAAAAAGTAAAGAAAGAAGAAAGGAAAGAAAGAAAGAAGAAAAGAGACTTACATGCTTTCAGTTAAACATTTACACATAAAAATCCACACTTCCATTCTTTCAATCATAAGAAATGAAAACCAACCCACAAAGGTTAAATTCCATGAGATTTTAATTCAGAGGGCACATAATGGCAAATATTCAATGTATACCATCATGATCGTATTATCATATTATCTTTATCCTATGTTTGCTCAAGTGCTCACCTATAACCACCATCATTACAGAACAGACATCCACTAAGAATATCTCTTGCTTGTTCCTATGGGAAGACATCAAAGAAATGGATAGGGAGTGATCAACACTGGGTATTTATGCTAGGTTCTTTTACCATAATAACTCCTTAAAGATATAAATACAATAAAAAACAAACAAACAAACAAACAAACCAAGGCAAAGAGATTAACCATGGATTACCTCAATCCAGATGTCTTCTCATCATACCACCTGACAACTGTGTTCCAGATAAAGTCAGTGGAGAAAGAGCCTGAATCTAAGATTTGCCTTCAGACTTAAGGATGGAAGCTGCTGTCCTGAGTTTGTAACACAATGAAAAATGATCTTTATTTCCAAGAGTTCGTGATACATCTTTATTTAAAGAGGTCACAATTCTAGGATTTAAGGAAAATCAAAGACCATTTAAGTCAGTTTTTCTCATTAGATTAGGAAATTTCAAAGAAATGAAGGCACCAACTAAGTAGTAAAACTCCAGGACTTTACTTTTAATTTATCTAGCCTGTCCTTAGTTATGTCTTCCATGTCTGTCTAAATAGAAGTTTCCTTGAGAAAAGCAATTCAGCTGACCTTCATGCTGAATATGATTGACAGTAAGAAGCCAAGGCTGTGAGCACTCTTAGAAGAAATTACCCAGTCTACCTCTCACTAACTCTGTGCTAGATGGCTAGCCAAGGTCTGTCATCAGAGATTAACTACAGATATGAAGACAGCTTCGGTCCAAGGTAGTCATAGAAAAAGTCCTAGAAATGCTTTACATGCACAAAGAAACCTCTCACCAACGGCAAGACTCAAAAGCCTTGCCAGAGTCCAGCCACTAATTAAAGACAAAGGAAATAGTAGTCTCAGCTTTTCTGATTTCAGGGGAAACACGAGTCTCTTGTCTTATAGTGTTTGGAGTATATCTTTCCAAGTGCCCAGGAGAGTGTTGCCTGTGAGATACCCAGACCCATTCACCTTGAAATGAGCCTAAAAGAGCAACCACATGTGTTCTTAACAAGAAAATGGATCAAAAGGATCCCACTTGAATCTCAACCCTGTGCTCCAGTGATTTTTGTCTCCCACTTTAATCATATTGCAGTAACTACTTGCAAGGACACCACTACTTACCATATCTACAGGAATAACAGGATCAGAGAGGTTACCTTCCGTTCTTCCTTTTGACTCTATTTTTCCTTCTAGAATAATATCACTTTTCCTGTCTCATTTCTAATGTGATAGTGATATAATGATGAGGTTTAATTGTTCCTGAGAGAAAAGCTTTTAAAAATGTATTCCATGATATGCTTACAATAAGCGATTTCTCTCCAGAGGAAGTTTCCAAAAGGCGGGGGGGGGGGGGGATGATTCTTAAAAGTAATTTCAGCTGCAAAGTGGATTAAATATCCACCATATTAGTCACAGAGCATTAGATGGAATTGAGTTGAGGGAGCAGGGGTCAAAGAGTGGTTGAAGTTTGTAGCCCACCCGAGGAACAATAAAACCCAACCACACTTAAAATCATTAACTTTAAACCCTTTGATATGAGATCCAAAAGCTCACTGCTCCTTCCAGGAACTTCCAAATGCCATGCCTAGTAAAAGAACAAGTCTCTTCAAGAGATCTTCATTTTATGAACTACTTTCAGTGAGTGCATCAAAAGGCAACGAAGGGAAGGTGGAGCGTTTCCATGTTTTCAGAGAGAAAAGCATTTCTATGTTTGTTCAAGTCCCAAGATCCAGCTCCACTCTTCAAAACATTCCCTGACAAATAGGTTCCAACTGAACATGGTGTGTGAAAGACTTAAAGCTCATTTCTGAAGCCGTGCATCGTGCTGTGTGTAGTCCTGGCCCTTGGAGGACTGTGGCCGAAGGACAGCCAATTTGATGCCAAGCTGTTCTGTGTAGAGAGAAGCAAACCTCCTGACTGTGAAGCTGCTCCTTCCAAGTCTCTCAGCCCCAGCCCTTGGTGCTGCTGCCCGGGAGCTCCTGAACTCATGCCTGAGGGGCAGAGTTTTCAGCACTGATGGGTTTTGATTATAACGTCAAACTGAGCTCCCAGTAACTTCCAAAGACACTCTTGTGAGACATCTAAAAGCCTCGGTGCCCCTGCCCGTGGAGGCAAGCAGCGTGAGGCAAATCTCTGAACTTGAAGTTGGCCTGCAGAGACAACTGAAAATTGAGGCAAAGGCTGGGAAGTCATGAAATATGCAGAGAAAGGGCTTCTTATTTGCCAAACTGACTGCGAAATTAGAGGCATGAAGAACAACAATGGAAGAAAATCAATCCACCTTTTCTAATCACTAAACAATTTACCTATTCCTTCCGCCATGGCTGTTAAGTGCACTGGGTTCTGTCTCCAGCAGCTAATAAAATCAATGTTAACATCTATTAAAGCTATAAGCACTACATCTGTAAATAATGAGATGTTCTCGTTTGTGCTAGCTATTAGAATGAGTGGATACTGGCTATAGAGCGGAGTTGTAAACATAGTTGTACTTATGATTAAGCTAAATGTGTTTATTTCTAAGAAAGTGAATAATTTATAGAATTCCCTGGTGCTCAATCTAATGTACATTTGGAATAGTATTATAGGAAGGAAATGTGTTCAATGAAAACTTTTTACCACAAATTTGTAAAGGGGAAACTGAAAGGACCTACATTATATAGCTGAGAAGTAAAATTCTAGCATTTGCTTGCATCAAAGAATACATAGTTTTCCGAGATGGAATAGTGAGCCAGGTACAAAAATATCCCCATGAGAGTTAAACTGTTTGCAGTTGGACTGAAGAATCCAGTGTCCCTTGAGTCCTTTGGAGCATATATGATAGTTGTGCAGTGGGGAACAAAATCATAACATTGTTCAACTGAGAGGCATTTACAATGCAAAGAGACAGCCGTGTCACTAAGATTCTGTATCACAGGCAGCCTCTGCTACGGCATCTGAGCTCAGACCTCATTGCCCTATGAGCTCAGAGAAATTACCTCACTTTCTCCAGCCTCATTCTGTTAATCTGCCAAGTGGGTCACAGGACTACTTCTAATCCTGTGTTGTAAAGATTTGGTGATCTAAGTAACCCCTGTAGACAGCAGAGCAATACTGCCAGATACTAAGCATTTAAAGTATTTGCTTTTCCTGTTTCTTTTGCAGTGGATTCATATAGAATAAACTCTAAAGGGAGATAGGGAAAAGTAAGAGGACTGCTACCGCTGGCCCTTCCTCATCCCGCATCCATTCTTGGTGCATTTATAGTGACTGGGTATTTAGTGAACCTTCAAAACACATTATACTAATACAATATGTGCACGTACATTTTTTAAATCATGGGATTTCTTCCATGCCACTCTGAAGTTCGCTTGTTTAGCTTAATGATCCACTTGATGACATCTCCACATCAGTCCTCTAGGGATAGCCTGCTCATCTCAGTGACTGATGCAACGTAGGTAGCCAAACACCACATGTTGAGCCGTACCTTGATGATGCTCGTGAGGACTGTTTCCAGTCTTGTCATAAACAATGCCTCAGTGTGCCCATGGAAGCAGGCATGTTTGCACACATGCATTTCCATCTGTCGAAAGAATGTCGCAAGTAGGAGTGATAAATCGAAGACAAATTGTGCTAACTGTAGCAGAAGACATCCATTCGTCCCAAAGCAGATCTTCAGACAGGAGTCTACTTTGACAAGCTGATGATATTAAAAATAGAAGATATTATTCTGTGTAATAACTTTTATGGAAAAAAAATATTGCAGCTGGCCCAGGGAGTGCAGCCAGAGAAGACTGAGGCAGGAAGAGTAGAAGGCATGTCTTGGCTGAGTGCAGAGTGACCTCAAGACTAGCCTGGGCCACTTAATAAGGTTCTGTTTCAAAATTGGGGTAAAAAACAATGAAAGAAGAAAGAAAGAAAGAAAGAAAGAAAGAAAGAAAGAAAGAAAGAAAGAAAGAAAGAAAGAAAGAAAGAAAAGAAAGAAGGAAGGAAGGAAGGAAGGAAGGAAGGAAGGAAGGAAGGAAGGAAGGAAGGAAGGAAGGAAGGAAGGAAGGAAGAGAAGAAAAAGAAGAAAGAAAGAAGAAAGAAAGAAAGAAAGAAAGAAAGAAAGAAAGAAAGAAAGAAAGAAGAAAGAAAGAAAGAAAGAATTTAAAAAGAAGGAAAAGGGATAGGGATGAAATTTAGCATAGAACCTTTGCTTTACATGTACAAGGCCCAATATGGAAGAATAGTAGGAGAGAAGAAGGAAGAAGAGGAAAAGGAGGAGGAGGAGGAGGAAGAGGACAAGGAGGAGGAGAAAGAGAAAAGGAGGAGGAATAAGAAGAGAGAAATAGAAAGGAGAAGGCAGAGAAGGAGGAAGAGAAGGAGGAGAAAGAGGAAGTAGGAAAAAGAGACCATGAGATGGGGAAGGTAGCGTAAATACCTATTGATTATTCAATAGCTCCCTGTACAAGATATATTATAATTTTTAGAAAGTTTTGTGACTACTTTTACCAGGTTATCCTCTCCAAAAGGACATAGCTCATGAGCTACATTTACTGAGCCTAGATGTCAATCAGATCAAGTGTTTGTTCATTATCTAAAACCATTATTAAAGTAGGATTTGAGGAAGGAAATCAAAAAACTTATTTTTCTCATTTGACAATAGATAACAGATGGAATATATGATATGGCAAATAACTGATAGTCAGCTGTGGTATCAGTGGCAGGGAAAGGCCTAGACCAGGAGATGCTAATCCAGCGTCAGGGCCCTCTGTTGCCTAATTTTGGAATCTTGGAATGAATTCCATCAGAACCAGATAAGGCTTGATAAAGTAAACTGAAATTTAGATAAGCAGAATTGTAAAGGCTTCCAACTGAGTTGGGGCATGGCCAAGAGGTGGAGACAGGGTGCAGTTCATAAACCTGTCCATCTAAGTAACATACTGATTCCTACATATATTATTCCTCATGAAAAATATTTATGATATCAGGAGTTATGTCAGTAACATCAGCATTTCATGATTCTCTGATAAGAGACACAAAAATGTATTTTTATGACTCTCATATTTTTACATATAGAAAGTGTTTCACTGCCAGTGAGGTTATATGTTCAATTTCCTGGAGATTGAAAGATTATTTTTTAGCAAAAGTCAGTGAAATGAATATAATAATGCTCTTACATATGCTAGGTTTATTTCATAGATAATAATGAATGTAAGGATTATCTCCCCAAACTTAGAAATTCTTTGTTAAAATCTGAACCCCCCTCATTGAGGTGCAGTTTCTCAAAAGGCAGTGGGCAATACTAAATGTTTTCCAAGTAAGTCCCTGTTTCATTATGTCCTATGCAAGTATGACAGATTCTGAGCATCAATCATAATTTAAAACCTCAATCTTAGCATTAACATTATAAGATATAAATGACATTATTATAATGAAAAATAGCTGTTGATGAGTCAGATTAGTTTACACAGATACATTCTCCTCTGATGGAAGAAAAAAAAAACAAACCTCCAAAGCATTCCCCATCATCCTTTAAGTGAGGCTTAAGAGCAATATTATTAATCAATAACAAGTGAAAGACGCCACAGCATCATTTAGTTCCCTGTGGTACAGACGTTCCCTATTGAGCATCCTTTATTTGCCCCATACACAAAACACCAAAGTTAAAAGTTGACAAGGAATTCAAATAAAATGAGTCTGCTACAAACTCCACACCATATACATGGAGTGACTAATTATTCCCCCGCTTGTTTGGCTGTTATCATTAGAGTACATCTCGTTTTACTGTTTTTGTATGTGCTTTTACATGTTTCTCCAGTTTGATATTATCTGTTACAAACAGCCAGCTACTTAGGAGCTGCTTCCACAGTATTTTATAACAAGCCCGGGCGGGCACTTAATGAGCCTATTACAAGGACTACAGGGAGAAGAGGCTTTTGTGAGCCCCTTTCTGCCTGTCCCCTTTTGAGTTTAGGAGGTAGGATAAAGCCATTGAGCGGAGAGCTTAAATGAGCTTTTGCTGGTCGATCCACCTTGAATAGAACTGGTATGGTTCATTTAGAAAGAGAGAGTGGCGTGGAGGGGACCAAGAGGACTCCAGGGAGCATCTCTGAGGGGGTTGCCGTGGCAGCCACCTAATGCTCCCGAATGAGTCCATTCCAGAATCTGCACAGTTGAAGCTTTTACCTTTACTCTGGCATAGACTTGGGTGAATAAGTTCACACACTTTGACATCATCCTGCTTGGAAAAGAACACAATCTAGCTCATAAACACCTTGGGATGTGGCTAGTTAGAATAGAGGCAAGGGATAGGGAAGGCTCTGGAAATTGAGGGCAGACCCGCCAACAATCTAGTTCCATTTCTGCTTTTTGCTAGCCCCGGGGCTGAAGAGGTTTCTTAGTAAATCCGCTCATGCTTCAGTTTCCCTGACCATAAAATGGGTATGATGATCTGCTGCCTGTCATTAATTTGCTATATACAGGTGTCTTACTATTCCTGACTATACCCAGACCCAGCAAGGACTCCCTAGGGATACAGCATCCTTCCTACCTACAAAAGAGTCATGGGAGTAAACACTACCCATCCAAGTTGTTATGCTGAAGAAAAGTTGTAAATATCTTACCATTACACATTTGGCTTCATTTTTTCAAAACCTTGACATGAAATTAGCCATTATGATTTATTGCCTAACAATTTATGGACGTCTTACTTTATTTTCCCTATGAATTTCTCCCACTCACACCATCACTCCAGACAAAACAGGCAGCTAGTCATTTGAATTTTTTAGTTTTCTTTCTACGGGGATTTTTGTAGAATTAAAGTGATAGCTAAGGTTTCTTCCAATATCTTATAAAAGATTAAGCAGGGGGGTTCAAACTGAGATTTTTTTTTACATGTTACATGTGCAGGCTTCTGTTTATGGAACTGTGTGTTTTAAGTTGACTTCGAAAGCCTTTAGAGAGTCAATTATTCTTCAGCCTATGGTAGTCCTACCCATTTGATTCTTAATGTCCCTCATTTATTTATTTACTTGTTCTTACCTTTCTTTCTCCTGACAGAGTTTGTGTCATCAGTCTCTGAAACTTGTGAATCCACTGTGAATCTTGGAAAGAAGAAACCATAAGAGCTTCCTATCGGATAAGAGAAACAGAGATTCCCCTGGGCCAAAGGCACCCAGAGCAGGCAGAAGAAAAGAGCCTTCTCCTTGGCTAGTGGCACTAGCTCAGAGAGAGGACTCAGTAAGAGATCTCCAGACTCATTTCTATCTAATACCTTATGTGGAAGCCACAGATCCATGGAGGGGTTTTGGATCTTGGCTATGTTAGCTTTCAAGTAGGTCCTGATGACCTGGTTACCCAATGCTGTGTCGCATACCAGACTGCCATGGAAAACACAAAAGTCAAAGATCCCATTGGCTTAAAAGTATCTGACCACCACACACAGCCAGAAGGGATCAGATTAAAACAGTAAAAGGTAATACAAGGCATGAGAACAACCTTTACAATCCTTCAACTGTCAATCATAGCCAAGCGATTGCCTTTGTGATATGATCTATTTTATGCTGAATTGAGAACACAAATGGTGTTTCATTGGGAGAATACTGTAACTAGTCACTTTCGGTTGTTTGGTTGGTGTATGTTGAGTGTTGAGGACTGAAGTCTAAGACTTTGCACAAGCTAAGCAAGCAGTCTACCACTGACCTACTGCCCCAGTTCTCTTTTTATTTTTTATTTTGACATAGAGCCTCACTAACTTGCCAAAGATAACCTTGAACACATACTGTAGTCCAGTTAGGCTTGAAGATTTCAATCCTCCATCCTTAGCTTCCTTTCCACTGTACCCTATTTCTAATGTGAGTGTCAGAAGCTACCACATCAGGTATGACAATCTAGGAATTCAAATATGCTATGTTTTCCCTGCTCACAGTTGCTTGCATTTGGCTCATCTGAGCAGTGGCTTTGTTTTATTTAAATAGAAAACTAAACCAAAGATACACACATGCCTCAAGTAGGATACCCATTTTCCAGTTCACTAGTGGTCCAGCATAAATCTCCATAATCTTTTGATTCCTGCCAACCACGGAGGTGTCTGAGGTTCAGAGTCAGGGTGTAGAGGCTAACTCCTTCAGACATCCTAACCCCCTGTGCATAAGTCCATCCTCATACCATCTTATTAACATGGGTTTAATGGGAATCTGAAATCAGATTTATTCCCTTCTCAGTAAATGGAACTGGTAAGGATTATACAAAATGAACATTCTCTATAAGCAAAGTAGCTCAGAACCACCACCAGTCTTCCAAACACTCTCTACTGTGTGTGTGTGTGTGTGTGAGAGAGAGAGAGAGAGAGAGAGAGTATGTATATGTGTTTGTGTGTGAGTATATGTTTTAGTGTGTGAATGCACGTATGAGTGTGCATATATATATATGTTTGTGTGTGAGAGTCTGTGTGTGAATGTTGTGAATGTGTGAGTGAGTGTGTGTATGTGGTAGATGATTGTTTATAAGTGATTGTGTATGTGTGTGTGAGTGTGTGTATGTGGTAGATGATTGTTTATAAGTTATTGTGTATGTGTGTGTAATATATGATATATGGTGTGTATGTGTATAAGTATGTGTGTGAGTATGTATGAGAGTGTATGCGTGTTTGTGTTTGAGTGTGTATGTGTGTGTGAATGCATGAGGTATGTTTGTGAGTATGTGAGGGGGTATTTGAATGTGTGTGTGTGTGCAAGTCCATGTGCTCGTGTGTGTTAGTGTGTGTGAGTGTGTGTCTATGAGTGTGTATGTATTGCATATGATGTGTGGTGTGTGTGTGTGTGAATATATGTATTGCAGTATATGATGTATGGTATGTGTGAGTGTGTATCTGTATGTGTGGTATAAGTGTATATGTAGGTATATGTGCGGTGTATGTATATGTATGTGCGTGGTATATGATGTGTGGTGTGTGTATGCATATGTGCAGTATATGAGATGTGGTATGTATATACATGTGTGTGTGGTTTGTGTGGTGTGTGTGATATATGTGAGACGTGTTTGTGTAGACATTTCTGCCATAACATACAAGATAGAGGGCGACTGTGTAGAGACAAGTAAGGAAGGCATGCCTGAGCCATAGCCGCCCAGTGATGCCAGCATCACAGCCACCTCACACTCATCCAACCCTAAGTGTGACAGGTCAGCAGGCATGGGTGGGAGGGAGTCTCTAGGGGCTGCCATACTGCTGGCCTCACTGTGCCTGGAAGTCTCATCACTTCAGTCAAACTCAATACTTCAAATTTAAGGAGTTGATTCTCTCCTCCCACATTTTTGTGGGGTCTAGAGATCAAACAGGGGTTGCCAGGCTTGTACGGAAAGCAGTTTTACCCACTGAGCCATCTTGCTGGCCCTACAGTACATTTTGAACAACTGTATGTTTGATTCTGTGTCTCCCAATATCTTCCTTGCCTGCCCTCTCCTGCTGCCCTCCCCACCTTCCTTTCTTCCCTGAGAAAAAAGATGCTTGGCTTAGATCATTTACCTAAGTCACTGAGAAACAAAACAAACAAATCATTGCTGTTAATTACACAAATGATCGCATGCTAACCACTAGAGCTCAGCTAGGTTCAAATGCAACTTTCATTGTTTCCTTAGATTTAAAACGATTTGTTCACATTACTCCATGCGGTGTGGTTTGTTACAGGATGTCACTTCCTGTTTCCTCCAGTTAAGTTATATTGTTGCCATTGTAAAGGAAACTGTTCCTGTCACTACTTCATATCAGAGGACACTCATTCCTCCCACCCCACCCCACCCCCAACACAGAATGCAGGCCATGGTGACCTCTGGAGAAGACAGAAATCCATTTCTATGTTCATTTGAGCCTTTGACCTGTCTACTGAGAAGTCCTGCAAGGATGAAAATACCCTAATTACATAAGTGATTTAATTTTGATAATGTAATAGGGGACCATTAGGTATCAGACCAGATTCAAGTGGGATTGGCCCTGCTTCCTGAGCTCTGAATTACTCCTCATTAAGCTATTTCATGCAAACTTTTGTTTTTACTAGGTGTCTGTATTTTACATATATATATATATATATATACATATATATATATATATATATATATTCCTACTAGACTTTTCATGAGTCAGTGGGGGAAGTAGCAATAACAGTGTGTTTGTGGCACATTTATACATTTATGAAAGTATGTAGATATGGGTGCCTGTACTGCATATGGAGACGCCAGAGCAAATCATTAGGTGGTCTTAATGGCTCTCCAGGTATTATCACGGTTTGTTTTATTTTTGTTTTTACAATATTTATTATCAGGGTTTCTCACTGAACTAGAAACTTACAGTTTAGGCTAGGCTGGCTGGCCATTAGCCAGTGAGCTCTCAGCATCGCCTTGTAACTGCCCCCAAACTTGGATTCCAGGCCTGCACAGCCATGCCATAGCCTTTGACGTGCATGCTGGGGATTCAAACTCAGGTCCTGATGCTTAAAGAGCAATGGCTCATACCCACCGAGCCCTGTCCCCAACCTTTGGTTGGCATTTGTTTGTTTATTTATTAGTTTTCCACTCAATCTTGTCCTGCAGCCCAGACTGCCCTCAAATAGGCAACAGGGTCGCATATATCCATGCTCTACTGTTCAGGCTGTCCAGACATTAAAACGCAATTAAATTCTGAGAGACCATTGACTTTCTTTTCTTCTCATACAAACTAATTACAGGAAATACTGTCTTTGCAGCCTCTCAGAGGTTAGCTGGGAAGCATTTACAGACAGTGGATCCCAGATACTACTGCTTCAAAAGAAAATCCAGATAGATGTTGAGAATAAGAAATAAAAAAGGGTTGATTTTACTAGGCTTCACAACTTTCTCTCTCTGCAAAGATTAGTGTTTTTAAAATATACAAAACCCTGTGTGTCAAATTGTTTTCTTGCTTTCTCTTATAGAAATGTATCGAGTGTAATGTCCCAGGGCAATGACCCGCTGCTGCAGTTCTAAAGCAAGCAAGAGGAACCATCTTATTCTCTTCTGCTGGGCTTCATGGAAAAGTAAAGACACCACAAAGTTGCAAGAGCATATTTCATCTGTTTGATGTTGTGATTAGAAATCAATAAAACAAGACCCATTTCTCCTATTAGAACCCAGAATTCCATGTGCTTCGATATTTGTTGACACCAGTTGCCAAAGTCCAGCTCTGAAACTGACCCAGGGGCTCTCTGCTCTCACCCTGCAGTGCACTGCTGGGATAGAACCAGGGTTGTTTCCAATGTGCCTCTCACTTAGTTAATTACTAAAGTAATCAGTCACTAGTGTTCTCACAATCAGTGTCAAATGTGCAATGGCCACCGCCAAGCACAGATGTTACTGTTTTGTAGCAGTACGTGGCAACTAAATTAGAAATTGCCACCAAAATCAGAGACACAAGAAAGAAGAGGAGGAAGAGGAGGAGGAATGGGAGAAGGGGGGAGAATGGAAGAAAGGAAGGAAGGAAGAGAGAGAGAGAGAGAAAGAGAGAAGGAAGGAAGGAAGGAAAGAAGGAAGGAAAGAAGGAAGAGAGGGGAGGAAGAAAGGAAGGAAGGAAGGAAGGAGGGAGGGAGGGAAGAAGGAAGGACATTAAAAAAGAAGGAAGGATAGATGGCTGAAATTTGTGCTGATCTAACCTCTCATTTTGATAAAAGGGAACCAGTGATTGAAAGAAAGTAAAGAGTTTCCTTCAGGTAAGAAATTCCTTCAAGAAATTAGGAAGACTAGGATCGAGGATGGGGGTGGGGGTGGGTAAAATAGAAAAGGAGGGGAGAAGCCACAGTATCTAGAGAAAATCATGCTGCCCTATCAAAATGTGCATGTTTTCTTATCAAAGGAAGCCCCGACTTGTGTCATTCAAATCAGAACTTCAGGAATGTGGCTAAAGCGATCAATTTCTTTTCACAGATAACAGAGGCATGAATGCTTTACGCGACCCCCTAGGAACTTTATTTTTTTATTTTTTTATTTTTTTTTTTTTTTTTTGCGTCCTTAAAAATTACCACCTTAGTGTCTGAAACACCCCGCCTCCCCAGAGATGTCTTGGGGTCGGGGGAAGCACTTCAAGTCCCACACCATGCTTTCCTGAGAAACACGGTGTTGCTGAAGTATAAACAGAGAGCGCTCTTTCTTTGACCCACTCTGCAGCGAGATGGGGTAGTGTTGTTAGTTTATGTGAGGGAAAATAGCATAGGCTTTCTGAAAAAAAGTGGAATTGGATTAAGGCCTTTGTGCGCGCCTCAATGCTGAGGGGAATTAGCAAGGGTTGTAGGCACTTAAAGGGGCCCTCACGCCGAAGCTTATCCCAGATTTTGCACAATAAACATTTGAATATCAACAGTGTTTTGCAACTTGCGGCACTAATGTATAAACTTCTCTCTTTTGAAACTCTCAAATCCTTCCAAATGTCTGTAACACTCGCTACATAAACATATAGAAGCTAGAGTAGAAAAACACCTACTCAATGGTGTAAGTCTGCTTTTTAAAAGATCTTTCTCCCTTTCTATCTCCGGGATCTAGAATGTTTTATAATGGCTGGCTGGTTTAAGGACTTTAGATGCTCTATTTAATTTTAATCATTCGACTTGCTTTCAGGCTTTGCATTCTGATATGGGGGAGGGGAGCTTCTCAGGCCTGGACAAGGATCCGTGACTGAGTTCAGAACTGTTTGAGACCAGATTTTTATGGTTGGATTTTTTTTTTAAACTTCGGAATCCTAAAGGGTCTTTTGTTTTAAAGGGAATCCTTGTGGAGATTTCAAAGAACAATCCACTTTGGAAAGGAAAAGGCTATATTGTTGATTAAAGTTTACTTACTACCTTTGGGGGAATCAGAAGAGGAAAACCAAATTACCACCCAGAAAACTAATCTGATACCCTGATATCCTGCTACAGTAGATTGATTTTTGTAGCAAGGACGTCCAACATCAAATACTTATTTGATGTTCCTGACATTAAGCAACTTCTATTCTTCCTCTTGTCTAATCCCAAACTCTGAAAAGTATATCAACATGTTGCAGAGCAGGGAGGAGAGAGAGAGAGAGAGAGAGAGAGAGAGAGAGAGAGAGAGAGAGAGAGAGAGAGAGAGAGAGAGAAAGATTTCCCACTCTTCCAAGTCTTCCCAAATCCATCAGAAGGGGCTTGGTATTTTGTTTTCTGAACACAGAATCTCTCTGTGATTCCAGCAATTTAAAGGCAATGAATATCCTGTGTGTAAGCCATGCCTTGGTATCACTTCATAAGGTTTTGAGTCTCTGAATTTCTCACTCAGATGCAACACAAACACGTTTTTATCAAAATCTCTGAAGTTTAAGAAACTTGATGAATAAACAGATCCCCCCTTCTTTCCCAGCAGGTAGAGAGGAATCACAAGAAGGCAGCCTGGTGCTAATGTAGTCCACCCAATTGAGAAATTTACTGGGGAAAAATATATCTAGAGTGGCCCAAAGGAGTGAAGAAACACTTGTTTGAAATTATTATTTTTTTGTAACTGTGCTCATTTCATGCCTGAAAAGACGGTGGTAAAAATCCAATTGCACTGGGGGCCAGTTGGGGACGGTGCAGGGATGAAGACATCACTGTCCCCAGCAGCTCAGAGGCTTGTTGAAGCAGTTTGCCTATTGAATTTGATACAATGACGTGTAGATGAATAAAGTTATCTCCAGTTCTGAATAGGATGGTGTCAGTGGGAGGGTAAGAAGGGGGAAACTTGCAATCTGAAAAGAATTCTTTTTTTCTCTCTCTCTCTCTTTTTCAAAAAAAAAAAAAAAAAAACCTTGAAGGTCGGGGTCCAGCTGCTGGGCAAGAGCAGAATACAGCAAAATGCTGGACGGGCCTAAATACCAAGGACTATGGACACCAGAGACTCATATTGCAAAAGTTGCTTGCTTCAAGTAACTAAGGTATTAACATCCATCTCTATAGGCAAAGAGCTATTTTCTCCCGTTAGGATGCCTTAGACTCTGATGAAAAACATAGGAATATCGAGCGCATCTGTAAAAATCACAGCTTTTAATGAAACAGACGAAACAGGCCATCAAAGGTAGGAGAAAAGAAGAAATTCTAATGATTATGGCTTAATTCTAATAGATTATAATTATTATGATTGGTACAAGCCAGCTTCTGACTGACATCCATTTTCCCCCCATTTAAGCTTTCATTTAAAGGATGGGGGGGGGCGAGTGGGGGGAACTAACAGCCATTAATTATTCTACGGGATCTCCTGCTTAACTCCACACAAGGCCTTTAATCACATAGAGGAAAGAGATAAAACCTTTCAATGTGAGTGAGTCGTCAGAGTCCCACTTTTACCAGTCCGTTTGTTCTCCATCCGTTTTGGAAAGTTGATATTTTGATTTCTGGCCATCCTAGTTTCTGTGATAGAGAGGCCAGCTGAAGGACTGGCAGGGGGTCAGATAAGGAGTTACTCAAAGGTTGGAGAATTGATGATGAAATTGGCTTGATCTGCTAATAAATGTTTATTACCCATTCTCACTGGTATTGATTCTTTTGACATTTAAAAAAAATGTGTTGGCATTTCCCAGGAGCCACAGGGATCCCTGCACACTTCTTTTGGTCAGGAGTTGTGCCTCTGTAACTATGCTCTGGCTTTAGAGACAGAATGAGAAAAGGGGGAGTGAAGGTACGATATGGGGTGTACATCCTATAAGTCGAGGGGAAAAGACACCTCCTGCTGTATGCTGTAGCTTCTTGCTTTTGTTTTGTTTTGTTTTGCTATGCAGAGGTCTCTGTAGAAAGTCATCTCAAAAGCTCCAAACCTGAGATGACAGCCATTTATCGTCAACTTCATGCTAAGGTGTTTTTAACTGTTCTTCCTACCAGATTACTATTACGATTGAGGGCATGATCCCTGAAGGTTTTTATTTTGAATATTGCACAGTGGTGAGTGAGCTGACCATGATCTTGCCAATTTACAAAAGGGGAGATGAGTAAACATTTTATTCCCTTGCATTTTTTTGACCTGAGAATTTTATAAGTCCAGAAGGAATGTCTGAACTTGTCGTTGTAAACATGATCATATATTAAAAGGGTATCAGTCTGAACTTTTACTCAATGTTTGTCATATAGGCAAACCCATCTTGCCAACAGAAAGCCAGTTAACCTTGATTTAAAAACCATTGAACACTAATAATAATGGTGAAAAGCTAAATTAACTCACTTTCTTACATAACACTATATATATTTTTTTTTTCACCAAAGTCACTTATCTGCATGCCTGTCTGCAGCACCCCCCCCCCCACATCTTGGAAAGACAAGTCTGGGGATAATCAATAGATTGAGCTGATCATGCTATAGGGTGGCACAACATTTTAATACATTTAATGTTTTATGTTATATAATGAAGTACATTTCTGTACTTCAACTGGAAAAAAAAGGATGAGTTTCTTCAACACACATGTTGTCATGAGACTATTGACACACGATTGTGCAAGTGACAGAGGTAAAGGAATGAAGAATGTGAGAATGCAAAGGTTTCTTTAAAAATGTCTTTACAGAAATGATAGTTTCTCTTGTGTGGTCCTCCAGGCTGCAGTGAGCAGCTCTGTGGCCGCAGTTCTTAAAAGGAGGATCGGTGGCATGCTGTGTGTATAATGTAACTCTTACCAAGGACTTGCAGAGATTAGGAGGCTGGCAGAGAGATGTCAACGGAGGTTTAAGGGCTCTGCTTTCTGAAGTTGTTGGGAGTTAATAATTAATGAATATCTTTCTTTGATGGCTCCTTTATATTTGGATGTGGCTGCCCAAAAATCAAACACAAAGAAAACTTGATTTTGCTTGTCATTAATTTTGACTTTGTTTAACAAAATTCTGTGTGTGTGTGTGTGTGTGTGTGTGTGCATTTTAGCATCATAGTCCTGCTTGCTTGACCTTGGTTTACTGTGGAGATGAAATTCTTGATGAGGAAAACTGAATGTATCAGGGTTTGGCACAGTGGTGTTTTATTTTATTTTCTTTCTTTTCTTTTTCTTTCTTTCTTTTTTTTTTTACAGTTAGTACATTTTAACCAGTTTTCAAGTCTTTCAGATGGGCTGGATCCAAATAACCACTTGATACAATATGTTCACAGAGGAGTTCCTAGCCTCACACTGTGTAATAATTTATTCTGAGTTCCTTTAGCATATGACACTTAGGCTGATATTTTATTCAATGCTGCATTTTAAAGGCGAGGAGGAGAATTACATAATCACCTATAATAAGCAAATGCTAAACGCATTCTGTCTATATGCTAGTCTCGTCAGCTAACAGACAACATTTTGACCAAGCAAGTAGAAAACATATTAATTGAGAAAAATTAAGTTTTGAAGTACATCCAGCCTTGAAGATGTTCAGATAAACTCTTGCCATAGGATACATGTAATTTATCACAATCTTTATTTGTACCAAATCCATTATACTTCCACGCATTGATCTTAGCACTAAGACAGTGAATGTACTGCTTATGTTATCTGCGTTGGGTAATACTTCATTAGGATCACACTTAAAGTCATTGCAAATGTCTTTTTTATGCCAAAACAATTCCTGTTGACTCGTTTCCAATTTCTAATTATATGAATAATTATTTCTGAATCCCACAGTTCTCCTAAGTAGCATCTATTTTAATAACTGCAATTGATACTTCCATCAGTTAATATACTGTCTTGCCTCAGCAAATAGTCAAACATCTGCTGGTTGCATTTGCTGTCACTGAGTAAATGATTTTATTTAAGAGAAATCATGTAAATTAAAGAGGAAGACTGACTATGCAATTTACCATTTTCATTAACAGAAGCGCATCATTTCCCCGTAAGAACTTCCACACCTGAAGGAAAGTGGCCTTCCTTCCCCTCACTCACTTCCTTAATAAAGTTAGGGAATAGAATTTGATTCTGGAAAAATAATTTTAAAAATAAATTCTATTTGAGTATAGATATTCTTTGCTACTGTGTTGATATTTAATTAATGGCCAAGACAGATGATCTTGAATGCATCATGCTGCCGTTTGGGTTTTGCTGTGACAAAAAGACTTCATTCTAACTATGGCCTTAGAAGTTAAGAAATGCTTCCAGTGTGTTACTGCTAAAGTGGAGTGCATTGCTTCTAAAGCTTTGCTTAGATGTTTTTTGTTTTCTTTGTTGTTGTTCTTTTGTTTGGGGGATTTTTGGTTTGTTTGCTTGCTTGCTTGCTTGCTTGCTTGCTTGCTTGCTTGTAACCATGTATGAGTATGTTTGTTTGTTTGTTGTTTGTTTGGGTTTTTTGGTCTCGATACCTTTTAATAGACACAGATGGCAACCACCTAAAGAAAAAAAAATCACAAGGCTCCCTGCTCATTCCAACTCCCAGTACTATCAGTGATCTCCTGTAATTGATAAGAGCATTTCTTCCTTTTTTCTGTCTGACAGATGTCACACACAGAAGCTGCTGACCTAGTGGGGCCATAATATTCTTGTTCATGTCCTTACCTGTTTTCCCAGGATGAGCTAGAAAAAGAAACCTGTCTGCTTGGGTATGCAATCAGTGCTTAGGCTGCACTTGACAATACCTCAGGACGATGTATTAAAGCAATAAGGAATGAAAGCAACAAAAGATAATAAAAGTTCCAAGCCAAAATGCTAACAGGTAACAAGGTCATGAACACAATGAGGGCAGAGGAAAATAGGAGGATTATTTTAATCAGTCTAGTAAATAATACTGGTTTAGGAATGCATGCTTCCGTTTACGAATGGGGGCTGGGGAAGGCATGTTAAAGATTTTTAATGAAAAAAAAATGTTGTTTTCTCACAGTACAACAAAATCAGGTTCGCATACTTAATATGGAAGCCTAGGGACACTTGTTGCAAAGGTTTTCTTTGGACAGTTTCTTACACACTAAAATACAAATCTGTATCCTTGTAGGGATAATTATATAAGTTCAGTCTTGCCTAAAGGACTCTGGCCCTGCTTTATGATTGGTTCAGGATATCCAAAATCGAAGCCCTTTAGAGTACTTTATTTAAAAAGGAACAAAGGGAAAATACTGCCATCAAAAGAGAGACATTTTATCATCTTTGATTTAATTCCTTTGAAGTTCCTCCTTTAACTATAAATAGAAATTACCCTCCTTGCTGTGTTTGTCAGGATCCCTTAATTTATTCCATTCTAATTTTCCAAATTATCATATGCTTTTGAAGGCTGGAGGAAAAATTATTTAACAGAAATGTTTGCCATTTTAGAATTATTCAGGGAAGAAAGCCTGAATTTAGTAGCATGTGTGGCTTCCAAAAGAGACGGTGAGAGACCTGGTTTGTCTATTTCTAAACTTGAGAAAACCTCCATAAAGTGCCCCATTCTTTCTGCTATTGATGATAACTGAACCTAAAGTGCATGTTCCTCTTTAGAATGTACAGCCTTTGCCATGGCCAGATCAAAACTCCAAATCCGCACCTCATTTTCCTTAATCATAAATGCGCATTCAGGAGCAGCAGAATCTGCATGGAGAATAAACCTCTCCTGCAAAAGTGAGAGCCTCCACCACAGCCACCGTCTTAGCTTTCGACTTGGACAAGATTAAATATTGTTTTTCTTAAATCGATTTCATGTGTTCCTGCTGCTTTTCCTGTGTCCTTCGCTTTGTTCTCTGGTTACGTTACCCTTGGCTCAGAGGAAGTCCACCGCTGGAATATTAGAACGTGGAAAAAAAACTCCACCATTGTCCCAATGTAATAGATATTGTTTTAGAATGTTTGTCCTTGAGTTTAAAATAAAAGATATGCTAATAAGTGCCCTATTCAACATTTTACTCTCCTACACTAAGAGGCTTGTTTTCATTTGATGAAAACTATTAATGCTAAAACAAAAATTGTTTTGAATTTATTTATAAGGGCTACGCACCTACCTCTTTAGTTAAAATCACTGATCCATTAAGGCTCTCCTAGCTTTTTTCTGAGCTCCGAGCATACTGACTATTTAAGTATGAAAGAGCATGAAGGTGGGGGGTAGGTTTAGCTAAATAAAAGATTGCTTGATATCTTGGGGTTCTTTGAAGAGTTTTATAGGCTTAGAATTCACAGTTTGAATGAAGGACATTTTTTAACTTTTATACATGGAAGTTTGTTAACCTGTATTTCAATTATTGAATAATTAATTAATTATACTAATTGCCACAGTGAAAAATTACATGATGGGCAACTGGACCTACAGTCATAAATGGAAGTTTATGGATGTAAGGTGGAAATACGTAAAACTGTCTTGGGGTATCAGCAGTTTTTAATCTGTAGCATACAGTGTTTACTTTATGTGAAGACCCTTAAGACAGTCTCAAATGTTAGCTTTGTAGTTTATAAAACTGGCATTTGAATGCTAAATCTGTTTAATTCTTTTACTCAACAACAATAACAAAAAACATGAGTTATTTTTCAGTTTTGCTGGTTTGGCTTTGAAAATTTGCAAATGTTGACAAACAAGGAAAATAAAAGTCTTTATACATGAAATACATTATTGTAGGAAAAATTAATGTTGTTTATATACTTAGAAATTTAAACTAAAAGGCAAGGAAGGATATATTTTTCAAAATGTGAGAATTTATCTTTTGGAAATTTTGCTTTTAAAAATATATTTAAAACAACACGTATTTGAAATTCTCTACACTAAGAGAAGAAAATTCACTTTCATGTAATGTTTACTGCCAGTTTTAAAATAAAAACTCTTGTACTTTATTTATCTTGAAATATTAAATAAGTCTTGGAACACAATAACAACTGAACTAAACTAAATCTTTTAGACTTCTATGAAATCCTTCTCCTGACAAGAATAAACAGAATCAAACCGAGTACACATGGGCCAATATTGACACAAACCACTGAGAGAGAGAGAGAAAAAATGCTCGTTCAGTCAGTTCAGCCTTCCCCCACCTAGCAAAATTCTCGGCTACAGTATTGAATTCCAAGAGTAAACAAGATTAAGATACCAAAATTTTCCTGCCTTATTTACCTGGAATATTAACTTAGAATTTTTATACAATTATTCCTCTGAAAAATGACTTGAAATTTTTAGTATTGTCAATGGGTGGTTTGTCTGTTTCAACGGTGTGAAGTATCGAAATAGGTGAAACAAATAAAACTAAATCAGTAAGTTACTCAAAATGCTGGCTTCTTTCTAATTGAGTGGATCCAAACAATTTTAGATTACTTTGGCTATATTTTGTTATTTATTTTGGGCCATAGGAACTGATGTTTCATTGTAATTTTCAGAAAGCAGAGCACACTGTGCAATCACAAATTTTATAAAATAGTGAATTATAAAATCAAAATGTAGCCCACAAATTGTCATTTTATGTTCACTTCTGGATATTGCCTTTCAAAAATGACTTTTACATAGAGGAAAATAAATCAATTACTAAAAGATTACAAATTATCTTCCTAAAATATTAAAAATTACCTCCGCAGTCTTATATGTATTACAATTAAATCATATTCCAAGTGAATTATTATTAGAGACTTTTTATAAACTATAATAGAAAAGTATATAATCAGTTTTAAATTTCTGATTTGATAGTCTATGAAAATGTGAGATCTAAATGAAGTTATTTTTGCTTTATTGCAGTATAGCTTGTAAGTATGTTTAAACGGGGGGGGGGGTTGTGGGGTGTGGTAAAAACAGCATTATCTAAAAATCAAAACATATTCCGAATTATAATTTCAAGGAGAAAATAAAACTATATTAAGGCAAATAAGCATTATTTGTTTTTTCAAACTACAATAGTTTACTCTAATGCTACCAAACAATCATTAAAGTCTTCTCACTTGCTGTGATTAAATCAATTTTGGTAAAAATTGCTCAGTTGACAAGATCTTAGACTTTTAAAATTATGAAACACAATATTTCACATTCTGTTTTGGTTTCTGTTATACAACTTTTTGAAGAATACTTAAAGTTTAAACAAATATTAGTACAATATTTACTTAACATTAAATTTATTAAATGATTATTTGAAAATAGCAATAAAAAAAAAAAACAAAGACAAGTTTTGTTTCGTCTTGAAATTCCAGACGTGTAGGGGAAAAGGTCTGATTGTTTTTACTGAAATGTTATAATAATTTCAAATTTAACTAAATTAAAACCTTCCGGTTAAAAACTTGAAAAAAAAATAGGACGGTATCTTTTCATTGGTGAACTTTTTGTTCAGTGATAAGCTATAGAAAACATTTATTGATGCAGTAAATCTCAACATAGAAATGAACTACTCATGTTTTTGATTTGAGGAATGTACAGAGTTTTAAAATACTGTTGGTATATTTAGCATTTTTACTCTTGATTTATTTAGATGCAAATTACATTGCCTGTACCTAAAATGTCTTTGTCTTTTAAACATTGTTCAGTGTTTAAGTAAGATTCTACTCTACTTTTTAAAAAAAAAGTTATTTTTACTCCTCCGGAATCTGTGCTTCATTGTTGTTGATTTAGAAACCATCTGAAGCCTTTCTGCAGGATAGTTAGTGCTTGTACCGAGTGAAATTATGGACCAGTATTCTGTTTGCAGTCACCAAAAGAGTAGGATGCTCACTGTCTTCTTTTCACATTGCAATTCATAGTGTTTTATTTCAACGTTTTCCCCTACACATCTCCTGTCATACTGCCATTTGAAGCCATTAAAGAAATCCTTCTGTCAAAGAGTAGTCAGAGGTATGGATTATGATACACAAAATAATTTCAGATTTGTCAAAATATAATATCAATTTGTACAATAAATTGGCTTGCATACTTGTTCAAAATTGACTTATACACATTCTTAAAATAATAAACGCTTTTTCTGAAGTTGATGCTTTTTTAATGCTAGAAGTTCTTCACTAAAAACTGATCTGAGTTACATAGGATCAGATCGCATAATAAGAAAAGAGAAAATTCTACAATGAAAAAATAGAATACAGTCTTCCAAAAATAAAATAAGGTAATTATAACTATAGGGATCTTCCTGGAGTTTTTTTTTTTCCCTTGGAGCAACAAATTACTTGGGTTATGCTATAGTTATTTTTTAAAATCACTTACTTACATGTTGTTAAATTGTTTGATGATTTAACCTTTATTTGTAAAGGAGTAAAAATATTTTACATCTCAGCAAAGTAAGAGAAAAAAGATGATATAGCAAGCCTTTTCAGACATTTGGAACAGCTGGAGTTAAATGACTCTATTGTTTTGAATCTTCTCTGCCAGCACATGATGAACAGATAAATTCACATAGTACAACTCTGAATTGAAAATATACTGGAACTTGACTTTTTCCTGAATAACTTAGTTTACTTATTGAAGCCCATTAAATGTAGAAAATTGTTGGGTATTTTCATAGTACTGAATTGAAGATTATCCTTGTTTTTTCTGAGGCCACCTTGCTAGATAGGGCAATTGATCAGAATGTAAGATTCAAACTAAAACCTAAAAAGAAACTGTTCTCATCAGCAAACACTCTTAATAGGAATCTTGAAAGTATTTAATGATTCCTAATTTAATTAAGAGGACTTGAACAGTTAACTGAGTATACATTCACACACAAGAACTTATTATTAGCAAAGCAGTAAGAAGATGTACAAGATCCTAATTTCAACCCTGACTTTTAATATTTCTCCCTACCCTGAAAGAAAATAGGCTTATCACTTTGATAAACACTCAGTTTATTCGTAGAGTGCAGAAACTTCATAGTGTCACTAGCTTCACATTACCAATAGAAACTGCTTAAACCAACATATTAATTTAACAGTGATTTATAAATATTTATAACAAGGATATGCTAATATGAAGCCCAATTATATTGCTCATGTCTATGTATATATAAATAAGTGGTATGTAGACCTCTTAGTACATGTATTTTAGAGATGATGTGCAACATTTCTATATCTATAAACATCGTTCCTTGTTTTTTTCCACCTGTGTTCATTGTATAGTACTGAGGTACCAAAGAACTCACATCCAGATGCTTTGAGCAATTGCAATGTTTTGGTCCAACATGTAGCACAAAGCCAGGCACTCAACAAGCCATGCAGAGACTGTTTCCTAGCATGTCTTTCTCCCTAATAGCATACTGTGTCATTATAGTTTAAAGGAAGTTCACTGCCTGGTACATATCTTCAAAGTAACCCTCCACCTCAGCCTTGCATGTTGCCACTATAAGATGCATTACCGTGGAGGTTTAGATACAACATTATGGAGAAATTGATGCAGGGAGAATGAACTTCAGACAAAATGGATGAAAAGGATATAGGAGATAATGCTGTAACACACACACACACACACACACACACACACACACACACACCCCAAAGCCCCTGCTTTAACAGCTATATTTATATAAGTTGGCAATGGCACAGAATTGTACAAATTGAATGCATGGCACCGAGTCATATTTTAAACTTCCCCCTGGGTGGTTTCTTGGTTTGCTTAATTTAAACTTGATTGGCCTCTTCTTGCAGTCTCTAATAAAATATAAGGGAGCTCCTGTGGCCGTGCAGGCGAAGGGCATGGAGCTGAACAATCCATCTGGAGCCCTTTCTGATGCATTTGCTCTGACTGGCAGGACAGGGTGATAGGATGGAGCCAGGTGTATGATCTGATGAGCCTGGTGTGATGGGGGCGACTCCTCTAGACAGCTAAATTAAAAACCTCCCTGCAATTTTGCTCTTAATCACCCCCTCCCAGGCTGTAATTGGTGATGGTCACTTAACTCTTTCTCTCCTCTACATCACACGTTTATCAAACCTTTCCAAGAGGATTCAATAGAATCGGCTGCATGGACCTCCCCTGAGCGCTGAGGTGTAGCAAGTTTGGACCGTGCCAGCTCTCACCAGCCTAATGTGATGTATTTCCTTTGCTACGTTGAATCAGAGGAAGGAGGTGACCTGTGTGGGATGAAGTTCCATTCATTTGTGTTTTTTCAAATATCCATCACAAATGTCACTTTCAGAAAGGAACCGAAAGATGTATATGCAGATCACCTACATCAGACCTGCAATTGGTGGCAGTAATAAGGTTCCTTAGAAGTACTAGAAATAAAGATCAAGCAACAGGGGAATGCAGCTGTTTCAGAGACCTCCACCCATGAGGGAACACCTGATAGCATTCAAAACCCACTCAGCCTAACAAAAGCTTCTCCCTCTCCAAGAGTGCTGTCGCCTGGTTGTTTTTTGCCTTTGTGCATTCATTTTTTTTTTCACCCAGACATATAAATTATTGGGAGGTACCATCAAACTAGGGTGGTTATAGAAGATGTCACAGACCCAGTGCAGCCTGGTAGATGACTGTAGGGAGTGTGAGGATGATTAACTAGGTTTAATAAACACACGCTGGGCGGGAGCAGACATGCAGGACAGGCAGATGAGGCTCACTCCCTGCCGGTAGGAATGTGCCATCCCATGGGAAAGAGACTGGACAGTCAAAGGGACATATCACTCAAGCGCCGAATGAAGCATGCAGTTACAGAAACACGTACGAGGTCCAGAAAGAGGCAGAAGGAGCCCAGAGGAAGGCCAGGAGTCTTGTGAAAGTGTCTATTTTACCCTAGTAAGACCTTAGTAAGAAATAGCAAAGTCTCTCACATAGCTGAGCTTTAATTGATACAAGTGAGATTTACAAAGTTGGCTCCAAGAGCAAAAATAAATAAATAAATAAATAAATAAATAAATAAATAAATAAAGATTGTCTAAAAGGAACCAAGGGTTCCTCTCAGGCCAGAGTGGACACCCAGATGGCATTCCCTTTTTGAACCCTGGTACCCTTATCTAGGGCACCTAGGCTGGAAACTGGAGGAGACTGAAACATCCCAGGAAGATGCTGTTTCTTCTCCCGAGAAGAACAATTTTCCCACTCAGGAAGCTCAGGTACACAGATTATTATTATTATTATTATTATTATTATTGGCACATGCAAAGCTCCGCACTGCTTTTTTGACTGCTTCCCGGAGAGAGAAATAAGAATGCTGTTTTCCAATTCCCTTTGAAAAACTTTCTCAGTTCCACTCGAGAGTCCAGCCAATTCAACTGGAGACGAAGTTGGAAGACAGAATATCTCTCTGAACTTGGGAAGGCAGGGAGGGCGGTCCTCATCATTATCTTTAACAATGACTGACTTGGTGTAACAAAAGTGTGACACTGTCCCCACCCATTGTGTCCCTTTAAGCTATCGCCACCCTTTTCTTTTTGCTCTGCTTTGACAGACTGGAAAGAATCTGGCCAGGGATTCTTATACTCACATCCAGACCTGCAGGAAAACCCAGATCTTTGAACCTTCTATGTGAGCTGAATCAAACTAAAAGTTGTCATTTTCACAGCAGAGAGAACTGTGACCAAAGAGCGAGTGGCTTGCCCAAATTAGCAACTATGTCGAGGAAAAGTGGCACCAGGACCCGTGTGCCCTAGGACCCTAGCTCAGTGGTCTGCACAACACAAAATGATCTTATCACATTTAACCTGCTCAGACTGGTCACTCTCTAAAAGAGGATAATGAGCTTAACTCCAGGTAGCCTTGTAGGATGACAGAGAACATCTGGAAGTTTCAGGAAAATATGTAGCTGGGTATGGCACTGACTAGAACCTGCGAAAGTAAAGATAAGAACTGTTAGCTATTCTTTATCTCCCTCACTAGCTCTCATCCCTGAAGATTATCAACTGTCCAAATGGAGTGCTAGGACTTCCCTGCTGATGCACACAGGAAGTGAAGACTCATTCGTAGCATTTGTAGCATTTTCCTGATACACGGATGTGTGTCCAGACACTGTCGTTCCTTCTGGAGGAGCAGAGCCTCAGGTCTTGAATCTGCATACAGACAACTTCTTCATCAAAATGAACGAACACTGATAGTGGTCTCCTTGTGTGCCCTTCCGACATGGAGCATTCTACAACGATTTCCAAGAGCAGAAGCTTCAGAGTCTGATTATAATGCGAGGTCTGCTCCTCCCACCCCCTTTTTCTACCATTACGGCCACCTTCTTGCACGGAACTGTGGGAATGTGGACAACAGCTGCACAGCCTCACAAAACACACCAGGCAGAGATAGAGCCCTGAGCAAAATAGCTCTCTGCTCTCTGTCCTTCCGCAGAGTACACACTCAGGATTATTGATGCCAAGTACTTCCCTTCAGGAATTTCAATGTCTTCCCACTGAGCAACAAATCATATAATACCCAGAGTCCTGATGTGAGCAGCATGAGTTTCCTGGGGGCGCTGCAGAAGACATATGGAAGTGGCTTCCCCTCCTTCATGACTTGCCAGCCCAAATACATGGACCATTTCTTCCTGAGAAGGGTGTGTGCCTCTTTTCTGAAAGCTTCGTCTTATGATTATGATCTTGCAGAGTCTGGGGCTAAATCAATATGTTGGCTACAAGGCTCCGTGGTGAGGAATACGAGGGTGGGCATTAACCTGGAGAGCTGCCCAGATGGGATTCTTCTCATCCAGATTGTCAACAGGCTATGTGGATCCAATTCCTCTTCCCAGTCCTTGCCTAAAAATAAGAGAGGTGGCTTTGATTGGAGGCTTTCTAATCCACAGATGGACAGGCCTCAATATGAAAGGAATAAAGAGATGGGGTTTTTAGGCACATGGGCAAAGTAGGTGGTAAGTCATAAAAGGGATGATATCCAGGGGAGGGGAGACAAATGTTAAGAGCCAGCATTTGACAAAAGAAGCTGAAGAGATGGACAAACAACATGACGTCCAATGTTTAACCTGAGGGACAACTGAGAAGGAAGCTTCTGTCTGCACCAAGACTCCAGGGTTCTCTCTGGCTGAGTACAAGGACTGTGACTGAGTTCGTGTTTTTTCCTAGAAGCATTGGGGGGGGGGGAGTTCAGTGGAAGGCTCCATATGTGTTCAACATTTTTGCAGAGCAAGAGGGCAGAGATGGCTGCTGCCTGGGTTATCACTGTGTCCACAAACAGGCCTGAGAGCTAACAACTAAACTATCTATGTCCAGAACTTTGCTCCTTCCCCCTCCCCCTCATCCAGGATACAGCCACACAAGATCAGGACATCCTGTTTACTTTGCAGATTCCCCTGACCCAACTACTGAATTTTCACCATTCGAATGGGAGTATCAAGGGAAGCAGAACCATAGGCAAAAATTAATTAAAGATTGGATGCAATTCTGAAATGCTTTCAGTGTGCTAGGCTCTGTCAGTACATCTTTATTCACTAATTCTGCCCTCCCCTAACACTCTGGGCATAGGTTCCATTATTAACTCTTTACAGAGGAAGAAACTGATAGAAAGGGGTGCCAGTGAGCTGCAAAGATCACATACCTAAGAGTTGACAAAAGGGGGAGGGGGTCACACAACCTGACAGTCACCTAAGAAAAGAGAAACTCTATTTACTCCCTGCAAAATATGAAAGTTACCTTTTCTTGAGATACTCCCCACGAGGAAAATTATGACCACTATGTTGTTCCCTGAATTGAAGAAGGTCACTGGGTAATGCCCACTCAAACTCCTCTTTGCTGTGGATCCTAGGGTGAGCTATTAAAACTTGTTCTCCCCACAGGGTCCCCAGTGAAGGAGCTAGAGAAAGGAACCAAGGAGCTGAAGAGGTTTGCAGCCCCATAGGAGAAACAATAATATGCACCAACCAGTACTCCCAGAGGTCCCAGGGGCTAAACCACCAACCAAAGAGTACACATGGAGGGACCCATGGCTCCAGTTACATATGCAGCAGAGAATAAATGGCCTCTTCAGACATCAATGAGGGGAGAGGCTATTGGTCCTGTGAAGGTCCGATGTCCCAGTGTAGGGGAATGCCAAGTCAGGAAAGTGGGAATGGGGGTTGATAAGTAGGGGGAGGGGGCATAGGATAGGGTTTTTTTTTCTTTTTTTGGAATGATGAAGAAAGGAGATAACAGTTGAAATGTAAATAAAGTAAATATCTAATAAAAAATAAAATAAAATAAAAATCTTGTTCTCTCTCTTCCCCTCCCTCCTTCCCTTTCTCCCTCCCTCCTTCCTTCCCTCCCTTCCTCCCTCCCTCTCTCTGTCCCTCCCTCTTGCCCTCTATTCTAATTACAGTCTTCACTAGGCAACAAATACTTCCATGGAATTCAGATCAAGGACGCTGGGTTTGACACATGGGTCTGTCTTGTGTAATAGGCAATAAGAATTTTGAAAAGAATCTTTGTTGATCTCAAACCCTTGCAGTAAAGCACCCTTAGAATCTAAACTTTCAGACTGAACAGCAGAAAAAATCATGGGACAGGCTTGGCTGACAGAGAGACAGAGGTCTCCTGCTGCATAGGAAAAGACACAGCTGGCAGTGTGCTCCAGAGGGGCTCAAAAAGTGTCCCTAAGCTTGACCCGCCTAAGAAAGAGGAGCACCAAGATAAGAACCAAACGGACATGGGTTTGAAAGGAATTCAGACCCTGGTTCTCCCCCCCTCAGCACACTAAGGTGAACTACTTGACAAAGGAAAACTGAACAACTGACAAGGTCTAGAACAATGAAGACAGAAAGAAAACTCAGGTAGAAAAGGCAATCGTCCAAAAACCTTAATCCTCCACCCTGCCCCAAGTGAGAGTTATTCACGAAGAGCATCAATAAAGAGAGTAGGCATGGGCAGAACAAGTGAGGGAAGAAGCACTTTAGCACTCACTTTAGAGAACAAGCTAAAATACGTCATACCAAAGTCCTCCTGAAATCAGAAATAAACAGCAGTCTTGGTGGTACTTCATGCTTGCAATCCCAGCCCCTGGCAGGCTGAGGCAGGACTGCTTTGAGCTTGAGTGAGACCAGTCTAGGCTACATACTGAGTTCTAGGATAGAGAAGATACCTAGAGAAATGGGAAAAAGAGGAAGAAGAGATGGGAGGTGTGGGGGAGGAGGGGGAAGAGGAATAGGAGGGAGAAAGGTAAGAACGGGGATATCTTTCCACATAAAGATAGAACTTTTAAAAAGTAGACTCCACAAAGCTGTCTTCTTGTTCCCACATTCAACGACAAGTGTGTACGTTCACAAGCATATTATGCACACATTCTTGGGGTGGGGAAGGAGAGGCAGGGAGTTATTAGAGGCTGCACAGTACCCAAATTAGAAAGCAACCCAAGAGGAAGCCTTAGGGCACAGAGAAAGCAAGATCTCACATGGCAATGGAACAGAGATGGCCAGACAAACCATGCTCCAGGTGACACCTGGGTCTCTGAAGACATGGTAGATGAATGAAGGCAGGGCCAGGAGCAAAGGAAAAGAAATCGGTTAGGTGACACATCTGATTGTCCTCAAATGTGGTGGTGACATGGCCTCTGCGATGTAACTGAGGAATACCATTCTAACTAAAAAATATTTTGGCATGTGTGTGGGGAGTCATACCTGTGTTGAACACATGTGTGTAAGCATGCTTGTGGGGGCCCAAAGTCATTACTGGGTATCTGCTATTATTATTTCCTACTTTATTTATTAAAGAAAATTCTATTGCTGAAACCATAGCTCACTGATTCTAAATAATCTATCTTGCCCTCTTGCCCAGAGATGCCCTGCCTCTGCCATCTGAGTCCTGGAATCGAAGGTGACCCACATGTCCATCTGACCTTCCTGGAGTTGCTGGGACCAACTCCAGTCTTCATGTTTTCATAGCAAGGATTTTACCCTCTGAGCAAAATTCACAGTTCCCATGAACTGAAAACTCTAAATAACTAAAACTAAAGTTCTAGAAATCTGCAGTTTAGTATGAAACTTCTTAATTCTATTTTTAGTATATAAATGACATACCAAACAGGACAGAGATATGGAAAGTTTGCCAAGATGTCAGAAAAAACAATGTGATGGAACGTTGCAAGAGAAAAGATATAGTATATGCAAAAGGTCATCAGAATTACTAATCAATGGGGAAAACAAAAACCACAAGAGATACTGTCATCCCAATAAGAATAGCTACCATCAAAACAAAGATAACAAGCGCTAGCCAGATCTGGAGAGAAAAAAGCCCTTGTCCATAGTTAGTGGGCATGCAAAGTCTGAACACAGCAGGAAAATCCCTTAAAATTATTGAATCACCACAGAATTCAGCAATTCTCAAATTGGGTTATATATCCCAAAGGAACTGAAATTGATAAAGTCCTATGAGCATTGCTTGTTTAATGTAGCACTTTCCACAACAGCCAAGAAATGGAAATGAAGCAAATGTTAATCAACTGATCAGCTGATAAAGAAAATGCTGCAAATGGACTCAATAGAAGACTAATCAGTTATTAAAAGGGTTAGGATCCTGTCATCTGTGGCAACATGGGTAGAACTCAAAATCATTCATTGAAATAAGCCAGACAGATAGCAAGTGCCACACCCTGTCACTCAGGAACTGTGTTCATTCCCCATTTCAGTTTTCAACAAGTACATATACAAATTCTGGGGGTTTTATCACATAAGTATAAAGTCATATTCTCTGTCTCTCAATATTAATACTTCCATCTAAGCTCAGAGCAAAATAAAATTATGCTTTATTCTAGGTCCCTTTTGCTGCTGAATGACCTCTCCCTGATTCATCAGCTGGATTTTATTTTATTTTATTTTATTTTATTTTATTTTATTTTATTTGCTGAAACAGATTCACATTTTCCTTCTAGAATAATGACTTGAAAAAATAAAGCTCATCACCCTAGTCACACTTCTTATAACTAGATTTTGCCTCGATCTTATAAACTAGATCACAGATACACACACACACACACACACACAAGCACACACACAGGCACACACTCATGAACGCACGTTCGCACTACCCAAATAAGGTTCACATATGTCTCCAGTGACAAGATAGACATTTTAGCCAAGATAGCGCCACATGTTCAAACAGTGAAGGCTTATCTTTGAGTGGACTCTGAGGCAATCTGCTCTTTGGTTGTAAGAACATACTCCATCCCAAGGTGGCCACGAAAAGCAACCATTCCCCAGCTCCCCAGGTGTTCTGTCCTCAGTGCATCTCTGCCTGTGTCCCACTTTCCACTGGGTCTATTCTTGTTGCTGTATGCCATGGCTAACCTTTTGGTTTTCTTACCCCACACCCCGGGCTCTGCTGCCAGAGTACCATGGAAATGCATCTTCCAGGACATCATGAAACTTACAAGACTCAACTAAACAAACTAGGTTCTGGAAATTCCCAAAAGTTAAAAGGCTCACAAAACCATGTCCCATGGTTTTAAAAAAAAAAAAAAAGAAAGAGCAAACAGTTGCTGGGAGAAGAGGCTTTTCCATCAGCTGAGCTACCTGTACGTTTTGTACGGAACTTCCAGGATATAGCTCTCATGAGTGGTTGACCATGCTGAGGTGAGTTTCCAAGTGATGCAGCTGCCTTTGAAACACCTTTGCTCCTCTAAGCAATCCCTCATCAATAATCCATCAATACTCCTGTAGGCAACACCAATAACTCCCTGGTCCATCAAGTTAAACTTCTGTAGAATCCATTTCTTCTGTCTGGGGAAGGCAGAGGTAATGTAGGTTGGTAGCGTAATGGTAGTGATGACGTCAGGAAAATTTAGAGAGCAGAGCTTCCCCTTCCCACGCATCCTGAATTTTTAATATTTTTTTCCAGAGTCTTCTAAAATAATGTTTGATGGATAAAAATATGTATATACTTACCAAACAAATCCATATTTGAGACAAATCTCCATGACCTCCTGGAAAATATGGGGGCCACCTCTGAGCAACCCAAAAGGCTTTGCCACCATGGAGACCTGAGTGGGAGTTCTATCTCTGCATTCTGTTCTACACATTTAGAGCCACTCACACATGAGACAAGAGAGAGTGGCCTGGTGTTCATGTTTAATGTCAAATACAATGATAAGGCTGGTTTTCTTCTCCAAATTAGGAAGGCACTTGGTAATTGTAATCAACTGTGTGAAACTCCTGACTATTTGCACCAATGAGCAAGGCGTTGAGATGGACACTGGTAAATGGGCCCCACGATAGGCTTCTAACCACTAACAGGGACTCATTGATTCAGAGTTTTAAAATCAAAACCTGGAAGTCCGTGTTCCATCCGGAGGGCTGATCCTGGGAAGGTCCGCTAGCGGCGTTATGAATCCTTGAAGCTGTCATCTATTTGATGCAGAGCAGCTATTTGCCATTTCCCATAAAAGCACTGGGAAACTGGTTTAAACTGCAAGAATTTGAGTTCAACATGAGGGAAAAGCTCCTGACAGTAGGGATGGTCAAGTAATGAAACAAGCTAACAATAACAATTGTGGAATGGATTGCCCAGGGCTCTTTAGACATTGTTCCCCACATGTCGGGAGGGGGATGGGATATAACCTTCCCATTGGAGACCTCCTAGGATACTTTCCAGGTCTCTGCTTCTTAATTAGTTCAGCATGCTTTTGCATTAATAGCATTATAATCCTGGTGGCAACTGATTAAAAAAAACAAAAATCAATTTCCCTCTCAAATCCCCCAAACAAGGTGTCTCTTGCTCACCCATGCGCAACAAAAGCAACGCTTTGCACGGTTTCATTCCTATGCTTTTAATTTCTTCAGCGAAGTTTTAAAGCCAAGATTACCATTAACCAAAGTTTAGCCCAGGAATACACTGAATTATAAACTGGTGGAAATGCTGAATAGAGATATACAATAGCAATATTAACGGGACGTTAGCTACGATGCCAATAGTATGTCACCACAATGCAAGGAAATCATGTGAAAGTAGCTGCTATTGTAGATAAGGGGTGCCGCTCTTAATAATGGATTTTCCCCCGCATTACTTCTGTGCTTTTAACATTTTTTTCCATCATGAACAGTGACCTTGGAATAATGCTAAGAACCATATTTTGTATTTAACCTAAATACCAAATTTAAAGACTTAAATAGATAATACAAAGGGCTTGATTCCATGCTGCTGAAGATTGAGCAAGGTCATAGACTGTGGCTACAAGACTCATATGTAATGGAAGTAAATCTTTTTTTATTGAAAATATGCAATGCATAACTACATTCTTCCAACAAAGACAGGAATATTTTATGAAAAGGGAAAAATGGAACCATATTGACAGGCAAATATAGTGTAGGTCCCAAAGAGACGTGGGGAGAGCTCTAGCCTTCTCTTGGTAATTCCATGCTGCTCTCCCTAAGGCCCCCTAAAGATGTCTGAGACAAGAACATTGTCTTTGCCATTGCCCCCCCAAATCTTCCTGGTCTGTCTTCTGACCTAGATGATGCTGCAGCTGTGTTCCTGCCAAGACTGACTCCCATTGATGCAAACCTTAGTCTCTGCTCTCAGAATCATGACACCAACCAGCTGGACAGTTGGATTCACCAGCCCTGCAGAATAGTAGGAGAGAGCTGTGCCAGTGAAGACTGTGTTCTCTGAGCACGGCTTCCTGGTGTCCCTTGCTTCCCCTCCCATCTCCGAGTAATGACAAGAGAGTAATAGTGACCTGGACAATGGCCGTTAGCCCGTGTGTTTTCTTCTCTCTATCTAAAGAAGGAAGACAACAGTGACACCATCTGCAAGATGAAGTGAGTTGGTACTCAGAAAACAGAGAGTAAGGACACGACATTGTTGGCTCGTAATCTGGCTCCAACAGTAAAGACCTTGGCTTCTCCAGCTTAGGGCCTTTTAGTCAGATATGCACAAAGCCGGATGTGATATTTAAAACCATGAGTCACAGAAGAGAAGAGACCCATTTCTCATTTCTCTGCCTATGAAAGTATATAAAGATATGATGTGTGTGTGTGTGTGTGTGTTCTAGTGAGTGTAGACAAGAAACATCTTAATTGAAAAATATTCACTTGTCAAACTCTTTTTTAAGAATAAGATTCTGGTTTGCAGTGTTTTCTAAGTACATGGCTTTGGATAGGCCGTAGAAACTCTGTGAGCTTTATTGTTCTCATTGAGAGAATAAAGGCAATTGTGGACCTAGGGAGTTCAAAGGAGATGCCATCAGTAAATATTAAAGAGTATATTAAAAGAGACTCTAATTCAGAATTTAATTCTACTGTAACTAGCTCCCCATCTGTCTCATTTGTATTTCAGGTCAAATTATTTTCTATGAAATGATAGTGTTTACGTCCTTCTCTAGTAATTTTTATATATCTTTCTAAAAAGTCTACTTCCTGACAGAAACAAAAAATGGTAGTAAAGCTTCCTTTTCTGCTCCTGCATCCATAATGTGACACATCCCCCTGTCTGCATATTTTATCTTTCTGTCCCTGAGAAAGAACTGTCTACTCTCTCTTCCCTTATCACATCTCTCTATATCTCTTTATTAACTTGGTTTCCTTTCAAATGAAATTATATGAAGAAGTTGGGAAGGAAAGTCTTTCTAATAAGTCTAATAAGATGCTAGCTATTCTCCCCGCCCCTCAATTTCTACATGTTGTCATATGAAAGGAAAAAGCTGAGCCACACATTCCCACCAAGACACTTGCATGAAAATGTCTTCGTGGAACCCATTGCTTCCAAACTAATGGAGTGCTGTGAGCATCCCCTGAGTCCCCTTAGCTCATCTAATTTCAGGGATACCATTAGGCTCCCTCCACAAGAAAAGGAATGCTAGACTCCAATAGTAAATTCCCGAGCTTCTGATTTGGTTTCTTCTCTCCTCTCAACATATAAAAGAAGAACATCACAGAATCTCTGTGATCAGGGAGTTGTGACAGGAAAAAGGGGGGGGGGGGAGAACCACACCTGCCTTGCTGGGAAAATCCAGGTTCTATCAGCCCCAGGTTCTCTAGAATGCAGACCACCCAAGGCAAGCTCAGAGAACCCTACTTCATCCTGTGAGGCAAAGATATCACAAGGATTCCTAGGTGGTACAGGTGGGCGCCCAGAAGGTTGCGGGACAGGATGCAAATGGCAGAATGAGGAGGAAGGAAGAAAACCAAAAATACAAAGAGGATATGGCAGCTGTACTCATTGAGAAGCTACTGTGTGCTAAGCGTGGTCCTTAGCACACCTATAATCCTTACAATAATTATCAGAGAAAAGCCTGTTCTTCTAGTTTCCAGGGGAGAAACTGAGGCCTAGAGAGCAGACCTCTGCACACAGAAACTTATTCTCAGATTGCCAAGCTTCCTGCTCACAAGTTATTGCCCCACACACAATATAGAAAATAGGTCTTTGTTAACTAAATAGCAATTACATCTATGTCTGGGTCATAATGCTACTGGGCATGGTAGAATCTCTGTGATCAGGGAGTTGACTCTTCTCAAGCTCCATTGCACTTTATACCAATGTATGAGAAAGTCTAACAGGTGGGTGGCTGTGCCCACTCTATTTCTTACAGTATTAACACTCTGAAATGAACTGATTGTGTATTTCTGGCAGAGGGTGCTGGGGGAAATTTTCTCTTTTGACCCTTTGTACTTGCAATATAAGCATTCAATGAAAACATTTAGTTCAAAATATTCATTTAGTTCAAAATATTCTTAAGTTACAGGTTTTCATTTTCCATGCATGCCCAATCCTTTCTAAATTCAGAGTTTTCTAGGGCTAGATGTCCTCCCCACATTCAAATTCAACCCTTTGGATTCTGATGGCTGCTCTTCTGTAGATCACATCTCCCCTGAACTCCTCCCTGACCACACCCCTGGATTACAGCAATGCACTTGTGTGGGGGCCGAAGCATCAATAGATCAGCAGGACTAGTCCACAATCCCTCAGGCTTCATTTCTCTCCATTATCCCCAAACACTAATTTTCTCTGCCTACATCAGTCAATATTTTTTGTACTGAACATTTTAAATTCTGCATCTGTGTATTACTCTGTCTTGCATTTCCAACACTCAGAGATGGAGTGAATCCTAAACTTTGGAGAACTGGAGAGGAGTTAGTTCTAGCAATCACTTCTCTCTCCCTTCACCACCTTTCAGCTGTTTCTCTCTTTCCCCCATCTCCCTGCCTTCAGACATCTTGACATGCTGCTTATAGCAGACAAATTGAGCATATCCCAGCACCCCATGTCAACGTAGACTCACATAAAAACCAAACAGCAAGTAAATGGAAAAGACAAGGCTTGGATTTCCCAGTACGTCTGCTATCTGATCATATTTTAATTCTAGACATGTGTTTTCCATTGTTACTTCCTGGCTCAATTAGGTTACTGAACATACAAAGTAAACTTTGTGGAATGGGAAAATCCAGTGCCCAGGTGTTCATGTGAAATTCACATTCTGGACAGTGGGTCCCAGGAATTTCTCCCACCCGTAGGAGAGAAGTAATTAACATGCAGTCCCAGCTGTTGCAAATATAGGAATGGATCCAGGAATCCATTTCCTTTCTGCTTAGTATATCATAGAGTTCAGAAGCCCCTTGGTGGAAAATGAGCCAACAGAGCTCATCAGACCTAGGTATTGCTTTGGGTCTAATTGCCTGCCTCTTTTTAGGAGGCCTGTTCTCTCAAACACTAAAGTGTGCTTTGACTACAAGGAAGGGGTCAAGGTGCGAGGAGACTGCAGTGTTAATGTGGGTCTCACATAAATGCATTAGCTGGGTGGACCAAATAAGGGGAAATATTTTGATGGGAAAATGGCATTTAGAAGTGTTAGTGCATTTAAAACATTTTCCCAGTGTGGTTACATTAGCAGCCCTAAACAATCAGGGGCCAGGAGGTGTTGTTGCAGGGATTGTGAGCTTAAAAAGTTACCCTTGTTCTGACACCTATTAATAACCACCTCTGAAAAAACTATAAAGCATAGTGAAAAGAGAATTGTGTGACTGTGCCTGGAGATGTTCCATAGCTGTGATTCATACAGACAAAAATAACTTATATGGCATGATATATGTTTGATTCTCTGCTGAACAAGAAGCTTTTGGCTAAGAAGTCTATTGTTAATTCTAGGTCCTGATGGCATTCAGGGTCTTTTCTTGATATTTTCCACTTAGGGAACATATTGTATAATATTCACCAAAAAAAAAAATCACATGCACATTTATTCCTGATTTTGAAAAAAAATCAGTCCTTTGGCTAAAGAAAACATTAACATATGGGGGAAAGCAAAATTTTATCATCCTGAGCTTTTTTTTTTCTTCCACTGTCTATTGCAACAAGTTCTGGAAGCCTCCTTTTGACTGCACTATACTGTGCCCCGTTGCAAGAAGAGCATCTGGAGAAGGGTGTGCCACTGGGGATGCTGTCCAAAATGGCTACCAAATGCCAATGGCTGACTTATTGGACATGTACATATACAGGGTTATGCTGCATTAATAAGAAGAATTCTCTGCTTCCACTGTTGACCACTGACACAGCCCTATGAAATTTCTACCCCCTGCTGTTGTGAAGCTTAGATATTTTATAAGAAAGCTTGCCTCTGGCCATACCAGCAGGGGCTGCGATACACTCACTGTCATAATATTTAACAGAGATTTAAAGGGATTACAGAGAAAGGAAATATTTTAATGTAAGTTCGGCTCTGAAGCCAGACTTTGGCTCCACTGAGCAAACCAAGCCAATTGTAGACACATTCTTATGTCTGAGAGATCATTTGGTATAAGCCACAGATCTTTCAGGAGGTGAACATTGGTGAGGCCCCACTTAACAACAGTGTTACCTTGGTTTATGGGATCTACAATGATTCTTTTATTGCCATAGATAATCACACTGCAGTACTGAATCTTAAAACCCTACAAGGTCAGGCTTGAGATAATTCTAGAAGCCATGTGTTCTAGTTCCTTGCATTGTAGAGGATTAGATCCCTCTGTTACATCAACAGCAACCTCAGCTGAGGCACCCATGTATCGGGACCACTATTAGAACCCAGACTGAAGAGCCATTATGCTCATCCTCCCTTTAACATTAATCTTCCCGTCAGCTCCGTACCATGGGTTTCATTAACCCATTTTATTTGTGAGGAAGCAGAAAATCAAAGTCATGCTAAATCAAGAGAAGCTGGAATTCTGAGTTCTTAGCTAAAATACCCTGATGTGTGCTCCAGTGTCTTACTTGCATATTGTTAGAGTGTGCTCCAGTGTCTATTTGCATATTGTTAGAGTGATAAGGAACATGCTACCACCCAAAGAAATCATCTCTGCGATAAAAGTTTCCCCTTTGTTCCTATAGAGAGAATGTATGTTGCCCTTAGATTAAAATCTTTCCTGTCGGGACACTCAAGAGCAGATGTCGCATGCCTTTTATTGGGAAACTCTGAAACCATCTGGAGACATCAATTATAGTTCTTTCTGCAAATCCTCTTTCCTTCCAGCTAAATTCTGGGCCCTCTGCTCTTAGGTCTTCACATTTCCTGTGGGTAATGATGTGACACACCCTGAAGATTCCAGAGCGAGACCCATTTCTTATTCACTGCCTGCCCTCAGGACCTGGCACTATACACAGCAAGACATGAGTTTTCTGTACATTTTAAGGGATGTACATGTTCAGCAAACCTGGACTGTCCTGAAGGTTTGTCTTTCAAGTCTGATAGGTTTTACCAACTCTTCACAGAATGTGAAGTCAAAATAAAGTCCACTCTCCTTGGATGATTTTGCTTCTAAGGCCACTTGGATTCTGATGGCTTCTTCAACTTACTGACTCTTTTCAGGGCTAGAGTACTCTACTGTAAGAGGCATATTTTGGGATCTTTGTGCCTACTATGGGCAAAAGTTGTTACCCTTTCTAGATTCCCTTTGCTCTGGAATTTGGGGAAATCTAGAGATTAGTCCCAATCTTTTATAAATTTTCATTATTCTTAATATTTATTAGTTTACAAAGATTTAACTATTGCCATTTTCATAGAAAAGTTGATGGTGTTGATTCTCTCTGTCTCCCTCTTCTCCATCCCCTTTACTCTCTTGTGTTCTCCCACACACTGTAGGCCCTTTCCTGCTTTCATGTCACATGTGACCTACGTTTTTCTCACCATATCTTGTCCCTCTCCTTGTGTACTATCTAGTTACATAGCCTATACCTATTCTCACAGGCCCTCAATGGCGTACATATAAGGTGAAAGTTACTGTCTCAATATGAGACAGAATATATACATACATATATGTATGTATATATATATGACACATTTTCCTAATCCATGGTTCTGTTTATGGCCATATAGGCTCTTTCCATTTCCTGGCTATTATGACCAGAATAGCAGCAAATATAGATGTGCATATAACCAGTGGTTGGATTTAGAGCCCCTTGTGATATGCTCAGGAGCAGCATAATTTGTCTGTGAGTTGCATGTTTAACTCGCGAGGGACTCTCCACACTGACTTCTGCAGCAGCTGCACTAGCTTGTATTCTCACTATCAGTGAGTAAGATATTCCTGACCTTCAATCTTTTTCAGCATCTATTGTCATTTGCCTTCATCTCTCAGGTCAGGGGTGAGATAAAATTGCAAGGTGATCTCAGGTTGCATTTCCCCAATGGCCAAAGGTGTTGAACAATTTTTAATAGTTATTCATAGTTAGTTAAAACACTTGTGTTTTTTTCTGATAATTGTGTTTTCATTTTATTAGGTTATTGATTGATTGCTAGTTTTACATTGGGTATTTAGTTTTTCTAGATCTTTGTATATGGTGGTTATTAACCCTCATTCTGAGGACTTAGCTGATGCTATATAGTAGTTGGCTCTGAGAGGAACCCCTTTCATCTAGGATGGAAATAAAAATGAAACATGAAACAATAATTTATTTTCAAGGCAGGCTGATTATAGGGAGGTAAAGCAACATAATGTAAGAAGATAAAACAGATCATTCTCCAGGGAAGTTCATTGAGACAAGAAGGAAGCAACTTGTTCAAAACATCTTCAAGATGTCCCTGAAACTGACCAGATTCATTTGACATCCTTAAGACTATATAAGCAATAAAGACTGCTGAGAGTTGATCTCAGACAAGGGCTGCCTAAAAAGGCTCAGATCAGTCCAGCTGCCTAGAAGAAGCAGAGACGAGCCAAGCATCCTGGACCAGGCAGAGGCTGGTGGATCTTTATGGGGCCCAGGCCAGTGTGGTGTACATAGCAAGTTCTAGTCTAGCCAAGGCTACATCGTAAGACTTTGGAGAGAGAGAGAGAGAGAGAGAGAGAGAGAGAGAGAGAGAGAGAGAGAGAGAGAGAAGCCATAACAATGTATTTATCACTGGTCCTCAATGCTGTTCCATTGGTCAACGTGTCTGTTTTATTCTAGTGCCAGGTTTTTTTAATCTCTGTTCCTTGATACCAGACCTTATTCTTTCTTCCTAGGATTGCTTCATCTCTGTGTGTCTTCTCTACAAAAAAAAAAACCTACTGCTCATTTCCCTTTTAAGCACTTCCCCACAAAGTAAAGCCCTCTAGATTCCCACAGCAGATGCTGTTCGGGCCCCACATTCTAGAATCAGTCCTGCTTCTTCAAAGGAGACTTAAGAAGTTCTGTACTCAGGACCTGAGCATCAGGCCACCATAGTCATTCTGTTCCTGTCACCCCCTCTCTGATTAATTCTCATGTACATTATTAGTCACATGAGAGTCATAGTTGTTTGGCTGAAGTAGGATTTGCTGGGAGAATAAACAAGTCTCTAGAGCTTAGTCGGTAACTCATGCAGGGTCATTGAGCATTCATGCAGAAGGTCAAGGTCTACTCCAGACTTATCTTATTCCAGGTAATAGTGTTACAGTTTCAACTCCATCCACCAAAGTAAGAGAGACAAAGGGCCAAGCGACTTCATACTTACTCTTCCATGATTTCTCCTGGAAATCTCTCCTCACTTTCCACCAGGTCAGTGTTAAGGACATGGGGGAAAGCCTCACTGTGAATACTGTAAACCTCTTGTGTCACAACAAGGAAAATTACATGGAAACTAGATAATGCTAAAGGACAGCCTCTGCAAAAGCTGTTTGCTTGCATTCTCTTTCTCTAGGTGACTAAACCATTTATTGTGACAAACAGTCTGCTTTTCTGCTGTTTCCCATTGGTTACAGAATTTAGAATTGCTACTTCCTGATTTTCTGGCAGGCTCAGAAAATTCCTTCACAAGTAAAAGAAAATCCACCCATCAAAATTAGCAGAAAAACGATTTATAAGATCATGCTACTTTGGAATTCATTCGACAGCTCAGACAGCACCATCCATCTAACTACTGGCTCTATAAATGTTTGCTGCATCCTCAGTCCCAACTGCTTCACAGTAAGAGCACCAGGCTCTCATTACCACAAAGCATGTTCTGGGGCAGAGAGAGTGGGCAGTCTGATTCTTCCAAACCTCAAGGAAAGGTGTCTCGTTTCTGATTAATGTGATGGATCGAGGGCACATTCCTGAGCCAATTGCTGCCAAGTGAGATTTAATGCTTTGATTGGCCACCTGGGTCACATGGTGTTTCCTGAAGCCAGATGTGGGTCTCTCTTGGAGCCATATGCATGTGGAATAGGGATAAATTAAATCCTCAAATGAAAGTGGTTTTGTCCGGAGAGGAAGGCATTTGTTCTTTGAAGCCTCCGAAGCTCCTTGCTAACTTTTACTTACCTTCTCAGTACTCAACACTCACAGAAAACCCTGCTCTGGGCCTTTCCAGGCATCTTTGCCCATAAGTTTTGTCTTGTCCCCTTCAGCCTCCAAAAGTGCATCTGCTGGCCAGGCCCTCCTCCTTCAATTCACTAGCAAATCTAGTCCTACATCAAAAGGCCTCTGGTCCAGCCTTCCTCACAGCAGAAACCAGACTAGACCTGACCTGTCTCCCTGCTAGTCCAATGGATTTAGAAGTGCTTTCTGAAATCTTCCCAGAGACCACCTTCAAGGTGAATAACTACAGTTCTTCACGCAGTGCACTTAGCATCAGTTAACTGGATCGTTCAGATGGCTCATGGAGAGAGAGGTTCCTGCCCACTAAGCCTGAGAACTTGAGTTTGTTCCTTCCAGAACCAGCATTGCAAGAAAGAAAGAACTGATTACTACAAGTGGTCCTCTGACCTACACACACACACACACACACACACACACACACACGATAAATAAATGAGAAAGAGAGATGTTCTACAACTACTGTCCTAATGGGCTTTTCTCTTGCTATGATAAAAGAGCAAGTGGAGGAGGATAGGACTTATTTGATCCAGATGTCCCAAACACTAAAGGAAGTCATCGAAGGAACTCAAGGCAGGAAATGAAGTAGAAACCATGGAAGCATGGTAACTATAGGATTGTCCTTTAGGTTTACCCAGTCAGCTTTCTTATACAACAATGGATTACTTGCTCGGGTGCAATACTTCCGGATTGGCTAGACCCACTCAGGGAAGGAATGACATCAATCATTAGATTAAAAAAAAATGACCCCAGAGACTTCCCTGAAGGCCAATCTGATGGAAGCAGTTCCTCGACTGAGGCTCATTCTGAGATGGCTCCAACTTGTGTCACACTGACTAAAAACCCAACCACCTTACCACTATCTAATTTCCACCCTTTTCATCTACTTCTCATGGTCACTACGTAATGGTACTTCTGAAAACTATACAGATTTTACCTCCCTGACACATAATCATGTACTACAAGAAAATGAAGTTGTAAATCCAGCAAGATTTATTCTCATTGAATTCATCCTAGCTTCTCAGACCACCACTGTTATGTTTCAAAGCTCACACAATCTGGTAAGAGCATATTCTAGAATTTCACTCAAGAACACTAAACTTACTAGATTTTAGTTACCAAGCTCCCCTTGTCTCCTTTTCAAGCCAAAGATAGATAGAGAGATAGATAGATAGATAGATAGATAGATAGATAGATAGATTGATAGATGATATAGATATAGATTAGATAGATTAGATATAGATATAGATGATATAGATATAGATATAGATATAGATATAGATATAGATATAGATATAGATATAGATATAGATATAGATATAGATATAGATATAGATATAGATATAGATACAGATATAGATCAGACCCCATCTCTTAGCCCTGCCTCCTCTTCTTGAGAACCAGCTGCTAGAAGATTTTCCTTAAGTGTCCTGGGAAGACCCGGAAGTTAACCTCAGGAGGCAGCAGACCATGAAGGCTCAGTTTGTCACCTGTCCCTTGGAACATGTCCCTTCCACTACACATTTTCTGTAAGGTAAGAGCTGATGCGAGCACAAGCTTGCTTGCTTGCTTGCTTTTGTCTTTTACATACAACTCCTTCAAATGTCTTTGAGTTTTAGCTGTTCCTCCTATGCTATCTCCCTCTCTCCATCTCCCCTTTCTCTTCATATTTGATCCTCCCATTCTGGTCCCCACCACAGAGCACATTCATCCATAAGTGTATTTCCCCTTCCCTTCCTAGTCCCCTACTCTTTACCTAACCTCTGCAGTTCTATGGATACCACAAGCTTTCTTTATGAAAATCAGCTCCCTTCTCTTCTCCCATTATGTGCCTTTTCTCAAGAATTTGAACAGAGTGTGGAGAGGAATCTTGGGAGAAAGCTTCAGTGTACACACAGACTGGGACTAGAACTTAAGAAAGGATACTCAATTGAATCCTTGCTGTAGACAGTATTAGCCCAGTTTGATGCTGCTGTTGTTGTTATTGTTGTTGTTGTTGTTATAAAATAAATTTAGCTGGAGACTGGGGAAGGTCATTATGTGGGGGGAAAGTTGAAAATTCCTCAAAAGCACCCAGTTTATCTGAAACTCTACACCCTAGGAATTGGTCAAGTTAGGCAGGACAGCCTGCATTTAGTCTTTCTTTCCATTTTTCTATGTGGATATCTTCACCTTTAAGAATTGGTACAATTTTCATTTCACATTTAAAAATCTCATCTAACTTAGCATAAGCTAATGAGAAATTCCACATCATGCCACCTTTTAGAGCTCAATTACACAAAAATCAGAGTGGTATTGGGTGTATGTCTGGGAAAAATAGATTTCCAAATTGGTGTAAAGTGTACTTAATATTGATAGCTCTGTAATTTTCCAGAAGAGTTCAGAAAGAGAGTGATGTAATTAGATTTTATTTGAAGTTTTTCTTAAGATCTTAAAGTGAAGAAAGGGAAGAAAATCAATATATTATCTTCCTATGAAGTAAAAGTAAGTGAATGACCCATCTGTCTTAATTTATTGTGTGAACTAAAGAGAATAATATTCACCTCTCCCAATGATATTTTACATCATAAATAGGCACTGCACTAATTTTTAAAGGCAAAATTCAATATTTCCACAAAACAGAAAGATTGTCTTCCGTTCCTGGCCCCTCAGTATAATTGAGTGCAGAGATGGTGTATAAAATATGTAGGTAACCTTTTGCCTCAGCCTGGAATTTAACATTTCCTTCACTCTGTGTCAGTCTCCACGTCATGTGGAAAAAGAACAGTGCTTTGCTGGCTATATCTGTGTGTTTATGTGTCTGTGTGTGTGAAATGTGTATGTGGTATATGTACTTGTATGTACATGGGCATGGTGTGGAGGCTATAGAAAAATGTCAAGTGTCCTCCTTTATCACCTGAGACTATATTCCTTTGAGCATTGTCTCTCACTGAATGGGGATCAGGGGTCCTGTTTTCAGGTAAGATAGTAGACAACCTGCTCTAGATTGATCTTCCTGCCCCTATCAAATCACTGGGATTACAGACACCAGTGGGAGCACACACACTTTATCACATAGGTACTGGGATTTGAACTCAGGTCTCTATGATTTTGCAGCAAGCATCCTTACCCAGGGAGCCATCTTTCCAGTTTCAAAATAAAGTATTGTTCAAGGAACAATTAGAACTTTCAGGATTTCATGTTGGCTAGTGGTTGCTTCAGTGGTACCCAGTAGCACACTTTCTTTAAATTTCTGTGGCCACAATATTGTGTGTGTGTGTTTTGTTTTTATGAGTTCATGTAATTAGGTGTATGTAGGTGCATTTGTGTGCTTGTGCGTATGATAACCAGACATTAATATCAAATATCTTGTCATTGACACATTCCCTTACTTTGGAGACAGAGCACCCCACTGAAGTCAAAGTTTATATTTTCAGTTAGATTCACTGTCCAAGAAAGAACAGGCTGTGTCTCCACCCCTACCACACCCACCAGGTCTGGGGTGAGGGACACTGTCTCATCAAGCTTTTGTGTAGGTGCTGAGGACCTGAACTCAAGTCTTCTTGATTGCTCCACTGACATTTCTGGGACTGAGCCACCTCTCCTGCTCCCTCACAGGAGAGGAGTTGATTTCACTCTGTGGTGTCAGTTAAGACACTCTCAGACTAAGGGCATGGTTGCTCTTCAATCAATGAGACATCAGCTCTCATCTTTTTATCTGGGGAGCAAGGCTTCAGAACACAACCTTCTCATGGAAGAAGTCGAGCTCAAGGGCAGTGAAGACAAGGAACACCCAGATCCCACTTCAGCCCTGATTCCTGAGGAAAATCATGGCACTCTCTCCACATCTCAGGGGAAAAAAGCAAGATACATTTAGCCAAGGCCAGCAGCAGGAAAGAAAATATGTTCTGCCCCCGATGAAAAGAACACAGTAGAAGGCAGATGTGAGCAAGCGGTCACTTCTAACATGTTCCATGTGGTTGCTGGAGAAAATTCCCATAAATTAAAGCAATATAGAGTACCAAGCAGAGTTTGTGATACAGTTCAGCAGTCGAGCACTTGCTTATTACGTATATGGGCTTAGTCTGATCCCTAGCACTAAATAAAAGACTTGTTTTCAGAGGGACATATTGGTCACTCAAAAAATTTCAATTATTACTAACTTTCTAATTAGGGGATTAAGTGACCTTAAATTTACCAACACATTTCTCAACCCTAATGCTCTCTGTCCCTTAGAGACTGGTGTCATAATCATTTGGTGGCCAGAATGGAAGTGATTCTTTGCCAAAGAGGTTTATTTGAAGCCCTGTTCATAAATGTTCTGGGTGTGGTCAAGACACAGAGTGAGAAGAAGATGCAGAATGACTGTACTTCATACACAAGTGAAATCAACACTTTCTCACCTGCTCATGTACATGAGCGGGCTACTTTCCTTCACTTGATCAATTAGTGAAATTAAACTAAGGCATTGGGTAATATTTCCTAAGATTCAGAGCCTGCTGCTCGGTGAGTCAAAATTTTTCTACTTGTACTTAAAACCCTTTGTGGTGTTATTTGTTTAGGAGTAGTGTTAACTTTTGGAAACAAGTTCGTAAAGAGAAGAGGAGGAAGAAACCCACATAGAACACTCCAAGAAGGCAAAGGCATCCCTGGTACCCTGCGCAGGTTTGTTTAACTTCTCCAATGTATATGCCTCAAAAAGTCTCTGTAGAGGAGGGGAGGGGAGGGAAGGGGAAGGAAGAGGAGGTGAAGGGAAAGGGAGGGGAAGGGAAGAGAGGGCAAGAGAGGGGAGGAGAAGGGAGGGGGCAGGAGGGTAGGGGAGGAGACAGGATGGGATAGGATAGGACAGGACAGGACATGGCAGGACAGGAGAAAAAATGTGAGGGAAAATAAAAAACTAGTTCTAGGTTTCGCACTCCTGCTCACATGAGGAAGAAATATAGCAGAAATCTAGCCCAGGCATGTGACTCATATTCCCTGTCAAGGACACTGAGATTAAGGGAGACCCACAGTCACAGTGTCAGTCAGGCATTCAACATAGAATTTTATTCAGTCAGCCATAATTTTTCTCTCCTCTTTTTACGCCCCAAAATTAACTTCCAGAATATACCCCCAAATCTGCCTACTACTGTCCATCCCTATGGTCACCACCTAGTCACAACACAGACTTCAAGCGACTTCCTAAGTTCTACTCCACTGATGGCCCAATTTGTTCTTCACCCAGCAGCAAGAATGGCATTATAAAATAAAGAATCCTATCACTGCTACTTTGTACCCCAATACCTTCCTCCTATTCCTATATTACCAGCCCCTTCTGTGGTCTTCTTGATCCTAGAGTACTTGGTCCCTGACCTCTCAGTCCTCTCTTCCCCAATTCCCAACACCCTGGGCCCTACCCTCAGAGGGCTGCCCGGTCCTTGGTCATGCTGGGCTTGTTTTTGTAACCTTCTTCTGCCTTTGTTGTCCTGCAAAGTTCAGGCTTTGCATCCAATGTCAGCTCCTCAGGGGACATTCCTGAATAGTCTATCTGAAGAGGTTCGCATCCCATCAAGAGCCATCACCCTGTCACAGGGTTTTAGACTTCTTGCCACTGAAAACTGTCCTTTCTGATGCTGGGGAGGTAGCTTGGACCTGGAGTGAATTGCCAAACCTCACATAAACAAAAGCTGACTGTGGTCACATAAGCCTATAGTCCCAGGACTGAGAAGACAGAGACAGCAAGAGCCCTCAGGCTAGCAGCCCAGACAATCTACTTAGAGAGCTCAAGGCCAATAATAAACTTCATGCTGAAACTAAGGTGGGTGATCACGCTAGCTATCTGCTGCATACGTTGGATGGGGTCCTAGGTCCAGTCCATGTATGTCTTTGGTTGGTGCTTCAGTGTCAGGAGACCACAGGGTCCTGGTTAGTATAGGTTAACATATATTAACCCTATGCCCTCTTGGTCTCTTAATCCTTCCCCCAACTCTTCCACAAAACTCCCCAAGCTCTATCTAACATTGGGTTGTGAGTCTCTGCATCTGTTTTAGTCATTATGTGGGCCCCCCCCAATAACTGGAGTAGGGGCTGTCCCTGACTCTGCTGCCTGCCTGTGGATCCTGTTTCCCCTAGCTTGACTGCCTCATCTGGCCTCAGCTGGAGAGGTTGTGCCTAGTGACTTGACGGTGCCAGGGTGGGTTGGTATGAGGGGAGCTCCTGCTTCTCAGAGAAGGAGAAGCAGCTGAGGGAGAGGCTGGGGAAGTGGGGACTGGGAGGAAGCTGTGAGTAAATTAATTAATGGGAAAAAGAAGAGAATGTAGATGATCTCTGGGGAATACCATGGGCGACTGTTTCCTGATATGCACTTCTGTACACGTGTGTACTCACACGCATGAACACATACATACACAAATAGAATTAATTGTCTTATGGTATGTTTGCCTTTAGCCTCACAGCAGTATGCAGGCTTCCTCTCATCTCGGGGTGTTCGGAATATTGCCAGGGCATTGTCACTGTGCAACAAATAACTGTTAAACGCACGATGGACTCAGCAAGGTGAGTTGGAACCTGTCGGACATGAGCAGTTTGGATGAGAGCTTTATGGGTGACACTCTGAATACTCAAGATCACCTCGAAATAACATGAATATTGTAGGACCAGAAAGATGCCTCCAGTGGGTAATGGCACCTGATGCCAGAACTGAGGCCCTGAGAGTGATCCCTTGGACCTATGTTTTGGGAGAAGAGAACCAGTTCCTGCAAGTTGTTCTGTGACACAACCTCATTCTCACACATATACAGCACACACAGTCATAAACACACATACACACACACTCATATACATGCACTCATACATATAAACCCACACATACCCATATATACACACACACATAAACATGCTCACACACACACACACACAACACATACATACGAATGTGTTATGAGAGATTAAATAAGCAAATATTGTAGCATCTGATATCTATAACTCATGAGGACAGTGAAGATTCCAGAACGTTCTGGGAGGTGGGGATCCAGATAGACTCCTCTAGGATCAAAACTCAAACCTCTCCATGTTCCAGTGACTTCCTCTGCTAAAGAAAGGAAGACACCCTGAGGTGTGAGTACTGAGAAAGACAAGGACTAACTGCTGTAGAGGGCGCCATGCTGTCCCCACCGCACTCTCAGGCTCAGGTTCCTGGTGTGGGAGCTGGAACTGGCAATGCCGACTGCCACCAGAGAAGAATTAAATCCAGCCTGTGGGAAGAGGCTCTAGCATGCCATACGCACTCAGGAAACTTGAAGCTCTTCATTTCCTTTCAGTAAGCTGGACCCATTAAGATGTTTTGGGCCACAAGCGGACTCCTGACTGGAAGAGTTTAAGTAACGGGAGTTCTGACTTCTGTAAACTGCGGGAGGTCACAGGAAATGGAACAGAGCCCATCAGCCCCCAAGTGGACCAGAAAGACACTCTCTTCACCCGAGGAGCCTGAGATAATCACCTCAGCTCCCTCAGATCTAAGTGTGAAAGGCTGAAGAAATAGCAGATAAGCAGATTCTCCCTCCCTCCGTCCCTCCCTGTCTCTCCCGTGCCTCTTTTCCCTCTCTTTCTCACTTGTTTCCTCCTCCCTCTCCCTTGCTCATCTGTTCCCACTCTTTTCCTCTTCCTCTTCCCTAACTCTCCTTCCCTTCCTCCATCAATTTCATGAATTTTTCTTCTGCTCCTTCAACGTCTGCTCTCTACCCCCTCCGTGCCTGAAGATTCATCATACTGAATAGAGGCTGATTCCCTGGGCCCTCTGCTTCCCAATGGCTGCCTCCACGCCGAGTAGCATCCATCAGGAAAGGCCACAGCTTGCTCTGGAGTACCTCCAGCAGCTCTGCCTGGTTTCTCCTGGCTCTGGAACCGAATCCCACGTACCCTCTCAGTCCCAGCGTGATAAAGACTCCCCACCAGTTGTAGCCCCACAGTGAGTCTCCAGCCTTTGTAGGCCTCCTATAACCCCACTCAGACCTTTGTAAATAGTCACTTTATTAAATTCTTCCTTAATTACCCTGCTAGAGTGAGCCATCTGTTTCCTGCTGGGACACTGACTGATACAAGAAAATTCTTCCTCAAGAGTTATCCAACATACCCATCTCTCCTTCTGCCATTTCCTACCCTCTGCCTCTGCCAAAGAAGAAAAGACAGAAAAAAAATTTTTCATCAGTACTTAGAATTGAACTTAGGGCTCCAAGCATCTTGGGCAATTGCTCTATCTCTGAACTATATCCCTGCCCCCCATTGCCATTTTTTGATTGTTTGTGTTGTTTTGTTTTGTTTATTTGAGACAGGATTTCATTAAGTTGCTCAGACTGACTCATAATCCAAATCATCTGGAGTTACATGACTGAACCACCAGGTCCAACAAAATAGCAAACCTTTCCTTGAGGTCTCCATGAGCAGCCTGTGGCAGGGGAGAAGAATCATGGGAAAGCAAGGATCTGATATTTCAGAAGATGATGTGGTGACTGCTCAACAACCAACAATGTCTTCCACAGGGGTACTACAGAGAGAACTGCCTACTGTTGTGTCATATAGGCCTGCAGTTCCAGCTGCTCAGGAGGCTGAGGCAGGGACATTTCTTGATCCTAGGAGTTCAAGGTTCCCCTGAACAATGATACAAAGACCGTCTCATGATAACAACAACAAATAACTTTTATATAATATGAAATACATATATATGTGTACGTGTGTATAACATATAATACATAATGCCTATGAGTATTATTCTAGAGAAAGATCCGACAGATGCTTAGCCCTCCTATATTATGGAAGCAAATTTATGAATGACAGTTAACTTACAATTCTCATAGTAGCTGTGGCAGTAAACAGAAAGAAGGCTCCTCAGGAAAGACGGACTAGGACTGGAAAAATGGACTAGGTACAACTGTCTGCAGAAGCCAGGGCACTTGATTGCCTGCATCTGGAATTACAAGTGGTTGGGAGACTCCTAGCATGGGTGTGATAACTGAACCTCAGTCCTCTGGAAGATCAGCAAGAGCTCTCAACCTCTGATCCATTGCTCTAGCCCTGATTTCAGTTTCTAATACTATTAACACTGGCAGATAGAACCACATAAACAAAAGCGCTGAGGGTTGATTTTTTTTTTTTTTGACTGTAACAGAATCATGATCCTAGAGATCATGAACATTTCTGATCTACTAAAAGGAGATTTGTTAAAAAGATGGGCTAGCTGGACAAGGATGACTCTTGCAAACTCATGGACCTGCCTTTAGAGGACCAGACACTACAAGGAAATCCTTAGCTGGAAAATGGTCATGCTTTTCCTTGAAACTGAAACTACAACGGGACGATACATGTACAATTGAATACCAGCCTTGGAAAGGTAAATTTCACAGCTGGTTCTTCCCACTCAATTAACCTACTCTAGAAGTCCCTCATAGACATGACAGGAGGATTAACTAGGTGACTCTAGTTCCTTTTGGTTGGCCATCAATATTAGTCTTCCTTCTCAGCAGGTGCACTGGGAGCTAGAGCTTTTGACCTGCTCAGGGGAGCATCACTCTCATGTCTAACAAAGCCTTAGCAAAGAAAACTGACTCTGTTTTGTCCATAGGAAAAAAATTCCAGAGATTCTGATACAATGGTAAGCACCCAGTAAGAATAAGGGAGATGTCTGTATTCCTTCCACCAACCACCAGAGTACAGGAGCAGAAAAACAGATCACCTTCATTCTCGTGGATCTGCATTGACAACCACTACTTCAGATGATAGGCTCTGCTGTATTGTTCACAGTTTAGAATTACTGTTCAATGTTCTCCTGCTCATATGCAGTCTTTATGTCTAGAATCCCAAGTCTTCTTCAAGGCCAGTCTCATAGTCCACATCTGCATGACAGCTAATACACACAAAATTGGGCTTGTTGACCGAAGGATTCCAGTCTCCCATCACTGAGTCCTATTGGTAAATAACAAATCTCCTTTTAGTAGATCAGAAATGTTCAAGATCTCTAGGGTCATGATTCTGTTACAGTCAAAAAATACTCAACACTCAGAGCTTTTGTTTATGAGATTCTATCTGCTAGTGTTAATAGTATTAGAAACTGAAATCAGGGCTAGAGAGATGTCTCAGAGGTGGTGAGCTCTTGCTGATCTTCCAGAGGACTGAGGTTCAGTCCTCAAACCCATGCTAGGAGTCTCCCAACAACCTGTAATTCCAGACACAGGCAATCCAATGCCCTGATCTCTGCAGACAACTGTACTCAGGTGTGCATACACAGAGACAAACAGACACACACACACACACATACACACACACACACACACACACACACACCACATGCACACGCACAATTAGAAATAAAAGTAACAAACTGAGAAGTGTTTAAAATATCAGTTTATTAATTTATGTTTTGATAAGAAAAACAAGCAATTGTATATTAACATAAATGACATATGCTTATAAAAATATTTTCCAAAGGAAAAAATATGAGAGAAATAGAACAGTGTTAGATTTTTCACAAATCCATTTAAAGTTTGGCTTAATAAAATCCAGCAGGATTCTCATATCTGAATCTGCACTTTATCTGACGTGCTGTTGTACTGCTTGTGTGGGAATGAAAAATACAAAAATAAAATGTATTATGATTCATCTTGACTGTTTCCATCCTTCTTCTCTTGCAGAATATTGCCCCTGGCATTCAAGTTTACTTTCCGCGTGTCCTTAACAGTATCTGGGAGCCTATGAAACAACATGGTCTTGTTGGAACACCGTGAGACCTCTGCATGCCCTGCCCTTCGTTTCCCTACTCCTCTACCTTCAGCAGACCCTCTGGGAGCAAGCTGTGATGGTCTCCAACTGGAACAGTACAGTGGGAATGCTGAGGGGTCATACCAAAGGACTTTCGTCTTAATGCTCTTGACTTATATGTGTCTCCAGGGGACTTTATTCTAAATGTTTGCTACACTATACATATTCATTTGTATATTGTATGTATGTGCATGCAGACTTTCACGTGGCAGATGGAGATGCCTTGTAGGTATAGGATGCACACTACATCCTCTTATGTGGTGGATTTGAACACATTATCTACCATCTTTTCATGCTACTGAGATTATTTTACTTTTAAAGTGAATAGCAGCCATTTAGCCAGGCCTAAATTGGACAGACCTGTAATCCCTACTACTTATGAAGATCAGACAAAAGGATCAGAAGTTTGATATCAGCCATAGCTACGGAATGAGTTCAAGGCCAACTGGCAACTGGAATCTGGCAACTCAGTAAGACACTGTGTCAACATAAATACGAAGAGAGGGTTAGGATGAAAAAGTCACCAACAACCTTATTTGGCATGAACTTTGTGAATTATAATAGTGACTGTCCTGGCAAAGCATGCCCATGCTTCCATAATAACATGAAAAATATGATCGGGATAACCACAGCTGGCCGTGTTCTGATTGGATTAAGGCCTGCTCCAAACAAGGGAAGCAGCATGATACTGTCAATCTTGCAAGAACCCTTGGCTGTGGAGCTCATGAGCCCAAGGGTGAACCTACCAATGCCGTTTTGTTAAACTAGTGTAGTATCAAATAGCTCTCTAGATTTACATCTCTATGCCCAGGAATTGCTGCTTATATCCATCTTCATCAAAAAAAAAAAAAAAAGATTTTTCAGTTGGGTTTTTTGTTTTTGTTTGTTTGATGTTGTGCAATGAATAGTGGTTACACACAAACTCATAAGAAGCCAAAGAGCCAGACATAAGTATGAGCAGGGGACCAGAGAGAAGGGAAAGCAGTGAAGAGCACTGACTATTCCTGCAGGGTACTCAGGTTCAAGTCACAGCACCGATTTGGAAGGTCACAATTACCTGAAACCCCAATTCTAGGGGACCTGATATCTCCTCTGGCCTCCAAGGGCTCCCGCATGCATGTGCTGAATATAAAATTATACATGCAAACACACATACACATAAATAAAATAAAACTTTTGCTTTTAAAATATAAGTGTCAATGAAGTGCTAAGCCACAAATGGGACATCTATATCACACACATACACACACACACACACACACACATACACACTCCTAAAATTTAGAGACCATTGTGAATGAGAAAGAAGAAAGACTATTAGGGCCAGAGAAGACCAGAAGGAAACAATGTCTTCTCAGCATGACTGGACCACCACACTCATGAACTCCCAGAAGCTGTGGTGTCCCACACAAGATCAAACCAGTCAACAGTCTAGCATGAGTCCCCAACACTAGTTGGGAAGTTATTGACAGTTGAAGTGGAGAGCAAGTCGGGGTTTCTTAAAGGTTATGGCCTCTGGTAGATCAACCAGGCTCCAGTGGATAGCCTCACACCCAGGACTATATATATGGGCTGCACAACTTGAACATGGCGAGCTATTTGTCAAAAAATAAGGGAACGAAGTTGGGAGTGGCGGGGAAGATTGGGGTGAATCTGGGAGGAGTGGACTGTGAATACGATCAAGGCAAAGTGCAAAATTCTGAAAGAATCAATAAAATATACTTTGTAAAAGAGAACTGGGAACATAGCTCAGGGACTCAGTACTGGAGTGCTTGCCTAGCATTTGTAAAGGTCTGGGTTTAATCTCTAGTACAGAATGAAGAATTATGAAATGCTAATCCTATGGCAGTCGCCAGCTTAAGTGTTCTCTATTTATCATTTCAATCAATCCTCACAACAACCCTGTGAGGCTGGTAACATCTCCATTTTTAGATGAAGAATCTGAGACTCAGACAGCATGGGGAATTCAACTAAGAGATGCAGCTGTTGGGAGCAGAACAGGAATGTGAGCCTAGATCGTATCTGCTCTGACGCCTGCTCACTGAGCAGCCACATTAAAGCCTTCTTCCTGCTCCATGGAAAAGGCTGCCATGGAAATGGAGGTGGGGCTGAGAAGACCTAGCGAGAGCTGATACTAATTGGGTCCATGGAGGTTGTGGAGGAAGCCAGTGACTCTCGTGGTAAGCTGGAAAAGAAAACAGCAGTCAGTTGAACATGAAGTGCTCTGATGAAGAAGAGACTGTGAAGTGGTTGGCTCATAAGGGAAGTCATGTGATCCAAACCAGATGCCACACTGTGAGAACTGGGGATTTAAGACCATCACCTAGTCTTTTGTTAGATCTAACTAATCCACATCTCAATACTGCCAACACCATGACAGATAAACTGACAGCACATCAAAGATGGTGATCTGTCTCACTTTGCTTTGAATCCAGGACAAGTCCTTGTAGTCTGAAGGAAATCCAAATATGATGAATAAGTTAATACCTGTATCATGAGATTAGCATGACAGAAACATACATATCCTAAACTATACATATAGTCACATATTACTAAAGCGCACATATACTGACACACATGTACTTAATTAACTACAGGTGTACTGAACTATACCTGTGCTGAACTGCACATATATTGAAAAACATACTACTGAAACACACATATTCTAATTTCACATGTCCTGGACCACACATTACATAACCATATATATATACTGATGCACATATGTATTGAACCACATGAACACTGACAAGCTCATATCCTGAACTCCACATATACTAAACTGCACATTACTGAACCACACATATAATGATACACACATGTATAGAACTATATGTGTGCTGAACCACTTGTTTACTGAATAGTAATGTGTACTGAACCACACATATCTGAGCAATATGAACACACACACACATCATCATCCTCATCATCATCATCATAATAATAATAATGAAAGGATTTAAAAAAGATAATCTCAACAAATACTATGGTAACAACTGGACAGCCATATGTGAAAAATGAATCCTTGACAATATTGACAAAAATTAGCTAAAATAAATTTAATTAGAACTAAAAAAAAATAGGATAGAGGCAGAAACTAGTTTTCTAAACACCAAATTAGACATCAAGGAAAATGTTTAAATATTCTTCAAAAGAATAAATAAATGAAAAAGCAAATATTAAAAATAGTTGGGCCAATATTTTACTAGGGTGAAGAAAGCATTTGCAAACTATATTTGAACATAGAACTTTTACCAAATAGACATAGGAACTTTACCATACAATTTAAACTGCATTCAAAATGCTACTGAAGACCTGTGTATTACAAACACACAAAAAGATGTCAAACATCATACAGCATAGGGATATGTATGTCAAAATCATAATACTGCACAATTAAATGGGAATAATTTAAAATTCTGACAATACCACATTAACAAGAGGGAGAAAAATTTAGAAATACTAGGTGCTGCTGGGGTGACATGAGACAATATTGTCACTGAAGAGTGTGGTGGTATTTCCTTGTGACTTGTGTGCACTCTAATTCTATGAGCCAGCAATAACTCTCTCTCTGTCATTCCATCTGCAGGAAATTATAAAAAGGGCAAAATGATAGTGACCAAAACTATTGTATCCAACAGGGGACATGCAAAGAAACCCCACAATGAGGTGGTGGCTGTCCCTGTAGGATAATGACTATCAAAAGGACAGGAGCTCACAGGAGCTGGTGAAGGCATGAGAAAAAGTGTGGCTGGAAGCGCATAGCAATGCAGCCATTGAAGAAAACAGTATGGCGAGTCTTCAGAAAGCCATAAGGGTTGTATGACCAGGCAGATGTTTATGTATGTATATGCTGAAGAAAGGGATTGCACTGCCCGATGACCTCTGCGTTCCTGGGGGAAGGGGGGGAGGTTGCAGCCCCATGGGAAGACCGACGATATTGGCCAACCAGACACCCCAGGGCTCTCAGGAACTAAGCCATCAACCAAGGGGTACATATGGTTCCAGCCCAAAGAGTGGCAGAGGAATGCCTTGTTGGGCATCAGTGGGAGGAGAGGTCCTTGGTTCTGTGAAAGCTCAATAGAGGCCTCAGTGTGGGGAAATCGAGTGGGGATCGTGGGAGTAGGTTGGGTTGAAGAGCATATTCTTGGAGGCAGAGGGTGGAAGGATGGGTTGGAGGTTTTCGGGGAGGGGGAAATTAGGAAGGCATATAACATTTGAAATGTAAATGAATAATATATTCAATAAAAGAAGAAAAAGAGAAAAGAAGCTGGTATAGACATGTAACAGGATACTATCTTGTTTTTATAAAGGAAATTCTGCCTCAGTGAGAGAAGACACACCTAACCCTCTAGAGACTTGAGGACCCAGTGATTTGGGGGGGGGGGTGAGGGGGTTGATGGCGTGGGAGGGAACATCCTCTTGGAGAAGGGGGAGGAGGAATGGGATGAGGAACAGTTGGAGGGCAGACTGGAAGAGAGATAACAACTGGTCTTTAAAAATGATTAAAGAATAATAATTTAAAAAGGAAAAAAAGCTACTGAGATAAAACAGAAAGTGTATGCTGTGAAATAACTAAGATTCAGAAATAAAAACATTGCATGATGCCTCTTAGATATAATGTCATTTTTTCAACGTCAAATACATAGAAATAAAGAGTAGAACAAAAAGAGAAATGTTGTGGTACACACTTTTCATCAGAGCACTAAGGAGGCAGAATCAGGTGAAGCCAGGCTGTTGTTCTACAGAGTGAGTTGTAGGACACTGAGAGCTACATAGTGAGGCTCTATCTCAAAATCTTAAAATTTAAAAGAGTAGACTAGGAGCTGAGTGGGAAGACTGCAAGCATGAGGAACCAAGTTCAAATCCCCAACACACAGGTAAAAAGCCAGGCATGTCTATGTCTGCCTACAACTTGACCAGTGAAGGTCAGACACTGGGGAATTACTTGTTGGACAGCCAGACTACAGGAAATAGCAAATGACCCTAGCTCAAGGCACTAGAAAGAAAGCAGCAGAGGAAGAAGCCCAATGCACACACACACACACACACACACACACACACACACAAACTTAGAATCGTGTTTACTGAAGGGAAGACCATAAAAAGGTAGGTCAAAGGGCACAAATCTGCTGTTATGACTAATGACAGGTCTACAGCTCTAATATGCAACATAAGAACTGTAATTAGCAATAGTGTTCTGTATACTGGAAACTTGCCAATGGGAGGTTTTACAACTCTTACACACAGCCCCGTGATTTTTTTTTAAGTAAGTAACTACATAATGTCTTGAATAAATTAATTGGTTTAACCACAGTCCTCATTTTAACTAGGCATGCCAATATCAAAAGATCATGTTATGTACCTTAAATGCATGCGATACAAATAAAAATCCATGCTTTCACAGCACACCAGTGTCTGTCACCATGTAAAAGCCGAGGACACTGATGACGTGGGAGCCTGAGGGGATTTTCTTGGTGTTATGGAAATGATCTAAATCCCAATGTTCTCCCAATGATCATGTAAATGCAAGCTTTGTCACAATTCATCAGGTTATCTCTTAAAATAATGTTTCATTTTCACATGCACAGAGTCACAGTCACACATTAGGCTGAGCTTGGCGAACCCCCACAGAAGAGGAAAAAGTACTATAGAAGCCAGAGAGGCTATAGATGCCACAAGGAAACCCACAGAATGAACCCATCTGGGATCATAGGGGCTCACAGAGGTGGAACTGACAACCAGGGAACCTGCATGAGACTGACCTAGGCCCTTCACACATATGTTACAGTTGTGTGGTTTATCTACTTGTGTTATTCCTAACAGTGGATGAAGGAGCGGTCTCTGATTCTATTGTCTGCCTTTTGGACCCTATTCTCTGACTGGGTTGACACATCTAGTCTGAATAGAACAGGAGGTGCCTGGTTATACTACAATTTAATATGCCAAAGCAGGTTGATAGCCATCCATCAAGGAGTGCCCTCTTCAAAAGAGAAACAGGGAAGTGTATGGGGTAGGGAGAGGGCAAGGGAGGGGAAGGGACCAAGAGGAGACTGTGGACCTAAGGGGTCAGGGGAGGGACCAGTATCAGGAGGAGGGGGGAGAAACTGAGGTAGGGATGTAAAATAAATATTTTTTAAATCAATATAAAGAAAATAAATAAGCCCCTTTGACATTTTGAATGAAAAGGGTTTCATTTGTTATATGGAGACAGGTAAATTATACTTCAAAAAAGTTTTTTAAAATGTTTTTAAAGAAAAACAGTATATACTTGCATATGCATACACATCAGACAAACATACCACATTAGGATTCTGTCTAAGCACCACCCCACAGCTACCTGGCAACAGCCAGGTAGGCCTGGCCTGCTGTAAAAGGGGCTGCTCGGCCCCTCCTCTCTCTCTTGCAGCTCTTATTGTCACTCTCAGCTTCTCTCTTGCCTTCTCTCCATGTGGTCATGGCCGGCCTCTGCTTCTCTACTCTCTTCCTCTCTGTGTCTCTCTCTGCCTCTACTACCCCCTTAGCTCTCCTCCCAATGCCCTGGATAAACTCTATTCTATAGTATACCATAGTGTGTCTGGTCCCTCAGGGGAAGGGATGCCTCGGCATGGGCCCGCTGAGGCACCCCCTTCCTGCACACCACTGTAGAACATATTCTCATAACTCTTTCTCTTTTTATGATCTCAACAACACATAGTCACCAATAGACTTCTTGCACCCATGAAGAATTGCTAATTGCCCCCAAATAATATAACAGGCTTAAGAAGACAAACCTTTGATAAAGTCTAAATGTGCCTACCACTGGACACAGTGTGATACACAGTAATAGTATACAGACCCATAGATGTGGTTTCTGTATATTTTGTTTATGTCAGTAGCATATAAAATAAGCTTGAATGGCAACCCACCCTTAGACTTACTCATACTTCCTCTCTATGGTAACCGTAGTAGTCATCTCCCTAGATCTTTTCTTAGAAGACAAAGCTAAGACTGTGGTTGGTAAGAAGCTTACTCTCCGTGCATACCCACACACATCATCTATCAAACTATTTCACCTGGCAATGTGGGAAGAGGTTTTCCATTGGTTTGAATAACTGTCTCCTAGAGAAAACCTCAAAGCCATGATGTTTCATTCCCTCATTGGGTTGTAGCAAGCACTTGCTTTTTTTTTTTTTTTTTTAAGATACTGGACAAGATTCAAGGTTAAGGATAGAATACAAAGATTGCTCCATGAGAAATTGTAAAGGCAAAAGAACCTTGACTTGGGTTTATTATATTACTTCAACTAAAACAGACCTTCAATGTAGGAAGCTCACGTTAAACAAATAAATGTCTGAGCTTAAATCTTTTATTAGACTCAGAAACAGTAATTAGCATAGATACTTTCAAGGCCACAATCTGTCTTTTAATTCAAGCTACAGATAGAGAAGGAACTGAAGTCAGGAAGATACCACAAGCCAAAGTAACCCTTGCTCCTTGGAAATATGAAACTATGCACTAAGGGATCCCTTTCTGCCACTCTCTGAAATGATCAAGGGTTATCAGATTTATCCTGTTAACAGGCTAGATTTATTGTCTGTGTATAATAATTTGGGGCCAAGCTGCATTGATGTGTTTTATGGCGTGTAGTCAACTCCGATATATTGCCGGTCTATAACAACGCCATAAACTACAGATGCCATCGTCGAAATGAACGAGCCAGAGGACATACTGAGCTGCTTTTAATTATATGTTTATCTTTCCTCATTTCTTTGACTTGCATTTTATTTATACCACATGTGGTATAGAAGCAATTTTCAGGGGTTTTGGAAAACCTTAAGCAATCATCTTATTTTACTGAGCAAAGCCACATTACTTACATTGACAGCAATTATATCTCTATATATCATAACATTCATACGATTTCTGGTCCTTTCTAACCACATGATTTCCATCTGAAATTCTCATGAGGACAGAAGACTTTCAGACCAAGCCTAGTCACCAGTTCTGAGTGTTTTAATTATTCTCTTAATTGTATTTGTTGTTGCAAGTAAGACAGGATATCTCAATACAATCATTTAATTAGTATGTTGTGTTACATTTAAAAATTATAAATATTTAGTGAACATTTTAAATTATTACAGGCAGAAATCACCTGTAGATCTGATTTAAACAGCTATCTTGTTGAACACATTTTCTCAATAGACCCACTGCCATTGCCTTGTCTGAAAATGACTCTGGCACCTAAAGCAATTCCACAGCCACAGATTCCATAAAGGAAACTACCAGTTCACACGGCCACCCTCAGCCCATGGTAGAAACAGTACTACACAGCTAAGCCGTACACCCTTGGCTGCATTTCATGCAGAGTGGATTACCGCCTTCCACTGCTTACTAGAAGTCCAGCTCAGCACCAGGTTGTTCCTCACGATGGATCTAACTACTAAGATTCCAACAAGAATGACAGTCCTGGGAGGATGGAGAGATGGCTTAGTACTTGTGAGAACCAGCTGCTCTCCCAGAGGAAATTGAACCATGGCTCAATTTCTAGCACCCACACAACAGCTTACAACTACCTGTAACTCCATTCCAGGGGAACACTCTTCTGTCCTCTGAGCACACCAGTTATATAAGTGGTGCATAGACATGCATACAGGCACAATACCTACACACATAAAACATTAAATTAAAATTAAGAGCTACAGTTGAGGCTTTGTCAGTCATGACAATACTCATCCTTGTCTTCCATCTGGTTCCAGGCTCCTCTGGCAGAAACTCCACTATAAACTCTACAGGCACAGCATTCTTGTCATATTTTGCATATGGTCAGCTGCTGCTATATACTCCCATCCCAACTTTCTGCTTCTCTCAAAGTATCTTGCTTTCAAGCCCACACTCACTTTGACAAATGGCTTTGAGATATCACACTGCCCTGTGTTTCCACTTTGCCTCAAGCACCTTACCTCTTTTCTTTACTTAAGCTGTTACTATCTCATTTATGGTTTCTTTATCCTAGACTAGTCTTACTGCTCAGTGTCATAGATGGACTATCGGTTATCAATTATTCTGGAAGTTCCGTTCACCGCTACACCACATGCTTAGCATACCCAAGGCCCCAAGTTTGATCAGCACACAGACGATAACATGAAAGGAAGAGAAATAAAACAAAATGTCACTTGAATGACTTTATTAAGGAAAGCAGGAATCCTTGCTATCTCCATAAGTCAGACTGGCCCTGTAGAGTGTCTGAGTTAAGAGAATGTTGAGACAGATTCTTATCATCGAGACAGAGTGCCTGAAAGAAAAAAAATCTAACAAATTGCTTAAAGACTGCCGAGATTAGGCAAGAGTGTCAAGATATTCGGAATAACCATCACCATAAGCCCAGTTACACAGCTGGCACTTTCAACAGGCAAAGCTAAAAGCTTGCCAAACAGTGGTGTCCAGTGTGTCCAGAGAGCTGGACATAGCCCAGCCTCCTGTGTGTAGTAGGGGCTTTGCCAGGTCACCTCCCTGTCCACTTCATGTTTACCTTCTTTCTTAGTCAGGGTTTCTATTCCTGCACAAAAAAAAATCATGACCAAGAAGCAAATTGGGGAGGAAAAGCTTTATTCAACTTACACATTGCTGTTCATCACCAAAAGACGCCAGGACAGAAACTCACACAGACTAGCAACTTGGTGGCAGGAGTGGATGCAGAAGCCATGGAGGGATGTTACTTACTGCCTTGCTTCCCCTGGCTTGCTCAGCTTGCTTTCTTATAGAACCCACGTCTACCAGCCCAGGGCTGGCACCACTCACAATGGGCTACACCCTCTCCTTAGATCACTAATTAAGAAAATGTCTTACAGCTAGACCTCATGGAGACATTTCCCTTGAGGAAATGTCCTCAAGGGAAGTGTGTCTTCTCTGTGATAGCTCCAGCTTATGACAAATTGACACACAAAACCAGTTAGTACACCTGCCATAACTCAAACACACCCAAAGAAACACACAGGGTAATGGCTCTTGCCTGGGTGCCTTTCACACCAACGGAACCCAAATCTCAAAAGGCATTGGCAGTGGAGCTGTTCAACTCGTGGTAGACAGCAAGTTCTGTGTCTTAAGAATTCAGGGAGTGCACATATCTGAATATATCCTTTTCTGAGTATGGTTTTTGGAAGAGTACACAGTGCTATTTTCATTGTTCAAAGCATTTCTTTAGGGAAGTGTATGTGTGTGTGTGTGTGTGTGTGTGTGTGTGTGTTTGTATACATGTTTGCATGTGTACATGTTTGTGTGTATACATATTTGTGTGTATACTTGTTTTGTGTGTGTGTGTTTGTATACATGTTTGCGTGTGTACATGTTTGTGTGTATACTTGCTTTGTGTGTGTGTGTGTGTGTGTGTGTGTGTGTGTGTACATGTAAAGGACAGAGGACAACTTTGGCTGTCATTCTTCAAGTGTCATTCATCTTGCGTTTGGAGACAGAGTCCCTCACTGGCAAGGAGTTTACCAACTTGGCTAGGATCTATCTGGCTCTCCATCAGGAGAACTGAGATTACAAGCATGTGCCATCACTCTCTACTCTTTTACACTTTACTTTTTCTAAACTGAGTTCAGGGAATCAAACTCGAGTCTTCATGGTCTCAAAGGAAGCAACTTTCCTGACTGAGCTATTTCCCAGCCTCATCCAAGGCATCCGTGAGAGCTAGTTTCAATCTTAGAAAAAGTAGCATCCGCACTTAAGCTTTGAGATGCATTCATTCATCTGCTCCCTGAGCACTCATCATATGTAGCAGGCTCTGAGGACACTGAAGGGCAAAGGAACCCCTTAGCTACCCTCTTCGGGATGTATAACACTGTGGTAGGGGAAAATTGAAAAAATGAAAGTGTGGTGGGTGACAATACATCTCACAAAAGAATGAAACTAGGAGGCAGACTAGAGAAGACAGGAGGGGCTGTATCACAGCACCACAGTGAGCAGAGTCGGGAATGGCCTCTGGGGAACTGGCAATCGAACAGAGACTCCAGGTCTGAGAAGTGACCCTGATAAAAGCTAGAGAGAAGTCATCCAGCAAGGAAACAGGAGGTCAGAAAGCCTTAGGGTAGGGAAAATAGCCCCTGTCTGTTCAAGGAGCAGCAAGCAGTCGGAGAGCCTGGAGCAGAGGCCGCATGGAAACAGGGTTCATCACCTCCAGCATGCTGAGCTCACAGCACATTAAACATTTTTTTTCCACAGCACTCCCAGTAATGCTGCTTTGAATCAAGACCTTTCTTTCTTTCCATTCTAACCCCCAACCTGACTGAGAAATCACCTTAGTATGAATTAATTATTTAATCGCTTTCATCGCACATGACTTCAAGAACTGCCCGGTGTTTAATTCAAGACAGTTGCCTCTCCCTTTGAAGACAGATTAAACACGAAGTGGCAGAATAGGGAGGTGTCAGCTGAGGCTGAGAGCTGCTTCAGAGCAGGGCCAGTGAGGGTGAGTGGTGCTTCTCTTTGATTTGCAAGAGCTGACCCAATGCTGTTTGTGATTAGTTCCAAATTTATCAAGTGGCATTATGTACTTCACATAAAGGGGATGAGAACCCCCAAGACAGACAACAGATAGACAGACAGACAGACAGACAGACAGACAGACAGACAGACAGAGAAGGGCAGGCAGGCAGAAAGATGTATGAAAAATAAATGAAACATTGATGAGTGATGGAGAGATGATCAGAGATAGATAGATAGATAGATAGATAGATAGATAGATAGATAGATAGAAAAAGAAATAGGTGATGGAGAGATGATCAGAGATTGATAGATAGATGAGAGAGAGAGACAGACAGAGAGACAGAGAGAGACAAAGACAGAGAAAAAGACAGAGAGACAAAGACGGAGAGAATGAGTTAGTCAGAATGCTCAGAATGCTTGCTAGGTACCTGGATTACAGCTGACAGCTTCCTGTATTAAAGATCTGAGATTTTGAAGAGGGAGAGTGGGCAGGGTCCAGCCCTGGGAGAGAGCCAGCAATACCTCATCACTCAACTTCCTTCTCAGTCTACTCTATAAGCTGCCCGTGACACCATTGGCTTTATCTGATTTCCTGTATTAGACAGCTGTGATCTCCTTCTTTCAAACCCTTGTCACCACCACTTGCAGGTACATAAGCGATATGATTAGAGACTGTGGCATCTTATATAATCGGTCATCATCACCATTTGAGGGGTTCGGGAACATGACCTGTGTTGCTTCCTTGGGCCAAGCTACAGCAGGTATGCTTGGTGACAAGACTGTGCACATCTCCACAAGCAAGAGTTGGCGCCTCATTGCCAGGACACTGCCTGAAGCCTTCAAGACTAGTGGGGATGGTGACCCACTGGAAAGGGGCCCCAGATTTCTAAGACATCCAGGTGTTTAGGAAGATTATCATTTTATTTATTGGATGAAACAGTTGCACGTTCGTTCATCAAATTATTCTGTGTTTTTCAGACAACTGAAGAATTTAGTTTGATGGTTGCAAAGAACTCACCTTTGAATGATTTTTTAAACCTCTTTGTACTTCTTTTTTCTTATTTCATTTTATTTATCCATTGGGGAGGGCCACCAGTGTGTCCCAGGGTACATGTGTAGGTCGGTGGACAACTTGTACCCAGTCAGCTCTTTCTTTCCAGCTTGGGGGCCCTGCTAATTAGACTCAGGTTCACAGGCTTGGCAGCAAACATCTTTTGCTGAGCCATCTTTCCAGACCCTGAAACCTCTTTAAATGTATTCTGCTCATAACTTAATGTCCCAAACCTCTCTCTTCTCTTTAAAATAAGTAGAGGATTATTAAGCATTACCTTGAGGGCAAAGGAGCTTCATTTCCTATTATAAAGCTGTATAAGGACATTCCCCCCAGGACTTTTGTAGTCCAAAATCTTTTTCTCCTTCCAAAATCTGTTTCTCCTGGCTCTGCCACCCCACCCTGCTTGCTCTGTAATTTCTGTCAAGTAATTTAAATCTCTCTGAATGCCTTTTTCCTGTCTGTAGTAGTGCACATGGGTAAACGTGTCTCTCTCGGAGCTGGCAGAGCATTTGCACTAGTCCTGAGTCCTAACTGCAAGTCAGAGAAGGTGATATAGGCTAATTTAATTAGAAATAAATGTTGGAAAGATATCTGATGACTGTGGAATTCAAGAAATTATGGGAAATGGGGGAAGTAGAATCAAGAACTTGGGGAACAACTCTCCTTTCTATCAGTACTGTGAGTCACGGTTACATTCTGTACCTACTACCCATGTGATTCTGTTGTCTTTTGTTATATTGTTCCAAACTAAATCAATGCCATATGCCACTCACACAACACAACCACAGTTCACCTATCCTGCTGCAAGAATCTGCAGAGAAAGGTTGTAGCTCTCAGTCAGTCTCCCTAAAAAAGTTCACTCTCTGTTTAACATTTCTGTGTAAGCCAACTTTCTGTTACTATGACACAATATCTAAGAAAAAAATTAAAAAGGAAGTTTGCTTTGACTTACAGTTATAAAGCATTCAGTCCATGGTTGGTTGGCTCTAGTAATTTCAGAATTTTGAAGAAGTAGAACATGATGACATGTGACAGAAGCAGACTAATTACTCCCTGACAGTCAGGACTCAGAGTGATAAGAGAAGAATATACAACCTTTGTAAACACGCACAGTCACATACCCCCCAATATCCCCAACTAATAGCCCATTCAGCTATGATCTCATCAATAGAATAATCCATTAATGAAGTTAGCACCTTGATGATCCCATCACTTTTCCTCTCAAAGTCACCATCAAGGAAACCAAGCCTTCAACTGATGAGCAATTGAGAATATTTTGTATCCAATTCTTAACAAGCACCCATTATTAACCCATCAGAGTTTTCACTTCCAATTACTATTCCACACACCCAAATTCCTAATTCTGATAGCTAAGGTCTTCATAATTTACAAAACTGCCACCTCCACTTGTGAGTATTCATTATCTGTCAATAGTTAATGATAATTTAGAGATACTAAATAATCCTTGAAATCTCTAGTTAGGCTTCTTTTGTTTCAGAATAAGTCACTGTCTTAGATTTGCAAAGTCACTAGCCTGTTCTAAGCACTCGCCATATACCAAGAGTCCTCAATTGTTTACAAGCATATGTTCACGTTAGAATACTGAGATTGAAGAGTTAACATGGTTCAGAAAGCGCTTGCAATGCAATGTGAGAGACAGAGATGAGACTAATAGATTCGGGGAGCACCCTGGCCAGTCAGCCTTGCTTACTTAGCAAGACTCGGACCAGTAAGAGACCCTATCTAAAAATACCAGAATCAATGGCACCTTAGGGAAAAGTTCCAAGGTTGTCCTATGGCCTCTACACATATGCATAAATTTGTGCTACATAGAAACACACACACACACAACTACTTTCTTCCATTTTGTTCAAGATTGGAACTTACCCCAAAGCCCCTTGCGTTTTGGAGACAGGAAGGAGCTAGAAGAGCTTCCTTTCATTTTTCTAATGAGGAAGTGGGTTAACTGCAAGTTTCATGGTCTTGCATGACAGAAATATCAGAGCAGGACAGCATCTACAGTTCAGATTCCATCACCTTCTGCCTACTTAGGTTATGACCTTGTTCACATGGAGGCCCATGGCCTCACTTGCCCTAAAGCTGCTGTAGCTACCTCCACAGCTTATTTCTCTTTTACCTAAATGGATCCAAAGCAATCATAGACCTCCCTCTTCTTACAAATCCATTCCAGCACTTCATTCTGCACTTCATTCTGCCAACTCCTAGTTTTCATTTCTGTCAACTTGCCTGCATTTACTATTTCACCATCTAATTAAAGTTTTTTTTTTCTGGTATAGTTTCCTGCTAGAGACTTTGTTCCCATCATGGGATTGTATGGACTTTCTCTGAGAACAACCAGTTCTTGTTGAGATCCCCCTCGCATCGTCTGTCCCAGAAGTCTCTTGAGGAACAAGCCAGGTACTCTGTAGACTTATGTTAAATTGTGGTGAATTGCCGCAATACTAACAATTATCCTTTGATCAGTGATGATGACTTCTCTCACCCTCTGCTGTAGTATATTTTCAATTGTTTTTGCATCTGGCAACATCTTGATATATAGAAAGATAATTTCAGTTTAAGATTCTGTGTTCACCCTTATTTTGGATGACCAGAGGCCAGATGATTTTCTTCAGTTCTCTTCCAACAATTGTTTTAAAATATTAATGCTCTTTCACTTTCAAATATAAGTACAGTACTTTTGTATCAATTCTAAGATGGGTGGTTTCAAATGCACTTTTCTGATTTGAGGCGATTTGGGTCAAAGCTTAATAGAAAGCTGTGTATATGGATAGAAATGAAGTCTGTAAATGCCCTGTCTTTTGCTAATGGATTGGGGTTTTTTTGTTTTGTTTTGCTGTTTTGTTTTGTCCCCCTCCTTCATTTTTTATTTAGATAAAAAGACTTGAACAATTCTTTAACATTTAGATACACAGTGCAACTGGGTATTAGTGCAACTGATCAATTAGAATAAGGAAATAGAACAGCAAGTCACGTAAGAATTATCAGATAATGTTGAATAAGAAAAAGACAAACTAGATGAAATTCTACATTCTCTGAAAAGGGGTATCATTTGCTTTATCTTTCTACATAGACAATAGCTTATTTCCTTGTTGTGTTTTTCTAGCTCTTCAAAATGAGGGATTAACTACCTGCCCCAAGCCTGTATTAAGAAATTAACATATGATATTTTTTACTTGACTGTGATCACAGGAAGCCCTCACTAATTTCATTTGGCACATTACCCATCATATTTATGGAAATTCTTCATGAACTCTGGCCCTGAACTATAACAGTTGCATAAAACAGTGTGCAAGATGTGGCTGTAGTGTTCACAAGGTATACCCTTGACCTTGGCTACTGGCTGAGTCTTTGCCTGGATCTACTAGCCACCCTGGAATCCCAAAATGAAGGAATGATGAAACAGCCTTCCAAACACATGGCATGGGCTGATTAGCAGTCAGAGATGTGAAAAGGAATTAGTAATGAGGGGAACAAAGATAGCCAGAAACTGCAACCAGCAGGGAGCCTATTTCCACAGAAGTTGAAAATAAAGTAACAATAGAAATAGTAGTCATCTAATTAAATAATAATTTTTCCTCTTTAATGATATGTCCATGCTAGTTAATGTCATGACTTCTTCAATCAGTAAGATGATAATTTAAGCATAGCTATCAAAAGGCAAGTTGTGAAACTTTAAAGAAGCCCATGAGCTAGCCATAGTAATATCTTACAAATGGGAAAAAAATCTTGAAGAATCAAGATACACCATAACAAGATGGGAATTTGAAATCCTGTTAGAGGCTTCAAACCAAAGCATGTTTTTGACCTTTGTCATCTCCTACTTCTGTGTAAACTAAACTTTATTAATACATCAATTGGATTGAAGAATAAAATTTTAGGGTAAAAGTAGACAGAGAAAATATAGAACAAGTAATTATGACGTTCTTTCAAACTTGGCAGTGTTGGCTGACGCAGAATATGTACTAATGTTTGGGATCTAATATATACAGTCAAAGATGTACTTCTTTGAGGCATGGAGTCACATAGTTCAGAGAACAAAGCCAGTCTTTCTGTTTCAGAGTCCCCTTCTGTTTGTGTCCCTAGGAGTATTGCTTAACCTTTCTGGACCTTCATTTTCTCTTCTCATAGACCTACCTATTCTCTTGGAGTGTACATGAAGACTAAAACTAATATCACATACTGAAAAGTGCTGGACACTGGGCCTGGAATGCAGTTAGGGCTCATATATTGTCGGCTTCCTTCTCCCTCTTCCTCCAGTTCTCCCTCCTCCTCTTCCTTCTTCTCCTCCCTAAACTCAACCTTTGTTTTAAAACCAGGACATTGCCTCTTGACCCTCTTCCAGTGTGTGCCTAGATAATGCAGCCAGTACAGCCACTACTTTACATCCTCCTTCACTTTTGACTGTTGTTGCTGTTGCTTTGAGACAGGGTCTTTATGTAGTGCAGAAAGCTCCCAACTCACTTGTTAGTCAACAGTGACCTGGAACTCCTGATATTCTTGCTAATGTCTTCTATGGGATTCTGGGATTATAGGTATGCACTGCTGTGCATTCCATTGTTTTTAAATAAATTATCAGAGACTTCTAGAACTATTGTTAGTTATTGTAAGAAAAAATGCCCTCACGACTGATAAAGAAACTACACCAATACAGTACCCCACCCCACCTCAAAAAATAGAAACCTTTTTTACTTAAAAGGTTTATCCAATGTGGAGCATCTTTTACATGCAGACCACCAGTTAGACCAGCACTTGTTTGGCTTCAGTGGGAAAGGATGTGCCTAATAGAGACTCGATGGAAGGTGGATTCCCGGAGAGGACAGGGGGCACTCTCAGAGATGAAGGGAAGAAAAGCAGGGCAACATTTGTAAATAAATAAAATGATTAATTCATAATATTAACCTTAAAAAGTTTTATCCTAGAAGCAACAACTTCAGCTGCTGTTTTCTCAAGCAAAGGAAGACATCTTTCACACCTAAATATTATATCAAGTCTGCTCTCATTAGCCACTGGTGGTTTACTCTGAAATTATGAGGACCTCGGAGGCTACCAAAAATGTCCGGTTAGGGACTAGGGAGATGGCTTATTTTTCAATGCACTTGCTTCCCAAGCTTGAGGATCTAAGTTTAGATCCCTGAAGCCTCATACAACTCTGAGTGTGATGGATCAAGCCTCAAAATGGCAAGAATCTAGATGAAGATGGGGCAGTCCCTGGAGATGCTGGCCAATTAGTTCTGCCTTCATGACAAAGTTTTAGCCCAATGAAAGACCCTGTGTCTCAGGGTTTTACTGCTATGAACAGACACCATGACCAAGGCAACTCTTATAATGGCAACATGAAGGGCCTTCATAGGCCCTTGAAGAAAATCTACTGATGCTGTTTTCTCTAAATGGCCACGTTGTCAAACTGCCTTCTAAATATGATTGTTTATAACCATAGACTTGTGCTTCTCCCAACCTTGGTCAAAGGAGTTTATTATTGTAGTGAGTGCTGGCTAACAGATACATTGCTGTTCAAAGTGACAATGAGAGCTCAGCTATAGATGGAAGATCTATATCAACTTCTCTACCAAAGACTCTGAGAACAGCACTGAAGAGAATTCAGAAGTCATCTAAGAGCCAGAATATGGGGAGGAGTGCTGTGAAATCTGTCCTCCTGATATGACAGGTTTTGCACAATAGCTGTGAATTCCTACACAAAACCAAGAGTTGATAATTCAGGATGGGGAAGGATCCCCAGAAGACCGGCTTCTAGCTGAGGAGCTATTAGCAGTTGGTGGCAGCTAGAACAGGAAACATCACTCTCTCCTGGAATGTGGCTACTAATTAGAGTCAGTGGGTTAAAAAATATCAGCTGTTATAAATTAAAAGTTATAAAAAGGGGGTCATGAAATTGGGAGAGAGATGTGATGGAAAGTCCTGAGGTGTGGGTGGGGATAATCAAAATTTAGAATATACATGTATGAAAAGAATAAGAATGATAAAGAACACTCATTTAATAAAAAAAAAAAAAAACAAGACCTGTGGTTGTTGAGCCCACCATTGGATCCATGTTGCTTTATAGCTTTTTAAGAAAATTAACTCTTCCTATTCTAGACACACACACACAAACACACACACATACACACACATACATACACACATACATACATACACACACACACACACAGAGAGAAAGAGAGAGAGAGAGAGTTTAAAAACAAAACCGTAATAAAAATTTTAATTAAAAAAGAAATTGTAACTTAATAAGCCATAATCTGGAAAAAGGAAGGGCCAAAATTAAGACTCTTTATCCTCTCAGTACAACTCCCTCAGAGATGCTTTGCTATATCTTCATGGTTCATACACCTTTTTAGCTGAATTTTTTGTCTGAACCTACCACTCTGGACTCATGAATTATAGAATATTAAAAGCAACCACTTGAATATTGGGTTTCATTATAAATACAAGGACTTGCTGGGGCTAGGACTATAAAAAGAACTCCATCTGATTGACCAACTTATCACTACCAGAAATGGTGACAGAAATAGTACAGGATATCGATTACTGGCATGGAAAGAGACTGAAGGTATTCTAAAAAAGAAAGGAAGAAAGAAAGAATAAAAGAAAGAAAGAAAGAAAGAAAGAAAGAAAGAAAGAAAGAAAGAAAGAAAGAAAGAAAGAAAGAAAGAAAAAATAAAAGAAAGAATAAAAGAAAGAAAGAATAAAAGAAAGAAAGAGACAGTGAGAGAAAGAGAGAAAGAAAGAAAGAGAGAAAGAAAGAGAGAAAGAAAGAAAGAAAGGAAGAAAGAAAAGAAAAGAAAAGAAAAGAAAAGAAAAGAAAAGAAAAGAAAAGAAAAGAAAAAGCAAGGAAACGTTCTGACAGCACTAAACTGGTTTTCCAGCTCTCTTCTCATCTAAGTTTCCACATGGTTCCTTAACTTGGAGACCATAACCTGTAGGAAAGAGCTTGATGAAAGACTTCCACAAGGTTTCAAGTAGTAATTATCAACAATTACTAATGCAAATGGTCCAGAGGTAGAGTCTGCCACATAGTAGTGTAGGAACCAGAAGCAGCTTTCTGGAAGCCATCTAGTCTTCAGTGGATGACCTGAGCTTGGACAACCTTAGGGCTTTAGAGGGATGCTTTTTGAGGAAGTGGGTTTTCAGCACCTGATCACCATTCAATAAAGCAGTAGTTTAAAGAAAAAATATTCAACAGTTAAACACTGTTCTGCATCCCGTTCCAATACTGTCCCATAAGCATAAGGGTTTCAGTATGTTAGGAAACTAAATGAAAAGAAAATTTCTGATGTTGGGATGCTCAATATATACCTTCATGCTTACAATAATGGGTAGTGGCACCCACCTTTAATCCCAGAACTCGGGAGGCAGAGGCAGGCAGATCTCTTCTGAGTTTGAGGCCAGCCTGGTCAACAAACAGAGTTCCAGGATAGCCAGGGCTACACAGAGAGATAAAATAAAATAAAATAAAATAAAATAAAATAAAATAAAATAAAATAAAATAAAATAAAATAAAATTTTTAAGGTAGGATATCAAGGCCAATAGACTGATTAGCTGGTCTTGCTGTAAACTTGGGTAGCTGCAAAAACCCAGTAGCTCAAGCAAAAGTAAAAAGATGATTGGTGTACCCAGTATTATAATTACTTAGTGGAGCTCAAGATAAAAAAAAAATGTGACAAAGGCATTTATGATGTCAATGTCATATGCACTTTGGCCTCCTGAGTTAAACAGGTTTGTTCAGGCTAAAATTTTACAACCCATATATTCTAATTACATCATTTAAACAGGACTATAATGATACTGAAAACGTTTTATAAATTATGTCATGATTGGCTTACATATTTTAGGAAACATGTGCTAAGCCAAGTTTGGGATAAATCCTCAGCTCACAAAGGTAAAAATGACCAAACTGCCTGGGCATATACCCAGAAGATTCCCCACCATGTAATCAGGATACATGTTCTACTATGTTCATAGCAGCCCTATTTGTAATTGCCAGATGCTGGAAAGAACCCAGGTATCCCTCAACAGAAGAGTGGATGCAAAAAATGTGGTATATCTACACAATGGAGTACTATTCAGCCATTAGAAACAATGAATTTATGAAATTCTTAGGCAAATGGATGGAGCTAGAGAATATCATACTAAGTGAGATAACCCAGACTCAAAAGGTGAATCATGGTATGCACTCACTAATAAGTGGATATTAACCTAGAAAACTGGAATACCCAAAACATAATCCACACATCAAATGAGGTACAAGAAGAAAGGAGGAGTGGCCCCTGGTTCTGGAAAGACTCAGTGAAACAGTATTCAGCAAAACCAGAACGGGGAAGTGGGAAGGGGTGGGTGGGAGGACAGGGGAAGAGAAGGGGGTTTGCGGGACTTTCGGGGAGTGGGGGGGCTAGAAAAGGGGAAATCATTTGAAATGTAAATAAATTATATCGAATAAAAAAAAAGTTAAAAAAAAATGACCAAATTGTTATTCCACAGAGTGTTCTTTAATATGTCTTAAATATCATATATCATATAATGTCCTGGGGGAAATTATGTCTAAAAAAGAATATCTGCAGTCCCTGGTAACATGAATAGAACTTTCCAGCACTGTGAGGGCTAGCCAGTAGAGATGAAGCTTTCGGGTTTTTATCAGCTTGATTTCTGCTGACAAAATAATAATAGTAGTGTTTGGAGGAGGCTAGGGTCTTAAAATCAGGAGTGGCCATAACTCCAAAAGTGGAGTTTTTGTTGTTATTGTTGTTGTTGTTGTTCAAGATTGTTTGTGGTATCTTGAATTTTATTTTTTTACAATTTCTATAAGAATTGCATTAAAATTCAAGATATATTTTTATTATTTTCTAATCCTGTATATATGAGAAATGCAAATAAATGCATATGCCATGGAGGCATCAGGTCCCCTGGAGCTGGAGTTACAGGAGTTGTGGGCCACCCAATGTAGGTGGTAGGAACTCCATTCCTCTGAAAGAGTGTGCCTATGTGTTCTTTACTACTAAGCAGTCTTCCCAGCGCCCTGCATTGGGGTGTTGTTGAATGATCTATAGATTGTTTTTGATAGGATGACACTGATTTTATTTAAGCATTGATCTTGGCTCTCAGTGTGTGTGATCTTTCCATCTACAGTATCATCTTCACTTTCTTCCTTCGGAGACCGTAAGTTTTTGTCATAACCACTCTTTCATTTACTTACTCCAAAGGGCTTTGGGTTTTGGTTTTGTTAGTTTGGATTTTGTTTTGTTTGGGGTTTATTTAGCATCTTGTGGAGAATTTTGTATTTCTTTTTTTTCCGTCAAAGGATAGACTAAATGGTGCATGGTCTAGAGAAACATCTTGGAAACAGTATATTGGGTTTTGCAGAGTAAGAAAGGGAATTCTAGGAAATAAAGCAGAACGGCCACCTGAGCAGAGACTGGCGCTGTCACAAGGGGCACAGAATGCCATGAGGCTAGAGGACAGGAGCCCTAGGCAAACCATTGCAACGCAAACCTGGAAAGACTGGCATGGGCTAGAGTCTCATCCTCAAAACACATTCAGCCGCTGATCAAAAAGCCAATTTCCATATATAAAGCTTCATTCCTCTATGCAGAGAAGCTATTACATCCATCAGAAGCACAGATACTAAAACGTATTTTTAAACTATCCAAACCTGAAGGTACTCTGAGGAACAATGGGCCAGATGCCCATCTTGAATCACATGTTTTCTTCTCATTAAAGCTCCTCACCGGAAGCTTTATATGTGTAAATAAAAAGCACAAGTAAGATCTTGTCATAAAAGTTAAGAATTGTTATTCAACCTCATAAATACCCCCAAACTTTTCAAAGCTGATTATGTTTTCTTTTATTTAAGCAGAATTTTCTCTATGTACCTAATAGAACAGAACGCTAATCAGCCCAGTTTATGTTTGGACATCATGGTGTGATGTGCATATAAAGCTTAGATAAAGATGGCTGATGCTGTACATAGTGATTAGAGATGGTGAGGGCATAGGCTGACGCCAGATGTCCAAAGCACCCGGATGTCAGTAATGACATAGTCTTTTATGTAACTATTGTTGGAAAAAGTCTACATTTATGTAAGTATGGTCTTGAGGTAAAAACACAATTCCTTTATTTCTTCGGCTTTGCCAGAGAGCCTATCTGCAACATATATACTAGTCTACATGTATATTTATGCCCACCGTTTGTGTGGCCAGCATGTGCTGTTGTGCATCTATGTGGCTGCGGGTGGCTGCCTGCCTAGCATCCTATGTTCCTGTGAATGAAGTCTGTCTTAGGTGTGCATGATTCTTCACATTCTCTGCCTTCCCAGTTTCCTGTGAGCCTCCTTCATTCTGACTTTGGAGTTAGGACTACATAAAGCCACTCTTGAGATCTTACTAGTTTTGTTAACATGGAGTTTGTATAATAGTGCTTTGTAAACTAGGGTTGGGAAGCTGGACATGGTACAGTATACCTATATACAGGAGGATTTTGAGTTTAAAGCCAGTCCGGGAAACTTGGCAAAAATCGTGTGCTGAAAAGATATGTATCAATGTTAGTTTGAAAACATAGTAAACCCAGTGGGGAAGACAAGTTGTTTTCTCGAACAACAGAGAAGTTGGTGGCCACAACCTGGGATCTGGGATGACCTGTGCGTAATGACCTCAGAAGAATACTGAGCCTTGGCCAGTTCAGTGTAGCAGACTGACCACTGCTCTTGCCAGGTTTGCAAGCCTTTGTGTTTCGCAAGCCATGCGTGAGGCATGTGACATCTCTAGGAAAACAAGTTTCTAAAAGTTTCCCAAATCCTCCTTCCATGGTGACTGTAACAGAGGAGGTTTTGAACCCCAAATGACAAGGAAAGGGCTTGAGAACTAGGTGTATCCCCAGGAAAGGAAAGAGGAGAGTTTCCAACAAGTAAGATCACCCAAGGAGGGTCTCCTCATAGCAACCCAAACTAACAAAGCTAAAGACTTACTCGGTCAAGCTAAGAAGTGAAGTTAAACGTCCAGGCCGTATATGCTCTTTGGTTGATGGTTCAGTTTCTGTGAGCCCCCATGGGCCGGAGATTGGGTGGCACTGTAGGTCTTCTTGTGGTGCCCTTAACACCTCCAGCTCATTCAATCCTATTCCCCACTCTTCAACAAGACTCCCTGAGCTCCACCTGATGATATTTGACTGTGGCTCTCTGCATCTGTTTCCATCTGCTGGGGGGGGTAAAGCCTCTCGGGAGACAGATATACTAGGTTCCTGTCTGCAAGCATAGCAGAGTATCATTAAGAGTGCCCAGAGTTGACTCTCTTACAGGCCAGGAGTCTCAAGTTCAGGCAGTCATTTTGTTTGGCTGTTCCCTCAGTTTCTGCTCCATCTTTATCTCTGTGCATCTTGTAGGGCAGACCATAGACTATACCTAGGCCCCCTATACATTTGTAGCAGATGTGCAGCTTGTTCTTCATGTGTGTCCCCTAACAACTGGAGTAGGAGCTCTCTCTGACTGTTGCCTACCATTAGATCCCCTTCCCCTACCTGGACTGCCTGGTTGGGTGTCAGCATCAGCAGGAGAGGATGGGCCTAGTCCTGATCCAATTTGATGTGACAGGGTGGAGTGGTACCCAAGAGGAGAAGGGGGGGCGGTAATAGAGGGATGGACTTCAATGGGCTGGACTGAGAGGAAAGGAGGGAGGGGCTGCTATCATGATGTAAAGTGAATAAAAGGAAGTTATTGAGAAAAAGTTGAAAACTGGATTGAGGGTTAACTTACAACTCGTGGTTAGTTGTAAATTGTGCCAAAGTCTTGCTTCTGCTATGACTATAGGTGCATTTTTACTCCAGGTGTTCATGGAAAGCAGCAAACAACTCCAGGAGACGGGTCAGAGCTGGACTGTAGAGTTAGGACTCTAGAACTGAGGTATCAGGAGCCATGTTACCTAAACTCTGACTGTCCGACTGCATGTATGCTGGCACTTTTCAGTGCCTTTCTCACAGGACAAACTGTAGACCAATGAAATAATAGCTGTCAGATTTGAGGCACAAGACAGGCCTCTGTAAGTGGACCGTTTATTTTTTTGGGTGATGTTCATCTATGTGAAAATGCCTGGAGATTAATTCAATGAGTATGTTTAGGCTTCCTAGAACTCCCAGTGTCACTCAAATGCACTGTACACATGTGTGAAGCTGTCAACGAACCAATTTAATAAAAATAATAATTTTTAAAAGGTATATCCAAAGTTCAGAAACAGGTTCTGAAATGTTATAAATACATGAAACTTTTCATTACACATATACTAGATGATATGAACTTTAAATTGATTAAAAATGTTCTCTTTGTGTAGATTGCATTTTCATTTGATTAACAGAAATAGATTAGAAAGGCAATGCTTTATAGTACCAGAGGTGCGTTGGATTGTACAACCAGAGAGAGAGAGGAAATGACTCAGGGCATGGACTAAACAAAACCCAGCAGCTACTAATGAGGCTTGTTAGCGATGCTAATCTATGTAAATATTATTAATTGAGAACATCTATCTTTTATCTGCAACTGTTTAGTAATCAGGCAATTAAAAAACAATGACAGTCCCACTGGTTGTTCCTCCTGGGTTGTTGGGTTTGTTTTGGTTTTTTGGGTTTTTTTCTTCCTTCCTTTCTTTTTTAAGTGATCAAAGAGTTTTAAAATAAGAAGAAAGAAAGTCCCTTATCGAGAGGTGGGCCTTGCCTTGGGCTACTTGGCCTCATTAAAGGCAGAAAAGCTCTGCTGATCACCAATTAACCTGATTTGTAGGAACGCTGATAGAGACCTTGAACAAGAGTTTTCTTAAGATGGTAAAAGGCACAGTTCGTTGACAAAAATAAAGGCAACTCATTGGAAAAAAAAAAAAAACTAAGAGAAGATGACAAAGGATCCACTGGAATTGCAAGGTTCTTCAGAGGTCCTGTAGCTTGAGTGAGAAGAGCTTTCTCCTAAGGTGGCCTCACCTTTGTCAGGTGGATCCAGCCCCCAGATATATCCCTCTGACCACACCGTGAAGTGAAATCTCTTCCTCCACCTACACTTACAGAAAAACCACTGATACTGCCAATTCTGTGAAGACTGCCTAGACCCCTGGGCTGAACCTTACCCTGAGATAATAGCATTTGAATCCAACGATTCAAGTTTCCAAATACTTGATTTTCCACTCATACCCAGATGGCATATATGTATTGTACTTGAAGGTATTGCTAAGTGTAGGAGTCACATTAAGCAATCTTGGGCAGTATTGCAAGGGACAATATTCAAATCTTTGAGCTCTTTGCAAGGCATCGTTCTCACCAAATCTTCCCAATAATTCCACCACTTACTGGTGAGATGATGCTATGGATGGGTGAATAGGTAGGGGAGGGAAACAGGGGAGGGAAGAAGAATGGAGAGAGAAGGAAGGAGAGAAAATGAAAACATGCGTATCTGTCTCTTATTCAAAGTGATAACTTGGCAAATACACTTCTGAAGCACTTACTCTGAAACACTGAGTCTTTTTTTGTTTCTTCTCTTCTCTTTTCTGATTTTCAGGCTGTGGAGGGCGGGGGTAGAAATTACCAGCAAAAATGTTAGTTCCCACAAAAGGCAGTTTTGTGGAAGAGAGAATTCAAATGTGCAAAGCTTCAGTGAAGATACAGGTACAATGTGACAGGAGACAGCTGTGAACATGGCTCCCTTTTATTTCTCGTGTCCCCTCCAGTGAGGTCATCTCCATCCTCTGCATAGCCCTAAATAACCCAACTCAGGCTAAAGAACCAGAGCATAGTGGTACCCCACATTCCTAACAATGCTATTGTATCCCACTGGGTAGCACAGAAAGAAATATTTTATTAGAACATAGAGATTCTCTATTTGTATCTACTTTATATTAATTCTTATGGTATTGTAGTTGTGAATGATTGTTTTGAGTCAGTGTGAATTTGGACCTATTGACATTTACAAATATCAGTGTTTGAATATAAACCCTCATAAGACAGAGAAGGTTAAAAGATTTGGCGGAGAAGAGGCTGTTTCCTTTCTTTCGTTTGATGGTCAAGGACAGCCTCAGAACTGAAAGAAAGCTATCTGAAAAACACACTTATTCACAAGTTGGACTGAGCTCAGACCAACTTTGATTGAATTTCTGTAATTTGATAAATGGGTGAAACTGAACAATCTTTAGGCATAAAATTGATTCCCTCCAGCCTTAGAGGTACAAGGTAGGAAACTAGGGTAGGTGGTTATATTTGTGTCAGGGTCTCTGGGAAGCAGGGTTTGGGGATGAGGGGGAAGGCATGGGGGCAGGGGGGAGATGACATCTTATGATCAGGGACTTAGTATACCAGAGCAGCTAGATCCTAAACTTTGGATGAAATTTAGAGCGGAGGGTTTCCAATTCAGAGAGTAGTGCTTCCCAAACTACTTCATATGAAAATCTTCTGGGAACTTGATAAATTTCAATAAATCTGCTCCAAATAACCTGAATTTTAACATGAAACTCCTTGCACACACACACATACACACTCACACACACACCACAGAAAACATACACACACTCAGAAGAGTCAGAGAGAGTGTGTATGTGTTTGCTACATATAGGCCTCTCAGTGTAAAATAAGAAGGGAGGGGCAAAAAGAATTATCTTTCCTTATCCAAAATACATCTATCTTAAACATTTATTATTTATAATGGAAAGTATCTGGAAACTCTGGAAGCTCCAAGAGATGGAAAATTAATTTTTCTTTCACTTTTATCTAGGGACAACTAGAAAATGAACTTCAAACAAGGGGACTTGGTGACCCATTGTAAATTGTATTTGGTAGCTAGAAGAATCCATCTCAGGAGATCTGGATTTGTGGAAAATAACAGTTTGGCTCTTGCATTCCTTCCTGACATATTTTGCAAAAAAGAAATTAATCACATTAGCCCTCACATCCCGTGTATTGGAATCGATTTCCATTTTAAGTACTTACTTAGTAATACTAAGGAAACACGAGGAAGAAAAAGGAGAAGATAATTGATTTATTGATTAATGATTTGGGAAAGCCACTAAGCAACCCTGATTGTGTGCACAGCATACAAATGGCACCCTTGGTTGTTTTTAAAGACTCTTCCTCTTCAGCATGTTAATATGGTTTGTGTGAAAACTGTCCCTCAACACTTGCCTGGGGACTTTGGCTTTGTCATGTAACAAACTATGGTTCTATAGCTATGTGTAGCTGGAAGTGACTGAGGCGTGTTGGCGCCTTAAACACCCAGTCGATGGGAGGCTGGAGTCAGGTGGGCATAATCAAGAACATATTATCTGATAGGTGAAAGGTAGCAGGGCTCAGAAGAGGGAGGGTTGCTTGGTGAAGACGATTCTGACAGCCGCAAAGGGAGCTAGAAGAGGAGAGATTAAAGGTGACATAAAAAGGGATTGCCTGACTAAAGGTCTTGAAACCAATAGGTAACAATTTGAATATGACCCAGGAGCTAATGGGAAGTCATTTGAGGGTCTTGAGAATGGGAGAATGGAAGCAGCAGGCATGAGAGATTATCTGAGCTGCAGAAGATTGGGCCAATTGGAGAGAGGAGAGGCCAAGGACTGAGGAAGGCTGGCAGGGAGCCCCAGATCACAGGGCTGGCCTACAGGAGACAGGACTTGATTATTACAATGAGGAAGCCAAGCCTGACAGGTTAAGTGGCTTGTCCCTGCCCTACTTCTAATAGCTTTGCTTGCTTATTGTTATCCTCAGGTACTTACAGAAGACCTGACTTGATCAATGTGTGGTTTACTTATTGGGTATATCTACTGTACCAGTTCTGAAATGGCTCATCAAAGAAGCTATAGAAAAAGAATTCCATCAGACTTTCTGAGAGTTGATAGCAGACTTCATAATAAATTTAAAAGTAGATTTTTGTTTGTTTGTTTTATTTTGTTTGTTTTCAGTGGCTACACACAGTTGGGGTTATAAACCACTTTCCCAGCTGCAGCTCTCCTGTCCTGAAATGCTCAATATCTGTGGAGAGTGAAGGGTGTCTCCAGCCACTGGAGGCCAGTCAGGAACACTGAACAGTGCCCCCTTCTGCAAAAGGAAACTGTTTCTCCTAATGAAACTTCAGGACAGAGAGTGGGATGCCTATGAGGGTTTTAGGAAAAGGTTGTAAATATCAGCCACTCTTGTTTTGTTTTGTTTTAAATCCACACAAATACTTTGTAACTGTGTTGTTACATTACCCTGGGAAAGCTGTTTCTGAAACAATAAAACCTTCTAGATATGTATGAGATATTTGAGCACACTTCTAGCAGATGCTGAATTGCCAAGAACTCATGAAATAACTCTTGAATAAGAACCTAGAGTTAAGAGTGCTCACGATCTTATTTAAGCTGAGAAGCTTATGCTCTAATCAGTAGACCCGAAGGAAGAGAGGTTATTAATCTGTGCAAATGATTTTTAAGAGCGAATTGAAGGATTTCTCCTTAAATTCTGGAGGAGCTACCCCACCCCCCATTTCAGCAAAACAACAACAGTGAAAGGTTTTTGTCCAGAGAAATTGAATATTTTCATTTGAACCCGAGTCACATTTCTTCTTTTCCGTGCAGATACTAGGTTGAGAATGAAATCCGTGGGCTCTCCCATTGTAGAGTAACTTACTAGCAATCCAGCCAGGGCTGCCACCTGCAGAGGTGTCATTCTGGACTTCCTGTCCGGAATACTGCCCCCATCTGCCTTCCAGCCTGCAATCCCTGTCAGATGTTAGGATTAGATCTGCAACATAAATACAGGGGAAGAAGGAAGAGAAGGAAACCAGAGAAAACAAGATCCAATTGTAGTGTGGAAGAAAGAGGAGACAATAAATACGGAAGGGTAAAATGTTGGAAACTGCCTGTGTTTATCTAAGGCCAAATGGAAACTGATTCTAAAAAAGTTAGCCATTTGAACACTTTGCTTCGCTTGTGACACTGAACGTCTGGTCACATGGGAGAGCTAGAAGACTGTATGAAATCTTAATATTTCATAGGAATTTTAGACATCTTTACTCATGGAGGATACGACAACAAACGACCTAAGAAGAGGAAAGACACTGACATAATTGTCAGAATTCAATTAATCCTATTGACCTGGCAGGGAAATTCTAAATAGGGTCTCTGGTTCAGTAGGGACCAACAGCAAATATGTTATAAAGGACCCTGTACAAAACGCAGCAGTAATTATGGCCACATCAGGACATGAACTGGAAGGACAGCAGCAAAGCAGAGACCGTGGCTCCCAGGCTGGTGAGATTGCTGCAGCCATATGAAGACGACTTAATTATATGATTGATGTGGGTTTCAAACCAAAGCTGGGAAGCTGTGGTGGCTCCAAGGGCGTGTCTGTGATAGAAAGGATAGAGACTGCTTCCGCGGAAGAGAAACACTCGAAGCCGAACGCCTCTGAGCGTCTCACGGCAGAACAAATCAATAACATCTCGGTTTTATCTACGTTAGATTTAATAAAATTGGATGACATCTGTGATGAAGGATCACACACACAATTATGGCAACATCAAAATTATTCTAGAGTGTATGTGCATCCCATCCCGTGAAGAATGCCAGTCAGAGCCTAAACATGTCTGCATGCTCGCTCTCCGTGAGAACACAGTTCCCTGAGAAGGACTTGCTAAGCACCCTGGCCTTTTCCGCTCATATAAAGCAGGCGCTGTCACCGACCTCGCGCCCCACCCTTGCCTCTTCCCACGGCTTGCTGAGCTCAAGGTTTTCAAGAAGTTAGAGCGAGTCTATAACAGTCATTCTAAACCGGACAAATGCAATGGGCCACCCTGCACCCATCTTCTCCTCATCTTTTAGTATGAAGCCTTCCCCACCACCCTCCACTCCACACCCCCAAAACTAGATCATTTCCAAGCAAGCACCAGGGTGGAACTGATAAGTATTTTTTTTTCACCTATTCCTTTGCAGAAAACAATGAATAAGTAAATAAATAAATAAGAAGTGGGGTGGGGTTGGGAATTAGATCATTGTTGTCAAATTTCATATGGGGCTCTACAGAACAAAAGAAGAAAACGAGACATGCAATTACCTCAGATTTGAGGCCTCAGTGTAAATCGCTTAAATCCCCTGGACTTTGTGTCGCTGTCATATTTTATTTTCTCTTCAACAGGTGTACAAATTGTTTGGACTGGAACTAAAAACAGCATCCAGGCCCTCTGGGCTGAACACAAGCTGCTTGTGTTTAGCTGCTCAGTCTCTGTTGACGGACTGGTTCTTTCTTTAAGAAAAGGGATTGAGGAGCTGGGGAGAAGGCTCTGCTGGTGAAGTGCTTGCCGCACAAACATGTGGACCTGATCTCTTAACCCTAGCACCCACATAAAAGTCTGAGTGCGGAGGCACATACAGACCTGTGAGGAAGAGATGGCTTTCTGGGCAGCCAGTCTGGCCACATAGACAAGTACCAGGTTCACTGAAAGACCCTGGATCACAAAATGATGATGATGATGATGATGATGATGACAATGACAATAGCAACAATGGTGGTGGTGGTGTTAATGATGGTGATGATGATGGTTGTGATGATAACGATGACGATCATGATGTGAGAAGTGACTAAGGAAGATACCTGACATTGACTTCTTGTCTCTACAGGAATACATGTGTACCTGCACACACACACACACTCACACATACTGCACACACACACACACACACACAGAGAGAGAGAGAGAGAGAGACGGGGAGAGGAATTTATTTGGCAGAGGTCTTTGATCAGCAATAGAGGGTGCTTTATTCAAACCCACAGACCCCTCTGAGTCACCACAACTGACCACCTGTCATCTCTTCTGCTCTTTCAATTTGCTTAGCCATAGACTGACGGATGCTCACGGTTGAAACAGTGGACAACTGAGTATTAAGGACAGCCCTCGTCTCTAAAACACCAAGACTGATTCTGAGGCAAAGACATCTTAGTTCTTCACTTTCTTTGACTGCCCCAAGTCGCATTGGAAAGGATCTCCCTTGCCTATGGGTGAACTGCCAGTGTTGACCCTGTTTCCCGTGTTGACCGTGTTGACTGTGTTGACCGTGTTGACTGTGTTGACCGTGTTGACCGTGTTGACCATGTTGCCTGTCCTTTAGCTGTTGATCCCAGCACTCAGGAAGCAGAGGCAGGTGAAGCCAGGCACAGGGACATAGCAAGTTCTAGGCCAGCCATGGCTTACACAGTGAATAGATAAATAGATAGATAGATAGATAGATAGATAGATAGATAGATAGATAGACAGATAGATAGATGTAGATAGCTATAGATATGGATATGGATATAGATTAGATATAGATATAGATATAGATATGGATATGGATATGGATATGGATATGAATATAGATATTTTCACAAAAGGATCCAGGAAGTAACAAGATCCCTGCCTTTGTCTCAGTGGTCTAAAGCAATTATCACATACTAATTGGTGTCTCAGACCTAAGCTGGGGTTCAAGGTCAGCATATGTAAAGCTCACTTCTAAGCCAGGTGCCTGAGTGTGAACTGACAGCACACATATAGAAGCTGGATTTCATTTTGTTTTGTTTTTTTAATTTTGTTAAGTTGTAGATCCTCCCTAAAGGTCATAAAGTCATTAAACAGTGTTTTACAGATATGGACCCAGTGGTAACAGGTATAGAAACCCGAAACAATACACTCTACCTCTGTTAGAGTCTGAACTGGACCTCTTCATCATCATCATCATCATCATCATTCCTAGCAGCTTAGGGTACTCCATGGAAGAGGGGGCAGAGAGAGAGAGGAGAGAGAGAGAGAGAGAGAGAGAGAGAGAGAGAGAGAGAGAGAGAGAGAGAGAAGAGGGGAGAAAGGGGAGAAAGAGGGGAAGGGAAGGAAAAAGACAGAAAGAGAGAGGGAGACAGAGAAAGAGAGAGAAGGGGAGGAAGGGAGGTAGAGAGAGGGAAGGAGAAAGGGGAGAAAAGAAAGGAAGGGGGAGGGAGAGAGAAAAGGAGAGGGAGAGAGAGAAAGAGTTTGAAGTAAGGTTTTAGACCTGCAAGTTGTATTCCATCATACAACAAAACCGTTCTTTTTATTTTATCTGTACAAAATCATACTTCAAAAAACACTCGATATTTGCAGCTTGTTTCATGAGACTTTCTATTACTTACTAGAAACTTTCTGAGGTGCCTCAGGCACCAAAATCAAGGGACCCACTCGTGGCAGAGTACAATGTCCAGCATTTGTATCCCTGCAGGTCCCCTGGTATGATTCGTCCTGCGGGAACCTCAACCGGTGAAGTTAGCACAGTTGGGGACTGCTCTGGAAGAAGTGCATCAGGGTATAATGGACGACCTGCGGAACACACTGCGGCCGGCCCGTTGGAGGGTTTACCTCGCTAAGAAGACGTCCCACCCTTGTGTTAGATGCCTTATACCTCCTCGCTGTGTTTGCAGACACTGTACACTGGGCTTTCGGGAGCCTCCGTTCCCAGTGAAGAGCCGTGTTATTAGTTCTGATTGACCAGGTCTGACGGTAAGAGAGTGGGAGTTCATGCTACAGGAATTACACAGCGCGCGTATCTAGATGAAAATAAGAGCGCCGAGGAGCAGACAGGAAGGGTGAAGGGTCCATTGAAAATCAGAGAGATTAGCAACTCATCACATTATTTGTGGGTTATCAGGAGACAGAGGTAATGAAAGTGAGACCTATATCCTTGATCAATAAGAGTTTGACTGCATTTTGAGTTCATTTTCCCCTGCCGAGAGAGAGACAGCAGGCTTGCTATTGATCACCGTGTTAATCCATAACCAGACTGGGCCTTAGCCTGGTAGAGCAGGCAGGAAAAATAAGATAATAAGCAGGAACTCTTGATCTTTTATTATGGTGTGCTAGATAAAGAGAGTGTGGGGGTTCAAGGTAGCCTGCTAAAGTTAACCCTTCCCTTCCCTCTTAATTTGGAATGTATGAGAAGAGGAATTGGGGGCCACCCCAGTCTGACTCTATTTGACCTAATTTTGCCAGTTTCCTAAGTAAAGTGTATCCAGGGCCCTCTATACTGATTAGAGACAGATAGTAACAGGACCAAGGGAGAGTCAAAAGTGGCAGTAGACCCACAGGGATGAAAGCATCTCCTCCAAATGCAACTCAAGACAAAGACTATGGAGACTTAATGGCATCTGCGTTTGAGTGCTTAGATAGGACACTATCTTTAATACCCGACAGTCCACTGCTGCAACAGTTAGCACCAGTTAGTTTATGGGCCAGCAAATAAACACATTGAAAGAAGATGACTGTAATTCAGAGGAGTGCGTGGGGTCACTAAGGCAGCCATTATCACGGAGCAAGGGTCATCTAGGAACAGTAGGCCATCAATTATTTGGAAACTTCCAGAATTATCAGAAGTTTGTCCAACCTAAACTCTCACTACAAATTACCTACTGAACGTTTAGAAGGTTAGATGGAAAAGACGTTCAGTCCTTATGATCTGGATTCATTTCCACGTACTCACATAGTAGACGATGAGTGCTAAATGTTGCCATAGTGTACACACACACACACACACACACACACACACTCCAATACATCTACCTACACAAAGACCAAGCAGACAGGAATTTCCATTCTCAACCTCGTTCCTTCTGGCACAGTTGGTCCTCAGTGGTCATCGAGATGTTGTCTACACAGCTGCAAAGCAGGCAGGGTGGTGCTGGCAGGAGCAGAGCCCTTGTACCTGACACAGACTTGCCGGACTCATTCTTCACTCTGCCGACTCAGCCCAAGCCAGCCACTTCTCATTGGCAGTTTCTGTACTTTTCCAAGTATGTTTCCACCTTAATCTGGGTGCGCTTAACCTTCCATTCCTTCCACTCCTAATTTCTCTTCCCTTCCCTCTTATGGCAATTTCTGTCACCTAGAGTCAGGGTGTGTATGAGTATAGCAGGTTGCATGTAAACAAGCAAAAATGACTGGTAGTGTGTCACTTTGGAAACATGTCACCTAAGCTGCCCTACTTAGAACAATTGGGAGATCCATGGAGAAACAATGAATTTTTCTAAAGCATTCTTGAATTAAATGTACATTTAACTGACCCACATAAACACAAATATTTAATAGAGTCACAAGGTACCATGGGACGATTTGATCTATATGTACCGTGGGTAAACAGGTCGTAGCTCAAACACTTATCACTGCTTTATCATGAAAACATGAACAATCCTTTATTCTAGCCTTTTGAGATAGTCAATGCACATTCCACATCTATGGCCAGCCTACTGCACAATAGCACACCAGAATTTCTTATTGCTATCTACCGGCAACCCATTTCCCATTGCTCAACTGATCTGTCATTAAATGACACATGTATACACTAAGCAATTTTTAATGAAATGCCTGTCGATCATTTAGCACCTTATCACTGGATAACCAGGGAAGTCAAACAATTTGAACAAGTTCATATCGTCATTTTGTGGAGAACTGGGCTTCAGTTCAAACTTCTGTAGCTAAGAATAATCAGAATGATTTTCAGAGAAGTCAGTTTGTAACAAGTACTAAAGCCCAAGTAATCTATTAAGGAATTCATCTCAGAAACAGCTAATACTGTCTTTGAAGTCCCACACTCCAGCTGATGGAAACTAAGCACCTCTTCAGTTAGGCATGTGGTGACTGTGGTCAAAGCTTATGTTTTTAAGCTAGGAGAGGGGTTGCTTGTATAATTTGTGAGGAAAATGTTGCTTAGGAAAAATAATTTTCCTGTACTTTAACATGGTAAAAGACAGCCCTTACTGGTCTGAAACCTCATAAGACACACAAATCAAGTCAAGGAATAACTTGAACAAATGATTTGGAATCAATTAGCAAGCCTTTCCTGTGATGTTGGGCTTGAGGTTTTTTCAATTAGAATAATGGCTGATGAGCCGGCTGAGCTGCGTTGACGAATAATACTTAGTTGTGCGTCCTCCTCAGCTGACTTCGCTAAGTTCTCAGGAGCTATACTCTTTCAAGTTTCGATCTTCTCTCGTCTTCTTTGGAGAAATGACCCTAGCAGCTTAGTATAACCACAGATTCTGGGTGCCACCAAAAGAAGAGAAGAAAAATGGCTTCTAGTCTGGTAAGGTGCTCCTATTCTGACTTGGGCTTGATCAAAAGTAAGTTAATAAGCAGCTGTCACTGGAGGAAAAAAAATCTACAATTAGGAGGAAACCTTAATGACATCTTGAAATCATTCACTGCTGCAGAGATGGATGAGGAGATAAGAGTGCTTGCTGTGCATGCTTGAGGGCCTAAGTTTGAGTCATGCCACACACATTTAAAAAGTATGTAAAGGCCCAGCATGACCTTTCTCATAACTTTCACAGCACCGTGGGGAGCTGGGACAGGAGTTTCTCTGGATCTTGCTAGACACTGGCCTAGCTCCAAGTTAGTGAGAGACTCTGTTACAAAGAAATTTTATTATATCACAAAATACACAACATCCTCCTCTTCTGGCCTGAGTATACATACGTATGTAGACACATGGAAACCTGCTGATGCATATGCACATTGTACTGGCTGGCTTTGAGTGTCAACTGGACACAGGATGGAGTTATCACAGAGAAGGGAATTTCAGTTGGGGAAATGCCTCCATGAGATCCAGCTGTGGGGCATTTTCTCAATTAGTGATCAAGGTGGCAGGGCCCCTTGTGGGTGGTGCCATCCCTGGGCTTGTAGTCTTGGATTCTATAAGAGAGCAGGCTGGGCAAGGCAGGGGAAGCAAGCCAGTAAGAAACATCCCTCCATGGCCTCTGCATCAGCTCCTGCTTCCTGACCTGCTTGAGTTCCAGTCCTGACTTCCTTTAGTGATGAACAGCAGCATGGAAGTGTAAGTTGAATAAACCCTTTCCTCCCCAACTTGCTTTGTGGTCATAATGTTTGTGCAGGAATGGAAACCCTGACTAAGACACACACACACACACACATATGCATACATGCATACACATACAAAATGAATATTCATTTCTAACTTGATTTTTTTTTTAAACTCAGAAGTTCATTTTAAGTGAATGGGGTGTTAAAGATTTCTGTGATTTAAATGTTGGTATCCCTCCAAAATTAATGCTGAAAATGAATCCTCAAAACAGCAAAATTAATGGGTACATCTTTTGAGAAAGAGAGTAACTCATCAGGGTTCTGCCCTTCTGAAGGGATTAATATCCTTATCAAAGAGGCTTCAAGGCTCTTCATGTCCCTTTTCTTCTACTGCCACTGAACACATGTAAAGCCCCTAGGGAATCTAGCAACCAGGCACCATCTTGAAAACAGAAAGTGAGCACTCTCCAGGCACTGACTTAGCCTCTAGGCTGACCTAGAACTTCCCAGACTCCAGAACTCAGAGAAACAAAGTTCTATAGGTATAAACTACCCAGGCAGTAGTATCTGTTAGGGAGATGGCTCCTCAGAAGAAAGCATTTGCTACAAAAGTTCGGTGATCAGAGTTTGGATTCTCAGATGCCACATAAGAGCCAAGCCTGCCTGGTAGGCCCCTGGTAATCCCTGAGGCAGGGGCAGGTTATCTCTTGGGTGAACTGATGAACTAGAGAAGCTGAATTGGTGAGATTTGAATTCATGGAGAGATACTGCTGAGAACTTTTGCCTCAATGGAGAGAAGCTTAGGGAAATATTTGTACTCAATTTCTTGTCTCCACACACATGCAAAAGCATACATACATGCATGAATCCACACCATACACACACAGATACACCCAGACACATAAAGACACACACACAGCATACATTACACAGCCAACACACATACAACACACACAAGAAAATAATAAAGGACAAAATAAAATCATTGTTGATATTTTGCAATATTAAGTCAACTTATTTTTATTCTTTGAAAAATTTATATGATACAGCTATACCACTCCTGGGCATATACCCAGAAGATGCTCCAACATGTAATAAGGACACATGTTCCACTATGTTCATAGCAGCCATATTTATAATACCCAGAAGCTGGAAACAACCCAGATGTCCCTCAACAGAGGATTGGATACAGAAAATGTGATACATTTACACAATGAAATACTTCTCAGCTATTAAAAAACAATGAAATTCACAGGCAAATGGATGGAACTTGGAAATAGTATCCTGAGTGAGGTGACTCAGTCACAAAGGAACAAACATGGTATGTACTCACTGATAAGTAGATATTAGACCCAAAACTCAGAATACCTAAGATTCAATTCGCAGACCTTATGAAGCCTATGAAGAAGAAAGACCAAAATGTCAATGCTTCAGTGCTTTTTAGAAGGGTTAACAAAATATTCACAGGAGGAAATATGGAGACAAAGTATGGAGCAGAGACTGAAGGAAAGGCCATCCAGAGATTGCCCCACCTTGGGATCCATCCCATATACAGCCACCAAACCTGGACATCATTGTGGACGCCTGGAAGTGCTTGCTGATGGAAGCCTGATATGGCTGTCTCCTGAGAGACTCTGACAGAGCCTGACAAATACAGAGACAGATTCTCACAGCCAGCCATTGGACTGAGCACGGGGATCCCAATTGTGGAGGTGAAGGGACTGAAGGGGCTGAGGATGTGTGTAGCCCCATGGAGGGAGCAGCAGTGTCAACAGGCCAGACCCCCAGGAGCTCCTGGGGACTGGACCACCAACCAAAGAATACACATGGAGCAACCCATGGCACTGGCCACATGTGTGGCAGAAGATGGCCTTGATGGACATCAGTGGGAGAAGAGGCTCTTGGGCCTGAGAGTGTTTGATGCTCCAGTGTAGAGGAATGCCAGGGTAGGAGGATGGCAGTGGGTGGACAGGAGAGCACCCTCATGGGGGGGGGGGGGGTGCGATGGGATGGGGGGTTCCAAAGAGGAGACCTGGAAAGGGGAAAACATTTGAAATGTAAATAAAGAAAAATATCCAATTAAAAAGAAAGAAAATTCCCTATGATACATTGTTATCATATCCTTTCCTGTGTCCTAACCCCTCCTAGATCCTCCACCCATTCTGACCCACCCAACTTTATTTCATTTCTCTCTCTCATTAAACAAATAAAGAAATAAAATTCATGTAGTCAATTTGTATTGGTCTTACCTCTGGATTATTAAACCAGCCCTGGAGTTTGATTGATATCTCCAGTGTCACTCCATTAATGAAAATTACTTTCCTCACCCAGTAGGCAAGTATAACATCTTGGCTAGTGATGAGACTGTCACCTTTCCCCATGCTGGGGTTTAGTCTGTGTCGAGCTCTTGTGTATTATCACAGTCTCTAAGCTCATGTGTGTATATAAAATCATCTACACCTCCAATTCTTATAACCAAACTTTCTGCTCCTTCCACATAAATTCTTGACCCTTGAGGGGAAGAGTGTGATAAAGATATCTCATTGACGATTGAGGAGTTAAAAATCTCTCATTCTCTGAATATTGTCCAATTGTGGATCTCTGTGTTAATTATATCTAAGTCAAGAAGCTTCACTAGTGACAGCTGAGTCATTCCCATGAGTATAGCAATACGTCCCTGGGATTCGTTTCATTGCTATTTGTTCAGCAGAACAATGGTAATAGTTTTCCTATGACTTACCTAGTCTCAGCTTCTTGACCTGAGTCAAGTATGGGTTGTCAGGTAAGAGTTCCATCTCAGTGGACCTTAAATCCAATTTTAAAAAGTGGTTGGTTACCCCCCTGACATCCATGCCATTATTGCACCAGTGTTCATTATTGTACTATGCTATAGTAGCACCAATGTAGACAGGTCATTATTCTTGCTTTTGGAGTTCATCACTGGGTGAGAATGAGGGTTACTTTTCTCCTTTGATAGCATGCACATCTTCCAGTTATGGAAGCATAACTGGGTAGCAGCTATGAATGCTACCCAGTAAGAGTGAAGTTTACAGCTGGCCACCAGCTAGGCTTCTCCGTTTTCTTTGCCACGTGCATGTGGTGTAATAGGATCCTGCCATCAAGTTGTGGGCAGGAATGAATAGAATTATCAACATGTTTTGAGTTTTGGAAGGTATCTATGGGACCCTTTTGGCCAACAGAAAGTCAACTTTTTGCTCTAAGCTCATCTATCCATATTATTGATGAAATTTAAATCATATTATATGTAAGCATTTTTATTATATATATGATTACCTCTCCACATTTTTTTTAATATTTAGAAAGCTTTTTAAGGCTATCCCCTTCTACATCAAGATTAAAAACTATTTTTCCTGCTCTAAATATATAGGTGTGGCTGGTTCAAATTTAGATAAACATAACAGGTTAATTTTCAATTAGTATCATTCATTATTTGGGACATTTATGTTTTTTATAAATATCAGATGGCCAGGCCTGGTGTTATAGGTAATTCCAGCTACTCAAGAGGCTGAAACAGGAAGGTTGTAAGTTTACTTGAAAGTAAACAAAATAGCAAATAAAAATGTAGCTCAGAGGCAAAACACTTGCCTTGAAACATGGAGGCTCTAGGTTCAACACCTGGTACAGCAAAAATAATGAGAAAATTAAATTATTTTAAAAATGAGCATTTCTAATTCACATGTATCTGACATTGTTTTCAAGCAATTGAAATTGTCAATTCCATACAACAAAGACTTATCACACTGGTCAGAATGTTCTTTCTAGTAACAATACAATAGTTATTGCTTTAAGATTCAGTTTGACCATATAAAATTATCCTTCTGATTGATTTTTGACCTCCATTTTTAACCAAGCTTTTTTTTTTCATGATACAGAGTAACGTGGTTTCTAGTTCCTGTTTGATAGGGGGAGGGTGGGTTATTGCATCTGTTCAGAAATTGTCTCAAGTTTGGTGCAATGCCGGCACTCTCTTAGTCACCCAGGACCTGCCATTTCTTGAAAACAGACCTTTGCCCACTGACATCCCACTGTGCTTTGACAGCAGGCCTCTTCCACCATGCTGCCTGTTACATTTGTGTTTTCTGAGAGCAGGTCAGTGATCCTGACCTCTTCTTCAGTCAACAGACTCATATCAATTTTGGTGAGTGGTGTTTTTTCTGCGGTGCACTACACTTTGAAAAGAGGAAGAAACTCATGCAGTAGAATCACAAGAAAGGGCCTAAGACCTTTAAGGATCTTTAGCACAAAAATTAGCAATTTTTAATTTGTTCTAACTCTTTAAATAAGTATTCAATGTAGGCAGCGATAGTTGGCAGATTGTCAAAAAAAACACCCGATTGAGTCATATGCAACCCATAAAGATATAACAATTTGCATTCTTATCTTTTGCATGGAAGGTTAAATTGATACCCAAAACCACAATAACAAAGCAAGAATGGTTACCTGGCATGTGAGACCTTGTGATTCCCAAAGACAGCCTCCATTTGAGTCCTCTCAGAGAGGCATCTACAACAGTAGTGCACAATCTCCACCCATCCCTGCCCTGACATCGAAGTACTATATAGTACCCAACAGGGCAACTTGGTTGGATGTTTTCTATTTTAACTCAGTCCTGTCCTAGCCTGGAACCAAAAATGCATTTGTCACCAAGATGATCAGTCCAGATATTAGGAAACCTACTCAATTCCTGAGCCTATGGCATTGCAAACACTGGGTTGTCTTTAAAAAATGGAACGTTGTAAGTACTCATGATGAAGGAGGAAGCAGTGGTGAGTCTATAGTTTATTATCTCGGTAAAGAAAGTGGTGTTACTACTGTATTTTCCATCATGGTAAGTTCTCCTTTTACTTAGATCCATAATTCAGGGCATCCATCCGAAGCAATGAGGCTTGCAAGTTCACAAACCATGGTCCTGAGAGGGAGGATAGGTAAAAATGGAATGATCTGTTCAGATGGGCCATACAACCAAAGGCAAACTCTCCAAGGCTAGAAGGATCTGACTTCATAGATGCCAACCCTTTTTATTCTAAGGCAGGAAGTAGCAAGAAAGAACGTGACCTAAAACGTTTATACTTAAAAATAGTTTACAATTTCCTCAAGAAAAATTATTTCAGTACACTTTTAAATTTAGATGACAAAATATTTACAATTGTAATATCACAAAAATTACCTCTAAAAAATACGGGGCTAATCTAATGTCTTATACAATCCTTTACCATGTGAGCAGCTACCTATCTTTAATACATATAAGCCTACAATGACAGAGAGAATGGTAGAGTTTATTAAAGCGGTAGCACAGTCCAGAAAATGCCACCACGGTATACTAGAAAACTAGATTCTCCTGGTTCCAAATGTTTTAAATAATATGATGATGAACCATGTCTTTAATTCCAGCACCAGGAGGGTAGAGAGTTCAAGACCAGGAAAGGTCCATTCTCAAAATGAGGAAAGGAGGAACAGGAACAAATAAAGGGGAGAAGAGAAGGGAAGGAAAGAGGGATGGGGAGAGGGAGAGAGGGTGGGAGGAAAGAAAGGAGAAAGGAAGAAGAAAGATTTCAAATATTTCACAGGAAATTATAATCACAATAATATTATACAGAGATTTTGTTTCCATTCCATCAAACATCAAGCAAGGATCTAAAAGGAATAAGTGAATGAAAAAATTGTTTAGCTCAATAATAAGGTCTAATAATTAATATCTAATAAAAGCTTCTATAATAACCACAACAGAATGGATATTAAATGAAGATCACACTCGCTGTCAGCAGTCACCTGTGTGACATTGACCAATCACTGAAACCCTCTTCATTTCCTTTGGGTTTTTTTCTTTATAAAAAGTAGTTGGAGTTAAATGTATTAAGTTCTTTTGCCACAAGATATCAGAAACTTTAATGATAATGTATCTCATAATTTTCAGTTGAGTCAAAAATACTAGTCTGAAGATCTCATGCATGATTGAAACAGAAAACTCAAAGGAGAAAAAAAATGTTTTCATCTTGTTCTGTCACCAAAATAACCTCCATAGAAATCGCATTATTAATGATTCCCTTCTACAAGATAGCAACTGCTGGCTTAAATTCAGATGGATGACTGTAGCTAATGTAAAATTTTCAGCATCATTTCACTTAAATTCAAAATTCAAATTCAACAAACACTTACTGTGCCAGAAGCTATTTCATGTGCAGAATATAAAACAATGACCCTGTCCCCAAGAAGCTGACAGCATAGTTAAGTCGTTTTCTCACAGTAGGTTTTCAACACAGAATGGTTCCAGCGTAAAATAATAGGACTGAGTAGAAAGACAGGAAATGCTCAATTCAAAGAACAGCATTTCCAAGCTGTCTCAGAACTGAGACTCAGTTTTAGAAGTTTCTTGCATGTTTTCCTTAATCTCAAATTATTATTAATTAATAATAAAATGTATCAATTTTACATGTATTGCAACAAATGATTTTAGATGACTTGAGCTGTGTGTGCTATGTATCTATGTGTATATAATATATATGAAGTCTTAGTAAAAGCCTTTATGAATTTTAGTTTAAGTTATGCTAAAATTAAATATACATTTATTCATGCCTGAGCCATATTTTCAAAGTTAACAGAGAAATCTGATTGACATTAGAATAGTCACGTTAGGAAATATAATTACTTAATTTTTAAAATTAATTCCATATAATTAACTAATACAGGAATAATTAAGAAATATGTAATTAAGTAAGTTATAGTCCCTGACACTTCACCATTTAATCATAAAAGGAGAGCATATTTTATAAACAAGTGAAATAAATATGAAATCTACATTAAATATGTGGTTGCAGCTAAGAATAAACATTAGGAATAAAAATTATCAATCTCTACAACCTGTGTAATCAGAAAGCATGTTTTACAGTGAAATGCATAATTATTACATTAGTATGGAATTGTTGGTGTGATTCACTCCCTCAGTTTGAACAGTGGTTCTACCATTTATCAGCTATGGTGTGCAGTTCAACATCTCCAAGCTTTTCCCAAGCTTGTCACATTTAAATAAGATAATACATGGCTAGCACTCACTCTAACTCTTGATGCCCAAAAGGCCTGTTCACAATCATTAGCTAGCCAGTTTGAGAAATGGAAAACTCCATATGGCCTAACAAAGAAGATCAAGAAGAAAGAAAGAAATTATGCGAGCAAAAGTATAGTGGGAAAAAACATGCTAGTAGAAACCTGTTTGCCAAACACAGGCATGTCAGACTTGGAAGAAACAGACCAAAGCACAAGTGGCCGTCTAGGGCCACCTGGAGTCTGTGTGGGCCACTCTACAGCAAAACGGAGCTAATCAGAAACACCCTCTATATAAAATCTTAGATTTTTCCCCTAAGGGGTCGTAAAGTGAGGACATGTGTTCATTCCTACCCAGAAGCAGAGAAAAGAAACAGCCATTCCACTGGACAGCCCTTCAATCCCAGAACCTGAGTCGGTGAGTGCTTTGAGATGTGGGAATGGACTCAGAGAACAACCTCAGAACATGGGGTTTCAGCCCTCAAATATATGAAGAATCTGTGTGCTATATATACAAGGCCCCTTGTTCACATTTTGGTTCCCAGTTAACGTCTATACTGGAAGGTGGTAGCAACTTTAAGAGGTAGGGTATCTCTAGAACTCCTAGGGTGTATTCCCTGGTGGGTTGTGGAACTCTGATTATTGCTTTGTTTTCATTTTAACTTCCAGAGCATGAAAGTCAGTGGCTTTGTTGTCCTGTCTCCCCGCGGTGATGTAATACTTTGTACCAAGCATAGACTGGAGCTTCCAAAACTGTGAGCCAGCTGTGAGTTGACTGCCTCTGCTCTCTGTTATAGTGGTGGGAAGCTAACTTGCTACAGAGCTTTGTGGAAGCATACATATCACTTGCTGGAGAAATGTCAATATAAGCTCCGATGTTACAAACTTTAAAAACTGACACCTTTTAGGATGAAAGAATACAATACCAACAAAATGGCATCATTAGTAAGTTGCATCACACCATGCGAGTATAGAGAAGGAGAATCATCTGTCGATATCTGTTAGACATGTAGACACATTTACAGAAAATTAATTGTAGATAAGACGTCTTCCATCCGGTGTTCCTCTATCTGCCAGCCTGCTTTCTCTTGACAGTATCATGCTTTAATCATAGGGGGAAAAAATAGATCCACACACATCCAACATTATAAAACTTCGCAGTGTGGCTTCCTTCCGGAGCTAATTGGCAGTGCTCGGGTGATGCAGAAACGGGGTCCAAGCACGGGAAATGAGTTCTAACGAAGCTTGTCACTGAAGAACTCATCAAGCAGGGATCCAGGAGCGTTTCTGACTTTGGTGTTAGGAAGACTCCCTTGTTTGCATCTGTTATGGTTTCAGTGCTTAACTTTTCAACGCCAAGACTGTCAAATTCCCAGGAAATGTTTTATTCACTCTGCTCCCTTTGTCTATGAAATGAAGCTATCACTGAAATATTTCCAAGGAAATCCCAGTAGAGATCTTTAGAGACGGAGAGGTAATTGCACAGACAGAATGAATTGGCTCAAAGACTTTGCACATGCAGAAAGACAGATAATATTCCAAGGAAACTGAAGTCAACAGATCTGGGGATTGAGATGCAAAATTCCCTGAGCAATGTTAGATTAGTGGTGGAAAGGGACGCTCAGGCAGGTCTAGTGAGCATAAATTAAGCCATGTAATCTGAAGGAAGGTTAAAAAAAATTGATACATTTTGCAAATATCAGATTCCAAATGATCCTAATTTTCTTAAAAGTGGAGAAAATCAAGCTGTATTTATTTTCTTCACACTAACTTATGTTTTTTATATTTAATTATTTCTTTCTTAGATAATCTGCCTATCATTTGTTCTTCACTGCTAGAAACAAATAATTTTCCATGGTCAATATTTAATTATTGTCTGTATATGAAATAGTCTAAAGGCTACATTTTCTCTTGGATACATATTTGTTATAGAACATTTATGGAGAATATTTTTCCTTCTTGTCATAAAATTATTCTTTGTCCTTGTTGGAAATTAATTGGCCATACTTAGGTAGGTCTCTTTCTATAATAATCTATTGGTTTCAATGACTTATTCATCTAGCTTTACCATGCCTAATTTTTTTTCTGTTTCAGTCTTTACATTTTAAAATATATTTCATGGGAGGTGGTGGTGATGCATGCCTTTAATCCCAACATTCATGAGGCAAAGGCAGGTGGATTTCTGAGTTCCAGGCCAGACTGATCGACAGACTGATTCCAGGACAGCCAGAGCTACACAGAGAGAATCCAGATCTATGATGATGATGATGATGATGATGATGATGATAATAATGCAGTAACTATGCTGAGAGATCTTTCCCTCAAAGCACATTTGGAGAGCAGCCGTAGAAAACACCCAACACTGACTCTTGGTCTCCACACTTACTTATGTTCATACATACAGGCACATCCATGAACATGCATGTATATGTGGCAGGAGAATGTAGAGAGAAAGGAGAGGCAGGAGGTGTGGACAAGAGCAATGAGTGCTAATGGGTCTTGAAGTCAACACATAGCTACCCCTCACCAACACAGCCCTAGAATTAAATAAACTTGTTATGCATGCCTTGAATTGTTTGTTTTGCTACTGTCTGATTTGAAAAGCAAAAACTCATTGGATAAACAATGTGTCTCTAGCTATGCATTTGTGTGCAGACTCCAGGAGGTGGCACCTGCAAAGGACAAAATGACACATTCCTAGCACCTGCTCTGCTGGAGAATAGGAACTCTGAGACAGGGCATTGGTTTGCTTTGTTGGCTTTTTTGGTGGTAAGTGGTTTATTTTTGTTTTACACTAGCCAAGCAACACGGTTAAGCAAAAAGGAAAAAGAAAATCTTTTCAGACTGGAAGTAGTTATTAAAAGAAACTGAGAAACAGTTGTTGGTAGGTGAGAAGTACCTAACATTTTCTGGAAGTCTGGGTAACATTCGGATGCTATGAATCTGCAGACAGCCAAAACCAGGCCAGTCTCCCTATGAACATCCGAAGACTCAGCATGAACACTGGGGTTGGAATGTGATGTTGAAAGATGACTCAAGTGATCCTGTTGGCAGAAGATCTGAATTCCTTGGACGTGCCTTCCAGCCTGGGCTGAGCCTCTGCTTGGAGCTGGATAGCTGATTTTCACAGCACGTGGCTGTGACCCCATCCCATGAGTCATAGGGCTGCTTCAGAAGCTGCTTGGCTGCTTCTCAGATGGAAGCTTGGCTCTGGTGCTTTGAGGATTACCCCTGTTCCTCCTTTCCCCATCTCTGAGTTCATCAAAATGCTAACTGACTAATGCTTTTGCAAGTATTCAAGACAGAAATGTTCAAATTTGGTAGAACACCAACCTGCTCATTTTCAGATAAGAAAGCTTATGTTCCTTGTGCTCTAGAAAACAAACAAACAAACAAACAAATAAATAAATAAATAAATAAATAAATAAATAAATAAATAAATAAATAAATAAATACGTGAAAGACATTTCTTTGCCCTTTATCAAGAATACTTCTTTTGTTATTGTCTTATCTCCATTTTTTTTTCCTCTTACTTGCTGGGGGTTTAGCCGATGACTCCTCTCAGGCTAAGTTCTACCTCCTTACTAAATTCTACCTAGATTCTATCTTTCCAAACTCCCTCACAGCTCCCCCAATCTTTTGTTTCTGAAAACATCTGTTTTAATGCCCATGTCCTGTTTGAACCAACCAAATGCACTGACCCTCTAAGTGAAACTGGAGAGTGAAGTGTCAAGGGGTATTCTAGAGTCTATCTTACAATTGGTTTAAGAAATGTATCTGAAACATTATGATCAGCCTGGTGTTATGGGTTTAATGACAAACTTATCTGTCTTTGGTGCTGTGACAGATAGCATCACAAGGAATTAAATGATAGAGAACCCTGACTTCAGATTTACAACTCCCATTTGTTGCCTTGGATCAACGGAGTGTTACTGGCTGGCATCCTGTTTTCCCCATCCCACAGATGCAGGGTGTGTCCATGAGCACCACCAGAGCCATCCTTGATAGTCCCAAGAGGACATTGTAAAACTGGAAATCAAGACAAGGATCTTTGGGGCTGTAACACAGCTCCATTCCCATTTGCATCTTCTTTGCTTTTGCTAACCTTGTCAACAGGATGTCACATGGAGCCCTTAACGCCTGCCTCCTCATCAGAAGTTTAGAATCAAGTTCAGTATAACTGGCAAGATAATAAAGCTTTGTGGATAAAATTTACACTCAATCTTCCTTTTCTTATTGTTATATCTCATGTCATATCTCGTATCTCTTAATCATTTTATTTGCCACTATAATTTAAATTTCTGTTGATCATGTTGAATCTTTTATAGAGCAATATATGACATATATTTTGTCAATGATTATGGTGTGTGTATGTGTGTGTGTATGTGTGAGTGTGTGTGTGTGTGTGTGTGTGTGTGTGTGTGTGTGTGTGGTGCAGAAAGAGAATGAAATCATTGGAATCATATCATCATCACGCTTCATTTTTTTTAAAAGATTTTTTGAGAAAGGAGTATTTCAAAATGTCCGGGTTAACCTTAAATTTGAGATCCTTTTACCTCAATCTACTATCTGAGTAATTGGATTACCTGCATGCACCACGACATACAATTCAGTCCTGTTGTAGTTTGTTCAGTGGTTAGTTGACTTGTTAGTTAGCTGGTTAGTTATTTGGTTAGTTAGTTATTTTGTGACAGAATCATGGTATGCATCCCTACCTGGCATGAAACTCTGTGATTGCTTTGAATTTGTGGTGATCTTCCAGACTCTGCCTCCTGAGTTCTGTAGTTACAGATGTGAGCCACCACAGCCTGCTTTCCATGCTGCTTCAGATCTCTCTTCTGCAACTTACTCACTTGGAAACCATGATGAACATTTTTGCCTGTAAGAGATTTGGTTTCTCAAATAATTTTTCAACTGAGGAATATTGAATGGCTGAGGAGCACCTAAAGAAATGTTCAACATCCTTAGTCATCAGGGAAATGCAAATCAAAACAACTGAGATTTCACCTCACACCAGTCAGAATGGCTAAGATCAAAAACTCAGGAGACAGCAAGTGCTGGCGAGAATGTAGAGAAAGAGAAACACTCCTCCACTGCTGGTGGGATTATCAACTGATACAACCACTCTGGAAATCAGTTTGGCAGTTCTTCAGAAAATTGGGCATAATACTAGCAAAGGACCTTACTATACCACTCCTGGGCATATACCTAGAGGATTCTCAAGCATGTAATAAGGACATATGTTCTTTATATATTCATAGCATATTCATAGCATATTCATAGCAGCCCTATTTATAATAGCCAGAAGCTGGAAAGGACCCAGATGTCCCTCAATGGAGGAATGGATACAGAAAATATGATACATTTGCATAATAGAATACTACTCAGCTTTAAAAAATGAATTCGTGAAATTCTTAGGCAAATGGGTGGGACTGGAAAATATCACCCTGAGTGAGGTGACCAATCACAAAAGGACACACATGGTATGCACTCACTGGTAAGTGGATATTAGCCCAGAAGTTTGGAATACCCAAGAAACCTTGAAGCTCAAGAGGAAGGAAGAACAAAGTGTGGATACTCTGGTCCTTCTTAGAAGGAGGAACAAAATACCCACAGAAGTAGATACAGAGACAGAGTATGGAGCAGACTCTGAGGGAAAGACCATTCAGAGACTGCCCCTTCTAGGGATCCATCCCATATACAATTACAAAACCCAGACACTATTGTGGATGCCCAAAAGTGCTTGCTGACCAGAGCCCGATATAGCTATCACCTGGAAGCTCTGCTAGTGCAGGACAAATACAGAGACAACACTCTCAGCCAGCCATTGGCTCCAGATATGTAGGCAGTGGAGAATGGCCTTGTTGGACATCAAAGGGATGAGAGGCCCTTGCTCCTGGGAAGGCTCGATGCTGCAGTGTAGAGGAATACCAGGACAGGGAAGTGGGAGTGGGTTGATTGGGGAACAGGGAGAGGGGAGATGGGTTATGGGATTTTTTTTGGGCGGGGGAGAACCAGAAAAGGGGTTAACATTTGAAATGTAAATAAAGAATATATCTAATTTTAAAAAAGATTTGGCTTCCTCATTGGTGACTTAGGAATTAAGAATGAATGACACCTGTGCTGTGTTATTAGCTGTAGTAATTCATGAAGCGTCTTCATTTTCAAAGTATTTAGGGATGAATAAATCTCACCAACAAGATAGAGAGTATTCATCCAATCAATGAAGCTGTGTCCAACAGTGTGATTCCCCCTACTACTTCCCAGTATAAATATGAACACTCTAATCATTAACCTGGGATGATATTGGTACAGGGTAGGAAGAGAGCCCCTTGAATCCTGAAATGGGTACAAGTGATTGACAAGCCAGAGCAGCTTGGTAGCAAGGTGGCTGGCTGCCTACTCTCATGCTTACTAACAGGTTAGTCTCAGCTCAAATGGAAAATGTACAAAATACTAACAGGAAGAGTCTGCAGTAACCCCTGGGTCTGTGATTCAATGAGCTCTCCAGGTAATATTTTGTTGGGGGTGGGGGGTTGGCAAGAACTTTACTCTACTGAGACACATCCTTAGTCATCTCCTGGTGACTGTTAGAGACTATGATCCTAGAGTGTTATCTTCCATTGTTGTCAACCTGACATATGAATAAAACTATGGACAGAACGAGCTTCTCATATTTATCCATCTAGATCAACAAAATAATTTTCTGAATGACTGCTTTCAAATTTTGAATGTCTTGTGATATTAAAACTGAAAGGATGAGCTGGAGAGATGGCTCTTTGGTAAAGGCACTTGTCTCAAGCTAGAGCCTTTATGTGCATCACCATGGTATGTACACACACACACACACACACACACACACACACACACACACACCACAGAAGAACAGAAGACAGGATTTGAATAAATTCAGTAAGCAAGTAAGGAACTGATAATCTACTGTATAAATGCTACCTGACATAATACTATTGACTAAAAAAGGAAAATAATTTGGACATGTGAGTGAGTTTTTTACTATTTTCTGTACAGAGGTTCTGCTGTTCTCAGTGCTCATTTTTATCTTGGCATGCGAGAATGTTACTTAAAGAAGGGATAGTGTGGTTTGCTGAGTTTCAGAGGGGACAATCAAAGAGCAAGCAATCCTGCTCTCCCAGTGACTGCTCTCATCTCAGGATAACATGGCTCATGAGATAACGGTGTCTCATTTCTAAGAAATACAAGACATTATAGTTGTAAATGGCATGTTTGCGTCTCCAAAGGAAGGCATTTCTTGGATGATTGTGATGCAGATATTTAAAAAGTTTCCAGGGTGGTTCCATTTGTGCAATCACTGTTGGAAAACAATGATTTGAGTGACTCTAGTACAATCTAAGTGTCCCTTCCCTCCCACCTCTGACAAACAGCAGCATGGTCTTGTTCAGTGCTGTCACTGCAGTAAATTATAAGGAAGTCCTCTTTGCCAGGTGTCATGGTGCATACTTTTAATCCCAGCACTCAGGCAGAGGCTAGCAGTCCCCTGTGAGCCCCAGGCCAGCCAATCAAGACAACATAGTGACTCTATCTAAAAACAAATGAGGATAAAATCCTCCTGGGATTGAGCTGATCTCCACTCAATAAAGATGCATTATGCTCTCCATATTCAGAAGACAGTATTAAGGGTGTTGTTGATTTGGTTGGTTGGTTGGTTGGTTGGTTGGTTGGTTGGTTGGTTGGTTGGGTTTATTTTAAATGCATTCTGTACCATATAGAGAGACTACAACTTTGGGTCCCATCTTGGTATAGAAGTAGATTGGATTCTTTAGCTGACAAAGATCAAGACTCGAAGTAGTTCTTTTAATAAAAACTGTGTAGGCTGGACAGGCTGCCTAATGATTAATATCAGCCAACATTCTCCCAGCAAATCTGGGTTCAATTCGAAAAAGCCACATGGTGGTTCACAACCGTAACTCCAGTTCCAAGGAATCTGAGGCACTCATCAGACATCTAAGAGTACCAGACATGCACATGGTACATAGACATGCATGCAGACAAAACACTCATACACGTAAAATATTAGAACAAAGTTAAAAGTTTTTGAAAGTTTTGTCAGTCAAGCACATTGGGTGGCTAAATATGAACATAACCATTTTAAAAGTAAAATTCTTCCATCTAGATCACTCTGCTTCCAGAATAAAAAACAATAAATAAATCTTTGCTTCATTTGCCTTAGACTCAACCTCCTCCCAGTGCATGCATTCCCAAAATGTGATGTATTGAGACAGAAGCAATTTGGCCATGTATAAGTATGTGTGTGTATGTATGTATGTATGTATGTTTGTATGTATGTATGTTTGTATGTATGTATGTTTGTTTGTATGTATATATGTATGTATGTCTGTATGTTTGTCTGTATGTTTGTATGTATGTATGTTTGTATGTATGTATGTTTGTATGTATGTATGTATTATGCATGTATATTGTTTGCTGAGCATGGAGGGGTGGTGCATGTATTTATTCCAGCACTTAGGTGGCTAAGGAGGTAGGTGGGTCTCTGTGAGTTCAAGGTCAGTTTGGTGTAAGTCTCAAGTTTCAGGTCAGTCAGGGATATGCAGTGAGAATTGTTTTTTTTTTTTTCTTGTTTGTTTTGTTGTTGTTGTTCCTTTTGGTTGTGTTTTTTGTGGGGGGAGAGTTGCTTTAGTTTAGTTTAGGTTTTAGTTTTTTGAAACAGGGTTTCTCATGCATGATGGCACATAATTGTCTGTTTATGGGGTAAAACTAATAAAACTAATGTATATCATGAATAGAATTTTATTTTGGGTAGTTCCTCCTCTTGCTGCATTTTTACCTCAATTTTCCACTTCAGAATAATAATGAAGATGTAAGTTAAAAAGCAATTGGGCCAGTGAGATGGTACTTGGGGAGATAAAGATATAGAAGGATTGTGAGTTTGAAGCCAGCCTGGTCTGTGCTTCACAAGACTGTATCTTAACAACAACAAAAAAAAGACAGGAGTGAGGAGTGGTATCTGAAACTCAGGGTTCTGGTGCATGTAACTGAGGCATGTAGTCTTTTATGTGGATAGTTTTCTGAGAGGGAAAACATAAGGACAATTTTACACTCCTACGTGTGTTGGGGCAGTATGGCCCTGCTCAAAGTGATGATATAATAATTCCAGCGTCTTCACGGGTCTGTAAAAAGATTTTATTACAAAATATGGTCCCTTCTGTGACAAGGATTGTACTCGAAAAGCATTTGGGAAAATACAGCTTTTATACTATGTAAGAAGATTCAAACAAACATGTTGAACATTACATGGTAGATACAGCCTGTGTGTAATCTCTCCAAATGTTTAGCCAACTTATATAATAATCAAAAGAAAATTAAATATGGAGTTCAATTTGTATTTTTATTTTTAAATGGCTGACACAAATTGATTCCTTTTTAATTGAAAGTTACATGGCTTGGTTATACAACCTCAGTAACAAAAACAAAATCAGTTGTAATCACTTGATTTATCTGAGTTTTGCTGCCCAGTAAGCACTAAATTACTTCACTTTCTAATAAAAATAATTCCTAATGTTGAGAAAATACAGACAAGTAGAGGAAAGCTTTATTAAGATCATCAGTATTAAAACTAAATCCTTTTTTCTCATTAAAGAAGATACTGTCAATTTAATTAATGCACATTAATCCCTAGTTGACATTAAATTCATCTAAAACTCTACATTCATATAGATAATTAATAACAAAGCACAAAAATGTATAAATTGATTCATATATGGAAAAAGCACAGGCCTAGAAATTCATGTGATCACATTTTTAAGTATTCTATAGATGAAGTAATCATTGAAGGTCATTTCCTCAGTTTATGAAATACTTTCTAATAAGAAAATCAGAAATAAATTTACCAGGATATTAAGTTAGAGTTGCTATTTCCTTATAAATTAACCATAAATCATTAAACTATAAAGGTTGAGCCTCAAAGTACAATAGCAATAATAAAAATAGCTGGATTTTTACTTCAAGAAATGGCTCTACTTGGTGACACATCTGATTTTCTTTATATTTTTCTTGAAAAGAAAAATTTGCATAAAGCAAAACATACATAGTTCACTCCCAGCCTTTAAACATTTTATTTCTTTTTTTTAATATTTTTATTTGCTATATTCTTTGTTTACATTCCAAGTGATTTCCCCTTTCCCGGATCCCCCCTCCCCATATGTCCCATAAACCTTCTCTCCATCCCTTCTCCAATCACCTCCCTCCTTTTTCTCTGGCCTTATATTCCCTTCCAATGTTAGATCAATCCTTTCCAGGATCAGGACCCTCTCCATACTTCTTCATGGGAGTCATTTGTTATGCAAAAGATTTATTTTTATTTAGGTGGGTTTCAAATGTGTGTGGATACCCTCACAGGCCAAAAGGGGGCATTGGGTTCCCTGGAGTTACAGGTGGTTTTAAGCCCCACAGTGGGAACAAAACTCAGGTCCTCTGAGCTCCCTGAGCTAGTTCTCCAGTCCAAATACCCAACATGTTAAAAATCATTTCTTGTTGTTTTTATTTGGTTTGTTGAGACTTGGTGGTGTCACATACTGATGCCAAATGCACTATGAAACTGAGAATGGCCTTGAGTTTTGGATCACCCCAGCCTCTGCCCTCTGAGGGTTAAGGTTATAGGTGTGCACCTGTTTGCCTAATTCATACAGTACAAAAAACAAACCCACAGCCTCATTTGTGCTAGGCATTTCCCTACCGACTTGGATGCAGCTCCATAGTCAATTATTTTTTTAATGCCTTTATTATGCATTTACATTACCTGGAGTTCTAGGACAAACCAAGCTCAAATTATTAAGTGTATGCCAGGTAGAGTATTTTTATTCCCAACCTTATCAATTGCTTTCATGCCATAGTCCTCTTTATAAAGTATGTCATTGACCATGTATTTTAAATAGTGTTCTATTCCAAGAACACAGAGCAGTCCTATAAGGATTAATTTGAGCTCAAGGGATCCTTCTTATGGACACTACGCTTTGCCATGGGGCAACACAGGGCGAGCAAAATAACTCTCTTTTCCATGTCTATGAACCTGAAGAACTTACCTCTCTTGCTAAATCACAACTAAAAGAAACAAACTTGTATGTTATCCAACTTTTCAACTTCATGATAAACTCTGGAGCTAATTAATTAAATAGACTACAGGATGCCAACTAACTTTATTTACCCTCTTTGTCTTGATAAACATGAGTAAGCTTGGACAGACACCTCTATTTTCCTTCATGTCTGAAAGCTTCCTTTCACGTGTGTGAAAAAATGGCTAACCATGTCAGGGTTTATCAAACAAAGCATTGTGTTTGTGGCCAGTCCCTTTCCCCTTATCTGGCAAACACATTACCCTCTCCATCAAAATGGGACAGAGCAAACACCACAGCCACCCTCCTGCATAACCAGGGCTAACTCAAAGAGCCTCAGAACTCTTTAAACTCAGCAAGAAAGGTGATTAGGCTCCAGATCTTTGGGCATTATCTTATTTTTGATAGCTCTGCTATGAAAAAAGGCAATAAAAAGCAAGCTGTCGACGATGAAAGCCTGCTAAAGTGTCTGCTTACTTATGAGCTGTGCTTAAAAGGAAGAGAGGAGAAAAAGAAATATGTAAACTAGTTTAGCTATTTAACAACTCTCAAAGGGAGCAATGTTTAGAAAAGAATTTATTTATGAATTAGAGAAGAGCTCTAGTACTTCCTTCAACCTCACATTCTGCACATAGGAAACAACAGATCTTGGGGATATGCCTTGGTGTTTCAAAGGGAACTTTAACACTGCTATTTGCCTGAATATGAGAAAGTCAAAGATTCATTTCAGGCTTGTGGAACAGTGGTGAAAGATGTAGGAAGAAGGGATGTATAGTTCAATGATGTCGCCTTCACCCTCTTCTTAGAGATAATTAGGGTGGGGCTGGAGAGATGGCTCAGCAGTTAAGAGCACTGGCTGCTCTTCCAGAGGTCCTGAGTTCAATTCCTAACCACACCATGGCTCACAACCATCTGTAATGGGATCTGATGCCCTCTTCTGGTGTGTCTGAAGACAGGTACAATGTACTTCTATACATAAAATATATAAATAATTCTTGTGTGTGTGTGTGTGAGAGAGAGAGAGAGAGAGAGAGAATTAGGGAAAAGTAGGAAATGCCCAACCCTAAAGCTGAGGTCAAACACCTCAACGCCATTGTCAGATCACACCAAGCAACAACAAACGCCATCTGGAAGAAAACATTTTTTCTGATGTACAAAGTCCATCCCAGGTTTGGATCAAGTTAACTGTCCACAAAGTCTGATGTCCCAGGACTTCCTGTTTTTCTGGTACACATACAGAATAGAAACAGACCTCCTTACGATGGTCAAGGCATTGTAAATAAAAGAACTGAGTAGGACACTGAACACCGACTGAAAGAGAAGAAGGGTGTGGTTCCAGGTGCGAGGTTAATGCTGGTGAGCCTGAGGACACCAGCTCCTGGTTCAGCTTGATCCAGGTGTTCATGGGAGGAGGGACAAAAAATGGAAGCTATTCATCCCTGAAGTCCTAGGACCTGACTGCAACAACAGAACGTCTTGTTCTGTAGTGGCCAAAGGTGACCCGAAGAGAGGGGAGGGCTTTGTCCACCACCTCCCAGGAACTCCATTTTCAGTTGAACTCTCAAATTACTGCTGCTAGAAGTGGCAATAGACCAGCTCACAAACAAAGAGACACCACAGTCAGATAATGTTACCACACTTTCCAGTTGACGCTGGTATCCTTAAAACCCCAAACTCAACATGTGGGTCAGGAAACAACAGAACTTAAATTTTTTTATTATTTAAACCTACATAGTTTTTACATTAATGTCCTAGTTTTTAATTGGTAGTCTAATGTGTTGCTAGAACATATCACTTTCTCCTAGGAATAAATTCGGCCTGGTATAACCTAATATGCATGTCTAAAACACATGTTACAAAAGGATGCTTTTAACAGAGAAAGCTGAAATGCCCCTGCGATGCTAGATATTAACAGAGAGACTTCAAGTATGCTACGGAGGACGTAGGTACCTAGCACACTGCAGGCGTGAGAAAGCATGCTGGTGTCCTTAAGGAATAACTGGAAACGGGCTGGAAACTGAGGACATAGCTAGTTGACTATTGAGGAGTTTCCGGCCAACTGTCTCTGACTCAGTGTGCATTTGGTGTGTAAACATTTTGGTGGCATTCCCACCACTTTCTGGGGTTGAAGTTTGTTCTTGCTACATAGAAGGCTATTTAGTGAGTCTTGAAATCTAAGATACATGACAGACAAAGATCACCTTGCCCTTTGGGGGTAGTTTTGTTCTGCTGACACTTGAGTACATACTGTACTTTTTTTTAAAATTTTAGCTGCTTAAACTAATTCATTATTAGTTTGAGTATTAGCATCTGGTCATACAGCATCACAGGTGACCAGGAAAAAAGAACATATTTTCAATAATGATATTAAAACATCAGTGTATACCATGGCCTATAGCAACAACTGCTGGGTGGCTAGGAGCTATTGCCTGCCAGTTCTGTTTTAAGAGCTTTTGGGAGTTAGTTCACATAAACCTTTTAACAATTCCTGATAACAGGTGTGATTAATATTTTGCTACATAAAGGAACTCAGGAGCAGAGAAATGGAGTAACCTGCCCAGAGCTATACAATTAAGAAGTAAGCCAAACTTCAAAGAGGTTAATTTGTATGTGTATGTATCAGCATGTATTTAAACTAATCAAAATATTCCTCAGGAAACAACATATGTGATGGTTTTATTCATTATTAAAGAATACTGGTAATAGGTATTTTTTTTTCAAAAAGTTTATCCACAGAGCCAAGATGTGGTTCAGTTTCTAGAGCTCTTGCTGATTATACACCAGATCCTGAGTTAAATCCCAGCACATGTCTGTCATCCCAGGAGGTAGGGGCAGGTCCCAGAAACTCATCCTCTGAACTACACATCAAGTTAGAAGTCAGCCAGTGCTACATGACACCCTGTTTCAGGAACACACACACAGAGGGGGGGGGGGGAGAAGGAAAGGGGAGGGGGAGGAAGGGAAGAAAAGAGGGAGGGTGAGGGAGAAAGGAAAAAAGAAAGATCATTCTCAATGTAAATCAATGATTTCTAAAAGCTTTGAAAAAATGAGCATGAATAGATTCATAGGTTACCTCTATTTTCTTAGCACGAGTGATTAAGTTGCACAGAATTTGTTTACTACAGACAAACCACTGTCCTTTCCTTCCATATACTGGGTCTGCCTTAGTGCCCCTGGCTGCCATGGAGGCATGGGTAAATATTTCCTTTGCCAGCCTGCCCTGTCTTTCTCTCTAGATACTGTGTCTGCACTTACATTTGATCATGACTGTTTCTCAGCAGAGAGATGCCTTTCCTGGAATTTTTCAAATATTCTGAGTTTTTCTTTTTCATTGAATATCATCTAAGGATAAATAGCAACATCTAGAGATAAAAAGAGTGGATGAACATGGTATTACTGGCAGAGAGAGGATACCACTGAGTTCTCTCAGACATGGCCTGAGTATGAGATGATAGAAGAGAGGCTCTAGTGGCAGCATTAAAAACAAGGGACATTTAATCAAAGAAATGTTGATTAGAAATGGGAGGATATAAAACTTGGCTAATGTTTTTATCTTTATTTAAAGGCATACATCAAGCCCAAAGATAGCCTCTATGAATAATATTCAAAAATGAAGAAGAAACGAATAAGGAAGTTTTAATGATTGCTACCATCAGTATCTTTTATCACTAGATTGACTTTTTTTTATTGTTTTGCCCCAACAATAACCCAAGGCGTGAAAGAGGGAACTGCATTAGGCATATTGACTTATAGGAGGGCAATAATTCCCTTAATGTATTTCTTTAATATCTACATATCTACACCCTGGAAATTCATGCCAATGACCATTTTGATAATGACCATCCCTTCCAGTTTAGAATGCCAAAATAAATTCCGGGGAGGGAGTTTGGTTAGATACACGATGCTGCCAGGGTGACCTTTCAGGTTTCAAGATTCTCTAAAAGACAAATGCAAGACCACCAGGCACACCAGGCAGCCTCAGTGTGTCACTGGAAACAACACACATTTCAAACTTCTTTTCTCACCCCTTAAAAAAAAAAATTTGCTAGCCAGAACAACAAAGATACAGGAATATGTGTCCCATTATTACCACAGCCAAAACAATTGTCTAAACGCACACGAGTTAAAGCATGAGCTTTTTCTGGGGCTCACAAAAATAAGTTTCCCCAACAAGCTGCCTTGTTAGAAATCCCTTAAGAGAAGATAGATTATTTGTTGGATTCTGCAGTAGTTATTACTAACTTCAGGTTACATTTTTGCAAGGCAGCTGGGGTGATTTGCTTTTTTTTTTTAAGTACACAAATATTTTTGGATGCTTCTTAGGTACACTGAAGAGTTTGTCCTCTGAAGGAAAACAAAAGAAGGAGCCTTTACTCGCTTGTGCAGTTAAACAATGGTGGCAATTCCAGCAAAAGACCTTATGAACTACATTCCAAAGCCACACAAGAGGAGCATCTGTGGGAAAGGTCCCTTCTTTTCTCTCTGCTCCTTCAGCACCCCAAGCCCGCTATTGGGAGAGAAAGAGAAAGAGGAAATAAAGCGGTGTCCTCACCACTTCACCCCTAGTTCAAGAAATACTAACTGGTCCAGCCACAGACACAAAATGAATTCTCTGATACCACTTGGGGGGGGGGATGGGGTAAATAGGAGTTGGATGTTCTGTGATTGTTAAGGTATTAAACTATTTGGGGGTTTCAGGTACAGAAAGGTTTCCTGCCAGTAGTTGTTCACTGAAATCTCTTACAGGATTCTTTTTTTTTTTCCCCTAGTCTGTGATGCAGAACCTGCTGTGCTAAATTATGAACCAAAGGCTTTGGGGTGGGAACAATCAATCAAAATACCTGGGGTAGTGTGTAATGTGCACGCTCTTGTCAGCGTGAACAGGCTGCCCCTGAACACGGTTCCCCAGCAGGTTAAATAAATATGATACTATAGACAAACCGACAGGATCACACGGGCATCAATCAGCTGTTGATAAAATACAATCTTCCTTTAATACACGCTGGGAAAGTTATTTAACGGTTACAAAACCTATATCCATTTCTTGTCTTTTTTTTTAAGTCCTCGTCGAAAGTGTAACTCTTTTATAGGGGCAAAAAAGAAAAAGTTGCAAGATCCTGGCGGGGTTCGGAGGGGTGCATTTAGTGGCGCCAAAGACTGTACTGAGGCTCAGCTCACTAAGGAGGAGGGACAGACTGGCCAAAGGTCTATGACCAGCAAAACACACCTGAAGCAATGAGGAGGATCTGGAATACAGGGTTAGCTTGTTGAAGCAATCTCCGCCTGGGAACCCCTGGAGCGTTTCAATCCCATTTTTATTTCCCTTCCTTTGGGTCCTGATGTTTGGGTACCCGGAGACCAAATGAGGGAATAGCAGCAGCGCTGCTTTGGATTGATTCCGGGAACGAAGAGAAACTGGGCAGAAAACAATTTAAAGAGGGAGGGGGGAGATGGAATAGGAACGGAACGTGTCCCCCGCTAAGCGAGTGGTAAAAGGGAGGGAGCCGCAGACTGCAGGCCGTGGCAGTGAAATGGGAGGACTCAGGACTCGGTGGCGAGCAAGCTGCGCCTGTAAGCCGAGCGTCGAGGCTTTAAAACCATCTTTGCCTTTCTTCCCTCTCTAAGAAATAAAAAATAAAAGGGGAACCCTTCGCCTACGGTCCTGGATTCCCTTAACCTCCTTCTCCCCCCTCCCCGCCCCCAGGATTCTCTTGACTGGCAGCAGGACCCGCCGTGTCGCCGCTTTGCTCCTGCGGTTTGCTCCCCGCCTTGCAGGTCCCCGCGGTCCAGGTAGCGGGTAACCGTCCAGGTAGCGGTAACGGAGCTCGGAAGACCATCGGCCTTCAGAAGTGGGAAGGCTCAAACAAGAGGAGATTAATGTCCCATCTAAAAACTAAGGTCTCCTAAGTGCTGTCGGTACAAAATAAATACTGCGAGCAGGCAGACCCGTCGCCTACCACTCAATTCTGGATCGTTCCCAGCGGGTAAGAAATTACTCGCAGCACAAGGTGTGGATGACCACGTTTGCCTGCGTGCGCAGACCTCCCCAGCGGGGACCCCTGATTTCCAAAAGGCCGGGTCTGCTCCTCCTGCTGCTGGAAGGACTACTGGGACTCCCCACAGTCTACGCAGCGCATCCCCCGACCCCCACCCCCAGTGGTTTCTGGAAGATTCCAGACTGAGAAAAGGCAGCGCTGGCGGCTCCAAGGCCTAAACTCAGAATTCGCACAGCGCTGTAAAAACACTGCCCTGATGGTTTAGGCTGGGGGCGGAGTGAACTGGCGCCCAAGGGCCAGTTTATGACTCGAGTACTGCTCCAAAACCCTGGAGGTGACCGCAGCTGTCGGCAAAAGGAGCCCAAGCCGAGGGCTTGGGTCTGGGGTTGGGGTAGGGCTTCAGGAAAGTGGGCATGGCTCTAAATGAGATTGGGAGCCTGACTTTTCAGAGTACCTCTTTCAACCCCAGGATGCCACTTGGAGTTCGTTAACTCTTTGCCCCTCCCCGGGTCCAGGGAGCGGTGACTGGAGGAGGCACCCGAACCACTGCAATCTTTTTGGAAACCTGGCACTCTCAAGAGCTCTGTGCCCGAAACTGACACCCGCAAGCACTCTCCAGGGGCCTGTTGAGCAGATGGAGTGGCAGGGCCAGGCGGGGCCTGTTGGCGAGACACGGGGACATTTGTCATGGGTGACCCTTACGCCTTGGCTTCTGAGCCCACGCCGGCGTGGGGAGGCCAGCGCTAATGTAATAAAGCGAGAGCGACAAGAGAAAAGGCCTCTTTCGCCCCGGGGCCGCCACATGCTCACTCCGTTTTACTGTCAGGGCTGGTCGAGGCTGTGGCTTCATTTCATATTCCATTAATATTTACAGCAGCTATTGAATTTCCCATTACAAAGTTCACCATACACAGTGCTAATATGAAATTTTAATAGTATTGTGCACATTATGAAAAGTCCCACCATTAAAAGGGGAGGGGGAGGATCTCAGGGAGAAGTTATCCTGAGAAGTTACTTGCCACTGACTGCTTGAAATGCTCCCTAGTCGAGGGGGGAGGAGGAGCGTCGGACTCATTTGCAACTATTATCATAAAGATGCGCAGCAGTGAGCTTGTTATCAATATTGAAATCAAAAGAGACAGAGGAAGTGGAATGTGAAAAGCAGGCTGGCTAAAATTGAGTTTTCCAAGTTGGGTGCGCTGAGCTTTGGCCTCACTTGGAGAAAATGATTCTGTTCTGCTTTGTAGGAAATGAGTGGGGACCGAGCCAGATGCTTTCCAGTTTGGGCCAGGGTCTAGGCGCGGTCAGTCCTCCCCGGTAGTCCTTGGGCTGTGTGCAGCTGCTGAGAAAAACCAGTCAGCTCCAAGATCCTCAAGTTCCCAAAACTGTAGTCCTGCCTGTAGCTCCAAGGGTGACTCAGAACTGTGAAAATATCCTATTTCTCTGTGTGATGGGCAGCTTCTCTGGATTGGTAACCTAGGGCAGTTATTTTCAGGAGCTTCATTTGGGCTGGTGAATGGCTTCCTAGGGGAAGACCAATAGTCAACTCCGGGTGAAAGGGAGTAGGGACACGGGTTGGAAGTGAGGCTGTACAAGAAAGTACTGTGGAAAGTGGGGAATAGGGACTTTGGAGCCCCAAGTCAGGATTCTCTCTTCTGCACGTCAAGGGGCTGCTTGGTGGGCAGGCCTGGTTCAGCAGCATCCAGCATACAATTCATAACTCACCTTCGGACACCCAGGGCCAGCTGGCAGAGCACGCCCTCAGCTTGAGGGCTCTGAACCAGTGCAAACCGTAAGTCCTCAAAGGCACATACCTATGTCCCCAACTCTCTGTTATAATGAAGAGATCCTTTTCTACCGCTGGTATCCCTAAGAGACTACCCCAAGTTTCTTTTTCCTACAGAGTGGGCAGATGAATACAAAAGTTTCTCTCTCTCTTTCTCAGTTTGGGGGGGGGGGGTCCGAGATGAACTGAGATTGCTCTGCACCAAGCTCTCTCAGCCTATCCACCCACCGTCACACTTTCCCTTCCCACACTCCTTCGGGTGTGAATTATGACAATACTCTGAGCACTACTTCAGTATCTTAATAGGCTGCTATTTCTGCAAGGAGAGGGCAATTTCTGACTCTTCAGATTACTTTACAGCTAAAGGAAGATGCCGGTGACAGAAGGTAAGGGTGGGTGGCAATTCCTCTGGAAGATCAGTCATTGACCGCCCCCCTCCCATGTAAAAATTATTAGTGCTATTACTATTCCCCATATCCTTGTGAGGTCTGCGTGTGTTAAAACCCCTAGATGTGTAGCACTTTGTCACACCCTCTGTGTGTGTTTTTAAAGAACATTTGAATGAAAGGCTCGATGCCAGGTATTGGTGACACAGGGGGTGGAATTTTCAGCCGCTCCACAAAGAGTTGGCCGCCTCTATTTGCATAAGGTCAGAGTAGGGCTTGTGATAGAACTTTACCAGCATCTCTGTCTCTTAGCAACACTCCTGCACTCTTGGTCCCTGCATTAAATTGACTGGTCCCTTCCTTTTCTTCCTTTCATTGGGAGGCTTACAATAAAATGTCACCCTTCCAACCTGTGCCTGTCACCCAGTAGGTCATCTGTATCTCCCCCACACACACACATTTTCCCTCCCTCCCTTTCCCTTCTCCTCCTCCTCCCCTTTCTCCAAAGCTCCAATTAGAGTCTGTGAGGATTCACTGGGTGAGATCCCAAAACTGTTTCATTTTATGGTGTTAATTAATATTAATACCACTTCTCCCTTTGTTATTAATTTTAAAAACTCCCTCATAAACAGGCAAGATAAGGAGTAAATTGCCAGCACCTGCCAAACAATGGGTCTGCAGAGGGGCACTAAGGCAGATGGAGATGGAGGGAATGGGTTTAGGTTAGGATCCTCGCCTATTCATTTGGTGGAGGGTTGAATGAGCTTAGAATCCTAGGACTCTAAGTGCTTGGACTATGCCAGGCAGCCTCTTGGCTCTGGGATGGGGACCAGTGACAGGATCCAGATGCTGATAGGTAGTGTTAATGGAGGGTCACGTTTGGACAATAGTATCCATCACTTGCCTCCTGGCTCTCCTGTCAGATGGAGTCATTTCTGACTACTCCATCACTCAGATTTAGGATAGATTCAATAATTACCTTTGCCTTGGCAACAGGACATACAAATTGGTACCCAAAGGGCTAAAGAGTAACAGTAACAGTAACTTGTCATTAGCTTACTGTACATCCCTTTCTTAATAATTTTGAAAGAACATCCTAGATATTTGATGAATCCTCCCTATTTTAGTACATCAATAGCTGCCCAGAAATACAAACCCAACGGATAATAATGGTTTGATTAGTGTAACACACACACACACACACACACACACACACACACTTTTGCCTGAAAACCTGAATAATTTTCGCTGATTATTTTTATCATTTTATTAGCAGAGCAAATTAAATACTCTCTGAGTTCTCCACAGTTTTACAAAGTTGTGACTTAGGAAGCATCATCTGTGGACCATGACCCATAGCAAAAAACAAAATTCCTCATCATTTGAGAAGTGCCTGTAACTGAATGAAGGTAGAAGTTGTATCCAAAAGGAGAGAAGATAGAAAAAGCCGCCTTGATATAGCTTTGGTTCCTGAAGCTAAGAACTGATTTAAGTGAACAGAGGGATGTTTTAAGCTTAAGAAACTCTGAGTGTCTGAGAGTCAGCGTGAAGATGCTGCACTTTCTTCAAATTCATCTCTTTCCCCTTGGACTTAGAATCCAACCCCCTTCTTAAAGGAGGAGCTAATTTTCTGAAATGTATTACTCATCCATTTAAGTGTTGAAAATGGTAAGATATACATCCTGCTTTCTCATCTCTCCTTTGTGGCTCACATAACCTGTAATTCGTCTCCGTAGAAATGCACAGGTAATGGCGTCTGAGCCGTGCACCCAGGGTTAAGAGTCAGCCAGCTGCTCTTTAATAATCCACGTGTCACGCTTCTTCTAGGATGTCAAGCTTGCTAAGGAAGATAGACAAGGGTGAGGGCAACCACTTGAGTTTGTTATTCCTAGTCTCAGAAGGGAGGAAAAGTGCAAACAACAAGTGTCCCCCAACTGTTTTACCTAGAGTGAGTGGTGTTCTTCCCTTGCTGGCCATTTTCCAGAACTTCAGCAAGATAGTTGAAATGTTTGCAAACGTTGGGACTGGAGGAGGGATCCTGGGATCCCATTCTCGTTGATAAGTTTGCTCACACTTCATGCCGCCATCATACAAGTTCTAAGGACCATTCCTGCCAATCTTCTTCCCACCGCACCGACCACCTAAGCCAGAGCAATTCCACTTACCGTGGTGCTCCTTCCTTCCTTCGACAGTCTGGAGGTGACCTTTCTCCGCGGTTCTTGTTCCACCGCCTTTGCCTCAAATCCTCCCCTCCCGTTCTTTCTAGAAGGATCAGGGGGAAATTCAAGATGTATGCTCTTTCTTTCAACAATTTGCCCTTTCCAGGAGAAGAGAAGGACATGGTGCGTAGACACAGATAAGAAAATGAGAGCTCAAGGACCGGAGTTATATTCTGGAGTGTAAATTAGAACAAGATTCCAGATTGAAAGAGAGAGGGGGGAAAGAGGGGAGAGAAGCTTGAATGTTAAGCTTTGCTTTGCTTTTCCTCAGATGCACACAGGGTTGGAGAGTACAATGCCCAACCTGGCCCCTGTTCCTCTAAGGCCCCTGTCACCCTCTCAGATATTTAAGGATACACATTTATGTAAACCATGCCGAGGACGTAATTTCGTTTACAAAGTCTTTCTCCCAACCGTTTCAAAATCAAAATATTGAAGCAACTTTTTAATAGGTTTTGAAAAATTATTTCATAGGCTACTTTCTAAATGAGAAGAACCACACCATTTCACAAAGCTCTTCCCACACACACACACACAAAGCAGATAGCCTTTTGGAGAACAACTTCTCTACATTTGTTTAGTTCTAAAATATTTCTTACAAAATAACACGCAAGAGGAGAGAGAGACAGAGTTTTCTCTTCATGGTCCAGTTATTGCTAAGGGTTCATCATGACAGAAGCAATAGCTCTCATTACATCCATCTCACAACCTCATTCTTAGTAAAAATCCTCTGTCTTGTGGAGTGTTTCCCCTCATGCTCTTAAGAGTTTTGAGGCTATCTAATTTTAATAACTATTTTTGCAGCTGTGATTCAGCACACAATAGGGACCCAGGGCATTGTTTCAGACTCAGTTCTAACCACATGAACTTTCTTTGACTTTTGTTAGACACTGGAGATGGGGGGTTGCTTGTACTCTGATGCAGGTGCTTAGGGAATGTAGCAGGGTTCCAGAGAGAACGAATATTTAATGTTTACCAAAATCAGACACGCTTTGACAGATAAAGAAGAGCCGGTTCTGAAAAGAAAGGGAAACAAGGACATAAAAGTGCGTGGGGAGGGGGGGCTGAGAAAACAAACTTAGGAAGTGCTGCTCTGTTGTGTGGTGGAGGGGACCTGGCAAATGGGTCCAAGATCTTGTCTGTTTGGAGCCACAATCTTTTTAAACATTGGATTTTTTTTTTTTTTTTACTATTTCTCCAATTAAACAAAAACCTAAAAGCTTCCAGCTATGTTTTGCTTTATTCTGTTTTGTTTTACCAAGGAGGACACAGGAAGTGGAGGAACGTTTGTGCCATAAGCTATGAATTTATAATGTATCCACTCTCTCTGCCTTGATTTCAGATTTAGACAAGATTGCTCCCATTTCACTTGCATTAAGTTTTGGGAAAGGAAGGGGAAAGGGGAACTGCGGGTTTTCTTTTAACCATTTGCACAGTGCCCTGAGTAATCACTGTCAAAACTCTTTCTACTTTGGGGCTTGGCTTGAGCTGGACCCTTCAAGCAAACAAGCTTGGTGTGGGGGCTAGCTTTGGCAACCACCAACTCTGACTCTCTCAGAAGGGATTCTGTCTAGAGCAGAAGGTGGGATAAACACATTTCACCTTGTGTATTACAGGCTTCCTCAGAAGCCCCTAGAGCCTTCAGCCTTCTCCAACTGAGCTGCCAGCCTCAGGCCAACCTGAATCCTACAAGGTCCACATCCAGCTGGGTGCTTATGTTCGGGGTGGCAGCTCCTACTCCACAGTGCGCTTTAAACAGAGAAAGTTCTACAGGTCTGGACAATTTTTCGCTGGATATAGGTGACTTAAAGCATTTACAGAACTGCTGGGAGAGGAGGGCAGAGAGAAGAACACACTCTCCAGCCCTCAGTACCTTGAAAAAAAAACCCTAAACCAGAAAAAAAATGGAGGAAAAAATATCTCTGCCCTGGAGTCTCTCTCTCTCTCTCTCTCTCTCTCTCTCTCTCTCTCTCTCTCTCTCTCTCTCTCTCTCTCTCTCTCTCTCTCTTCCCTAACTTCAGGAGAAGAGGAAACCTCAGAAGGTGTGGGGGGGGGGGGGGTAACGCGAATAAAATCTAAAAGAAGTTTGTAAAAGGCTGGTGGTGGACTACAGAAAGGCAACTTCTCTCAGAGGACCAGGAAGAAAACAGCCAGGGAGAGCGAAGCCTTCCATTTCCCTCCTGCGAATGAAAAACAAAGTTGCACATTTGGGGAGGGTATAGGACCAGCATTTTGTGGGACATCAGCTGCAGCCATGGCTACAGAGAGGGTGCTTTAGGCCATGGGCTCTGGGTGTTGGCTGCAAGGCCATCAAAGGCTCAAAGGAGCGATCTGATCCTCCTCAGCTAGCAGTGTCCGCCGCGCGCGCGGCTCCCACCCCGCCCAGCCTGCAGCCGCGACCCTGAGTCTAGCTCACACCTATCATTTGGAGCCATCTTCCTTCGCTCAGTCTTCCAAACATTCCGAACGTTTTTTGATTCCACTCGCCGCTACTTCTTATTGAGTTCTCCGCGGTCTCCCTGCAACTTGTCATAGCCTGTAATAAAATGCCCTTTCTGTCGGGAGTTAAAGTCCAGAGGGCAGCGGTTCTATTTGCAGCTGACAGCTGAGAAAAGGAGCCACGCCGGCCTAGCTTTTGTCTGTCTGGGGCTTTAACTCCTGCAGGGCCGGCTGCCGAGAACTAGCATCTCTAAAGCCCCTAGCACTCTAGGAGGCCTCTGGTAGGGGTGGCGTTCCTAGACACCCCAAGCCTGCATCTCTTGCCAGCATCAAGGCCCATCCCTCACCAAGGAGCTCGGTGGTGAGAAATGCTGGACCTATGTGAAGAAGCAATCCTCAAATAAAGGACCCTGATCACACTTTACTCTTTGGACAAAGTGAGCTTGAGGAAGAGAAATACTTTGTAGGGCAGGGAGGGAAGGGAAAAAGGATTTTAAGATACCCCACGGTCAACATCCCAGGAGTTTCACCCGGCTTAGTTATCAAATGCTTCATCTTTTTCCTCAGCCAAACTGTCCTATAAGTATTTCCATAACCCTGGCAATCAAAGTAGAAAGAATTATGCATGGTTTTCTGCGTCCCCCACCCCTCCCCCTCCACGCACATACGAACAGGTAAGGTGGACAGCGTTCTGAATCTCACCTGCTTGGGAAGTGCCCAGCCTCTGAGCTTGCATCCCCAGCTGACAGTGTGCTCCAAAGATACTTGGTGTGATGCCGGAGCTCTATTTTGGCTTCCCAGACTCCTGAGCAACACTAATGTGATGTATTTAGCAAGCTACATCACTTCTTACCTGCCCAACTCTTCCAGAAGGCACTATAAAATATTCTAAGTGAGGGTGTTGGTGGTACCTGAGTCTCCCAGACATTGTGCCCCTATCTTCAACCCTTGAGTGTAGGGAGTCAATGGTGGTGATACCACCTGGTTGGGGAGGCGAATTAGGAATTCAGGTCAGTGAGGGCAGCTGACTGGGAAAGGGGAAACAAGGCAGGGCTACTGAAACTACATTACTACTTTGTCTTTGAGACAAAGGAGATGCTAGCCATATTAGGAAATGATGTGACAGGCATTACCATATCATCAGCTCTTCTCCATTTATACATCTTCACTGTGATCCTAGAACTCCTTTTCTGAGTTCCCAAAGAGAGGAGGGTAGATGTGAGACAGTCTTCATCCAAGATAACAGCCCACCTTCCCCAGGATTTCCGGCTAGCCCTTATACCTTATCTAGTACACGTAAGTACATCTCTCACAGTGTGCATCTCACATACAATGTATATACGATATACTTGAGTACATCTCTCATGGGTGTCCCCAAGGAGATAGGCACCACCACCCCCATATCTGATTCCTGTGTGCCTCTCTCAGTTCACACACTACCCTCCTGTAGCACTGAGAAGCTACTAAGGCTTGAAATCAATACTGTCAACATGTGGGAAACCCGAGAGATCGACCAACTGAACTCTGCAGATGATTTCCTTCTAGAAGATGGAAAACTTTGTGCCCCAAACTGATAAAATAGAGAAACTGAACCGATTCTGTTTGAGAGTGGGGGCTCATACAATATTCCTCCACAGAGAGTCCATTGTGCACAGCTTGCAAAAAAGATATTTGAGCATTCTACAAAAGAAGTCAGTGGTGTGATGTAATGGGGAGATACAGTGGAGAAAAGTTTGTTATCTAGGAAAACTTATGCATGAGAGGTTTATTTTTAATCTCCTAAAGAAGAGAAAAAAATGAATCAATAGCAACACGGGAAAACACTTTACAGCACTCTACTACCTTGTCAGCCACGGTCCCCACTTCTCTCTGTTCACTTCTCAAGTTTGATCTGTGGGTCTCTAGCAAGACTCTTCACGCAAAACAAAAGTGATAGCTTGTCAGTTTTCTGCCTGCCTTGCCACCAGCTTTGTGAAGGTGGGTGCTTCTGTCCCTTTCCATCCTTAGAAAAAGGCCAGAATTTTCTCCTCTGCCCCTGCAGCCAACTTTTACAGAAATCACTGTTCATTTAAAATACTCATCAGAATACTCAGGTCGTATCTGACGATTTAGACAAGGATGTCCTCATTCTCCCAGTTAGCTGGTGGATTCTATTCAGAATGAAGCTGTTCAGGGACACATAAAAGTCAGTAAATTTCCTCATCTACAAAAGAAGATGATGCTTTCTGCCTTCTGCCTATTTCCACTCAAAAGTGAATAATGCCCCAGTTACCACCAGGCCTGACTTGATTTATCTTGGTTAATAGGATTAACGTGTCAGCCTCTCTCAAGAACTTCCAAGTGCATACCCAGAGTGTCACTGACGGGCTAGTGTCTTTTCTCCTCTCTGATGGGCATAATGACTCACCTACATGCAGAGGGTCTTTGTCCAGTGGGAGCAAGCAGATTATCTGTCTCCAGTGAAATAAGGCGTGTGGTGGCCTCCCTTGCCAAGACTCAAAGCCAGAAGCCAGTCACTACAAAATAATTGTGTCTCTACCTCACCAGCACACTGTCCCTGCTTCATTTGTCCCTTGACTGTAATTGAACGGTTGAAGAGCAGAAACGTAGACAAATTCCAGCTGTATGGAGATCTGTTTCTTCTTCCACTACCTCGGCCCATCATTAGATAGTTTCCCTTTCTGTGCAGGAGGTCAGAGTGTATAAATATAAATTGCATTTTGCATTACTTCTAGATGAGTGAAGCTGTCAAAGCAATAATATGAGCTTTCAGTCCCACATTCTACCACTTCTTTCCCATTTTTTTGGCCAGGAGGTCATGTGCAAATTGAACGTGACAACCCAGAAGACATGTCCAACAGACTCATATTGTTGCCCGTCTCAGCTGCCTGGCCTGTAACAACATTAAACCCACATTAGTCCCCAGTCTCTGCCAGGCAGGAAGCTCCCAAAGGCAGGGCCCAGGCTGCTCTGCAAGTTCATGTTAGTGGTGACTTATCATCTGCAAGTCACTGGCAGCAGCGACTAAAATATTTGCCACGTAAGATTTAGAAGGATGTTTCCCTCGCAAAGATAAAAATAGGAGAAATCACAAGGTGAAGTGTCAAAAGGGCCTTCAGTACTCAGATTCTCAAACACAGTACACACACACACACACACACACACACACACGGTGGGAGCAGTTAAGAGATATCCTTGACTCCATGGGAAAGTATGCGTGTTTTCAAGAATCTAACTGTAATGTGGTTGGACATCACTTTTGTGTTATCTCCTCAAGTAGAATGCCATTTTGAAAACCACCTGAAAATACCCATTGACTTTATCCTCTCACTAGCAAGTCTTGATAACGAAATCCAATTCCATAACCAAGACAAGTCTCAGTAGCTTATAAAACAGTCCTAAAATGGTGACTCTCCTCCTAACTGCACTATACTGACAGGACAGGAAAAGTTTTGATTTCGAGGACACTGGGAGAGTTGGAGGATCTGATCAGCAATTATCTGTCTGTGTGACCCATTCGTGTCTTGCCCATATTGCAGTTAAGAGAGAGCTGTTGTTCTCAGACAGGGTGTTTGATGGTTTCTAGGAAATGAGTAGCTGTTTTCATTCCTGTTCCAAATGGACAGGTGTCGACATCAGAATTGGCAACCTGGTTGGCAGACTCAGAGAACGGCCAACGGACAAATTGTTTATGCAGAATAAACTTCCATCTCTCCCATGATGACAGTGCATATGTGAGTACGGGTGGTAGGTAGGGAGGAGATATGGAGATGCTGGGGCAGAAAGATTGATTCAGGTCCACGAAGCATAAAGGGGCTTCAGCCTTTTGGCTCCAAGTGGTACCATGTGCAATGCACTTCTCCTGGACTTTAGTGTGCTTTTAATGCACTGAGGGAAAGTCACTTCACCTTCCATAAGATGCTCATATCAATCTCAACAAACAAAATTAATCGAGTCAAGGGTTTGTGCAGACATTGTTAAATGAGCCACATTGCCACACATCCTTTCTTTCTCAAAGAAAGTGTCCTTGTTTTTAATCCCCTTGAGTGAACTGGATGTGTTTATATGATGAGAACATGGGTACTGAGAAACACACCTGGGAATACCCAATTCCAAGATTTCCTTTGTCATCAATAGACACCATCATAGGCCATCACATGCTACCTAGGGTGACTACTGAATTTATGGAGGTATCCATGTCTCCTATCATTTGTACTGATAATTCTTGCAATCCTCTAATTTGTGCTGAATTTTGCTTCCTGGGTAATTCACAGTAGTTATATAATATCATACAGTATGATATTTGTGCATCAGTAAAATAATACTATACTACCCCAGGATCCAATGTCTTGCTCATTTTGGTTTGTTTTGGTTTTGCTTTGCTGTTTAGGATAGGGTCTGTGTAACACTAGCTAGTTTCAAACTCACTATGCAACTGAATCTGGCCCCGAACTCCTGGCCTTCCTGCCTCCACAGGCTGAGTACTAAGATTGAAGGTATGTGTATGGACCATTTTATTGCTGTGTGTAGCAGGTACATGTGTGTACTACATGTGTGCAGGTGTCCATAGAGGCCAGAGGAGGGCATCAGATTCCCCTGAAACTAGAGTTACAGATGGCTGTGAGCTGCCTTCTGGATGCTTGAAACCAAACTCAGGTCCTCTGCAAGAGCTCACTGTAGAGCCATCTCGCCAGCCCCTAATATACCCTTATTATCATGTTTTGCTATCACATAAATTATGGTTGTTTTAACTTGAAAAATGTTGGTAACAATATTGGAAACTCCATTGAACTGACTAAAGAACAGAAGGAGGCATGTGTTCACACACACATACACACACATATGTAAATACACATACCAACACAATCTGCATATAATTACAGACACTTTTTGTGGTGTGCAGAATTTAAATTACATTTATTTGTGTGTTCATGTGTAGTTCAGAAAACCACTTTGGGAGTTGGTTCTCTCTCCTTATAGCATGTAGATTTCCAGGAATCAAACAGGTTGTTTGATGTAGTCACCAGCCCTTTAACCCTCTGGACCATCTTGCAAGTACCTAACTATGGTTATTAAGAATGTCTAGCTGGAAAACCAGAACGGGGAAGTGGGAAGGGGTGGGTGGGAGGACAGGGGGAGAGAAGGGGGCTTACGGGACTTTCTGGGAGTGGGGGGGCTAGGAAAGGGGAAATCATTTGAAATGTAAATAAAAAATATATCGAATAAAAAAAAGAATGTCTAGCTGGGCACTATAGCACACACCTTTAATTCCAGCTCTTGGGGGGCATAGGAATGTGGGCTTCTTTGAGCTCCAAGTCAGCCTGGTCTATATAGTGAGTTTCAAAAGCACAGACTGGCCAGTGGTGATGCATACCTTTAATCTCAGCTCTTGAGAGGCAGGGTAGACAGATCTCTGGGGGTTTGAGGCCAGCTTACAGCTTGATCTACAGAGCAATTTTGAGGACAGCCAGAGCTACACACACACACACACACACACACACACACACACACACACACACACACACACACACACACCAGTCTCAAAAAGAAACAAAAAAATGTATAGATATTAAAAAATATAAAACATTAGTCTTTTTTTTCTTTTCTTTTTTTTTTTTTTTTTTTTTTTTTTTTTTTTTTTTTGGTTTTTTGAGACAGGGTTTCTCTGTGTAGCCCTGTCTGTCCTGGAACTCACTCTGTAGACCAGGCTGGCCTCGAACTCAGAAATCTGCCTGCCTCTGCCTCCCAAGTGCTGGGATTAAAGGTGTGTGCCACCACTGCCTGGCTACATTAGTCTTTTGATCACAAGTAGAATATAGGTCTTTTCCTTTATCCAAAGACTTTGATGGAGCTAACTCCTATATTTCAAAAAAAAATGTCCTATACTGCCTTGAATATACAACTTAACTTTCTAGTACAGGAATATCGATAGTTTTTAATTTATAAATGTATTCAGGGATTCTTGAAGTCATGTTTTACAGAAGAAGAGGATCTTCCTGGGGGCAGGTACAGTTATTGCTGCATTCATAACAGTCACAGCAAAGACATTGAAGGTGGTACCTCACTAATGTCATTCTCTTCCTCTGTGAAATGGAAGTATTGATGCCCAAAGTGTTGTTAAGAACAAAGAAGTTAGATAAACCACATAAAGCATCCATCCATTATGGTGAAGACACTGGGATTTGCTGGCCTAGCTCCAGATTCAGTGAGTGGTGCTATGTCAAAAAAAGGAGAGAATTGACAGAGAACACCCAAGTCTTCCCACTAGCCTCCACATGATGGGTGCACACACCACACTCATGTAACACACATACACACACACACAGGAACACACAAACGTCACATGCTCTGCCGACCCAAAACTGTGTCTTAGAATCTGAAGGAGAGTGCAGAGAGTCAGGGTATATTATTTACTCTCTGACGTTGCTGATTCATTTCTAGAAGCAGGGCTGACATTTCTAGCTGCACTTTTAAACTGAAGGATCATTTAGAGGCGTGCACTGAAGGAATGCTGAAGCGAGCAGCCTCCAGCACCTGCTAAGGTTTATGTCATCTGAAGAGATCACAGCACTTCTGGTGCTTGGAGAACTTCACGCTGAACCAACAACTCAATTTTGTGGGGAACTCTCCGGGACACTCCATATATGCTAAACAAAAGTTCATTTTGATAATAATGCCTCCTGGCTTAGTGAACTTCCCGGCAAGTCAGAGCTTATGGTTGTACTCTACTGTGGTGTGGATATGTGCCTTTCAGAGACACTTATGTTGAAGTTCTGGTGGCAGCTTGCTGTGAAGTTGAGAGATGCTCGGGCCCAGTGGGAGGAAGTCAGGTCAGGCTGCAGCTCTGTGTTTAAAACCAAACATCCATTAACCAATTAGGTGAAAACCAACTGTTCAAATAACTACTGATTGAATGGTGCGTGTGCGTGTGCGTGTGCGTGTGCGTGCACATGTGCATCTGTGTGTGTGTGTGTGTGTGTGAACATTGTCCCGTGGTATTTAAACCTTAGTTATATGAGTCCAAGAAAGCCAAAAGGAATGGACTTTGCTCCATTCTCCCCAAGCACAAATGTCTAATTCTATGACAGTAAATTGGATCCGGAGAACATTAACATGTAGGCAAAGAGAAGTCACTCCTCTCTCAGTCACCACTCAAGGCCCCAACAGCCAAGTGTCTGGCATTTGCCTGTCAGCTGCTATTCTGACCGTAGGGAGCAGCCCAGATGACAGCAACACAGATGGACATCCTGAATGATTAATGCGTCTCCCAGACCCAGTAGAGGGGACGCAGAAAATGGTGGCAGATAGGAGCTAGTCTCTTTGTGTGGTGCTCCTTCCAAGGTTGACGTGGAGAAGAACCAGGCAAAATTCCAGCTCTGTCCTTTGCTGGAAAATCTGATGGCAACCTTTCTTTTTCAAGACCCAGTTACCAAAACCTGGCTTTTCAGCGGAAGCTGTACCAGCTCCCCCTCACCCCCCCCACCCATCACAATGGTTGGCATTCCCTCTCTCTCCTCCCTCTCCCTCTCTCCTTTCTGTGTCTCTGTCTCTCTCTCATTTTCCTTTCTTCCTTTCTGCTGCCCTCTCTCCCTCGCTTTGTGAGATGATGTATCCTTCATATGCCCCTCTGCTCAAGCACAGACTCCATTCAGTGGCCTCTGAATGCTGACTAGACATCCAGGGCCAGCCTTCCAACGTGAGGAACAAAGGAAACCGTGTGATACTAGGAAGGGTAGGGGGCGTGGAGATGGGAAAAATCTCTGACCTCTTTGAGCACACCCACCACTTCCTACCCAAGTGGGCCATTCCTAAGCAAGGTGTTCCTAATGTAGCAGAAACACAGGACACAAAGAGTTCACCATTGGAAATAGGTCCCACATGAGCGCATAGCCTCGGGGCTTCCCCCACACTGGGGCCTCTTTCTTCTGTAGTGGTTTCCTTTGTCTTGTTTGGGTTCTGGATATTGAACTCGGGACCTTACACATGCTCAGCATGTATTCTACCACCGAGCCACACCCCCAGCCACATGGCTTTAATAGTCACAGCGTACTATGAATATGTAATAGAGACACTTACTTTTCTAAAATTGATTTGTTTTGAATAGGCAATAAAAACATGGAATAGGTAGAAAGGAGAGGGAAAGGTTCTGCTGGTCCTTCCTTTTCATTACTGCCTCTGCTTACCCACACTCTATTTCAAAAAGTTAATGAAGACTGAAGGGTTGTGCTGAGCATGTGTGAGAACATGCATGCGCGTATATGTATGTGTGTGTGTGTGTGTGTGTGTGTGTGTGTTCAGTTTTAGGTAGATAGAAAGCCTAAATGGGAAGGATTCAGAGGTCACGTTTTTCTCCTACCAGCTTCTCTTAATATGTATATTTTGCTTTGGTACAACGCATTTTATGATGGCCACATCATGATATGTGTGTGAGTGTGTGCCTGTTACAATACTTAAATATTATTTCAAACTGGTTATAGAAAAAAATTAAGTGACTGCAATTCAGCATAAACCTTTTTCCGCATTTAAATTCCTTTTCCAATACATAAACAATGTTCATTATATGCATAACAATCCACAACTTATTTTAATTTAGAAGTCCTAACATGTTAGAGCATATATATCACATGAAATTTTAAATATTTTTGGTATGGCATTGTGGTGGCTTAAGTAAGAATGCCCCCCCATAGACTCAAGTGTTTGAATGCGTGGCCTGTCATGAGTGGAGCTATTAGGAAGTGTGGTCTTGTCCTAGTAGATTTGGCCTTGTTGGAGGAAGTGTCTCACTGTTGGGGTGGCCTTTGAAGTCTCCAACGCTAAGCCTAGGCACACAGTTCTTTTCCTGTGACCTACATATTAAGTTGTGGAACTCTCAGCTCCTTCTCCTGCACACGGCCATGCTTCCCACCACGATGATAATGGAATAAACCTCTGAAAATACAAGCCAGCCTCAATTAAATGTTTTCCTTTGTAAGAGTTAGCATAGTCATGGTCTTTCTTCATAGTAATAGAAACCCTAAGACAGACGTGATATATTGTTGTTGAGAGGTTTTTTGTTTGTTTGTTTGTTTGTTTTGTTTTGTTTGGGTTTTTTGTTTTTGTTTGTTGTTTTGGTATTTTGAGACAGGGTTTGTCTGTGTAGTCCTGGATGTCCTGAAACTTGCTTTGTAGACCAGTCTGGCCTCAAACTCACGGAGATCCTATTGCCTCTGCTTTTCCAGTGCTGGGCTTAAAGGAGTGTGACTACCCTTGGAGAGAAATTTCTATAGCTTACGTTTGGATTCACTGACAGTGTAGTATAGTCTGTAGATGTTCACAGGCTGCAATGGCATGTATCTGCCATTACTGTAACATATAGAGTTCTTCCATCCCTCCCAGTATCCTGTGTTCTCTGCCTGTTTACCTGTCTCTCCCCATCAACCCATGGAAATAACTGACATTTTTCCTATCCCTATACTTTTGTCTTTTTGCATGAGAGTCTTACATTATGCTGCCTTTTCGGGTGGGCTTCTTTCACTTGGCGCCATGACTTTAAATTTCCTATGTCTGCTGATGGCTTGATGGCTCATCTCTTGATTGGTGAATAGCATCACCAATCAGAGTGTCCAGATTGACACAGTTTGTTCCCTCACCTGTGAAACACATTTTAATTGCATCCCTGTCTTAGCCATTAGGAACAATGTTACGGTATTGGCTACTTAGACAGTCATTGTGGCAAAATACATGATGGAAACTACTTGGAGGCAGGATTTATTCTGGTTTAGGGCTTCAGAGTGTTCAGCCCATTGAGGCGAGGGAGGAAAGTTTGGGTGGGTCATTTCTACCTCCAAGTCGTTGTGTTGGAGGCTGTTTCCACTAAGGTGGACCAGGAAGCAGAAGTGTAATTACTGAGGGTAAGTAAACCTTTCAAAGTTCACCCTTTAGTGACCTACTTCCGCTAGTTAAGCCCCACCCTGTAAAGGTTCTGTCTGTCATTGCCACCTCGATCTGTCACGCCAGTTTCAGATTGCACCTTTAGCAGGGGACAAGCATTTGTAACAGGAGCTCATTGGATACACTTCAAACTTAAACCATGACAGTTACTCTAAACCACAGAAGCATAAAGTTTTCCTGGAAGTGTAAGTTGTTCAAGGTGTCCAAGGTTATGACTGATAGAGCATGTGTTCATAGTGTATTCACGTGCCAAATTGTCTTCTGATCTAGTGCCTTTTGGCTTAAAGAAATGTAAGTGGGTGCTTCCTGAAGGCGGCAAACCAGACCTTGCCAATATCTCCTGGAACACTGAGACAAGAGCTGTTTGCCGTTGCAGAAATAAGGGATCACTTAAGGAAGTGACTTGATTGCCTACAGGAACTCTCCCTTAGCTTTGAAACCTACTAACCTGGTGACCTCTGGGGAGTTATAAAGAGTCCCATGTTAGGCTTTCTCAGCTGTAACTAGGCCTGGTAAGAGCACCCCAATATCAGGATCCCAAGAGTCACCTAAGAAGCCCCATACAGATCTTAGCACAACACTCAGTCTAAGTAAGTGCTCAATAAACATTAGATGCTTTAGTGTCTTATTACCTAATAATCCTCTTAAATCAAATAGCCGGCACATCTCTTAGGTATGCATTTGTGTGGCAATACATTCAGAAACACCGAAGACAGAATAATTAAATATGCTGAAAAAGTTTGATGGGGAAAACCAAAGCAGAAGGCAGGTAAGAAGAAGAAGAAGAAGAAGAAGAAGAAGAAGAAGAAGAAGAAGAAGAAGAAGAAGAAGAAGAAGAAGAAGAAGAAGAAGAAGAAGAAGAAGAAGAAGAAGAAGAGAAAGAAAAGAAAACCAGAAAGTAAGAATAAAAGTCAAGGAAAATTGCTTCCTCCTTTCGAGGTTTTGGTTCATGAAATAAACTTCCTTCTTGTACTCTGAGCCTTACTTGTCTATGCTTGGCTCAGAATCCTCTGGGCCAAAGCCTGAATTATGAAATACCATGCCGCTGGTGGCCTGCCAAAGCCTGCTCTGCAAGTACCCGGGTTGACTGGCATTCCCACATGTGAGTAGACTCCTCACCCTCAGGGCCTGAGTAAGGCTGGCACTGGTGCCGCTTCTCTCCTCAGACACCTCCTCAGGCAGGTGGGAGGAGATGAGTGTTAAGCAATCCACATGGCAATTTTGTTTTTTATTTCTTTGGGCAGTTCTTACATGATGATATAACGGAAGGCGCTGACAATGAGAGATGAATACACAGCAACTGTAGCTTCTGGTGATTAGATTTCTATTGGAAATTAACAAACAAAAGGCAAATTCTCTCCTGTGCATCCTAATTAATAATCTGTGGCTCTCTCTGCAGTGCTAATGCACCAGTGGGAACAGAACTATTCCAGTGTGTACCAGCTGATTTGTCATTGTAATATCAAATAACTAGTCTTCTTGTTTTACTTGTATGAGCAAGGTTTAAGTGTCATGAGGTCAGAACATATGGAAATTTTTTAACTAAGAGTCAACAATGAAACTTAATAGCTTAGGTGGGGTAAATGGCCGCAAGACAAGCAGACACTGGAGAAATCCTCAACCATTACCAAAGCACAAGACCAAAGCCATCTTTAGATCAAAATAAGTTTTGGGCAACTATAAGACTAAAACCTGTCAGCAGAGCTCATTATCTTCGCTCAGAATTACAGACAAACTAGTTTTGAAAGCTGCACCACACAAGTTGGGATGGCAACAGCCAGGTTCTAAAGCTGTCTAGCCCATGTCCTCTGCGAAGGAGACTAGAGGACGGAGGACTGCGAGGAACTGGGTTTGTCTTGTTCATCTCCTTCAACCCACAGGTGTAGCCACAATAGTTCCTGCTATGTAACTTGTAACGTGTTGTGAGGCTGGGCATGATTAATGTGTGCCTGAGATCCCAATGCATAAGAGACTGAGACAGGAAGATTCCTGCAAGTTCAAGGTCAACGTGAACAAAATAATGAGATCCAGGGTGTCCTAAGCTATAGAGTGAGGCCCTCAAAAGAAAGAAAGAAGAAAGAAAGAAAGAAAGAAAGAAAGAAAGAAAGAAAGAAAGAAAGAAAGAAAGAAAGAGAGAGAGAGAAAGAAAGAAAGAGAAAGAAAGAAAGAAAGAAAGAAAGAAAGAAAGAAAGAAACAAAGAAAGAAACAAAGAAAGAAACAAAGAAAGAAAGAAACAAAGAAAAAGAAAGAAAGAAAAAGAAAGAAAGAAGGGAGGAAGGGGAAGAGGAAATGAAGAACAAATGAAAAAAATGGAAAGATAAGCAAATCTCTCATTCTAAATTTGCATTAGATGTACAAGTGACTAAAGAAAGATTACTGTTTTTCTAAAATATTTTATATTGCCTGGTCCAGCCTGATGAGCCAGGGCACAGAACCCAGAATCAGACCCCTGAATTGAGCTCTGCCCCTCCCCAGCACTGCTCCTCTGAGTTACAATTTTCTTATGTAAAATAGAAGGTCTAGCAGGAATATGCCTTCCGTGTTTGCTGTATTGATTACCTAAGATAACAGTGCTTAGCAGAATCTCTTACCTACAGTAAATGTTCAGTCTGCTTTGGCATTGCAGTTTCTTATCTTTGTTGCTGTTATAAGTTGACTAGCTCCTTTATGGAATATTCCTCTACCTTGAAACAGGAAATGGCAGAAAAGAGGTCAATAACCAAGTTCAGGTGTAGACACTGGAACTGGGTATTTCAGCATTCTTTGATGTCACTAACTATGCTGGAGCATCCATTCAGTTCTGTGTTGTGAAACTCTCCATGGGAGACTCCATGAGGAGTTCTGGAGAATGTGTCAGCATGTGGGTAAACAGAATGTCCCTGCCTAGCAATCACATGACCTACACATGGAAAGTCCCAAAGGTAAGTTGTACAGTCAAATTTGCTGTCCTGTAAAATGCCCTTGCAAACAATATCACCAATGATATAACAACTGCTCAGCATAGAAGATTAGCTTCCAGCAGGGCAATGGTGGTGCACTCCTTTAAACTCAGCACTAGTGAGGCAGAGCCAGGTATATCTCTGTGAATTAGTTAAAGGCCAGCCTGATCTATAGAGGGAGTTATGAGAGAGAGAGAGAGAGAGAGAGAGAGAGAGAGCTCCTCTGAACATTTATCTGTTGGCGGTGACACGGTGAGAACTGGGGTACTCCTGTGGGGTCACACTTAGGCCTTGTGAGATCTGAGGTTCAAACTCAAGTAACCAAGCTTGGTACTTGCCGTTACCCAGTGAGCCATCTCAGCAGCCAAGATGAGCTTCTTCAAACATAAAAGAATTCTCAAGTTATCTGAAGCCTTGTGCTCGCTAAATTATATAGTATTGTAGTTTAATAAAAATAATATCAGTTTAAAATATTTTTAAATTCTTCTCTGAAACATCTTTGAAATGTCTAAGCATTATAACCTCCCTTGAATAAAAAAAAAAAGCACTGCTCCAAAAGTTCAGACTTTCTATTTTGCGTAAGCATGAAGGTATATCTGAGTGCAAAGTGAATGCATATCTGAATGGCATGTCTCACTTTGCATTCAGAATATGTATTTGCCACTGTATGGATGTGACTGAGCTATGACTACTTCATAACCTGACACAAGTCATCTGTTTCCTGAGCTTTGAATTGAATTGCTGAGCTAAGAAAAAGATGGTGACTGGCTGCAGGCCATTAAAAATCAATAGATTAAATTAAAATATATATTAAAAATTGAACCCAAAGTCTGCATAAGAACCCAGGACCTTATTATGATTCCCCCTACCAAGTTTTAGGTTATATGCTTCTTGTCTTTTTCATTCTTTCTCTCCATTTTAAAAAATGTATGTGTGTTTTCATATACATGTTTATGTGGCATGTGCACATGTGTTCACATGTATGTGAAGGTTGAAGATCAGGGCAGGATGACTTCTTCAATTGTTCTCCACATTTTTTGGAGACAGGGTCTCTCACTAAACCCTAAAGCTGGCTAGGGTATCTGGCCAATGACCTCCAAGGATCCACCCATTTCTGCCCTTCAACTGGATCCCACTGGGTATTCCAGGTAAGCCTTCAGTCTGCTGTTGCGGACTTCTCAGAGTTAGGATTGCAGGCCAGTGCCATCATGCCAGAGTAAGAGAATATATTCCTACATTTAAATAGAGACAACATATATGTTTCAATACCTTTTTGTTAGGCCAAACCAAAAAGAACATGCACCAAAGTTTCAACCAAAATGGTTAATCCCATCAACAGATAAGCCTATGAAAGTGTGAAGGTGAATGGTTGAACTGATCCTGAAGGATTTAGAATGCTTTGGGAGGAGGGTGTGGCTCACACTGCTGCATTCCTTGTGGATAGTGAGTCAGACCTCAGCCAGGCACATCTCAGCCTGACCCTGCAGAGGCATTTTCCAACAGAAGTTTCTTTCCTACTGGAAACCGCAGCAGGAGTGGGGCTTTTACTTCTAGCACAATAGGAGCTTGAAATTAATTTTCTGAACCAATAGGACAATAGGTAGAAGAAATATGAGCAACCTCTAAGTCCCCCTTATTGTGAAAAAAAATGACTCAGTGGGGTGTGGGGATCTCAAATTGCCTACGATTTTATTTGTATGTGTTTGATTACTCCCAAATAAAATAAATAAAAATAAACAAAACACACCAAAAAGGGGGTGCATGGGTGGGGACAGAAAGGGAAGAAAGAAGTTGGTTTTGTTGTTGTTGTTATTGTTGATAGCTGGTATTAAAAGTGTTAAGTGTCTGAGCCAGGGGTGGTATCACAAACATATGATTACAGCCTTGGGGTGTGTCGGGGTAAGGTGCCCATTCAAGCCCAGCCCATGCTACAGCATAAAACCAAGGACTAGGAACTTAACCTTTACGGCAGAACTCTTGCCTAGTGTGCACAAGGCATTGGGCTGAACTCCCAGTACTTAAAACAAAAGCATTAAGCATCTGGAAAGCGTTTTCTGTGGCATCTCGAAGCCATGAGTGTTGATGCTGAAAACTTGTAGGTTTGCCTTGGTGAACTGCACGCCTGTGGAGTCAGCTTTGCCAGTTCACAGGCACAACCATCTCTACTGCTTACAGTCAGCCTTCACTGACTGCCTTGTCAGTTTTAGGTCTTTGCTAAGGAAGGAGGATACAGATTCAGATATTTCACATAATCCGGAATTCATTGATACATAATGACTCAGGATCATGTGCAAACTCATTCTGTAATAAAGGGTGACCTTCCACTCCTTAACCTCAGCTTCCGCCTCTCAAGGCATTAGAGGTATGTACTCCCTTGACTATTCTTTGCAGCCCTGGGGATGGAACGCAGGGTTCTGTGCAGCCTGCAGGAGAACTTCAACAACTGAACCACCTGAATTTTAAACCTGCTCTTTGAGGTTCTATTCTAAAGCTACATCAAAAGAATTTTGTTTAATAATTTCCACTCTAACTAATCATTAGATTTAGGAATAAGTACACTATCTCTGTCCCAGCCTCCTCACTTCCTGTGATGGGGATCAATCATAGAGCCTCATACAAGTAGGACAAATACTCTACTACTATCAATGCACAGCATGGCAGCTCTTCATGGCTTTCTGAGTAGGGGCGGGGGCATTGTCTGTTCTAGCTTTGAAGCATACACTGATTCTCAAAGATTTAACAGCCTTGCTGGAGAACTTTCCACCTTCAGCCTTGCTCTTCAGGCTTCCTGGACTTCCTTCCCAGAAACCATTCTGTGTTCTCCCTCTCCCTCTCCCTCTCCCTCTCCCTCTCCCTCTCCCTCTCCCTCTCCCTCTCCCTCTCCCTCTCCCTCTCCCTCTCCCTCTCCCTCTCCCTCTCCCTCTCCCTCTCCCTCTCCCTCTCCCTCTCTCTCTCTCTCCTAGGCTGACACCAAGCACATTTGCTTTTTTGTTTGCCTGGTCCTACGTCTTTGCCTTATTTATCCATGAGTCCTCTTGCCTCGCCTAATATGTAAACATAGTAGCTATTGTGTCATCTTTCCTTAAAGTAGAAGGTAGACAGGGTTGAAGGAAAGAAGAAAAGGGGAGTAACAAAGACATGAAAGAGGAAGTGACGCTCTAGACCCACTTTCTAGCTATCTTCTCCCTAACACTGCGTCTTCCTTCTCTCCTCTTTCTTTCTCATTGTCTTCACAATTAACAAATGAATAATAATTTTAAAAACTAGCACGTAACCCTGCCTCAATATACACCCTCAATTTGATCCACATTTCTGCTTTTGCTTGTTATATGAGAATGTATACATTTTGCTTCTGTTATTCTACACCCTGACTCCACAAAGTTCCATGTATTTCCAAGCTCCATTGTCTCAACAAACAGAAAGAACCGGGATTTCAGCATATACATGTCAAATAATGATGAAATAGGTTTTATCAAAACACAACTTTTATTGAAGGTTTAAAATATTACAAAAGTTTTCTCGGGTAAACAAATGGTTCATCTTGATACTGACATTGTAAAACTAATGAAAGAACAATAGCAAGAATGATATTATTTGAGGGCAAAAAGAGAAGAGACTTATTTGGGAAATTCTGTTGAAAACAGAGTCCTTGGATGACTACATGTTTTGTTTGTATTTTGCTTCATTAGTAGCAATGCCTGAGGCATCTATTTCATAAGATAGAAAACCATTCTATTTAATTATAAAGAAGGTTTATTACTCTCCTCACGGAATGTAAAAATTAAAATCAAGATAATCCCAAGATCCCTGGCTGTATTTCCCAAACACATTTCCTGAAAGATGCTATGAATTCAGCTCAGCCTTTACGTGTTTGCCTGGCTCTGCTCAGCCGGTGGCTTCTGCATTTGCGCCACACACATACAAACCGTAAGGTATTTAATGCTATAAGGGGTCCTCTCACACTGTATATGAGGAATAAAGCAGATGTTTTCTTTTTTTTTTAAATAGGGTTTCTCTGTGTAGATCTAGCTTTCCTGGGACTCTCTCTGCAGACCAAGCTGGTCTCAATCCCAGAGATCTACCTGCCTTTACCTCCCAAGTGCTGGGCTTTAAGGTGTATACCACCACACCTGGCTAAGAATGAAGTAGAGTTTTTAAAAAAAAAATACTTTCAAAGAAAATTCCCTTTGCATTTAATGAATTTCCTCATTTTTATAGAGATATTTTCCTTTGTTTTCCGTGAAAAGGATGTGAACAAGGAAGATCTCACTCCAAGAGCATTCTGGGGGAAGCGATGCTTGTCCATTTAAATTGTTGTCTTCATTCTTTGCTCAAACAATGCTCTTCAAGATGAGCCATAGAGAGATCTCTGTGGGAAGAGATGCTTGCTATGCAAAAAGAATGACTGACCTCCAACTCCAGAACCCAATTGGAAGGAGGAAACCTACCCCTATCCAATTTTCTCCTGAACCAAACATACAGGTACATACACGGTAATAACAGTAAGTTAATTTAAAGATACAAGATCCATGTAGTGCAGGGATGACTGATTTCAGAACAGGGCAAGGACATGAATGGCACAGAGATATGATCACGATGGGAGTTTTTCAAAGTTAGAATGACTAAGTCCAGACTACACAGTATGAGAGATTTACTTAGGCATTAAAGATATGTACTAGGCAATAAAACTGATAGATTCTACTGTCTCTCCTTCCATGAGAGACCAGGTTGTTAGGAGACACTAATGCTAAGGAAATTTAAAGCAAGTTATAGAAAATACCTCTTCACCTGCTGGAATTCTTGCTGAGGAATTTGCAGTCATGGGCAGCTGTAAAATCAATCACTGAGTTGGATTTTTCAGATGGGGCAGGAAGATGTATGATCCATTCCTGTGGCTAATTGAGGAGGAGAGAGTCAATCAATTCGCTTGCCTCTAGGAGATCACAGTTGATTATAAGTAGGTCAGCAAAGGGATGCCTCCCATACTTGAGCAGGATAATAAAAGACTGTTTATCCATGCTTACAAGTCCTAGAAGAACAGTGGACATAGGATATGAAAACCAAATGACTGGCTCTGAGGTCGCAAATATTACTTGACAGGAACAACAACAAAAAAGTTAAATACCAAAAGCTCAATTCTAAGGATTAATGATTTTTCTAAAATATTTGTTTTGCAGTATAAACATCCTCTGGTAATATAGATAAGATGTGATATTTTGTTGTGTTTTGTGTTTTTGCCTCAGGATTGATCCCAGGGTCTTGTGCTTACAAGACAAGCCCTCACCCGCTGAGCCACGTCCCAAGCCCTGATTTGCATTTCTCCAATCTGATTCTCTGGCCATCGTTGTTGAAGTACACCCGACAAATATGAAAACAGTTAATACGTATGACATATTTCTCCTGAGGGAGTATACAGTCTGCTTGAAAGGCTGCAAGTGCAATACAGATGTTATTAGGAAGCCAACGTTAATTTTGAGGTTGTCATATTGAATGTCAGTAAAAAAGCCCTCTATAAAGTTATCAAGATTTGGGATTCAGCCTTTTTTTTTTTTTGGTTGGTTTATTTGGTTTGGTTTTGGAGGACAGGGTTTCTCTGTGTAGCCCCGGTTGTCCTGGAACTTGCTCTGTAGACCAGGCTGGCCCATCACAGACATCCACCTGCCTCTGCCTCCTGAGTGCTGGGATTAGATATACACTGCAATGCCCAACTGGATTCAGTCCTTTTTTTTTAAAGACATTATCTTGTTTAGCTCCTTCTCACTTTTCCCTTCCGTGAAAAGGAAATGCAGCTTGAAGGACTTCAATGCCCACTATTATAGATGGGTCAGAAGCAGTATTGTAACTTAGGCATGCTCCCAATGAACTTCTGAGAGAGCAGCAAAGACTGTGTTTATGCATGGGGTAAAAATACTGTAAATAATATACAGAGAAGAGAAACTTTACCAATACAGTACAATAAAGTCCTTAATACGTTATGGTAAAATCTAGTCTTAGAATAAAATCTAAAAAACATAATAGTTCTGAAAAGGCAAAGGTATCAGCTCTTGAGAACCAGGACATGTTACTGACTCTAAGGGACAATGGCATGTCCAGTTTTATCATGGGCAGTAAAGAAAAAGTCAAAGTAGAGATAGAAGGAGTCTGGAAGCACCTCAAAGCAAACTCTGTGGACCCATAATTTGGAGCTTAAGATCATCTTTCTCTCGGCATACAGCATATACCTATAATCTCATTACTCAAGAGGGTGAGACAGGATTGCCACAAGTTTGAAGCCAGCCTGTGCTACATTACCATCTAACAGACCAGCCAGGGCTACAAAAACAAGACTCTGTCTCAAAACCCAGATAAATAAATTCTTGTTTTATAAGACGTATTTAAACATCGTCTAGATTATCTCCACAAAAAGGAAATTAATACTAATAGATGTGTATGTATGTGTGTGTGTCTGTGTACTTACATGTGTGTATGATTTGGTTGTGTGTGGTGTGTTTATATGTAATGTGTATGGTGTGTGTATGTGTGGTATATGCATGTGTAATGCATATAGTGTGTGTATGTGTGGTGTGTATATGAGTGGCATGTGGTATGCATGTGTGTGTATGTGTGTATGTGTGAGTACTTACATGTGTGTATGATTTGGTTGTGTGTGGTGTGTATATGTGTGATGCATATAATGTGTGTATTGGGGTGTGCGCATAAGTGACGTGTGGTGTGCATGTGTGTGTGTGTATGTGTGTGTGTATGTGTACTTGTTTGTGTGTGTGGTGTAGGAGTAGGAGGTGTACTTGTGCATACTGATAGGTTTGTTATGGCCAGTATGTTCTCAAGCCAGGCATCAGTATGAGGTTCCTTCCTTGATTATTTGTCCGCTTTATTTTGGTTCTGTCATTGCATCTGGAGCCCACCATTTCAGCTTGACTGGCTTGTTAACAAACCCCTAAGATCTACCTAACCTATCTGGCAGGCACTGGGTTTACAGACATATGGCACTATGCCCAATTTGTATGTGGGTGCTAGCAATCCAAACCAAAGTCTTCCTGCTCATACAGCAAGCATTTTACTCCCTGAACCATCTCCCTGGCTCTAATAGTGTCAGATCTCTCAGTGCTAGGACTGTTTATATTTGGCATCATACTGTGTAGAAAATTCTAGAGGGCATTCCATCACGGAAGACTCCTAGATGCTTCAGACCTTTGTGGAGAAGGCAATCTGGAGCCAGAGTACCATGAATGTGTTGTGTTGTGCTCTACCTCCCATTAGCTTGGTTTCCCTGGGAAGGGAGAGGACAGCAGCCATTTTATTCATCAAGCATGCATACATTCATCTTTAACATGAACAGGGCCACATCTTCTACATCATAGGGCCATTGTAAGTTTACATGACTGGAAAGCAGCTGTCACTGTGCCCAACACATAATAGGTTCTCATTCTTGTTATTTGTATTCAGTCTCCAGAAAGCCTAGTTGTTCAAGAGGGAAAGTGGCAGTAGAGGGACAGCAGATTTTATGGATTTGAGCTTAGGAGTCAGAGGTTGTCATTGTGTTTGACTCTCAATCTGACTCCAACCACTTCTTACATCCCGTGCCTGACAGATTTGCCCCTGCAGAATCCATTCCATGACCCAGATGACTTCATTCCCTCCATTTGTTCTAGAATCCTCCTTAGGCCTGGGGTAATTGCCTCTTCTCTTTCTGCACCAAGTCCTGAACTGGATAGAGTCATCCCTCTGCTTAGTAATCAGTATCTTTAAGGAGAACTCCCCAAATCTTGGCTAGACACTTCCTCTACTTCTACTAACAGTGACCTTACTTTCATCTGTCATCTTTGGTTGTCTTTTCTGTACCTGCTGCTAGACTATAAGCTGCCATGTCTGAAAGCTGGCCTTGTTCTTGCACTGAACTCTATTTCTGTGATGTTCGGTGGTCCTGCATAAATGAAAGTAGCAATGGGTCACCAGGACAGACTTTGCCTCTTAGGAACATGCATTTCCTCTTCATCTGCCTTTACTCTACAAGGCCTCTTGCTGACCAGAGTCTAATCCAATGAAGCTGATGCCTTGACCATTACATTCAAAGTTAGCATTATAAAAAGCACCAAAATCGGATGTGTACAGAAATAACTGGTCTCTCTTTCTTGTGAAATCAAAACTGAGAAAATCTAATTGTAGTATGATTTGGGAAAAGTTCAAAGCAAGGCAAAAGCAAGAAAAATTATTTGCATAGAGTTTCTTTAGTACATAAAGACAAATTCCAATAAACTCGTATAAGTTTTTATACCTGTTTAAATTTAATTAATCAAGCCTCAGAATTTCTATTTGTCTTGTAGAATGATCAAAATAGTCTTGATCTTCTAATCAGGAGAGTGCATGTAGTAAATACTTGGATTTGAGGCAGATGATCAGAATGAAGTAAAACACAATTAGAAGGTAAGGTGGTGAGGTAAGCAGGCCCCACGAGGCAGCCTAGCCTCCCATGGCGCCCAGGCTTGAAAGATGTGGCTGGCAGAATCAGAAGCATGGTACAATCCAGTACAATTCAGTACAATCCAGTGAGTCAGCCCTTTATTTCTCTTTGGCAATACAAGTTGGGTCTGGATTTCCAGATACATGATAATAACAGGAACAATAACTGGCCTATGTAAAGCAAAGGCAGCGATCAGAGCCACGGACGAGCACCTGCCCAGCATTATTTCACTTAACCATGTAGACTCTCATGAGCTACGGAATGCTCCAACAGTGTAGACAAGTAACCTGAGGTTAGATAAGAAATCTGGCCAAGGTTGCATGGCGAACAGTCAACCGTGCCTGGCTTCAAGCTCTTCCTCAATGATTTGATTGCAAAGTTTTTCTGTTAGCTCCTAGTTAACCCTACTGGCCTTACACAAAATAAGATACTGATGAGCTTTGAGGAAAACTGGAGATTTGAATCTAGAGACCAACTTTAGTTATTGCTTATACCAGCTTGAGTAAGTCATCTCATTTCTCCAAATCTCTAGTCTGCCATCTAGCCTAGCATATGAGAAGATAATATTATCTGCCCTTCCAAAGCCTCCAAGATAATTAAGTGATATAGCTCATGTACAAGAAGTTAGGAAATAGGAATGTGCTACATAAATATCAGCTAATAAGATTTATTTAGAAGCACAGCCTCTTGTTGGCATTATATGATCATAGTTGTTATTTGTGATAATATCACCTTAATTTCCTCTTAAATGCCATCACCTCCTTTTTTTTTCCATTCTCAATCCTTAAAATTTAAAAGACTTTACTGTATCTAACTTTTGGCAAATGACTGAAGCTAAATCAGTCAAAATGAGTGTTGTTTGTTTGTTTTTCAAGTCTGGATATGTAATGTAATCAAGTTCTACAGATGCAAACAGTGGACTGTCTGAGGCAGCTATTGGGAAAGAGCTTTAAAAGGGAAGACAGAATGTTTGAGATGCTGGTAGACGTCTCCACTGACAGGTGAAAGGAATCTACTTGGCAATAAGTTAGCCCAGAAGGACCAGGTGAAGAGGAAGAGTTTCCTAGTATCATCATCAACCCATTCAGATCTTCTCCTGGGCCTTTTAACCACATAACTAGTCTGTTCTCCTTTAAAAAAAAATATTCATTTATTTATTATATGTAAGTACACTGTAACTGTCTTCAGACACACCAGAAGAGGGCATCAGATCTCATCACAGATGGTTGTGAGCCACCATGTGGTTGCTGGGATTTGAACTCAGGACCATCTGGAAGAGCAGTCAGTGCTTTTAACCACTGAGCCATCTCTCCAGCCCCCCTCCTTCTCCTTTTTATTGTACCAGTCCCTACTGAGGTTCCATTTCTTGCAACCGAAATTAGTCTTGCTCCTTTAACGAAGATTTCCAGATATAGCAATCAATGCTCCATATAGTATGTGCATCATCTGTTGGGGTGGGGCCTCAGTGGCTGCCCAGATTCAGGAAACAGAAATAGTAAAATTTTAAGAGTTGCTTCCTTTTCCATCTCCCCCTTGGTTATTCCAAAATGTTGAAAATTAATGACAGAACTCACCAGAAAGCACACAGGGTAGGACAGAAACTTTTCCAGTGGCTAGTTTTTGGTACAGTCTTTAACTATATCTCACAAACAAAGGCGATCAAAACGTTTATTGCATTTTAAAGACAATCCAAACACTGGAGAGGATTAGTTAGGTGTCGATTAGCACCTTGGAGATATTAACAGGGATTTTATTCTTATCAATGTTAAAATATAAAGAGACTGGTGAGATGGGCTCCTTGCTTGTTACATGAGCATGAGGACCTCACTTTAGCTTGCCGCCCATGTACAAACTGGGCTTGGCATCAAGCTGTGGGGCAGAGACAGAAAGATGCTGAGGACTTGCTGGCCAGCCAGTCTAGAATGTAGCCTGAGCCACATAGTGAGATCCCTCAACTCAGATGAATGTCAACAACAAAAAGGAGTCAGATAGCCATACTCACCTCTACCTCAGGAAAGTGCTAATTACCCCTCTCACATTGGAAATCTATGGTCTCTGGAAAAAGAAGAACATGATTAGCCTACGCCTTGGGATCTGGTTCGAGTGTCATCCTTAACTGGCTGTGTAAGCTTGGCATGTCACATCATTTCCCTATGTATCTGTAAAATTAAGATAATGACACTGATTTTGTGTCACTCAGATAAATCATGCACAGAACTCAGGAAAGACATTTGAAAGTGCTTTGAGAAATTCAAGGCTCTAGGTATCTGAAAGATATTGTTACTATGACTACCCATTAGCAGTAATGCCAAACATTCACATTCGCTTGTGTATGAGAAACTTCTCACTTCACGGCATTGGAGGAGATGACCTAGAAGTCACTGTAAGGGGATGATTCCTTTATTTATGCTTAATGCCATGTATTATATAGCTTTGCAATATTTCTGAGCTATCATTCCCATGAAGAAACAAGCTAATGCCTGTCAAACAATGAAGCAATACTTTGTAGCAGGAGACCCAGATTCTACACCTGGCTCTGCCTCAGTTTATTTCATACCCTGTATTCCAGTTTTTTTTTTTTTTAGGCCTCAGTTTTCTTATCTACCCAATGCTGATGACATCATGTGATGTGGAACATAGTGGCCACCTCTGATACTCATAAACAGGTAGGTCACCTACCTTTCTAGACAGACAACTGACTCTCTTTCTCAGGCCATTTAAGTTTATGATTAACCAGACAGCAGTCCAAGTCAACAGGACATACTCATATGTCACCACTGAAGAGAGAGTTTTCTTCCCTTGCTAGGAACTAGAGGACATTGCTAATATGAAATGATCTAGTCACTGGAGACAGTCTCCTTTTCCTCGGCTCCCTGAGGGTGTGTGGATCAGAGTCACCCTGCAGACCCAAAATTAATATGTGTTGTGCATGAGAACAATCCTGTGTTGTGATAAGTCATAGACATTTTAATGTTTCATTCCTAGGAATATCTTGAGCATGTCAGCTATAAAACTGACATTCCCTCTACTTCCTTGGTCAGCGATATTTACTGAACACAACATCTGGGTTTTAACCTTTATCGGCAGAGAGGCTTAAAGTGAGAGACTCATAAATATCCCATCCACAAAAGCATGGCAGATGCTCAATTAAACTCACAAGTATTTCATAACTGAAGACACTGATTCACTGACAAATAGAGGCAACAATAAATATTTGTCAACTGAGTTAACTTTTAATAATTAAAGACATCTTGCCCCAGAAAACTCTTTTGTGAAGCCACTTTTAAAGAGGCTATCAAAATAGAGAAAATTATGGAAGGATATAACTCAAACCTTGTACTTGTGCATCTTAATTCAAATGTCAACAAATGTTTAGTAAGTGCCTTTTGTAATCAATGCCAGGTAGCATATGAGTTCCTTCCTAGGGGTTTACTAGTTATCTGTTCCTGCCACAAATTAACCAGAAACATAGTTAAGTTCAAACAATGGGCATTTTATTCCCCCATAATTTTTAAAGGTCAAAAATGTACAGTCAATGTTCCTGAGTGGTCTCTTTTTAAAGTCTCTCCTGAGGCTGTCAGCAAGCTGTTGTGTAGAGTTGGCATGATTTTAAGTCTTAATGAAGATGTAGAATCTGCTTTAAAGTTCACTCTCTCAGTTGGTGGGCCATCAGTTCCTTGCTAGCCACAGATGATGCACAAGTTGCTCGCTCCTTAAGTCTTCCCTTAAGGCATCCCCAAGCCAGTGATGCAAGAGAGAGACAGAGACAGAGACACACACAAGGAATCCCCCAACATAGATGCCACAGCTGAATTTTTAGTCTCTGGAGTCATGCAAACCACTTCCAGAAATTAGATAACCCTTCTTAAGGGGTGGACAAATCAGAGAATTCATGGAAATGATTTTAAAACTACAAGGGGGGCTGAATAGAAAGACACAAAATGTTAACATAGTCTTCATTCATATTCCATATTTTTGCTAATATTAATCAGCATGTGTTGTTTTGAAACTCGACTTTTTTTGTCCATAGACAATATATATTGTTATACGCTTGAAATAGGATGAGAATGAGTTCGACATAGACCAAGGATAAATCTGCTCTCTCACGGCCCTTCTAGAAGAAACCAGAAAGCATCAATGCCTCATGAAGATGCTGCCAATCTTTCCAAGAGAGCTGTTCTTTTCCGTTCACGTGTCAGCACACTGCACATATGCAGAATTCTAGTAGGGGTGGGTAGATCAGTGCCTCAAAGATACTAAGGAAAATTAAAATGTCTCGGAATCTTAATTTCACATTTTGTTTCCTTATGGGGGACAGTAGGTGCATGCCACAGTACCTATGTAGATCAGAAGACAATTAATATGAATTGGCTCTTTGCTTCCACTATGTGGTCCCAGGACTGAAGTCAGCATGTCAACCTTGTCAAGCTTGATGGCAACTACCTTACCCACTGCTCCGTCACAGCAGCCCAGAGAAACTTAAGATCACTGGAGAACCCGGAAACTTCCACTAAAAATATACTTTCCAGTGAATATTAACTCCCCAGTTTATTTAACTTCTAGTGGCCTAACTCTATTTTGATCTGCTGAACTATCTAGTAGACTCAACTCTTCACCATTGTCCTTCACCTCCTGTAATGAATTCTGAAGCAGAAATTCCATCTGTCACTTTAGAGGATGCAGCATCTCATCTCCGAATTGAAATCAAGTTCAACAGCCGAAGTACCACTTCATCATGAGCAGTGTGGGAAGCTGCAAATCAGTTAAACTCCCCTTGCATCCAGAAGAACCTGAGAATTGCACCCACAATGACTTTACAAGAAGGGGTGAGGGCTCATGGTTCTCAGCAGTGACAGAGGGGTCAGGTCAGGGTTCAGTGGGAGTCAGGGCCTCCTCCTCATTTGTAACACTGCACTGCCACTGCCACACCAACACTGTAATATTCCTCCTCGTTACTCTAGTTACTCTATTTAAATCTAAGAAGGAAACCACATGCAGGTTTCTGAAGAGCTTCGTGTGGCTAAGAAAGCCTGGGGTTGGAATGCAGCCCCGTAATCCCCTCACAGGGGTGGAGAGGAAACAAATCCAGAGAGGACTCCAAATGCCACCAAGACCCCTTCCAGCTAAATTTTGCATTTCAGGTTTTTTTTCTTCTTCTTCTTTAAAACCTCTACTGGCTACACATCTGAGAAGGCTTAAGAACATAATCTATTCCATATAAGGTTCCCAGTAATTTATGCTTACTAAATTGGCAACATAGGAAGAATTTTTTTCATTGACTACCACGGAAGATTATTAAAGACGGTCTTGCACAAGTAAAGCCTGCTTGAAGCAGCCATACGAGTCACATAAGGAAATCGCCTGGCATCTTAGGTTTGAATGAAAATCATTTTTTAACTTTAGAATTTATAAATTGATAATGTAATTTTTTTAAACAATTGTCCCTTCATACATAACCCTTTTCTACATAGTCGAGTTCAGGGATACACTTCATATTCCCCAGACAGAGTAAATACAAGAAAATCTTTTCTCTATAACTCACTCTATTTCTGTATTTTTTTTTCAATTTCAGATTTATACCAAGATAATAGCTCAGTGCCCTGCAATGCTTGCTTTCTGACAGGTAAATATTAACTATTTGCTCTCAGCTTTGCCTTTCTCAGCAAGAGATAGAATTAGTACCAGCTATTTCGTTGTTTTGCCTTTAGATGAAAAACAGATTGGATCTATGTGTACAAGGTCAAACCTATGCTTGCAAAGTAGGAACTTGGCTCCATTATTTAAACAGGAAATCTCGAACATTTAGATATTTATAGTTTATACTCAATGATTAATGCATTTTTAAATTTCCCTCCTGGTTTTTTTGCATCCAGAAAATATAATCCAGGGTCAAAGAACATTATATGTAATTATTAAATAACAAAGTCATATATTTTCCTTTCCTGTTGTCTAGTAGGACTCTATGCATTGATAATACCAAACTGACAAATTTGTTGAAGTAATCATTAGGATTCCTTGCTCATTTCTGTGAGGGCAGATTTCTCCAAGCTAGTAGGGGGAAAATAACACTATTGGCTTTGTATGACTATAACAGATACCTGAAATAATCAATCTATAAAGAGAAAACGTTAGCTGGGTTCACAGTTTTGAAGTTTATAGTTATCAGTGGTCCCTATTGCTTTGGAGCCCTTAGTGGTGCTGTCCCGTGGAGGGAGACTATTGACAGAACATATCCCAGGTCCAAGAAGGAAAATAGCCAGGATGGGGACTGAGGCCAGCATCCCCCTTAGGGGTATGCCCCAGTGACTTAGGACTTGCTCCTAAATCCATTCTCTTAATGATTCTGCTACTGGAACAGGGTGTATTAATGCTGGGAGACTTTGGAGGGTACTTGAGATAGAACCACAGGAAGTTCATATCAGAACCATAAAAGTAAAGTCAGTCCACGTGGCAAAGCCTATATGGACAAGAGAGTTGGGGTAAAATGATCTGCTGGATGTATGTATGCCCGTGTCATCTACTTCCACCTGAATCTCTTAGAATAGGCTACGTAGAACTATATTGTAGTATTGATAGCCAGAGTTTGATTCTGTCCTGTGAGAGCTCCTAAGTCTCACAATTTTGCCTGTCTTTGAGTCATGTGTGAGTGGCTAGATATTCATACATTTCCTCAATCATCCAGATACCAAGACGCAGGCAAGTACCTGGATGATGATTATTAAGACTACACAGACTTTTCAACTTAAAACGAACAAAAGCCAGAAATTTCTTTATTGAAAATTTCAACTGTTCCCTAGAGCTGTGAACACCAGAAGGCACACTGTCCCCCCCCCAAAAAAAATTACCCTGCTTCTCTCCTGAAGCCCTTTGCAATGTGAGTTCTTAAAACTCTTAAAAAGCCCCATGAGAGATGAGGCGGTGTAGGAAATTTTAAAGGAGGATAGTGTCTACAGAAGAATAAGAAGATCTCTTGCCACTAAGCCAGTGGGAATTTGAATTTACTCCAAGCCAGCCAGCCAGTAGAGTAACTAAACATAAGGTAGAATTCAGAGGAAGCTGATCATGTTTTGATTTAATTTAATGCTTTTCTCTATGCTTGTTTCTGAGCTCTAATTGATGCCTGTGTTAGAAAATGTTAACACGGGCAGTGTTATAAAACAAAGGGCATTAATGCATCTTAGGTACATGGGTCTTCCCCTGCATCAATCTCGCCCTCTGCCCATGACACTGGCCACAAGACATTAGCTCTGAAGAATCTAGGTTATTGCCATTTTCTAGGCCATTCAAAGTCATAAGGAAACTATGTGAGAAAAAAAAGTCTTCTTCCACTCACTTTTTATCTCAACTAAGAAAGTGTCTTCGACGTTGCCAAGGCTATACATAAAGTGATAGACATATACAAGATCAGACTGTGGTCTTGTGAGGTTTTAGAGATACCAGTATGGAAACCATGGTTGAACTCTGACACTGAGCTAAGGCCTGACTCCAGCCACAGATCAGAAGGCCTGGATTTGACATGAGTTACTTGGAAGTGCTTGTCCTAGGTGAGGTCAAGTGTACAGTTCAATGTTTCTACTCAGACTCTTCCATTCCTCCATGCTGGCCCCACCATAAATAATAACCAGTTGACAATGACTATTTTATGCAATTGTAATTACAAATCCCAAATGGCAAATGTACAATGATATTCAGATGCTCCCACCCTCATTACACAAATAAAAAATCTATGTTCTTCAACTTCTACCATTCATTCATTTGTTCATTCATTCATTCATTCATTCATAGTATACTGAGCTTTAATTATGAGACTGGCACAATGCCAATAGCTGGTGATATAAGTGAAATCAGGTAGCCTCCCAGCCTCCAAGGAGCTTGATTCCCTGAGGGAGAGACCCACTGAGAACTAACCAAAACAGTGCATTTCATCTGTTCTGGTGGAGGCACAAGCTCTGAAGAGGAAGCCAAAAGCACCAACATTTTTTTGGCACCTGGGCCAAGTTAATAATCCATTCTGGCAGGATTGTTTTTGGACACTGTTGCCTCCTGTACTAACCTCCTCTGTGGCTTCTACATTGTGTCTAGTTTGATGTGTTCTTCTTGCTGCCTTAATCTCACATATCAGTATCCAGGACACAAAGAACCAAATTGATCCTATCTAAATTTGATGAAAACAGAAACTTCAATTTCTAGGTTACAATTTTAACTCTTTGCACACTAAGAAATGACAGAGAGAAGACACATTGTGAGTCAAAATGGTGTAGAATCTGGTAGTTTCTTTACACAAAACCCAGTGATCTAAGGAACGATGCTTTTGACCACTTCCCCCTCCCAGAGAGGAAGAGGAACATGGCTGTTCCCAGCCTTTGCTCTGTGCCTCCGGGCCGCAGGACCCTCAGACTTGTCTGACATCCTTATCTTTGGTCTGTCCCCCCCCCCACAACTTCTGAGTCCCAAGTCAAAGCCACTTCTACCATGTCACTTTCCTCCATGTGGTTGTGTCAGAAGGAACTCCTGTTCCAAGTTTCTTGGCATTAGCTGTAAAAGTACATTATAGTGCTATGTTTTCTTCCTCTCTTTTTGGCATCACGAGATACATCTCTTATCCAATAAGTACATAACAGTAAGTGAGCATGTTCCCCTGAAAAAAAAAGTAATCATTCTTTCTCTGCTACTAGATCCTTACCCTCTCTGCCCCAGTTACAGTCCCACACTCTTCAGATGTTCAAATTCAGGGTAGCCTTGAAGAACCAATTTCATCTTGACTTTGAATATTTTCCTGACATGTCCTGACCTTGAATTCAGTGGATAAATAAAGAATACAAGCAGGGGTGGGTTCTTCCTACAACTTGAAATTTTGAGTACTATCTCATTTTGCTATTTTGAATCAATAAATCAATAACTAGATACCCTGAGTTTTCTTTCATGAAAGCTTTATAAACAAAACCTTCAAGGATGTGTTATACTGCTCTTGTACAGGAAACAAATTTGACTCTGAATCACTACTCGTCTTTGTCCAGTTATCCCTTATGTTTGGGTGAACACGCCCATTCAATGTGCTTCTAGTCCCATCACTGATCAGTCACACAGGCCAATTAGAGGAGGCTAGAGTTATCCCAAGTTGGTGAAGCAAGGTTTGAAATTTTTCTGGGCACCTCAGTATGTAGACTTAGCTTGAGGCTGACTCTCCAGTGGACAAGGTAGTGACTGCCTAGCTTTTGGGGGGGGGCACATTCATTTATACATCTCCCCAAACAATCCTTTGTCAAGTACTGCATAGTGCCATTTCACAGATTTTCTTCTTTCTTTCCCATTGCCTTGTGAATGCAAGGCTCATCTAATGTGCTCTCACAAAGAATAGGTATCCTAATTTTTTTGAAAAAAAATCACAACTACTAGTTCATCTCTAAAATATGTATAAAAAATGGGGTCACAGTGGCCCAGCCCTGAGAACAATCATCACCCATCTGTGTTCTGCTTTACAGCTGAGCAGTCTAAGTGCTTAGCTTTGACTGTCTTCACTTCCTGCAGCCTAGCACAGATTTCTTGATATGAGTAGTGCTCTGTTCCCTGTGAGACGCTTTCCCTTAGCATCTACAAGAACTGAATTCTCTCCTGAACCCCTCTGAAAATGAAGTTGGCTCCTGGCAGGGTGAGCATGACTATATTCGGGATAAGTTTTATCCTAGACAGTTCATCTTGATAGTGAGTTATTTACCTCCCTATACAAGTTTTCCTAGCAGGCATAGGATGCAGATGCAGCTTGCTGTGGAGTGCTTGTTTTGCATGCATGAAGTCCTGAGTTCAAGTCCTACTACTGGGGATGGAGAAAAATCATTGGGGGCTATAGGTGTAGCTCAGGCAACAGAGTGCTTGCCTAGCAAGCCTTGCATTTGATTTCCCTCTATGCTAATGCACCATGTACAGTCAGGCCTGGTGGTACATGCCTATACTCCCAACACTCAAGAGGTAGAGGCAAATGGGATCAGAAGTTCAAGGTTAACATCAGTTATAATTTTGACACAAAAACAAAAAGGAGTAGTGGGTGGAGAAAGGGAAGGAAAAGAAGAAAAGAAAGAAGGGGAGGAGGGGCAGGTAAGGGGCTTAGCTGCACAGGGCTCAGAACTCCATTTGGCTCTTCTCCTTCCTGTTTTCTTAAATGTCTTTTCAAAAAAGGCTTGGCAGTGCAGGACAATGGTTTTTATTACGAACATTAAACTGTGAATAAGTCAGGGGATATGGCACAGCAAAGCCCAGAGATGAGCCATGGTCAAGACTGAAAGAATATGGCAGGGGCCAGAACAGACCAGAGTAGTGAAGCCAGAGCAGGTGACAAGAGTGCTGTTGCTTTCCCAGAGTGTCTGAATACTCAGCCCATACAAGAGGGTTTTCTCTGGACCCTTAAGGGAAAAAGGGAAGCCCTTTCTCCCTTGAATACCTCCCTGTACTTGCAAGGGAACCTAGAACCCCCCCCCCTGGTGGGGTGGAGTTGGGAGTGTCAATTGTGTAGCATATCCATTCTCTCTGGACTCAGAGGCACACACTCACTTTATAGGATGCTTTCAAGAGGGGTGGACCTGGGAAGCTCAACTGAAGGGTTCCCAACACACTGGCCTGTGAAAGGAGCCAAAACCTGCCATGGTTTGCATACTTCTCCCCAACCTTGACCCTTGAATCCTTCCAAGACGGCGGCCCTTGCCCCACACACAGTCAGGTACTGAGGTCCATTGTTGGCTGGAAATGTTTGTGTAAGACTGAAGATGATTAAGCTAGTTTGTACCTCCCAGCTTCTTTGGCTGTTCCCAACCACCATCCCAGGAAGCTTCCCAGGATCCTCTTGCTGCCTTTTCCATGGAGTCTACCAAAACCCACCATAAGGACCCTGAGACTGCATGGTGGACGAAAGGCATCCTAGGCACCTTTGTACCTGAAGCTGTGAGGGAGCCCAAAGCTACACTGAAGACTGGGAGGATCCTAGCTGTCCTGATAGAGGGAAAACTCCAAGGTGTGCTATGTACCCAGAAAACTCTACATTGTGAGGGTGGGGGGAGTCGTGGAGAGTGAGAGGTGGCAGAGAAAAGGGTGTGTCCTTTCCATTAAAGAACAGACAGCAGAGGAGAGGGCAGTATTGGGGAAGAGTGTGAAAGTTGAGTAAGGGCTGGGTGCAGTGGTGGGAATGCACCGGAAGTTGAGAATCAAGGTAGTCAGTCTCTGGCAAAACAGGAGGAAAGTGGAGTTTGGGAGGTGGATTCAGTGAATGAGGTGGTGTAGGGCACTGTATGAAGCAAATAGTTCAGCGCTTGGGAGGTGGGGGTAGCTATCTCGGGCCCCTGACCAATTGACAAGCAACCTTATTATCGGAAAGTGGGTGCGACGCTCTTCAACTCCTGTGGCACCAAATAGCTCTCGAGTTCAAATTAAATCGAGACGGAAAGGCAAAAGCCTATGTGGATGGAACTCCAACTAAAATAGATTTCTTTCCCTTTGCTGTCTGCCTTACCACGTCTCACGTTGGACACTTCTAAAGTTCAGCTTTGGATTCCAGTTTGAGAGGGGCATCTACCTTCCCAGGAGAACAAAGGCATTCGTGGCTCAGCATGAATTCTCCTGGGACCCGCTTGAGACTTTCACACAGGGTCTGCCAAGCGGTGCCCCATCCCTGTGAGTCAGCTCTGCCTGGAGTGTGGTCTGCTACTCCAGCAGGGGCACAGGCAGCCTCAGGCCGCAAACACAACTTTTTTTTTTTTTTTAAGGCATTACTGTCCCCTGAAAGGTGTTATAACAGCAATTCAATTACAGTAAATGGCGCGCATGGTCCGCACAGCTGGGAAGTCGGTAACTAACTGCAACTGAATCTGGCTAGACACAAGTCACCCTTTTTAAATCCCCACCCTTAGGATTAACTCCAAAAACACTTAGTCTATCTGGACGAAAATCAAACAAACAAAAAGTTAGCACGAGGAATCAGAAAGATCTCCTGAAGTTTCCCCTTTCTTCCTCAGCTCCGAGTGGAAGAAGTCGGTAGAGTCTGTGGTCAGGTCACTTGGGGTGGTCCCTGAAGCTGCCCTGAACTCACTCACCTGCCAACTGGTGCAATTAACTGATAGAGTTTCCTATGATCCCCAATGAACCCCAGCCAGCATGGTCTGCTGGTCCCTGAGGAGGAGCCCAGTTCACTCCTGCTGGGTTTTTAGGTCTAGATTCTCTGCAGATCACAGACATCACGGATTCTTGGAAAAATCAAGAGTCATGGCTTCCTCCACGAAATGAGTATCAATAGAAATGAAGCAGGGAGAGAGGCGCTGGAGGAGGAAGAGACGACACGCTCCGGTCGCTCCAGTCGGCCACAGCACGCTTTTAAGAAGAAGATAAAATTAGTGTTCCTCCCTTTGAAGTTGATGTGAGGATAGCTTGAAAGAGGATTTTGTTTACTAGGTGTCATACCACTCACCCACCAGAGAAAAAGAGAAAGGAAGAAAGAAAAAGAAAGAAAGAAAGAAAGAAAGAAAGAAAGAAAGAAAGAAAGAAAGAAAGAAAGAAAGAAGAAAGAAGAGAGAAAGAAAGAAGGAAAGAAAAAAGAAAGAAAAAAGAAAGAAGGAAGGAAAGAAAAAAGAAAGAAAGAAAGAGAGAAAGAAAGAGAGAGAAGAGAGAGAGAGAGAGAGAGAGAGAGAGAGAGAGAGAGAGAGAGTGGGTTTGGGGGGTCTTCATACTTTAAAAAATAGATAAACAAAACATTCTTGGGATGCCCAAATGATCACTCGGGAACTAGCACGTTGTCCCCAATTCAGCAGGACAGCAGGGCCAGGGGTGAGAGAAGCTTTCCTGTGAGAGGTGTGATAAAGCTTCAAATAGTTTGGAGTTACTCTCTTCTCACCCATCTCACGGTTACCGCCCGCCAAGGCTTTCGGTGTTTGCCTTTCGGGAGGGTGCCCTTTATGGTGAGGCCACGCAGCGGCTGCCTAGCCTCAGGTGCCCCTTACTGAGTTCTCTTGAGCCAGCTCTGTTCTGCTATGGGCTGTGCCCTTCTTTGGCAGCCAGCTTGTTGAGAGGGTGAACAGTCTGTGCTCAGGGTCCCCTGATTCCGGAGCCACTGGGCAGAGCAGAGCCAAGGCCAAGCCTGAGACTTTGGATTCCTAAAGTGTCCCGCCTTCGCCTTCGTCCTGCCCCAAAGGCAACAAGGGAACCCAGGTCCGCGCAACAGCGTTTGGGCTGATTTCGGGCTTTGTTTGCTTTAAAATGTAGGGACAGTGTTTCACCCCAAGCTCAGAGAAGACTCTGACCTCCTGTATAAGATCTCTTTCTAAGTTCTTGTTTTAGGGGGTTTTGTTTGGTTGGTTGGTTTGGTTTTGTGTGTGTGTGTGTGTGTGTGTGTGTGTGTGTGTGTGTGTGTGTGTGTGCGCGCGCGCGCGCGCGCACGCGCGCGCGTTGTTTTATTTTATTTAAAGAGAGAATGGAATAGTGGAGAAAAGGTTTTCCTAAGCTGGCGGTGGTTTTAAAAAAAAAATGTTAACTATCATCAGAGTCTCTGGTTGCCTGTGATCTAGGTTTGCTGCCCTCCAGGGTTCTTGCCCCTGGAGACCTTGGTTAAGAAGTAGTCAAAGGGACATCCCGCGCCAGTCCTTCGCAAAGCCCGGGTCGCGTGGGTCTCTTTTCCACCCAGGATGAGAACACTCCTGTTTTATGAACAAAGTGGGTTGGCTACTAAATCGATACACTGAAGTGTTTTTGTTGTTGTTTTTAAAGAGAGTCAGGCAAGCTCTAAACACTGTAGGACTTGCGTCTAAGACCTCATTCTGCGTGAAATCTCTCCGGCCTGTTTCGGCAAAACTCTGGGGCTCTAGGCCAGCCTGCCGCTTCCCTGCTCTACCCAGATCCTCACAGAGACTTGGTTCCTTCTCTTGCTACACTCTCCAGGGCAGGGCAGAAGCCCCTCTGCCGCTCATTCCCGTAAATTTTTGCTTCCTGCCCATTTTCTAACGCAAGCGCCCATCCAGAACTCCAGGAGAAACCCCTGCAAATTCAAGGGGCAAAATCTTTCTTTCAAAGCTCAATTGAGTACCTCCATTCTTCCCAGCGGGAGCTGGGGAGCCTGGACGCCTTATAGGAAGGTGGACCCTCTCCGAACACACTATATACTGCCCCTCACCGATTTGCATCTCTGTTCAAGCGTTTTACAGTGTGCTTAGAGCTTCTTTTTGTCCTCTAGCGTGGATTTGACTTGAGAGTAACAGCAGCTCCCACAGATATCCGACCAGTCTTCTAAACTCCCAGAAAGCAGAAGTTTCCTGGCTCAGACATGCTACTCAGACATGCCTTTGGTGGTCTCTGGATTGAATTGCGACCGACCCGGGGCCAAATTTTTTTCTACTTTGCACATGGGACCTGAGCAGTCTGTCAGGTTCAGCCTTTGCACCCCAACCCTACAGTGTCTCCCTTGACCAGGACAAGATTCAAATCTTCAAAGATTTGAATTTAGGAAACCTATCAGAACAATATCTGCATGTTTCTTTTTTTGTCCAATTAAGTACATTATTGTGTTCAAAACGCAGGGAACCTCCCCCTCCCTGCGACCATCTTCTCTTCCACACTTCTCAACACATAATATGTGCACTGCAGGGACACGCACAAAAATCTCTTTTCTCCTGGTCATAGTTTGGGGCTCAAGAAGATTCTGTTCTAATTCACTATATATATATATATATATATATATATATATATATATATATATATATATGTATTCACTATATACATATATACATGTATATAATTCACTATATATATATAATTCACTATATATATTCACTATATACATACATATATACATGTATATATATATGTATATATATATATATATATATATACACACATATATCCTACCTGTTTCCCACAGTTAAAGTTAACAGTCAATGTTAAATCAGTTCCCTTTTCTGTTCCTAAAGTTTGCCCAATTATATATAATAATTGTTTTTCTGGTTCTCATTTTTGCTTCTTTGCAAATTTTGTTGTTGTTGTTGTTGATGATGATGATGTTGTTGTTTTTCCCAGAGTAGTGTCTGGATGCTCTCCTGGCTGTATACCCCTTGCTTCTCCTTTCAGAGTTTCTTAAATCGTTCTATTCACATATAAGTCATCTTATCGGGATTCTCTTATTGTTTTCCCCCTGGTGGGCCAATCATTGGGACAATTGATTTATTTGATCCAGGAAGTGCTGATATCTTGGAAAGAGGGAGCAAAATTTGAGTGAGCATTTACCTCTGATTTTTTCTTTTAAAAAAACGAGACTGCTGGGTCAATCTTTTAAGGATTGAAGGGGGCGCCTGTGTTTAAGTGTATATTCATGCAATAATTCCTGTAGATGCTGATATATATAGAGTTGACAATGTTGACAAGTTGTCTAATATCGACGTGGATGCTAGTCTTAGAGTGTAAACTAAATGAAGTATTATCCCATTGAGGGGAATTGAGAAGCAAAAATCTAAGCATGTAGAAGTCAGTCATTAATTATGAAATCCAAACCTCTTTTGAACCTACTATGCTTGCTAGAAATGAACTCTTCAGGGTAGTTTTGTTGTTGTTGTTGCTTTTGTTGTTTTTGTTTGTTTATTTTTTCTCTCTTTTATTGGAAACAAGAACCTAAATTCTTGCTGACTAAATGGAAGTTTTAGTACTAGGATGTAGTTCTCTTCTCTCTCTCTCTCTCTCTCTCTCTCTCTCTCTCTCTCTCTCTCTCTCTCTTTCTCTCTCTCTCTCTCTCTCCCCAGCTTTGTCATCCACAGGATCACAGTCATGTCAAAATATCTAGAGAGAAACAGAGACAGACAGACAGACACAGACAGAAGGAGTGGGAGAGACAGACAGACAGACAGACAGACAGAGAAACCCAAGGAGAGAAGCCCTACAGCCATGGCCATCTTTGCATCAAAATTTTCCTCTATTTTTATTGTGGTCCCACTGATCTGAGTCTGAAATGCGAGCGCAGTGAAGCCCCTAAGCCTTCAATCCTGTGAAATTTTCAAAAGATCTCTAGAAGCAATCTCAAGCTGCCTGACCCCTGACAGGCACCGATCTCTTTATTCCTCCGGCTGCCAGCACTTCATTTGTTGGAATATCTTTCAGATTTGCACCTCCAGATGACAAACCTGAGTGTTTATTATGTGAACATGAATCGGAAATCTCCACGCCCGTACAAAAGCACCATCTTAAACATAATATTTAATTTCTCAGCCTAAGTGCCGGCTTCTCTATTTGCTTTCATTAGCTTAAATATTTTTCCAGGTCTCTCCGTGTGTCACTTTGATATTTAGATGATTCTCTCTCTTTTTTTTAATCATCATTTCCCCTTGAAAAAAAAAACTTCTGTCTCCAGTGTCTGCAAGTGCTCATACAATGTCAGTGCTGCAGCTGGCCAGGACTCACTGCCTGACATCTATCTAGCCCTGGGAACGGGGACATGGGACATTTCTTCAAGCAAGATGAGAGATTAGTAGTGCTGGCTAATGATGACCCTCTGTTTGATTCCACTTTATTTTCTTCCTGGCCTTTCAGATTCATTTTATTTTCATTTAAAACAAAACAAAATCTCAGAAAGTGTGGGGGCGGGGAACCTTCCATGTTTCAAACATGCCCAGTTTGGGGGTGATGCATCCCTGAGTGTATCGAGTTTAAATTTTCTTTCTAAATCAGTGACTCCTGCCCTGGGCATTCATTCATTCCTGCCCTCCTGCAGTGGGGATAGAGGGTACTGGGGGGGGGGGAGAAGAAAATGGGCATATTTCCTAAGTTAGAATTGCTGCATTTAAATGTCCTCTGCCAAATAAATATTCCACCTACAAGGCAATAGGGGTGGAGACATTGGAGGCCCTTGTCCTGGTTTCAGCCTCTGGCAGGAGTTAGAGCCCAACAGGTCGCCCTGTTGAATGAGTTAAGACAGAGACAAAACTGCACCCAAGCGGACCCTGGGGATGAGTCACCAATGTAAGGCAGTCCCGGGTCCAGAGAAGGTGGGCTGACACCCCCGCTACGTGTTTGGATGCCGTGTTGCTATGATTAACTTATTAAACCCCCTCGTAATTATTTTAATTTGACTGGAAAAAATACTTTGGGCAGAGATAGGACGTGTTTGTATTTATCTCCCCCCACACCACACACACCCATAAAACCTGTGTTAAAACAAATGTTACTTTCCTCTCTGGGTACATGGGCCCTCCCTTTTTGAAATAGACCAGAGGAACTGCCATTAGATCGAATGGCAAGTCTTTATGGAAAGTGTTTTGCATAATTACATACCAAAGCCAGAACAGTCACCTCCACATTTTATGGGTCACAAACCATCAACAATTGCCACATTATTGTCCACGAAACCTTCGTCCCTTCATTGATGGAGCAGACTCCACTGCCTAATCTAGAACGGGAAAGGATGGAAATTTCTTCTAATAAGAACCCAAGAAGATTATGTCCTCAGTGACGCCGTGTTTACATATAGTTATAAAGTTCAGAGAACCGAAGGGGAGAGGAAAGGAAATCGGACTAGGCCTGATTAAGAACATGCATCCGTGTAATATAGATAGCGCATCAAAAGAGAAGGCTGAATACCTCTCTCCTTTCAGTTTCGACCCCTTTTCTACCTTTGTGATGCTGTAATTAAGATATTCTTATTTAGACAGACAGCTTCTCTGGTAACTGAATAATATTAGCCCCTTTGATGTCAAACTTTTGACAGTTATCACACCAGCACTGGGTAATTTAGCACAAATGCCCTCCTTTAAAAAGAGAGAGAGAGAGATAGAAACCCCCAGCGTCTTTGAAGAAATCTAATAAGTGTGATCCTTATCACCAGACGATTTAAATCGCGGACGACAGCCCGCCTAGCTATGAATTACATTCGGTTATACATAATAAAGCCGAATTTGGGTTTCAGTTCATTACTGCGGTACTTGGGTGGAAGAACCCCTAACTACACCACCTCTCGTCTGAATCCCTAAGTAGTCGCTCAGATGAAGAGAAAGCACCCAAGATTACCAGGCCAGGCAAGGATGTTGGGGAGATGGGGACTAGTGAGGGCAGATCCAAACGCCCTTTCCCCAGTTCCGGGGAGTGGGGCAGGGCCAGACACCCACTCTCCGGATGAGAAGTCGCTGTTGCTTTCCTAGCCTGACCGCCAAATTTGGGATTTGCCAGATGGTGGGATTATCTTCGCGTCTGTTATAGTGTGTGTGTGTGTGTGTGTGTGTGTGAGAGAGAGAGAGAGAGAGAGAGAGAGAGAGAGAGAGAGAGAGAGAGACCGCGGGTGCAGGGTAGAAAATAAGAATCAAGACAGAAATTTAGAGACTGAGCTGACTCCTTTAAAATGCTCACTCGTTTTCCCTTTACCCGCTTTGGACCCTGCCACCTCCTGGACCCTCACCCGAGCCTTTGGCATCTCTGATTGGCCTCGCCTCAGGCACAAACAACACCAGCGCCATCCGGGTCCCTCCACGTCGGCTCCCTGTCTAAGCCTCGGGACCTGAAGCCTAGTGCCCAGATGCAGAGCATGGAGTTGGGGGGAGAGGGCGGAGAGGGGGAGGGTGTACGAACAAGTCTCCGGGAAAGAAGAGTGGGGTGGGTAGGAGAGTTGTTAAGGGAAAGGAGCAAAGAGGGCGGATTGGGAGGGGTGGGACTGGAATAATGACACCTGGAAGGCATTGTCTTTGCTAGAGACACCTGTCAATCTCTGCTCAGGGGTCTTGGGGCCAGGGGCGGGGAGGCCGCGGTTCTCCTTGGTGATGTCATCTAGGAGTCTAGTCCCTAAGGACGGTGGGAATGGCTCCGAGGGCGCAGAGCCCAGAGGGCTTAGGGAAGCGTGGGGGGGGGGGGAGGAAAAGGGAAAATAAACAGAAGTAGCTCTCTGGGCTGGCAATTTACATGGAAATCAATAATCCAACTTTAATGTTATTTTTAATCTTCCCTGACCGTCTTGCCTTTTCACTGGGGGAGGGGATGGGGTTACAGCAGCCCATCCCCTCAACCCACACAATCGCTGGGGAAGTCTTGTTATCTCAAATCCCGATGCAACCGACCCTTCCCCCAGATCCACACCCCGCCCCCCCCTTTTCTGCGGGTCGTTCCAAACGCTGCCTTCAGGCTTTGAGAAGGAAACACTTGGGGACGAGTTTTGAAAGTCTTCCGATACTGCACTGGGTGAAGGGGGAGTTAATTAACGCCAGGCATGCTCGGCGAGTGGGAGAGGGGGTCTCGGCGTGGGTGGGCGGGCCAGGTCGAATGCGGAGGTGCACGCAGTGTGGGAGGCGCGGGATCTGGAGGCCCGAACTTGCAGGCCTTTGCTGGCAGGAGGTGATCGGAGGTGGCTCGGGCAGGGAGCGCTGAGATGCCCCCAAGGAGTCCCTTGGTTAATCCTGGGGAATTCTGATCTCCCACCTACTGGGCCCTCACACCCAACCCACCGTGTGCTACAGAACTCTCATTCTTTTCGGTCGGAGCTAATTAGCAGCCTGCCAGCGGCCTGATTTATGGAAACGCTCGGGCGGGCGGAGACGCTCCGTTTGCGGAGCTCTGGCTGCCTCCGGGCGGAGCGAAGGAGGAGTCTCCACCGACCTCCTCCGACGAATTTCCCTCCTCCCTGCCGAGGGAAAAAAAAAAAAAAAGAAGTTGCTGTTTCGTTGCTTCGACCTAGCTGGTCCAGGAGCCTACCCCTCGCCCTAACCACCTTAGCCGAGGGCTCGAGGATGTTTAGGTTCCTGTGGGTAAGGCGGGGACTGTGGCCCAGCAGCAGCTCCCCGCAAGGGTTGAGGCCACCAGGTTCCAGCTCCAGCTGACCAGAGGCTCAGCTAAAATCGGAGTCTTCAATCCCTGGGTTGAATCTCAGTCCAAGGTCCCCAGTGAAGGGACATCGGATCTGAAGGCTCTTAGGGCGCCAAAGGAGCACCAAAACGGAGGCGCCAGGAAGACCAAATCAGATTTCTAGGCTGGATGGGCGTCTGCAAGGGGACAGACTCAGATGTCTTTGTCTGGATCCTAGAGGCCACTGGCCGTGGTCCTTTCCACTTTCTAGTTGTTTCTTATTGGTGGTGTTCTCCAGTGAGATCCTCTCTTCGGTCCAAGCGAGTGTCCAGCGAACGGCCACTCTTTGCTAGAAGCATTTCGCCAGGCCTTTAACCAAAGAAAGAGTGCGGAAATCTGATGCTTGCCTTCCTGGGTTGGCGTGGGTGACCCAGGAGGAAGGGAGAAGTTGATCTCCCCCTTTCCCGTGGGACCCCAGTAGCGAGGGTGGAGGGGAGGGGGCCTTAAAGGACAGAGGAATCTCAGCATGTACCTGTTGCTGGCCCTTAAGCAGTCCTTCTGCTGTCAGAAAGGCACTGTTTGCCAGTGTTTCTCCAAGATGCACCAGAGGGATAAGACCGTGAGAGCATCTGTGTCCGCTAGAAGCCTTTGGAAGGGACAAAACAGGCAGACCCAGAGGCCAAAGGCTTAGGCAGCCTCTCTGGCTCAGGGTTGAACTAGAAACTGGGCAGCGCGAGTGGGAAGCATGGAGGAAGCTGAAGTTCCTGGCAAGATTGTCCTGTAAGCTTGTTTCTCTCTCAAACCCTATCCCAGCACCCCAGGCCTTTCTGTGTCTGAAATGGAAGTGGTAGAGAGCTGATTATCTCTACAAGCTCGTGATAACTTAAAAATACCATCTTGTTCTGCCCTTTTCAGAAGTCGTTTTTTTTTTTTTTTTTTTTGAGCTCCTGGCTGACACAAGAGCAGCATCAGCAACCTTCACCTCAAACCTGCAGACACCTGTCATTTCCTACCTTTAGGCCCTCAGTTCCCCCTCTCTTTGAGGAGACCAGTCTGTGTCATAGAGAGCTTCCTCTTAGACTGAGAAAAAATTCCCCACTGTCCTAAGGCCTGTCATTTGCCTGGCCTGGACATATTACCGTAAGCCAAATCTATCACTGGCATGCGAGTGCAAGTGGGGACCCACAGGCCCCCCAGCAGGCTCACCTGGGCCCTTTGTAGGACTTGATCATCCCCTCGTTCCCAGCCCACTGCCATTCTCCAGACCAAAGCCTCATTGCCTGGGTTGCTGAAGGGCCAAGTGCAGCCCAGCGAATGCAGGCGGGTTAGGTGCCCCCTCCCCGCCCCGCCCCATTTGTCTTTCTCAGCTCTGATTTATAGCAATCGACAGGTTAAAGGCTCCTCTGACATTATTATTTTTAAAAGCTGTCTATTTCTCAACTGTCACCTTTCATCACTTAGCACAAATAAATACTTAAAGAAATGAATTGGAAGAGACTTTCAGATCATACGTATAATTCTTGGTTGTCCGTTAACATTCCTAATGACCTGGCCCTCTGAGTTTGTGTGGATTCCAAAGCAGGGTTTGAAATCCTGCCATTTCTACTTTGAAATGTCCAGGAAAGTGGGTGAAGTGGGGGGCTATAAGAGACACAGCTAAGCGGCAAGTTTGCAATGGGGTGAGGAGGAAAAAGTTTCCTGGCAGGCTGAAGGTACAGGCCTGTAAGGAAGGGCACTGGGAAAGGGGCATCGCAGGAGTCAGGGGGCTCAGTAGAACCGGAAGTTGAAAAGAGACCCTCAGAGCATGAGCACACGTTTTGCATGATTGTTGGTCCTCCGAGCCCTAGTGCAGAAACCACGGTGATATCCCCATTATACAGGAGTACTGCTCAGAGGGACTGCGCCACTATTCTATCATCGTTGCCAAAGGGGTCTAAGGAGCATTTCCTCTCCTGCATCTTTAACTTGGCGTTTATGAGCCTGAGACCCTAGAATGTAGAAGCGAGGAAACGAAACCGCATGGATTGAAATCCACGCAAAAAGTAGAAATCGTTTCTTCACCTTTACTGCCATTTATTCGGTTCTCTCTCTCTCTCCATCTCTCTCTCTTCAGCATTGGGGTGCAAAACTAACGAAATAGGGGAAGGAAAGAAAATGTACAGGAAGCAGAAGGGAAGAAATGGCAGTAAAGAAAAAAAGAGAAAAAAGAAAAACTAGAAAAAAGATCCAGTTTGGGAAACAAAACGAAGGACATGGGATGCACACACTCCATACTTCTTATTTCTCCTCATCCTCCTTTTCTTTCTTGTTTCTTCTTCTTCTTTTTATTTTTATTCATTTTTATTATTTTTTTTGGATGGGGTGTATGTGGGGGTGAGAGGCTGAGGGTCTGAATCAATAGAGCTGGGTGGATGGGAAAGAAACTTCGGTGATTTTTAGCCAGTCCACCGCAGATAGGGAAAGAGGAAAGATGACTCCGGCCCGGCCGAGGACCCTCTGCAGCATTCTAGACCCGGCTCCAGTACCTCCAAGAGTTGGAACCAGGAAGATCCAACACAGAGCCTGCCCGGGCCTTGGCGGGGCTGTCCTGCCTGCAGCCACCCTCTTTCCCCGTCAGCCCGGCGAAGGGGTTCTCTCACTCATGTAGGCCACTGGGCCTGGGAGGGTCTGAGTACCCCTGGACTCTGCACAGAACGTTTAGGAACTCTACGTTTACATCGCTCCGGGACTGCTGCCTTCCAGAGCAAACTCTACGAAGCCAGCCGGTAATCTGCTGCGGAAACCCGGACGCAGTGCAGTGCCCTGGAGCGCCACCTCGCTTCGGAAACTGGAATAACGCGACCAAGCCTTCCACTCTCCCTGCAGCCTAACACGTTCTTTTTCCTTTATTACAATCTCCAAAGAAGCCGAAACGCACAGGCCTCTTTCCCCACTGGTGCAAAAAACAAAAAAACAAAAAAAACAAACAAACAAAAAAACAAAAAAAACAAAAACAAAAACAAACAAACAACAACAAAAAAAACATCATCTGTGACCCACACATTTCAAAGTAGATGCGCAATGGAAGAAAACTACAGAAGCATACTTTCACTAATAAACGGTGGTCACTTAAGCTGCATTCAGAAAAATAAATAAATAAAATGAATGATACACGTAGTTAGGAGGCCACCAGTTCAGACTGCGTTGTGTTTAAGCCCTTCCGCTGTGGCCAATGCAAATGTCTTCTATGATGCGGGGCCTATGAAGTTAGAACCTCCCAGTTATGATTTCCACAGAAATCCATTCATTCTGACCCCAGTGGTGTCACAGAAGCTTTGCCAGGACGGTGGCTGGCTTTTTGGAGCCTGGTTCCTCTCCATTCTCAGCCTTGACGAGACATAATCAGCAAACGCAGAAACAGTCCTCAGCACGTCTGCCTTTCGACCAATGAAAGTAGCAACGGCCGGGAATTATGAATTACACAGCATTATTTTCCTCCAGTGTGCAACTGACTACTTGCTTTTGTTTGAACCAGTTGGTCAGTTAAGATGTTTATCTTCCATTAAGTATATCCACTGTGTATAAAATACACAGAAAATGAACTCACTGCTATGCTATGGTGAGTCTTTGTTTGATTTTCTTTTCACCCCAAAGCTAAGTGTAATAAGAAACAACACCCTTTCCAAGCTAAAAATACATTTTGAATGTGGAACATCTTGCTTTTGGACCAGTGAAGAGTTGTGTGGTTTATCTGTTTTGAAAGGAACATGAAACTTCCATCTAATCATCTAATGTAGTTTTCACTTTTGTGTTTGACTCTCTCTCTCTCTCTCTCTCTCTCTCTCTCTCTCTCTCTCTCTCTCTCTCTCTCTCTCTGTGTGTGTGTATGTGTGTGTGTGTAGGATGTTCAATAGATTCCACAGGTAAAACAGTGGTCAGCCTGAGGACTGTGGCTAAAGGGAGAGATAAGGTGATGGAATCTAAGTCCCTTTATTTTCTACCTGAGCAAGCCAAGCTAAGCCTTTTAGGAAACCTTGTGCTTCTTGGTAGGGTGGAGTTGGTAGGGTGGAGTTGGTAGGGTGATCCCTGGGCAGCCCAGGAGAGAGAGACCATGAGTGCTCTGTGTCTCTACAACCCGTGCTCCATGCATGGCAGATTAGAAGGCTCTCAGGGCTCCTGCTCAGAAATTATAGGGCTGCACCAGGAAAATAGGCAGTTTAGTTTTCTGGCTGGCTTGTCCCTTTTCCACTGAGTTAAAGCAGGTTCCTGAGAGATCATACTAGAGAGAGATCTCAGATTCCTAGCAGGACATAGCGGACCCTCCAAGGGGCCAGCTGCGCAGGGATAGCCAGGTTCCGGGGAGTTCCTACGCTGCTATGGGGTGAGAGTGCTAACTTGAGGAAAAGATGGTTGCTGACAGATTCTGGGAGTTAAGAGGCATGTCCTGAGAGGGCCCTAGCATCCATTGAGGAGTGGCAATAGGGTTCAGAGACAAAAACAGAAGGAAGAAAGTTCATGAGAACTTCAAGCCACAAGGCTCCAAGTTGAAGAAGGTTCTGAATTCTAAATCGGAAACTTTTACTCTTCCCTCTTTCCCCGTCCTCTCCATTTCTTTCTCTTCCACACGCCTCTTTGCCTCTTCTCATGACATATTTTCTGAGATCAGTCAACCCCCCACTCCCACCCCACCCTCACATACAGGCATACACACACAAAATAAAGACCGGGTATTAAAAAAAAAAAAAAAAAAAAAAAAAAAACGATCTTCTTGCTATTACACTTCCTACCGCAAGATGCGGAGCGGAGCAAGAGTTAGTGTAACAGCTACACCAAAATGTTTCCCCATGCAAGCCATGCATGTGTGGCTAATAACTCCTAAATTAGAGTGAGCCTGGGCCTGGGAAAAGGAGGAGAGAAGAGGGGAGACAGAACTACCAAGGAGAGGAATAATTTTCATTAGAGAACTGGGGTGGGGGCGAATCACCATTTAATCAAGTCTAATAATCTCATCAGCATATCAGATTTCAAGCTTCTCTCTGCTTAAAAGTGTGAGCTAGAGAGAATCCAGTATCCTTTTAACCACCACTTTTTTGGGCATATTAATATCAATTATGTTTACAGTTATATGAAAAAATTCTCCTTTGGGAGGGATCAAACATTAGAAATTGTTTAGTACTAGATTCAAGGCTACTCCAGGACTCAGGCCCTTTGAAGGTTGTAGGGGCCTGGTCATCAATTACCCAAGGGCCTATATGCAAGACAGGGAGACCAAAGAAACTCAAGGCTCACTCCTCTATTGGGGCACACAAATGAACAAACGCCTGTAAAGTAGTGGGGGGGACCCAGGGTGACCCCTTCAGGCTCTGGAGCAGCCGGCAGGTGCAGTAGCCAGCGGTCGCCTGCCTGCCCTGCGCTAGATGTTGGCGAAATGTCCCTCCAGGCTCGGAACTCCCCTGTGCCCTCCCTTGGGACCAGCTATTTAGGGGTGCATGAGGTTTCAAGATTCCTACCGTGGCCCAGGCTGGTCCCACCGCCCTGCAGTCTGCTTCTGCACCCCGGGGCACACGAGGAGGGCATCCCCTCGGGGCTGCGGCCCTTTGAACCAGGGAGCCCTTAGCTCCCTCTTGGACGCGCGGAGCTCGCTGGAGGCCCGGCAGCGGAGCGGAGTGTGGGTGGCGGGTGGGGTTGAAGGGGAGTGGGGGAGGCGGGAGGGACAGAGGGGCGGAGGCGGGAGCGGGGCGTTAAGCCTGGAAGCTTGGCTGTTTACCCAAATGATTTTCTTTTCAGGCCGGAGACGCCAATGAGACAAGATCAAACTGCCCTCCAAGCAGTGCGTGTGGGGCGTGTGTGTGTGTGTGTGTGTGTGTGTGTGTGTGTGTGTGTCCCCTTTGCAAGCGGGGCTTTGTGAATGGGGGCTCCAGAACTCTGGCTGGGAAGAAGGAGCCGCGCGACCCGGCCACCAGCGCCTCCTCCCGGGAGCTGGGAAAAGCTTGGTGTGGAGCACGCCTTAATACGTGGAAGGACAGCCCAGGAGTGCATTAGTCCGAAGAGAGTAAGAAAGAAGGAATTACAGAGGCGAGCTGCGGAGAGCTAAGGCCTGCATCCTTAAAAATCAAGACGGGAGATTCAAGGTCATGTGAGGGTAGAAGGACAGAATACAAACCCCATCCTCCTGCCAACCCGCTGATTTTTGACCCATCTAACTCCTTGGACCATTGGTTCTTCCTGAATCCCTGGCTGGCTGCATATCTGTTGCCTAAAAATTGGGGCAAGGTTTTGGCGATTTAGGTTCAATGCAGACTGTGAAGTGCACTGTTAGGATGACGCCTGGGTTTTTGCACCACAAATTGGTTAAGGATCAATAGGGCAAAGGTTGTCTATCTTAACAAAATTTTTGATTTTTAAAGGAACCTAGATCCCAAAATTATCCATTAGCTGGGCAGAAAGGAAGGAAGGAAGGGAGGAAGAAAGGAAGGGAGAAAGGAAGGAAGGAAGGAAGGAAGGAAGGAAGGAAGGAAGGAAGGAAGGGAGGGAGGGAGGGAGGGAGGGAGGGAGGGAGGGAGGAAGGAAGGAAGGAGGGAAGGAAGGAACGAAGGAAGGAGGGAAGGAAGGAACGAAGGAAGGAAGGAAGGAAGGAAGGGAGAAAGGAAGGAAGGAAGGAAGGAAGGAAGGAAGGAAGGAAGGAAGGAAGGGGGAAGGAGAGGAATGGATGAATCTGGTTACGTTTGAGCTACAGTCCTGTCATCCTGGATGTGACTCCTGCACTTGACCCAAGGAGCTGCAGGGGCTAAAAGGTCCTTTGAAATAATAATGGCATGATATATGTGCCAATAAAAAGAACGGTAAGACAGAATTGTATTTCTTGAGGTCGAACTACAATTAAAATACGGCAATATGGCCATTGTACCAATATTTTTTTACTTCTCATAGTTGATTCTCTAGAAAGGGCCACTCTGAAAGCTTACCAAGGAATCTGGAAGAAAACTTCATCTGGAAGAAAGCTTCATTTCAATATGGTTAAGGTCTCAGTCTCATTGCTCCATGATGGCCTCATACTTCTCCCTCATCTACTTTGCCACTGGATTCCTTTGGATGATTGGGGCTAGACTGGAAGCCAGGTTCTGTTTCTTCTTCTTCTTCTTCTTCATCATCATCATCATCAAGAGTAGCACCCTGTTCCCCCCCCCTTTTGAACAGAAACTTCATTGCCCCATTCTCAGAAAGCTCTTATTTAACTAAAACCCTCCTTTCTTGGTGCTGACCCAAGGTGGGGCCCATTGGGGACCTGCTAAGATTTGCTTCAGCCTCCTATGGACTCCACTGTGGCAGCACAGGTCTACACCAGCAGAGAGAGAGAGAGAGAGAGAGAGAGAGAGAGAGAGAGAGAGAGAGAGAGCTCTACCTTTCTACCTTCCTGCCTTTCTTACAGAATGCTTCAGCTGTAGATTGTAAGTCTAGGTCTGAAGGAACAGAGGCAGCCAATACCCCAGTCACCCCAAGACAAAGCAAAGATTGGTCTGAGGACCTGCCTGTATGGTGGCTGGTCTGAAGTGTGTGTGTGTGTGTGTGTGTGTGTGTGTGTGTGTGTGTGTGTGAGAGAGAGAGAGAGAGAGAGAGAGAGAGAGAGAGTGAAGTAGTAGTAGTAGTAGTTGTTGTTGTTGTTGTAGTAGTAGAAGGAGGAGAAGGAGGAGGAGGAGGTTGCTTATAAAGAAAGATGGCTGCCTAATTTTGGCATGAAAAACAGCTACATTTATTGAGGCTAGTCTCTCAGCGTACCCATCACTGACCTTTATCTGGGGTGGTTTCCAGACCTGACAACAAATGGTTCTACCTAAAGAAGGGCAGGCCTTGAAGCAAGGCAGCCAGGCCAGGGAAGCAAGCAACCAGAAAAATGAGATTACATTGGCTAGGGTCTAGATCATGGTTTCTATGCTGGACATACTTCCCAATTCAAGGCAGCAGGGTACTGTGGGACATCAATGAGGTTCCAAACCCAAGGCATGTCCATATGGAATCCCAATTCTTTCCTAACAATCTTGACTCCTGTGGCTCCCAGTCTCTGGCCTGGGGAGAAAGAAAGGCAGTACTATATCTCCATTTCTTCTTTGTGCTGAAATCCTGAGAGGAAAGTCTGGTGTGGACTTGTCCAGGTGTGGTCAGGTGCCAATTGCTGGTCACCCAGGGGCCATTCCACATCTTGGGCTTCCAAGTGCCCAAGTGTCTGCTCCGAGCTAGATGGTCTTCTCCTGAGGGCGCTGGACTGACTCCAGTGTATGACCAGCCAGAGAGAGGTCTCCAGTGTTGGCTTCTGGGTACATGCCCAAGCAAGGGTCCAGGGAGAAGGGACTAGGACAACACACAAGACACTGCTCTGGCAACACACAGGTCTTTCGAGGTCCCACCCTGCTGGACTTCTCCAGCTTCCGGCCACAAGGAGAGTCTCCCCCATTTTCCTAAAGCTGAGGGCCTGAGACTAGATGGTAACCCGGTACCTTGGCATGTCCCCTGAGTATGGAAAACACCAAGCGCTGCGCTGTCTGGAGACAAAAGATCTGAGCTGGCTGGCTCCAGCAGGCCCAGACACTGTCTTTCGCACCCGCCTCCACCTTTGCAGAGAGAGCAGGAGCAGGGGCGCTAAGGAGCAGAGAACTTTTATTGATTCCCTAAATTGAACACCTCCGAGTCCACAGGCAGAGGCAGGGCCAGGCATCTGTTCAAGAAAAATAAAATCTGCCCCCGGAACCCATCCATCCATCCTCCTATAAAGGCTGCTCACTGCTGGTTTTTTCCTCCTACACGTCTCACAGAAAATCACCTGGCAGCTAGGAAATGCTCTCCCCTGGTATCGACCTGCAGGCGTTACTTCTTTCCTAAAAATGGCTCTGTCTTCTCTTTCTCTACTAGCCCCCAGGGAGAATTCACTGGCTCTAGTATTAAGGAGTGGGGAAAAAAATCTTTACATCCTCTCTGGGTGTAAGATGCTATAAGAATTCAGGAGGGCTACTGGTGCTCCGTGCCTCTCTCTCCCTGCTGCACCTGGAAAGCCAGCTTTGAGAAGAAGAAATAGTCTTTTCCTGCAGTCTATCATTCTGCTACCACAAATAACCCAATGTGAGAAATACCCCAGGCTTGAGAATATTGATAGATGATAGTAGCGATATTCGCAATCGATCCTTTAATAGGCAGACGTCATAAATCATGTTCAGTGCCCTGACAGAATGGTACTTCACTTAATAATATAATTAAGATTAAAACTCCAGAGGTACTGAGGCAGCAGCTATTGATAGCTTTTAAAAAATGCATTCTGGATAGCATTGTGGGATACAATAGGACTTTGGGAAAATACAACCTCTTTCCCAAAAGATAGAGTCTTATGTTGTTCCATCTCTGAGCAACTTTGGCCATGGTTACCAACCCCACCCCCAACACATCTTTCCCCTTCAGTCATACAGATAAGGATAAACCTTCTAACCTTGAACGTGAAGTTTGAAGAATTCTCAAGAGACTTAAGAAAAATGGTTCATTGTTGTTTTCAATACACTTAAATCCCTTAATAAAGTATTGTTTTTCAAATGGCACATACAGACAGACCAGGCATCTCCTGAGCCCAAGCCTGTGCACTCTCCTGTACATGGCCCTCAGGATAGGTAGCAAGGTCCTGAAAAATATCCTGAAGTGGTAGACTCCTATCTGCATCTGCAGGTGGGAGTCTGCCATCTGTATCATGGGTAGAGTTGATTGGAAATATAGTTCGAAGGAATTCTAAAGAGGGGAACATTAATCAAATCAATCAGAGCTGACAAATGAGAAATATCTTATAGTTAGTAGCAATTTACAACTTTGTTATTAGTTAAGAATCACCTGCCTTGTAATAGTAATTAATAACACAGAAAGGAGCCATTTGGAAATCCCCTGCTATTCTTCCCATTTCCCTCTGTCTCATAAGGAAGGAAAAAGCAAGGGAGCAAATGAATGATCAGCAGAAACAGGGGAAAAAAAGAGAAAAAACTTGCTGCATTTGTGGGAGAACAAAGCTGGAAAATATGAAAGGGGGGGTAGGGAAAGGAGATTAATCCCATGGTAAGCTATCAGGAAATAGAGAAAATAGAGAGGGAGGGCTAATAAATTGAAAAATAAATTCTGTAACCATATACCATGAGCTGGCTAAAGGTTGAGTTTCAAATGGCCCAGAAATGCCATCAAAATGAACAGTGTTGCAGCAAGCACTTTATCCCCACAGCCTAACTCAGCCCTGAATTCCGGGCTGAGCTCAGGGCATTGTCTGTCTTGCTGTCCTTAACAATGTATTTCTTTACAGCCCAGGAGCAGACATAGGCAGGCTCTTTCCCAAATTCCATCCCTGGAGACCCAACAGGCTTTCTGGTATCGAGCACCACCTCTCTTCTAGGTCCTAGATCATCCCCCCCCCCCATTCCAGCACACTCTCTGTCTCTCTGTCTCTGTCTCTGTCTCTCTCTCTGTCACACACACACACACACACACACACACACACACACACACACACGCTTTACATTGATTATTGGATGGTTTCAGCACCCACCAAAATCACATTCCAAAATGAAGACTTGTTGAGAAACTATAACCCTATAACCTTTTTTAGCATTGTTGTCTGAGAAACCATTTCAATCAATAAGACTCCTGTTTTTTGTTTTATTTTGTTTTTTTTTAAGACTCAAGAAATACCCAGATTTCTGCACACAGGAGAGGGAACTACTACTCTGTAGATTTTATTGTTGCTGTTGTTGTTTTTTAAAAAAAAAAATGGGTAAATTTTTCAGATTTTTTTTTTGATGAAAGGAAAGAAAAATAATCTTAACTTTGGAAAACTTTATCTGGTCATTACTATAAGCCTCTATCCAGCCTCACTAAGTCCAGGCTGGATCAACAATAGGTAGCTAGGAATTGAGATTTATTGGTCTGTAAATGAAAAGATTCATTTGATATAAGAGGTTAACTCTGGGTTCCTTCACTGTGACTGGCTTCCGCAAGTGCCTTAGTAGAATCAGCATCAAAGCAGTTCAGAGAAGCCTTCAAAAGACACAAGGAAGAGACATATAAACACACTCATTCACTTAAACCACACGCACCCCTTTCTTTGTCCTTTCTACTGTGGCTACAAAACTCCAGTTTCTCTCCAGGTAGTGAGGATCATCTCCACCCCACCCACCACTTTGCCATTTTGTCTGTTTTGCTTTTCCTAGCAATTATTGAAAGAAGGGGAGGGGGAAGTGGGGAAAGTAGAAAAGGGAGAAAAGAATGAACTCAGATCAACCAGAATATGTTTGTAAATAATGTGTACGGTGAAGAAAGATGGACGGTGGAAGGTGGCTCCTGGATAAAAATAGGCAAATTGGTTGGAAACTGATGAAATGGGCTTTCAGGAAATGGAGTTGGTGGTGGGGAGGAAGGGAGAGAGAGAGGGAGAGGGAGGGAGGGAGGGAAAGAGAATATGAATATGAATATACCAGTAATACCAAGCTTAGAGAAAACTGCAAACTGCAGCCTGAATCCGAGCAGACTATGGAGATGCTAATGAGAGGAAATTAACCTTCGGGTTGGGTCCCTGACATGGGCTCTCCACTGAAAGTCTGACCCAGAGGCTGCCAGCAGCTTCTCTCTGCACCAGGGAAATGAGATAATCACTCTGAAACCCACCAGCCTTGGTACAAAGTAGCTCTGAGCTACTGATACGGACAGCAGAGAGCGGACTAGCAGCTCTTTGCAATGAAAAGAAAAACAAATACGCGGCTACCAGTTATGCAGTCAGGAGCAGAGAGCAAACCAAACCTGTCTGTGTTCTAGCTCGATCCTTTCCTGGATGGTGGGAGGCACAAAGCCAAGGAAATTCGAAGTCACTTTACCCTTTTAGCTCTAGTCAGTCACCAAAGGATTCAGAGAACAGGGCCTCGGCGGCGAAACCACATAAGGAACAAAATGGATTTTTGTGTCTAGGAGCACTACCACTGGGGCCAGAGAATTTCTGCCTGGTCAGAGGAACTTAGTGGGTCAGGGTGGTGTTGGTAAAGAAGAGAAAGGACATAGAAACAAACAAACTGGAATACAATGGAAAATTCTTAAAAGTGGTTCTCTGTTTTACACACGCATACACACACGGGGGGGGGGGGGGCATGGATTTTATTAAACAAATAAGCCAACAACTAAACATTTCTACTTCAATCATAGGCTAAGAGACATTGGCATCGTGGGCCTCCGACTGTCTTTACTACCTTGTTCATTCTTTCCCTCTCCCCTTCCTTTTTTCTCTGCATCATCACAATACCCCAGAAGTTCCAGGCTGTTGGCTAAGCCAGGGACGACTCCTTATTGGAGGCGAGGAGGTCGTGTTTCCAAGTAGAGACATCAGCAAACCGCAATCTCAGTGACACTGACAGCACAAAATTATGTTTAATGTTGAAAGGGGGAAAGGGGAAATATAAAATTAGCGCAGAGAAAATGTTTCCCAGACCTTCTAGCAATTAGGGCAGAAGTTTTTCATGGTCATATCAGCGGGGAGTCTACTGGGGCAGGGAGCTGTGACCTGCCAAGCTCGTGCCCTAGGTCTAAGCAGTCGCCCCACCTGCCACGGAGTCTTCACTTCCTGGGAAGAAAAGCGACACTTCTGAAGGGCATTAGGGGCACTCCACCCTGCCCAGACACTTCACTGGGTTCTGAACCATTTTGGAGAGGAAGGGATGTTCTAAATACCCCGTGCTGGAGGAGGTGATAGTTTAGCCATTGGCTGGTGAAGGGGACAGGGGTGTAGTTGTCCTTTCTGTCCTAGACCCCACCCCTAAAAGCCTAGGGGAGTGAGAACATGCTGAGGGCAAAGGTTTTTAAAATGTATCAGCACCCCTCTTTCCAGAACTATCTCTTTGCCTTTGCAGTCACTTATGGGCTATGGAGACCCCATAGACTCCCCCTCTGTGTCTTCTGGACTAGTTATTCACCCCTCTATTCTCATGAAGGGGGGAGGCCGAAAAAAATACCAATAGCCTAAGGGACTGCCCATGAGACAGGCAAGGAAATAGAAATGGCGTCACTTTGACAGGAGCAGCAGTTTCTGGTTAATGTAGATGATTACTAATGAAATGGTGAGGGGTTTTGTTGTTGTTGTTGTTTTGTTTTGTGTTTGAAAGAAAAGGGAAGAAATGCGAGAGAGACCCTCCCTTTGCTGTAAAGAACACATTTTGCCTTTGTTGGGAAAGCAGTGTTATTTTGGTGCATAGAAAGCAGTTCTCCTTCTTGGTGTAAGGCAAAAGAGGAAGATTAAACAAAGTAATGGATGAAAAATTCACTTGCCAATAAGACAATTAAAAAGTAAATTTATTAAGAAAATCCTAAAGCAGGAGCTAAAAACAGGAGACAAGAAACTGTTGTGAAGCCAGGAAGGGAAAAAAAAATCTGAATATCACTGAAGAATTCAAAGGATAAACTAGAGGCAGAGCAACTGCTGTTCCTTATGACATTCCTAACTAGCCTGCTTTCTTGTTAAAAGGAAGGGAGCCGCTAGCCCTGGAGGTTGTAGTTTTATACTTGTATTTTATCAACAAGTATCAAAAGATCTAAACTAATTGATTGCCGAGTTCCTTGGCCTTCCTCCAAACAGCAATATAGATTTAATTGTATGTTGCTTAAAACTCCATTTCTTGAACAGTGTGAAACGTGTAATAAAAGCCATACGCCGTATCGAAGATTTCCCCCCTCTGCAAAAGCATAAATACTCAACTGACACTTGGAAGGGAAAAAAATAGCTAATACTTCTAATGGGTTAAAATTGAGGGGGGGCATCTGAAAGGGTTAGCTACATAATAAAATTTAAACTGTTAATCCATTTTAACTCATTCAAAATAACCTGCGGTTGTGGGTGGTTTTACTCCGGAGGGGTCATGGCGAGGAGACCCCACACCATACACCTGACTTGTTCAGATGCGTTCCATCAAAACCGCATTCCACTTAAGGAAAGAAGTTCTGCCCTTTCTCGAACAGGACTAGAACAAATTTGAAAGTTGTATCCCAACTAGGGGCCAGGAGTTCTCTGGCCAAGAGCTGTGGGGAGTCAGTCAGCCACCCTCGCTCTCCTCCGGCCTCAGTCAGTCTCCATGCAGACGTTGCTGAGAGCTCTTAAACAGCGTGGCGACAGCCTCCTTCTGCCCCTCCCGGACAGGCCCTGTATGCTTCATTGTCCTCTGTTATCCGTGACCCGTAGTGGCTGTCCCAGTCTACAGCCAACCCAGGTGCCTTCTCGGGCAACAGCATCACGAAGAAGGGAAGAGCCCCGGCGCCACGCCTGCGATTTGGTCCGGGATCAAGCGCTGCAGCCAAGTTCCTGGCCGCCATAAAGCAGGAGGCTCCGCGCAGCGCGGGCCGTGCCCTGTCGCGGCCACGAGGGCTGGCTGCAGGCGGAGAGCTGTAAAAATCCACGTGAGCTGCCCCTCCTCCTGCTCCCCGCAGCGGCCCCTGACACTGCAGCATTGAAGCCAGTCCGGAGGTCCCCAAGGTCTCCAAGTGTGACAGTACTCAGCATAGCGGGTAGATGGCACAATTTTCTAACATTTAGAGAGAGGAACCCACGCTGGGAGCAATAAGTCCATTTAAAAGCCCTTTATTTAAGAGGAACAAAGATAACTGACAAGCGAAGTACAGAGACATCTCAATGAAATTTCCAAAGAAGAAAGAGAATTCAGAAGCCAAAGCAAATGCGAACTGGGCTTGATGGGACAGGCCGGCTCTTTCTCCACCCCCACTCCCACCCTGCCTCAGAAAAAAAAAAAGGGGGGGGGGAGATGGGGTAGAAAGAGAAAAGACAAAAAAGAAAAGAAAAAAAAAGGTGGTAGTTCACGGGACAGTGGGTGTTAAAGATCACAACTCAAGCCGATTTCTGAAAACCCATGGTCCAGAGAACTTCGGGTCAGGTGGGACAAGGCAGGGTCAGGTTTGAGAGAAACAGGATCAGGCTAGGGGGAAAGGTCTGGGAAGTTTTTGGCTCCACTCCTGAAGGCTCCCTCTGGTTGGTCATAGTAGGATTGAGGTAAGGTGGGTAGGCATACTCGAGCCTCTCCGAAGGCCTGAAGACCAGAATCCTCTCTCCTAGAGCTGTGGCCGGTAAAGCCCTCCCCGTCTCCCCCCCCCCCCCCCCCCAGTCAGCATCCCAGGCCTCTAGAATCTGGTCAAAGCCAGAACATTCAAGATCCACAATTGCAGATTCAGGAACAATTGCTATCTCTGCCAAACTAAGAAGGATGTTGGGCCACTCACTGACGTCTCCGAGCAAAGACAAGATGCGTTATCCTGCACCTAGAACCTTTGCTCCCCACTCCCCAGTAAGCCAGGTACCCCCACACTCTCCAAGAGAGAAAGATCGAAGGCCTTTGACAGAGAAGGAGGGGTTTAGACACCAGGAGATAGATGAGACCTTCCCCGGTCGGGAGTTGGCCCCGACGACCCTGACCTGCCTGCCTAGCTTTGGGTAGGGGCACCAGTGGCTAACGCCCGCAGGGGGGTCAAATGATTGTATTTGGGTGGGTGCTCGCCGACATATTTGCTGAGTAAACCTCCCTCGCTGTGCTGACGGCGAATCCCCGTTGATAAATCCATCATTACCGTTTGGATTCAGGGAGGCAGCCGCGCCACTAAATTCATCTTACATTTGTAGCGCTTTAATAGACATTTATTAAATGCTTTTAGAGAGAGGCATGGGGCGCGTGATTACATCCTAGTTATAGACAGAACATAAAGACCCACGTTAACACCCATTTGCAGGAAGGAAGGAAGAGGTGGGGAGGGGGGTGGTAAGGCAGAGGGATGAAGCGTGGAGAGATGGGGGGCGGGGGCCATCGAGCCTGGGCGTTATTAACAAGGCTTGCCTGACGAGGCGAGGCGCAAGGCGAGAGAGCCACAGGAAGTCTCAGGCTGTGGAGAGAAGCATCCGCTCCACTAGCAGTTCGGGGTTTCCCTTTCCTCGTCCCCATCAATTTGCCCATGAGGGTCTCCTATTCTCTCTGCCAGGGCATAGGGGATGCCCACGCTGCCCCCGCCCCTCTCTACCCTTTCTATCAGGTCTCTTCAGCTAAACTAGGAAGAAATAGGAGGGACTTACCAAACGTCGGAGTCCTAAGGCCCTGTTTAGGACACCCTTTGCTTCACATCTCCCAACAAAATAAGTACAGAGCTAGGCCAGGCCTTTAGCCGGATAAGCAGATGTTTCTACCACCCAGCAGGGCATCCCCGCTGGCTTAGAGGACTCCTAGACCTGGCAAGTTGGATGGCAGGAATTCCTCCTCTATCCATCGCCAAAACTCCGGATAGCCCCTATAAATAAGCCCCGGACATCTCTTAACTGAGAACTTGTCCTGGGCTAGCCACCGCCCCCCCTCCGCCCACTCCCACTCTGAATGCTGAGCCTGAAGGGGTGCCCAAGACATTAAAAGGCCTGAGACTTTCTAGAAAGCCCCAAAGGCCTCTTTCCCTAAGGCTCACTGCCTCTACTCGGACGGCCTCACGATGACTCTCAGCCTCTCCTCACTCCCTGGGGACACAGCTGCCGACCCATAGCTGCCCATAGCAGCGGACCGAACTATCCTATCGGCCCTTCCTGGCTCCTGGTAAGGAGCACTTCCGCTATCTCAAAGTTACCATAAGAAAATAAATACAAGTGACATTGTACTGGGCCAAAGCTCATTAGTTCGTTGTCCAGGCCTAATAAAGGAACAGAAGCGCAAATTATAGAGTTCAGCTTCAACACACGCTCTGTCACCCGAGATCAACGTACCGCGAGCCTGATTCCAATTGCTCCGAACTTACTGTGCAGTTCGCCCCCAACCCCCTCCTCATGAGCAGGAGGTTGGGTGGAAAAATATAGTTCCAAAGGGAGTAATGATCAAGCTTTTCCTCTCGGAAGCCTGCGCCACCTCATTTCCCATCAGTAATCCCAATAAAATTAACGTCGTGGCTGCAATTGAAAAGAGGAGAGCCTGCGACACTCCTGAAATAACACACTCTTCCCAGCAAAAGGTATAAAGCAAAACGGCCCTTTGTTCGGCTAATTAACGAAGGCCCAACTCCGAAAGCACATGTGTTTGCTTAGCTAATCACAAGCATGTTTCTTTCAAGGAATGTCATTTTCAGGGGCCAGTGGGGTGGGGGGCTTGGAGAGATGGACACCACCTTCATAGGGCCTTTTTGCCTTGGGCATCTCTCACCAGGCCTAAGATCCCGAGGTGGAGTCCAGGAACCTATGTCTGACACCTTTCTTCTCCTCTGCTCAAACCCAGAAGCCCAGTAGTAAGGGACCTCCCAGTTAACCCCAAAGCCAGACCTGCAAGTCACTAAGCAGGGTGGGGAGGGGAGTTTAATGGCACAGATGCCATATTAAATGAGGCAGTTTTACAATTCACATTGAATGGGACGCTAACTTATTACAAGTGTGTTATCAGAAGGACGATAAGATTTATAACTCCGAGAGTCAGCTTTGCGCCTTAATGACAATGGATGCTGGGGAGGAAATCTGTTCTGGATTAGAGGAGTTGGGAGTCCCTTCCCAGTTTTCAAGCCTGTATGGATGCATCCAAGAGGGCCAATACCAGTCTAGCCCTTTGTGTCTCCAAAGGATAGATTCTCCCTTTCCTGTTTCATCAGGAGACTGGGGCTGCCTGAAGACTTAGCACCTCGCTCAGCCTTTTAGCCGGAGCATGAAAGAGAAAAACAAGAGAAGCGAGAAAGGAGACTGAATAGGACTTAGGGATGAGGGTGGGATGGCAAACAGTCCTGAGCCCTCCCCTTCAGAGCAGGAAAACCCTTCCCCATCTTTCTTTACGGTACAAAAGATAGCTTTCCCCTAAACCAATACAGTCAACAAACTTTAAAAAACCAGGGTCCTATTACAAACCAACGCCCAGCACTAACTGCTTTAAAATTACTGCATAATTAGATTTAGTTGAATTTCACCATTAATTAGGCAGCCGCACTGCGGGGAGCCTTTGAAATCTGAGAAAATGGGAAAAATCATCTGAAGCACGTTTTTTAAAACCCAACTTCAATAAATCTTGACGGGGCCTGGAATTCGGAGTACCTCACTCCCCACCCAGGTGGTTGATAGGGCTCCCCAGGCTCAGGCTAGGTTTGGAACTGGACAGGGAAGACGATTTTCCCCATCTAACCAGAGAGGATGAGTCCCGATCTAGGGCCTCTGAAGAGGCCTGGGGAGACTTTCTGGGAGGCCAATCTGTGCTCCTGCCGTCCTTGCCTGCTCTCAAACCTACTAGAAAAAGAGATTCTCTTTCTGAAGATGCTCTCCACCCAGGGGCTCAGGCTAGAAGAGCTCCCACAGAACTGGGCCCTGCGACCACCTTCAAGTAAGCAGGCCTAGGCCCCTTTTCGGTTCTACCCACCAGTCTCATCTCTATCAAATCTCCATCAAAGCCACCTTTCTCACAACTTTGACGAGTAAGCAGCAAGTTGTAGGAACGTCAAGGGAGGTTCTTAGCTCTTCTCCCCCTCCCCCACCAAGCGGGTCCCCGGCCCTCTAGAAGTCCAGCGCAGCGTCTGCTTTAATGAGCGCGGGGAACTGACCCAGGTCTGTAAATACTGGCCTCTTCCCCTCCCCCTATACCATTCAAACACTTAAGATCGTTTGTGGATACCGATTTTTATTCTTCGCATTTGATTCTGGAAGGAGAGGGTGCATGAAATCAACTCTCCAGAATATATGGAAGGGGGTGGGGACCTCAAAAAAGAGGGGTTAGGGTCCCGGGTCACCAACATTTTCTCTGCAAACGCTATTGCTTTAATTACACAATAATCGAGGGCTGCTCTCACTTGCCAGCCAGAGTTTAAAAGAGGGATTTCTGCCTGCAGACCGAATGGCCCTTAGTCCTCCCCCTACCCCCTTTTTTTTCTTCCTTTTTGGTAACCAATGTGTTTTCTATTACTCGGCCGTGCGGTGCCTGGCAGCCGGCGCTCGCGGTGCAATGGGAGACGCCATGTTGGCTCAGCTCATAGGACCAAGTCAAAAGCGAGCTTACAGGCAGAGTTTTCACACGCTCAAGCTCCCCCCTGACCGCCCCTCGCCCCCACCCCCCGCCCGCCGCCGCTCGGTGCACGTCCCGGGAGAGCAGCTGGGCGCTCTCGGCACCCCGGACTTTCCCGGGCTAGGGCGGAACTCTGCGGCGCAGGCGTTGGGGGCGGGGGCGGGGGGGCCAGGCACTTTCCCGCAGCCACTGCCAACTCCCGACCCTGTCCCTGCCGCCGGCCCGATGCTACACATCAGGCCGTCACCGCGGACCCAGCCCTGGACATCTCCAGCTAACTTTGAGCCCCAGCCCCTCGCCCCCCTCCCCCCTCCCCCGGCCCGGCCAATATGTGAAAGGCCGAGGTAGGGCAATCGTGAGCCAAGCGAACTGGCTAGAACCCCCCTCCTTCTACTCCGAAGCTCAATCTTCTCCCAGGTTTGTTTGAAAGTGCCTAGAAGAAGCGATCGCCTCCTTTCTCTCTCTCTCTCTCTCTCTCTCTCTCTCTCTCTCTCTCTCTCTCTCTCTCTCTCTCTCTCTCTCTCTCTCTCTCTCTCTCTCTCTCTCTCTCTCTCTCTCTCTCTCTCTCTCCTCTCTCTCTCCTCGGACCTTTGTTGCATTTCGCGTCTAACTGGGTTCTCTCACACCACCGAGCGCCAGGAGGAGGGGGAGAGTGGGGTTGGGAAAAGAAATAAAGCGAGCTCAGATCAGATGGAGGAGGGAGAAAAAAAATCCAGCAAGGAAAAAGAGACACTTAAAGGGAAAGAGTCGCCATGTTTAGCAGCTTTTTAAAAAGATCTCGTCAATTTCACACAGAACGCACTCGCTGGGTCCCAGCCCTCGTCTTTTGTCTAATTCAGTCGCAGCAAAGATCTTTTGTTCTAACTCAGCGTGAAAAGAAAAACTTTCTTTAAATGCAATAAACTTAAACCGAACTCAAGACTCTAAACAGATCCTCCTCCGGCCACTCTAAACGTATACAAGGGGTTTTATTTTAACCCGTTGAAAAATTTTGAGTCCTGTTTTTTTCTGCCTCGAAGACTCCCAAGCTCATCGCTGAAACTTAGAGTCAGAGATTTTTTTTTCAACGTCTAGAACACATACTTAAAAGCATAATAAAACAGGGACTGTCTTTTGCTTTGAAAATCATAAATTATAATTTAATGCCAATAATAATTTACAACAAATGGCTGTTTACAATAAGCTAACACAAAGCAAACAAGGAAAAGGGCCTGTGTTTTACTTAGTAGAGAAACTTCACACACTCACATGGGTAGCACTTGCAAGAGGGGAAAATAAACAACCAACAAAACCTCCATCTACAGGTCAGATGCTGTGCTGTAAAACATACTTATATTCATATTTATATTTATATATCTATATATCTACAGAGGGAAGCTGAGGGTCAGATAGAGATCTCTGCCTAAATCAGGCAGAGTTTTCAGGTCTGCATGTATGAACCAGAACTGAGCATCAAAGTCTAGTGCACTTGGCAGACGGCTCTCCTCTTGCACCTCTGTCACCAGGGCCCCTCCCTTGTTTTAAGATTAAACCACAACATGGTAAAAGTATTGGGGGGGGGGCACAGATTGGAAAGTCTAAATAAGAACAAACTGCAAGTTCCCAGCACTGAGCCCTCTCCAAACCAGGAAAAGAGAATAAGGATCTGAGGGACTGAACCAAATACTTGACTTCCCAAATCTGCACACCCTGTAAAGTTTTCTTTATTTCTCTCTCTCTCTCTCTCTCTCTCTCTCTCTCTCTCTCTCTCTCTCTCTCAAAAATTGGTTTCTAAGATCAAAGGATCCCAGAGCAGTGTAGATTGCTTTTCTACAATCTGAAATGTCCAAATGTTCATGTTTTTTTTTAATGTACACAACTCCAATAGTAAAGATTCCCTTGACCTGTGGCCAAGCTCTCAGACTAAAGAGGGAGGGGGAGGGGAAAGGCAGGGCAACTGCAGGTTATCATGTATATACAAGAAAACAGACCCTTCATCACTAGTAGCTACATCACTATATTCAAAACCCTCTCAACAGCCACACTAGATGAGAACCACAGGATATTTAAAAAAAGAAAAAAAATCACACTTACTTAAGGAAAAACTCATTGCAAACAACTGCCCTCTATTTACAGTTCTGTGATTAGCTTGCTTGAACAGTCCTCTGCATAACTGTCAGAAATGTACAAAAGAGCATTTTTTTCTGATCATAAAATAGATACTGATCTCAAGATTTCTAATACTTTTCACAATACCTTCCCTAAGCAGGCACTTAAGTGTGACAAATATAAGGGCCTTTTTTTTTTCCTGGAAAATCCATTTTTAATTAAAAGGAGGATTAGGTGAATGGGGGTGGCTTTACTATATCAGTGTGGCACTTCCTAAACCATAGATAAACCATTAACTTCAGCTCCCCCCCCACACACACCCAAATTAAACAGTCAAATACACTAGTCTACCTTTGAACCAACTGACTGAGGGAGTGGACAAATGGGACCCCCGCTGGTTCAGAGAGAACTCACAGGGGTTCACCTCGATGGAAAGACAGTGAGTGGGGACAGCCAAGCAGATTTCAGATATCAAATAATATTTTAATTTCTGAATACTTTCAATTTTCCTTGGAATATAACACACAAAGACTCGACCAAACAGTTCAGTTATTATAACTTTTACAGTATACAGAAATGTTGCACTTAAAAAAAAAAAACCTTCAGTTTTTTAAAAACACAAACTGTAAACTCTAAGATACTGAATCAATCACGTTACCTATAAGTGCCAACAGTGTTATTTTGTCATGCTGATTTCAATGGTATTTTTTAAAAAGGGGAAATATCAACAATTATAATACAAAGGGCTTGCAAATATACAAACAGATATAGGATTCATAACAATTCAAGAACTAAGGGGGGTGGGGACCCAATTCAAATTACAAAAGTTCACTTTTTATTCAAAACCTCAGCTTGTGTCTTGGACACATTCCTTGGCTGCCAATAAATGCCACAGTTCCTTCTCTTTCTTAAAATATTTTTTTTTTTTTAAAAAGCTAGGTTTGTCGTGGTATGGGGTAGGGGTAGGGAAGCTAAGTGTTGATGTGATTCCTCCAGCTTGCTAATGAGAGTGCTCAACTTCACCTAAAAAATTTTGGCCACCACTTGTAAGTGCGTTTTCACCATCTCTGCGTTGCTTTTTAAAGTTTTATGTCTTCCTATGCTATTTTCATGGACTCAGTTTTAATTCTTGCAGAACATATATTTTAATGATACACAGTTTTTAAGAAGCCAAGATTATATCAAAACTTATTATAGAACCACAGAATAAACTGGTTTGGAACCAGAAAAGTTAAAAAAAAAAAAAAAAAAAAAAGAACAGCTAGAGGTACATAGACACAGGACAATTAATAATTTGGAAAAAAAATGACTTACTTTGTCCATTCTGCTAATTTTCTCCCAATCTCCTTAAATGCACTTTTAGCAATATTTTTCAAAAATTTACCAAAAAGAAAAAAAGACTAATTTCTTTTTTATACAAAAATGATAAGTAGCATGTTGTTCTGCCCAACACAGGAGTTGTTTTCTTTTTCTTTTTTTTTTTAATGCATTCTGTAAAAGTTCATTTGGCAGTCTCTTTCTCTCTCTCTCTCTTTTTGAAATTCACAGTCCATTAAATTCTTCCCCTCTCTTCTTTTAGCAAACTTGTAACATCCTTTCTTAACAGAAGGAAATTAAGCAAACAAAATCAGTCTTTTGCCTTTTTCTTTCTCTGTTTCGCTCCCCCTTATTTTGATTTATTTATTTATTGAATTGCCATATATGGCCAGTTAAAACTGCTGCCGGACAGTAACATATCCCGGATGAGGGTTTCGATGGGGGTTTTACCTACCAAACGGACGAAAAACAATTGCTCTATGACTGAGGAGGAGACCGTGCGGAGGGAAGGGAGGCGAAGCAAAAGCTTCCCGAACCGTGTGGGCTGGTTGGGGTACTGGCTTCTAACGTACTCTTCCAAAGCACACTGGGACTTTTCCTGCAAGCTTTCCACATGGGCTACATCAGACAGACCACAGGCATCTGGAAGAAAGTTTAAAAAAAAAAAGTGGGAAAAGGGGTGGGGGGGGGAGAGAATTCATCAGATTAAGAGGTTTGAAATGGGTCACCTGAGGTGTGCCTACAGTGCTCTGTCAAATTGCCCCATCCAGGGTTGGAGGAAATGCTTATATGCTGAAAACTTCAAGGGGGAGGGGGAGGTGACAAAGCTTGAGATGGTCCTGGAGTGTTTACTTTAAAATAAAACACGCTTGGGTGATGCAGGCTTTCACTGCTCCAGTCCTCAGGCTGGGTCACTGGGAGGCCCAAGAAAGAGTGTATTGGTGCAACGTACCCAGACAGACAGAACCCAACCATCAATACTTCCCTCCCCCCCTTCTCTGAATTTGGCTTATTATATAGTGTGCATGGGGATGGGGGTGTGTGTGACAACCTGGCCCAGCTTTCAGTAATGGCGTCCAAGACCCTGCCTCAGATTCTCCCCAAAGAGGGCGACTCATTTTTCCCCAGTCTTTGAAACTGATTTAAGTGGCCCTTTAAAACTGATCTTGTCAGTTTAGCCTATTGAAGGGCAGCCATGCAAACTGTGATCTCTCTGTTCATTTGAGCTGTTTCTTTCCCCTCCCTTTCTTCTCTCTCCCTTTTCTCCCACCCCCCTTTATTTTTTTTTAAAGCCCAGGTCTCTCCAAGAAGCATCCCCCCTCCCTGTTATCTTCAGGAAAACACATTTCTTTCTTTCTTTCTTTCTTTCTTTCTTTCTTTCTTTCTTTCTTTCTTTCTTTCTTTCTTTCTTTTCTTTTCTTTTCTTTTCTTTCTTTTCTGATATGTGAAATTACAATAAGTGCCTTTGAAATGAGAGGCTTTCTTGGTGAAGGCAGTTCAGGTTGTGACCTGACCTTTCAGAGCTCCCTAGACAAGACTGGGGTTAAGACATGCATATTGTGAATCGTTAAAACAGATATTCAAAAACAGTCACCACCACCAGAACACACATGTAACCTCCTCCACTGTGTCCTGGACTTCATGTGTCTGTAGAATGCTTAGGTGTTTGTGGTCAGGAATGAAAGATCTGTTTGTCTAGGACTCCTTCCCTCCTGTTTGGAACTGTGTGTCTCCCTCTGGATCAGATAACAGGGACCTTTATCTCTTTGTGAGGCCATCTGCATTCTCCACACAGGCCTCCACATCTTGCAAACAGTAATAAATTAAACTGTTTCGTCAGTGCCAGGCATGTCTTCCCTTGAAAGACCAAGGGGAAAGGGGAAGAAATAACAATGATATTAAGAAACTAAGAGCACCTCCATCATCTGAGAACGTAGACCCAGTATCAGGTTATAAGAAGGGGTGAAGGTGGCTAATGGGCAGGACTAGCCTGCTACTACATTTGTGTCAAGCAAACACTCTAGATAGGACAGGCTCATGAGAAGAATAAACCAGATTCAATTCTCTGCATACAGCTCTAGCCTGGCCAGAGTGGTGCCCTCTGATTGATTATCTGAGGACTTTGGATGGCAGGGTTTGGGGTGACCTGGTGTGTGAGTGTGTATGCGTGTGTGTGTGTGTGTGTGTGTGTGTGTGTGTGTATGTGTATGTGTAAGAGTAACTCTCATACAAGACAGCAGGTTGAGAATGAGTCTGCAGGACACTCAGCTAATGATTTGGTTCCCAGACCTCTTTAAACAATAAGGAAGAGACTGTGGTCCTCCTATCTGTTTGTCCCATAAACTCACAGTCTCTTCCAGTTTTCTGACTATAAGATTAAAGATCTGTAGTGACTAGGTTCCAGGCCTTGCCACTGTCCAAGTGTTTGTTATTCCTAGTCAGGGACTCCTTTAGCTTTTCATCCGAAGGAATCAGCTGGGAACTTAGTATGTGAAGGGTGGGAAAAATTTCCACCCACCTGGGTTGTGACTGAACTGAGACTGAGGCAGCCAAAGGCTCAGGTGTGCCCCAAAATGGAAAGCCAGACACTTTTCAAACATCATTTGGCCTCAAGAGTTAATGAATATCAGATCTGTTACTCACACAGGTTAAACTACGTGCAAACTAATTAGATTTCCTAATGCAGTCAGTGATGGTTTTATATCTCCAACAACTTTCTGATCCAGCCCAAGCTGGCACACACTTTGGGTTGCTTCAAAATTGCCCGAAGTGTTTGCCTGAACAGGGGAAGCCAGAGGCCAGCTTTGAGCCCCCCCCAGACATTCTGAAATTATGGTAGCCCCCCGCTCCTGCCCCATTCTGACAGCACCCTCCTTTCTCCTGACAGTCTGCATTATTTTTAATGAGATTGTGATTTTGAAAATTGCTGCTCTCAGGTTGGAGTTGCCTGGAGCCCCAACTCCTACTGAGTTCACAGGCAAACTTTCTCCCTGCAGGGACAAAGTTTCTCCTACAGAGATGATGCCAGGGCTGCTATATGCCCAGGGTCATCTTCTTGAGGTCCCAGCCAGGGTGCCCCCCAACTCAAATCCCAGAACTTGAGATTCCCTGGGGACTAACTAGGCCCAGAGGGCCTGGGCTTAGGGAGGAGCAACAGAGTACATTCTAGGTTGACTATTGAATGAGAGGAAGGGGCCTGTGAGGCAGTAAGGCCCAGTAAGTATGTATGTATGTATGTATGTATGTATGTGCGTGTGTATGTATGTATGTGCGTGTGTATGTATGTATGTATGTATGACTCCATACATAAAGATGCATGGAGCATCCTTCTGCATCCCAAGATAAGCCAGCAGTTATATCATGTTCCCACATCAAAATGCACTCTACAGTTTAATCTTTTAAGGGGGAAGTTGGGTTGGCCATTTTTCCAAGGCCCTAACTCTGCCCTGGGAGTTCTTGGGTACTTGAGAACAGGTCTCCTTCCTACCTGAGGTGAACAGGACTATGGCCTTGAGGCAGCTGTACTCCGCGGAGTCGACGTGCAGTGCCTTGAGTTTCTCCACTTGCTCTTGGAAGATCCGTATGTGGTCCATAAAGGCGACCACCCGGTCGGCTGACATGGGTGAAGCGTGCAGGCCAGCAGCGGCAAGGAGCGGGGCGACATGGAGGGGCATGGAGCACTGTGCTGCATTCAACACGAACAGCTCGCTCCAGGTGAGGCGAAGGAGGGCCACCTGGTCCGTGATCTGCAGGTCTGGGAAGAAGGGGATGTTTCGGGCCCACTCAACGGCGCTGAAGAGCATCCGTGCGGCCAGTTCGCAAATGTTCTCGATGCCCATGATGTTGTTAGGCTGCATGCACTGACTGCCGAAACGCGACGTGGGGTAGGGCTCTGCGCGCAGCAGCAGGGAAATATATCCGGACAGGTACGAGTGGCAGTTGAGGGGGTCCCCGTTGGTCAGCGCGAACTGCCCGTGGGTAGGCTGGGTGGGCGGCATCCTGCCCCTCTGAACAGCTGCAGGAGGAAAGGAGAAACTCCACTGTTAATGATCAGCCTTGATCCCGCATCTTTCTAATAAGACACCAACCAACCTGTCCCAGGCCCTAGAACAGCGCCAAGAAACCGGCAGGCCTGCTACAGACAGACCCAAGATTGCCTGCCGGCCCGGCAATCACTCCTCACGAATAACCTCCCAAGCCAGCTCCAATCGCCAAAGACCAACACTTGCCTGCGAGGCCCATCTAGGCTTGGACCACCGAGGACCCAGAATTGGTCACTTTGAGGGGGTCCCTAGAGCTGTGAGCGGGATGTAGCATATTCTGAGGGCACCTTTCATTTCATTTTCTTTCTTTTTTAAAACTGCTGAACAGCTGATATTTCTTATTGATTGGAAAAGGAACAAGGGGGGAGTGTAGGGGGAGGGTGAGACGCTTTTGCACAAGACATCAAGGTTAACCCCAGATGGCCTGTGGCCACCTCCGAACGACTGTCCCCAAACCTTGTAACCTCAACCCCAGTCCAGGAGGGAAACCCCGGCGAGAGACAGTCTAGGTCTGGCTTCTTTGCCTGATCCGAGAGCTCAGCTCGGAGGAGGAGAGAGACAAGGGAGAAGAGGGCGGAGAGAGAAAGAGAGAGAGAGAGGCCGTCAGAGAGGAGAGGAAGCCGGAGAGAGGCTGGGAGCAGGCGTGGGGCGCTGGCGGAGCCCAGACAAGGCCCGTGCCGACCGGAGAAAGCCAGCGAGGCTCAAGCACCCGCTGTTATCTGACTCAGGGCCGGGAGAGTCGCTCTCGCAGAAACACAAAGAAACCCCGGCATTGGCTTGCTCCAGCCCGGAGCCCGCGCCCGACGCGGAGCGCGCCATTGGTAGAGCACTGTTCCCGGCTCTGGGATAATTTTATATCACAAAGACCCAACTGGCGCAGAAGGAAAGCAGCGGCCCAAGGCCCCTTGCCCACACTTTCCTACTCCCTACAGTACTCTCAAGGTTTCAAAAGTGAAAGGAAAAAAAAAAAAGAAAGAAAAGAAAACAAGAGGTATTTCTTTTTTTAAGCAGAATGTTAATCCATAGAGGGGGTCACATGAGCTCTGCCCAGGCGGCAGCGTTAATACGGCGAAGTGCATAAAATTGCCATTTGTAATTTGAACCTCCTGTACAAAAGTACAATCTCAGGTTGTTTTTTTTTTTTTTTTTTTTTTTTGAGAAGGTGGGGGTTGGGGAGAGGGGTAAGTAGGAGGGACATATGTTGAACATGCAGGAAAAACAAGGAAAGAGAGAAAGGGAAGAGAGAGAGAGGGGGGGACTTTAAAACAACAACAAACAACATCCCATTCCTTGCAGAAAGGTGAACTCGAATGAACTCACAATCAAAGCAAAAGAAAGGAAAAGCTTTCCGAAGAGAGAGAGAGAGAGAGAGAGGGAGAGAGAGAGAGGAGGGAGAAAGAGCAGAGAAGGAAGTCTGCTAAAGCATGCGGACTGTAGGGGTGGGGGCTGATCTGGGTGGCAGTGCAGACCCCGCTCCTAGTACCAAATCCCCTCCGACCGACTGCAGCACGGAGAGCTCGGGGCTTCTGTGTCCTTACCCAGAGCAGACTAGCCAAACGCACCCAGGGCCCCGGGACCGCGGGCGAAGGGGGAAGAAATGAGAGGCCGATACCTTCCCGTCTCATGCCCACTTTGAGGCACTTTTTGAGGCGGCAGTACTGGCACTGGTTGCGGTGGTGCTGGTCGATGGGACAGTTCCGGTTGGCGCGACACGTGTAGCTCAGGTTCCTCCGCACGCTGCGCTTGAAGAAGCTCTTGCAGCCCTCGCACGTGAACTGGCCGTAGTGCTTGCCGCTCGACTTGTCCCCGCACACCACGCACTCGATGTGCTGCTGCTGCTGCTGCTTGTCGCTGCCGGGGCCGCCAGGGCCGCCCTGGCCACCAGCCGCTGTCTGGGCCGGCGTGCTGGCCGGGCCCCCTTGGCCCGGCGTCTGTGGCGTGTGCGGGGCGCCAGGCGGCGGGCCCGGCACGGGCGGCGCCTGCGAGGCCTGGCTGCCCTGAGAACCGGGCACCTCGTCCTGGGGGTCGCGCCACGTGCTGACTACCATTGCCATATCTATGGGGGCCGCGTCCGGACTTCTGCTCCCCTGGCTGCGGGCGGCGGCGGGGTGGCGGCGGCTCCCGGGTCTCGGGCTCCGGCGCGCCGCCTTTTGTGTGTGCGAGGGTGCGAGAGGGCGCGGGAGGGCGCCCCGGGTTTCTCAGGGCTAGTTGATTTGAGGTTGGTTAGTTTTTCCTTTTTTGTTTTTTGTTTTTGCTTTTGCAAAGTTTTGTCGATTGCTTGTCTGGCCCGGTGTGTTTGTTTTGTTTGTTTCCCTCGGCTCAGCTTTGTTGGTTTCGAGGGGGCTTTCCGTCAAGAAGGGAGGGCAAGGGGACAGGGGAAAGAGAGTGGGAGCAGAGCGTGGAGAGAGGGAGGGGAGGGAGAGCTGCAAGTCGATTGTCTGGCTTCAAGACAGAAGTAAGAGGCAAAAAAAAAAAAAAAAAATCTAAAGATCTCGCTCGCTCTCACTCTCCCTCCCTCTCTCCCTCTCTCGTTCACTCTCTCGCTCTCAGATCTAGTGTGCAGCGAAGGAGTTAGAGGAGGAGAAGGAGGAGGAGGAGGAAGAGGAGGAGGAGGAAGAGGAGAAGGAGAGGCGACTGTCCGGGGGCCAAGTCCAGGGCAGCCCACAGTCAGCCATTCAGGAAAGCCATCGAAATCAGGAGGACTAGGAGAGCGGAGGCGCCGGGCACGGGCGCGCCCTGGGAGCCAGGCAGGCCGGGGCTGAGGCCGGCGGCCCGCGGAGTGGCCGGAGCTCTGCCCGGGTCCGGGGGAATCAGCATGAAAGTGGTCCGCGTCCGGCGCTGCGCGGCGTCGTCCTGGCGCTGGGCCGCCGCCGCCGCCTCCTGCCCCGGGCGCCTGGCGCGCGCCGCGCTCGCTCCGGACGCCGCTGCTGCCGCCGCTCTCGGAGGCCGCTCGCCGCTCCCCGCGGGCCGCCCTGGCCGCTGCCGCCGCCCGCCGCCGCCGAAGCCTCCGGGTCGGGCCCGGAGCCGCTGCGTCTAGCGCCGCCTCCGCCGGTGGAGTCGCTGCTGCTGCTGCCGCTGCTGCCGCCGCCGGTGGAGCCGCCGCTGCTGCTGCTGCCGCCGCCGCCTCACACACATAGGGAAAGAGTCAACTCGCCGGCGGCGGGGGAGAGATGATAAGAGAGAAAGGAGGGCAGATCAGCACCTAGAAGCGCATCCTTCGTGCGCAGAGGGGGGGAGAAACGGAGAGAAAGAATGAAAGAGGGAAGAGCAGCGCGGCACCCGGAGAAAGGAGGCAACTCCGGCAGAGGAGGAGGAGGAGAAGAAAACACACACGCGCGCACGCACGCACACACCGCGGAGAGAAAAGAGCAGAATCAAAGTGATCAAATATGCTAAAAAGGGGGGCGCGGGAGGGAATGCGATTTATAGGCGCCGGGGCTGGCAGAAGTGGCTTCTCCGCGATCAGCTCACTGAGCTCTCTATATAGTGAACTTTGACACGACTGCTGCAACTTAGCGCACGTTGCCATGGCGACGGCGCGCCTTATAAGGCAGCCGCCGGGGTTGGCCTGGCCCGGCGCGCGCGCGCCGCCCCCTCGTCGTCATTGGCCGGAGCGCGGCGGCCCCGCCATGGCGGCAGAGGGAGCAGCCCGGTCCTAGCGCGAGCGGCGTCGCGACAGCCGCGCGGGGCGCGCGGGGACGGAGGGGGGCGGGGACGGGTGGCCGCGCCGTCCTGGCCACAGAGAGGGGGATGGGCCCGGGCGGGCCCCGGAGCGCGGACCCCGGCCGCCCCGCACCCGGCACCCGAGCTTTCTGCCCTGGCGGCAAGACTAGCGCGCGGCGCACACACTACGCCTCTTAAAGGCTCCGCGAGTAGTTGAGGATGGAGCCAAAGACTTAGTCTCTCGCAACTTGGCGATGCCTCTAAATCCGCGGCTCGCGGTCCACCCGGGACTCCCGGGGCGCATTATGTAGAGCCCACGATGCCAAAGACTGAATAATGGTCTCCCCTTCTTTGTATAGGGGTAGGCAGCGGAGGTGGCAAGGTGCCGGGATCTGGGCTTGCAAACGAAAGATTTGGCTAGATCCGAGGAGTGGAAAATCCTTTGCTTAATGAACTCTCATCACTTGCTCGGTTTGGTAGCTCTTTTTTATGTGTTTGTTTGTTTATAGGGAAAGAAAGCGTTCGATATCTGCCTTTTTCTTTGGAGGGTTAATATTTTATAGATTTGTGGCCTGACATTTTAATTGCTCAAATGAAGCATCTCGGATGCTGAGAAACACCAGTAGACTTCACCTCATTGTTATGACGCAATTAAAATAAATTCTTCTCAACTTTATCCTCTCTTATTGGTTTTAGCTAACTGACCAGCCAGTGACCTGTCACACACCCGGTCATGAAAGAGGGAGAAAGACCTTTCTGTCCGCTGATGGACAGGCAGAGGCAGCCGCTCAGCCTCGCCTGTGCACACCCTCTGTACATACATGTAAACGCACATGTATCAGATGCACATTTGTCAATGTACACAGACAAAGACATCCAAGACGACGCTTCTAGGTCATAGAACAGTTGAATATGGACTTCATTGTTCAAATTCTCTTTAAATAACCATATAGTCATTAAAACACATCCAGAGAGCCTGCTCCAAATGGCAGGAATATCAGCATAATTCACAAGAGCCACAAACACGCCATAGATTCACTGCAGAAAAAAAAAACAAACAAACAACCCCCACTATCCCTGCCATTCTCAAGATGCTCAAACCATTGATAGTGATGTGTTTTTGACTTGGTGCCTCCGTTTTAACTATAAAATATACAGAACCAACCTCCAGGACACATTATATTTCACTGACTAAACTTGCTGCTTGATTAGGACCAGTTAGTTGAGTGTGAGAATTCTATAAATGTATGAGAAATTTGTTTGTAATAGGGAATACTTTGAACCAAGGCAAAACAAAATCCATAAGTCAAACAGGCTTACCAACAATTAAATTATGGATTTTTTTTTTAGCATAAAAGATACTGAGCTACAAGAGGGAAAAGAGGAGACTACAAAGAGTAAATCAACAACTTTAGAAAGCATCCTTGGTAGCATAGAAATTTGGCAGTGTCACATTATTTTAATAAAATGCACTGAACATGTAATTGACATGAGAAAACCAAGCTTTGGGGCAGTTCCTTTTACACATCCAGACAGAGTGTGAGACAAGGAGGGCATAAAGATACGGCGAGGCAGAGGCTGACTTTTTGGCAAAGGCAAAAAAAAAAAAAAAAAAAAAATCCTATTTAAGGTTTCCCTTGAAATCTTTCTCAGCCTTCTCTTTCTCTACAGAAATCACATATTGCACTAAAGCGGCAGGTGCTGTGATTATTTGAATGTTTTAAGAAATAACAAGCTATAGCAGGTATTAGCCTATCATAAACCTGGTGTGTAATAAGGTGGCCACCGAGTAAAGCGAGGCTAAGCACTCCTGGCTGATTAGAGACACCATATAACTTTCTCCTACAGAGAACAAGAAAGATAGAAAATAAGTCATTTCAGAGAAGTGTGGGGTTTTTTTTGTTTGTTTGTTTAACATCTCTGATTTAAGGAATCATTTGATACTGCAAATGTCAGGTTAGAGGGAAGCTCAGCATAGAGTGAGACTAAGGTTGACACAGAAAATCTAATAGGCATCCCCATCCTCGACTTAATAGATGAGCATAATTGATTATGGAGAAATGTTAATCTTGCCTCTCCAGTGCAGCCATTTCCATGGCAAGATTACTTTTTACACACACACACACACACACACACACACACACACGAAGAGATGACTTTTGAGAAGCTTCATGTGTGTGTTGTTCATTTTTCTAGCTAAAGAAATTATAGCCTTCAGATTTCACACACACACACACACACACACACACACACACACACACACACAAATTGTAGAATTACAGCCAGCTAGGCACATAGCCACACAACTACCACCGAGTCAGAGGTGCTTCACTTTGTATTTTAGGACTCATTTAGCTTTAAAAATGCTGTTTAGAAAAGGAAGACAAAATCACCATATGAATTGTAATTAATTTTACTGAGAGGATGAAGAGACAAGACAGCCGAATTGGGGGTGGGGAGGAGCAAAAATATTTTTAAATGCCCTTCTTAAAGATACTCGGCTGTCTAACTCTAAGATTTAAAAGTCCTAAGACTAAAAGATACAAATCTATGTATTATTATTTTTAAAAACTCAGCCAAGCCCTTTACTGCAAATGTAAATTTATTATAATGAGAATGGTGGCAAGCTTTATTTGACTGGTCAAAGTTAGGGAAAAGCATTTGTCTTAATCTGAAAAAAAAAAAAAAAACCCTCAACTCCCAGGAATATGGTTTCCTTGCAGAAAGTGGTTGGCTGGTCTGTAATTCTTTACAGATTAAATCACAATATGAATACAGACCCCAGCAATGCCGAGTTTAACTCTGAGCTCAGTAGAATCCAGGATCCATTGAATTTCTCCTTTCCCTCAATCTAGTCATGTGTGGTTTTCTCTTCCACCACACTGGAGCTCCGTGAATAGGGAAGGGGCTTCCATTGTGTCCCTCTGAACTTGCAAGTCAATGCAATTTTTAACCACTGGCTTGTGGTACTTTGAAAATCACCAGGGGCTGTCAGAGTTGGGTCCTCTGAAAAATTTACAGTGCTAAATCAGAGCATATGCTGGGAGGGAAAATTGCTTAAGATTGGAGTAAGTACAGTATCTGTCTGCCCCCTAGTGTAAGAGTCCTCGCTGCCTAAAATCCAACTTTAAAAGAAAAGGAGCCCTTAAAGGGAAACGACTTGGGGCTCACGTAGGCATAGGAGAATGAAACTTCTGTACATTTTAATCTGAATAATTCTTCAGGATTGAAAATTATTTGGCTGTGGCTTGGTTGGACTGCATTGGGATCTCGCTGCCTCTACATTTCCGGAGTCTCTAGTGAAGAGGTGATTTTTTTTTTTTTTTGAACTGGGTTTATGTGCGCCCCCCTCACCCCTCCTCTCTTTTTCTTTCTGCCTCTGTCGTCCTTCTCGCTGGCTTTTTTTTTTTTTTTTAAATGAGGAACCGTTCCATGAACATTTTGCACAGAGCACAGAATTGCTTCTAAAGTCAGCCCGGCGAGGTTGCAATAGACAGCAAAAAGGTAAACGTTTGCCTGAAATCCGCACGCCAGCTCCACCACCCCGCCCGATGGTGAGTACCCTTCTCCTTGATTCTCCTAGCTTAACAGAGCGCTCTCCTTCCGGAACCGCGGCCGAGGGCGCCAGGCAAGGCTTTGGTCCCTGCCCGCCTGCCTGCTTGCCTGCATGTCAGCTGCACAAGGTTGCAAAATAAAGCGCAGAGGCAAATCGAACAGGAAATTCTGATACCCAAAGCCAGCCTAGCAGCCCCTTCGCTACCAAACCCAGTCAATCTGCTGCTTGGAAAACCAGGCATATAGGATTGGTTTTCAGTCAGTTCTATGGAAGGAAATGAGTTTGAGAAGACAGGACAAGGAGATGGGAGGTAACCGCAGTCTTTATGCTTCGTTTTAATCATATTTTGGCAGCTTTGCAATTGTATTCCCCCCTCTACCACCTCTGCTACCACACACATGTAATAAAATATGGCAACGCACTGAATTGACTGCCCCCACCCTCCCACAGACCCCTTCAACCACAGTCCGAGGCATTGCATACACGTTAGCAAAGCGATTTTCTGAAAAGCCCCAAGTCGTCCCCAACCCCACACAGTACAAGGAGAAAAGTGAGAAAGAAGAGAAAGAGACAAAAAATTACAGTAAGCAAACATACCAAAACCATATTTGCCTTGTTCAAGGTCCCAAACCGCTTGCATCTTCCTTCTAAACTGGAATAACTCTCCTTTAGTTTGGCGGGTGAAACAAACGCTTTGCTGGCCCCCTGAAAAGATGTGTCTTTGATAATTAAAGAGACTCTCCTCCTCGGTGTTTATCTAAGCGATTGTGCAAACTGATAAAAAAGTAGGCATTAGTCTGCAGGGAAAAAGAAAGGTGAAAGGAGAGATCTTCCACCTCGAAGAAGTGCTTCCCTGTGTACCAGGCGCTCTCAGCCGCTGGAAAAGCCTGCACACTAACTTTAGAGAGAGAGAGCCGGCTTCAGGGAGCTTTGTACATAGCTGCTGAGGAATGCAAGCCTCGCCTTTAAGAAAAAAAACCCCAAACCGTAGGTAGGAGATGTCTGGAGTGATCCTTGTCTCTCATCTGATGCCTTAGAAGGAAGAGTGCGTTGTTACACCTTGTTTGGGGCTGGAAAGAGGAGACTTTAAAAACACCCTTCCAATTGAAAAAAAAAAAAAATCTCCCAACTTAATGAGTTTAGTCGGAGGCTGGAGCAACCCCGCTCAGCCTTAGCAGAAAACCGAAAACAACTATAGGCAATATTTGCAAAGCAGGACAACCCGAGGCACAGCCAAATTCCACTGTTTGGGGTCGAGAGGGATGGAGGCTAATCCTAAAGCAAGTTGGGAAAAAAAAAACAGAGGTGGGAGAAGGGGGGGGAGCTGCAGCCTAAGACTGGCAGACAGGGTCCTCTCACCCTGGATCAAAGATAGAACTTGAAACATGAGGCCAACATTTTTTCCTAGGAATCAGTTGGAATCCTCATTTTCTACTCAAGTGCCCCCCCCCCAATGATTTTTCTCCCTCTCCCCTGTGGATTAGTGCCTCCCTCCCCTTTCTACTGACCATTCTAGAACTTTCCTGAAGAGGAAATCTATTTCTTTTGGGGGGAGGGGTTCCCCATTTCATGCCTTCAAATAATGAATACTTAATTCATTCCCTCCCTTTATCAATTCCCCCAAACGAATAAAAGAAGCAGAGATACAATAACTGGCAAAAATTGGGAAGACACTGAGCTGTCTCTTGCGTTTTAGTACAGCTTTAACTAATGGATTTTTGTTGTTGTTTTGGTTTGTTTTAAGGGGAGAATAATGGGGAAACATGGATCTTTTATTTTAGGAAACTGTTATGGTAAGATGTATGTCAGACTTGACAAATGGAACTAACGCTCTTCACTGCTTCTTGTCCTTGTCTTAAACAGGAATTAAGTTAAACACAGTGCTGAATGTTAATTACATGTTTACTGGCTAATGAAAATTACAAATGGTTTTGCCACCTCAAACAATGATGAAACTCTGAAGACACTGTAATTATATACTTTGAGGGAAATAACTCAGAATATTGATCATAAGAAGTGTAAATCTTTTTTTAACTATTCATTAATACCATAAATATGGGCTACAGAAGTTTTTCCTTGCGGTTTGTCTCATCAGTTACAATGAGTGGATGGCTGGTGGGGCTCCTCCGGAGAGGAGGTGAACTCGGTCTCTTAGAAGGAGGCCACGTGTGTAATTCAGTAGTGCCCCCTCCCTTCTGCCCCGCCCCCTTCATCCTAGTTGAAGGTCGAAGGATCTCCAACAGGGAGGCCGGGCTCTGGGCAGGTGAAGGTGATCTCAGTCCAGGCCTCTCTCCTCCCCTCCTCTGGTCCTCTCCTCTTCTCCCGCCTCCTTTTCTTTTCATGCCAGGTCTGATCGATGACCACCTTCCCCAGCCTGGGCGCCTGGGATAACCTAATGAAAGACCAATTAGACCTGGCAACTCATCGCCACCCAGAGACATAGTCCTGATCATTTCAGTTCCCTCTTTCAGAGGTGGCTAGGGAAGTCCTTGCCAGAGAAGAAGGTGTGTGTGTGGGAGGGGGGGGGGACGATAGGCATGGAGGTGGCTGTTGGGTAAGGTGGTTCAGCCGCTAAACCAGAACTGGGCTTTGGAGTAATTATTTTGTGGTCATTTTTTTTTTCAACTTTGGCCAAATTTAGAACACTGGTAGCCATTCCAATCTGGAGGGTCAAAGGTGAGAGATGCACTAACCCTAAAAGGCAGGCCTGACGCGACGGAAAGGCCATGCTCTGGCAGTGGTATGGGGTGGGGGTGAGGGGTGGTGAAATTCCATGGCTCCTCCCGGGTGGGGCCAGGGTGGGGACTGGAAGCCTGTATGCAGGGGTCCATCACCAAGTGCAGGTTTAAAGTGAAATATTGAAGATTTAAAAAGAAGTGTTCAAGGCTTGTGGGACTGGACTCCTCCTTTTCCCTGTGAATTCCCAAGGCTCTGGTCTTTGTCTTAGAAGGAATGGAGTTTCTGAATGGTGTGAAAAGGACAGAGAGGGTCGCTTCCAATCGATTTTACTTGTCCTTTCTGCCTTTTCGGATCAACGCCCTTCAATGGACACAGAGGTGCTCTTTCAACCAAAAACTTGTGCTACATTTTCTGCCTGTATTGGTGCTAAATACAATAAGCGTCGGGCAGATTTTCTTCTTTTTGCTCTCCAAAGGGGGGGGGGGGGGAGGATCATGCAACCAAAAAAAAAAAAAAAAAAAAAACCCAAAAAGAAAAAACAAAAAAACAAAAACAAAAAAGCAAACCCCACCCTAATTAAATTGTTTTATATGGACGGTCAAGACAGAGCAATTAAGTATGCATTAGTATAAAGATAGACTCTGCAGATATGGCGTTTTAGAAAGCCATGGCTATGACAACAGCGTGGGTATTAGGCTATGGGGAGGGGTGCGTAGACACAGCCGGTTGCACCTTCTTCTCTGGGCCCCAATGGGCAAAGGCCCAGGACTCAGGTGAGGGGAAACAGGTCAGCTAACAACAGGTGGGTGGTTGAAGACTTGTAGACCTCAAGTTTAAGAGCAAAGAAGCCCCCACCCCTAGAAAGGAATGGCTGGATAGTCCTCACTGCCTACAGCCAACCCTGGTCATTTAGCAGTTCCAGGTGGTGAGAATCATAGGACAAGGTAAGGCTGTGCAGCGTCCAACTCTGCATGGAGCCCACTTCCTGAGGTCCCCCGGGACAAGGTGGAGCTGTGTAATCATGAAGTTGTCCTGTGAGCAAGCCCTGGGTAAGCGCTGCCACCGTAGCCACCTGAATCTCAGCGCTCTAGCAGCCAAGAGTAGGCCCCCTCTCCACACTTGACAGCTAAGCGCCTTTTTTGCTTCTAAGGAAAGGGGCGTCTGGTGGAGAAGAACGTGAAGTTCCCACCCGACAACCTGCGCGGTCCGACTGGCAGCAGGAACAAGATGCTGGAGGAGCAGAAAGGGGGTGGGGTGGGGGATAGCAGAAAGGGTGCTGGGGGAGCAGATCTCTTAACTGGGGCTGCAGCTCCGAGCTTCTCCACCTCTTTTCGGCCTTAGGAGGTGTGGGAGGGTGAGGAGCTTCGTGCCCCGAAGGGGACGACCCTCAAAGCAAGGGGCTGGGGCCTCCCTGCGTGCCTACGCAGGACTCTGATGAGTGGTCCTGGGCCACAGGGTTGCTAGCGCGTCTCACGAGCTCCGGAAAGGGCTCTGGGGTGCACCGCGCATCCTAGGGAAGGAGCGGGGGCGGTGTGAAGGAGAAATTGGCAAAGTGGGGAAGTGACTGAATGTCAAAAGTAAAAAGGTTGAAAAGGCAATTTTCCTGACGCGCTTTGCCCCCCTTTCTTCTTCTCTCCCTGGACCTCCCGCCCGGGCTGTAAATCTGCGGCTGGTGGCCAGGACACTAGAAGTCCCCTCGGCGGACCCAAAGCGGCCCCGCCCGCAGAGCGCACACCTCCCGGTGGGTCCCCGCATCGATCCGAAGCCTAGCTGAGGATGTCACCGCACTAAATATTTACTGATCACACACAAATAGCCAGAGCTCGAACGATTTTCCTCTGTGAGGAGAGCGCAGAGAGCAGGGTAAATCATTTTATTAGTGTGGATAAAGCCCAGAGCACACTCCGGGCTGGAGTGTTTTAAGATGTGTCTTCAACGGGATGAAAAGAGTTAGGGAAATCGATACGGAGTGATTAGAAGCCCCCGGGGTGACGAAGGGGGACCTGACTTGCAGGGGTTTGGCGGGGCCGAGAGGGAGGAAGCCAGCTCCGAGGGGGGACCGCCGGACCATCGCCTGGGAGCTCAAGCGCAGGCCTCGGCCCCTCTGCCGTCGACGACGGAAAAGGTGGCAGCGCAGCCTGAGATAGGACTCTGCCGCCTGGCTTTGCAAATTGGGCTGAGCCGGCCGCCGCGGGCCGAAGGCTTGGGAGTCATCCGCCGCACGCCAGGTGGCCACCGGAGTTGATGGTCTACGCGAAGCGAGGACAAGGACAAGGCCGCCTAGGTAGCCAAGGTGCGGGACCCAATGGACTGCTTTCTTTCCTTGCCATTTTGAAGACTCTTTTAGGTGCCACTCCAGGCTTTTTCAACTTTCTTCTTGATCAATCTCCATCTCTCGTCTTATTTAGCATCTCTAAGGACCCAGTAGCCCAGTTCCATCAACGGCTTGGCTTTCCCTGCTATCCGCCCAGTGTTCGGGGCGGCCACCGGGTGGCGAGACAAGCCTCCCCGCCCCCCACCCCCTGGAATCTGTAGAACAGTGGATTCCAGGTTCGTGGCTCGGTTTCCAGGCAGGTGGATCGAAGTCTAAGGCCAAGGATTAAGTAAGGCAGGGGCACCAAAGAGAGCCGAAGGGCTGCGGGTTTTTCGGCTAGAGGGAAACAGCTTTAGCAGGATCAGGTCCCACTCCAGCTAGTGGGGACCTGTCTAGGACCCAAAGATTAGATGCTGGGGGCTAAAGTGCAGTTCACGGGGCGTTGGGTAAAACTACTATTACTAGAAGGAAGAAAAAAAAAAAAAAAAAAAAAAAAAAAAACCAACCCTCCGCAAAGCCAAGCAGCAGTGTTCTGGCTTGAGAATGTCTTTTCACTCTGAAGCGGGAGTCTCGCTGCTGTGAACAAACCCAGAGCTTCGAAACAGCTGTAAACAACCTAGTAGGCTCTAATTTCTTGGAGGTGGAGGGTTAGGGCACAAGGTGAGAAAAGAGAACAAGTCTTTGCCTTTTTCCTGCTTCTGAGCTTCAAAGGTGGCGAAATCTTTTGAAAGAAACGTATAGCTCCCTACTATGTGCATGCATGTACATTTTTTAAAAATGTGCAACTGGGTGTCAAAGGTGTACCTTTCCTTTGCCCAATTTTCTTAGTAGCTTGGGCTATTAAATTCAGGCTACTCTGCGTCCTTCGGTGCAACAGGAAACATAACTGAAGATCCAATTAACCGTTTTCCAGAAGGGAGATTTTTTTTTTTTAAATATGAATCCCAGTGGATTAGAATGGTGTGTTCAGGTGTGAGGGGATCAGCCTCCCGCTCCTTCCTTAGTAATCTTCTCTAGGTCCTACAGTGGAAGTCAGCCACACCGCTGACCTGGAGGAGTGTCAGCCTAGTTAGTCTCCATTAACCCTTCTTGGTCTTGGCCACAGAATGAAGATTAACTACACTAAATGGCCCAAAGATTGATTTAAGAAGGGATGAATGGAAGGACATAGTAGAAGAAGAAGAAGAAGAAGAAGAAGAAGAAGAAGAAGAAGAAGAAGAAGAAGAAGAAGAAGAAGAAGAAGAAAGGAAGACAGGGAGGGAAAGAAAGAAAGGAAGTGAGAACAAATGTAAACGTTAGCCATTTAGCTATAATGGCCTTAGAGCACTTCGCCCTTCCCATATGCCCACCCATCTTCACGCCAATGCCCTGCAAGCAGGGGTTTCTATTCAAAGACAACAGTCTCATCTATCAAGGCATACTCCAGGAAGTTGGACTTAGGGGAATAAGAAAATACGATGGAGTAAATTCCCCCTCCCCTGTTTAACTGATCACCCAAATCGCTTTAACAATATTTTACAATTTGTATATTATTATAACATATATATGTATATATGATTTTTGTGTTAGAGGTTTAAAAAAAAAAAACCCAAGACATGGTTTACCTTCTTTCATTGAAGCAAGAGCTAATTTAAAATTGTGTCAGCAGCCAAATTATAGCCATAAAGTGTGGATGAGGTTAGGAAATATATTCAGCTGGCTTCAAATGTGGTGGCATTTCTGTGGGTCCCAAGATGCTGGGTTTGTGCAGGAAGGCATAAGCACACACTGGAGGTGCTCTCTCAGTTTTAGAAGCGGCTGGATGGATTAAAGGTTCATATACCCAAACACTAGATAGAGGCTGTCATTCATGTGTACCGGCCTGGAGGCTGGCAGAAGGCAGTGCAAAAAGACTTTTGAATGAGCTCTCTAGAATCACCAGTGCTGGAAGACAAGCAGAAGCAACTCAGCCAGTGCAATGCTATTATGGCTTGCAAAAATCACAGAAAGACACTTCAAAGTGCAAGCTTCAGATTTCCAGTCGGTAGCTTTGGCAGGATATTTAAGCAAACAGTGAACATCTTTTGCCTGATGTGTTTATTTTAAAATTCAAGGCTATGTAACATGGGCATGAACACACATTGTGTGTGTATATGTGTGTGTGCTGTGTGCTGTGTGCTGTGTGTGTGTGTGTGTGTACTTTTTAGCTCATTGATGACTTAAATCTTAAATATTGGACTATAGATGATGTCACTGCCCATTTTACCAAGCCTGGTATGAGCTATTTATGATTTTAATATTAACATTACATTATAAGTTAGCTCCTGCTGAGAAAGTTCCAAAGTCATCTGAGATCATGTGGACAGCAGTTCTTACTTAGACCTGGACAATGTCAAGAACAGTGGTTGGACACTGTATGTTTTCATTCTCAAGAGCCTGAAATGAAATCTTTAAAACAAGAGTTAATTTTTACTATGTAAAATAAAAAATACTAATTGATAGCAACAAGGTCTGCATGAAAGTTTTAGAAAGAAAATATCTAGAAAAATTAATATTGTTAATTAGCTGCATGAGTGAACTTCAGGCAAATACCAGCAGCACAACAAACGAGGATTCATTTGATTAAATTCCTTTAACTACACACTCAAAGTCAACTTTAGAAGGGGAAATGGAATGTATAGATTCACTGTTCTTTGTTTAGTTGTTTTTTAGGACATTTACCTACCCCACTTTCAGTATAAAGATATAACTTAAGAATAAGATAATAGCCAGAAATTGGTAAGCTGCTATAGTAGAGGAATAATATGTGTTAATTTAGAGAACATTCGGGTACTTACATTATCAGCTTCATTTGTCCTCTTCAAAGGCTGCTTCCTTGAAAATGAGTAGGTGCATGCTAAAAATAAATAAATCCTGCACAGAATGTAAAAGGGATTTTTTTTTAAATCACATTTAGTTTCTTGGTTATGGAAAGTATTATCTTGAGGGCTTGCAAACTGTATTGTTTGAAAACACACACTCACATTGACAATTGCATTAGCCTTGTTATTTGAAGTACAAGGTAGGGAACAGTAATTTTCCTACCCAATTATTAGAATTTATTATACATTGGTTAATTTTATTTAAGAGATTCCTAAATACATGACTATGGTAAATTGATTGAGATACTGCCCTTTAAACATTCAAAGGAAATCTGAAACCACTAAAGGAAAGAAATATTGATTTCAATGACAGATTTCACACAGGGTATTTCTTGACAGGACCAGATCATCTCATATGTCAAATGTCAAAGACAAGAAGTTAAAAAATTAAGGCAGCCTATATCTGTGCCTATTACATGTTGACTTATTTAGTCCCAGTGATGCTGCAGTAATCTGTTGCATAGTTTCTTGTTGGTTGCATTTCCAAACACTCAAAAGAATGTAAGGCCTTGAAACTTCAGCACTGGGAGATTTTTAAAGTTAGTTGTTTGGTTTTTGTTTTTGATAGTCTTTTTTGATAATAAAGACTTAGCTTATTTACCCATTGATTTTTTTCCCTCAAGTGATTTTGGTTAACATATTGGCCTTCAAAATCGTATGTTATCTTGAAAACAAATCTGTATTTCTTATATAAGTTGAAGTCAAATAAAAGATGGCTGATCTTTCAAAGAATGTACAGTTCAGTGTTCTTCAGTTACTGAAGAACTACTGTTTCATCCTCATGGTTTGATCAACCCAAAGGACACCCTCATCTGCATATTTATATTTATATACATGTATGCATTTTTGTGCTTATGTGTTTAAGTGCCTGCAGAGGCTATAAGAGGGGATCCAGGACCCTGGAACCAGAGTTATAGGAAGTTTCAAACAACCCACCTTGGGTGCTGGGAATCGAACTCTAATCCTCTGCAAAAGCAGCAAGTGTTCTTAACAACTGAACTATCTTTCCAGTCCCTACTTCTTTCTAAATAAGTCTTGAAATTAACACTGATGTGGTGTGGATGAATGTATAATAGGAAAGCCGTGGACTATCCCTATTTATTCTGCAAATGTCTTTTATTCTTATATACTTTAAAGATCAGAGTTATTGAGTCCCTTGAAGGAGCAGCAAATAAAATTTCTACTTATGGACAAGAGATATGACGTTTCCTTTGAGGCTTCAGTAACACAAAAAAGTTTTCCTAATAAATTTGAGGCAACTCTATTCTAGATACTTAAAATAGGGCATATCTCAGACATGACTTGAGTTTATGAACTTCTACCCTATTGTTTCTGATAATTAGTAGATGGCCTTTTATCTTTAGTTACTGTCTTATTTGTTAACAAAGTAAATGTTTAAAATTAAAAATGTTTCCAGTGTTCTTGCTTATAGAAGGAAAAACATTATATAAATTATATTATTTACTTTAATAATTTACTTTATTTTATTAATAATTAAATTAATAATATAGATTTGGGTTTGTAACCATTTAAATTATGTTGTTTATATAAATTATATTAAATAATTAAATAAAATATTAAGTAAGATTTTTATTCAGACTTGTATGTCCAGTCAGTAGTGAGTACTTTATAGCCTCTTCAAACAAAATAAACAAAGTAATACTACATAAAATAGCTAAAAAGAAACCCTCCCAAAACAAACAAACAGAAACCCTTAGAATTCAATCTCTGGGAAATATAGGCACACTGTTTTTACAATTGAATACTTTTTTAAATTTAATTATGTTTTTTACTTATTCACTTTACGTCTCCCTCACTGCCCCATCCCAGTCACCCCCTCCCACAATTCTTCCCCACAATTGAATTGTTAATAAGGTTTTGTTTCATCTATCTACTTACCAATATGGTACAGTTCTGCATTATGCAATTTCTGCCTTGAAGATCAAATTGTAACAACATGCCATCATAGGCTTTTCTGATGTGAAGGCAGCTTTGAAAACTATATCTCCAAAATTTAAAAAAAAAAAAAAGTGACAATTAGCAGGGCAGGTCGGTGCTCCTCACTTTTTTAGTGATGTCAGAAAGGTTTTCTTTTAAGAAATTACTATAGTGTTTTGCTCATCAAATGCGAAATGTGAAATAATAAGAGGAAAAGCACCAAAGGAAAGATTCTCTTCCATTCTTTACCACTCAGGACCCAACAACAAGAAACAAAACAAAACCTAATCCCCACCTACCTCCAAAAGTGGCCCCCAACACTTGGGAAGAGTTTCTGTGAAACTAGCTGGATAACTTCCAGTACCCTCAGTTCCTGAACTTTTCAAAGGCACCAGGCAATGGCCAGTGTGAGTCAGGAACGGCCAGCGTGGAGGAGGAAGCAGGGACCCCACTTAGCTGCAAACTTGAGAAAATAACTGTTGAAAGTTTCCAAAGGAGGTTTGAAGAGGCAGGACAGTAAGAGCTGATAGAACCAATGTTACTCTTTTCCGGGCATTTCTATCTTTTATGACTATGCCCCCCTCGAACCCAATCCCCCGTTTACTGTCTGTCTTTGTGCCTCCAGGGCCAGTGAAGGAGCAGGGCAGATTCGAGATTGCTTTCAGAGTTTGCCTTCTCTGATGATGGATTACCATGTCAATTTAAACGGCATAGGATTAATTTGTTTCAATGATTTCTCTTTAGGCTGAATGCCAGCCGTTTTCTATCTCTCCCCTTGCTCTTCAGAACTACAACGAGAGAGAGAGAGAGAGAGAGAGAGAGAGAGAGAGAGAGAGAGAGAGAGAGAGAGAAGTGTTTCCATATTTTAAGTTGAGAGACAGTAATAGAAATAGACAAGTTGTGTGTACTGTTGCAACAGTTATAGGTTTGAGCCCTTTTATCTCAAAAACATAAGTCACTCACATGAAAATGAAATTGGTCCCAACATTTATTCAATAAGCACTTGTCTTGTAGATAATCCACTGCAGAGTGCTTTTGACATATAAGGATTTAATTTCTGTTGGACAAGTTATTAGTACAACACATTTAAGCTAACCACCTACGATGAGGTTCCTGAGATCTCTAACAACCTTAAATGCTCATTGCAAAAAAGAGTCTGTCTGAGAGAGGGGGACACTTTTTGAGAATTCATAGTTTGCATGTGCATACACAAGCAGCACAGGCAGCAAGCATGTTTGTGCATGCACACAGACAACTCCCTCCTTCATATGACCACATTCTTCAGTGCTGCTGAAAAGAACTCTCCCATTACACAGATGTATCTTAACTTTCCAAAAATGAGAATATACAGACTTTTCATTTCAGAAAGATTTTTAAAGTACACAAGAAAAGAAAAAGCCACTCAGATTCATTTTCTCTGTGAGACCAAGTCTATAATGAAGCAGAAAGTAATTCTAGAAAACACTTAGGTACCATCCAAAATCAAGCCCCCCCACCCCAATACGTCACAGGAACACTAAACTCGCAGGTAGCTACAGGATGTTGTCAGAGAGTAAATGCAATTTAAGTAAGTTGGTGTACCTTAAAATGATCATTTTTATTTCCCAGTTTGAAGGGTGCTCTTTCAGCAGACTCAGAGAAAGGAGGGGGATTCCAATCTAAGGACTGACTAACCATCTTGGGAAAAGATGACTGTTCTCACTTCTTTTTCCTAATGGTCTCTCCTTATTCCAGACTCCCCCCACCCCACACACACACATGAAATTTAGCATCATAGTTCAGAATAATAAATTGCATCTGAAATCTGAATACAAATAGATTGTATAGCCTTCCCCCTTTCTCTCACCCTCTCAATGCACAGCCACTCTTTATTTGTATAGCTTCCACTTTCTAAGGACAGACACAATCAGAGTCCAATCAATGGCTGTCAGAACTGAATCTATGCAATTTTAATTTGTAAAAAAAAAAAAAAAAAAAAGTTGTTGGTGGCTAACCTTATGGGGAGACTGGGTATCCCTGAGCAAAACAAAATCTTGGAGAGTTCTCCCTGAGAAATGATCTTACACATGAGCAGGAAATTCAAGCAAGAAAGGCTAATTGAATAGAGAGAGAGAGAATTAGGTTAAAAAATAGAGTACAATCTAGTATCACGTTCTCACTAGTGTAACTTGAAATGAAGGTGTCTTCGAGTCGCCAGCGATGCCAGAGCGTTTAGATGTCGGCCACAGATGGGAACACCTATTGAAATGTGTCTGAGGAAGATTAATAGGGCTTGTCACTGTTGGGAAAGCACTGCCTGCCTGTAACTTTCCACAAGCCCAAGATGAATTACCGATGAATGCTCACTTATCAACCCCATCACTACCGTTCGACACTAAATCAAATTGAGAAGTTATCTGCAATCAGAAAATTTCTTTTTAAAATAGACGTATACCTTTAAGCCCCAACTCCTTAATAATCCCACTCACAAAACAACCCCCGCAACCCCCAGCCCTAGGTGCTTCTTCCTTGGCTTATGCTGAATTATAGCTCAATAATGAATATATTTTTAAAGTTCACACACAAACGGACATCTGGTCAGACTGAAAAGTTTGACAGCATTTTAATGAGTATGAAGGCTTCTTGGAAATCATCGTTTAATATTTCGGCAAATGCGTTCTCTTTTACTTTTTAGATTCCCCCAGCACCCTTAATGGAAAATAAACATGAGAGTGGATTTGACGTTGTAAACCCTGTGACTGCACGGTTATCTAATGATCTCCAATAATGAAATTATGAGAATTTTGAGTTTAGGAAGATAACAGAAGAACAAGATTAAATGGATAATGGTGAGAGATAGTCATGCATGGGTTTTTAATGGTTTAGTGATGCTGCATATAGCTCATTTGGGGGATATGGTGAGACCTCTATTGGTTTACACATGTAGTCTATGATTGAGCTAAACTCAGTCCCCACCCACACAGCCGTATCACCTCTCTTCTTAAGCAGCATCTCACTAGGCCACTATGCAGTCCTGGCTGGCCTGAAACTCAGAGACCCTCCTGCCTCTGTCTTACTGCTGCTGTGATTAAAGGTCTGAGCCACCACTCCCAACCTCCAGGTCTCATTTTTAAGGCGATTTATTTCAGAAGCAAGGGAGAGTCATTATCCCCTTTTATTATTTATCAATTCTGAGCATCTAGAGTCTTTCCAACCTCGGACTCATTATATTTTAATAAAACCACTCACTGTTGTATTTTGTAGGGCCCTTCCTATTTGCAGAGTGCCTTCTTACTCACGCGGGGTTCATTTCATGTCTATTGAGATTCCATGCTGGCAGAATTTTTTTTTTTTTAAGTTTCCATTTTGCTGATGAATAAACTGAGGCTGGGTTGTTTAAAGTCGGGGGAGGGGCAGTCGATGGAAACAGAATTGGAAGTTATGTCACTGTGTCTTTTAGTTTTCATTGTTTTTTTTTTCCCCATTCTGAGTCATTATGTAGAGATCAAAAATGGTGACAGTGCTAATTGTAGCTAACATCCAATACATACTACACCAATACATACATGAACACTAACATGCTATTTTATCTCTGCACAATTTTCTTCTTTGATATACTGGTATTATTTCAATAACCCAAGAGAACAAAATGAGGCTTCTGGATTTTAGGACTTGTCTAAAACTCACATTGCAGGAAACTGGGGACGGTGCGAAGGTCCTTATGGTAACCTATCCTAAGTCCTGGTGTTTAGTTGTGAGAAGCCTTGAATTACACTAAGTGGGACCAAAACATCTCCATTCTTATCCAAATATGCAAATGTCTCAGATTCCAAGGCAGTGCAGAACAGTTCATGGGCTGGTTTCTTTGTCTTTACTTACTATTCATTTATGTATTTCATCTCAGTGTTTGGGATCAAACCCTAGGGCTTCACACTTGCAGAGAAAGGGATTTACCCCTGCCCAGCCCAGCCCAGGTAAAGTCCGGTTTTGCCAGTTACTCAGTATGTGGCTTCCATCCATTACATTGACCTTTATTGTCCTCTCAAAATTGGAATGATTAGATTCAATGTACCAGACTATGATGTACCAGACTTTCCTCTTTCCTGAGAGCGAGGAGAGGAACCAAGAAGCAGGAATCATGTCTGAGGTGAGGCCTAGGCCAGAGTGGCAGTTTTGCCATCCTGGACACTGTCAGTAAATAGCTCAGCTCTTTAAGAAGTTCTGCTTGTGTCTCTGTCTCTGTCTCTGTTATCTTTCTCTATCTATCTATCTATCTATCTATCTATCTATCTATCTATCTATCTATCTATTTGTCTATCTATCTATCTATCTATCTATCTGTCTGTCTGTCTGTCTGTCTGTCTATCTATCTGTCTATCTATCTATCTATCTATCTATCTATCTATCTATCTATCTATCTGTTTGTCTATCTATCTGTCTGTCTATCTATCTATCTATCTGTCTATCTATCTATCTATCTGTCTGTCTGTCTGTCTGTCTGTCTATCTATCTGTCTATCTGTCTGTCTGTCTATCTATCTATCTATCTATCTATCTATCTATGTACCTCGCCTCTAAAGAACACGGAATAGCCATTCCTCCATACCTTCTGGAGATGGACCAAGACCCATGCATGCTCAGGTGCCTTTCCCAAAAGAGCATGGTATTTGTCTGCAATTTACACATAGCCTCTGCTTATTTGGAATCAGCTCCAAATTCTTCATGATCCTTAATCCAATAAAATTCTTCAGCAGAGAGTTATACTATATAGTTTAGGAAATAAACATGTTGTCCTTCCTTCTTTCCTCCCCTTCCTCCTTCCCTCCCTCCCCTCTTCCTATCTGTCTTTATTTTCAGACAAGGAGTCAGTTTCAGACTGGCCTCTAATTCATGATCCTCTGCCCTGGGCCCCCTGAATGTACCAGACTTAATATGTTAAAGTTACATTTTGAACTTTGGTTGTTTGAACTCTGTGCTAGAGTGGGTTAACAAACTCTAAGCAGGGAAGTTTGCTTAGAGCACCACATCATTTAAAATGGTAAGGAAAACCTTTGGCTGCTTTATTTTCCAGACAGAATTAAGAAGACTCCAGGTCTGGACAAGGGTGGGGGAATTTACTCATCTAATTGGTTACAACACTGACATGAACCCCTTTTCTCTTGGTCCCCAAACCATAAAGCAGTATGTCTCTGTAAATATCATTCCCCACTATGCTTCCTGTTCAACCAGTACCCATGGTTATTTCTGTATTATAACGTGTTTGTGAATGTCGAGAGAGAGAGGGAGAGAGAGAGAGAGAGGGGATACTTTTAAGTTGTTACTGATTGTAAGAAGAAGAAAAATTTCTAAGTCTCTGTCACAATCATTTCTTGCAAAACTTACAAAGCTAACAAGCTAGATAGCTGGAGCCTTGGTAAGAAATTCTACAGAAAGAAAGCTTTGTCAACAAGGTGTGGCAGTACATTCCTGCCAATCCAGCAAGGCTCCTGAAGTGGAGAGAGAGAGATCAGCAGATCAAGGTCACCTCCTCAGCCATACTGCAAGCTCCTAGCCAACCGGGCTACCTGAGACCTTTGTGTGCAAAAGCAAATAAGTAAGTAAAAAATAATCTCTAATTTCTATTAGATCTCAAAACTGCTCCATCCATTTGGCATTTGTTGCAGCTCTCCTCTGTTCCCCAGGAAGACAAGCATACCTTTTACGTTTTCCCTTTTCCCTGTCCCACGTTGTCTTTGCTTGGTCATTGCTTGCTTTGGGAAAACCTGTCTGGGTTTAATCAGAAGTTACAAGACAAAATGTGCATTATTAAGAAATATAAATATTTTCAGAAGCAATTAAAGGGATGAAAGATTGATTCAGCCTGTAGATTAGAAGTAATTTGAAGCGTCTTGTTCTAAGGAGAGCTACTGGGATCTAAAGTCAGGAGCGGCCTGGCTGCCGATTAGAAACCCCAAAGCTTTCCAGTAATCTGTCAGTGATTCTCATTCATGACATATCCAGACACCTTTTTTTTTTTTTTTTTTTTTTTTTTTTTTTTTTTTTTTTGCTTGCCAATCTTTGGGTTAAAATTCCTTCCTTACTCCCCTTAGGGACTTGTAATAGTCACCTTTGAGAGATCATGACTAATTCTTTCTCCTCTTGAGCTTTTAGAAGGGAGTATCTCCCTTTTCACAACTCGGAAGTTGGCTTAGCATTAACTTTCATAAGAACATGTTGGCCTGGAGGCGTCTGTATTACAATTTCTTTCTTGGCTTAATAAAAGGTATCACATTATCTACCTGGTCAATCTCTATTGGCTTTCAAAATTGAGACATGGAAAAACCTAATAAGCCTCATTAAGATATCTGCTTTTTTAAAAAAGGCAGTCTCATTTAGCGCATTACTCAACAGAGCTGGGTGGCTGGGATTCGATACAGGTATTCCTAATTTGGTAGTTCTAAAGAAAAGAAAACGGTGGGGGAGGGGAGGACTGGTGCCTAATAAGTACGTGGAATTTTAATACGCAAGGGATCAAAACCTGATTGTTGTATTTTGTTTTTATTTTCTTTCTTTCTTCCTTTTAATCCCACCTTTTGTCTCCATGGCTTGATTTCCTTGAGATGCTTCACCCATCCACAGCTGGAAGTCCAGAGAGGACCAAAAATGTCTTTAAAATCAACACAAGTCCGGGAGCCTGAGAGAACAAGTTTTCCTTTGTAGTGGGGATAGTATTATTTGCTGTAGGTTTTTTGATATACATTCTAAATTAGGCCTGCAAAGGCATGCTTCATCTTTAATTCATCACTCTCAGCTGAAAGAGATTAGCAATGTCTAGCACGCACCCCTCGTATGGTGCTGACCTCATCAAGTATGGCCTGAAATTAATTAGCCTCATTCATTCCAAATGGAAAAGGATAATGGAGCAGCGTCTTAGCGATGACCATCACACATTGTATGCAGCATATTTAAAAGGCCTCTATTTTCAAACCATGTAGATTAAAATTCTTTCCAGAGCTCACAATATGCCTGCGTTATCAAGGACCTAGAAGAGAACCCAGTTGGTTTTGTGCATAGCACCGTGTGCCTGTGGAGTGGTGCATGTGGGCTTGTGAGTTATGTGAGTCTTTTCCCTGTTCTTCTTAGCTATGTCCCCTCTCAGCTGGTTTGTTCTCCAGAATCACACCTGGAGTACTTGACTAGCAAACAAACAAACAAAAAAATTGACATTCAATCCTGTGTTAAAGGATCTGGTAGCCCAGAATGCTACATGCACATTTTTTGATTGCCAGTAAGAAGAAAATTCCAGAAGAAAGGCTGCAGCTATTTTTTCACCAAGATTCTAGTTGGTTTCCAATTTGGACACAGAAGAGCCCCTTAAAGAGATAGTCAACTCTTATGAGTTATTTTTGAGCTTTCAATGTCTTTTCCCAGTCTTTACTGTTTTGATCGTATTTTAAAATATGACCGAGGATCATGCTAGAAGACTAAATCCCTTCAATTTACCATCTTACTAAGATTAGCTGATTTTATTTTCCCTTCTGGGGATTGACTAAGAGAGGCCAAATTTTTGAATATCAAAACTGCTTTCTTTTAGAGCCAAAAAAAGTCTTGACTAGAGTTCTTTGGGATCCTCAAAGACACTGTAAAATTTATTTTTATGAAGAGTAGTTTGGGAGTATAGATCAGAAGAAGAAGGAGGAGCCCGTGATTTTTGTGTTTTGAGTTTTTAATTTTTAAATAGTATAAAATACAGTCAGTTTCTGAAAAGGTATCAGTGGTATTTCAGGGGCTAGCATCTTTATACAATGCACATTTCTTAAGAAAAGAATTATCCCAGAATAACTTTGGTGAAGGAGAGAAATAGATCTTCACTGTAATTTAGCAGCAAAGCTTCCATTCAACTTCAGGAATCAAACATGTAGGGCTGGAGAGATGGCTCAGCTGTCAAGAGCACTGCTCTTCCGAAGGTCCTGAGTTCAAATCCCAGCAACCACATGGTGGCTCACAACTGTCTGAAACAAGATCTGACACCCTCTTCTGGTGTGTCTGAAGACATCTACAGTGTATTTACATAAAATAAATAAATACATCTTTTAAAAAAAAGAATCAAAATTGTAGTTTTAGGGAAATAATCTTTTCAGGGCTCTTTGATGTTCTAAAGCTTTGTACATGTCGTTTAAGATTAGTTTATCTTACGATACAGAAAACATTGGAAGTAGGCTTCGCTTCTGTTTATAGACAGAAGAGGAGTTGTTGCTCATCGCTACACAAGAAGCTCCCGTTATGTCATGGTCAGTGCGCAGTCTCTGTGCAGAAGCTCACCAACTAGGAACTGTGAACCTATCATTCGGATGTAAAGGATTTACCCTTATATATTCCCAATCGTCTAGTGTATGATTGGAGGAAATTTGCCAGCGTAAAATCTAGGGGGGATGAGACGTGAAAAACAAAGATGGAGTAACTCATACACATTTGATTCTAACTCATACACATTTGATTTTAAAGGCACAGTTAAACAGAACCTGGGATGAGCAGTGATATACTATGGAACCTCAAAGGGTGAGCTCATTGGACAAATTACAAATTATCCTCTAGTCCATTTGGAAATGCCTGGGCAAATAAATGTGATTGTAAATAAAAGGAGATGTTCTCCAGCCGTAGTGAGTCATTGAAACATATGCTCTATGCTGTGTTTTCTGAACAGTAGAACTGGTGTTATACTTACTATTGAGCCGAGGGGATTGGAGCATTCTGTACACTGTAGTTTGTGTACATAAAGCATCTCTCATACTTCTTTTAAGAGAGTATATTTTTTTAGTCAACAGAGGTAAAGATAGCAGCCACGCTCTAAACATAAGGACTGGCTATGTGAAATGTGAGTCCCTTCCAATGAAAAACTCACAGTAGGCTTCAGGCTGAAGATCCATGCGGAACCACACATTGTTACTGTTCAGGCATTTGAAAGTGGAAGAGAGGGCCATTAAAATTCAAGTGAGCTTTTCCAATCCACAGGTGCACTCAGTAATGTGGGGGTAAGCTGCAGTTGTTGTCTGGGTTCACGATGAAACTTTGAGGTTGCTTTAGCTATTGATGTCTACAGGATAGGTTAGGCTAGCCAGAACTGGACTGGTGTTTTGTGAATATGCCTTATTTTGTCTTCCTTGACACTCATTGGGAGATGGTGGCTAGAAGAATGGTATATATGAAGAGACTGTCAGTGACAGATGTGGGAACAGCCAAAGAGGAGCACCCAGAGAGAAAGTCATAGTCTTTGGGTTGCTAAATATCATGTCATTTTGTGTCTGAACCCAGGACTTTGCACATGCCTTGGTGATTGCTCTGCCACAGAGCAGAGTCTCCAGTCCGCAGAACATTTTTTTAGTAAGGGGAACATGGATGACAAATTATCGGCTACCATCTCCAGGGTACTAAATAAGCAAAGGCTCTCCACTAAGCTGTGGAGTAAGGTAACTCAGTTTCTCACCACAGTGCGAGGCAGGCATTCCTGTTTGCACTCCTCAGGTGAAGGCGATAGAGCACAGGGATGCTATACAAGTCGTTCAAGATCACACTTATAAAAATGACCTACTTCAGCAATGTCCTGTTTTGTCTCTCAGTGCTTATGTCCAATGCTAGACTGCTCATCAAAATAAAATGTAGTTGTGGTGTTTGCAAAACAGACTGCAATGGACTATGTATGAGGGAATTAACTTCCCATTTCTGGACAACCAAAGGCAGTAGGAAGAATTGAGGAGAATTTGGGGGTCGTCGGGGACCTTAGCAAAAAGAAAGTGTCCCATCTCATCATCTCATCTTCTTATCCCTCAGGTCAGAAGGACTTGGCTTCCCAATCCTCCAATGAACCTTGATCTTCCACCTAGCAAGCTGGATTAGTTAGATACATGATTTGAGAGAGAGCAGTTGGGGGGAGGAAGGGGGTGAAAGAGAGGGAGGTAGGAAGAGAGAGAGAGACAGACAGACAGACAGACAGACAGACAGACAGACAAAGAAGACTGGAAAGTGTAATGGCATTTAAAGAAAAAGGTTTAAAAAGGTCACAGCAAGAGATTGACTTGGAAGGAAAGATCAGAAGGAGAGAATCGGCAGACTGTCTAAACAATATTCAACAGAGTTTGGCTACACACTCTGGTGAGATTCAGAAGAAAATGTGACCAGGGAAGTTTTGAAGAAGCAGGAAGGAGAGACTAAGAGGGGAAAAAAGAAAAGAACAAGCAATCAAGCAAACAAACAAGCAAACAAACAAGCAAACAAACAAATTAAAAGCACTCTGAGTCTGAGATTTTATCACTGCTTTTTTTGTCACAAAGAAAGCTGTCCTTCCTCCTACCCACCCATCCCCGCCCCCTTTTCCTACTGAAGTTTAAGCTAATGGATTTCCTAGTATAAAGAAGTTTCATCCCTTGTGCTGTGTAGGTTGCAGCTTTAGCTGGCCTATCAAATGTGCTTTACAAAATGCTTTCTCTCTTATAGTGATAGGTTGCACTGAATTTGCAAGGTGTATGTAATTACCTCTGCAGATATGGAACTAGGGCTCAGAGCTTATGGAGTCAGCCCTCCACCTGACAGCCCAAATCATTTTAAAAAGTCCTTCCCAGTCTTTTCCCACACTGTCTTCCTCACACAGTGATGCCGCTGAAACCTGAAAATGACGCCACAGAACAACCAGCTAAAGTCCAAGTCAAGATGGCGCACACTGGTCTAACATGCTGGGCTGGAGTTCCGGCTTGCTGTGAACCTTGCTGTTGTCTTGCCACTGTCGGTGTTCTTCAGTCTGCACAGCTTAGGCAAAAACTATTTGGATACACACTTCTTGTCTGCCGGGACTGGGGGAACAACGAGAGAAAGGTAGGCGACCTTAAGGAAAGAAAGTGGAGCAAGGAGCAAGGAGGCTCCAACAGCCACCTGAGTCTTCGCTTCACCAGGGGTCGTAGTGCTGGCGAAAAGGTTGAATTAACACCCCAAACTGTTCCTCTGCCACTTGAGGCCAAATTCCAGATTCCTTCAAAAGCATGAAAAGCCCCTATCTGGAAAGGGGCAACTGCATTTGGGAGCAATTACCCAGATTAGGAGGCCACAGCGATCTGTTTACACTCTGTAGCCCAGGGCCCCTTGGCTCTGCTCCATAAGCAGGAGATTGTAAATGGCAAGGAATTTCAGCCTAACGTTGACTTCCCTCTTGACCTGTGTGTCCGAGCCAGAGACAAGCAGATAGAAAGCCCGGTTGTCACTTGCAAGCAAGTGTCCAAGCAAGTAGGACAGAGAACATTGTGTTCCAGGTAAAAGAGTTGACACAGGGGTCCCCCTGAAGTGAAGATACGGGTAAGGTCCCGCTGTAACTGTTGTGTCAGGATGCAGTTATTCAGGTGGATGCTCCTCAAAATGATTTTTTGGGGAACAAATTAGGAAGTAACATTTCCCTGACATCTTCTGCTTAATTACTACAATTCCATTTAACTTTGCTTTTGAATACGTTACAGGTCACCATGCAAACTGTGCCAATGTAAGTGTTTTTAAAAATAGGTGGCAAACCATGGGGCTCATTGCACCGGCTGGCAGGCCAGGGCATCTTTCCTTGGCTTCTGGAATAAATGAAAAAATCTCAGTTAGTTATTGCCCTGAGTGCCAGTGTAGTGTTTCTTTCTCTGGTTCTGGATTATCGCTTTTGTTTCTGATTTTTAAATAAACTAGATAGGTGACAAGCTAAATTTGTGCACAGCTACTAGCTGTCCCCAATGGTGGTGGCAGTGTCCATGCTTCTGGCTTTTACTCTGGCCATTGGTTTACTGTTGCTAAGACTAGAATCCAGCCTTAAACAATTGAGAGATGGCAGACTGTGTCTTTGCAGTTGTTATTTGTTTGTTTTTGTTTTTGTTCTTTGTTTTTTTGTTTTGTTTTGTTTTGTTTTTTTGTTTTGGTTTATCGAGACAGGGTTTCTCTGTGTAGCCTTGGCTGTCCTGGAACTCACTCTGTAGACCAGGCTGGCCTTGAACTCAGAAATCTGCCTGCCTCTGCCTCCCAAGTGCTGGGATTAAAGGCGTGCGCCACCACTGCCCGGCTGCAGTTGCTATTTGTAATTCGTTTTTTTCCGAGGAATGTATTTTTGTGTGTGTGTCAAATAAAAGAACACTAGGCCTTAAAAAAAAAAAAAGCAGGTGGCAAATACGAAGATTTTAATTTTCATTACTTTTTTTTTTTTTTTTTTTTTTTTTTTTGGAGACAAGGTCTCATCTCGCGTGGCACTGGCTCTCCTAGAACTTGCTCTGCAGACCGAGAAGACTTGAACTCACAGAGCTAGGCCTGCTTCCGCCTCCCAAGTGCCCAGACTAAGGGTGTACACCACAGTGCTTGGCAAATACATATATCTTGGCCAAAATAGAACCAAAATAGAACAGTTGATCTAAACTCTGAAGTCAGCAGTGGTTAAACTGTATGAGACTGAGACGCAGGTTCCTCCCCCTTTAGAGGACAAACTGTACTCATTTTTCATATCTTTGGTAATTTTAAAATTGTTTGAAGGTACTTACCTTTTCTTAATGTAATCCTGAGGCTAGTGCCTTGACCTTGCTTGTTGAGATATGCACAGAGGTAAAGAACCCAGAAGAATATCCATCCTAGAAGAGCAGGCCTGCCAACCGGGGCAGGGCTGAGGAGACAGGAAGCGTCACCTGTGCCCAGGATATTTTAAAACCAGACCATACTAAATACCACTGGTAGACTGAGAAAATGGAAATAGTCCAGGAAGAGGCTGGATTCTTTTTTCTAAAGCTCCTTTCCCCTTCACCCCGGTAATTTTAAAAATCAGTAGCTTTTCTGCTGATATTTAAACATTTATTTTTTGTTCCAGGCATGGTGGTGTGTACCTTCAATCCCCAGCATTTGGAAGGCAGAGGCAGGCAGATCTCTGTGATTTCAAAGCCTGTCTAGTCCACACAGAAAGTTCCAGGTTAGCCATGCTTACAGAGGGTGAGTCTCAAACTGTGTGTGTGTGTGTGTGTGTGTGTGTTTCAGACAGAGGGGCAGGGGGAGGGGGTGAGGGTAGGAAAGGGGAGGGAGAGGGAGAGGGAATGAGGGTTAGAGGAGAGGGAACTTTTGGGACAGGCTTTCGCTTTCCACCTCATTGAATCCGCATCTCTCTTGTTTCTGTTACTACATTACGCACTGCTGGCTACATGGCTTCTGGGTGATTCTCCTGTCTCTGTTTTCCATCTCCCAGCAAGAGTGTTTGGGTTACAGTCCTATGCACATAGATTTTTACTCAGGGACTGAAATTAGATAGCCAAGCTTGCATGGCTAACAATTTTATCTGCTGAACCATCTCCCCAGCCTTCTAAAATCCTTTAAAGATGGACTTAGATGAGAAACTGGAGAGAGTGTGTGGCAAATAAGAGAGCTTCTTGCTCTGCACCTTCAACTTTTGGATCCAAGTTTAGTTCCAGCACCTATGAGCTCACAACTGCCTGCCACTGCGGCTCTAGGAGTAGCTTCTGATGCTGCTAACCTCCGCAGGCACTTGCACGCAAGTGCACGTATCCTCACACAGACACACATGCGTACACACAATTAAAAACCATAAAAATAGAACCTGAGCGAAGGAACTTAGAGTGAAGCTGTGATGTGGACTCTGAAGCATTTTGATCCCATCATCAGCGACACCGAAGGTAACTAAGAATGTATCACTCTAGTCCGACGTACAACTGCTCACAAACTCCTAATTTCTTCCATGTTGGATTTTTCTGATCCTGGCTTATCTCAACAATTTACTTTTTCTTTTCTTCTTCTTCTTCTTCTTTTTTTTTTACAAGGTCAGAGCCCCTGACATTCACAATTAGCTTCCAAATTAGCTTAGAAATGATAGTAAGCTCGCAGCTAAATGATACGGTGGCCACTGGGGACCAGACCAATTTCCTAGAATAAGGTTAGGACTGAGTTGTTGTGTGGTGATGTGTGGATGGCATCAAAGTGTGAGCAGGAATTCCTTGTGATACCAAAGATATGACCTACAGTTCTGCATGCTTATTGGCATGCTGACCTTCTTTTACCTGCAAATCAGATAATCTTTAATTAATGTTTTTGTTTGCATTTAAGGTTCTGTAACAATCAAGAGCACGTGGACACCTTCCAGTGGGAGGAGGCTTGTGGAGGGATATTGTTTCTGGTTCCTGCTGAAGCCAGAGTTCTGGAGATGAACAGCTGTTCAAGGAAATGAAGGTAGATTTTGTAAATTGACGATTCTAAGCAGGTAACATACGTGAGTGAAGGCCTGGACCAAGCCCACTAGATAGAGGGGAAGGCTTCCTCCCCCCACAGGCACCATTCTTAGAAAGGTTGTTTATTGATGGCTTTGGTTGCAAATGGGAGCAGAAATCATACTGGGTTGGATTCCATCCTCAGAGGCATCATTTTTATACTATTAGAGAAAATTTTCAATACTTACAGAAAACGGACATATTTCCTAACCCACTGTTTTTGTTTTACTGGATCCGTTTTCTGGATTCCCCCACACGACAAGGGCTGTTGCTTCTGTGAGTTGGTCTGCTATGCCACAGTATCTTAAAAGGTCTCCTGTAACAAATAAAATACTCAGAACTTCTGTGACTGTCACAGACAGTGTCCTGTTACTGGCTTTAAACAGAGCCCCTCATGCGGAAGAAGCCCTGTATCCTGGAGTCAGATGTCAATCATCCTGGGTATGTACAGGGGATTTAATGCTTTTAAGAATGTTTCATGTTTATCCCCATTAAATTTCAGTTTGCTTTGGATTTTTTGGGAGCTTTAAGAATCTATCACTCTCAACTTTTGTTGTTTTATAGACTGACTAGCACTCAGTTTTCCCTCCATAGTTTCACTCAATTACTGAACTAAATTTCGACCATATTGGGGATTCTGGAGTTTCTGAGACTATTATGGCAAAAATAAGTGTATACTTATTCTGTCAGCTCAGCTCATAAGTAGTGGTTAATAGAATCGTCTCCAACGTGAGATTTACTTCTGCTCAAGCTCCAGGCTTGCCAATGTGCCATGCATGTAGGCATCTTACTTTATTTGTGCCTCAGTTTCTTACCTGTAAAATGGAAACTTAGCAGAACTACCTCATGCTACCTTTATGGCATTATTATTATGATTAAATGAATTAACACATGCAAAGCACTTACATTAGTGCCTGAGACAGCATATGCATTATTTATTATAAGGATAAGATAGATTGAGACTGGTTCCGAAAAAGAAAGCAATGCCTTGTTTATAACTCTGTCCTCTGAAAGAAAAAGAAATGTATTTGCTGTCATTATGCTGAGGTTTTGAATGAATATATTTCCATAGGAGAAGCAGGAGGTAATATAATCAACTCTGTAGTTTCTAACCATAACAGATATTATGTGTTATAAACCAAGAAATCTTTGGCCAGAGGGACAGCTCAGTAGGGTAAAGGTTTTGTCTGTTAAGCCTGGTGAGCTGAGTTTGCTCCCTGAAACCAACATGGTGAAAGGAGAAAATAGATTCCCATGGCTTGTTTGACATTTTCCACACATGTACTATGGCACATGTGCGAATGCCTCCCCCCTCCCCCCCACCACACACACACACACACACACACACAGGAGAGGGAAAAAAAACTAACAATAAAGATGCAATTTTTGCCAAGAATGGAGAAGAGTGTTGAACATTAAGACCACCAGCAGGGACTCAGATATGCTAGGCAAGTCCTCTCCCATTGAGCTACAGCCCCAAAGCAAGTCCAAGGTGTTTCTACTGTGTTTCTATTCTGATGAGGAAACCAAAAAAGTCCCACATTCAAGTCTAGTCTAAACTCTGAGAAGGAGAACACATTCTGCTGAGCCTTTGCCCATAGCAAGCTGAGAAAACAAAAACAACAACAACAAAAGAGACGAACTAACAATTTAGGTATTTTTAATACAACAACAACAACAACAAAAAGAGCCGAATGAACATGCTTGTGTTTCATAGATCTTCACTTTGCATAAACTTCTGTACATTTCTTGGTCATAGGAAGACTCATTAAAGAATACATGCTTAGAAGGAAACTGTTTTAAGCATCGTCATCTATGTGATGCCTCTGCACAGTCCTCCCTTTCCACAGACACCAACGCTGAAGCCCCAACACTGGGAGTCCCTAAGTGAGTTCATGGCTATATGATTCCCGCCTCACTTTACTGCTCTATGTTAAATCAAGTTCTCATGAGGCTAGAAATTTCAGTCTTTTAGAAACATCTTTTGCAAGTGATCCTCTTTGAATGGTACATGCTTATTTAGATAGGTTGGGTATTTCCCCCGTTCTGTATCAGCACAGGGGAGCTCAACTAAAGTCAGCAGCCTTTGTTCCTTTGTGCGTGTTCAATAAGTACCCCCCTGGTGCACTCACCTGCTGCCCAACATGGGAGGAGCTTTTTCTGTGGGAGCAGAGGCCACAGGTAATGTGATCTGCAGTTGTTGTGTGGGTAACGTGCTAAGACTTTTGACAGCAGCCGTCTGAAAGGGGTGTAGCAAGTCATTTGAAATGTGTACACAGACGGCCCTATCCATTACACTCACCCATATCATACCCATAATCTCCAAGGGCAGAGATGCTATTACACTCGGCAGGCCAAGATCTTCTGTGCTTATGCACACACAGCTCCCACCGACTGTGCCGAGGAGGAGGAGGAGGAGTTACTTCAATGGGAGTTTTCAGCAGCATAAATTTAGCCCAGTTCAGTCGTGACCACAGCAGGCCTGGCTAGACAGAGAGACCTGGCTGTGTGTTAAAAAGGCTGAAGAAGAACAAAAAGGCTGCCAGGTTTCATAAGAAATGTTATCCTCAGAGCTTCGAGAACTGTAGCCGGATACTCAATACCCTGCTTCTCCTCCTCCTCCACCAGTCGGTTGGTATTCGAAGCACCTGAAACAGAGTGGACATTAAAAGAAAATGTCTACCATGCAGCAAGACTATACTGTAGCCTAGCTCATGATGTGTGGGTGGTGGTGGGGGAAGAACATTTATTTATCTATCAAATATAAAGAAAGAGACACCTTGGAAGCAATCACTTTTTTGGTTTTGTTTGTTTGAATCCATAAAACAAAAGCACAAAGCCTACAACCTCCACATTGCTTTGGGTGTTATATAGTATAAGTACTCTATAACACTCTATATAGTATAGGCTGCTCTCATGCTGATATGAGCCTAGGGGTTTCCAGTGTGCTTCCTGGGAAGTGTTTTAGGGCCTCAGATCGTATTGTCAAAATGATCAGACATTCCTGACCTCAAGCTTTGGTTGCAATAATATCAGGATGTAGCCCTAAGCCCTTGCCATTGCAACCCTCTAGGCTGTAAACATTCAAGTCCCATTTATTCCTGACCATATGAAAGTGGTACTTTGACAAGCAGAGCCTGGGTTTAAATCCCTGCTTTGTCCTCTGATAATTATATATCTTGGAGATGTTGCTTGACATCTGGAAGCCCCATTTTTTTTTCTCATCTGCATTCAGAAGTTGACAATAACTTATTCATGGTGGCACTGTGTGGAAGCCCTCAGAGGAAGGGACATGCTTTGGTGAATGGCTGCAGGCCACTGTTGAACATGTGTTGGGATACTTAGTAGACGTTCAGCAAAACTTCCCTTCTACACATCTGGAATTGGTACTCCTCCAGCTCTGTGGATAATAAGGAGAACACCACTTTAAAAACATATCCTAATTAGCAGTTAGACGCAGTGGGTACATACCTGTAATCTGAGCACTGGGGAGGCTGAAGCAGGAGCATCACTTTGAGTAACAGTGAGACCTTGTTTCAAAACACACAAGGCATCAAAAACAAACCACATAGTGAGGCAGGTGGTGCACTTAATCCTAGCACTGGAGAGGCAGGGGCAGATGGATCTCAGTGAGGCTGGTCTATAGAGTGAGTTTTAGGACAGCCAGAGCTACATAGTAAGCCTCTGGAAACAACATCAAATCAAACCAACACGCACTTCACACACACACACACACACACACACACACACACACACACACACACACAGGACAATTATTAAAGTTCATATGCAACTTTCTTCCTCTCTTCATTTTGATGAGATCAAAACCAGGAACAATTCTTTCAATCTTACAAAACTAGAATGCTTCATTATAATTAGTTTAGTAGTCAAAAACTACATCACTCCTTTTTCAACTTATGTTTTGCTCATTAAAAGCAAACCAAAGCAAATCAAAAGAGAGTCAACAATATGAATACCTTAGCTTGGAATCAGATTAATCACATGGTTAAAAAAATTCATTACTCTGGATGAAAATGTCCAAAAGGTACTCTAAACACATTAAAAAAAATGTGTTCTTGACTCAAAAGAAGGACAATAGGTTAATTTAAAAGATATGAATAATTCAACATAGAATCATGGGCTTCTTGCATAGTTTCTTATATCCAAGCCTTGCGTTATCATGGTCAGGGGAAACTGGTGTATGTAACTGAAACCTCTTTTCATAGATGCAGCCATGTATTCATGTATTTCTTTTAAAGAAGAAAGTAACAGCTAAAATGTTTGCAGAGAGCACTTTCAATGTGTGTGTGTGTGTGTGTGTGTGTGTGTGTGAGAGAGAGAGAGAGAGAGAGAGAGAGAGAGAGAGAGAGAGATATTTGTGATTGCAATGTAACAATTTCTATTTGTATAATAAAGTCAGAAGAAATGGGACAATTTGGACCTGCATGGTGGTTTAGCAGGTAAAACCTCCAAACCTAATGACCACGTGATGCGAGCTCTATCCCCAGGATCCCCCTGGTGGGAGGAAAGAACTGACTCCTGAGAACTGTCCACTTACCTCCCCACGAGTGTATGGTGTGAATGCCCCATACACACAACACTCACAAAATGAATAAATAAAATGTGCTTTTTTTTTAAAAAAAAAAGAAAAATGTTTACTATTAACATCAATTCAGGAGATCAATCAATCTCTAAATGGAAGATAAAGTGGATGTACTATATCCAAAACTAAGACTATGCATGTGATCCTAACACCAAGTTTACAGGCTACACATGTGATGCTAAGTTTAGTATTTCTATATTATAAACCAAGTATAAAAATATTAAAGTAGAAATCTGTATTTTATCTCTCACCTCACATCTATTCATTTCATGTTGCCTCTCAAGTTCTGGCTGAGTTTGTGATTGGTATCTTTAGTCTAAAAGAAACTCTTGACTATAGAGAAAGACAAGGCACTGTCCTGCTTTTCTGGTCACATTTTGCCCCGATTTGGGGTAGCACTTCCTTCTCCCTTGCCTGTGTGTAATATCACAGGACTGTGCTGGCTGTATCAAATTGATGTAGGACACTAAGCATTTTCTTAAAAATCAAATTTCCCGTGCAAACGGAACAGGACTAGCAATGTCAAAAAAGCATTATGGGAAAAGCGCCAGAGGTTGAGCTAAAATGCAGGCTGAACGCTTTGTGTCAGGGAGGAGGGGAAAGGGGTCAGGGAGGAGGGCTGAAGGAGAAAGCAGGGCAGCAGGAGAGGCATGGCGGAGAGGAGGGACCAAAATTAGAACAAGAGGCACTGTTTATTAATAACCTTACTGACCCACAGGCCCCTGACACAAAATACATTAAGGATTCTTGGGACACTCTGGCCTGTCACTCACAGGAGGAGCCAATAAAATGGTGCTGGAGACTGCAAACGTTCCGAGAACACATAAAGGAATAAGAAGAGGCACAGAGTTAGAAGCATAAAAATATCCTTGTGGTGCTTCACGATCGCCTTTCTTCCCCTCCAGCACCCTACTGGAGTCAGGACGTAGCCCAGGCTGGCCTTGAACTTTCCGCAGCCCTCTGACATGAGCCTCACGTTCCTGGGGTTGCAGTATCGCACCTGTGTGCCCAGTTTTCTTTGCATCACTTGTTTTTTTTTTTTTTTTTTACCTTGCTTTGTATGTACGAAGTGATTTCCATGCATTGAAACTTTTTATTTATGTAACTTTTGCCTGGCAGCTCTTTGGAGTTTTAAATCACACATTTAAAAATGCAATCTTGGGTTTATTATTAATATCTAACATTACTATGTAATCCCAGTGCTCAGGAGGCTGAGGTAGGAAGATTGCTCACAATTCAAGGCCAGCCTCACAGACAGTCAGTTCCAGGTCTCAAAAAATTCAACCAATTGATCATATATATCCATGGCACAATTTTAAATCTTTTAGCCCTTCTCTGTCTAATGTTGGGAACCCTGTCCTGTCTGAGCATTTAGCTGTTGACACACCTATGCGTACTCATGAATGTTAACAGCCTTCTGCTCTTCTCTCTGTTTTGGGGGCTGACTAGGCTCTGTGGGTCTCAGGGTGAGGTCATGTGAACCTGTTTTTTCTTTTTAGCATGTTTAGAGCAGGTCTTTTTTTTTTTTTTTTTTTTTTTTTTTTTTTTTTTTTTTTTTTTTTGTCTTTGGGAGCCTTTTGAGTCTCCTAGTTCTCCAATGTCCGTTTGTTATGGTCCTGAAGTAAGAGTCCATTTAATAAAATGACTTCTCTAAGAGCTGTGTGCTAGTGGTTCTCTTTCTGTCTCTATATTTCATCTTCTCATCTTTTTCCCTTCACATTCCCCCAGCACTTCCCTTTTTGTTAAGTACCCTTTCCTATCTGGTAAGGTTCTCCTCACTGAGCAGTTTCCTGAGAGTTATGCCCCTGTGTGTTACTCTTTAAGACCATGCTAAACTCAAAATGTGAGAGAATACATTTGTACATTTGTGTTGGCAGTCTAAGGTTTCCAATTTTGAGTTCTCTTGTGCAGAAATAAATCACATTCTTATTTATCTTTTGATATGACCTTCTATACATTTAGTTTCTTCTTCTTCTTCTTCTTCTTCTTCTTCTTCTTCTTCTTCTTCTTCTTCTTCTTCTTCTTCTTCCTCTTCCTCTTCCTCTTCCTCCTCCTCCTCCTCTTCTTCTTTCTTCTCCTCCTTCTCTTCTACCGTCTTTTTCATAAGATGGTCTTACATTCCATGCTTTCCCATATGTAATTTTTCTATTATATTTTCTGGAAAAAGTTATTTGTTTACATATTTGCCATTTGACTGGTTCCTTACGCAAATAATTAGCTAATTTTGGTTCTTTTTAAGTTGTCTAGACAGACAATATTACCCATAGACAGTGATTTTTCTGTTCTTCCTACTCCCTAAAAAATGTACTTTCCTTATTTGTTTCCTATCTTACTTCAAGGCAAGAACCCCTATGCTATTTAAAGTATTCCTTATTGGAAGTGCCTCTAAGAGTTGCATATTTCACTAGCAAGAATGCAGTCCCAAACACATTGTGCTTTGGGCTGGTCTTGTGTTGGATATTTCCCCCCCACGCACACCATTTAACTTTACATCTCCCTTCCTTAGTCTTCAGTTTGTCGGTCTTCACATTGGAAGCCTCCTGGGACATTTTTCTAAATATTGAATAAGTGTGCCCTTTTCTACTTGAGTGTTCTCTGGATATGGGGATAGATGTCTCCTGCATGGATCATCCACTCTACTTTCAGGCCTACACAGCCATCGTTCCCCGGCAGCAGAGCGCTCCTTTAATTCTCAGGCAGTAAAGATCTGAGCTGCTCGTGTTTTATTTCATGCAACACCACCAGGCTATTTTCTGCCAACTGAAAAGTTAGTGTCTTGCATAAGATTTTTTATATTTTCACATTTTAAGGAAATGCTAAACTATTTTTTCTCACTTAGAAATTATCATTTCATTTGAATTTGCTGACTTTTTGCCAGAGGGAAGTAAAAATAACCCAGTTTTGCATATGCCAAGCAAAAAGAATTGGTTCCATGGATTTAGGTTGGTTAAAACAATAACCGAGAAGAGGCCGAGGGAGGAAATAGACTCCTACAGCATCAGCTTCTGACAAAGCTGGAGTACCTATGTCAAAACAGGTTGTTGGATGCCTCTTGAGTGGGCAGGGCCTAATGATGGGGGGGGGGGACCTTGAGCATGTCATGGTGTCACCCTCTGCCTGCATGTCTTCACCTACAAATTGTGAGATAATGCAAGAACTCCCATTAAGCATTTAGTTTGACACATGTCACCCAGCACACACTTACTACAGTGACTGTTAAGACTATTGGATTTGAAGGCAGGTACGTGGATGGTATTTTAGTGAACAAATGGAAAGTGAAGACCCTTCTCCTTCATGACCCCTCCCTTCATAGAGCCAATTCCACATATACTCAAGAGTTTTACCATTTAGGTAACAGAAAGAGATGTAGTGAGGGTTTGACTTAAACTTCTACCCAACATAGGAGGTAGTTTTATTCCTTCTCTGCAGCCTGTCCATTTTCCTTGGGCCTAGCTCATTGTTTCATATTGCCAAAGCAAGCCTTTTTTGCTCATGGAGACACAGCTTTCCTCCAAAGAAGACATTTTGATAATGGCTGAGGCGGGGTGGGGTGGGGGTTGGGTGTCTATTAAATCACTGTGCCCATGTGCCTAGAGTTTAAGAAACTTGTCAGCATGCCTTAATCTCTCCAATTTGTTAGCCCAGGGAAACACCCCTATTAGTAATGAAACTTAGACCCTAAGGAGAAAGGATATGACCTTTTTCCTGTCTTTCCCTACATAAAGATCGAAATCTACATTAAAAAAAAAACGTGGTGGGAGGTAACTGTATTATTATTGTTTAAAATTAATTATCCTTTGCTCCATATTTTACCTTGTTTATTTTATCTGTCCTGCTTTCCCCGAGGGGTAGACTCGAGGCCCCCATTTGGTTTTTATTAGTGTAATCAGTTAATAGCTGTTCTATAATGCTTTACTTATTGTGCTAATTTTCTGTAGTTATGTCCTGAGGCAGTTTCCTGGAAGACCACATTTTAAAAAAAAAATCAAAACAAAACAACCCCCAAACCCCTAGCTTCTTCTTTAATGGGTTTGGTTACCACTTATAACTTCAGCTCAGATTATTGAACACTGTTGGTCTACAAAGGTCCTGAAAATACATTTAGATTGTAGCTAGTATTTTAAAAGTACGTCTGTGCATAAATGTATGAATGTGCAGCCTATGTAAACCCTAATGTCTGCACTGACTTCGGTATGATATATCAGCTCCTTGAATTCAATTATACACATATGTGTCTCACTTCCAGGGCCTAGGACAAGAGTGTTCACTGCTATTCTGAGATTTTTGCGGCAATGTGCCCCGTGTGAGTTTTGATATTTACAGGACTAGTCCTTAAATATAAATGGATCTTCATAGCAGACTACGTTGACAAACTCACCTGAAGGATAACTCAGGAAATATTTTCCTATATGCAATAGATTATGCCCTCCCATTACTCACATCCTGAGTTAGATAAAAATCATCCTCAAAGTGAATACCACACATTCTAGGTCTACGGCAAGGATCTCAGATGAGTAAATTTGCTGCCTCTGGCTCTGGTTGCTCTGTGTAGTGGCCCAGTGCAGATGATAGGGTCTATATCAGATACTTAGGGTTCAGTCTCTGGCAATGATCAGAAATCCACACAAAACACGCTTTCATCAAGGCTTTAAAGTGTCCAATCAGTCTTTATGTGACATGCTGGTTATGAAAACTGAATCATGTTTTGTTTCTATCTTGGAACATTTGTGCATACAAGATGAACTGTGTTCTGGATGAGTCTAAAGGGAGCTTGGTTTGTTTGTTGTATACCTTGGACCACATATTTACCACAGCTGTGTTTTGTTTGTGACTTGCCACATGAAATTAAGTGTAGGACTTTTCACCTGTGGCATCACATCAGTGCTCAAAACGTTCTGGAGTTTGGAGCAATCCAGACTTTAGATTTTTGAGTAATAGAGGTGCAATCTGAAGTAAATCTGTGCTTAAGTTAAATCCAAAGTAAAATTCTAGGTTAAGAACTGTGCTGACTAGACATTTGCTAGCTTGACCCAAGCTATGGTCATCATGGAAGAAAGAACTTCACTTGGGATAATGCCTCCACTTGTCGGCAAATCTGTAGGATGTTTTCTTGATAAATGATTGAGGTAGGAAGTTCCCAGTCCACTGTGGGTGGTGTCTCCCTAGGCAAGCAGTCCTGGGCTGTATAAAATGCAACCTGAGGGGCTGGAAAGAGAGCTCGGCAGTTTAGTGAACTTGTTGCTTTTGCAGAGGACCCAGATTCAACTTCTATCACTCACATGGTAGCTCACAGTTTCAGGGCATCTAGTGCCCTCTACCGACCTCTTCAGACACCAGGCACATACATGGTGCATATAATGGTGCATCTACATACATGCAGGTAAAGCAGCTAGCCAGTAAGCAGCTCTCCTCCATAGCCTCTGCTTCAGTTCCTTCCTCTAGGTTCCTGCCTTGAGTTCCTGTCAGAATTGTCTCAGTGGTGAATGGTGACTGAGGCATGTAAAGCAAATAAACCTTTTCCTCCCCACGTTGTTCTGGTCATGGTGTTTTATCACAGTAATAGAAAAAAACCTAACCAAGATAAAAACTGTTGTAAGTAATGGCTATGGGAGAAGAAGAAAAGAATGCAGGACCACAAATGACAGGGGAGAGCTATATGCCTGGGTAAGTCACTTCTTTCTCAATCTTTTTGCCTTTCCTCTTTCAGATAAGGACCCTGGAGAAGAATTGCCAAAGGGAATTTTAAGGAAGCCTGTGATCCTATAAGAATGATCATCAGTGTAAATCAAGTCAAAAGACTTAGATGGTTTCTCCAGCACTCAATCTCCAGCATCCAGAACAGGTAGGGTATGTAACTGATGACTGACTGAATGGCCCTGGGGAGAAGTTTACAAGGTTACTATGGGGGTGGGCAGAAGGGAAGTAAGGACAGGGAGCTATGTGCAAAGGTGTTGCTGGCAATGTTGTGTGGAAAAAAAATAAGATCTCTTGTCATTGACTGTTGTTAAGATAGAAGATGAATGAAATGTTGGGTACAAGTGAGCCCACCTGAGTGTAGCACTGTCATTGATCCGCTCCTTCCAAGTCCCTACACACGGTAGTGTAGTTTGAGAGGTTTGCCTTTAGGTAATGCCCTCAGAGGCCCTCAGAAGAGGTAACTAATAGATTTGCAAGGAAAAAAGAAAAAAAAAAAAAAGAACAGGGAACCCACGTGCAATTCAGGGGAAGTACTTTGAGGCATTTCAAGGAAGACTCTGAGAAATAATCATAAAGTTTAATGAGAAGGAATCTTAACTGTGATATGATTTTCTTCCAAGAAGCAATTTTGGATATATACTATTTCAAGCTCTAAGTTACAAACTCAGTGGCTAGACCTTGAATGCTTTTATTTGTGTCTTGGGGCTTCTATTCCTTCAATTGAAAAAGAAAATTATTAAGATGAATTTTTTCCAGAAAGATTAATGGGTGCAGCATTGGCTGGCCAGCTCCCATGAAAACTATGCAGCATAGAATCACTGAGATTAAGAACTAGGTTTAAATCATGGGACAACCTATTAATACCAGTGCTTAATTAAGAAATCTGTAGCATTGATTTGATAAAGAAAAACATCATCATGGTATGACTTCAACTTTACCTTCCAGTTGTTGTTGGAGACATTAATGGGAGGATGTCCAATACAAACTTTAGCAGTAATAGGACCAATTCTCAAATTAATTAAGCTTGAAGTTTCAAATCCAAGCATAGGAACAAACTAATTTATGTGAAGGGTAACAAAAGAGGTTCTTTCCTAAAAATAAATGTGATAGATTTGGCTTCAATGTTAGGTCATACTTTTAAAAAAATTTTTATAAACCCGAAATCCTTCATATTTCATATAGATATAAATTCCAGCCTCTTGAAGGTAAAAAATGGGTAATGTATTTTATTTTACATTCTCAATGTCTAGCACCTGTTTCTTGGTATGTCACAATCTCCTTAACTGTTTTTGAAACAGCACACTAAAACTACTTTGTGTCTGTGTGTGTGTGTGTATGTATGTGTGTGTGTGTGTGTGTATGTGTGTGTGTATGTATGGTATATGCATGCATGGTGTATATGCACATGTGTACCAGATGCAGAGACCAAAGGAGGACATTGGGTGTCATCTTTTGAGACAGGGTCTTTCACTGAACGTGGGGCTAGGCTGCCAGTCATCAAGCCCTATCTGAGCACGGTCTTTCTCTCTCCCACTGCATTGGGGCTATAGTTCCTCATGCTTGTGAAGCAAGCACTCACACACAGCACACACCAAGCTCTTGCTTCTGCTCCAACTTGTTAATTTTTGACAGAACTACAGAATGTGATGTCTTCCTCTGTACATCCTTCCAATAACTGGATGGATCTACCACTTGTGCACCAACAAGAAAGCAGGCAGAAGCAGGTTGCATTTGGCGAGCATGGGTCTAATGCTGAAAACCAGAGAAACCTTGATGGTATAACATTATACATTTCTTGTTCTTTTCAAAATATCCGAAGGTGTGGTCCCATGATTTATGGACCCCTGGGACCCAGGAATAGCTGCTCTTATTACACAACACTTCTTCACTGGATGACAACTTTAATAAGTGTAAATGGTGGACTAGAAATAATGGTGCATGCCTGTAACCTATGCACTAGGGTGGCCGAGGCAGGAGGACTAGGAGATGGAGGCCAACCTAGGTTATATAGTTTCACACTAGTCTTGGCTATAAAGTGAAACTCTGTCTTTAAAAATGTGACTGGCATTATTCCTGGAGTTAGAGTCATATTCCATATTCTAGGATCTTAGAATCCCTAACAAATCAAGATCAATCACCTCTCCTCGATAGACCAATTGAAGAGACAATTTAGTAGGGAAATGCAATAAAAAGAGATTTGTTTGCTGTCACACTAGGAGAAGAACAAGGAGGTGACATCCCCAAGAACCCCGAGGTTCTGCTATGAGATTTAGGTTTAAACAGAAGGCAGGAGCTGTGTGTGACTAATCAGTCCTGGTCAAGAGGTGGTCCTGCTTATGATCACCATTTTCTCTCCAGTTCCTTCCATAAGGTAGTCTGCAATGGTGAAATCTCTCCTGGGGAGACATGCTGCTTGCTTGGTTGACACCAAGCTGAGAGCCTTTTCCTTCTTGGTGAATAAGATTCCTGGAGAAATTTCAGTTACTAGAGGGTGCTTTGAGCTTGACTGCCAAAGGAGTAACAAGTGTTCTTAGAATGTCTTCATTATATCCCGTCCATTGGGTCACAAGCTACATTCGTGCATGGGGGCATTCCCTTGTTCATGGCCTCAGGCTGACTTCAGGGTCTTGCTTACTAGCCTTGCATATGGGACACTGCCCTTCTCTGCTGTGGTTTGAATCTGGAGTGTTTTCCTAAGGCCCACCTTGCAGTGCTCGTGTGGTTTTCCAGAAGTGCTAGTGCACTTCTCAAAAGAGATCCAACCTACCGGAAGGAGGTTAGGTCATCTGGAGGCTTGTCTCAGAAGGGGATATTCAGACCCTCCATCTTTCTTTGTTTTTAGGTGCCATATGAGGTTTTTCCTCTGCCACGTCTTCCAACTATGATGTTGGCTATCATCAAAAAAACCCAGATCAATGAGATCACGGCATGGAAGACAGATACCACTGTAACTGTAAGCCAAACTAAAACTTTCTTTCTTAAAAGTTAATTTTCTCAATACTTTAAAAAATTAATTGATTTTTTTTTTAGAGTAGTGCAAAATAAGAACTTTTTAAATTCTTTTAGAATAGGGAAGAGCTGAGCAGCAGTGGCCCTCAGGAACAGAAGACAGTGTTGGGTGCCTTGCATTGACTTCAGCAAGCTAAAAGTCTAAATGTGAGCGTAATCATGTCTTCCAGCCCAGCATAAAGAGAAAGCCTGATCCTAGACGTAGAATGAACGAAGTGTGCAGGTTCCTACGAGTTCACTGTGGCTCCAGTGGGGATTGGGCAGGCTCCAAGCACTAAATAACCCTAATGATATCAGGTAGGGGCTCACCAGGGAGCTGTTTCAGAGTTTGTCAGAGCATATTAAAATACGATACATCCCCATCATCTGAAATGGAACATCAGTCCATCTGTCCATACATTCTTTCCTGATATTAAATTAGTCCAGGGGCTTTTAAAAATTACATCATCTACTCAGACCCCCTTCTTCCTCGAATGGAAATGTGGTGAGAAAGGAGAGAAAATCGGAATAACGCACGGGGGATGGAAGTTCCATAATTGAAATCATTATTGCTTCAGACACCAGTGCTTTAATCAGCAGAATCATAAATCAATGCTTCTCGCATGTGAAGGTTGAAAAATAAAGGGATGTTAAACAAATTGCTCCTCTTAAAAGGCATGATGCAATTGGAAGCCACTGGAAATGGATAAAAAAGTGCTTTCTGAAGGGATACGTTGCTCTACCATTTTATCTTCCACTTAATTAAAAAAAATATATTACCTGGTCCTTTCTTAGAAATTACATATTGGAGGTCTATAATGGCTGAGCCTTTAACCCATTTAAAAAATTTACTCCTAGGAACAGTTAATATTTGACGTTTAATTGCTTTTAGTTGTTGGAGAAGAAAATACGTTTCTTTCCTTCCTTTCTTGATTGACTTTTCCAAAAATCACCTTGTGGGCTGTGAAGATGGTAAGGAGAAATTGATTTTAAGAAATGCTTAGTACAGATATATGTATAGGCATCCATATACACATACACATATACATACACGTATACACACACATATACACACATATACACAATATATGATTCCTCATATGAGAGGACCTGGTATTTCTCTCTGGACAACTCTGCTAAGTAGGTGATATTATCCCCACTGAATGGCTGAGGTGCAAAGGAGAGGTTTAGAAAGTGTATGAGCTTGCACAGGGTTACTAGGTAGTAAATCACAGGCGTCCTTAATCCATCCACCATGACCAAGTTGCATGCTTCTAGACATATTTTTTTTGGTAGATGCAAGGGGTTCAGTGGAGACAGGACAAAATGCCATGTTGGAGTAGCTGATTCTCACAAGCTATTAGCTAGTGCCTGATTCTGGGACATTCACCATATTATCTGCAAAAAGAAAAGGCAAGACCTGTGCCTTTCCTGAGAGTCCTTCATGGTGATGAACCCAAAGGAGCTGCCAAATGAACTGTATCAATCATATTGATGTGGAAGAGATTCTAATCAGAGTCTTTGCGGAGACGATCGTGAAGGTTGTGCTTGCTGTAGAAGGCCTGTGCAGAGTCTGTGTGAATGTGCCGGCCTTGGTGTACAAAGGCGGAAAGAAACCGTTTATTTGGTTTCCACAAGTTGGAAGAGTTCCATTTATGTGCTGTTTGCTTTCCTCCATTTCTAGGCAACAAATTTATCACCACAGACCAAAGTGCTTTTGCTTCCTTTTCTTTCTCCCTCATCCCTCCCCAAAGCCCGGCATTAGTGAAGACACAAAGTAACTGCTTCTCCACATTCTCCCTCTGGAGCTCGGGTGACAGGTCTCATCAGGTTTCACCTTCTGTGGCTTGTGGTCACAGATGGGCTGTGCCTCTTCCACCTCCTAGGAAAATATTTGTGTGTTGGTCTTATCAGGTTCCTTTTCTCCTAGGACTGGTCCTGCTCCCTGCTCACTCCATCCCCACACTGCTAGTTAACAGTGGACTCTCTGACTCTCATGAGGATGACTGGACATGTGACAGAAGACTGGGAGGCCAGGAGGGTTGCCCTTCCCTGCTTTGACTTTGTTCTGTCAGAATTGGGGAAGGGAGAGAGGGAGGAAGGGACACACACACACACACACACACACACAGAGAGAGAGAGAAGAGAGAGAGAGAGAGAGAGAGAGAGAGAGAGAGAGAGAGAGAGAGAGAGAGAGAGAGAGAGAGAGAGAGAGAGAGAGAGAGAACTCTGTTAGCCAGAAGCCAGAGAAAGTCATTATTAGGTGTCCTCTTGTATATTCTCCATCTCAAGCTCCAGGGATTCACCTGAGCCCTCCACCCCCATCCCTGGGCTAGGATTACAAGCTGGAAAGGCCACACCTGGGATTTTTACTGAGGGCTCTGAACTGAGGTCCTCATACTTCTTCAGCAGGCATTCTTACCCACTGAGCTATCTTCCTACCCCTGAGCTGTTTCTGAGATGGGGTGGTACAACGCTGTGAGACAGCTTCAGGAAGGAACCTGGCTTGGGACCTGAGACTAGGAACCCATATGATTTACCAGTTTGTTCCCATAGACAGGGGACACACAGAAGCCAACATGCACTTTTTCAAAAGTTGATACTTTTCCTTTCTTATTCCTTTTTTCTTTGTTTTTTACTGTTTCTTTTTTTTTGTTTTTGTTTATTACTACTAATTCTCATTGCCTAATGAAGAATAGTGACATGGCTGTTGGCAAAACCCAAGAACTACACTAACAAATATCTCCCCTCTCTCCTCCTCCCTCGCCAACCCCAGGATCTCTTCTGTCTTAGGCTGTCCTTAGACTGTATGTAACTAAGGAATATCCTAATGCCCTCCACTGAGTCCTAGGAGTACACGACTCTTATACCCAATTTATACAAGGATGTGGAATGAACCTAGGATTTCCTGAATGCAAAACAAGCAGTTTGTAAACTTGAGATACATCTCAGCCCTTAAATCTTTATGAAAACATGTTTTGGAGGCTACCTATGATCTGATAATAATAAGATTATATAATAATCATGTGAAAGAAATAACAGAAAAGTTTATATCCAGGGAAAACAGGCAAATTTGTAAGGGCTTATCTGTAACTAATTAACAAAATGTTCAGTGGTATCAGCAGCAAGGCTTAAAGCTTTCCTCTGGATAAGATGTAGGCTCCATGTGAATAATCTTCAGCTAAGAGAATCTAATTGATATTCTGCCAGTTTAAGGGAGGCCCAAAGAAACAACTCTTACATGGCAGGTCCAAAGGTCACAGAAAGGAAAGCATCTAGATCCATTTGAGACTTTTGTCTTGGACTAGGGCCCAGAACAGTGTTTTTAAAAACTTGCTTTATGTGAGAACATATCTGAAAATACTAATGGAATTTGTGGCTACTTTCTCCAGAAAAAACACATCCATCAATAACATCTTTGGTGTATCTATTTACTTTATGATTTGGCCTGCAAATTTTCTTTTATCTTTACATCTATCTATCTATCTATCTATCTATCTATCTATCTATCTAATCTATCTTATTTACCTATCAATCTTATTAATTTATCTATCATCTATCTATTTGTGTGGTATGTAACAGAGAGAGGGGGAAGGGAGAGAGAGGGAAGGGGGAGAGAAAGAGAGAGAGAGAGAGAGAGAGAGAGAGAGAGAGAGAGAGAGAGAGAGAGAGAGAGAGAGAGAGAGTTTAGTGTGGGGATCCTTTTCTAAAGCTCCAAATATAGACAGTTTCTTCAGAAGGCATTTCACCCTTGGATGACTGAAGACTGTAATGATAATGGATAATTCAGGCTTCTCTCCACCCTGTCCCCAAGACAGGGTTTTTCTGTGTATCCCTGACTGTCCAGAAACTCACTCTGTAGACCAAGCTAGTCTCGAACTCACAGTTGTCTGCTTGCCTCCGGCTCCCGCATGCTGGGATTAAAGGCATGCACCACAATTGCCCACAATTGCCCAGCAGGTTTCAGTATTTTCAACTATATCATGTTTTTTAATTTTAATTCCTATTTGTTTATCTATCTCCCCCCACCACATTGTTCATGTATGAGTCAAAGGAATCAGTTGTCTCCTGTGGGTTCCAAGGATCAGACTCAGACTGTGAGGTTTTGGGGCAAGGCCTGACCCTGGTAGGCTATCTCTCTGGTCCTTCAGCATTCTGTTTAATATGATACTTTGTCTTTGTAGATTTTGACTTCCAGTTAAAACCTGCCATCGTGTGTTCAGCAGGAGAGTGAAAGAATGTCTAGCACACTGTACCAACAATCAGAGGCTGAACCTGCCAGCAGCGCTGACTCTGATGGACAAACGCTTCCTAGGGTGAGTGGACAGGATTAAGAGCTGCTTTTGTCAGGACACCCACAAAACGTAGTTTTGTTCAATGCGTTTGTCATCAGTGCACATGTGTAAGACAGTACAGTCTTAGATATAACAAGTGGGATAGATGATGCCCAAGTGTGAGTCTCCATGAGGATACTGAGGCACAAGGCTCTTGAAGTAGGCAGCCAGTTCTCATACCTGTGCCTCTAATGAGATTATGGCTACCCCATGACTACTCCACCTCATAAAACATTTTCATCATCTGAAAGACAGAAATTACTTTTTACTCTTTCCATTTTCTGAAATTGAAAAAAAAAAAAAAACCCTCTCAGGTGAAATCCCTGAAGACTGAGCTCCCTCTCTATCATGCTTAGAGGTCACTGGGCTGCCATCTTCCTCGACCCCAGCAATGTGTCCCCCAGCAGTGTTCTCTGCCTCTGTTACCAAAGACGGCCAAATTATGAGCACTCATGCATCTGGTCAATTACACAATGCTCCACCAACGAGGGAAATTCCTTCTCCACTTCAGCTGGTGCACAGTTATGCCCCGGAGCCCAGGACGGACATGCCTTGTAACTTTTTAACCTAGTTAGCATAACTGCCAATATTATTCCCGTTCATATAAATGTCTAATCCTTTCTTGAATCTTGCTAGACTATTTCCCTCAATAATATCCTGCAGCAGTGAATTCCAAAGGTGCATTATACGCTGCTTTAAAAATATTTCCTTTATTCGTTTTAAATTTGTTGCCTTTTAACATCGAAACGTGGCCAGAGCTCTTGCCTTAAGTGGAACAGGGTAACGAAAGAACTTCACGTCTCCCTAGCACTTTCTTACCTTTTACTAAATCCCTTCTTCTCTCAATATTTTCTGTCTTGTCACTTATAATAGTGATTAAGTGAGATGATTTGACTAAGTGGTTTTATGCTACCTGGGATACAGAGCAGGCATTGGCCCAAAAGCTTTCCTTGATATTCAGTGTGATTTATTAGATAAATATTTACCCAGTACCTATTTGTGTAGGAACTGTTTCAATTTTTGGAGAGACAGCTTTGAATAAGACTAGGCCATTGTTCAGAAGGACCTGACTTTTCTTGAGAGGAAATGGGCACTAACATAGTGTGTAAATTATAAGGTGCCATTTCGAGGTCAAAAAAGATCTATCCATCCTCCACATCCTCAAAGTCTACCAGACTTGGCCTGGTTTCTTGCTGTTTTTTCCCCCTCTCTAAAATCTGTAGCACTAGAATTATTTACATAGCATTTACATTGCATTAAGTATTACAAGCTATCTACAAATGATTAACTTGCATGCAAGTATGTGCATAAATTATATCAAGTTCCATAACATGCAAAAGAAGGGACTTGAACATCTTGTGATTTCAGGGTCCTTAGGTGAGGGAGTGTTTTTTTGAAAATGGGGTAGTTGGGCCGGGCCACCTATCAGTCATCTATGTGACATCCCAGAGGACGACTCTGTGGCTCTGTATTATTTGTTGAGTATGTGAATGAATCAAGATTAAGAGAGGGTCATTTTATGATGTCATACTAGGTCTGTGAGGAACAGTTTTCTAATGCTTCCCATAACTCCCAAGAGTGTTGGAGGAGACAAAGGAAGGGATTTAGCCAGAAGGATTCCAGTTGCAAGACCCAAGGTGCTCTGTCTCAGCAGCTATGTGACCTTGGTCAGGTCACTTTATTGCTTGAACTCAAAGCATTCTTTTTCATAAAAATAGGAAGGAAGTTTTCTTCTTTCTTGGGACTTTGAATATTTAGGCACCATTCTCTGGAAGTTTTTTTTTTTTTCTTTATCTTTAATCTTTTTTGATAGTCTAGTCATTCTCCCCTGTCTCCAAGAGGATTCTCACCCTCCCACCCCACCCCATCCCACCCCACCCCATCTTACCCCATAAGTCTTCCACTCCCTGGGGACTTGGAAGTTCTTTAAAAACTGCCAAATGGTGTAAATGCTATAGAACTTGGGACTTTATTTTATTTAAAAATTTGTTTCTAGATAAGGTCTTGAGTAGTCCAGGCTCACCTTTAAGTCACTAAAAAGCTGGGGATGTCCGTGAACTCCTGATTGCCCTTATCACCCTCTGTGTACTTCCATGTCCCTCTATACAGTGCTGGGAGTCGAAGCCAGGACTTTCTGAATCCTAGGCAAACACTTTTCCGACTAAGCTACATCTCACAGCTGAAAGATCTGGTTATCATTGCAATCATTCTTCCACAGGATATACTTCAGGCGTGTGCCGCAAGCCACACCCACAGCTGCATCAAATATCTGGTCTTTCCTTCTTCCTTTTTTCTCTTCCTTGTTTTCTCAGTTCCCTAACTTATCCCTGCCTCTCCTGACAGCCCATCAATGACCCCTTGGAAGTGCCCACCCTCAGAGCTAGCTTTGAACCTCTTCCTGAGCTTGTGATTTGTTACTTGAGGATTTCAAAAAATGGAATCATGTGGCGTTCTTACTCATTGATTCAGTGGACTGAGGTGATTACTTGCTTTGATTTTGTTTGATGCTTCTCCGTCTGGGGTCAGGCTATCCAGCCGTCTACACATGAAGGCAGAGCCCTTGACTGAATTTCTGAGTGAATCCCTCCCGAGAAACCACACTTTGACCCAATTACCTGTCTTTAGCTTTCCCAGGACAACATTCCAATGTGGTAAGTATATATACCATTTCCTTGTGTAGTCTCCTCCCATGATTCTTTCTAATCGTTTCTTAATGCACCTCTCCCTTACTGAGTAGAGTCATGCACAACCCTGCATAATCATGTATTTAAAAGGCATCTTAATAAATTATTAGGATTGTTTACACGCATGGTTCGAATTTACTGGCAGCTTGCTTGGGCCTTGGTTTTAGGATGTAGCTGCTGGCCAGGCTCCTTCTGGGTGAAAGTCTGAAATAGGAGAGGTTGCCCTTTACTGTCCCTCACCGGCACTTCCTCTGCCTGGTTCCTGGCCTTTCAACACCTCCTTCCTTTCCCTGCCCTGAATAACTCTGAGGGGCTGACAGGCGTTTTGCACCTTCATGTGAAGACGTTTTGTGGGTCCCTTCCTAGATCTGCCCCCAACCAAGGTGAGGTACGCAAAGAAATAAATCTTCAATGGTATAATTTTAGATGCTCTGGCAGCTGGAGAGGGCAGCTATTTTGGGCTGTAGGGCTTTCTCCTTGACCCGAGGTGACACGGTTTTGCCTGTTGCTAGAGTAGCCAGCCAACCCTGCAGAGTGTCCTTTTGGCTGCGTGCTTGCAGTTCCTGGGGTGGCTTCTTCATGCCCTCCACTGAGATCTGTGATCATCCAGAATTTTGTGTCCTCACCTCGTGCAGGGGCAAGCATCTGCTGACAGGTGCCATGCTCCAGCACAGCCTTCGGAGTCAATAAAGATGGAGCTGACCCGCTCTGTGGCCGAAGATAGAGGAAAACCGATGGTCCAGTTTCTGTGTGTTCCTCAGTTCCCATGGTTTATCGGCTGCTTGGCCACCATTGTATGAATCACCCCTACTTGGATCCAGGCAGGTCTCCAGACCACAGTGTCTCTGCCTCACCTCCTACACTGCCTGGCTGGAAGCTGTGTGTTCATGATGTCTCTTCTGACCACCCTGCTTGCTGTCTTCCCCAGGATCCTGATGCAGCTGCTATCTGCAGACCTCCTGGACTGCCCTGGGAAGGGAGTAGGAGGTCCTGCCACAGATGGGTGGAACGTGGACAAGAAGGGCTAAAGGTGGCCAAAAATAACAGTGCCTTCCAGATGATGAGGTGACCTCAGGGCCAAAGCATCATGGGGTAGAGTATCTTGTTCCCAGTTTTATGACCTAAAAAGTACACACAAGATGCAAAGATACGACAGAGAGAAGGAACAAAGTCTGCAGAGAACAGGAAAAGGCAATTAGGTATTTTTTTTTTAAAGTAGGATTTTGTTGTACATGAACACAAAAGAAAACATAGCCTTTTATACAGGTTTGAAGAGATAGCTAGAGCTGTAGATAGATAAATGATAAATAGGTGATAGATGATCAATAGATAGATAGATGATAAATAGATAAGCAGGTAGGTAGATAGATGATAGATAGACAGAACAAAACACAATAGAAGACCAAAAGGAGAAAAAGGTAGAGACAATGTTCCCTTCCTTTGTTTGCTATTGAAACAAATTTAATAAATCCTCCTTGAGACTCAAGTATGTCTGGTCCTATTACCTTTCTGCACAACATGTCACCTTAAAACGTGCTTATATAAAAACATGATCTTCACTGTATCACAACCAGGGGTGGTTCTGAGTGTCCACTGGGATGAGCTGGCTGACCTTAGAGGCTTTCCTGACATTGAGGCTGGCAGGTAGTTGAGGCTGTGTTTTTAATGTGGCTTACTTACTGTTACACTTCTGGTGCTTGATGCTGGGCAGCCATGTTTGCCCCCTCAGATGAGGGATGCTGGAGCAGGGTCATTCCATGCAGTCTGAGCCTCATTGCCATCTCGATGTTAGCCTTCTTGCAGCTGCTCAGTGGTCAAAAAGTCCCAAGACAAACTAGAAACGCAATCATGCCTTTGGTGTAACTGAATCACATACTGGGTTGGTTCACCACTCCCAAGGTCAGCTCAGGTTCAAGAGGTGTGTACAGAGATCGTCTCTGGAGTTTCAAAGTGTTATGGCACCTGTAAACATCTTAAACCTTCTTAGGTTTGGCCCGATGCCAATCCTCTAAAGGCATGTATCTAGTTGAAGCTGTAAAACTTCAGTAAAGGACTAGGAATGTAGTCCAATAATACAGATCTTACCCTACATACAAGAAGCACCACCTCTGCAAAGAAAGAAAGGAATCAGGGTATGCTCAGTGGAAAGGAATAAAATATCCTCTGGCCAGAGCTATGTGGCAACAGATGAGTGTATCTAAGAAATACACTCAAATAGAGGATTCTTGGAAGAGCTGTGTGTGTGTGTGTGAATCTTTAAGTCTGAGGCCAGACTGGGCCATATAGAGCAAAACCCTCACTTAGACAAATAAATAAATGCAATAAACAAAAAAAATCTCCCAAAGTTTGCATCCATGGAGATCATACGCCCACAGCCATAAGGGAGACCTGTGGCCACTCCTACAATTGAAGAGACTTGAAAGGCCGATGGAAGGACACTGGGCCGTTCGGCCAGCATCTTTAAAATGTGGAGTGGGTGTTTTTGCCAGGCGTGCTCAGGCCTGTGCTTTTGCTTGCAGTAACTTCGATGTTTGTTTCCGGCCTTCTGCTGCCCCGCCTCACCTGGCTCCCGCCAGCTGTCCTGTGTTTTGAGCACATTATTCTGCTCCGGTTGTAAAACTCTTCCCGATCTTTGAGTGTTGTGGAGCGGAGACTGTCCTTTACGTATGTGAAGGGCCAGCCTTTTGTCTCTCTGCCTGCTTACTGAAGCACAGTGAGCATCTCCTGGCCCTTTCATGTCTCATCCATTCCTCAAGGTCATTGCTTGTACTGTCTATTTTTATTTTGCTTCCCCCTTCGTGGCCCCTGTGTCCTCTAGAATCCTGCCTTGTTTTCCACATGTCTCACTCTTTTCCTCTCTGCTCTGGTCTGTCTTAACCTAGCAGCTAGTGGCCTGCCAATCACAGGACATCAGTATGCACAGTGCCCAGCGTCTCCTCCTCCAGGTTCAGCATCGACATCTTCCTTCAGAGGACCTACTCCAATCTCAGGACTTTCAGGTGAGGTTCTATCTTTGGCAAGCATTTCTACCATCCAGTCACCCCTAAAAGCTCTTTTCCTCTGGACCTTTAGTCTCTGAATACCCACCAGCGTGGAATTCACCTTTAATCCTCACACAGGTTGGGTTTCTTTTCTCTTAGTGCAAAGCCACCTATATCCACCGTGGAGAATTTAGAACACACAGAAAAGCAAAATTATATTTATACGCACCATTACTACCCTTTGATGTGGGCCCCACTCGATATGATGATTTTTATAGACAAAACCCAGCAGCACTTAGATGGGAAATACTTTCTTCTGTGCTACTTGCTGGCTGGTAGAACCAGTTCTATGGAACATTAGTGCCAGGCCCCAGCTGATTGGAATAGGGCTGGCTATCTGGCCCTGGTTGGGCGTGTGTCTGTTCTTTCCTTGAGGTTAAATCAGATGGTATCTGAGACTGGACCTATAATATCTCTCTGAGGTAGGACTAGTGACTGTGCCCGGAAACTTGAAGCTTTGCTGGGGAAAGTGGTTTGTAGGAGAGAATGAAGGAGACCATGAGACGCTGAGGAAAAGTCAGAGTTAACGGAGCAAGAATGCCTTAAACCTGGCCCCAGTGTTTTCAGTGACTGTTCTCAGGTGGCCTTGTATCTGGATCTTGATTCTGTCCTCGAGCCATGTCTATGAGATCCTGATACCTCATCTAACAATGCCTGCCCAAGATGGTTGGTTTTTTTTTTTTGGGAAACTCCGTTCGCAACGATTAAGATGCTAGAATTCTTCTGTGTATCGTACGGTCATCCAAATTATAACTTTCAGTGCGGCTGGTCAAGTGCTATGGGGGAGGGGCACTGCACTTAACATGAGCGGCTTGATCTCTGGTGTGGAGGAACACTCAGTCCACAGGCCTTTCTCATCTCCTTTGCTGTGTGATTTGGCTGATGAACGCTATTCATCTTAGTATTTTCATCTGTAAAATGGTGGCCCCTGTGGAATCTTCAAGTTTCTACTTGAAGTTTAGACTTGCCATATAGCAGGGGGTGACCTTACACTCCTGAATCTCTGGCCTTCATGCCGATGTGCTGGGTGACCTGACCCGGCGCCCTTGTTAACAATGGCAAACCGGTTCTCTATCAGCAGACCTATTTCTAGCATGTTAAAACACAGCTGCAAGAATCCTTTCAGAGCTGAGCATTTAGGGGTTGGTACTCCTCAGGCTGAGTGCCGCCATGCTGAAATTCTGGACCAGAGAGTAGGAGCAGGCAAGCCATGGTTCGGCATCGCTGCCGTCTGTAGAGTGTCTGCTACCCGAGCCTTCGCCATCCTTATCTTCGCTGTTTTGCGGCTTTGGACATAGTGCATTTTCTTCTATGTCTGTGGTGTGATCTATACTCAACCTCCAACAAAATGAAGATACTGTCAACATCTGACTTGTGGGACTCTTTCAGGTGAAATTCAACACCACTCAGCTAGTCACCACGTCATGTATAGATTAGGTGCAGAGATACATGGGGCCTATGGGGACTTTGCAACCCTTGTGTGGAAAGTTCCAGATGGTTCTAACAAAGTCAAATATCGACAGAATTTTGATAATATCTATAAACTTTTTAGATTTTACAAAGTGATCTGAGAAATAGGATCATTCAGATCGTGAATGCTTTCATTCTTTGTTGTGTCTAGAGATACCTGCAGACCCTACCACAGGTTCATAGCTTGGGAGAACATGGGTATGGGACTTAGTGATCTGCTTTTATTTATTTTCTTTGTTTATGTTTATTTTGTTTTTATTTTTTTAGAGATTTATTTATTTATATATTTTTTATGTGTGACTATACTTTCAATCTCTTCAGACACACCAGAAGAGGGCATCCGATCCCATTACAGATGGCTGTGAGCCACCATGTGGTTGCAGGGAGTTGAACTCGGGACCTCTGGAAGAGCAGTTAGTGCTCTTAACCACTGACCCCTCTCTCCAGTCCTTACGCTTATTTTTAAGAAAGACAATATCTCATTATGCCACCTGGAATTTTCCATGCATTCCAGACTGGTCTTAAGCTCTTGGAGACCTGCCTGCCTCTGCCAATCAGTGTTGGGGCTAAGGGCATGCACCACCACTCTTGGCTTGTGGCCTACTTTTCAAGGTCTACATTGTGCTGTGGCACTCAGAGGAAGGAAAAGACTACCCACGTGACCCTGGTACTTATGGGGCAGAGCATATTGGGGAAGTAGATATGCCGACAACTATAAGGGAAAGGAATCCTATCAGGATGGCGCCATGCGTCTTTGAGAAAGTCCAGAATTAAGTATTTCAAGAGTCCAAGTCTACACATTTAGTCATTCAGCCCTTATACTTTTTTATTTGGTTCAAAGTGATAGAATTCAGGTTGGTGTTTTTGTTAGTTTGCTTATTTTAATTTAATGTGAAACAGTGACCAACAGGAAATCTTTAGGCAAAGATTTTTGTCTTTGGAAACATGGGCAAATTAGCAATATTGAGACCCGGTCTACTAGCTAGTAGGCAGAGGGAGTGTCAGTAGCAAAAGAGGGGTTGATGTTTTAGTTAATAAAGGGGTTTTCCATTGTTGTTGTCCCAAACCACTGACCCTACTACCCTCTGTGGTCCTAGACCTTATTCATTTCTGCTAGCTGTATGTGAGCTGCAGCCAGAGTGTAAGGGAGAAGCCCTTGTTCTCTTACAAGGTGTCAGGGAAGGCTTAGTGGGTTCTGTCAGAGAAGAGGCATTTGAAAATGGGTTAGGCGGGATTTGAAAAGTATGGGATTAGTACAGAAGCGCCTTTGAACAATAGAAGAGAGACTCAGACAGCATGGATATATACTGATGACTGAGAGGATGACAGCTAAGGATCCTCCACAAGCCTCGTGTGCTACACAACATCTGTATGCAGGGCTGGGTGAAAGCTGGATCCACAGCGCAGGTGATGTAGGCGAGATGCAGGTGGGAGGAATGGATGAAGAGATGGCTCACAGCCATTAGCAACAAAGCTGAATGGGAATCCCCAGCCTTTGCTAACTATGGAGCTTACAACCACCCATTAGGATGCAGTGCTTTCAAGGGCTTCAGAGCAGTTCCCAAGGCACATTTGGAGCATCCCTGAGAGTCACTGAATGGATGCTGGGAGAGCCGAGTGGTTAGAGGCAACTGTCATGGCCATGCAAGAAAGCTGGTGGTTCTTCCCTGAGATAGCCTCACTGCTCTTTTAGAGAAAGGTCTTGAAGTGGGAAGTCTTGGTCTCATGGACCAGTAAGAGCCTTTCCCATGGAACCCTCTAGCCGCAGGGTTTCTCCTCCTTCCTTTAATTCTCAGATACTTTGTGTCTGGTTAGGCTGTACACCCAAACAGCTGCATGCAAGGTATTGCAACCAGTATATTTTAAGTTCCTTAGGAGCAGGAGGAATTATGCTTTATTTACATATGTGTATATGTATATACATATGCTATATATATGTATGTATGTTTTAAACATATACATTTGTGTATGTGTGTGTTGTGTGTGTGTTACAAATAGCTTTGTTGAGTCCAGTACTTTGGTAAATGAATAAATTTCAGAATTATTTTTTTCCAGATCATTCCTCCTTCAGCATGTAATTTGGAAGTTAGTGACAAGTTAAATACTCTTTCTTTCAAAATATGAAAATAATTTCCTTAAACAATCTACTTGAAACTATCTTGAAATATAAAGAAAAGGAAGACTGGGAAGTTGTTTCGAAACAGCAAAGCCTTTAAGAGTCAATGTCACATTTATTGCTATAAAATATTTTTCTCTCTCTGTTAGACATCTGGATCCCATTACATACAGTATTGGGTACTTGAGCTCACCAGCCATTTTGCATACTAAGCAGGGTGCACACAAAATCCCCACAGACATAACCAGTACACATTTGCTCCGTGTAATCCTGACTTAACATTCACAGGCGACACCTCTGTCACCGACTCAATGCTTACCGTGACATTTTTGAAGTTCTTTTTTCCTTACTTACCTTAAGGACCAAATTCTGTACATATGAAAGACAAAGAGCTTCAAAACCATGGTGCCTTTTGCTTTCTATTTTGTATGGTCCAACTATCTATAATCTAATGCTGAAGTCAAGGAAACAGCTAAGTCTTAAGTCTATATTTACTAGTAACGTTGACCCAGAAATGAGAAACACAATATGGAATGTTTGCTAATGAGTCATGAATTTCCTTATAATTGCTTCCACATTCGGGATAGTTCCCTTAAACCGTGTAATCTCGACATATCCTGAAACAATCCCATGTGTTGTAAATGATTTTGTTTTATTTCTTGGGTTACTGTTAAGGGCTTATTTTCTGGTTCATTTCATTTTCTTAAAGAAAACCACACACTCATGTGCTCACACACATGCAGCAAGAGGAACATACATGCTCCTGTCAATTTTTTTTTGATTCAGTCTCCACTTATGAGACAAAAAAAAAAAAAGAATCCCTCATTATTTGGTCTGGAAATCAAAATAATCACATTGGTATAGACTATATTGGGGGTCCCAATTCAAGCCTGTGAGAATTAAAGCCAGTGTCGAGTGACCTGGCAGCCAACAGGCATCTGTCCCTTCACTAGGCTTCAGTATCCGTAATTGGAGAGACAGATACAACCGGCATTCACTACAGTAATAATGGAAAATTAAATACGACTTTAAAAAACTGCTCACATTATAAAGTGATCTATTAGCATTCTGTGACTGGAGCACTTAACGTGACTGATTCTAATTGCAAGACGAGGCCCATAGCAAGCCTTAAAGAGCTGCAAGGGTGTGAAGGCATTTTATCTCTTTGGAGATATTTTAAAGTGGGTTTTCTTTGGAATAAAGCTTCATTCCTGCTTCACAAAAAGGATGTGTGGCTGGAATCTCTCAGCTCAGATGGAACCAGAGGTAATTATCGTTTCTTCTTTGATTCAGTCAGTCAATAAACCAAGTAGCAGAGGCATCTTTGCACGCATCCTCCTTTGCATTCAGAGCTCATGGATGTCATGCAGAGGATGTAGAACTTGATGCCCACCCCTGAGGAGCTTTGCCAGGGAGCAGAGAGCTTCTCTTATCAGGCTGTTGCCTTAAGACAGTCTTTAAGCCATGATGGCCAGTCTGTGAGATGAAACTACTGTGTAACATGTTGAGGTGAGCCTAATATATATAAATCATCACAAGAGTGGGGATTCTGAGCATACACACACATACACATTCTAGGTATAGCTACTGAGGAGTTTATAGGTTTCAGAAAAAGTACAAAAATAGAGGAATGCCACTCAGTTTTGGATGCGATTGTGTTTATGATGGTTAGGTTAGGTTTGTTTTGTTTTGTTTTTTGCTTTCATCCCTGTAGACTTTGCACTGAGGGCATCCTTGTTGTACGTTCATGTTTAAATAAGTTAAGCTATGCTGAAATATTTCCTTGATCTGCATGCATAGGGATTTCTGGTTGGTGGTTTTCAGATCTCCCAGATAATGAAAAAAATTTCGAACCTAGACTTCCCAATTTTAAAGTGATGACCCATATAGTTACCCAAGTAGCCAACAGCAAGCTGTTGAATAATTGATTAAAAACCCCAGTGAAACTGTTAGGCTATGAATATCAACTTTATTTTTAATGTATTAGTCTGACTATTGTCCTGAGCAGTAAACCCAGGGCCTCAGGCATGCTGGGCGGGTGTTCAACCATTCAGCTACAGCCCCAGTCATCAGCTTTGTTTATTTAAAAGGTCTACTTTTAAAAAATTGACATTATTTTGCAAAGCGCAGCACTTGGCAGAAAAATTTAAAGGCAGTTGGACTTGCTGTAAAGTGGTTTTTGTTTGTTTGTTTTGTTTTTATGTAAAGTTTTTGTTAAATGATCCCTGTAGCTTCTAATTGTTTTTTGTCTTCCAAAGCCTTGAATCTATAGAAAGGAACAGGCATTTGTATCATTGGCCTGAATTAGGAAAGCAGGCAATGAGAAGAAGCTCAGGACCACTGGCACTTAGTTAACAGAAACACCATTTTAAGGATGTGCTTGGATCCGGCAACAATAATGCTTCCCCTTTGTCTTCTAGTATATCTTAAATGCCAACGTGGCTGAACGTAAAGAATAGTGGCCAGTATCTGGCCATTTCCTTTCTCACATAGAGTCTAGTACATGAATAGATGAGTCTAAAAATTGCTTGTTTGAGAATGGCAAAATGGCCTAGTAGGTGAAATGCATGATGAACAAATGTGAGGACCCCAGTCTGGAACCTACGTAAATCTGGTCACAATATCCCATCTGTAATCCCATGGCTCTGATGATGAAATGGGAGCTAGAGAATTCTTGGAAGCTCACGAGTGAGCTAGTCTCGTATACTCAGAGGAGAACAAAACTAGAGTGTTTTAAATAAGGTAGGAGGCAAGGACGAACATCCAAGATTACTGTCTGACCTCCCCATATGTGCCTTGGTGTGTGCACATATGACCCCCCCATATCACACATACAACATACTATTTTATTTATTGATCTTATTGATAGTGGTGGTGTGAACCAGAAGACAGGGCCTTGTGCATGATGCTCCCTACACCCAATGCCCCAACATGAAGAACATCTCATACTAGTCAATATTAGCAATATGCAGGATTTTCCAAAGATGCGGTTTTATGCATCTTGTGGTGGGCTAATGAGTCAGAGTTGGCCCCATTAAGGAAGATCTTTTATATCTTGTTATTTCAATAAACCGACCAGACTTACATCAAAGACCAAGCATGGAACAGCCCCTTTACAAACGTATGATACGGGGATGAAAATGGGCATGTTTCCTTCTAGAAATTCACAGGGATAGATAGGAGGAAGCCACAATTAAAACAGAGGGTCATGTATCATGGCACGTACCCACCCAGTCACACCCATGAGCATCTACAAATGCTTGGACCTATCTATGTCAAGCATTAAGGGTACAATGGGAAAATGAGATGAGAGATATTTTTCTTTCTTCTTTCCCTTTTCCCCACAGATTCACAGTCACATGATGTGCAGGGGTCAAGACTATGAACAGGCAATGCCAACCATGCACTCACATAGGGAGCTGGGATTTCCTAGTCAGATCAAAGGCTGCAAGAATGTGACTAAGGGGCATGCCATGTGCTCAAGATGAGTGTGTAAGGATGTGGAGACTGGATCTTATGAGATCCAAGGCTCCATCCCAACATGTGGGTCACAACTCCTTTCCGGAGTGGGGTGGGGTGGGTCAAAGGCCCTTTCACAGCGATCACCTAAGACCATGGAAAACACAGATATTTACCTCACGATTCATAACAGGAGCAAAATTGCAGTTGTGAAGTAGTCATGAAAATAGTTTTATGGTTGGGGGGGTCATCACAACATAAGGAACTGTATTAAACGGTCACAGTATTGGGAAGGTTGAGAACCACTGACCTAGTCCATTTCCAAAGACCCTCTATAGCAGAAGTGAGCTTCTGCATTTTCTCTGATGGCTTTTAGTCACAAGGACAGCTGTTGTTTCCTGGACCTGACTGCACAGTTCTTTGATAGCACATCTTTTATTCTGTGCTGACAGGCCTGGTGCTAGGTTCACACAGGAGACAGGACTGCTTCATCTCCACCTCATCTTATTCCTCTCTACTAGCAGGTCCTGGAGGTCTAGCCCTGCTTGTCTGCTAAGGCCCCTTTAATCTTCCGGGTTCTTACCTACTCACCTGGACCTTTGTAGATTCTGTTCTCATAAGTGCTTTCCCCTTCAGCACACCTCCATCTCTCCTCTTACTCTTCACTCTTGTCTTGTACAGATTTTCTACTCAGAAGCACTTGTTTAAATTACCTTTCCACCATGAGTCCCACTATACTGCTACTATGTTCTATGTGCAAATTATCATATGCTATTTCACATTCACTGGAGTGACTGTAGAATATTTGTCTCTGTCATTAAACTGAAAGTAACCTCAGGAGTGGGGTATGATGCCTACCTTTTGATTATTTAACATAGATGCATTATTAGTCATGTTTCTGTAGAGAAACATAACTGGTATGGGTTATGGTTCAGTTAGTTCAATAATGGTTTCTACTAATGAAAAATGGAAAGTCTAGAAATCCAGTAATTGTTTAGTCCATAAGACTTGAATGTCTATGCTGGTCTTTAGTATATGTTGAACTCCTGAAAAAGTAGGTTCTAATGCCTATAAAGGAATGAACTTGCCAGAGAGAGTGAAGACAAACAGACAGAGAGACAAACAGAGAGAGAGAGAGAGAGAGAGAGAGAGAGAGAGAGAGAGAGGAGAGAATCTCCTTTTTCCATGTCTCTTTATGTAGGCTTCCAATGGAAGGTGTGGCCCAGATTTAAAGTGGATCTTCCCATTCCAAAATATTTCAATTTAGTGTGGGTCCTCCCAGCTCAAGGAAGTCTCTCACAGGTGTACCCAGCCATTTGGGTTTTAGTTTATTTTACATGCAGTAGAGTTGACATGCAAGAGGACCATCACAATAGATAATCTGCAACACACTGTTGAACTAATGAATGAGAAATCTAAAGAAGCATGCCTCATTATTACTGTAAGTACTGTAAGGTCCCATCTGACCTCAGGCAATATTTACATCCTATTCTGGCCTCATTTGTTACAGGCTTATTTCTGGGGTCTCGTTCTCTACTTGTTCAGGCATCTGTACCTTCTCTTAGGGAATCACAGTTTATTGATTTTCTTACCCCAGTCATTTCTGCTTTGGATGTATTATTTAATACCATTATTATCTCAAGACCCTTCCAAAATGGAACCAGGCATTTATTGAGTGCCTGACTCTGGTTGAAGCTGTGCCATCCATTCCTTTGCCAGGATTACTGCTCATGCCTACTTGGCACACTGGCAGTCCTGAACATGGGAGGGTCATTGAAGCTGACAAGTCCAGCATATCCTAGAAAAATATATGTGTGTTGGATTCCAGATCTAAGTCATGTCACCATGACTTCAGGAAGGGAAAGACCATTGATGGAAGGGAGGAGGCTTATAGATGGAGATGATAAAAGCGAAGAGGTATTTAGGTCAAGGATAAGGAGACATCTCTGAAAAGAAGCGATCTCTGAGCTGACTTCATTGGTGATGAGGACTGAGTCACGTAGCAGGGAATATGGAATACAGGGTAGAAGCTGGCAGAGATGTTTGGTGAAAAAACTCAGTCAGGTTTCTGACCATACATATTCACATTACTTGGAAAATCCAATTTCTTAATTGTGTAAACAGTTACCATCCTTATGGTGCTCAAATATGAGTTGTCTATATAACAGCTTTCAGCTTTCAATTCTGCGTCTAAGGTGCACACATTCTTTTTATTGTTGTTGTTGTTTTGTTTTGATTTTTAGATTTTTGAGTCAGGGTTTCTTTGTGTAGCCCTGGCTGTCCTGGAACTCACTCTGTAGTCCAGGCTGTCCTCAAACTCAGAAATCTGCCTGCCTCTGCCTCCCAAGTGCTGGGATTAAAGGCGTGTGCCACCACTGCCCGGCAGGTGCACCCGTTCTAAGTGTCTGTTTAGAACATACCATAAGTTACTTACCTGAAATATAAGTAGATGGGTAACAGTGCAGCAAGACTGATGACTTTCTAGTTTTTATTGAAGTATCTTCGTATGGGTGCACACATGTGTGTAACATGTACGTGCACATGTGTGTATTTGCATGCATACCATATACATCTTAATCTCACTTGTTAATATTACCCACATATACATTAGGATGATTAGATTAATTTGTACTGAGAGCTGTACTCTCCTACCCCAGGGAGCATCTAGCTATGAAGAGGCAGGAGGGCACACCAGAGAAGGCCAAGATTTCAGAGTTGCTAACCTGAGGATGAGGCTTGCCTTTCCATTGACTAGTGTGTGGCTTTGGGCAAGTCGCATCACCTTTCTGATTGTCAGTTTACTAATCTTACTTTTAGATGATAACAAAGTTGTTAGAGGCTTGCTAATGCAGATTTACATCATTCCAGCTACCCAGAATACCGAGGCAGGAAGATCTCAAGTTGCCCAGCAATGCTTGATCTGTCCAACAAACAAACAGTAAATCAAACAAGGGTGAATCAGGAGGGTGACCACAAATCTGAGACTATTTTGAGCTAAATGGGAAGTACCTGAACAGCTAGGCTCTGTACATAGCCAGGCCCTGTCTAAAAAAATGCATAGGAAAAGTCTTTTGTTTTGTTTTTAAAAAAGACCAAAACAATTGCTCTCAGAAAACAGCAAATCTAATACTATTAAAATTGTTGAGATCATTTTCTCAATGGTGAAAATAATTTTGTAGAGGTTCAAATAGGATTCATTTTATGAAGACAAGGATTAGATTATTTTCCCATATAATATCAGTCCAGTGAGTACTGACTGACAGGGAACAAAAATGTACTTTTGAAATACAGGCTCACCATAAATATAGATTACTGAGATCAAGATAGATTTTTTCCTTTTCTTTTTCATTTATTGATTTCCTTGCTATCTTTTTTCTTGGGGCATATTTATTTTATTTTGTTACTATGTTTTTAGAGGTTATCTTGGACATGAAAGTGACTATATAGACCAGGCTGGTCTTGAGCCCACAGACATCAATTTATTTCTTCTAAAACAGTCCTGGGACCAAAGGTGTGTGCCATCACACCCAGCAAGGGAATTTAGGGAATGTTCTTTTCCCTTTTAAATCTATAATCTCAAAAATAAAAAGAATCAGGAAAGGATTGCATACAAAGAATACTCCAAATGGTGTTGGGCATGCTCTACTGCAAGGAACTGGTTGGATGTCTGCTTGAAACTTCTGTCTCCTGATACATGTAAGAAGGTGAACAATGCTTTCTTGCTATGAGAAGCTTGGAAAACACTTTTGGATTTTGCAAGAGACAAGATTTCTTTTGAGATGGGGGTGTATAATCCATTAAAAATGTACAACTGCCCATCCAAGATTAGAGATCATCCCACAGCTAACTGGGACGATGAAGGTCACAACACAGACCACTTGTATCTTGCTTGCCACAGTCACCTCTTGATGCCTGGTGCCTTCACTATGCTGAGTATTGCCATGTTTGTTCTGGTATGATTTTTATTCATAGTAGTCCCCATGAGCAGGTGCCACTTCCATGTCAGAATCCTGCTTTCCACAGCACCTGGGGACTTTCCACACCTTGAATGGTAAGATGGCTGCTTTGGAAAGTCAGCTTGCCACAATTTGGAATCACCTGAAGGGAGAGCTTAGTTGAGGAAGTATCTTAATTCAGTTAACCTGTGTGCATTTCTGTGAGGAAATGTCTTGACTGTAACTTACTTTAAGAAGACTTAATCCATTGTGGGTGGCACCATTCCCTAGGCAAATGGGTCCTGAACTATAAATAGGACAGGGAAAAATCTCGATGAAAGCAAACAAGCAAGCAGGCAGCATGGGTACCTGTCCTTTGCTTTTGAATGCAGGTGTTGAGTGACTGCCTAACAGCTGTACACCCTTGCCCTGCCTTCCTCTCAGCGATGGACGGCAACCTGGAATTGTAAGCCCCAGAAACCCTTTCCACCCCTAAGCTACTTTTTGTTTGTGTATTTGTCACCACAGCAGAAACGAAATTAGAAAGAGACCTTTGCGTGGATGTTCACTCCCAGAGTTTGCTTAACTCAGACTCAGAAAGCACACACTGTATCTTTAAGAAATAGTTTACTTGTGAATCAGTAAACGTACTAGACAAAGCAGCCATTACTTATGCATTCTTGCATACCCGGCAAGGTGAAAATAATAGAATAAACATCATATACTTCATTATGATATCGGTTTACACTTCCAGGGTATACAAAAAGAGGCCATTTCATCAAGCTAATTGCCTGAAAGTAAAAGAGAGAGAACTTTGGCTATTAGTCTATTATGGGGCTTTTTTCTTAATCACAAATAGGGGCCGTGTGTCCCTGGGGAGATGTGTATTCTAATTTACAATTGAACTACAGATCAGAGCAATCAATCTTGGGCAGCACTTTCACTGTGTAATTGCTGCAACATAACAAATAATAATAATATAAAAAAAAAAGCCAAAGAAAGAAAAGAAGAAGAAGAAGAAGGCCGGAGCTCAGCTTCTGCTTGAGGTAGAGATATTTGCAGGCACTGGTTCAGAGAGGGAGGGGGAGAACTACCATGGCCATGAATATGCAATGAGGGCTCATTAGCGGCCTAGTGTTGCCATGACGAATGGCATTATCCCCGGCCTGGTGCTGCCTAAACATGAATTTTATAAGGACTCATTTATCATGACTTGTCATGGGCTTCTGTACAGTTCTTTCTCCAGCTCACACACCTTTCCCTATTAGAGCACTAGAAATCTTTCCTTATTATTATTGTTTCCTTTTGTATTGATTTCTGGCACTTTGAAGCAAGTGTTCAAATATAGTAACATACTAATGAGAGGTTTGTGACTTCAAAGTTGGAGAACTAAAACTTGATTATTCTCATATCTTCGGTGTAGTTGTGGCATAGAGAAGAAAGTTGGGCTACACTTTGGAAGAAATTTCCCAATGTGTGAGCTTTTATGGAAAAAAGCAAAACAAAACCAAAACTCAAACCTTTTTAAGTGCAACAGTTACACACAACAGACTTTTAAATTTTAAAATGAACTAAGTAGCATGTTCTTTGTATCTTTGCTTGCACCTCTCAGACCTTTTTGAAGATTTTCTTTTTTCCAAAATATTTGGAGCTAAGACAACAAAGTTTAAGGTTAAAATGTTTGATAGAGTTTATAGCTCTTTAATGTTTTACAAGTGTCTAAGCTTATTTCTTACCCAGAAGCATCTTTCTATAGCAGAAAATAGAGAGAAAGGATGCTAAAAAGCTTGGTCATTGATAACAACTTATTAATAGCTAAATAAAAACATGGAAGTGATCTCCCATGGCAAACACCAAGAGTTTGGTTGGGTTGCCCTGTGGCCACACAACTGCTACAAAGGCTTAATCTTTTGCCTTAGGAGGGCTAGAGGGAGATGCAAAAGTGAGGTCATCGAATTGAAGTCCACCAGCTGGCCAAGAACATGGTCCTAGGTTGTCAGTATGCCCTGCTGTAGCCAGAGACACCATGGTTGTTGTGATTAGTCAGTTTAGTCACCATAGAAGAGAGAGGTCTTAGTCACCATAGAAGAGAGAGGTGCAAGGCCTGTCGCAGGGTCAGCTAAGCAAAGCACAGAGAAACTAAGGTGGACTCAGGTCAAGCCTGTGACTGTAGTCATTGTTCTGTAGAATTTATGCCTGGAGAGTAGTTGTGTGGGTCTTTTTAGCATGACTTTCTCTCCTATGCTACCTTAGATTCTGTATTCACAGCAAGTACTTTTTTTAATGGAGTGATAGTGTTTATGTAATAAGATAGACAATGAACCATTATATTCATGATAATTTTATATCAATGAAGAATCTTGGCCATTCTAAGTTCTTATTCTTAAGATTCATGTGTCAGCCTGAAGCAAACTTATGATTATCTTCTCCTTTGGGGTGGAGTGCTGGGGACCAAACCTAGAGTTTCAGGTGTGTTAGGTTCAAGTGCTTTATTCCTAATCTCAGTTAGCTCTTATTTCCATGTCAAAGATGAGAAACATTCAGACTCAGAATTGAAAGGAACCAGTGAGGGTCACACAGAAAGTGTAAATACTGGGTCCATCATCAAGTCTGTAGATTCTTAGGTGGGTACTTTATTGTACTCAAAGTCATAGAACAGAAATCATTCTTTATGTGTCAAGGACGGCTGAACTTCATAATCTACAGGGGACTGCTTCCAGTCACTTCATCCTGATACAAAGATATGAGAATCCCCATATCTCTTGTATAAAAGTCTAATATTAGCATATAACCTATACACAACCTCATGCATACATTATATGATCATTAGCTGCCTTATTACACCCCTTACAATGTAAATACTAGACAAATATTTGTTACACTGTACTGATTAGGGACAAATGACAAGAAAAAAACATTTATTACACATTCAGTACAACACGGTGTTTTAAAATATACTTTTCTATCCACAGTTTGTAGAATCTGCAGATACAGAAGCCATAGATATGAAGGGCCAAGGGAATGTATGTTGAGATTTAGTTAATTTGTTTAATTAGTATGTCGGGAAAGTAGTCCATTGAAAAGATGGCCATCAAGGATGTGGAGAAAGAGGAACACTCCTCCACTGCTGGTGGGGCTGTAAGGTGGTACAACCACTGTGGAAATCAGTCTGGAGGCTCCTCAGAATACTGGACATGAGACTTCCAGAGGACCCTGCTATACCTCTCCTGGGCATATACCCAAAGGATTCCCTGGCATGCAATAAAGACACATGCTCTATTATGTTCATAGCAGCCTTATTTATAATAGCCAGAATCTGGAAAGAACCCAGATGCCCCTCAAAGGAGGAATGGATACAGAAAATGTGGTATATTTACACAACGGAATACTACTCAGCAATTAGAAACAATGAATTCACAAAATTTTAGGCAAATGGTTTGATCTGGAAAATATCATCCTAAGTGAGGTAACCTAATCACAAAAGAATACACATGGAATGCAATCTCTGATAAGTGGATATTAATTAGCCCAGAAGCTCTGAATACCCAAGGCACAAATTGCATAACAAATGACTCCCATGAAGAAGTATGAAGAGGGTCCTGATCCTGGAAAGGATTGATCTAGCATGGGAAGGGAATATAAGGACAGAGAAAAAGGTGGGAGGTGATTGGAGAAGGAATGGAGAGAAGAAGGTTTATGGGACATATGGGGAGGGGGGATCCAGGAAAGGGGAAATCATTTGGAATGTAAACAAAGAATATAGAAAATAAGAATATTAAAAAAAAACAAAGTACAAAGAAAGCCGTAAGATTAAAAAAAAAAAAAGAAAAAAAAAAGAAAAGAAAAAAGAAAAGATGGCCATCACTGATGTTTAAAGGCTTTTTAGTTCTTCAAAGCTACTTATTAGAGTTCAAATTAGCTCCTGCACCCCAACTAGTATTAAGTTTTTCCCCAATAGGGGCTGGAGATCTGGCTCAGCAGTTAGGATAACTTGTTGTTCTCGCAGAGATCCTGTGTTTGGTTTTCAGTGCCACATGGTGGCTCACTACCATCTATAACTTTTTCCTGGGAATTTAATGCCTTCTTCTGACATCTTTGGGCATTAGACATGCATGTAGTACATATACATAAAGGCAGGAAAAACACTCATACACATTAAATAACATCAATAAAAATGTAAAAGTAGAGATATGCAGTGTGTTCAGTATATACATGGGTGCCTCCTGGGTGGTCCCTTTATGTTGGAAGTCTACTGGATAGTGCAGTTTTGTTTCCAAAGAAGTTAGCCCTATCCCCTTTCCTTTAGGTAATGGCTTAGTAGGTAACATGTATGCCATTAAAGAATGAGAACTTGAATTTGGGTCCAAGAACCCATGTAAAGCTTAATATGGTATTGTAGCCTATAATTCCAGTGCTTCGATTGTAAGACAGGAGGCTGAGGCAGGCAATCCGAAGAAGCTCAAACCCTCACTAGCCTGGCACACACAGAGAGAGTCTGTTTTCAGTGAGGTGGTTCTCTGACCTCTATACATATACCACAGCACACATACCCACATTTCCACACACGGACATGTACAATCTATGCACATGCACAAAGATTGAACAACAACAAAAAAAGATAGCCTTGTGTTTTCTCCATGAATGAATTCAGTAAAGCCTTTGGAGATAATTTTGTGACGAAGGAATTAAAATATTGGCAAAGGAGATTTTCTTTAAAATTTGTTGAGACAAAACAGACCATGATACCAAACATCTGAATAAAAAAGAAAAAAATAGTTTGGAAAAAGTTTAGTGGTTTGTTTACTTGACATCATACATCTGGATCTGACACACATCTGGATTTCAACTCTCCCCCCTACCCCACTGGGCTTCACTGAGTGTGCAGGATTGTGAAGTGAAAGATGAAAGAAGAGGCTTACTATTAATATTAGTACATTTAATGATGAAACTATCAAGCTCAATTAATCTCCAAATACTACTTACTCTACTTAGCATATCACGTAATGAAAAAAATCCTTTCCCATGCAAATAAATACAGAAAGATACAGTCACTCAATTTAAGACTAAAATTTGTCCAGCTGTGGTGGCACACACCTTTTGGTGCCAGCTCTTGGGGAGGGAGAGCCAAGTGGATCTCCGAGCACCGTCGTGTACAGAGTGAGTTCCAGGACAGTCAGAGCTACACAGTGGGACCCTGTCTCAACATGATAACAACAACAACAACAACAACAAATAAAAATTGCCTTAAAACATATTTAAATCTTGACCACAGTTTGCTGACATCAGTTTCCGTGTTTCAGTTTTTGAAGCTTCAGCAAAGTTTCAAAACTCTTTAAAGCGCTCAACTATTTTTTTTTTTTTAATTCCTGGGAATGCTTCTCTGTGTTTTATGATGGTCTGTTGATTCACAATGTGTTTTGACAAAAGTAAAATTTAGTAAACACTTAGTAACACATGAAATACATCTAGTAATAGATGTCTCCTTTGCCAAGTGAATTATCTGAGCTGATAAAAATCAGTGTAAGCCTGCTCTCTTAGCTGCCTTCTTCATGCCCGAGGCTGAACCCAGAAGAGGAGTCCAACTCAATTTGAACTTCAAAGAGTCCAAGTCAGTGAACAGCAGCTTCTGTAACTGTGGATGGTTTTCTGTGTGAGGGTGTGCACTGGAACAAGCCCGTCTGAAGAAGTTAGCACAAGGACTGGACATTACCTCTCTAGCTTATGCTCAATCCAATCAGTTATAATGACAATAGGCTGCTTGCTTTTTATATTCTTCTCAAAATGATTAGTGCTTCCTTGAGATACGCCTTTAATCGGCCACACAATCCAGACTGAAAAAGCTGAAGCCCGAGAATATATGGAAAATATATTTGCATATGGTTGCAATTTAAGGGTCCTCAAAAGATCTAATTTGATATTTTTTTTTATTTTTTTTTGGATCGTTTTTTTGTTGTTGTTGTTGTTGTTGTTGTTGTTGTTGTTGTTTTTGAGCCAGGGTTTCTCTGTATAGCCCTGGCTGTCCTGGAACTCACTCTGTAAACCAGGCTGGCCTTGAACTCAGAAATCCACCTTCCAGAGTGCTGGGATTACAGGCATGCACCACCACCGCCTGGCCTAATTTGATTTTTAAGAGTGATCTTGAAGATGGGAAAAATTAAAGGTGCTCAGAAACAAGATCTGATTTAATGATAGTGTAGGTTCAAAAGCATTTAAAGGTTTTAGGATCTTTGTGCCGAGTTCTCTTTTTATTTAGCTGTTAGTTTGGGTTGACTAGGCCCACAATGGGAGAGAATTGTGTGCTGGGTTTTATGGGCAGTTATGCCCTTGACCAAATCATCCCATTCTTCTCCAACTTATTTCTGAAGTGAGTTGCTGTTTCTCTGTGTAGATTTTCAATCCCAGCAATCATTAGTTAGATCTCAGATATTAATAAAATAGGTCTCCCAGCTTGGTTTGTCTTAACTATTTGATTATTGAGCTGATTCTCACCTTTCCACCAAATGGTACATTTATTCCCACTTAGAAAAAGAAAGAAAGAAAGAAAAAGAAAGAAAGAAAGAAAAAGAAAGAAAGAAGGACCCAAAAACAAAAACAAAACTTCCCCTCCATCCTAATGACATCTTCAGTCATTAATGGGTTAATAAAAAAAATAATCTCAAAATCATCTGAGCTAGATAAGGGGGAGAAAAGAAAGCATTGTTCAGCGCCAGGCTTTTGGGGCAGCCCTTCCAGATGTCATGGGTCAGTCATGTTAAGAATGTGTGTGTCCAATCATCTGCTGATTTTTATCAGCAGGCTCTCTAGCAGGAGCTGACAAGGGCCAGTTTGGAAATCCTGATGAATAAACAATGGCTTTTTGGATTGTTGAGGGCTGTGTAATAGAGCGAGGGGTTTATGTCTACTAAAGCACGATGATACTAGCAATCAATGTGCCAATTACCAGACAAGTTATTGGAGGAGGCACTCACGTGTCTTCAGCCTCCTCCTGCTATGATGGAGCCTCTCGAAGGGAGAGTCCCTGTTCTCAGAGACAGGCGGGGTACAGGTCTCAGAGTTCAGATCTGGATGATGAGTCACTCTGGGAGTTGAGTGAAAAGCCACAAGATAGCCTGTTCTTAGAAATTCCATCTGGGTGTGTGTGGGAGGTGGGGTTTGGGCTAGGTGTTTAACTTGGGGTTTGTGTACGTGTATTTGTGTGTGTGTGTGTGCCGTGTGTGTATGTCATGCAGTGTATATGTTTGTGCCTGTACTTGTGCTTGTATGTGGCAGGCAGTGGTTAATGTTATACAGCTTCCTCTAGGGCAGTCGTTCTCAACCTGAGGGTTTCAACCCCCTTCGTGGGTGTGGACAACCCTTTCAGTAGAAAACACAGATATTTGCATTACTATTCATAGCAGTAGCAAAATTACAGTTATGAAGTAGTAATAAAACAATTTTATGGTTGGGAGGGAGTCACCACAACTGAAGAACTATCTTAGCAGGTGAAGCATTAGGAACGTTGAGAACCCCTGCCCCGCTGTCCAGTCTTGCCTTCTCTCTTATTTCTTGAGACAGAGCTTTCATGATATCTGGAGCTTACCTTTACAAATGCACTGGCTGGCTAGCACTCTCTGAGGGCCCACCTCTTTCTGCTTTCTTCCCCTGCCTCACAGTGTTAGGGTTATATATATATATGTATATATCCTAGCAAAAGGGTTGTTCATACACATGAAGTAGTTGGAACCCTCAGATAGAGAACCACTGCCCTAGAGGAAGCTGTGTATATATATATATATATATATATATATATATATATATATATATATATATATATATATATATGTGTGTGTGTGTGTGTGTGTGTGTGTGTGTGTGTGTGTGTGTATGTATATATATGTATATGTGTTGGGCTCCCAAACTCAGATCTTCACATTTTTGTTTTGATTTGTTTTTTGTGGGGTTTTTTTGTGTTTCGTTTTGTTTTTGTTTTTGCAAGAAATTCGAGCCATTTCCCTAGTCCTGGGGTTTGGTGTGGTAATGCTGATCTGACAGGTAATGTGGATTGTTATACAGTGTATCTTCTCAGGGTTGTCCCTTGACCAGGAATGACAGTGTCACTTGAGAGCTCATTAGAAATGCAGGATCTCTCTGAATTATCTTCTCTAAATCTCCTAAAAGTGACCATAAGCCATGGCGGTACATATGATGTCTGCACTCTACTTACTGCACTCAACAGTCGAGCCCCCCAAAAGATGGCTGCATTGTTGCTTGTACTCAACAGGATGCTAACATTCGCAGATGCTTTACTTAAAACATGAGGGCCAATTCCTGAGATTATCTTCAAAGTCGCTAAGGGCACTCTCACTAAATGACTAGAGGTATTTGTTTTCTGTTTTTGTTTTCCCCCCAAAGGGGAGCTCCCGTAATCCACAAGGACCTGGAGCAAGCTTCTATGTTGCTAGGAATGCTTGTGAATGTCTGGTTTCTACTTTCACCTTCCAGTGATTGGGGTTTACAGATCTGCACTAACATAGCCGGTCTATGGTGAGCTAGGGATAAGATACAGGCCTTTGGGCCTGTGAGCCCAGTGTTCTACCAATGGAGTCACATCCCCACTAGCTAGCTTTTCCTGAAGAAGCCTGATATGAATGACTTCGATTTAAGAAAGAGAAGAATAGAATAGATTTTTGTCTGTTATTTGAAGTAGAGAAAGTGAGTGGATTTGTAAATCATTTTTTAAAAAAAATACCTGTTTAGTGTATGTGTGTGTGTGTATGTGTGTGTGTGTGTGTGTGAGAGAGAGAGAGAGAGAGAGAGAGAGAGAGAGAGAGAGAAAGAGTGAGAGCTATAAAAATATAAATATAAATAGGCCAGGATCAACTTTCAGGTGTCATGGGTTCAGATCCTTAAGATGGCAAATACCTATAGGCAGCAGCTCAGCCTATGTGTTGTACAGGAAAGAACATCAGTATGATAAATCATTAAACCCTCTGCATATGACATCAGGATTACTTAAGTGGTGGCTTCATGCCAACAAGAAGGGTCATGTAACCATCACCAAAGAGTTAAATAAATTGTCTAGCTGTTGATGGTCTGCTTAAATCATCCCTGAATTGCTGGCATCTTTCCCAGAATAGGTACTCATTTAAAAAGGGAAAATGAAAAGAGAAAAGGAAAGAGAAAAGCATGGTGTGTTTCCTCCTGTTTGTGGACCTTAGATCGTATATATATATAAGCATATACATGTATACATATAGAGTTGCATAAGATCATGTATGCATATAGGACATGAGAGCCAAGTGAGGTGGCTGAGAGAGCAGATCAGTTGGTAACATACTTGCTTTGACAGTAGGAGGACATGTATTCTATCCCTGGAAGTCACACCAAAAAACCTAGGTATGGTGGCACATGCTTATATTCCTGACCCTAAGGCAGTGGAGATCCTGGATTTGCTGACTAGCTAGCCAACCCTACTTGAAAAATTGTAGGCAAATGAGAGTCTGTCTTAGAAGCAAGCAAGCAAGCAAGCAAGCAAGCAAACAAAAAAACCCAACACACTTTCCTTAGGAAAGTGCCTTCAAGTCTGAGCAGTGGCACCTGAGGTTGTTCTATGACACCCCCCCCATGCACACATATGTGTTGTACTGCATCATAGGAACATGTGCAGATAAATGTACACACGTGTCTACTCATGCACATACACATTATACAAAGAAGGAATCGAATTTGTAGGGTATAAAGGGAATTAATGGGAAGGGGAGAGAAATGACAGAAGTACGAAGAAGAATATACTCAAAAAGTATGCTATATACTTGAAAATATCCTTATATCTAGTACCATGTGTAATGAACATATGCCAACTAAAAGAAAAAAATAAACAAACAGGTTTGACTAGTAAGATTACAAGATGGTAGATCACTGAGAGTGACTACACTCTGCAGAGGAAGCAGGCTTGCCTCAGGCTAGGCCTGGCATTGAAAAGTTTCTACTGACAATTCCCACCTCACTGCGCTTTGGCCTGCCCTAGCAATGGTGGCCTTCTTTGCCCTTGCCCTTATTGTTTCTGAACATGGTGGATGTTGGGCTTACTCCACAGACACGAGAGCAGTAGGGGTTTTACCCCTATCCCTGATTGTAAACCTTCTTCTCTTGAAATTCCTGCCAGAACCATGCATTAATGCCAAATGTTAATTCTTGCTTAGGACATGATGTCCTATAAATGTTATGAAGGAATATCATTTTTCCTGTAGAAGTTAAGGTATTTCGCAGGCCATGTTACAGAAGGTTAGTTTCCCTAGTAACATCTGCGGGTCACCTGCTTGCCTGTAAATTGTTTCTAGGCTAACCCCCAGCCCCGTGCGTTATATAATCCTTAGAAAGAATTCTCACGTGCAAGAGAGACTAGAACATCATTGACATCTGAAAGATGCATAAAGATTTAAATCAAAACAAAGTCTCCTAAATAAAATGATCCCACCCACCCCTGCTAATACTTGTCATCTTCTCTACATGGTCCTACCAGTGTGTTCAGGACTCCTACACCCTAGGATGCGCCCTTCTGAACTAAAAATAAGAGAACAGACTCAGCTTTTGGGAGGTCTCAATGGCTTTGTTTCATCTCCTTTGTAAATATATCCCTGTTGACACGACATGTGCTTCCCAGCTTTCAGAGTGCAGGCATTTGTATGGGAAGTATCCCTCTGCCCCGAGCAGACAACAAGACGTTGAACAGCCTGAGCTGAAGTCTACCCAGTTAGGCTGGTTTGTTATGTCGTTGAATATTTCTCCCCTTTATAGTCTTTGAAATGTTTTGAATTAAAATAGCTTACTCAAGGTCACTGAAGGCATATGGTCCTGCTCAAAACTTTAAACAAAACATTAGTTTTTACAACCTTTTGTAATTTGGTATTGTATACAACATGGTCATATGCGGAGTTTCTGTAATCTTTTCAGTGGGTGATAGAAATATGAGAAGCAAATTTATAAGCCATTTAGCGAAGCATTTAATCAATTTCATGCATAGGAAACAACTCTGATGCCGTGGCTTTATCAATCTTTCTCTCCAGCAGAACCACTAACCCACTCGGTCTCCAAATGTAGCCTGGATGGGGGATGGGTGGAGCCCAAGGAGGAACCTTTTCCTGTAGCAGAATGGAAATGTCAGGGCTTCTGAAGCTGGCCTGACGCACTTAGCAGTGTCTCAAAACCTTCTGGAGGCTGTTAACATATTTTAGACAGGGAGCTGGGATCTAGTGTTTGGAGGAAGTTTTCAAGGCCTTTTACTGCAAAGTTATTCATTAAACACCCTTTACCAGAGCGACTCTCACGTGCTCAGCCGTACAGATTGGACTCAGCTTTGGGCTCCAAGAAATATTTTTAACAAATCCATTGCTTTCAAATGCACAAAAAGAAAGAAAAAAATATTTACATTACAAGGTAACTTCCAAATCACGGAGTCAGAACAATTGTTTCGGAGTGACTGAAACCCACCCGAGTACTAGGGTTTCCTCAGTACTTTGCAGAACTTTCTGTCTTACATGGTTTGTGTTCTGAGGTGCCCCTGACTTGGTTAAAGAATGAATTCTTCTCTAGGGCAACATAATGGGTTACTATTTTCCTTGCTGCTATGTTAGAATCTCCTTTATAACGCTTTACTGCAAATCATCATGTTCTTCAGTGAAGATGTCTTGAGGGAGCAGAAGGTGATTTGCTGATAATCATTATCTTCTAAACTCTATTAAAATTGCATTAGGTCCATCCTGTCCTCTGAAATTGGAACTGGTACAAAGGTATACCATTTTCTTCCCTCCCTCCCTCCTTCCCTCCCTCCCTCTCTTCCTTCTTTCCTTCCTTCCTTCCTTCCTTCCTTCCTTCCTTCCTTCCTTCCTTCCTTCTTTCCTTCCTTCCTTCCTTCCTCCCTCCCTTCCTTCCTTCTTGAGACACAGCCTTGACCTAACCCTGAATGTCCTATAATTCTCTGCAAACCAGGATGATTTCAAATTCTGCCTCCCAAGTGCTGGGATTAAAGGTATGCACTTCCATATCTGGCTATCATTTGTAATTTAGAAAATGATTTTTTGCTACTAATTCTGGAGCCTTAAAAAGTAATTGTATGAATAATTTCAATTGAAATGAGTTTACTCTGGTTTTAAGAGAGCTCCATTCTTGTGTCTCCTACAGCTTACTAATGTCTCATACTCCTGAAAACTGACATATGCAAGGATCTTCTCACCTTGTCAGTTCATTGGCATGTGTGCACACACATACATACACACACATGCACACACACACACAGGCACACACATATGCACATACAGGTGCATATGTTTCTTCACACCATTTGAGTTGCAAATGTCCCATGACTATAACAAACTACGTTGCCTTGGCAATCTTCTGTAAAGATGATGCTTTTCATGGAGACTTGGAGTCTCTGGTCAGGAGATTGGAGTTCTCTTAGGTTAATCTGCTATCTATCTATCTACCTATCTATCTATCTATCTATCTATCTATCATCCCCCTCTCCCTCCCTCCCTTTCTCTCTACCTTCTGAAAATTGCATCTATCCATCTATGCATCTGTCATCTATTATCTATCAATCTGTTTGGCATCTATTGTCTATTAATCACTTATCTGCCTATTAATCAACTTTCTACTATCTATTGCTAGATAGTAGATCAACCTTTACCTTCTGGCCTAAGCTAACACCTTATTGACATTATCCCCTAATCAATCATTTTAGAGTAAAAATTTATGGCATAAGATCCTAGAAGTAAAGAGATAATAATCAACATTTTAGAACCAAGGGTTTTAAAATTCTCAAAAAAAATCTGAAGAATAAACCATTTGTCTTATTTTCATTCACCTCATTATCCTGAAGATGGTAGGAGATAGAGCTGGGGTATTTGCCATTGCTTTCAATTTCAGTTGCCTTTCCACTTTGGGGATGTGACCCATCAATGATGTATATCTTGGCAGTCCTCTGTTCCTTCAGAGGAATTTAGAGGACAAGTATCATATCATATCACTGTGCAGTTGAAACTTCCTTCATTGAATTCTTGGTAATCTTATCTTGTTAGCAGACATAGATGCTCTCCTCTCTGCATGCTTCATAGTTGTCTGGGCCAACTGTTCTGTTGTATGTCCCAGGTTTATACCACCTTTGGGTTATTACAACAGTGTTTTCCTAAGCCTCTATGTAATGGTTTGTATATGCTAGACCCAGGGAGTAGCAGTATTAGGAGGTGTGGCCCTGTTGAAGTCGGTGTAGCCTTGTTGGAGTAGGTGTGTCACTGTGGGCATGGGCTTTAAGACCTTCATCCTAGCTGTCTGGAAGCCAGTATTGGCAAGCCTTCAGATGAAGATGAATAACTCTCAGATCCTCCTGTACCATGCCTGCCTAGATGATTCCATGCTCAGATCTTGATGATAATGGACTGAACCTCTGAACCTGCAAGCCAGCCCTAATTACATGTTCTTTCAAGAGTTGCCTTGGTCATGGTGTCTGTTTACAGTAGTAAAACCCTAACTAAGACACTCTACATAGGTACATTCTTTGAGTTTTCTCATAAGTCAGTATGTGTCACACACAGTGTCCACTCATTATGAGTGCTTGATGTGAAGTTGTGAGTCCTAAGTATATAACATTATATTTTACTACCAATTTAATAATGACTCAGAAGTTGTCTTTTTTTAGATGAAAGTTTTTCCATAGTCTCACATACATTTTCAGCTCCGTTTAATCCACAAGTCATCTTCTGTTGATAGGCTCTCTACGAAGGTGGAGACCATAGCCAGAGCCTTCCTCTTTGGGTTTCCTAGAGCAAGCTGAGGTCAGGAACCTGACTGACTAATCACAGGAATGTAGCCAGATGATCGAAAACTGGCTTGTCCTGGACCACATCCTGCGATTGGGGGAAGCATTTAGTCAAAAAGAAACAAATAGAATATGTTCATCTTTGTAGTATGTACTGTTGATATCACTGACTTGTTCTCATTCAATAATGCTAATGGTGCCAGCACTAAAAGACTGATGTTCCATCTAGTTTATACCTGGACCTATATGTTCATATTTACCTCCTCTCTTTTTTAGACAGGACTTGTTTTATAGGTTATGCTGGCCTCAAACTCACGTTGATCCTCCTGCCTCAATCTGACATGTGCTAGAAGTGCATTGATCCCTCTCCTGTGCTCTGCTCCCTTCTCCCCTCTTTCCCCTCCCTTCCCCCTCATTTTATTTCCCCTCCTCTCTTCTCCCTTCCCCTCCTCCTTCCCTCTCTATCTCTCTCTTTTTCTTTTTGGTTTCTAGAACTGATCCCAAGGTCTCATGCATACCATCATTGAACTATACATTTGTTTCTTTACTGTTTTGATGATAAAGAGTCTGATTATAAAGTATGATCTACCGAGGATTTAGGACTCTGGAAGAGGAGTGTTTTGGGCACTACGTGCAAAAAACACCCAACAACAACAACAACAACAACAACAAACCAAAACAACTTTCTTTGTAGCAGTCACCTAGTGTACAAGTTCTGTCCCTCTTTTAACACCCTCCTTGCACTTCCTTCAGACCCGCCATTGCTACCACTCTGGAAGTTCTGTATTTCCTTTGCTTCACCAGGCAAAGGTGAAGCAAATATTCATTTGGGACCCAATATTCATTTGGACCCAATATTCATGGGACCCAATATTCATTTGGATTTGCTATTGTTTAGGATGACTACTTCATAGCCTGACTCTTGCCATTTAATACCCTCTAAGATTTCTTCCCAAATTCATCTTTTGTAATTTATATCCCCCCTTTCTTCTGTTTTTATTTTCCTTTAGGAAAATTACATGGTGCCATCCCTTTGACATTTCTATCTCTCTGCAGTGTTCTCTGTTTATTCAGAACAGCCCTTCCCTTGCAAGTAAGGCTACACCAGGAGGTTTCAACTGCCTTTCTGATCTGTAAAATTGGTGAGACATTTACTAGGCTGGTAAGGGCACAAGTCAGAACATGGTGGAAGATACAACTGTTAGCTGTTACCCAAATTATAATAAAAATTGTTGGCATCCATATAGTCTAGATAAAGGTTAGGCAGTTTCTAACTGCTGGGTGTATTTTCACATCTACAGGATAAAATAGAATGTGTGAGTGTCATCCACCAGTTACATTAACTAAGGCATTAGGTAGCAACTCCATTCTATTCTGCTCTAGTATGGTCACTTGGTCAGAAAGTATGTGATTCTAGCATCATAACTCATTACGTGTAGGAGCAGTGAAATGACCACATCCATAATCTCTTTAGAATATGTTGTGTCTAAATTCAGTGCTGACAGCGACACTCCCAGCACATCAACACACCCTGTCAGTTGGTTTTTCAGATAAGAAAAATTGGTTTTACCCAATTTCCTTTGCACACTTTTTGTCTGTTCTTTCTTGTGACTCATAGATACTTTTACAAGCACCTTAAGGAAAGTTAATAATGCAATTCTGCCATGACCAGGATGGCTTTGTTGAAGATAACTGTCAAGGATTTGAAACAAATCTCTAGACTCTTTCTCAAACTCAGTTTTTAGAGTTTATTTCTAGTGATGAAAATCAGAAGCCAACTATATGTCCAAGAGTAGATTGATTGCACACTTTTAACCAGGTACTATTGAGACATTATTATGGATGTTAACATGCCATGAAGCTTATGATCATATTGGGAAACATTTTTCTTTAAATTATTACATCTATTAACACGTATTAGCTGTACAGATTAATGTGTTTCACCATGATATTTCCACATGTGTGCATATCATTCACTCATCACAGCTCCCCTTCCTTCTCTCTGCCAACTTTATTTCTTTTCAGTTCCTCCTTCCCAGATTCTAATTAACTTAAGGGGGTGGAGACTAACACATTCCAATGTGGTCTTAAGGAAAGCTAAGAAGCAAACTTCTATTTGAGAACTGCTTCTATGTACACAGACCATGAGTTTGTGAGTTATTTACTTTTTAAGGTTTCTTTTAATCTTCTACTATTGGATGGATGGTGGAATCCAAGCCTTACCCTGTCCTAATGCTCCTGGTTGCACACTGAGAGTTGAACAGAAGAAGAATTCCATTGGCAGTGGAGAGAAGCTGAAAGAACTTGCACTGCCACAGCTCTCACTAACAAGAAGTCCAGGATGAAAAACTTAGGAATTATCCCTGTTTTCCTAAAAGCAAACATAAGAATGCTCAAAGCTTCTGCACTGTAGCAGAACTCACCATAGGGGTTTCTGCTGCTGGAAATGTATCTCCTGACATGGGCAGGCTCATCTTGTGATGAGAGAGTGAGGACAACTAGCAGATGAGGTGACCAAAGTATTTTACTCATCCCTGGAGAACTGTGACTTAGGGAAATGACTGGAAACTAAGGGCTATGCAAATACTGCTGTACTTACACACGTTTTAAAGGTAAATGTTGGAAACAGATGGAATACCTTATAGCCTACTGAATTAGATTGTGAACCTTGGCAAAATTTAGGAGCTGTTTAGAATGGGATCTTTTGCCATTCCATAGTGGAGGCTGATGGAGACATAGATTGAGGAGGAAACAGTGGGTAGGAGTAGAAACATTTAGATTGTTCATGGTTCTTAAGGATGCCTTGTCTACTCACTTCTTGCTTTCTAGGGTGAGCGAGTAGCTAGGAAGAGATGATGTAAGCCAGGCTTTTAAAGTGGTAGGTGCTCAGGGACTCAGGAGCTCTTGCTAGCGTTCTGATTCACTATTTCTGGGCTCGATCCTGAGACAGCATTGCTAAGAGGCTCTTTGATGGTGTTCTTGTTCCTTGAGCCACACATTGATTTCAGACTATGGCTTGTTAAAAACCAGTGTTATAAGTTTTTGAATCAGTAATTGTGGTGGTTTGAATATGGTTGGCCCAGGGAGTGGCACTATTGGGAGGCGTGGCCTTGTTGGAGTAGGCGTGGCCTTGTTGGAGGAAGTGTGTCACTGTGGGGGCAGGTTTTGAGACCCTCCTCCTAGCTCACTGGGGGACAGCCAGTCTTCTCCTTGCTGCAGTCAGATTAAGATGCAGAACTCTCAGCTTCTTCTGTAGCAGTGTGGGCCTGGACACTGCCATACTCCTACCTTGATGATAATGGACTGAATTCTGAACCTGTAAGCCAGCCCCAATTAAATGCTGTCCTTTGTAAGAGTTGTCTTGGTCATTGTATCTCTTCACAGCAAGGGAAACACTAAGACAGTAAACACAATATTTACCTAAGAATTCAAAGTAATAGTATTGTACATACTCATAAGAAACTACAGAATTAGAAACTGCAGGATTGGGACCACAGAGATAAGTCAGTAAAATGCAAACATGAGGATCTGAGTTCAGATCTCCCAAAGCTGCACAAAAACAAAACAAACAAACAAACAGGCATGGAAACACATGCCTGTAGTTCTAGCCTTGGGGGAGGAGGTAGAGGGGAGGGGACAGAGGGGAGAAGATAGCTCATTAGATGGCTAGCCTAGAGAAATCAATGAGTTTCAGATACAATGAAAGTCACTGTCTCAAATAAAAGATGTGGAAAATACTTGCTATTTGAATCCTTGAACCTCCACTTGCAGAAGCCATCACACACACACACACACACACACGCACAATTTACCATAATATCATTTCCACTTAGTTTTACAGTCAATTTTATGTGTAAGCAGTTAGACATTTTCTCCATCTGACATAAAATTAATGACATTTTCCTCTATGTACTGTATCTCCCTTGTATACTGCTGCAGAGTTCATTTTCTGCTCTGACATGCTCATGCTTAACCTGGTAGCATCTCCATACCAGTGTGTCCACCAACATATCCCTGATCTTCTTATGAGACTGTGTTTCTTTCTTTTAAAAAAGTAGATCTTCCTTTCTTGTCTCCCTAGATTTTATTTCATTATTTTGTGTGTATGAATGTTTTATCTGCATATATGTTTGTGTACCCCATGCATGCTTGGTGCCTGTGGAAGTGGTAAGTCTCCATGTGGGTGGGGGAATTGAATGTGGGCCCTTTGCAAGAACAAGACAAGTGTTTTCAATCATTGAGCCAACTCTCCAGCCCCTCAAAATATGTTTCAAATTCGTTTTATGAATGGACTTAAGTCCTGGATTGTTCTGTATTCCTGAGCTTTGGAGTGCCATCCCATCCTCTTTCCACACGTATTTTAGTGCAGATGTTGAGGTCAGAGGATGCATTGTAGGTATCTGCTCTTTCTTTCAACCATGAGTTCTAGGGATCAAATTAAGTTGTTCGGACTCATTTGCGAGCACCTGTTACCTGATGAGTTATCTTTGTGGCCCTTAAAACACCTTTAAAAGTGTAAAATGCTAAGCATATAACATTTTGTTGCTGTGGAGTTGCTTTATAAACAACACTAAAAAGCTTTTTAAATCAGTAAAAAATAATATCCTAGATTACTTCTATGTTATTCAGCTAATTAATATTATTTAGCCATGGCTTTCCCCTATTAGTAGAGTGTCTCATAAGTGTCTACCGGAGGGAGTGACACATGGCCTTGCTCTCTGTCTGGTCACCTGTTCTTGAAGCACAGGCTGCACTTTCATCTTCTTGCATGGTTCTCCATTTCTCCATCTCTAGTTGCCTTGGAGGTCTGTGGGAGTTTTTCACCTCTGGGTTGTGCAAGCCCATCGCAAATGGTATCACTTTGTGTTTGTGCCTGGCTATGGTAATAATTTCCCACCCGTGTTTTCGTTTGGCCAGAGACAAATCTGTGACAGCACAGACTTGCCTCTTGTTTGCAGGCCACTTGGTCCTTTTGGGCTGGGAAAGCAGCAGTCTTACGAAGCTTGTCTCATCTGAGCCTTTCTTTGCTAGCCTTTCTTTGTGTGTGTGTGTGTGTGTGTGTGTGTGTTTTGTTGTTGTTGGTTTTCTATAGTAAATTTCTTGGAAGAGAAATACAACTAATCTTTTATTGATTCGTCTTTTAAGAAGTTTTCCTTTTAAAAAGATGAAGACCTCTACAGAAAAGCGGTCTAGCTGCTTGGACACGGTGGCACACGCCTCTACTGCTGGTGCCCTGCAGGAGGACCACAGCAGTTCCTGGCACCTAGTAGGTATGAAACCAAGAAACCCTGTCTCTAAGCAAACAAATAAGCAAAGGAAAAGGTCAGGGTCCTGTGATTACATATAAACTTTTTATATTTATATTTATTTTATGTATGTATTTTGCCTGTATGAAGGTATGTGCACCATATATGTGCCGTGTCTAGAGAGGCTAGAAGAAGGTGTTAAGTGCCCTGGAACAAGAGTTATAGATGGCTGTGAACTACCCTGTGGGTTCTAGCTGAGGAAGGTCCCCCATAATAGAGAGCACCGAGTGCTCCTAACCACTGAACCATCCAGCCAATTAAATATAAACTCTTAAGGATGCAAATTAATAGACAGGTGAGTTAGAAATGAAGAGACCAATTGAAATACACTGACTTAAGTCCATGGGACTGGAGGAAAGGGGGCTGAGGTTGTCCTGGACTTCTTTCCCGTCTCTGGGAAATCCTCGGCTAGTTATCTCACCCGAGAGCTCTCTTCCCCACTGCTAAGGGATTCATGGAGTCAGCTTGCTAGAATCATACACTACAGCAACAAGAGATCTTTATTTTTTATGCCCAAAGTACAAAAGATGCCTAAAACAGTTCCTGGCACTTAGTAGGTACTTGTTTTGTATTTGTTGAGTGAATAGCTTTCTTCCAGAATGACTGAAATGCCCAAGCCTTTTCTAATGCTTTGCACTGTTTCTCTGCATGGTTCTTGGAAGGTATGGGTTCATTGGGATCTTCCCATTGTTCTTTAGCATCAATAGTTAATGGGCCCTGCCAGACAAGCAACCCAATCAATACCAACAACAGAAACCAAGTCCCATGTTAAACATCCCCAGTCTGTGGGCTGTTACATATAAAATACTTACTAGCTTGAATTGAAGCAGATGCAGCCATTTGAAGCTTCAGCCAAGTTTAGTCTTTCTTTAAATTGTTTGCAAAACAAGATAGTTTATGAATATACCATATCCACTGAAAACAAGAATTCCAAAGATTACTTCCACTTTCCTCCCATAAATACCAAATAATGCCAATATTTGATGTGACTATTTTCATTTCTTTTCTGTGTGTGTGTGTGTGTGTGTGTGTGTGCGCGCGCGCGCGCGGGATGTGTATACATCACAGTGAGATTATTGAGGTCAAAGGACAACTTCGCAGGAACTAGGTTTTTTCTTTCCACCATGTGAGTCCGGGGGATTGAACTCAGGTTTCCAGGCTTGCTGGCAGATGTCCTTACCGCCTGAGTCTCCTTGTCCATCCTGTAATAGGTTTGGACAGAGTTTATGTGTTGTGTGCCATGCTAATGAAGTTAGTAGGAAGTAATGCTCTGACTTCCAAGGACAGAGGCCAGGATCAGTGCTGTTTGGCTTTGTTAACTAGAAAAGGAAATATCCTACTGGATTTGTAGTTTTTATTACATTGAAGAAATGAATTCTCATAAATAAAATTGCTTAGACCAGCTTCTAATCAGAAAGTTGAAATTATCTATAGCTTCCTAACCACTAAAACCTTGTATACTATGAAAGCATTTCAATAATTAATGCATGCTTCATCTAGAGTAATTGACAGTGAGGTCATAAATGTAATGGGCCATCTGTATTTGATTTGTACATGAGAATCCTTAAAGGGACAGGCAGGTAGTGCTTTATTTTTTTAGACAAGGAAGATTTCTTCCAAGTTCTCTAACTAGCAGAGACACTTATAAGATTTTTTTGGAAGGCCTATCCATATTTTTATACAGTCTCCATTCTTCTCATTGCCTCTCATTTTTATGCCATAATCACCTTTGGAGTTTGATATATATGTATACATAAAGTAAACTAAAAATATAAAAATGAGTGTATATATATATATATATATATATTCACACATTAAACAGTGTATGTATATACATATATAACGGTGAACATATACATACATATATGTATATATGTAATACACAATACATATACATTTATGTATATGTATATACACATGTACATGTATATATGTTGTATATGTATATATACGTGTAGACATGTATATGTATATATACTGTTTATATATAATGTATAAAATACTGTTTACTGTATATTGAATGTATATACTCATTTTTATGTTTTTAGTTATTTTATACATATATGCATACATATCAAACTCCAACGGCATATATAAGTGTATATAGATATAAACATATATGTACATATATATTTTGTGTATATGTATGTATATTTGTGTATACATGTATATATTCATGTATCTATATATCTACTTATCTAGGTATCTATATATTCATGTATACATGTATATATGTTATGATGACTATTCCTGATTGCCAAGTTGACTATATCTGGCATGAACTACAATCCAGAAATGGAGGGCACATCTGTGATCCAGATCTTGAGGCTGGAAGACCCAAGCTTCTGACTTGAATCTTGACATGAAGATATTGAGACATAGTGGCCATGAAAAACTTAGGCCCAGGCAAGGTAGTACACACCTTTAATCTCAGGAGCCTGAAGCAAGCAAATCTCTGAGTTCAAGATCAACCTGGGATAAAGCAAGTTCCAAATCCAGCACAGTGTGGTGTACCTTTAATCTGAGCCACACCTTCTGCTGGAGGCCTACCTATGGACATTGGAAGAAGGAAAACTCACGCTTTACTTGCCAGCACATCTGTTGGAACTTAATTGCTTTGGGATTTTAGCTTATTCAGAGGACCAGGTGAAACAACTTGTCTCATGGACTGAGTAAATACTAGACTTTTGAATTTTCCATTCACAGCTGCCCATTGTTGGGTTAGTTGGACTACAGACTGTAAGTCATTACAATAAATTTCCTTAATATATAGAGATGTTCCTTAAGTTCTGTGACTCTAGAGAACCCTGATTAATACATATGTGTGTGTGTATGTATATGTGTACATATATACATATACACAGTTTTTAGTCTTCCTATATCATGAGTTCTGACATCCTAAGCATTTAAATCATAATTTGAAAGCCACCTGTCTAATGTCAGTATGTCAAAAGTTCCTTCCAGTGTCATGATTTATTCATTTCCCCCAGTTCCACCACTTTAAACATTTAATATAACATAAACATTTAAAACATTCTTGCAGGTTTTGCTCTTTTGTGAGTCAATCTACCTTGCATATATTTGTTAACAAGAATAATAGCATTCAGGTCTTAATGAGATCCTTGTAATTGCATCCATTTTGGTATGAATACAATATTCATATTTCTGGATATAACATGGACATGAGAAATATTAAAAGATATATAAGAATTTCTGGGCAATAAAGCCTAAAAGGGCATTGCTTTGTTTTCTAGAACATAGTTCTCACTTCAGACCCATAAATGCATCTAAAAACGACTTTTATCCACATTGCACTGACCATTTATCATTGGCTAGGATACAACTCCCCCCCCCCAAAACAAAAACCCAACAGAGCCTCTACCTGGCTCTTGTGTTTAATATCTAACATGTGGATATGTATATGGCATATGTATATGGTATATGTTTATGTATAAGGCATCTTATACATAATGCAAACCTTACAAATATAAAACTGTATGGCTATGTAGGGATACCACATAACCTCCTCCCCTACCTCTACCGATCTATTTTCCGTTTTAGGAAAGTGTACTACAGTCTATCCAGTCATAAAAACAAGGACGTAAAGTTAGCCATGCTGAGTCTTTTCCTCTTTCCTCTTCATTCCAACCACCCAAAAGTTCTTCAGTACTAACTGCTTACCCCTGCCCAGCTCTGATTTCCTGTCTCCATCCCTATGTTCATAATCTTTTCCCTAGTAATTTGAGGATGAAGGCTGGTACATTGAGACAGCACCTACCATCATTTCTTTATTAGATATACTCTCCATACTGTTTTCAGAATGATTTCTTAATCATTAAAATGCTACTCAAATGATATAATTTCTTTTATTTCTTATAAACATTCTTCTGTGACATTTCCATAATGGCCATGCAGGCAAAACTTCTAACATGGTATATATAAGGAAGACCTTTGTCAGCATGGGCTGTGCCTGGCTTAGCAATGACAAATTCTTGCCATGTACCTCACGTTTAAATATAAAAAAATAAGAATAGCATCCTATGCTATACATGCCCAGTAACCAGCATTTTCTACTTACATATCATTAAGCATGCCTTTATTACCAGACGTATTTAGATTTATGTACTGGAGTATAAAACTACTGTTGGTCAAGAAGGCATGTTGTCTGCTAAAAGTCAGTTTACACACTATACTTTGATTCTAAATGTAGTTATGTTTATAACTGAGAATAACATTAATATATAAGCTAAATAAATATTTTAAATGTTGGGTGATGGGCTTTGCAAACAAGTAAGTTCAGTGTTTAAGATGGATAAAAGATTTTTGGATGCTGTGATGCATATTTTAATAGGTTTGTTATAAAGAATAGATCTTAGGTTTGGAGACAAGAGAATAGATATCTGAGGACCAGCCTTTCACTTGGGACTTGCCCTGATCTTCCAGGCCTGAGGTGATGTAGAGATGGGGATGCCCAGTAATGTCCTTGTGAGATTGTTTGCCTGAGTAGAGTTGGAACCCATTAAATTGGCTAGAAGATTCAGTGATGCAGAACAGAAGGATGGTAACAGAGCCATTTGGAGAGTCAAGGATGGTAAACATACAACGACAACAACAACAACAACAACAAAAAGCAAAAACAAACCTGTGCTGAGAAATTCAAGAAGACTTCTTGATGGAACTAGAAGAGAAAAAGTACCTCAGGATGTTATAAGAGTACACATAAAAAGGAAGATGATGATGAAGATGATGGTAGTAGCACCTGACACAAGTATTTATAAGAATAATGGTAAGCACCAGATCACAGATGCATAGAATTAACTATAAGGCAAACAAGAACCTTAAAACATTTTCCTGAATTAATTAACCATTTAGTTAATTATTATGTTCCATCTGACCTATCTCTTATGGCTATACTTAAAATTGTGTTATATAAATGTTTGCTAGTACAAATTCCCTTTTACTACTAATAAAATAACAATTAACGAAAAAAATCCCAAACCCCCAATTAATAATAAATGCCCTAGAGAGACCAACAGCTTGCCTGAGGCCTCATGGTTTGTCAGTGACAAAAATGGGGTTAGAGCATGATTATCTAGAATTCACATGCTCTCTGAGAGGTCTGTGGTCAAGATGGAAAGGGATGGAGTTATGGTTCCTTCTGTTGGAACCTGCAAAGGCATGTCATGAAGTTGACAAATGACCTTCAAAGAAGAAGAATTTCAACAAAGGACACTAGAACACCAGCGAGGGGCTGTGTTACTGCCTGATCCAGATTGTTCCTACACATACACAACTTCTTTAGCTCTCTCCACTGTGACTGGATGGGAAAATTAATTTTCAAAGAGGTTTGGGGTAATAGAATTTAGCCAAAGAGAAGCAATTAAAAGCCCAGCCTGTAGAAATGGAATTATTGTGGAAGGATTAAAAACATCTTTGATACTTAGAATCTTCAAGGTCACTAGATTAAGATTCAGGACTGAGGTTCTACTTCCTTGTCTTTCTCCTGGTTTGTTTCCCTTTCCTTTCTTATGGAAATGTTCTGCATATGTTTTAGATGTTCTGCTTATGCTTTAGATGTTTATAATACCAATAATGCTTGTGACTAGAAGAAAATAATTAAAGGTGTTCAACATATAATGTGATAATATTTGAGGAGATGGGAATGGTAATTACCTTGATTTAATCATCACATATTTTTAATTTATTGAATTATAACACTATGCCCTAAAAATAAATACACATAACTTGGCAACCAAGAAATGCAATTAAAAATAATGCTGTTAGCTCATAGTTATGAGCTTTTATTTTGTCAGGTACATTGATGTGTTATCTCATTTAAGACTATTGACTATTTTATGAAGATAAGAAGTTTTAAAACATATCTTATTGGTGAAGAAATGGAGAGTTGAAGAACAGGAATCATTTAATTAGTAAGTGGGGAAATGGGTGAAGTTTCAGACCCATCTTGATTACATTCAGTGTCACATTTTGGCTTCTTATCTCTGTCTCTATTCAGCATTTAATTCTTGAAAGTTAAGTTGTACATGCATTTCCCTGAATTAGATACTTGGAAGAAAATTGCTAAAAGAATTCCAGCCATTTGTAATATGATTTTTTTTCAGCCATGGGGATGATGACATGTGTAAATTAAGATTATGAGATTGGCCGGGTGGTGGTGGCACACGCCTGTAATCCCAGTACTCTGGGAGGCAGAGGCAGGCGGATTTCTGAGTTGGAGGCCAGCCTGGTCTACAGAGTGAGTTCCAGGACAGCCAGGGCTACACAGAGAAACCCTGTCTCGACAAAACCAAATCAAAAGCCAAAAAAAAAAAGATCATGAGATTGATGTTGCCAAGGCTTGTACCTAGTAAATGAATAGCTACAATGAATGCACTGGACCGTATGTGATAGCCACAAAGGAAAAATTAGAATCATAGAAAACATGATTGCTGATTGCAAGAAACTCACCTTTTGAAAATCAAGCCAGGACAACTTACTTGTAAATGGAAATTAGACTATTATTCCTGGTGACTGAATACCACTGTCTCTTCCTGCCTCCCAGACCATTCAAGCTTGGATCATCATAGTTACCAAGGGAAGAGTGAATTTGATGGTGATGTAGGTCCTGTATGTTAAGGGAGGGCTGAAGGACCAAGGACAGAGAAAATGAATCTCATTTCAAGGCTTGGAGAAGGCAATATATTTTGTGACCTTGCAGGAAGAGCTTTCATGTTTTTATCATAATGTGATACTGTAAGGACCATCTGCTTCTCCTAACTACAGCTGCCCTGGATGAGGCAGCTTGAAACCTGATGGGCTTCTGCCTCTGGAAGTTTAGGTTTCGCGTCTGCCATTCCAGTGCTTCAGCATATAGTGATAGGGGCACACCCTTCTGTTCCTTATATCACTTTAAGTCTTCCCAAGTTTCAAACCAAAGAGTTGACTCTCAAGGAACTTCAGGAGATACTACAACTTCTTTACTATGACTCAGACACCAAAGGCTATGACCCTGAGGGAGTACCCACAAGGAGGGGGGGGGGAGAAGGAAAGGGAGAGGGAGAGAGAGGGGTGAATGAGACACTAATAGAAACATTACAACACCACGAAGATCTTTAAGTCCCAAAATACTAATCTCTGAATTATTATATCTACCAGGTGAATCAGAAGATATAATTCACACTGGCAAATGATTTACATATCTGGAAGAGGAAATAGATGGAAGCACAATGTACCACAGCCACCAAGACCTAGGAGGGTAAGGTAAGTGATTAGGAACATGGATTCTGGAAGTTTAACTGGCCTAAATGGGCTCAGAGAAAAATGGAGAAACAGCAGAAGCAATTCAAAACCTAAGTTAAAGTAGCGATCTCTGAACTGTGATACAGTAGTTTTCTGGTAAGAAGAGTTGAATCTGAGACAGGATTTAGGCTACAAATTTATCAAAACTAAATAAAAACACAGAACCAGACATGCTCAGGAAGCGAAAGTGACACTGGATTTCCTGCAGGGTCTCCTCTTTCAGTTGCTACACCATCTAGGATGACCTAGCTACCATCATCCATGTTCAATGATACTCACTGATAAGGGGGTGCCAAGGACTAGACTTCTTGTCCCAGCATTTCAAACCCAGCTGCCATGAGACCAACTGTGGCATCGGGAATGCTGTATGTCAGCCCTGCACTTCCCTCTGCATGGTCTTGCTCGCTCACCCCTTATGGGCAACAATCCCAAGAGCGCCACTCAGTGCAACCCCTGCAGGCAAATTCCCATCTCAGGATACCAAGGAAACCAGATCTAAATGTGAAGTTTTCAGAATCCCTAAACCAAACCAAAGGCCAAAACTTCCCCCTTAAGCCCCGATACCCCTAAACCAGTGCTGTTTTCTGATGGAGACACGGGATTAGTGAGTAGGGATGTTAGATAGATTTTATACTTGGGTATGACTTTACAAAAAGACAGTAAAACCACATGCAACGAAAACTAAAAGTAGTACAATAAAAAGTCTCATGAGAAAAGATTTGACGACAAAGAACTATGTAAATACTAATAGACTTATTCAGTTCAAAGGAAAATGATTTGGAGTAGGTGAGAATTAATAGTGTCTGCTACATATATGGTAGAAACACCACAAGACATTTTCATGAGACCTAAATAAATGAACACCTACAGGAGTAGAAACCATGAACTGTGATGAGAATTCAGAGTTCTAGAGCAAGGGTAGATTACTGGACACAAGACTGCTTTTTTGGAGTTAAAGGTTATGAGATCTGTAGGGATGTAGGGGGATATGGAAGCAGGTGCTGTAAAAGTAAAGTCATTTGCTAATTATTGTTCTGATAAGGGGAGTGGAAATTAACTTTAATAGCTAATGGAGGGAGAACAAGCCAAAATGATTCTTCTGTCAAATTGCCAGACAGAATAAAAGAATAGCAAAATAACCAACCAACCAGTAAAAACAGTAGAAAAATATGAAGGGAGTAGAAATGGGATGATAGGTTGGAGAAATGAAATAGTCATTATATTTAATGTGAACAGATATATTTCCAAAGAAATGTCAGATTGGGTTGAAAACAGAATTTAGCTCTATGCACTAGATTCATAGCTGTGACAAAATGAAATGTGAGGAAGAAGCATTGGAGAAAAGTTTCCTCCATGATTGTGCCCGATGACAAAAGTGAAGCAAGAAACATTCCAATTCAAAAGAACCTGGACATAGATTCTAATTCTTTTAAAATGTTTACAAAAGCCATGCTATTATGGTAAAAGGAATAACTCATTAAGGATGTTTGGTAATCACAGAATATTGAATAATATGGCAACCCAATATGAAAAGTTACGTGACAAGAACAATAATAACTGATTATAATTCTGTTGGGATTATTTCATCAGCCATTTTCTGAACTGGAGAGACTAAGCAAACCTTGGTGAACATGGACTTACTGAATTTGAGCACAATGGTCAATTCACTGGGCTACATACAAGACATAAGTATATGCAAGCCTGTGTACACATCACTACACAGAGAATTAAGATTATTACCTTGTATTCATGAAGCATTTGTAGAAGTTAATAGGTACTTTGATATGCATAAAAACCTAAATAAAAAATTAAGAGCAGAACTTTTATAGGATGAATTTCTGATCATGCTCCAGTAAAACTAGAGATGCATATAAAAATCTGACAAATATTTCATAAAGATAAGAAGTATGCTTTTAAAGAATCCTTGGATCAAAGAAGAAAATTCAAGTTATAAATTAGTGTCTGGGGAACTAGTTTAGAGGTAAGAGCCCTGGCTGCTCTTTCTTGTAAAAGACTGGGATTTGGTTCCCAGCACCCAGAGCCAACAACCCTCTGTAACTCCAGTTCCAGGAAATCTGATGATCTTGTCCCCACAGGGCCTGGGGAAATGCACACCCCACCCCAAGACACAGACATATACACACAATTAATTTAAAAATAAAATAATATTTTTAAATGCCCACTGCAAATTTAAAGATAACCAAATAAAGCAGGAATGTTGATGATGAAATTAACAAAGACACTAGTTAAGACTAGAAGGCAAACGTAAAAAGAAGCAAAATTAAAATTGGATTTTCTGAAAGAGTTAATGAACTACATATAACCCGGTAGAGCTTGATTAAGGAGAAAGAGAAAGAAACTAAAATAAATACCACATTAATATGGAAAATATAATCCCAGGTAAAGAGAAAATAAGAACCTTTATGTTGGATAGTACATGCAACTCTCTAGACATAATTGTAAAAATAAAGAAGCACTGGATGAATTCTGAGTAGAAACATAAATGCTTAAAGTTATTTAAAAAAAAACAGAGGGGAAGCATGAACAGATCCACTATTGCAGAGCGATGGTAAGTTCAAAGTCTCTCAGTGAAGGGCATCAGACCACAATACTCGATAGATGATGCTATAGTCTTTTAAGAATTAAGTTTCAGTGCTATATAAACTCTATATCACCAAAAAAGGAAGTTATTAAAAGTACTTGGAAATGTAGCTCCTAAAGGTAGTGAGAAGCCTTATAACTAATTTCAGTAGGGAGCTATAAGCAGAGGACAGCCATACCCCCCATAACAATGCCAGACCAGGTGGATGACCATGGTCCCCTAAGATTGCCATTACCCCCCATAACAATGTCAGATCAGGTGGATGACCATGGTCCCCTAAGATTGCCATTACCCCCCATAACAATGTCAGACCAGATGGATGACCATGGTCCCCTAAGATTCAAATTGAGCTGAAAAGTTCCCATGATCTAGTGACATCATAGCTGTCCTCACATTATAACACAAAGCATGACTTCTGGGTTTGCTAGATGCTGTAAATGAACCTGGGCTACCAGTTGCGTGAAGTATAAGCATACAGTTATGAACTGGGCATAAAATTTGGATATGGTCACTAAACAACTATGCTACTGGTTTATGTTTTCTTTTAGTAGTAAGTATCAATTGCAGATGGCTCCTAGCTTAAGGGTTGGAGCCCATTCCCAATTTCCCTCTCAGTGCTAGGACCCCATCTACCTAGAACCTAAGCAGGCCTTGTATGTGCTGCCACAATCTCTGTGAGTTTATATGTGCATCAATCCTTTTGTACCTGGAAAGCACACTGTTTCTTTGGAGTCACCTACCACCTCTGGCTCTTAGAATCTATCCACTGCCTCTTCCTTGTAGATCCCTGATCCTTAAGGCAATGGCTTTGCTGAAGACATTCCATTTAGAACTCAGTGCTCCAAAGTTTCTCGCTCTCTGCATTTTTTCTACTTATGGGTCTCTGTGTTTGTTTTCAAAAAGCTCCTTCTCTGATGTAAGCTGGGTGAGGCATTGATCTATAGGTATAACAAAATGTCATTAAGAGCCATTTAATTATTATGTTCTTTTGCAGAATAATAGGATTAGGCTTTCCTCTAGACCCATGACCTATTAGGCTCAAGTTCTTGGCCTCCCTATCAGTATCAGATATGGGCTCCATATCATGGAGAGGGCCTTAAATTGAATCACAAATTCATTGGTTACTTCCATAATGTTTGTGCCACTACTGCACTAGTTTGACTTGCAGGCAGGTCACTGTTGTAGGTTGCAGGTTGATGGACCTGGGAGATATTGATGACTTATCTTTCTTTTCTGGGAGCATGCAGAGTACCTTTCAGTATCCATGAGTACTAGTCAATAGGGGTGAGACGTCTAGTTAGGCACCCACTCAATTTCTCTGCTAACAGCACACTATTAAGGTAATGTTTTATTATTAAGCAATACATGGCCATATTAGCAAACTACACCCATTGGCATATGTATAATGTAAGCATGTTATAGGACCACTAGATAAGGTTTATTACTAGTATACAAGAGTGTATTCTAACCATTACAGCTAGCTGTATATATACAAATTAGTTAATTATAATATGTATAAATAATGGACAGATTTTCTGGTTGGTTGTAATTTTGGTGATGGTGGTTAATGGGTGTTAAAATTCAGGTTTCTTGCAGCTTGGAGATTTCAGTGGTTTGAAGGAATCAAGGGTAGACATGGGGTTGGGAATGGAATAATCTAACATAGGCCAAGACTGTAGGTCTCTGGGTTTATTGATTGATTTCCTGGTTTTTAAGAATGTTTCTCTTTTAAAAATGCTTTGAGGAATTCTTATAATGTATTTTTAACATATTCATCCTTCAGTTCCTATAAGATCCACTTTTGCCTCCCTCCCTAAACACACACACACACACACACACACACACACACACACACAGAGAGAGAGAGAGAGAGAGAGAGAGAGAGAGAGAGAGAGTTCAATGTCTGCTGTCCATATATTTGCCTACAAATGTCCATCCATTGGAACATTGTCAATCTACCAACAACCATACCCTTAACTCTCCCTCTTCTAGGATATATCAATTCCCACATCTCCTCTATCCAACTCCTCTCTTCATGCTGAGATTTTTTTTTCTGGCTTGAGATTTCACAGGCCCTGAACATACTAACAAATGGTTGAGAAATATCTTTTAAAATGTTCACCATTATACTTTTTTTTACTTGTAGGGTGCAGCTGAAGAGAGAAGTGGTAAATAAGAAGCACTGACAGGGATGTCACTAGGTGCTGTGAGGACAGTGCACCTGAGAGTTTTAATTAGCATGGTGTTAATATAGGGACACACATTTGTACTACATCAGTAGATGCTGTTTATTCCATCCTTGGTCAAAGAGCAAAATATATATATATATTTAAAGGTAATTTTGTAACCTTACTTAGAGAATATGATTGTTTAAATTGGTTGCAAATAGCCTTCTCAAATGCTGATGGATTTCACCCATGGGACAAGACCTCCTGGTAATTTTAGGCTCCCTCATGAGCCTATAGCTGCAGTCACTATTTTATAGGTCAGTAGAATGGTTTTGCTGGTGGTAATCCCAGAGGCACACATACAAATGCTGGGAAGATATCTGTGACTCCTGATTTTCTCAGCTGTCTTAGCTGGACACTTATCTGCAGGGTGTACCATCTCTGAGTGAAAAATATCTTCTAACCTCATCAAGGGGGAGGCATTTTCTTTCCTAGTGAGCACAGCTCTATTTGAGTCCCTAGGAATCCTGTAGGATTCCAGTGGTGTCAGAGCAGGGAGCAGCTTTCTGGTTTGGTTTTTGTCACAGGCAGCCTTTGACCCTATTCTAAGGATGCTTTCTGCTTCCTCCCTGTCTGGCATAGCTCGAAAGTTACTTTAAAGTATTTTCCCTTGGTTTAGCTTGAGAAAGTGGATTCTCGAGTCTACTCCTGGAGCCTTGAAAGCCTGACACCTTTCCTCTAATTAGGAGAGTCATCTTTGACTACAGGAGAGCAACAGTGTAGAGCTCTGTCTAAAAGATTCTGTTAAGAAAATTTAAACAAAGCAAATCATGGGCATCTCAGACACAGGACTCTGTTACTTAAGTCGGAATGATGGCTATTAGGTCAGTGACTGTAAGTCTATCCTATAAACATAGATTATAAGATTTAAACAGGGCTTTGCTTCACACAGCAGTGATGTCAGCGGCCAATGGTGGGAGCTGCCCTGCCATTTCTGTTTTATCATTTAAAGAGACAGAATCCAGCCTTCTAGTCTACATCTATCACATAGACATATTGATTTCCTTTCTAGAGAAACACATATTTCTTCCCTCGTGCTGAAAAGATAAATCTGACAGATTTAATCAAACGTAGTTGTTCACAACTATAGAAATGTGTGTAGTGCCTCATGTGAAAACAAAACAGAGTAGCTTCTCAGGGAAGAATTCTGTGCACTGGATTACTTGTAGATAAAAAAATTGTACTAGCACAAGTCTAGATGTATGTGTACATACATACACACACAGAGGCAGTAATGAAAGCTAAGTGTAATGTTAATATTCTTTTAGATACTATGTTTGTTTATAGCACTATCAACAAGTGTTGGCTTACTTAACATTTCTACTGAAACTGGGCTCTTGGGATAGGGATATGGCTCAGATGGCCAAGCAGTTGCCAGGCATGCGTGGTTCCTAGTTCAATCCCCAGAAGGACATAAAAGCAGTATACTTGTACATGCCTGCAATTGCCATGCTCATGAGGTGGGAGCAGGAAACTAGAAGTTCAAGGTCATTCTCAACTAGTTCAAGTTCATTCTCAACTCTTCATGAGTTAAGGCTTGGGACAGAGGAGACCCTCTCTAAACCAAAGCAAAACAATTACCATCAAATAAAACAAGACAAAATTATTAAAAGCTATAACTCCAAACTACTTCCAGATTCTTTATGAGTCTGAGAGTCAGTAGTAATGTGTAATAGTTCTTGACAATGAATGTTTTTCCAAGATGTAACATGGCTTTCTGGGGAGCATTATGAAAATGTGACATGGGATCCTGAAGTGTCACCATGCCTCTTGCTCATCTAGCTCCTCTCCATATTGAGTTCAGTCCTTGACTGTCATTTGAACAAATGTGGTGTATAGCATTTTCATTGTTTTCCTTAGCAACTCTGAGTAGCTCTTATTGTAGTTTTCAACACAGTTGAGGAGAGTTAAGACAGTTTTCTTTAGAATGTAGATGGACATTTAAGCTGATGACATTAAGATGATGTTCAAGAGTCTGTTGAACAGAGACTCAAAATGAACAGGCTTGGTGCTTTTTATCTTTTTCATTAATTAGTTTGGTTCCCAACATTTTAGGCTGAGTTGGTCTTAAAAGCTGGCATTAGATATATCTGTGTCTTCTTTTCTATGAAGTATAGATGTGATTGCATATTCAATAGAATTTTCCATTTTGGATGCCTCGTGTTTGCATCTACTAGTAATCTCCTGCCTTAGGATCTTGGCACATATCTTGTGCCAGCTAATTTTAAAGGTAAAATTAAAAAAAACTCATCCAAACAGAATTTGTATCATGAATAGAAGTGTGGAAAAGCCACCCGAAGCCTTTCTTAAGCATTTCATCACTTAACAAGCTCCATTTTTTACATTTTATTCTTATTACTTTGATATTATATTAAAATATGTAATTTAAGAAGAATCACATATTAGAAAGAGATGTTATAGAAAAAAATAATGCATATATAGTAATTTATTGTGTGGGAACAGTTATAGTTGGTTTCATTGGACAAAACCAGAAAACAATTTCCCTTTTAGGATGGGAGGTTTAGAAGTCTAACCACAGTATGCTGACATTGTAATTTCTAAATCTCTAAAACACACACATTGTCTGTCTGTCTGTCTGTCTGTCTGTCTGTCTGCCTGTGTATCTGGCTTTTACACACACACACACACACACACACACACACACACACACACACACACACAAATCATTATGTCTTGTCAGCCAATCATCCTGTAAGGAATTATTGATATTCTACCAACCACTTTGGCTGTAAATTGAGTGTCTGAACTCAGTGCTTGTTCTCATGTTCCATCTAGACAAGGTCCTTCTGAGAGGTGTAGAGTGAGAACAGAAAGTATAGACACAGTTTCTGATGGCTAATCCATAGGTGCCTTGCCAGAAGTGGTGTGTTGTTGTGTGTTTAGGAGAGGCTGACATTGAAACTGTAAGAGAAATAGATGAAGAGGTTAAGGTAAAAGCAAGAGAAGTCTGCGAAATGGGCAGGTTCCTTCTGTTAGTCAATGTGATGCCTTCTGTAACCTCCAACCATGAACTCAGTAACTAAACATTGGTCTCAAGTTCTGCCTGACTGGTAGAGTTTGAAATTTTAGCCCCAAATGAAAGGCCTTTCTGACCCAGAGAGTATGTGATTTTTTTTCCTTAAAGAATGTTTGTGATTCTCCAAACCATGGTTTTGAGACAACGTGAAGAGGAGACACAAAATATGCCTTAGAAGATGATTTAAACAAACTGCTCAAACAGTAAACTAGCTCTTCCCTGCCCTGTGTGGGCCAGCTATAACCCAGAGCAGACAGGGTTCTGAAGCATTATTTTACAAACTTACCAAGGTTTCTTTCTTTCTTTCTTTCTTTCTTTCTTTCTTTCTTTCTTTCTTTCTTTCTTTCTTTCTTTCTTTCTTTCTTTCTTTCTTTCTTTCTTCCTTCCTTCCTTCCTTCCTTCCTTCCTTCCTTTCTACCTTCTCATCTACAAAAGAAGTAATTTATCTTGTAGGACATTTCAAACTGGTAAATAGTTAGCAACTATCTGTACCAAACACAGGTGTAAAAGGTATTGCAAATCACAAAGTGAAAGAATATTCTGGAAAGAGGAAAACAAAAAGGAAGATTATTCATCTTCCTATATGGATTTTTTAAAAAGTTACTTACAATTACCTGTTGTTTACAGGGATTTCTGTAATGTTTCTTTGTTGAGGAGGCAGAAGATGGAGGCATTCATGAATGATTCACAGTGGGACCGAAGGGATTCCAAGTGACAGTGGGGTTCAGCTGATTGTTTACAAGTCTTGGGGTGATAGTGATACAGGTAACCAGGAGAGTGGGAGACTGATATATTTTGCTTCTCCAGAGAGGGGATGTGAAGAACTTCACTGATGATGAAAGCTGCCATTGGTGTGAAATGCAAGCTGTCTTATCTCAGTCATGCCTCTGATTGGAGTGGGTGGATATCTCACAGCAGAAGTCTCAACACCAAAAATTTGCTTACCTGTCTCATAGGCATGGAAATGTATTTCAAGAGAAAGGAGGGTGTGTGGGAGCCCTCACCAAGTACTTATATCAGGATTCTCAACCTTCCTAATATTGTCACCTCTTAATACAGTTCCTCGTGCTGGGATGGCTCCCCCAAATGTAAAATTATTTTTGTTGCTACTCATAGCTGTAATTCTACAGGTATCTTATAGCTGTAATTTTGCTACTGTAATGAATTCTAATGTAAATATCTGATATGATGGATATCTGATAGGAGACCCCTCTAAAACATTCAATCACTATGGGATCATGATATACAAGTTGAGAATCAGTCACACACCCACACACCCACACACATTTTATTTTATGCATTACACAATTTTACCAGGTGTGCCATACTACCAAGTCCTTGGTGTCATGTGATTAAATTGTGTAAGGCACCCAGACATTCAGGGGCTAATTGTGATCCCAGTGTTTCCACGTTCCATTCCACAGTTGCCAAGCAAAGTCTTTCTCACACAGCTCCAGCTACACCATCGACATTTTATCTAACAGATTATTATTATTTTACCAATAGTCACTAACAACCCCAAACTCCGGCATCATTAAGTAAACCCTATTTTGTATCTTAAAAAAGAAGAAATTGTCATCATTTTCTTTTTGGGGGCTGGTGATCCACTTAGGAATTAATTCTTGGAACTTTCTCAAAGTTCTCTGTAGCTGCCTTCAACCTATTTCAAACCATGACATTTCCTTTAGCCCTCACCAACCCTGGAAAACAACAGACCTAGGTTTATCCTCAGCTTGGCTTCTACTAGATATTCAACCTTAGAGAAGTCTCTAGCACATTTAAGCCCAGATTTAGAAATTAAGTCTGTAAAGAAGAGTCACTTCTAAGACAGAAGAAGCCATTCCAGGGTGTTGTTTAGTAAAATCCTACTCTAATAGAGTGGCATCCATTGCTTGCCGAAGCACCAGGTCTTCCCCAGGATTAGGTACTTGGCTAGTTCTCGATGCAGCTAGTAATTCAGAGATAATCATGTTACCAAGTTGCCATTTAATCTCTGTTTGGCATATCTTGAGTTTTCATCTTCATTAATAGAGCCATCAAAGTGCAGGACAGACCAGTGAGTGATTCCTGGGGTGAGAGCTGCAACTTGCATGAGGAGCCTCTGGCTGCCAGATGGCAGGTGCTAATCTTCTTGCTGCAGGGATGGGGTAAGGGGGGGGGGGGCTAAGCTTGCCTGGTTCCCAGCCAATGGGGCGAGATCTCCCCTCAGATTATACAGCAGTCTCGGGGCTGGTATCTGCTCTTCACTGACTAAAGGTTCTAGGGGAAGGGATTCCTATCAAAAGGAAGCAATTGCTTTCTAGTCTCCACTATGAAAGAGATCCTTAAAGGTGTCCTTGCTGCCTCTGCTCCAGGTTATTGGAGAATAAGATCCCTAGGCAAGAATGTAAGCCTGGGAATCAGGGAAAATGTGGCCTTGAATCCAAACTCCACCAGTTAACTACTATGTTAATTCATTTTCTCTTCCTATAATGAAATAAGCAAGTTTTTTTTTTTTTCTATTAAGCTCAGTATTAGAGGAATCCAGACATCTTAGCACCAGCTCTATTGAGAGCTCCTGGCTGCATCACCCATGAGACAGGTCATCAGAGCAAAGAAGCACTTTTGAGAAGGGGGGGATCATGTGACAGACAAGAGGCCAGAATGAGGGAAGGAGACCATTCTGATGTCTCTCTAGGCCCTATTTCTTGTCTTTTAGATTTCTATTCTTCTCATTTATTACATCCTCACTACATTTTCCCCTCTCCTTCCTCCAGTCTTTGCCCCCCATTTTTCTCCCCAAGATGCATCCCTGCCCCACCTCCTCTCAGATAAGAGCAGACCTTCCAGAGATATCAACCAAATATGATATAACAAGCCACAATAAGACCAGGCACATATCTTCCCATCAGAGTAGGATGAGGCAACTCGGTAAAAGGAATAGGAGCCTGTAAGCAGGCCAAAGAGTCAGTGATATAGGCTACACTTCTTAAAGCCTACCACAGCCCAGCATCACCCCATTGAAGACACACCCACAGCACATACCTGCATATTCATAATAGTCAACAGTAACTACATGAATGGACGTTGTCCCTTTCTCTCTTTGAGCTTCATATCCCCCTTTTGCATTACGATATTACTTTGATTATATCATCACAATGGGTATGCCACAGACTGGTCAAGAAGGCTGCCAAATGAAGACCACTTCATGGGCCACTAGTTACACTGTGCCATCAGGAGAGGCAAGAGAAGCTCTTTCTCAGATCCCCGCAGACCCTGAGAACATGTAACCCACAGTTGTATGTGGTCCTGGGGATGGAGACCCATGATTGGTAAGATGGATTCTGGGATGTTACATGGACGACTACTCAATTTTATGCATTAATTTGAAGGAGTATGCTAAAACTCCAAACCTATTCTGATGTCTAGTACTAGTTGTCAACCTGACAGAATCTAGAGTTACATGGTAGAGGGGCTTCTCGGTATACCCATGGTTTATTATCTTGAGTAGATGAATCAAGAGGGTAGGGCACATATAAATGGGTGGTACAATCCCTGGACTGGGATCCCAGATAGTTTAACATGGAGAAAGGGAGCCAAGCCTGAATTCATCTGTGGCTCTGTGCTTCTTTGTTCTTCATTATGTGACTAACTGCCTTGGACTCTTGCCACCATGACTTCTGACAATGATGGACTGGATCAGTCATCTCTGAGCAGAAATAAACCTTTTCCTCCTTTAAGTTGCTTTCGTCAAAGTATATTATCACAGCAACAGGAAAGGGGACCTAGGTACTTGTGTTAGGTAAGAGGAAGATAAAAGGAAACAGAAGATAGTCAGTGCAACATGTACATCCAGGATGAGGAAATCCTGTTTTCCAAGGATGTGTACAGATGGACAGTTTATCATTCTTTAGTAGCTCTAGCATTCATAGGCTGAGAGAGATAGGAATGGTGGGGGGGGGAAGGGAGGGGATGGGAGGAGGTGGGCATATTACTTTGATTACATCATCACAATGGGTATGCCACAGACTGGTCAAGAAGGTTGTCTGATGATCAGTGCCATGGCAAGGCATCATTGAGTACAGAGTCCATACTGAGCTGTCCCTGGATCAAAAAGAAAAAGAGTAATTCTCGTGAGGAGGAATCCAAAGAGGAGGCTCGAATTTACAGAAGTGCAGTGATGGGGGAAGGGCTTTAAGCTCAGGGCACCACAACTGGCACATGTTGTCTTGGGTGTGTCTCCCACTCTTGTTTCTTTCTCTCCTCTGGTTAAGATGATGCACACAGCCTGAACACCTCAGTTCATCATACCTGAACGATCTCTCTCTCTCTCTCTCTCTCTCTCTCTCTCTCTCTCTCTCTCTCTCTCTCTCTTCCTCTTTCTCTCTCATTTTTCAAAACAGGATTTCTCTATGTAACAGCCCTGGCTGTCCTGGAACTCGATCTATAGACTAGGCTGGCCTAGAACTTACAGACATCCAACTGCCTCTGCCTCCCAAGTGCTGAAATTAACAGTGTGCGCCACCACTCCTGGCTTCAAAAATTTAAAAACATTTTTTTTATATTATGTGCATTGGTGTTTTGCCTGCATGCCTGTCTGTGTGAGGGTGTCAAGTACCCTGGGACTGCAGTTACAAATAGGTGTAAGCTGCCATGTGGATGCTGGGAATTGATGCCTGAACTCTTAATCTTTCAGACTCTGGTTGCCTGAAGACATTTCCCCAGTTTTTTTCTCATTGGTCATAGCACACAGTTAAAAAAATATTTATAACTTTCTTTATTTGGGACTTGATCCCCATGGATTGATCCCTCAAGGTGTGATTCCCCTTTTTGTTCAATCAGTTGAGAAGTTTCTGGGTTCTCAGATGTTTGGCCTTGCAATGAAGTAGAGCCATGCTTGCAGCTAATGGGAGCTATGTATGTAGGAGGGCAGGGAGCACAGAGGACTCTGAACACTTCAGAGTCTCCAAGAAATTATCAGTATGCAGTGAGACACACTCTGTAGTATCCATTTGCTGATTTATGGTTTTAACTATAGGTGTAGGTTTATTGGAATGATGGCTTTGTCACCATGACGTTGATAATTATCACCAGTTACAATGAAGAAGAAAGTTTCCACCAAATGATATCACCCACAAAGGCCTTGTCTTGTTGGAAAAAAACCCCAATAAATAAGTAGACAAAAACAAAGAGCATAGCCGGAGGAGGAAAGAATGATCTACTCACTTCTCATTTTAGAAACTACACCTTGGAACATTGAAGATAAGAATCTGTTGGAAACTTCTGGGCTAATGTAATTACTCTTCTGTTTATATGAATACCTTCTGTATGTATGTATGTGTGTAAGTATGTATATGTATAAATATACACATATGTATAAATACACACACACACACACACACACACATTCCCTTTTTTTCTCTTTTCCTTTTTCTCCTTCTTGGCTGACCTACAAGATGTGTCATCTGAGTGATTGATTCTGGGATGAGGGAAGATACTGGCCACACCAATGCTGGTTAATGTTATGAGGGAAGAAGACTTCTCAGTTCTAGAATAGCCACACAGAGTCTGTAACTGATGCTAACAGGAAGATCCTGACCCAGAAGGAACTTCATGAATAGAGAAAACAGCAGGACCCAGAGCAAGAAAAATGGTGAGCTGTCCATATGACATTGCCAAATGCCTGGATTCAGTCATACCTAATGCAAGTATACTCTAGACTCCTCTCTGATAAAAACGAGTTTATTTCTCCTTTTGGTTTTAGTTGGTTTGAGTTGACTTTATCACTTTCTTTTTTTTTTTTTTTTTTTTTTTTTGTCTTTTTTTTTTATTTGATATAATTTATTTACATTTCAAATGATTTCCCCTTTTCTAGCCCCCCCCCCCACTCCCCGAAAGTCCCGTAAGCCCCCTTCTCTTCCCCTGTCCTCCCTCCCACCCCTTCCCAGTTCCCCGTTCTGGTTTTGCCAAATACTGTTTCACTGAGTCTTTCCAGAACCAGGGACCACTCCTGCTTTCTTCTTGTATCTCATTTGATGTGTGGATTATGTTTTGGGTATTCCAGTTTTCTAGGTTAATAACCACTTATTAGTGAGTGCATACCATGATTCACCTTTTGAGTCTGGGTTACCTCACTTAGTATGATGTTCTCTAGCTCCATCCATTTGCCTAAGAATTTCATGAATTCATTGTTTCTAATGGCTGAATAGTACTCCATTGTGTAGATATACCACATTTTTTGTATCCACTCTTCTGTTGAGGGATACCTGGGTTCTTTCCAGCATCTGGCAATTATAAATAGGGCTGCTATGAACATAGTAGAGCATGTATCCTTATTACATGGTGGGGAATCCTCTGGGTATATGCCCAGGAGTGGTATAGCAGGATCTTCTGGAAGTGAGGTGCCCAGTTTTCGGAGGAACCGCCAGACTGCTTTCCAGAGTGGTTGTACCAATTTGCAACCCCACCAGCAGTGGAGGAGTGTTCCTCTTTCTCCGCACCCTCTCCAACACCTGCTGTCTCCTGAATTTTTAATCTTAGCCATTCTGACTGGTGTAAGATGAAATCTTAGGGTTGTTTTGATTTGCATTTCCCTAATGACTAATGAAGTGGAGCATTTTTTAAGATGCTTCTCCGCCATCCGAAGTTCTTCAGGTGAGAATTCTTTGTTTAACTCTGTACCCCATTTTTTAATAGGGTTGTTCGGTTTTCTGGAGTCTAACTTCTTGAGTTCTTTATATATATTGGATATTAGCCCTCTATCTGATGTAGGATTGGTGAAGATCTTTTCCCAATTTGTTGGTTGCCGATCTGTCCTCTTGACGGTGTCCTTTGCCTTACAGAAACTCTGTAACCTTATGAGGTCCCATTTGTCAATTCTTGCTCTTAGAGCATACGCTATTGGTGTTCTGTTCAGAAACTTTCTCCCTGTACCGATGTCCTCAAGGGTCTTCCCCAGTTTCTTTTCTATTAGCTTCAGAGTGTCTGGCTTTATGTGGAGGTCCTTGATCCATTTGGATTTGAGCTTAGTACAAGGAGACAAGGATGGATCGATTCGCATTCTTCTGCATGCTGACCTCCAGTTGAACCAGCACCATTTGTTGAAAAGGCTATCTTTTTTCCATTGGATGTTTTCAGCCTCTTTGTCGAGGATCAAGTGGCCATAGGTGTGTGGGTTCATTTCTGGATCTTCAATCCTGTTCCATTGATCCTCCTGCCTGTCACTGTACCAATACCATGCAGTTTTTAACACTATTGCTCTGTAGTATTGCTTGAGGTCAGGGATACTGATTCCCCCAGATTTTCTTTTGTTGCTGAGAATAGTTTTAGCTATCCTGGGTTTTTTGTTGTTCCAGATGAATTTGATAATTGCTCTTTCTAACTCTGTGAAGAATTGAGTTGGGATTTTGATGGGTATTGCATTGAATCTGTATAGTGCTTTAGGCAAAATGGCCATTTTAACTATATTGATTCTACCGATCCATGAGCATGGGAGGTTTTCCCATTTTTTGAGGTCTTCTTCCATTTCCTTCTTCAGAGTCTTGAAGTTCTTGCCATACAGATCTCTCGCATGTTTGGTAAGAGTCACCCCAAGATACTTTATACTGTTTGTGGCTATTGTGAAGGGGGTCATTTCCCTAATTTCTTTCTCAGCCTGCTTATCCTTTGAGTATAGGAAGGCCACTGATTTGCTTGAGTTGATTTTGTAACCTGCCACTTTGCTGAAGTTGTTTATCAGCTGTAGGAGCTCTCTAGTGGAGTTCTTTGGGTCACTTAGGTAGACGATCATGTCGTCTGCAAATAATGATAGTTTGACTTCCTCCTTTCCAATTTGTATCCCTTTGACCTCCTTATGTTGTCGAATTGCCCGAGCTAGTACCTCAAGTACAATATTGAAAAGATAAGGAGAAAGGGGGCAGCCTTGTCTGGTCCCTGATTTCAGTGGGATTGCTTCAAGTTTCTCTCCGTTTAGTTTGATGCTGGCTACCGGTTTGCTGTATATTGCTTTTACTATGTTTAGGTATGGGCCTTGAATTCCTGTTCTCTCCAAGACTTTAAGCATGAAAGGATGCTGAATTTTGTCAAATGCTTTTTCAGCATCCAATGAAATGACCATATGATTTTGTTCTTTGAGTTTGTTTATGTAGTGGATTGTATTGATGGATTTCCGTATATTGAACCAACCCTGCATTCCCGGGATAAAGCCTACTTGATCATGGTGGATGATCGTTTTGATGTGTTCTTGGATTCGGTTGGCAAGAATTTTGTTGAGTATTTTTGCATCGATGTTCATAAGGGAAATAGGTCTGAAGTTCTCTTTCTTTGTTGGATCTTTGTGTGGCTTTGGTATCAGCGTAATTGTGGCTTCGTAGAAGGAATTGGGTAGTGTTCCTTCTGTTTCTATTTTGTGGAATAGTTTGAAGAGTATTGGTGTTAACTCTTCTTTGAAGGTCTGGTAGAATTCTGCACTGAAACCATCTGGTCCTGTGCTTTTTTTGGTTGGAAGACTTTCTATGACTCCTTCTATTTCTTTAGGCTTTATGGGACTGTTTAGATGGTCTAGTTGGTCCTGATTTAATTTTGGTATTTGGTATCTGTCAAGGAAATTGTCCATTTCCTCCAGATTCTCCAGTTGTGTTGAGTACAGGCTCTTGTAGTAGGATCTGATGATTTTTTGGATTTCCTCAGTTTCCGTTGTTATGTCTCCCTTTTCATTTCTAAGTTTGTTAATTTGGATACTTTCTCTGTGCCCTTTGGTCAGTCTGGCTAAGGGTTTATCTATCTTGTTGATTTTCTCAAAGAACCAGCTCCTAGTTTTGTTGATTTTTTGTATGGTTCTCTTTGTTTCTACTTGATTGATTTCGGCCCTGAGTTTGATGATTTCCTGCCTTCTACTCCTCCTGGGTGAAATAGCTTCTTTTTGTTCTAGGGCTTTCAGGTGTGTCATTAAGTTGGTAATGTATGCTCTCTCCATTTTCTTTTTGGAGGCACTCAGGGCTATGAGTTTTCCTCTTAGCACTGCTTTCATTGTGTCCCATAGATTTGGGTATGTTGTGTTTTCATTTTCATTGTGTTCTAAAAAGTCTTTAGTTTCTTTCTTTATTTCTTCCTTGACCAAGGTGTCATTGAGTAGAGTATTGTTCAATCTCCACGTGTTTGTGGGTTTTCTGTTGTTTCTGTTGCTATTGAAGACCACTTTTATTCCATAGTGATCAGATAGGAGGCATGGGATTAGTTCTATCTTTTTATATTTGTTGAGGTCTGTCTTGTGACCAATTATATGGTCGATTTTGGAGAAGGTACCATGAGGTGCTGAAAAAAAGGTATATTCTTTTGTTTTAGGATAGAATGTTCTATATATATCAGTTAAATCTAATTGGTCCAAAGCTTCAATTAGTTTCATTGTGTCCTTGTTTAGTTTCTGTTTTCCTGATCGGTCCATTGAGGAAAGTGCAGTGTTGAAGTCACCAACAATTATTGTGTTAGGTGCAATGTGTGCTTTGAGTTTTAATAAAGTTTCTTTTATGAAAGAGGGTGCCCTTGCATTTGGAGCATAGATGTTCAGGATTGAGAGTTCTTCTTGTTGTATTTTTCCTTTGACCAGCAAGAAGTGTCCCTCAGAGTCTCTTTTGATGACTTTGGGTTGAAAGTCAATTTTATCTGATATTAAAATGGCTACTCCAGCTTGTTTCCTGAGACCATTTGCTTGTAAAATTGTCTTCCAGCCTTTTACTCTAAGGTAGTGTTTGTCTTTGACCCTTAGGTGTGTTTCCTGTAAGCAGCAAAATGTAGGGTCCTGTTTACGTATCCAGTCAGTTAGTCTGTGTCTTTTTATTGGGGCATTGAGTCCATTGATGTTAAGAGATATTAAGGAATAGTGATTGTTACTTCCTATCATTTTTGACGTTATTTTTTAAATTTGATTGCTTAACTTATTTGGGTTTGATGAAAGGTTACTATCTTGCTTTTTTCAGGGTGGAGTTTCCCTCCTTGTATTGGTGTTGTCCTCCTATTATCCTTTTTAGGGCTGGGTTTGTGGATAGATATTGGGTGAACTTGGTTTTGTCGTGAAATATCTTAGTTTCTCCATCTATGGTGATTGAGAGTTTTGCTGGATATAGTAGTTTTGGTTGGCATTTGTGTTCTCTTAGAGTCTGCATGAGATCTGCCCAGGACCTTCTAGCCTTCATAGTCTCAGGTGAAAAGTCTGCTGTGATTCTGATAGGTCTTCCTTTATATGTTACTTGGCCTTTTTCTCTTACTGCCTTTAGTATTCTTTCTTTGTTTAGAACATTTGGTGTTTTGATTATTATGTGACGGGAAGTATTTCTGTTCTGGTCCAGTCTGTTTGGAGTTCTGTAGGCTTCTTGTATATTCATGGGCATCTCTCTCTTTAGGTTAGGGAAGTTTTCTTCCATAATTTTATTGAAGATATTTGCTGGCCCTTTAAGTTGTAAATCTTCACTCTCATCTATGCCTATAATCCTTAGGTTTGGTCTTCTCATTGTGTCCTGGATTTCCTGGATATTTTGGGTTACAAGCTTTTTGCACTTTGCATTTTCTTTAACTGTTGAGTCCATGGTTTCTATGGAATCTTCAGCATCTGAGATTCTTTCTTCTATCTCTTGTATTCTGTTGTTGATATTTGCATCTCTGTCCCCTGATTTCTTCCCAAGGCTTTCTATCTCCAAAGTTGTCTCCCTTTGAGTTTTCTTAGTTGTTTCTACTTCTGATTTTAGATCCTGGATGGTTTTGCTTAGCTCCTTCCCTTGCATGTTTGTGTTTTCCTGTAATTCTTTAAGAGATTTTTGTGTTTCCTCTTTCATGAGCTCAGCCTGTTGACCAAAGTTCTCCTGTATTTCTTTAAGAGATTTTTGTGTTTCGTCTTTCATGACCTCAGCCTGTTGAGCAAAGTTCTCCTGTATTTCTTTAAGTGTTTTTTGCATTTCCTCCTTGTTGGCTTTTGTATTCTCCTGGATTTCTTTCAATGATTTTTGTGTTTCCCTTGCAAGGGCTTCTAACTTTTGATCCATTTTCTCCTCAATGACCTTCATGTGTTCCTGTACCAGCATCATGACCAGTGATTTTAAATCCAAATCTTGTTTTACTGGTGTGATGGGGTATCCAGGACTTGCTGGTAGAGGAGAATTTGGTTCAGATGTTGCCATATTGCCTTGATTTCTGTTAGTGACGTTTCTGCGTTTGCCTTTTGCCATCTAGCTCTCACTGGTGTTACTTGGTCTTGTCAGTGCTGGACTCACCAGTGCAAGCTGCCCCTTCCCCGTTGGCCTCTGGTGCACAGCTTACACTCTGCACTGCCTATAGACAGGGTGCTGTTTTCCAGGCTGTTCAGATCCCAAAGCAGGCACCTGAAGGCTCCCGCTGGGGCCCGCAGGATTTATAGGAGCACACCGACTTTTCCCAGCTGGCCGCCCGGAAGCCCCCACTAGCCTCTTGAGGGACCTGGAGATGTGGCGGCCACCCAGGCTGATCTGAAGCGGAGAGATTTGAGCTGGGGGCTTCTGCCTGAGGCCTTGCCCCAGATTGTGTCTGTGGACCAGGTGGAACCCGTGTGCACCCCCAGGGAGCTCCGAAGGTGAATGTTGCTGTGACCTCCCCTGTGCTCCGCTCACTCCGCTGGGCAGCCGATTTCCCCAACCGGGCTGGCGCACACTAGGTTAGCCTTGTCGCCTGGGCCCTGAGTCCAGGCAAACGCCTGGGAGGCCAAGGTCCGAGCAAAGTTCCCCTAGGGCTATGTCTGTTATTTGGGTCCGCCAGGTGACCCGGATGGCGGGCGTGCGCGTCCGCGCTCCGCGAAAGCACCGGGAGAGTCTGTTGTGCTAATAACCTCCTGGGCTGGTTGACACACAGATGGCCCACCAAGCCGCCCAGTTCTTGGGGTCAGTCCTGTGCCTTTTGGGGCCTAGACCCCCGTTTTGTTAGCCTCAGGCTACGCTTGTTAGCAGTCTCTGCCCTCCCGAGCACTCTGGCTCCTGTAGGCAAAATGGCGGCGCGTGCACCGGCCGGGGCAAAAAAAAAACTCCTGGCTGGGTTGGCGCCCCGATGGCCACTCGAACAGCCCAGGGCCTGGGTGCAGGCCAACGCCCGTCTGGCTCAGACCCCTGCGGTGTTGGGCCTAGGATTATGTTTGTGTACCTCAGTCTGACCGATCTCTGGAGCCCGGGATCAAGATGGCGGTGAGTCTCTCCTGACTGGCGGGCAGCCGAGTTCTGAAGTGGCTTCCCTGCAGCGAAAGGCTCCGCAGAACCGCAGTTGCTTGCCGCCCGGCTGGTCAGCGAAGGTCAGTGGTCGTGGGCGCAGGGCCTAACTGGACCCTGTGTCGCCTTGGTTCCACTGCTGATGGCCCTTCAGCTGGAGCAGCCACTGCTACCGCCGCCCACGGGTCTTTTTCTGTGGAAAAGCCGACTTTATCACTTTCTAATGAAAGATTTACGAATAATAGTCTATGCTAGGGACATAAACATCGACATATTAGCGTATGCATATAGCCATTAAACATTTAGAACATGGTTGCTTTATAGAAGGGATAGCCGCTGGCACAAAATCACATGACAAATGCCTTTAGATTATTTCAGATACAGAAGATCAATCTCTGTGAAAATTTAAGAATATTTGCTACATGGGGTAGCTGAGTTTATATGTGATATTCATACTTATATAGGTGTATGCCTATGGTTAGATAAATTACATTTATTGATATTGGGGATACGCTTTTGTTTCAATGACTTAAACTAATATGGCCGTGTGTGAGGTCACATGTATCACATGCTATCACCAGACAAAAGTAACTCATGAATTCTCTGCCAGAATTTTGTTTTGTTTTGTTTTTTGGCTTTTTGAGACAGGGTTTCTCTGTGTAGCCCTGGCTATCCTGGAACTCACTTTGTGGACCATGCTGGCCTCGAACTCAGAAGTCTATCTGCCTCTGCCTCCAAGTGCTGGGATTAAAGGCGTGTTCCACCACTGCCTGGCCAGAATTTTTATTTATGACTACATTTGCCCCATGGCTGTGGGAACTTCTTTCATGGCCCTAGGCTGATATCTCTGACCTTAGACAATTTGCTTAGCCTCTCTGTGTTTTTCAGTTTTTATTGGTAAAATGGAGATAATAATAGTAAATGCTTCAACCAATTGTTACTAAGTAATAAATAAGGAAATCCATGCCCGGGACCTAGCACAGGTGACTGAGCAATGGCCACGTTTGTGATCAACCTTGTTCTTGCTAGTACTCTTCTAATGGAGGACTCCAGCAATAATGGGGTACCCTTGCATGCACACAGTGCTCCATTTGCATATGTGGAAAATTAAGCTAACAGTGCACACAGTCACACTCTCAAATATTCAAGCCACCATTCTCCCTACTTGGAGGCCAGTGAGAGTGGAGAACGTTTTTCTCCCCACTTCGAAGATGTCTTTTCAACATCAACCTCTGAATCCAGTAGCACATATGAGTGCCTGGGAAACACATTTGTTTCTGCCGAAGAGTTAAAAAACATTTAAAAAAAAACCATAAATGTGGTCTGGTCTTCTGAATGCCTTTAATGAAGATGGGAAGCATCACAATTTAAAACTCTGGTTACAGCTGTTATCCTTGTGAGCAGACCTAATTACAGGAGATGGAAGGGTTTTTTGATAAGTTTCTCTCTCTTTAACTTCATATATTCCTTAAACTCAAAAAAAAGAAAGAAAGAAAAAGAAAAAAGAAAGAAGAAAAGAAAAGTCTGAAGCCAACCTAGTTTTCTGTGACACTGGTCATTTAATTTTTTTTTAATGAAAGACAATGTGTTCCATGTTGCTGACATACACAGAATGTTGTCTCTAAAACATCTAAAATTTTCTTTGTTTATCATTTTTTTCATGAAGTCATGCTTTTCAAATGCTAAAAATATCTATAGGAAGTTCTTTTCCTTGCATAGGAAAATTCTTCTGGATTGACAGCTAAGCAGTCCTTGATAGCAACATGTGATCCTTTACAACCTTGTGTAGAACCAGGAAAGGACTTGACTTGCTAATTCTCAAGGTTTGCTGGCAGTGTATCTTTAAACATTAGATCTCTGTGTTGTTTTATCCAATTCTGGGAAAATGTGCCTTTATCAAGTGCTCAGGGATGGGGACAGCAATAGAGAACAGATTTCTTTAATTTTACAGGTGAAACTTTTAAACATTTTTTTTTTTCATAGCTAAAGAAAAACAAAGACAAAGTGTAGGAAACCAAGCTTCTTCCCTTAAAACTCAGATTTTGTCACCCAGAATCTGAAAGATTCCCAGTCTGCATTTTTCTCTTCTCTTTATGATTCCATCATTGATTTCTGTTGTTTTAACATTAAACAAGCAAAGTTCTTCATTTTACATCATTCCCTGACAGATTTATTCCCCACCATTGATGGATGGAGAATATTTCTTTGTTGCTCACTGGACTCTAAGACAACTCCCAAAGCTTCAGTTTATAGTCTAACAACTATAATTATGGATCCTGGGCATTATAGAAGGATGAACCACAGGTTTTATGTTTTTGTACATATCAAATACATTTTTTAAAAATGGGGATGTGTGTTGCTGGTGAGATGGCATATCCGATAAAGGTACCAAGCCTGCCCACCTGATCTACATGAGATTTCCTGGGGTTAATGTAGTGGAATAAGAACATCAGGTCCTACAAGTTGTCCCCTGACCTGTCCATGTCCAACATGACATATCTGCCCTGCCTCCTCTAAGTAAATGTTGCTCAATTTTTAAGTAAACAAAAGATAAGGCGTTAACTTTACTAGTGTCTAGGAAGCGTCCTGTGTGACTTAGGTACCTCTAGAAGGTGTAATAGAATACTCTTCATTTGTTGACACATGCAAGTGTTGGTAACCAATGAATGGCCTCGAAGTCATTGTTATAACTACAGATGACTTTGATCTTCTTGCTTCTACCCTTGGAATCCTGGGATTATAGGCCTACATCACCATGTCTTGTTTGATGTGGTGCCAGGCATGTATCTGATCTAGGGCCTTGTGTATGCTGGGGAAACCTTCCACTGACTGAGCTACATCCCCCACCTCTCTGAGAACACTTGTGACTTCCAAGCAGTTCTCCAGAGTAAAGCTCAAACTTTACATTTAGATTCAGCAGATGTTTTGCAATGAGAAGTATTACCACACTCAAAACACTACCCCCCGGGTAATGCTTTTCATCCCACGGAACCGCCTTCTACTTGCCCATTCTGCTTATGCTTCTGTCTCTCCTGTCATCCTCTTGGCCTCCGTTGGGCATGGTCATTTGTTGTCTGTTTTTTCTATGGGTGAGGCTGAGTTGCTGTGAGTTCTGTGGTGGAATCTATCAGGCAGGTCTCTGTGAACTTTTCGGCATTCAAGCCTGCACACCACATAGGCCAGATCCTACTTTTACAGAAATGCTCTTTACAATACCTGCCCAATCTAAAAACCCCACCCTGAAGTTTTTCTTTCTAGAACATCACAATAAATCTATGGCATCCTCTTCTAGCTCCCTGCTCTCACATACTTGTCTATAAACGTTCCGTTCAAAACTTCAAAAGTGTTAAATAAACTCATCATACAAATACATGCCTTTAGGGTAGAAGGATGGGGGTGTTGTTTTAGCACATTGTCTTACAACTACATTTGAAACTACATTTTATTCTTAATTTTTGTCATGCCAAGGATTGACGATTGAACCTAGGATCTTGAGAATGCTAGGCAAATGTGTCCCTATTGAATGCCAACCCCGGGCCAGTAAGTTTCCTTTCAACGGATAGCTTTGGATAATGACCTAAGCATAGCGATGGGGAGTCTCATGAGATGAACATGAATGGATCCACTTGCTCCCTAAGAAGATTCTTTTGTAAATTTTGTGATTATAACTTGGTGGCATTCTTGAGAAACTGACTACCTAGAAATGAAGACTGGACATCCAGCAGCCGTCACTGAAGGAGAGGGCTCACAGATCTGTGGGGGATCAAACCAAGCCTCCGTGATGTGCTCCAGAGGGTGGTTCAGATATTGGAGAAGCGTGGGAACATTCAGTAGTCAGTGGCTTCTGCATGGTATTTGCATGCGGGGAACTTTGAAAAGGTTACGTTTCTGTTCTGTGTTCATATTTACTTTGTGTTAAGGTTATAGGACGTCTTTGGCGATCTTACTGTTGCTATTTTTATGAACTCCAAATCAGTGTTCAAGTGGAATAGAGCGAATTTTTGAGTTCAGGCAACAAAAACCATATTCGATGTTCCCGGAACATTCAAGCTGCAGTATGTCTGAGAGTTAGAAAAAAACTCGTTCTTCGCCTCAAACTCTACAGTAAAACAGAAACTTTGGTTATACATTTCAGAGATTCTTTTCCCCCTTTATACTTACAGCAAAGTCAAATGTAGATCTAACCTGCTTTAAGCAACCTTGGCAAAATATCAAATATTTGCCTGGTTTTTGAGAGGGAGGAAAACCATAACTTTTCACGAACCCACATCCTTTCCATGACTTACAGATGTAAGCCATGTATTAGTGCTGCTTTTAATCTTGGGGGCCTGCTGAATACAGGTTCTGGGCAGGAAGTGGGAGGAAAATATGAAATTGGAATATTGTTCTGACCCATGTTCTTGAGTGATCCTGCATAGGTAGAATGTTACATAAAAGAATTCTACTTATAAAAGATTTATTCCTCCCTTTTAAAGAGGCAAAATTTTATATGGTGATTTTGGTGAAATGGTCTGAGAATATTCAAAATCAACCCCCCAAACTGTGTATTAAGTAACTTAAAGGGATCAGCTCTCTTCTAGGCATGTTTACATCATAGAGAAACTGTGCATATGCTGTGTATGTATATATATGATATACAATATGATATATGATATATAATATATGATATATGATATGCGACATGTAACATGTGACATATGACATATGAATATGACGTGTGACATGTAACATGTGACATGTGACATGTGATATGTGATATGTGATATATGATATATGACATGACATATGACATATGATATATGTATATATGAGATATATGTATATGTTGTACGTGTACATATGTGTGTATGTGTCATTTATCTGTCTACCAATCTATCTCCAATCTACTTACATGTTTTTGATTCACTCTGTTTCAAAATATGGACTAGATTATATATTCTTTGACAGATAGGGCTCAGACTCTCAAGAAATAAACACCTGTTCACAATGACATATATTTATATTCTAGACATCTTGTTAGTGACCATATGTTGCAGTAAACTGGAAAGTTCTTTTGGTAATTTTTTGATGGACGCTGAATTTGAGCCTCAGATTCTATGAGTCATTGACCACTTCCTCTGTGCCTGCTGTCCCATCAAATTCCTTCATACTAGACTTGAGGGTGGGGCAGATCATGCTTAGAAAGGGCGATATAAGCCAGGCAAAAATAAGACTTCCAACAGATGATACATGTAAATGCGTGGATCAGGTCAGTGGCAGCTAATGGCAATCTCTTCATGGAGACTAGAGTATTGTCTATCACTGCTTGCACTTCCCTTTGGGATCAGAGGTATATCAGATGACACCTAGGGCAGTGACGAGTGATAGTAGAAATGTATCTGACGCTCGAAGGTGGTCACCGAGTTGTGATAGCCTCAACCTTGTATCCTGGATTACCCCTTGATTAAATTGCTGGACCATTTTACCTGAGTGCTGCCTATCTGACTCATTGTAGACCAAGTTCTCTCTGTCAAGTGGGACCCTGCCTCGAGACGGGGCCAGCTCCAGCAAGTCTGACTACCTGGAAAAGTGCTACCTTGTGTCTTTGGGTGTCATATTATTATATAACAGAACTTTATCTCTAAGAGTCATAGCGAGGGCCTTACCATTAATCTCAAGTCCTACACAGAATCCTGGGATGGATGTTACAGAAGTTCTGTTTATCCCTTGACATTGTGAGAACTTAATTTCCTTGTAATTCAGAGATTCCATGTTCATTTATTGAGCACATAGTATGTGCTTAGAGGTTGTACTGAGTCTGGGAACTGAGCACACACATGTGGCCCCAGAGGGATCTCTGTAGGCGTTGCCCTTCCCCTTCTAAGCCACAAGTGTTTTTTTTTATGTTAAAGAGGCTAAAAATTGGGGTAAAATATTTACCTTGGGCTAGAGAGGTGACTCAGTGGGTCAAAGTCCTAGAAGCTTATGTGTGAGGATTTACCTTTAAATCATCATAGACATGTGAAACTGCTTTCATTCATGGTATGAGTGTATCTAATACTAGTGCTCCTATGGGCGATCAAAGGTGGACACAGGAGAAACCATGGAAGCTCCAGGCCTTACATACTCCTGTGCTCTCTTTCTCTCCCTGTCTCTCCTTATCCTCACATACACACTATTCACTTTGTACATGTGTTTTAGGGTTTCTATGGCTGTGACTAAACACTGTTACTGAAGAGCAAGTTGCAGAGGGAAGGGTTTATTTGGTTTATACTTCCATATTGCTGTTGATCATGGAAGGAAGTCAGGGCAGGGACTCAAGCAGGGCAGGAACCTGGAGGCAGGAGCTGATGCAGAAGCCATTGGGGAAGTGCTGTTCAATGGCTTGCTTCCTATAGCTTGGATAGCCTGCTTTCTTATAGAACCTAGAGCTACCAGCCCAGGGATGGCGTCACCCCCAGTGGGCTGTGCACCCCAGTCGCCATCAATCACTAATTAAGAGAATGCTCTGCAGATAGATGCTAGATGTTTTATATATATATATATATATATATATATATATATATATATATATATATATATATATATATTCAATTAAAGTTCCTTCCTTTCAGATAACTCCACTTTATGTGATAAGATAACATAAGACTGGCCAGTACAACATGTATACACATATGTAAATTACTACCTTGAAGTGATATTAGAAAGACTGTAGACCATAAATCACACATGTCCATTCAGTGCAAGTTGAGTACCAAATGGCTGTCACCCAGTGAGTAGCAGGAAATCTTTTCATCAGTAGTCAATCCTTTCATCATATACCTAGAAATCAGCCTCCTACCTTCCTGCAGCTGTTCAATACAACTATTGCCTAGAGGCTGGGCCTCTGTGCAGGTGTCACCAGTTCTAGATTAGCTGATCTCCCTCTGTGTGACTTCATCTCATTCCTCCCGTGGGCCAAATGTCACCCTTCTACCTCAGGGACTTTGAACCTCTAATTTTGGCTAAAAACCAACCAAATCAAATCAAACCAAACCCAAACTCAAACTAAGATAAACCCTACCTAACCCAACCCAACTCAACTCAAACCAAAGTAAGCCAAACCCAAACAACTCTTTAATCCTTATATTCTCTTTCTCAAGGCCTCAACTTAAATGTCACTTCCCATAGGTTGTTATTTATGAATGTTTTCAAATATTAGCCTCTCTTCTGTCTTCTTAGCACTCTCCCACTTGGGAGACTCCTCCCAGGCCTGCTAATACTCTCTGTGTATCACTGAGTATCTGCCTCTCCATCACATGTCTGCACCTCACAGCTACATCCTGTGCTCAGCTCCTGGTGTAGGGCATCAGCTGATGCTCAATAAATACAGAATGAAGAAATATTTCCTAGTTTCTTTTTTGCTGCTGTGATAAACATCAAGATCAAAAGCAACCTTGGAAGGAAGGGGCTTATTCCCTTCTAGGCTAAATGGTCCACCATGAGAGCAAGTCAGAGCCAAATCTCAAGGCAGGAACCTAGAAGTAAGAATGGAAGCAGAGACCATGGGCGAGTAGCGATTACTGGCTTGCATTCTGTGGCTTGCTCAGCTTGCTTTCTTATACCTTGCACTCCCAACCATCCAGACATAGCATGGCTCACAGAGGGCTGGCTCCTCCCACACCAATCATCAGCCAGTAGAAACTTGCCTATAGGAAGGGTTTTCTTAATTGAGGTTTCTCTTCTCAGGTGACTCTACTTTGTGTCAAACTGTCAACAAACAAACAAACAAACAAACAAACAAAAAACCAAAGAGAACAGAAAACAACAACTAACCAGGACAAAATGAATTATTGAATGGAATGCCTTACTTCAATAATTCCCTTTTACATTTCCTGACCTGTTTATGTAGGAAAAACACTGTTCGATGTGAGCCATAAAATCTTTTCCCAAAGCTATAGAACTTCAGCCAGACTTATGCCTTGTCCACTCCTGAAGTGAACCACATATCCTCAGGGATCATCCGCTCTCCGTGGCACAGCAGCCTTGCTTAGCCAGTGAGCTGTATCCAGTCAGTGTAGAGAGACATTCTGGGTCATAAAAACGATACTGCCTCTCCGAGACAGACGCTGCAGTCTATGATGGAAGCCGCCTGCAGGTGCTGGCTGACACGTGCACTGTGGAGAATCACTGGAGTTCTTTAGAAGAGGGCGCGATTACTGGACCCTAGGCAGAAGAAATGGCTTCCTTTCAGCTTTACAGGAAGCATATCATGAAAGGAAGACAGATGACCAAGAGGCCTCATCACTGGAAGCATAGTGTCTTAATCTGAAGGAACTGCCATGCAAATTACTAAGGAAGCACGACATAGCTGGAACAGAGGACTGGCTAGCTCATCTTGCCAGTGTGGCCCCTTCATTGAGCTGAGACGCTCTCAAGGGAGTTCTTAGCTAATATTGTGAGGAAAGAGAGAACCATGGGACACACAACTGCAGCCCTTTGGAAGTTTCCCCCACCTGGAACTTAGGTTGCTTTAGGGAGGACTTTTCTTATCTGAAAAGTCTGAATCTTAGTCTACCGAAGAACTTGGAGCCAATTTGTGTGGAGGCTTGGGGATGGCAATGAACCTGCTGGCTGCCTTTGAGGTGCAGTGCTGACCAAGTGTACCAGCAGCTACTAACGGACCCCACCACACACATTGTGGGGGTGCTTCCTGGTCCTGTGCAGTATGTGTGGGGTTCTTTCAAGAACTCAGGGTTCCACCCTCTCGAGCACACTCCAAGCCCACTTTATAGATGTGCACAGAGTGGAGTTTTTCTCTTATATTATTTACTTACTTCATCTTCTCTGTGAGAAGGAGTCTACCCTCTCAAGCACACTCCCAGCCCATTTTCTAGATGTAATGCACAGAGTGGAGTTTTCTCTTATATTCTTTAATTACCTCATCTTCTCTGTGAGAAGAGAATGTTTAGGACCTACGATACTGGTTCAGTGAGGTAGCTCAGTGAGTAAAACTCTTGCCACATGAGTCTGAGGCTCTAAGTGTGATTCCCGGAACGCCCATAAAGGTGGAAGGGGAGAATTGACTTTAGAAAGCACAGTGGATCTTCTGAAGTCTACATACATGCAATGGTACTCTCATGCTTACACAATACATATCATATGCCCACATGTACATATCATATGCATTAATAATAATAATAATGATAATGATAATGTATTTTTTGATTAAAAGAAGATCTGATTTCTTAAGAAAATTTCAAGTATATAATATTAGTATTTCTATTGATTATTTGGGGTTGTGATGTGATGGGAAAGAAATCTCTGGGGCTTCACATATCCTAGGCACGTGCTCTACCACTGAACTGTATGTCCAGACAGATATACTATAACACACTACAGTTGCCATGGGAGGCTTCAGGCCTCCAAAACATACTGATAGCTGAAGTTTCCTACCCTTCAGCAGCACCTCCGGTGTCACCTTCCATTCATCCTCTGGGAGCCACCATGTCCTATCTGTTTCTCTGTTGCTATATAATAGTCTTTGAGCTCTGTCCTTGATGAGACATTCACTCTACATGAAGTTTCCCAATAGCCAAACACTGTTAAAAAGAGTGATAGAAAGCCTTCATGATCCTAACACCCCTTCTTCTCTGAACTCAATGAACTTACCAGACCCCTCACATTAGGAACCAAAGCCGCTAATCGGTAGCGTGGGCATTTGTAAACAAGAAGGTGGTTTAGAGTCATTTAAACCATCACACATGTGTCGTTAGCCATGTTTTCCTTCTATGCATGGAGTCTCTGTACAGAGAGACTTCCCAGCCCTCCCCACCCCAGTTACTCTTTTCCAGATGTTCTGAAACAATATCAAGTGACCCAGTTTACCCCTGAGAGGTTTATAGAGGTGCATTTATGGAAAGGCTGGCTGAGAGAGGCCGACACATTCCCTCAGCAGCTTAGTCCTAGATAATCTCCCCCAACACAGTATCGTATCTGACTTTCCCTACGGCACATTGGTAAGGTTTTCAGAAAACGAGATGCTAAATGCTACTGAAGTGAAGAAGAAACTTAAGAGGCTTAACAATGGCTGTCGAAATATTATCACCAGCTATCGGCGTAACAGTATCCAGTCATTCCCCACCTACAGGCACAGAAGTTAGGCTTAAGCAGATGAAGACAATCCTGAGGAAGTGTGTGGTCTTAAGTGTTTAAGTATCAACAAGTCAAGGGGAAAAGCTTCGTTAGTGTAAAACCTCAACATGGGCCATTGGCCTTTTATGTCGAATATTATGAAGACAAATGACAGTAGCCAAATTTAATATGCCCAAGAGGCATGCCAAGGTTTACACTGAAATCATGGAGAAGTAATTCCACTGAAATTTGCGAGTGGAGATTGTTTTGTTCTTTGCATGCGGGCCGCAAATACCAGAGCAATCTCTAGGATCAAAGCAGAGCTCTTGTAACAGAGGTGAGCTGCTGCTTCATTTTTTTTTTTTTTTTGAAGAGAAACACCATGTGGCCTTATATTCAGTCATAGCAAAAGACTCTACAATTCCACAAACACAGGTTAGAATCTGTCAAGGAAGTGGGCTAATTCCTCCTCAGTACATATCCTCTATTGTGTCCAGGACATTGAATGGAATAGGTACATCCCTCCCTCAAAGTAAGCAGCAAGGCAAAGGCTGGATGTGGGGGTGTTCTACAGCATGCCAGTCATCCAAGGGCTATCAAAGTGGAATGAGAAACCTTCCTGGAATTCCCAGCAATTACCCTATTGAAATCCTATGCACGAAAGGGAACATGAGCTTCACACCCCAGATTGTCTGCTGATAGGCTCCATTTGGAGTCATTTATAGGAACTACTATCACACATCCCCAGCAAATTGCCGAATAGACCACAGTCCTTATGCTGAGTTCTGTAATATTTGGGCCTTTGTCTCTAAGGAGACTGGAAAACTTGTACAGCATGGACCTCTCTGGCTAGCTCAGACGCTACGAAAGAAGTGCAACTTTATGTGCAATGAATGCTCACTTGAGATGAAAGATCCATGCTTGGCTTGAAAACAGGTGTTGTGGAATACTCAAGATTGAGTGTTCTAAGTCAGCTGCCATTCCTGGTCCCTGACCTGCTCACAGTTAGAAATGTGAGTTAAATTACCCTTATCTCAGCATCCTTAACTCTCAGTGGTGTTACTGGACATAAACTTAGCTGCTTCCTCTCCTTTCAAAGCCAGTGACAGGTTTGGGTGGTTTGAGTTGAGTGGGTTGGACAGGGGGAAATGGGTAATTTTCTGTGCTTCTGGTAGAGTTAATCTCTCAACTAGACAGCACTTGTGCTCCACTTTCAACCGCAGCTCCCAGGTTAGCAGTGCAACAGTAAGAGCTACATTTTTTAGAATGTTCCAGTTCAAAGTCCAAATGATAGATGATTTCCACATCCTGAAGCAAACACCTAAGCACTTGTATTTCTTGCAACAATTGATTCCAGTTTGAACAAGACAGTCCATTTCTCACCATGAAACAGAACCAGCAGGTTATACATTTGCAAACAAAAACATCTGATATCTGATCTGATTCATTTATTGAGTTTTTTTTTTTAAAAGAGAGTCCTACAAAGGATGTTATAGTAGAGATATTGTTTTATAGTGTGCTTCATTCTGTATTGGGGGATTACTCCCTGCCTGTACAGATCTCTGTTCTTAGATGTTCTGTTTAGGAAGCTTTCCTAACAGTAATCTTTGCATATTCTTGGTCAACACTGGTCACACCAAGAAGACTCACTTCAACTTCAAGTGCATTTAGAACCCTCATTTTGCCAAATAGCTGACAGGGCTATTGTGAAGTCAAGTTGGTTTCAAACCTAGAAAGTATCCCTCACCACTATTCTGACCTATTTCCTTTTTGCCATAGTGAGATACTTATTTTAGCCAATATGCTTTGTTCAAGATGGAACAGGGAAATGGCGAAGTATGTGGAAACGCTTTCTGGAAAGCCTGACAACATGAGTTCTATACCCAAATCCTACAGGAGATTAGCCCCAGAAAGATGTCCTCTGATCTCTATGGGTACACCGTGGAGATGGGACAGTGTGTGTGTGTGTGTGTGTGTGTGTGTGTGTGTGTGTGTGTGTACATGGGGAAATGGGTGTGCTGTGTGTACATGGGACAGTGTATGTGTGTGTACACATGGGACAGTACATGTGTATGCATGAGAAAATCTGTGTGTACATGGAAGAGTATGTGTGTATATGAGACAGTGTGTGTGTGTGTGTGTGTGTACACATGGGAAAATGTATGTGTGTGTGTACATGGAACAGTGTGTGGGTGTATACATTGGAAAATATATGTGTGTGTATACATAGAACTGTGTGTGTTTGTGCACATGCACATACACGAGTATGCACAAATCTGGAGACTGAAACCAGGTGCTCACACTTCCTGGATAAGTGCTGTTCCATGGATCTACAATTCCAGTCTTGGGTCCATTTTAACTGTGCAAATACTTACATACATCTTCAGTCTTCAACAGCGAAGGAGCCTCCTTATGCAGTGAATGGAAACTAACACAGAGACCCACAGCTGGATAGTGTATAGAGGCTAAGAAACTTGAGAACACTCTGTCCTAAATGGGATGTCTTCACAAAACCGCTCCCCTCAGGGCTCAAGCAGCTATGCGGAAGAGGAGGTGAAAAGATTGTAAAAGCCAGAGGGGATGGATGACTTCAAGGAAGCACTGTCTTCCAGACACACAGAACTGACGCACATATGAACTCACAGAATACTTGGTGACATGCATGGGGCCTGTGTGTTCAAACCAGAGTCCCAGAGCTGAGAGGGAGAAGTGGAAATGAGCTCCCAACCCTAATCCACAAACTATCTCCAGTTCACAAATATTTGGATAGGAAAAAAATTAGTTTTTTCCAGTGGAGTCACACTGGGTATATAAATCACACTTAGAGGCAGGTCCTGTGCCTAGTAGTGGAGCACCTTAGTGATATTTTTGTAGATTTTTGTCTCATATTGCTTTGTTTGGGCATTTAAAAAATCTTATGCACACATACACACACACACACACACACACACACACACACACACATATATATATATATATATATATATATAAAATGGTTTCTAATTTTGTCTTTTTGTGGGTTTTGATTTGTATGTCTGTGTGTGCCCATATGTGTCTGTGTATGTGTGTGTGTGTTGTTCTTGTTTGGGTTACCTGTGCTTTTCCTTTTATTTTTACTCTGGGTTATTATTTATTTATTTATTTATTTAATTTGCCTGATTGGATTTTAACAACAGACAAAGAAGGCTTGGAGTTAGATGGAGAGGGGTATGGGAAGTACCTGGGAGGAGATGGGCTGGGAGACCCATGATCAGAATTTTTGTAGGAAACAGTATTTTCAATTAACAAGAACAAAATGAGTCCTTAAAGCTTACACTTCTGACCCCATGAAAGTGGCCCCACTTCTTCCAACCAGAAGGAAAAGTTATAATGCCCATGTTCCCTGCTAAAGTGAGAAACATTCTCTAATTTTGCCAAGTATACTTAGTAATCTGTATTTGATCCACAGAGACCCAAGGGAGCCGTGTACCTTCAAACATGATGGTGGGTTTATTCATTGTCTGATAAATCTCCCAACTAGCAAGTCCTTGGGGAATTGAAGTCTGTCTCCCATGGGTACTTCTCAGGGTGTCAATAATGAAAAGTGGTCTGTGCTTTTCTCTCATATTTGTGGCCTGTACTAAGGAAATTCATGTCCACAATTCTCCCTGATGTGAAATCTTCCAAGAGGGCCAATCCTACTGCAAGTCCAGGGAGGAGCTACTGACTTTCAGACATGACTATCAGTTTCCTCCCATGTTCGTATTCCTAATACTCACCTCGGTACAGTTATGAAAACACCACAGCCACTAACTTTAGAAAGAAGTTAAAGATGGCTACACATTTGAAACCAGTTCCTCTTCAGATCTAATACCATAGCGTCTCCTCCTGGTCCTCTAAGTATCCCCTTGTCCGAGTGACCAGGGCTAGTAATTTATGGCTCCCATTAAGAGGGTTGGCAAAATGTGCAGACATGTCAATAATTATTTCTGCTGGAGCTCAAACAACAGAGGAGGTCTCTGTCGAATGCCTTGTTTTAACAGAAGACAGAACTGCCTGACCTGGGTTTTATGACAGATGTCAAATACATCGACATGTGTTGTGAAGCAGATCACCTTATTGGCAAAGAAATGAAAGCCCACCAAGAAGACAAATGGGACGCTTCCCTCAGGCACTTCCTCATGTCTGTGCAGGTTTGGCAGTGACCCTGAAGAAGGACCAGTGAGGAGATGAGAGTGGACACCCTGGAGACAGTCCTCTATCATGGGACCTGAATACTAATAATGTCTCCACGCCCCAGAGGGCTGGTGAGAGAGTGCAGGGGAGGAGTGCGGGGGGGGGGGGCACCTTGAAGAAGAGCACTATTGTGATCAGGAGAAACCAAGTCCCCCCACTGCAGAGGATACAGATTTATGTGCTTGCCCTGGGGGTCCCTGGGACCTGCTCAGGAATTGTTTTCTCCAGCCTTCTTTTTGTAATTCATCTCTACACATATTTCCTGAGAGCCTACCACACATCAGGTACTGATTCCAGGCACTGGGCATGAGTAGTGAGTATCAATGATTGTGCTCCAGCCTGCATTCTACTTCTTGGGTCTGCAAATTCTGGGTTACGGGAGGAGAGCACATGAGGTCTTGGGGTCACCTTTCTACTCCTTGTTTTTCTTAACTGAGAAAATAGGCTCAGGACTGGTGCTTATGCAGTTGCGAGGGTTGAACGCAGTGCCATTTCTATGCTTCATGCATAATAGGCATGAGAAGACAGGAGACATGAGAGACAGGAAGCTGTCCATGCTCAGTGGTTAGTGTGCCACTTCCTCAGTACTCCCAAGACTCCTCTGAGCTGATGCCCCAAACAGTAGGAAGCAAGCCATCACAAGCAATACAATGGCATTATGTCAATGATGAATCACATATGTGACAATGGCCATCTCTATGGCTTTATGATGGAGTGGAAAAATTCCTCTGGCCTGACAACATTGTAGTCATTGTAAAATCAAAGTGTAGCCATCACTTTGCCTATGGAGGGATGCTGCTCTGAACCAGCCCTCTGTACTGCCATTCTAATAAAAATATAGCCATGCAGTTATGCATATCACACAACATATAATAATCTATGTTCATATACTATAGGATGTATATGCATATGTGTATATGTATATATATGAGATATTTGTCTATGTATCTATATGTGTATGTTATATATGTGTATGCATATATATGTGAGATGGAGTCTTCCTATGTATCTATCCTGGTGCATTGATACGTTGTTTTGTTTGTTTGTTGTTTTTCATTGACTTGACACAAACTAAAGCCCTCTGGGAAGAGGAAATCTCTCATTTGACAAAGTGTCTCCATTGGATTGGCCTTTCGAGAAGCCTGAGGGGAAATTCTCTTAGTTTCTGATTGATACTGGAAGGCACAACCCATTGTGGAGTCATCCTGGGCAGATGCACCTGGGAGGGAAGAATAAGAAAGATAGTGGATTGTGAGCTCTCAGAGCAAGTCAGGAGTTTCCTCCATGGCTACTCTTTCACTCCCTTCTATGCATTCCTGCCCCGAGGTGGACTCTAAGTTGAAATCAACCTTTTTCTTTTTCTCAAAATGTCTTTTGGTTGTGGTGCTTATCAGATGACTAGAAAACAAATCAGGACACCCAGGTTGGCCTCAAACTTTCAGTATCCCTTCTTCTACCTCTTCAATGATGAGACTATAGTTGTGTACCTCAAAACTTGGTTTATAGTGTATGTTTTATCACTTTAGAGTATATTCCTTCTATTGATTCATTTTTAATTGAAAATACTTTTTTCATACAATATATTCCGATCATCTGATATTTCCTCACCCTTATGTCCTCTCAGGTCTCCTCCTATTTGTTAGAAAACAGTTGACTATAGATGATGCTGTCATCGGTGCTGGCACCCTTCAGGTTCTGTTTATCACCCCCTTGACTGCATCTTGCGTGGTGTTGTCATATGTCTTAAGTGACCTGCGCCGTGTCGGGTATCTGGATGCACACCGTCATGTTTACCCAGTCACAAAGCCATGTGGCAGTGCAGTTTGATATCGTCTGTCCACTGTCAAGTGGCATTCAGTTCTTACAAGTCTATTGGAATGGAGAAGACAGAAGTAGGGATGGTGGAGAAAGGAACTTTCATGTTTGGAAAGAGGCTGCCCACAAGTTAAGTGGGTAGACACGATAATATGGGACGCAATGGCCACCCATTGTCTGCCTAAGGATGCTGAGATCCAGCTCACTCATATGATCTTTCACCAAAACAATCTTCTGTTCCACTCTGACCTCTTTGCATCCCTCAGTAGGATGGAAGAACAAGGAGGTTATGACAAATGAACCTTCTTGTGGGAAGGTGTCATTTGCAGCCATTCGCTGTACCCAGTGGGACAGGACATGATGATGTTCAGTGGTTCCTTCAACCAGGCACCTGGCTACCCCCCCCCCCCCCCCAGGCCCTACTTGACAGTTTGTACTGGCCTCTCTGTGCTATGGTGCAGTGATTGGCCTGATGCACATGCTCAGTGAATGTTTCCAGATTTATTCCAGTTGCTACTCTGCATTCAATGATGGCATTATATTTTTGAACAGATGCTTAAGTCACTAGAAAGGCATAAGGGATACATTATAGATGAAGTGTAAGAAAGTTAACATAACTGGACTTTTAATTCTTTTAAAAACATTCCTTCTTGTGAGATAGATGATCACAGAAGGGAACAGTTTATTCTTTCTGGGTGGGCCAGATACAAGCATTGAGTTCTTTTTCTCTATGTCTCTTCCTTCCCTATCTCTCCTCCCTCCCTTCCTTTCTCCCTCATTTCTTTTACCTCTCTCTCTCTCTCTCTCTCTCTCTCTCTCTCTCTCTCTCTCTCTCGTGTGAATTCACATACCTTTGAATAGAAGAAAATTACAGTAAAACTGAGGCAGCACAAATAAGAACATTCAAGATTGTTTTAATCCAAGTGTTGTTGGTGTGTGTTCATTTGTGTGTGTAGATCAGAAGACAACCATGAGTGTCAGTCCTATCCTTCTACCTTCTTTGAGGCAGGGTCTTTTTGTTACTGCAGCAATGTAAGCCCACCTAGTTGACCCATGACCTCTGAGAGATTCTCCTGTCTCTGTCTCCCATCTCACCAAAGGAGTGTTTGGATTATAGACCTGACCTAACACATCTGTCTTTATATGGGTTTTGAGGATGCCAACTTGGATCCTCACACTTAGTTACGAAGCACCTTTCCACTGAGCCATCTCCCTAGCCTTTCAAGGCTTTATACTTAATGATGTTCTACAAAATTGAGGGAGATGAAACAGAAACCAAAGAACTAATGTGAAGGGAGGGTAGAGTAGAGGAGGAGATATGGTCAACTAACACTAAAGTATATTTGAAAAGTTTATGTGGAAACCTACTACAATAGAGGCTTCCTTTACTTGTTTTTTAAAAAACATAATTGTTAGATGCTAGCACTAAAACCCTCTGCAAATGAGAGAGCTGAGCAGCCTGTTGCATTGAATCTTCTTTGTGAAATTATGGAGCCAAATTTGTATAGGAGAGGTTCTGGCTCTGTGTGTAGCATAACACATGAAGAAGAATGGGGTATAAGCTGATCCCACAGGTTTCAGTCTTCAATCCTATTGCCAGATGATTTCTGCAGGGAGCAGGACTGCAAAGCCCCTTGAGTTTTGTGTGAGAAGCAAAGGGGATGGGAAGGAAATTGGTACTCAAAGGAGGCATTGCCGTTGCTTTCATAGGATCCTAGGTAGATCTGTCCATCCTGCAGAAGGTGGTTGCCACCTGGAGACCTTTCTCTCTCAGGCTGTGAGGAAGTAAGTACAGAAAAAGGAAAGAGAAAGATTTTCCATTAACAATTTAGGCAATGTAGGCTCTTAGAAATGTAGGTCCCTGGGCATGCAGAGGAGAACGAAGTCTTCCAATCTCATGTGAGGTGTGTAAATTCCTGTTCTCTCTCCTTCATTCATTCTGACTCCATTATGCCCCCTTGTTCTTTTATTTCCCCTTTGAGTTTGCATTAAATTCATTATCTGCTCTTAAGGAGAGAATTCTCCAGAGTTTAATTGAGATGTAAGACACCACCAATAAAAAGATGGAGAAGGGGGAGGAGCTCTCCATTACATGTGGGACTATACCTATTTCTTTAAAATTTTTAAGTGTTTTCTTCTTCCTCCTCCTCCTCCTTCTCATATTTATTTATTTATTTATTTATTTATTTATTTTGAGAAAACATACTCATCTCTTCCAGGAAGCTCTAGTCTTGGAGACCTTTATTAACTTGATCCTTGGAAATGCTGTTTTAATTTTTTTCCATAATCATCATACAAATTGATCATGATAATCTCTGGGAAGAAAAGAAGTGAACCAGTGGCCTCATTAACTGGGGTGCCAGGGGACTGGTGTTCAACAGAGTTGGTGCCCTTACCCCATGGTGGCCCAGACCTCTTTGTGTGTGACTTGATCCAGTCCCCTGTGGGAAATGGGCATTGTTTCCTGCCTAGCCTGTTTAAATTGCCTCCTATATTTTGTTCCCTTACAGAATAAGAGAAGAATGTGAAAGGTCTCAACCTTAGCAGAGGAACTCTCTGATAGATGGGTCTTTTCCACCCATTCCTTGATGACATCAAGGCTTCAAACTGCTAAGCTTTGGGCACTATCTGGGGTCAGTCTGCATTAAAATGTAAGGCTCCAATGTGTAATTGTAAGTACTGTTTTGCTGAGCTGGAAGGGCTCCTTTGAAGCCCACATTTTCATTTTAATTTAGCACACAGAGTGGCAAAGATAAATAGATTTATCCAAAATACATTTGGTAACAGATTTTTTTGAGTCAGTTATTAATTTTATTTGAGCGGTTCCTTTTTTATTTTTTATAAACTGTGAAACTCAAGAGGAAGCAGAGTCCCTTGCAATGCCTTTTATTGATGGCCTGCTATGTGCCAAGAAAGGTGTTAAATGTTTTCCAATGCTGCCTCATTTATCCTGATCTTACAGACAAGCAAAAGGAGGTGTGAAGAGGTGAAGTTTCTCACCCAGCTGGAAAGTGGCAAAGTCATTCACAGATCTGCCTCCGCTAAAAATTTGCTTTATGCAACTCTTTGAAAACTAACTTCTTGGGAGCTACATGCAGCTTCTCAATGAACCTTGTTTTGCTAGCCTGGAGCTAATAAGTCACTGTTTCTTTTGGAGATGTGACAGGTTCCTGGGCAAGGACTGTCCTCGATGGTGCCCAGTATCAAATCTGGTTCACATGAATGTGTCTTCAGCTTGTGTCTGTGGTGTTCAGTGGTAGTTGCTTGGGAAAGCAATTAAGATCACATAAAGTGATTAGGGTGGATATCCCATGATTCTATGCCTGTAGCTCTATAAGAGGGAGACAGCCCCCTCCCCAGGCACACTCTATGGCCTCCTCCCTGTGAAGCTCCATTCTGCTTCAGATCTCTGTCTACAATAATGCTGTTATCACCAGATAAGCTCCACAGACCTTGCATATGCCGATCTGTAAGATAACTTAAACTTATTTTCTTTAGAAAGTATTTCATTATTATGAAAGAAGGACTCATTCAACTTCTCTTTGGAAATCTGTCAGCTACAGTGATGGAAGGGGTTGCATATTTTTAAAATTACATATTTGTAACTCTTGGGAATTTTATATGAATCTGCACTGACACCTACACTCTGACCTTGAATGTAGTGCAGCACATTGCCTATCAATATATGTGGGGTCTCCGATGCATGCTGGGTAGTATGACCTATGCTTCAGGTTCACAAAGCCAAGGCCACACACAGTCCTATAGGCAAGGAGAACTCTGGAACAAAAGTCTATGAGACCTGACAATCCACAGCAGAGCAAGCACAAAGGAGAGACTCAAGTAGAGCTTTAGATGGGCAGGAGTAGTCACTGAAACCAAGGCTTAAAGCTTTTCATAGGAGCTGTTCACACTGAAAAGTCAGGGAGCAGCACTATTCAGAAGAAAATAATATGATTTGACCAGAGAGTATTATTACTTGGGAAAAAGTAACAACCATGATATGATTGATTGAAGAAGATGGCACTCAGTGGCAAAGCTTTAAGACCAAATAAGATGCGAGAAATGGTAGGAGCCCTAGAGTATATGCTGTTCCCCGTGGATCTTCTCGGAGCCCTTAATGTGGCCCTTGGCAGCATGAATTTCCAAGGGTTCTGATCCTGTGATGAAAAAAATGTTTCTTTTAGGGTTGAGGCACATGGCAGCAGGCCTCAGCACTTTGGATGTGTTCTGTGTCAGACGGTAATTACAAGCCCTGAAGGCAGAATACCACTGTTGAGAGATGAAGCCCGAGGCAACCTGTAACTAGGCATTTCCAGTCTTCTAGGCAAAGGAGGGCAAGGGTCATAATTCAGGCAGTGAACGAGGAAAGCAGGATGGGCGGAGAGCATTATGAGCTGTAGTGGAACCCCATGACTGTTAATGGAGCTCGAGAGAAGGAAAGGATTTAAAGGGGACCCTGCAATTTTAGAGCAGAAGCTTGGGCAGCGAAATGTTGGGAATGTGAGGAATTTAATTATGCATGAAGCATGTTATGACTTAAGTATATGAGTTTCACACATATGTTTCTTGTGTGTTGAGTGTGTCTTTTCTTACTCTGTCCCCTATAGGCCTTGTTCCCTTAGTTCTCCTTCATTTCCTCTTATGCTGGATACTTAGCTTGTTCCATATTTTATATACTACCATGATGTGTAAGCTGCAAGACAAACCATCAGATCTGGTTAACAAGCAGCCAACAACTAAAAATACCTGCAGTTAGACATACATCGTCTTAACTTTATTTCAATGTGATGCGTCGAGGGGGTCCTCGTTATCTTGCAATAGATGAGGTATCATCTCAGTTAATATCAAATGTGGCTTAACCACAAGTGCATAACATGGCAGATTATAGAGAGCTGTGTTTAAATGAAAGCAAGATACAAAATAGTTATTGGTCACATACATTGGGAAAATGTACCTAGCACAGCCTCCACCCACTGAAAGAAACAGCTAAAAGAACAAAAATGAAAACAACTCTCACTCCCTTTGCTTATTATACTTTGTAACTCTTTTCAATGAAACACTGTGTATGTGTGTGTGTGTGTGTGTGTGTATACTTGCCAAAGGGCTCATATGGAGGTCAGAAGACAACTTGTGGGAGTCTGTTCTATTCTTCCATGATGTAGGACCCAGAGACCAAACTCAGGCTGTCAGGTTTGGCAGCAAACAGCTTTATCTACTGAGCCATCCTGCACACTCTCTTTTAGGGTTTTTGATGCAGGATTTCTCTACGTACCACAAGGTAGCCTAGAACTTTCTATGTAACCCAGGCAGACCTCAAACTCTTTCTCCTCCTACATTGCCCTAGTGCTAGGTTTCCAGTTGTGCGTCCCCATGCTTGGCTCAGTTTGCTTATCTTAAACTCCCTGAAGACCTTACACAGGGACAGAGTAACTACTGATGCTGGCCTTTTCTTTGCGGTGTGATCCAAGACAAGTAACAGAACTTTCGAAGGATCCCCTTCCCAACTTCTAAAACTAACTCAAGCAGATATTTTGTGCTGCATGAGTATCTTCATCATTAGGGTGTTGAAAGGATTAGCTAGGGTTAAAAGTTACCATAATTTGAATGTATGAAATAAATTTCTTTAGGAAATAATGTATGCATTGTAATCTGTTAATAAATTTTAGTATTTGTTTATTTGGTTTCCAGTTAATGGCACAAAAAAAATCTATCTATTTGAATTGCAAAAATCAAGCTGGTTTGAATTAAGAAGGTGTGAAAAAATCTTGGGTAGAGAAAATACGTAACACTTCCATCAATTAAAAGTCAGTAAAATGTGTTAAAAATAATGGAAAGTTCATGTTGAATTGAACTGGTTTTCTTCATGAGCTTATATTTTTATAAAGCTCTGTGAAACAGATTTGAAACAGTGCCTGTTATGGAATCTGTGTTAATTGTTATTATCCCCATAAAGTTAAGATGATTAAGAAAAGTTTGCAATTATGCCAACCAGAAATGCACAGTACCTGCCTTTCATTCTCCCCCCCACCCTCCCAGCCCCTAGACTTATTTTTGGTACTGAAGACCAATCTCCACCTTGGCAAACAGAATGTGTGCTAAATTGAAAATTTCCTCCCAGTGCCCTGGAGACTTCAGACAGCAGATTTCCAAAATTGCGGGGTATTTTCACATATTGGACACAATGATCTTTGTTCCTCTTACCTTTATCACGAGTGAAGACTGTTTCTGTACTTACCCTCACGGCCGTCACAATCTTAAATATCACTGTGCTAGAAGGCACTGCGATCTTAATTAAAAGAGCAGTCTAATTATTTACCCTGGTTGGTTCACACAAACCTCTACAGTATAATCAGTGGACTCCCTGAAGGGGCTTCATAATATTTCAGAACCGAGTGGGAAAGTTTGGTACGGACTTGAGCTCGGCTAACGTGTAATGAAGTCTGACCTACAATCCACCTTTAGGTCACCCGATCAAATAGAACTTATCTGGGCAATGTCTGAAGGTATGCGCTGATATTGACTGAGGACTGGTGGGTGGCACACTGACAACACTTTGCAGTTACCTCCCTGAGCCTCAGAGAACCTTCCGCGTGTTTCTGAGGGACAGAGGGAAAGCAGACGGTGGCCAGATAGGTCGTTCCCTTTTTGACGGTTTCCAAGACAAGCCCATGAGGCAAGTTTGAGGACAGCTCAGATGGCTAGAGGTGTTTTGTGACGTTCTCTTCCTGCACCTGGCCTGAGCACTAACTGCTGTTGCAGGGTGCGCCTGGGGCCGAGTCATCAAGCAAGATGGCTCTTTGGGAGTGAATTTCTAGGCTAAATTCAGGGGTCAGTTGTGTCCTTAAAACCTTTGTCTTTGGGCTTCTCTGGCATAATGACATAAAGGTACCTTACTGAAGGACACCCAAATGGACCTGGGGTCTCCTCTGCAAGTATAGTTTTGAAAAGCAGACCCTAAAAACATTGGTTTAAAGACAGAAAATGACCTGACTCCACCTTAAAACATACATTGGTGCCAAAGGTCTACTCAGCTTGCATCATGGCCTTGGTGAGCCTGAGAAAGAAGCAAAAAACATCCATGTAACCCTCCTATATCACAGCAAAAGGGCTTGGGTAGTGGGGGAAAATAATAGATATAAAATAATAAAAGGCACTAAATAGAGAAAGCTATTAGAACTGTACATTTCCTGAGAGGTGTTGTGAGGCTTAAGAAGTGAAGGGTAGTTATGGAACAGAGCTTTGAATGTGTTGCCTATTCCTTTGACATGAGGAGATGTGACAACGTATTTTTACTTACATAGATGATTCTACAGCAAGATGGCAATTCATCCAGGTAACAAGGCAAGAAAAGAGATTTGATCTGACCTTCCAGATCTAATTCCATCTGCAGTCCTAGCTGAGTAAAGGCAGGACCTCAGAGTGGAAATTGACTAACTCTGTTTCATAATCCCACAGGAACTGGGAGTCAGGAAGGTCAACGGAGATGCAAAACGAGTGGAGAAGGCATCGATGGAGCCTCCCTTGGGTGGTGTAAGCAGGACGGAGACCACATTAGGTATTCCCTGCTGCAGGTAACAAGTAGAATCTAGGCAGCTCGTGGTTCTGACTCACAGGCATAGGCATGGTAGTGTAGGCCATAAAGTCAAAGAGAAAAGCTTTATTTCGTAATGCGTTAATGTTCATATTGGAGAATTGGATGGGATGTTCATAAAAGCAACTAGAAAGCATCCTCAAATATATCTTCTTATCTCAGTAGGGAATTAGTCATCTATTTCCTCACCGCAATATATAGCACTGTTTTTACTAGTCACCCTTTGCTGGGGATTTCAAAGCCAGACATACTCTGGACCCTACAGAGATTATAGTCAAATGAAGTATCCCAGGAGTGACTCTTGCTGCCAAATACCTGGAGATATGACCAAAGGGGATACAGGTTCTTGAATATTTATTCATTCATTCATTCATTCATTCATTCATTTATTTATTTAACATTAAGAGGACAATGTCTCTCTGGAAGAGCCTGCTGGGTGGGCTCTGTGGATTTTGTTTGTATCACTTCACATATCCACAGTTCAATAATTTACAAGCTAAACCCAATGTATACTACATTTCTTGCCCCTGTCCCTCCCCCCCAACCCCTGCACTGAAATTGACTGAAGTCTCCAGGAAATCCTGAAAAATTATTTGTTTAACCCAACACTTCCCAAGTAGGGCCAAGGTCAAACTCCTTTGTACAGGTAACAGGCTGGTCAACTTGCTGAACATCTTGTTTGGGAAACACCCTTTGAACAAAGTCCAAAGCCCCTGCCACACTTGTATCTTTTACCAAAATACACCTTTTGAACTCTGCCTATCATCATTACTAATGCTTGCCCTCCCTTTTGGACACATCATATTATTTTTTCTCTCTTTCCAACTTTTTACCCAACTCTGATGCCAACTCCTTCCTGAAGTCCACGCCAACCACTCCTGACGAGCAGACTCATGTTGCTATTTTCCAACCTTCAAAGGCAAATTTTGGCTAGGTCACTCAGAGTTATTTAATTATGACACAACACTTATTTTGTACTCTCCTTTCAACATTGGTGCTTGTAGCATTACTGTTTTCACCTCTAGGGCCATTGTATTAGCTTATAAACCTTCTGAAGGGAATTTCATGTCAAAAGGGAGTATATTCATTTCTTGTTGTGACCAAACAGCTAGCCTGAAATAACTTACTACAGGTAGGCTTCATTGGGCTTAACATTTACAGCTTCCAGATCCTTTCTGACAAATGTTAGGTTAGGTACATAACTTTGCAGGACTTCCTGAAGCCCTTAGTGAAATTCAGCCAGAGGAAGGGGTGTCATTAATCATGATGACAAGGGTGTTGGGTGTTGGTCACATTGTATCCTCAGTCAGGGAATGGTGTTAGGCAATAAAATCTCAAAGCTGTCCTTCAATGACTCACTTATTTCTAGGAGGTTTCATGTCTGAAAGGCATGCAACCTTCTAAACTAGGGCCACTGGCCAGGACCAAGTGTCCCAGCTTCTGGGGCCATATTTCACATCCAGTCCACAGAATGGAATTGTGAAAGGGCTCAGGAGATGGCTCCATCTATCAAGGGCTTTTGGCTTTCAAAGATACTGCCCTTGTCTTGAAAAAGCTAGGCGGTATGTCAAATGAATTCACCCATCCATACTGTAATTGTAAAACTAGCCAGCAAGCAAAGAATTCGTCTGAAGCAACGTGACTTCCCCGATCAGAATGTTGGGTTATATGGGAAGAGGTGCCTGGTTCCTGTTGTGGCTGGTGTATGCACCAGGTGTGCATAGCCTGGATGTCTCAAACATGCAGTCATAGCTCAAGAATCTGAGAAGACTCAGATGTCTAGTAGGTCAGCTCAGACTTCAATCCACATGGTTGTCTATGGTTAGCAAAAGAGTCTAGAAAAAGAAACTGATTTTTCTTATATTTTATATAATTTCCATATCAATTAAGGAAAATGAGTGTTAATTCATTAAGCATTTGTTGAGTGCTTATTATCTGCTGGACAGTTACTGAAAGCTGTAAAAGACAGACACAGCGGTGTTGTGATGGAGGAGATAGGAAACAGGGAGACAAATTAGCAGATAATATCAGCAATATATCCTAAAGAGTGAAATGCTAGTAGAGAGTTAAAGCTGGGTATGGGAGAGTAAGGGTGGGATGGTCAGGGAAGACTCCCCTGTTAGGATGACATTTGAGCAGGGGTGTAAAGGGAATGCGGTAGCTAAGAGTCACCTCATAGGCAAGAGAAGAAAGAAGAAAGTGACTTGAAGCAAGCCAAACAAATGTGCCAAGTATTTTACCTGTAAGGGAATCAGGAGGCCATAGTGGAGTCCAAGAGGACTGCATTAGTGTTTGCAAAGGATCACTCTGGGTATGTGAGATGGAGAACATGTTGAGGATCCCAAGAGAGGGGAATGTTGGTAGAAGGACATAGCTTAGGTCATAGGAGATGTAAGATACTATGGCTCAGAACAGGATTTCTTAGTACTGCAGTATTTGGTGCTGGATAATTAGTGGCAGGGATTTCTCATTGGCTCCAGATCAGAGGTTCTCAATCTGTGGGTCATGACCATTTTGGGGGAAGTGTCAAAAGACCCTTTCACAGGGGTCACATATCAGATATCCTGCTTATCAGATATTTACATTAGGATTCATAGCAGTAGCAAAGTTACAGTTATGAAGTAGCAATGAGAATATGGTTGGAGATCACCACAACATGTGGAAACTGTATCAAAGGGTCGCAGTAATAGGAAGGTTGAGAACCTCTTCTCTAAGGTCTTTATCAGCAATCCCCAGTGTATACCAACTAGATGCCAATCCTTGCTTGAGTTGTGAGAACTCTAGAACAATTGTTGAACTGTTGCATTATTGGTTGAGGGCTGGAGGACAGATTTGAACCTTTAGGATGGACACTCAGTGAGAAGTGCTGTAATCAGTCTGACAAGGGAGAAGGGAGAGGCCAGATGAGAGGCTGGGTTTCCAATAGGACTATCTTTGGGTAGTGCTGGAGAAAGGACAGGCTTGTCTGGAAAGATTCCTGGTTAGCTTATGCTCATGGGGGCAGCTCATGAGATACCTGCAGTACAGATTGGAGAAAGAATTGAATTTCCAGTTCTGGAGTACAGGAAAGGAGAACTGTTTTGACGGACACTTGATGGCCCGTGCATGATGACTGGGGCCGTCCTGGAGAAGGGTGGCAGGATCGGTTACAAAAGGAGAGAAGAGAGTTGAAGAAACAACCATAACAAATCTAAAGAGCTGAACCCTAAAGTAGGGGCTCTACCCCCAAGAAGGTAAGAAGACCCACCAAAGGACCTATATGGTCCTACATGCAAGACATCATAGTGATAAAGATGTATAGCTCTGGAATCTGTGACACTAGATTCCCTTGCTTATACTTCCATTGCCTTATACATATGCATAGACTTATACATATGCATAGACTTTCTTTTCATTTTTTTTGTCTATGTGTGTGCAGAGCACCATTAAAGGGTATGTACCTACCTTATATTGTTATTCATTTATTTATATTTTATTTTTTGAGACAGGGTCTCACTGGTCCTATTGTCAAGTAAACTTAGTTGGCTAGCCAGTGAGCCCCAAGGTTCTGCTTGTCTTCCTTCACCCTCTGTTCTCCCATTCCAGATATGGAACTAACCTCATGGACACCATGCTCAGCTATCCATGAGTTTTTTTGTTTGTTTGTTTGTTTTTGTTTTTTAGTAGGTTCTAAGGACTGAACTCAGGTCCTCATCTTTACAAAGCAAGCATTTTACTGACTTGGTTGTCTCCTCAGCTCTACGTTAGCCTTTCTAAATAAACAGTTTGGATTGTTGAAGGGATTATATTAATGCTGTACTCAAAATCTCTAGCACTGTACCTCAGACTTTAGTAGGTGCTGGGTAATATGGTAACTACAGGGAGAGATGTGGAGAGACACTTGGCTGTGGGGGCTAAGAGAGCTGGAGACAGTCTTTAAGGCAGCACTTAACTTGGAGCCCTTGGCAGTGTGAACAGAGGGAGCCACATCTCAACTAGCAAGCATGAATAGGATCTGCTGTAACCCTACACAGCCCAAAGCTCGCCATGCCCCTGGGTAATGTAATGAAAGGTGTTTTCCTCCTTCTCCTCCAGGACAGGTGCTCAACTGATACAATTTAGGGTCTCAAATTCCACTGCTTAATTGTTTGCTCTACACACAAGTTAGCCCTTCTCAGAACACCTGTGGACTAAGTTCTTTTGATGCACCAAAGCCTGTCTTTTATTAAGCTCTTTGCAAGCAGTCAAAATAAGACCAAATGTCCATATGTCCCCTCCTAACCTCATATCCACATGGGCAAGAAATAAGCCCTCACGGGGGTTGCACAGTTAGTACTTATAATAGCCATCAGATCCTTGGGCTTTGGAAAATAAGGTTGTGCAGTTAATTTAACCAGAGTTAGATATGAAATAAAATGAAATCTTTTATATATATAGAAACTTGCCCACCCCCCCCCACATACATGTAAAATTCCCAGTTAGTTGTACTTGAGGTTTATCCATGTTGAATCGATAAAAAATGATTTAGACCGGACAGCTTCCAACAGCTGGTTGCACTTTCAGTCTTCCATAAAGAAGTTAAAATTAATTTTAATATGTTGATGGTGCTTATTGATGATAATATTCATAATAAATATCCATCGGTAAAATCCTCTGGCATATGTATGTGACAGAAAGGTCAGGAGTGTTAATGACGATCACCACACAAAATGCAATTCAGTCAATTACTTTAATTAAATCTAAAACTACTTTATGTCTTCTCATTTATATAGTAAACTGATAGAGGGGGAAAGGGCAGCATCTTCATCTGGCTCCTTTTAGAGCCCAAAGTTGGGGGGTTGTCCCTCAGATGGTACTGTAAGATTTGTAGCTCTTGTATTCATTTTGGAGTATTTAAAGTAATTATGGGTCTTACAAGTAACATTCTTGCTATAATAAGAGGAAGAAAAGGTGGCGATTTCCTCTTGAATGCATTTTACAGAAAGGGAGCTTTGCCTCTACAGACACTAATCTTGTATTTAACACATTGGGTGATACAGGCTACAGCCAACATTCCAGAGTAAATGGTAGAAATGTCTATATTTCTTTCATTACAGAGTTAGGGATCAGAAGAGAAAGAATGTAGTTATATGAATTCTTTACAACCTCATAGGCCCAATAGCTTAACATTCACTTGGCAATTTCACTACACAGAATGTTCTTTCATTAATGGTGCTGTCCTACAGAACATTATATTTCTTATTATGTTGTTACCTTTGGAAACTGGAAAACTAGACTTTTTTTTTTTTTAAGGTACCAGGCCTGCCTAGGGAAATGTCCCAATGGTTAATCCTCCCCAAATATCCTAGGGTGGGGAAGGTGTGGCAGCCATCTGTAATCTCAGCCTCTGGGAGACAAAGGCAAGACATTACCCAAAACAGGCTGTCTAACTAGACCAGCTGGAATCAGTGAATTCCTGGTTCAGTGAGAGACCCTGTCTCAATAAGTGAGGGGGAGAGCAATGAAGTTGGCGATTCTACTTCAACTGCAGGCACACACACACACACACACACACACACACATGCACCCATACATGCTCCCACACATATAGATATCACATTTGTTTACACATGTAAACAAATACAAAGGACTCAGTCAACTAATAAAAAATTCACTTGAGTTTCAACAGTTACTTAGTGCTTACAATTTAGCACTATAATCATATAATACAAAGTCTTGTCTAGACCCTCATAGGGATTTTATTCTAGACCATAGGACGTGATCAATAAACACACACAAAGCAAACTGAAAGTTATCAGTTAGTAAAGACTTTGGGGGAGGAGAGGCAAGACGATGAATGAAAATCCCGTGTTTCCCAGACTGTCCTGGGTTTAGATAGAAAACACTACATCTTAGAATTCCCCAGTCCAAGATGAACTTGTACTTGTGTGGACCATTGTCATTTAAGTATATCTTTGGATAATAGAATATCCAAAATGCTGCAGAATTTGAAACCTTTGGAGCACCATCATGGTACCACCAACAGAATCTTTTATTCTGACTTCATATAATAGAGTAGAGGCAAGAGTCATTTGCACTAAAAGTATTATGTAAAATTGTCTCTAATTTGTGTGGATAAAGTATATGTGAAACATAAATGAATTTCATGTTTACAGCTGGGTCCCACTGTGTATATGCCCATATTACAAAACGGAAGCAAATTGTAAATCTGAAAGATTACTGGTTCCAGGCATGTGGTCAGGTGATACTCAATCTACAATGGGAAAGAGATTGACTAGTGGAAGGGTTCTTTGGGGGTGTCAAAGAATGACTCCTTAGGAAGGTCCTGTTTGAGATGAGGGGAGAGCACACAGAGGCTCTGCCTGTGCACAGACAGAAACAGCAAGGCAAGCAGTGTCCTCTTCCAATATATTACCTCAAAGGGGTCCATGCTTTAAGAAAAAACATGTGACATGTTTTTCACTAGCCAGAAAAATGTATTTTTTGTATTTCATTTTCTAACTCTAAGTGGTAAGCACTATTATTTTTATTTTGCACACCAGATACATGCCTGAATGAGTTCAAAGCCTACACTGCCAGAAGGAGTTAGCTGAAACAACCTTTGGAAGGAGAGAATCGCTCAATCATAGTCAAACTACTCAAAGGCAAAGGAAAAGAAGGAATGTTGGAAGCAGCAAGGGGACTACACATTCCTCAGTAGGATCAACAAACTGCCTTCCTACCAGAGGTTCAGAGACCAGAAGGGCAACTGTTCCCACAGTGGACAGGAAGACAGAAAGACAATGGATAAAGAATTATAATCCAGGCAAAAATTATCCTGCAAAATTAGACAAGAAATAAAGTCAAAGCCAATAAAGGAAGAAAAAGGAGGGAAGAAAAGAAAAAGAGTCATTGTGGCAATAGACTTTCTCTGAAAGAAGTATTAAAGTAAGTCCTTCATGTAGAGATAAAAGGATAACAGGAAGTAACAGTAATGGGCAAATGAAGCTATACAGGTAAGTATGAAAATGAGAAACATTAGTGACTCTGTATAAATCTTTTATTTATAAGCCAACATCATAAGCAAGAATTAATCAACTAGCATATATGCATAGTTGATTATGAATATAAATATGTAGGTTATAACTATAATTGCTTAAAGACAGTAGAGGAGATGGAGGCCTAGTGTAGTAATGTTGTTATATATGATTACAATCAGGGTGGTATTAGTATAAACTACATTATTTTAAGTTATTATTTATAATACTTAGGGTCACCACTAGGAAAATAACTAAAGCCAGTGATGAGATTTTTAAAATATCATACTATAAAGTATCCTCACAAAAGGAGTAGAAATTAAGGAAAATGAAAATAATATAAAATACATATAGCAGAAATGACAGATGGAAATGTGAACTTATAAATAGTCAATATGCATGTGATAACTATTCCAGTTAAGATTCAGTGATCATTAAATGTATTAAAAAGGTAGTTCAGGCTATCTGCTCCTCCCAGTTTCAGAGGCAGCTGCATCTTCTCAGGCAGTGCTAGCCTCATCATCCCTTAGACACAAAGGTTAGGGTGAACAGATTTGGCTGTATTAGACACCTGGTTACCAGGGCTGCCTGCTCATCTGGCAATGGAGATATTGTTGCCATCAATAACCCCTTCTTTGACCTCAGCTACATGCTCTACATGTTCCAGTATGACTCTACTCATGGCAAATTCAACATCACAGGCAAGACTGAGAATGTTGCTTATCAGCAACAAGAAGTCCATTACCATCTTCCAGGAGCAAGATCCCACTAACAGCAATTGGGTTGGTATTCTTGCTGAGTATGTTGTGGAGTCTACTGGCATCTTCACCACCATAGAGAAGACCATGGCCCACTTGAAGTGTGGGGCCAACAAGGTTATCATCTCTGCCTCTTATGTTGATGCCCTGATGTTCGTAATGGGAGTGAACCTTGAAAAGTATGACAACTCTTTCAAGATTGTGAGCAATGCTTCCTGCACCACTAACTGCTTAGTATCCATGACTATTGTCATCCATGACAACTTTGGCTTTGTGGAAGGACTCATGACCACAGTCTATGCTATCACTCTACCCAAAAGACTGTGGATAACACCTATGGAAAGCTGTAGTGTTGTGTCCATTGGACTGACCAGAATACCATCTCTGAATTCCACTAGTGCTACCAAAGCTGTGGGCAAGGTCATGCCAGAGATGAACAGGAAGCTCACTAGAATGGCCTTCCATGTTCCCACCCCCAATATGTCTGCTGTGGATCTGACATGCTGCCTGGAGAAAGCTGTCAAATATGATAACATCAAGAATGTGGTGAAGCAGGCATCCGAGGGCTACACTGAGGATAAGAATATCTCTTGTAACACTCATTCCTCTACTCTTGATGCTGGGGCTAACATTGCTCTGAATGACAACCTCGTAAAATTCATTTCCTGGTATGACAATGAATACAGCTATAGCAACAGGGTGGTGGACCTCATGGCCAACATGGCCTCCAAGGAGTAAGAAACCCTGGACCACCCACCCCAGCAAGGACACTGAAAATGAGAGGCCCTTGGCAGCTGAGGGGTCTGGGTCCAAACTAAGCCTCTGAGCATCTTCTCTCCAACTTCTATCCCAGACCTCCAGGACTATGGAATGGGCCCATGAAGTCCTACTCTCCTGAGTGTCATTAATAAAGTTCACTGTACCCACAAAAGCATAAAAAAAGAAAGGTATGGGGTGGGGGTAGGGGACTGTGACTGGAATGTAAAGTAAATTTAAAAAGTTAAAATGTCAAAATGTTGAAAATAAACTAAAGAAAATCCAGAAAGAAACAAAAAGTTGTAGGGCTGGTGATCTAGCTTCATGGGAGAACACTTGTCTAACAAGTATAAGGTCCTAGGTTTAGTTCCCAGTTTCAGGAAATAAAAATAAAAATACCTCTGTCTTTTCTATAACATACAAACTTTACAATAGAGGAAAACATTAGATCAAAATCAGAAACACAGAAAAATTTACCAGGCAAATAATAACCAAAGCCAGTGAGAGTGGTTCTATAATTCAGAGGATATAGATGTCAAGACAAAAATTGTTACTGAAGAAGAGGTTAGAAGTTTTATGATGATGAAAAAGGTCAACCAGGAAGCTATCATAATTATAAACATATATGTATCAAGGCTGGAAAAGAAAAATAACATTATTTCCACTTAATGTAATATTACCATCTTTAAGTGGAGATAATGTTATTTTTCCGGGACAGTCAGGGCTACACAGAGAAAACCTGTCTCAAAAACAAACAAGCAAACAAACAAACAAAAAAAGATACTATCTCATTCATAGAAAATTTTGAGGAATCAATTCAAATTGTCTTGGAGATAATAGATGAATTACCAAGGTTACAGAATACAAGATCAATGTACAAAGATTATTTTATTTTGACACATTAGCAATAAGTCATTGGGAAATACAATTAAAAAGACAATTCAGTTTACTGACATCAAAAATAGTAAAACGCTTTAGAAGAAGTTCAAGAAAATATGTACCATTTAGACCCTGAAGACCACCAAACTCATAGAAACAAGTTGTAGCTCTAGATAGCTGCAAAGACATCCTATCCTGAGTTCATGAACTGGAAGACTCAACATTCACCTGCAGTGTCAATGCAAATCTTTTCCAAATTCCTGCTGACTTTTTCTTGCAGTAATAGGCTTATACTAAAAATGCAACAGCATCTAAGGGATTCCGTGTAGGCAAAAGAAAACAATCCTGAAAACAAGCAAAATGTGAAATTAACTATATAGTTAGGTGAATATTTGGATCAATGGAATTGAACTAAGCATCCAGAAATAAACCATTTTCCAGTCAACTGATTTTGGACCAGCATGCCAAAACGAGTTGGTAAAAAAAAACCCAACCAACAAACAAAAACAAAAACAAAAAACACCAATCTTCTCAAAATATGATAATGGGTAACTGAGTGTCTTTTGCAAAAGAATAAAATTAGACCACGTGTCTCATGTCATGTTCAAAAATAGCCTCAAGATGGATCGTGGAATTAAATGTAAGAGCTAAAACAGAATTAAGCAATAGTTTTCTAAATATGGTACCAAAATCAAAGACAATTGGAAAACATAATATAAATCCAACTTTATCAAAGTTAGTAAGAAACTTTTATGCTTCAAAACACCATCAAGAAAGTAAAAACCAGGTTCAAAGGGCAGAAAGGTTTTTTCAAGTCATATATATGATGAAGAACTTGCAGGCAGAATATAAACTCTCTGCCTAAATTGAACAACAAGAAGACAAATATTTTATGAAAAATGGGCTGATCTCTAGAACCCATGTAAAAAGTCAGGCATGGTGGCAGGTACTCAGTGCTTGGGGTGCTCAGATAGGAGGCAGAACTCCGGAGCTCACTGGGCTGCCAATCTGGCCTAACTGACAAGCTCTCGACGCATGAGAGATCCTGTGTCAACAAAACAAATAAAATAAAACTAAAACCCAAAAATCCCAAAACAACAACAGCAGAGAAAAAGACAAAAACCAAGGTGGCTGGTGCCTGGGTAAGATGGCAACAACCTGAGGTTGACATAAGGGCATATGCACTTACACACATGTGTACCCTATCCCACCCCACACACAGGGGCTTTGTGTACTAGGATTTGAGTAGATCCTTTGCTCCGAAGAAAGTGTACAAATTACCAACAAGTATTTAAAAAGATGTCCAGTATCTGTAGTTCTTAGGAAAATGCAAGTAAAAAGCCCAGTGACATTCCATTGTATATATTCACTAAGATGGTAAAAGAAGAAGACAGATGATAACAAGAATTAATGAGGAGAGAAAGTGACTTCCCATGCACTGTGGATGGGGGTAAGAAACACTGCAGCCACTTTGGGAGACAGCATATCAGTTTCTCAAAATGTAAACCACAGAGTTTTCATAGGATGTGACGATTTCACACTTAGGCATGTAAGGGGGGGGGGGACAGAAAACCTATGTACGCAATAAAAGTTTCACGAATTTTGTTACCCACATTATTCAAAGTACCAAAAGTGGAAGGCACTCCTACACTGACCAACTGGTGATCACATAAAATATGAGACATCCCTGCACTGAATCATATTGGGACATATAGAGAAATGAGGCACTTGTATGATATATAGATAAACCTTGAAAGCATTATCCACTTAGCAAGAGAAGCTAGACACTTAAGACGACACCAGTATACATCTTTATGTATATGAAATATGAAGAGCAGGCAAATCCAGAGAGATAAAAAATTCTGGGATTAGAGGCACAGTACCCTGTTCTGAGTGGTTAATTTCTTTAAGTCATGATAATTGGCCCAGTTCAAAATTTCCCGCTAATACCCCATTTCCTCCTGTCTTTTTTTAGATGACTAGAAAACTTTGTCACTGGAATGTATTTCCCGGCATCCCTTGCAGGTAGGTGTAGTCATCTGCCTTTGGTATATATTAACTTAAAAGGAAATTGCTGGCTCTTTACCTCTTCCTACCATTTTCGGTTGGCTGAAGCACGTGCATGGGGTACCAACGACTGGGCTGTGAAGAACAACAGACCAGAGGCATGCTGTAGTGCCCTTTTAGTGTCTCTAATGCCAAGGAAAAACAAACTCTCTGGGATCTGTTAGTTATTGGCACTGTAAAGTAGTCCAACCAATCTAATTTAAAGGATGACATCTTTGCTGTTGTGGTCCTTAAAAATATATGCAGTCTCTTTCTTTCTTTGGGTCTGTGCTCAGATGGTTTCAGAAGAGCGGCTAAGCACAGTCCGTTCCTTCTGGGACTTGAACGTATGGTGGAGAAGCTCGTTATGTGTGTAAACAGAAGAAAGGGCAATAGAGGATAAGAACAGAGATCTTTGTGGTGTGTGTGGAGCTGCATGTGACTATCAGAGAGCACAGACAGGCAAGGCTAGAGGAAGTGGTAGTTCTCATCTACAAAGCACAGGGAAGAACCGCAGTAGACAGGAGGCCCAGGGCCATGTGGGCAGGAGAGAGGAGTTCAGTAGCCTAGGTAGGAGGCAGGTGTTCGGAGTGAAGCACAGGGCAGATGTCCAAGCTAGAAGCCTGCACTTGGAAATCGTGGAGGAGATGGCAACTGAAGCTCTGCTCTGTTCTCCAGTCATAATGAGCTTCTCACACCAACTCTCCATGGGTGCTTCGACTTTTTCCCTTTATAAATAATCATTTAGTTTTTGAAATCAAACAATTCAAAATTAGTTTCAATGTTAATAATTCTATAAGTAAGAAAAACAGTAGCAATGATTTCATTTCACTTCATTTCTTTGTGTTGTGCATGTGTATGTGTGTGCAGGTACACGTGTGCAGATGCATGTCCAAGTGTGTGTATATGTAGGTCTGAAGTTTTCTTCTTCAGGGGGATGTCCACACTGCTTTTTAAGACAGTCTTTCACTGTGGCTAAGAGGTTAGGCAGTACTGACTCAGGGGTTCCCCCATCTCTGCCTCCTCAGTGCTGAGAGTGGTGGAGAGTCAGTTTAGACCCTCAGACCTGGAAAGCATACACCTTACCCACCTACCTTACCCACCCAACAATCCTTCTAACTCCTGATTTCATTTCTTCTACCTGTAAGGAAACAGCATAGCCCTGAACAGCACAAAAGGAAGTCAGGGCCCAGATTCAAACATAAGAGCTTACAAACTAGAATGAGAAGTTATGTCATCTTTACCTGCTGCAAATGGTTCTTCTGGCTAGCTGATAATCACTTAGTCGAGTGCTATGCCTTTCCTCCAGTAATATTTATTTAGAATCATGAGTGCTGGCTTGGCACAAAGGTGTACTTATCTTTGTTGTAGCAGAGTGGTTATTTTCAAAAGCTTTTTAAAAAAATCTTCAGGATGGTATTAGAATTATAGAAAAATGCAAAACAGCACTGAAAATTCCCATTTCCTTCTAGTTTGCCTCAAAGTGAGCCTTTTTTGATATCATGGTACTAAGAAAATAAATACAGTTAAGAACAGTACTGTCAATTAAGCCCCAGTCTTCTCTTCTCAGTTTTGTTGTCTTCTCCCCCTTCTTCTTCATATCTTCCCTTTGCTGTTTTAAGATTTCATCCACCATCTAGAGCTGTCTGTAAACTTTAACTTTCTTTGTCAGGGTTGGCAAACATGAAGAAGGCTGGAGTGGGGTTTACAGAGTGGCCATCTGTGGCCAGGTGGGTGATTAATGAAACCCTAGGTTTGTTATAGAGCCGATTGTAGGGAGCTAACCTTAAAAGACCCCGGAAAACATGAAAAATCCACCCTATGTAAGGATATTATTTATTTAATCATCAGTTGTGAAAAAACTTTGAGCACAGGCCATGCTGTTGACACAGTATCCAGCACTGAGGTGTGACAAGCCTCTCTATTCAACTTTGGCTTCCTGGCACGTCCATCCTCATAAGTCTCATCCTGAAACCCTAACATTGGCCCTAGAATGCTAGCTTCTGTCTTCCATTAGTTCTCCCCAGTGAGGATCCCATCACGGGCTTGAAAGGGTTAATGTGGTGAGGCCACTTTCCTCCCTCCCCCTCCAGGCCTGGGAGCCCTGCACTAGCTCTGTCCAGCCTGGCGTGCATTTAGGTTCCTCGTCTGTATTTTCTTTTCCCTCTGTTTATATCTCTGTTTTCTGTAAAATCGCCTAAACTTTAGCCGTGTCTTCCAAGATCTTTGACAGTGTTATAAATTTCATTAAGAAGATGGAGCCTTCTGGGGCAATTAACTCCAAGAGTGGCACAAAGCAAGAGCCAGAGAGATAGTGGCCCGTGGTACTTAGCGCTGAGCTCTGAAATTGAGATAAGCCCTATCCACCCAGGGTTGTGTTTAATGTTTGCTGCCGCTTCCACACCACCGCTACAACCTCGCGGTCATCGTGCTAACACTCCCCAATATCTATTACAATTAGTTTTTGATTAAGAGGCCTAACATGGCTTTTGAAGCTTTTTATGTTGTGTCAAATGGTCGGTGATGGAGTGAGCCTTGCAGACACCTCCCTGTAACAAAGTGTATTGTAAAAGGTTTCAAGTGAACTATTTTATCATCCTAATGGAAACCAGATGACTTGGACTCTCCCCTTAATTTCAACTATTTACTGAAGAGTCCTTGTTTTGAATTACTGAAAGATTTATTCTGAAATGACGACCTCATGCATTAAGAATCGCTAATAACAGCCATTGGAAAATTTGGGAAAGCTTTTAAAGATAGCCCAGGAGGTTTTTCACAGCAGGTTTATCCTCGTTTATTTCTCCTAAGGTTTTTAAGAGAGATCATGCCTTTGCCCTTTTCTGGCATTTAATTATTATTCTAATTATTGTTTATGAGAATTTTCCTTGTCTAACCCCTCGGTTTTCCTGCTAGGGTTTCAGTCCATACTCTTGGTCTCTTAACCTAAGAAAGATCATGGGTATTTTGTAAAGAAAGAGAAACTTTGTTTAGTTATGTAAGATATAATCCCATGTGCACTGAAAATGCCTGCTTATTTTAAAAAGATTTTGATGAAACAGAGAAAAATGACCAAAACAAATTCAGTAGCCCTGGAAATGGCTCTGCAAGTATGGTGCTTGTCATGCAAGCATGAAGACCCAAGTTCGATCCCCTAGGATCCTCAAGTATAAAAGATGGGTGGTTTATAGCTGTAATCAAAACACTGGGAAGAGAGAGACTAGATCCCTTGGGCTTGCTGGCCCATCTGGCTTTAACGAAATTGGTGTGCTCTAGACTATGTGAAACACTTGTCTCTCTCAATTAGCTAGAAAGCAATTGAAGAAGACACATGATTTCAACTTCTGGCCTCTACACACATTGCATATACGTATACAAACGCATACAGGCATATAATTGTGGACTAAAAGAGGTATTTGCAAACAGAATGAAGATGATTTGTAAATGGGAAATAACAAACCTGTGAAGTAGATAAGAGCTGCTTAAACATTTTGTGTAAAATAATTTCGTTGGGGAAATAGCTGTGTACACTTAGGGTTACAGTGTAGTGTTTCAGTCCATCTAGCAAATGTTCTCTCATTAGATCACTGCATCAACACCCTGTGTACTTGCCATTTCTTTGTGTAAGAACACTCATCTTTCTTTGAGCTATTCTCAATTACACAATGAGTTGTTGTTGTTTACCACACTGATAAACTTGGGTGTTCATTACCACCCCCCTCTGAAGTCCATTTGTTAAATATTTGGTCCCCAGGGTGGTGCTGTTTGTTAGGAGGTGGGGATGAATGGGAGGTTCTTAGACCTTTGGGGTATCCCAATGAAAAAGATCTGTGCCATTTCTTCTTTAGCTTTCTAGCCATGAGGTTTACTCTGCCATGCTCTTCCCGTCATTGCCATCTGGCCTCCCCACTGGACACCCCACGACAGTGATTATGCGTGCTTATGGGGCAGGGCTTCCAAAAATGTGATTCATAGATGCTACTCCTGTTTAGAAGTCAGTTATCATACATGGAATGCAGTCACTGATAAAGTGGATATTAGCCCAGAAGCTCTGAATACCCAAGACACAATTCACATATCAAATCATTCCCAAGAAGAAGGAAAAAGAGGGCCCTGGTCCTGGAAAGGCTTGATGCAGCAATGTAGGGGATTACCAGGACAGAGAAGTGGGAGGGGGTTAATTGGGGAATGGGTGGAGGGAAGAGGGCTTATGGGACTTATGGGGAGGGGGGTACCGGGAAAGGGGAAATCATTTAAAATGTAAAAAAAGAATATAAAAAATAAAAAAATTAAAAAAAAGAAGTCAGTTATCTTGGGTATCTCATTCTAGTGATGGAAAGATGACTAAAGCCATTATCTTGTTGAGCTATAGAAGGCCAGAAGTTATTTCTGCTCCTCAGACGCACCCTTGTACTCAGTAAGCAACCTCTGTACATCTTCCTCCTTTCCCTCCTTCCTAGTCTGTGGGGTTCATCCTCTACTCTCTACTTTCCTAAGATTCTGCATGGCTGACATGTTATGGTTTCTGTCTTCTAGTGTCTGCTTATTACACTGAGAGCATAATGCTCTAGATTATCCTTGCTGCCACAAATGACAGGGTCTCATGGCTTTAGGGCTTGAATAGCATGTGTGTGTGTGTGTGTGTGTGTGTGTAGTATCATTTATATCATAGCATATATTAATACATATTAATATTACTTTATCCAACCTTTCACCAATGAATACCTCTGTCAATTCCTTATGTCTCTCTTGAATACTGAGGTATTTCCACAGCCTGCAATTTTCTCACATACATATTGTTACTCTCGTTCTCTGGCTTTGATGATGTCCTTTTCCTTGTAGACCAGGCTAGCCTCAAACTCAAACAGATCTGCCTGCCTTTTTTCTCATCTATAGTCTAGAGGTTAGACTAATATCACAGCCATTGATTCTGGAATGTCAGAGATGACGGAGATGCTCTGCTCCGGGAGTGTAGGTCTTGATATAGGAAGGTAATTTGGAGTTCTGGCTTGGAATTCTGGGTAAGAATGCTGGCTCTTTCTGTGATGAACTGTGTATCCTTTGCATGATAACAAATTCAATGAGACTGTATTCCTTCCACAGAAAAATAAAGAACAGTATGAGTTATTTCATAGGCTTATAGGACATCTCCTAGTAAAATAAATAAAATTAGTTATCTAGAAAGCAGGGCTAAACCAGCCTGTTAGTAGGCTCATGTTTTTCTTCCTTTCCTGTCCTGTCCTGGTTTTGTTTTGTTTGAGAAAACCTTTCAGTATGTAGTCCTGGTTTACCAGGAACTCTTTATGTAGACCAGGCTAGCCTCAAACTCAAACAGATCTGCCTGCCTCTGCCTCCTGAATGCAGGGACTAAAGGGGTATGCTACTACTCCCAGCCTGTCTAATGTGTCTAGTATTTGAGTGCATGAGGTCACTATGATGCTTTTCAGGTCACTATCACAAACATTCAGTGAATGTTGGCTCTGCAGAGCGTAATGTTAGAAGTTTGGAAATCTTAAGACTTAGAGCCAGAGTACTGCCTCTGAACCAAGTAAGTCAAAGACTATAGGCAAAGAGAGTTGATAGAATTAGACAGAGATGGGCAGAGAAGGCAATTTTGATGCAAGGGGCAGGGGTTTGACCTCTTACTACACACTGTAACCCTAGGTTTGTCGAGGAGCTGATTGTTAGCCTTTATTGAATGACTCTTTTCAAACATAATAACATCATCTCTTTATACACTCTCCTTGATCATAACTGTGCCTAGCAAAGCACATGACATGATGCCATTATCTATGTGGAAGCGAGGAAGCTGAAGACCTAAATCATTATGATTTTGCTGCTATAATCCGCCAGATCCACTCAAAAGTTGCAGAGAATATGTACACAAGTTTCAATAAAAAAGCAGCAAAGAATTTTGTCTATTACTACTTACCAGTGTCTCTTTTCTAAACAGTATTTGTTGGATGCTGTATTAGTTCCATTTCTCCTTTCTGTAACTAAGTACCTGAGAGAAGCAACACATGGGAGGAAGAACAGGATTTGATCTGTGTATTGCTTGTCATAGTGAAGAAGGTGTGGTAGTGGGAGTGGCTGCCGCCAGGGTAACAAGAATGTTGCTCACCCAGCATCCTCAGTGTTAGTATTCAACTTTCCTGCTTTTTCTCTTTCTTCAGTGCATAGTCCCAGCCCATGGGATGGTAGCGCCTACTTTCAACATTAGTTTTCTTCTTTATTAAATCACTGGGGAAAAACCCTCAGACAAGCTTAGAGGTGTGTCTCTTAGGTCTAGTCCAGATTAAGATCTAGTCATTCTGTTCCTTTCTGTTGGCATTCAATATTAAAGGCTATTAATGTTTTTTCTTCCTTTCTTGTCCTGTCCTGGTTTTGTTTTGTTTGAGAAAGCATTTCAGTATGTAGTCCTGGTTTACCAGGAACTCTTTATGTAGACCAGGCTAGCTTCAAACTCTAAGAGAGGTATTCAGGAGAGAATCTGGTGTTAACCTCACCGAAGCTCACACTGAAATGTGGTCATATGGCCATGGGGACCAGTGGGAGGACACTAAGTCATGGGGATTCATCTCAATGAATAGATTGGAATGTTCTTCACAGTACTATGTTGGCTGATCTATGTCATGGGAGTTCAGCTCTGTTGCCTTTCTTCTCTTCATGTCCACTTGGCTTGCTGCTTTCAACCGCACAGTGAAGTACCCTGAATTTTTACCAGACATGGCCTCCTGACCTTGGACTTTTCAGACTTCCAAAACCCTGTTCCCAAATATACCTATGCTGTTTGTAAATGTCTCAGATTCACAACAGAAAACAGACTAGTACATGTGCTCCAATGATGCAAACTACCTCCTGCCTTCACAAAGGAAGCCAGTCATCCGGGGAGTCACAAAAGAGGGTTCTCAACCCAGTGGAGAAGGCTCAGTAGAGGTGATCTGCAAGAAGAGATGTGCAGAGACAGCTAAACTTTATAGATGCCCATGCCAAAAACAAGGGTGATGTAGAGAAGACTCTGTGAAGCCAGATGAGATAGCCCATCTTATTGGACCTATGGTTCATGATGAGAAGGATTCACAATGTGGGCTATGGATGAAGTAGAGAGGGAGCGGATTATAAAGCCATTAGACCCTTGCAGGCACTTCAGTGGCAGGCTCAGAAGCATTGTCCACAATCCCTCCTCTACTCAGCTACCCTAGTTTTATTCCACTTGCCATCAGGAAGCAAGTTTGTGTCTTACTTCATGCCATGTCTCATTTGTGCTGCCTTTGGCTTGCTTGGCTTTATAGTCCACCTTAGCAGATGGTTAGTGGCTGTTATTAGAATAACCAACCTTAAATAATTTGATTTTCAGGTTGGGCACATAACCATTTCTCCTATGGGCTTAATAGTCAAGCGATACATTTATGGGAAAAGTGGTTTCTTCACATTTTATGAGAAAGCGGTGCTGGTCATTCATCTGTAAGCCACACATTAAAAATATCACAGTGGAAATTTTACTCCTAGTCTCTGAGTGTTTTTAGATCTTCACTGATACTCTTTTTCCTTATTATATGAATTGACTTATACATATATACTCTAATATATATTATAAATCCTATATCTGTAGTCTTATAGACTGCTATAGTTACACATTAAAACTAAAAGTAAAAAAGAAGAAAAACGTGGACTAAGTGTCTTATGTCTGTAACTACAGCATGTTAGTTTAAGAGAGAAGACTGACATGAGATTCAGGTGAGCCTGGGCTGTATAAGGAACCTGTCTCAGAAAAGGAAAGCAGGGGAGGAAGGGATGAGGATAAGGAGGGGGAGAGAGGAGGGGAAGGGAAGGGAAGAAGAAAGAAAGCTCTGTAATCATTTTTAAAGATTTCCCCCCTCTTGCTTTGTCTTGGTCAAGTTTTGAGAACTTCATTATTTATTTGTGTATTCATTCATTTTTTAAAAATGTGAACAGATTTCAATTGGCCTCATATGTCTTATAGATGCTATCTAGTATTTAGCTTTTGCAGGGTTTCCATGAAGTCAGAACATTTAAACGTCTAGAGGTTTCTCAAACTATGGGTTTCCCTAAAACAGTTCCACAGGTCTCAGGCCTTTGCTTCCAGTGAGTCTTTGGGGACTCAGGTACCTCTGTTCTCAGGTTCCTCTATACCCATAGGAGACATGCCCCAGCCGCTTGTTTTCCTGCCCTTTCAGACTTTACTTTCTTATCCACAGTTCTGGACTTACCTTCCCTCCTCAAAAAACCGGGAATGAGCCAGGGATGGTGGTATATGAATGAATCTCAGTACCAGAGAAGCACAGGCTATAGGGCCAGGAGTTGAAGGTTGTCCTTGCCTACATAGTGAGTTCAAAACCAGCTTGGGCTTATATGACAGCAGGGGACTAAAGACACTAATCTTAGAAGTTACACTTAACTTAGAAGTTTACATATGAGACATATGGTATAAGAATCCCAATGAGGAAGCTTGTTTCCAGAATGTCAGAGTTTGTAGGGTAAAGATCTAAGTGATTTTTATACCTCACAATGAAAGGAAAACAGGGGGGCTTGAGTGTTAGACTAAGCACTGCTCACTGAACATTTATTCACTGTCTTCTCTACCAACCTACTTTCCTTTTTAACATAACCATCTTTAAAATGGGGTTTAGTATCAATATGAGAAATGCAAAAAAAAAAAAAAAAAAAGAGAGAGAGAGAGAGATTTCCATCCTCTGGCAACCAGGAAGCACATCCTTTGAGCTTTCCTGGGCTTGCTTCTGTGGGCTCACAGTTGCCCAAGTATGTTGAAAGTGCTGCTTCTCCTGCTGTTAATTATTAATGTTGAGTTGCTTATGAGCCAGTCATTGGCTAACCATTAATATCTGTTTACTCATTGATGACCTTTGCAATCGCCTACCTAGCTCCTGGCTCTAAATGTCACCCCTTTCCCCTTTTGTCATATGCTGAATGCTTTCTTCCTATCTACTGAGTACCTGGAACAACACCTTAAGAAAGTAAAATGGTATCAAACCACAGAAATATAACCTTTATGTATGTGAAGTGGGGGATAATCATGCTTGTTTTCAGAAGACTCATAAATGGAACGCTCCCTCTGGGAATGGTCATGAGATGGACACATGGGTTTTTGTTTCTTTTCTTTTTTCTTTTCTTTTCTCTCTTCTTTCTTTTCTTTTATTATATTTCCTTTTTCTTCTCCTTCCTTCCTTCCTTCCTTCCTTCCTTCCTTCCTTCCTTCCTTTCTTCCTTTCTCCTCCTCCTCCTCCTCTTCTTCTTCGACAAGCCCTTATGTAACTGAGGTTAGCTTCTAATTCCTGGAACCCATGCCTCCACCTCCTAAGTGCTGGGATTACAGACATGAGCCATTGCTCAAGAATTCTAAGAGATTGGATGTGTGTGTGTGGGGGGTTGAGGGGTGGGGTGGGGTAGAGCAGTGACAGCTACAAGAAAAAAACCTCTTAATTCATGGGCTTCTGTGAGTGAAAACGGAGGAAGGAACCCTGTTCCTGTCCTCACCATAGAACTCGATTTTCCTTTCCCAAAATGTCTCTGTTAAACACATGCCCAGTCACAGAAGCCTGCAAGGTTTTCTTCTAGCTATCTAATCAGTCTACACTAACAAGGACACCAGCCAGCCCTTTCCATTCCATGTTGTGGGAGTGGCTAAACCCCTAAACTCCAGGGATAAACAAGGAGATAGATGAATGTTGCAACTGGTAACCCTAACTTTACCTGTCATTGGAACCTGTGTATATATGATCTCCTAATAGCATTTGCCTAATTTAAACAGATAGTAGTAGCCCATGATATTTCTTTTTTCTTTTTTCTTTGCCTTTCTTGTCTTTTACCTCATTTCTCTTTCTCTGTCCTTTTTCTCTCTCTTTCTCTCCTCTCTCTTTCTTTCTTTCCTTCTTTCCTTCCTTCCTTCCTTCTCTTTCTTTCTTTCTTTCTTTCTTTCTTTCTTTCTTTCTTTCTTTCTTTCTTTCTTTCTTTCTTTCTTTCTTTCTTTCTTTCTTTCTTTCTTATCGTAGTTTCCTCTGGCTACTTCTGGAGTAACCAAAGTAGTGGGTTTCCTTATTTTTACACCATTAGCACAGCAGTGCAGAGAAAGATTGACTGAAATATTATTATCTTTGTATAACAATACCATTTCTAGTCTCAGAGCGTTTCTTAGTGAAATAACAAGTCTCAGAGCGTTTCTTAGTGAAATAACAAGTCTCAGAGTGTTTCTTAGTGAAATCTTCTAAACTATTAATATCATCCCAACCATAAATTACCATTATGGTTTTTATGGAGATTAAAGTTTAGAGATATGCCCTAGGTGTATATTCATATTTTCTTGTTCATTGAATTCTAACTTCAGTAAAATTAGTTGTTTTAGATAGAGCTGGGAACACTCGCCGTGACTGTCACTTCATGTTGAATTTATCATATAGAGTTTAAGGTGGAAGACTGGGGAGCAATCTGTCACAAGTGATTGTATGTGTAATCTTTGAGGGTTGGCATGAAAGGGGGGCATGGAGAGGCGTTGAGCTTTGTAGAAAGCTCCTGCCATCAGGCCCATTCATTCAGCTAAGGTAGCGACTGCAGTGTGAGGATTTGCTGGGCAGTGTGTATGAAACATGTTCTTCAGGCCTCTGCCTGGTGTCTGTGCTTCATGAACAAAAATGCCTCTCAGGTTTTCTTAGAGAAATGTAATAAATAAACACACACAGGTTGTTGTGATGGAGGTTGGTCCTTCATCCTCTTGTGTCTTAGAATAGACAAGTGGACTCAATCTTTGTGTTGGGTAACAAGTCATACCTTTCAAGGAAACTCAGATGTTGGGGATCTAAGCTAGGCTTAGTTTCATATGAACTGAAGTGATTCAAAGAGAAGGCTGATGTTGCCACTTCATGTTGAAGCTCCCGCACTTAGGTGGGAAACAGGCAAAGTGCATGGTCATTTTGCTTTAAATTTAAGCATGTTTTGGGGGAACATGGAGCCAGGGAAGTCTCTCTTTCATTGAACAGATAGGTCTGGTGTTGGGAAGTAAGGATCTCTTTCCTGTGACTGTGTGCTCTGATCTCTGACATGCCAGGGGGACATTTCTTCCCAACATTTGGCCTTTGGAAGTGGAGTCCACGATTTTGACAGCTTACAGATCTGTATCTGAGAAACACAACTCAAGGCTTTTGAACTTGACCAATCAGAATCCTACATTTACATTTCCTTTTTATGTCACCTGACCAAAGAACTGGCACATGGAAAATTCTCTTTATACATCTCACTCCATGGAAGGCTGGAAACATTGGCTCCTGGAATACAATGGCTGTCGGAGCCCTCTTGGCTTCTTAATAGGGTTGGTGTGGGACTCCCACCTTTCCAAGTTATCCATGACTATGAGCTCACAAGTTCACTGCTGGGGCCATGATCAGAATATGCTTGGACCCAGAAGCCATTGGGGGAAAGGGAACAGCAGTGCCTCGTGCCTTCACCCCAAAATGAGGTAGAGATCACTGTTGTGTGCAAAGATTTAGGCTATTAACTTCTGTATAGACCTCCTCTCACTTTCTTGGTATAATTAAAGTCCCACAACATGGGACGACAGATAATAACTCTTCCACTGCACTGAAAGCCCATTGGTCGGGCTCCATCCAATGAGACTGTGGGCATCTCATAGAGAAGGTTAGCTTTCTTCCTCAACAGTGTCAGACACTCTGTAGCTATAACCACAGCTTCTAACATCATCCAGTGACTGGACTGTTCTGCTAGGTGCTTAATGGAATTCCATTTTACAGATGAAAAAAAGTTAGACTGAACAAGGAAGGACAGGCAATGCTAATAGTGTAGAAAAGGGAAACCAGAGCATTGCAAGAAGACTCTGGAGTTCCAGGCCATCTCTGCTAGAGGGTTTGCTCTGCTCCTGTACACTGCTGTTTTATTGGAGGAAGGCTATCACCATCCTTAGTTCACTGCAGCAGCAAGTACAAGGTTAGTAACATTTATGAGACCCCAGTGCTGGCTGCAGTTTTCAACATGCCCTCATCAACAGTAGGCACTGTTAGTTTTGTGGAGGGTATTCTATGCCATTCTGAACATCTTACTTTAGGCTGATGGCTTTATTCAATAGTCCTGTCTGACTCCCTTGTCCAAGCTGTGCAACCTCAGGTGAATCACTTCCACATGCCTCAGTTTCCTTTCCAATGTCCACGGGACTCAAGCATTGTCTTGAGAAGTGCTTCTTCCTTTCTCGTGCATCCTGGAACCGTGCTTGGTGATTAGCACATGTCAATATTAGGCTTCACAGTCTGACTCTGAGTCTATCTCTACTGTCTACTCTGTCTGTTTGCATGTTCTGCATTCTGTAGGTTGTAGCTCTGTTGCCCATAAGGGCACTGCTGCTGGGTCTGGCGGGCTGGGCCTGAGGCCTGGTAGTTAGTTTTGCCTCAGGAAAGGCCATCCTCTTTGAGGCACTGTCACTTTTCCAGAAGTCTGTCCCTACTGGTGGCCTGATCCTCTAGCTCCCCTTACCACCCCTCCCCCTTCCCTGGAAGTCTCTCTCTCTCTCTCTCTCTCTCTCTCTCTCTCTCTCTCTCTCTCTCTGCTTTCTTCCACACCTTCCTGCTCTCAAGGCCTCCTAGCTTCCATTCCTTTCCAGCTGCTGGTGTGAACTCCTAAGGGAGCCTGAGCTTTGGGGAAACAAAAGCCAGGTGTCTTGGCTTTGGGCTCTTAAAACAAACCTCCCCTGAGGCAGGGCACAGAGAGGCCTGGCTTCCTTTGTAAAGCAAAGCCAGCAAGCACTGAGATTTAAAAAAAAAAAAAAAAAAAACCAACCCAAATTAATATATCAGTAAATTATCCTGCCACACTGACATACTTTGTAATCAGGAAGACAGTGAAAACAGGGAGAACATGCCAGGGAGGAATCTGGAGGAGGTGGGAGGAGCCGCCCAGACAGCAGCAGGGCAGGGCAGGCCCTAGGGAGGCTTCAAAGCCTGAACTTTTCCCCTGTGATTTTGCTAGAGGTTCAAGGGGCACCAGGCCCCAACGCCACATCAGTGGCTGCAGGAGACAGATGATGGCATCTTCCCAACCTAGGAAATGACAGTCTGGCTTGGAGGCAGTTGCTGCAGTTAGAGTTCATTTATCTGAAGCACTTTCACAGCAGTCTCCTTATTGAGTAGCCATGTTCTGATTGAAGCAGCGATCTTACTGGAGGCACGTGGAGCCCAAAGCAAGAGCCAGTTAGAACCTGGAGAAATCGAGACAATCAAAGAAATTGTAGCTCGACTCCTATGGGTTCAATGGTTTCAAAGTTTGAACAAATAAAGCTGTCACATTCTAAACACAATGAAGAGCTTACTCAAAAATGGCGGCAGTGCATAACTCAACCTTATGATATACGTCAGGCTGAGAGTAGCCGCGTCATTTTCAAGTTGGGGAAACTGAAGTCCAGAGAAAAGTGTGCCTAAGTCGAGTGGATAAAGCATGAGCTCAAGACCGAAGACTGCTACACTGGCTTGGATGTCAAGCGTGAGGTGGTACCACACTACCACAGCGCCACACTCAGAGGTTGGCCAAGAAGGGTTGACCCTTTCCTCATGCAGGCTGCTGGGGTTGGCCAGGGCTGAAGCACAATGTAGATAGTGTGTTGAAGATTGTACAGACACAGAGAGAATGGCTGTGTTCAAGTGTCTTCAGCTGAACATGAGATCTGGCAGAAGAAAGGTCTCCGATGTTAGAAACATGAAGAAAACAAGGCAGGGAGAGAGGAGAACCACAAAAGTTACAGGTCAGTAGCATCTGAAGGAAACAAGGGAAGCATTTCAAAGCAGAGTCGGTTAACTGCAGAACAGGAAAGGAATGGGGAAAGAAAGGACAGGAGTGTTGAGGAAGACTGGGTGTGTGGTTGGTTAGGAAGTTGTCCTGAGAATTTGTACAAAACAAAATGAATATAAAGTTCAGGGCAGGAAACATCTGTGAGAAGAAGGGTGTGGGAAAAGTTAGAGCCACTCCCCAGACCAGAAGATTCAGGCAGATTGAAGGATTCCATTATGATGGGAAGAGAAAAGCTTTATATGTGTGGTCAAAGCGCAAAGCAAAACAAATCAAAACTTAGAGCAGGCAAAAGAAAGAAAGCCGGTATTTTTTTTTTTTTAGGACTTACTAAAATCACAGTGTAAATATTGACGTATTAGATCTGAGGAGACTATCTTCTAGATATATCTGACAATAAGTCGTCCTACAGCTTTATGAACCATCATATACTGTCTCATAAAGCTTTGGTTTTAGCACCATGGTTTACAAAATGGCATCTCAGTCACTGGGTAAATCAGCTTTCCGTTTGTGGAAAAATTCTCCTAGTAGGAGGAATGGTTCTTTTGCCTCGTGGTTTTCCAATTTTCAGTCCGTGGTCTCTACACCCTATATTCCTACTGTGTGTGGCTGAGGGACACTATTTGCAGCACAGATTCCAGGAAATGTGTAGTGAAAGGGTTCAGTCTCAAAATCTCCCTTAAGAGAAAACCTCTATTCCCTCCACTGGATACCAACTTCTAAAGATTCCATCCCTTTTCTGTGGCACCAAGCTTGCCACCAAATATTTCTGGTTTTGGGGGAACACATAAAACTGAAATCATGACTATGATATTTTGATGCAGGTAGAGCAAATATATTTTTAATCTCACATTTCATCTACTCAAATTATGTAACGTTGGGGGATTGGAGTCATGGCTACTAATTCCTCTGGTTCTTGCTGTGCTCCCTCTGTCTGCAGAGATGCGGCCTCCTTTAGTAGATGTACTGCAAATTCTGGCTCATTGGGATTTAAACTAATTAAATGCCATAGGATTTTAAGTGTTGGTTTTGGCAATATGTAAGTGGATAAGCTTGGCACCCTGATGTGTTTCACAGCTCTTTTGACCAATCTCAGGATTTTTCTACTTACTTTCTTGATTCTCGGCCTCCAGTCTGAAGGCAGAGCTTTCCAGATACTTGACTTCCAAATGGTTGAAGCCTGGTTGCGTTATGACTGCTAACATTGGCATTTCATGAAAGCAAGGGTCAGTCTGCAGATTGTGCACTGTAAAGACCTCCTGAAGAAACAGCTCAGATGGAGATTATACTGTATATTTTAAGGACTCTTCAAATTTTTGTCATGCACACACAGTCCTGTGATGTTTACAATGGTAAGTATTCTGCATGAAAATGATAGTCTTAGGAATATAGAGCAACTATAGGTGAGGTTTAAAAGGCCAGGAACTCAGCCACTACCAAATAGACTGCTTTTCTTTAAAGAGGTTTGTAAGACAAGAACTCAGTTGTGGAATTTACCCCAGGTCCTACAAGTGTGTTTGGTGCACACAGCTTATGGAGGATGCTTTTGTGGCTTCCATTTGATGTATCTGTTTATACAAAATTTAAACAGAAATGAAATCTGGTCTCTTGCCATGGACTTTGATTCTACTGGGGACTTAACTCCTATTACAGCCAATGCACTTCAGGGTTAATCTCAAGGAGGATATTCTTTAGTTCCATTTAAGGAAAATAAAAGCTAACTCAACCAAGTACTACAGAGGCTAAGGCAAACATGCTGAAAGTTCCAGGCCAGCCTGGGCTATTCCCTGTCTCAAACAAAATCATACATAACTCAAGCATAAGTATGGCCAAGGAAAGGGACAAAGGTCATTTTGTGCTGCATTTTGTTCTATGCCTCTCCCCCTACTTTGTTGTAGGTTTTATTTTGGAAGAGCCATGATTTATTCATAATTTCTAAAACAATTGTAAAATATGTTCAGCTTTCTATTTTATTTTCTAAATTTTTATTTATTTTATTTTGCCCATATCTATGTCTATGTATCATGTATATACAGTATCCAAGGAGGCTGGAAGAGGCTGTTGGATTCCCTGGGACTGGAGTTACAGACAATTGTGAGCCTCCATGTGGGTGCCAGGAAGTAAACCCAGGTCCTCTGGAAGAACAGTCAGTGCTCTTACCTGCTGAACCATCTCTCCGTCACTGACTTCACCTTTTAAAACATGCTCTTATTAAAGCATGATTGACATGCAACAAACTGTCTATTTAATGTCTGTGATTTAGTAACTTTTGACATAGACTACAAACTATGACATCATTAGCATAAGCACAAAGTTTTATTTTTTTCCTAACTACACTTCAGTATTACACAATTAAAGAATTTAGAGGCTATAAATATTCATGTTCACTCCTTCTACTTCCTTACCACAATGAACACTCCTCTTCTTGTTGATCTCATGTCTTACTATCTACCTCTATATCCACTTTCCGATGATCTAGATTTTCTTATGCATTTCAAAATAGACTCCAAGAAGTGACAGCCCAAAATTGATACACATGCAGATCACTGATTAGGATATAGTGTTTATTTACAAGATCTTTTCCTTTGGAAGTACAACAGTACAATGTATAAACTGTCAGTGTACATTTTGAGTTTTGTTATTAATGTTTTCATTATATTTAATTTTTTAATGTTTGTATATATGAGTGCATGCGCACACCTGTGTATGCCCCATTGCACAAATGTGAAGCTCAATGGACAACTTGGTAGGTATAGGTTCTCTTCTTTAACTATGTAATTGTTGAAGATCAAACTTGGGTTGTTGTCTGATTTGTCAGCAAATACCTTTATCCACGTAGCAATCTTGATGGTCAGAGATGTTGACTGATTTTTTCCAAAAGCATACAGCCAAGGAACTCAAACAGCTATCAAGATCTAAAATGTTTCTATTAACCTAGGGGCCCCTTGAAGTCTATTACAAACAACCCTTGTTCTGGTTTTCTTTTTTCCCAAATGACTATAATTTTTGTCATAAATTCATTTTGAATGTTTTGATATTGCAAAATCCTAGAAATACCCCATAAGATAATCTGTGCAAGGCTTTCTCCTTCAAATTCTGAGAATGAATTGTGTGTATGTACAATCCCCAAGCACCATTTTAAGAAGCATGGAATATGTGTGTTGCAACAGAAATGCTAGGATATTCTAGGCCAGAGTCCAAGGATGAGAAAATGCTGAAGAATTTGAGAAATGTTACCATAAAAAGAGCGTTAGGGTGGTAGTGGTAGAGAGATGGCCCAGTTGGTAGAGTAGTTATGATGAAGGTAAGAGGACCTGAATTCACTTCCCAGAACTCCATTATGAAAAGGCTGGCCATAGTGGTGGGTGAAGCACATTTGTAATCTCAGCACTAGGGAAGAAGAAGTATGCAGACTGCTGGTGTTTACTAATATCCAGTCTGGCGAGACTGGTGAGCTTCAGGCCAAGAGAGAGACTCTGATTCTGGACAACAAGGTAGACAGCAACTGAGGGTAACACTAGACAAGAACTCTGCCCTTGACACTTATGCACACATGCACATACCACTACCAGACATACAACTATATACCCTTACACACACACACACACACACACACACACATACACACACACACACACACACACACACACACACAAATATAAAGCATTTTAGGAAAGAACACGCATGGGAATGACCTACAACTGTTTAAAGCAGCAAACATTTAGTACAACTCACCAGAGAGTAAATATTCTACATTTCACTGGCCGTAGAAGTCTGTGTTGTAATTATTTAATTCTACCTGGAAGTTAAGTGCACTCAAGTCATAACTAATATGTAAATGAAGTTGACTCTATTTCAACAAAACTTTATTCATGGATACTCACATTTGAGATTCCTAATTTCAAGCGTTCTATAATATTCTTTGCTTTTGATTTTTTTTCCTGCCCATTTGGAAGTTTGAAATTCATTATAATCCAGCCACTCACATAAAGAGATAAGCTATATTTGCTAATACGTTATATATAATGGGCTATCAAACAGAAGAGGATGATCATTATTTGTATTACATTGATACTTATCTATCATCCATCTCTCTCTCATCCATATTTATCATCTATTGTCTATGTATCTATGATCTATCTTATCTTATCTATCTATCTATCTATCTATCTATCTATCTATCTATCTATCTATGTGATAGAGAGTCCATTCCTACTACAGCAAGCCTGTGACAATCAAAGGACAGCTTCCTGGAGCTGATTCTCTCCTGGGGATTGAACTCAGGTCATAAACCTGAGCCTTGGAACCAAATACCTTCATGTCTGAATAATTTAATTATTCTACAGAAAGGTAGAAATTATTCTTCTCTTTAAGGCTAGTGTGCAATATATGAAGAGTCAAGGAAGCAGCTTTTACTAGAATACTGAAGCTAAAATACTCTAGCAATTAGAGTAATTCAAATGGAATTATGAGTTGCCTCCTTTTCCCCTCTTGGTAGCAGAAGGATAAAAGTTAGATTCCATACCTGCTCTGTGTGACTTACCTCCTCTGTCATGCTCTGTCTACTCTATGAACTTGGGCTGATCAGTCAGCCCCATTCTCTGTCCAGGAATTCACCCTAAAATATGAGTAATAATAGAGCAAGATATCAAGAGGTATCTTCAAGATTCAGTAAGTGAGTGTATATGAAATTCGGAGAACAAGGGTAACATCTTTGTCACAGTCATCATCATTATGGTTGGCCTTGGTCTTGTCCCTAAGAGGCCATACAGACATGTGTGTTACTCAGTTGTTTATTGTTATCACAAAATACCTGAGGATAGCAACTTATATGGAAAATTTATCTTGGTTCAGAGAGTTCAGCACATACTCCATAGTGAGCCATATATTATGGTACGGCTATGTGCTGTAGGAAGCTGCCTATATACTGATGACCAGGAAGGAGAGGAAACAATAATTAGAGAGAAAGGGAGAGGGAAAGGGAGGGATAAAGCACATCAGTGAGCTGAGACTACCAGGATCCCATTCAAAAGCACACTCTCCACGACCTGGCTTCCTCCCATTGGGCCAAACCTACTAAAGGGACCGTGCTTCCCAGTAGCACTACAACCAGTGGTGTCAAGCCTTTAGGTAATGGACCTATAGGGGACAGGAAGATACTTCACATAAAAATTAGAGCACATGTGTATTTTACTGAAAAGGACTCCTTCTTTCCATGCCCTGGGAAGTAGCGGATGTGCTGAGACGCTTCCATTTACCAGTGACTATCAATCTCCTTAAGTTACTGTCCAGTGCTTCAATCCTGAGACTTGCCTGCTTTGAAACTTGAGAAGAAACAGCACTGTGTTTCTAGCCATACTATTAGTGTGGCCCATGTAATAAGGATAAAGAGTGTCTACTCAATCTTGGCTCTTGTCCTTCGTCTCAAGTACATTATTAACTACAGGGCCTTATAGACACTGCCTGCTTGTAATTCTACTTTAACTTTTTGTCACTTCATGAGAACATGTGATTTCTAGTGATCTTTGCTTTGTAAAGCGGAATGGGTTCAGTTAAATGCACTAATTGTGGACAGCACTGTGTCTACAAGTTGTAGCCACTTATTAAACCATGATTAGCCTGGAGAATGACTTGTGAATGTGTTTGGATGTCATAGGACCAATGCTGTGGGCATTTCAAGCCTAGCTCAATTCATTCCAAGCCTTGGAAAGAAAGCAGCCAATGTAGCATCAACACTAGGAGCTCCCCATTTCTCCTTGGTTCTCTTTCCAGCAGGTGTCTTTTATTATTGCACTGGTTTGGTCTCATCTATTACCCAAGTCTCTTTATCTTTATTTTGATTTTTTGACCATGTGCCTCCCTTTCTGTTATCCATCTGGAATGATAATACCAATGTCCAAGAGCAGTAAACACAACAGAAGTCAGCACCAGCAGAAAAGACCCACAAGGCTTTTCATAGGATCGTTTCCATCTTTCAGATGAGGAAGCAAAGGGGTAGATGGCATAAAAACTCATGCTTCAAGCCTAAAGCTCTTCTTACCACAGTCCTGGTCTCTAAGTAGGAGCTGATTGAGGGGAAGGGGTATTGTGAAGTAGGTCAGAAAGGCCAGGTGGGCATGAATCGTGTCTTTGTGCTTTAAATGGAGTGTTTCAGTACTATTTCCATTTGGAGCTATACAATAGCCGGAACAGTACTATGATGATGCATATTCTCAGAGAACATTAAGAAATATCAGCTAGTCAAACCAAGCCTATTTGTACATGTTTATATTTTTATATAGGAATCTCAATGTCAGTCTCAGACTTCCTATATGCAAAATCCCCATTCATGAGAAAATGAACTCCCCTATGGATGCAGATTAAATGCCTGGATAGTCACATGTCCAGAAAGAGCTTTTAGGGGCTTAAAGCAATGGAGGGAGACATGAGCTGATGGTGGATGAGTGTTTGTCACATGGGGAATGCGGAAGTGGTGGCATTGGACAAGACACAAGCAAAGCAAAAGCGAAATGACAACATGCAAGGAACACCAAGTGTTAGCAAGGAGAGGTGTGGGTAACAACAGCTTCTAGGAAGCTAAGGGTGGGGAGGAAACCATGCAAAGCACCCCAGGAAGAGGCATTCACTTTATAGTTCATCACTTCATACACTTCAAAGATCCCGTGTGCTTTTTGAAGGATCAAAGCATATGTGTGAACTCTCCCCCGGTTTCTAGTTTGACCCAAAGATGGGTGTTACCAGGTTGCAGAGAAACAATGCCATTTTGAGTAAAGAAGACCATCTCCTAACCAACTGTCTAAATTTCCAATTTAGTGTGTATTACCCTGAACACAAGTATACGCTCTCCATATAAAATTGCTTTTCAGAGTAAAATATAAAGTGATATGCTGGTATGGACTTAATGCTTAACTGATGTGACTTTTTAATGCAAAATATATTTATAAATTTGGAAACTTATTTCACTTTCTTGTGTAAGGCACAAAGGCTAATATCTATTGATTCATTAAAAAAAAAACCTGAAATCCTCTTTATTTTGAGGGAGATTCAACAGCTCTATTGTACAAAAAAGTTGAAGGCATGAATGTATTGGTGTGCAAGTTCTAAGGTCACTCATTTGGAGCTTTCAGTTTGGGGTCACACTAGACCTAGAAGAGACAGTAATTAGATATCTGTTTTCCTTTTCTAAGTCCTGTCTATCTTCTTCACTCTCTTTAAAACATCCTTCAGAAGACAGATATATCATGAAAGTTGAAAGAAAAGAAAAAGACTAGGAACCATGAGATCTTTCCTTTATTACCCAGGAGTCATGAGTAGTATAACTACTCATCCTTAGCAAGAGAAAAACTGAAGCCAGTGTTTGATAAGATGATGTGCACCATGGTAGGATAATATTCTCTTTTGTCAAGGCATAGGGAGAGAAGAGCCAGGGAGGAGCATAGCTGGTTTCCCACAGCAGAAGAAAGATGGTTTTAACGTTGCAGCTGAAGTATTTGCTTAGAGTGGGGAGGATCGAGACTTTCTGGTATTTACAGTGAAATAACAACAGCGAGGCAACCTGTCTTTTCGGAAAGGAATGCTTGCTTAAATTGGCTCCACTCAGCCTTAGCAACCTCTACTCCCAGGCCACATTTTTCCCTCTCTAAGAAGCAAGTGGGAACTTGAAAAGTATGTACCATGTCTCAAAGAGGGAGCAGTGAACTTTGCCCAGGTCTGCAGCCAGCTCTGAAATCTGAAACTTCAGAAGCTGCACGACCAGGCTTTCCCTCCCCCTCCCTCCTTTTTAATCCTGTACATTTCTTGCCTTTGCAAACTCCCTTGGCCTCGAAGCACAGGAGTGTCCCTTCTAAGAGAAAAACCTGTTCTCTAAGTCTTGCTGGTGTCATTAGAGAGGAATTACTAAACAAAAAACAAAATGTTAGATCAGACTTTATGCTTGAAGTGACAAAAGTTCACACCATAAGCAGTATGCATAAAGATTTATTTCGCATTTGTTTTCAAAGCTAATCAACAATATTTTCTACATCCTCCCCTCCCCCGTGTAGAAATGATCTTGGGGTGCTCTCTGCATGAAGGGCTCACAATTGCTAAGTGACTTGGTAACTTGAGATGGGTTAGCTGCTAAGATTCTTTGCTGCGTAATTGAAGATTAATTTGATTCCCCAGATTGTTGAGGGTGCCTGACAGTTGGGGGCTGGTCTGGGTGGAAATACATTATTCATATCACAAAGAAGTAGGTGTACCCTAAGCGACTGCTCTATGACTGCTCATAAGTGTTTGCCCTCCTAAGTAGTCACCAGACTCTCTGTGGCAGAGATTGGATCCTGCTGGCTAGGAGGAGGGCTCCCTGCCAGCATGGATAAGGCAGGTGAACCCCAGAGCAACTTCAAATATTTTGTAAAGAAAGTAATATGTAGTAATGGCTACTCCAGAATCCATTAACTTGGAACAACCCGACTCAAGGGCTCTGGCTTTCTCAAGTGTCTAATGTAAACAATATGAACGTCAATAGTGGGGGACATTCCAAGATAGTATTAACACGATTGATTTATTGATGGTTACACAATGGGAGGTTATCTTTTGTTAATTGACTCTGTAAATAACCTTGCAGGCAGCAGTGCATGGCAGTGGACGGAGGGGAGCAACCCGAAAAAGCCAGGCACCTGAATTGTAATTTTTCAACTCCCAGACTATTTTGGTCAATCCCAGGGCACTTCCTCTTGCACTTTCAAACTCACTTTAGCAGTGTTAATTCCATTCAAAGCTTCATACGCATCCTTCCCTGAAGGGACACTGCAGAGTGATGTGTCATCGTGGTGGATTCACTAAAATATGTCCAGTTAAAGTTCTACTTCAGGAAGATATAAAGTCTAATGATTGTAGGGGTGGGGGGACAGCAGGAGGGGGTGTGTATGTGTGTTTGACAGAGATGTCTGAGAGACAGAGACATAGACTGAGAGACAGGGAGACAGACTGAGACAGAGAGAGACAGAGAGGCAGAGAGGCAGAGAGGCAGAGAGGCAGAGAGATAGAAACACACATAGAGAGACACAAAGACACGATGGGGAAACAGAATCCACCAATTTGAGTTATCACTAGTCCAGAAACAGAGAGTGAGTGGCAACTTTAGTCGGGGGAGTCTTGGAACCTCTGAGCAGTGCATAATGACCTATGAAGTCACCTCCTTTGCTGCTGAAGTTATTTCTTCAGCCCCTTCTTGTAAAGGTGATTGCAATTTGGTAGGTCCTACTGGGAAAGAGAAAAAGTCTTTCTCAATTCTAGCCTCCTCTAAGATTGATCAGCTGAAGCGAGTCCTTCCGGATGGACATAAACAGTGTGAACTCTCCCATATGGATTTGTGTGTGCATGTGCACATGTAAAGGGTAAGCATGTCTTTGTAGATGTATGGCCATGTGTGTAGCTGTTAAGGTCTGAGGACAAACCCCTGAACTATCCTGCTATCCTTTTTTTTTTTTTTTTCTCAAGATGAGGTCTCTTTCGTGCTTGGATCTTGCCTAGTAAGCTGAGCTGGATGGTCAGTGAGCTCCAAACATCTGTGTGTCTATACCTCCAGTGCTAGAATTCCAAATGCCTACAATACCCATGTAGCTTTTCACATGGGTTACGGGGATCAGACTCAGGTCTTCATACTGGTGAGGCAAACACTTTCTCAGATGAACAGTCTCCCTAGCCCTGGACTGTTTTCTAGAAGTTTCCACATTCATCAGAGATTGTCTGAAAACTGAAACGTCTCACTGTTCATTCATTTATATTTTTTAGAACATTCAAACCACATAAGCTCTCCCTTGATGCTGGCTTTCCCTCTCTCCCTATGGCCCATCTGCTTTGATATGATTCTTTCTGACCTTGACTTTTCCTTCTGTCTTGTTGTTTGTCAGATGACCTGTTTCTCTTCCACTTGGCAGCCATGATTCCTTGCAGGAGAAGGCAGTCACACCTGCATCAATTTCTTCCAGGACATTACTTTGCTTTGATCATCAACTTTCCTATTCCTTCACTGTTTGTTGGTTTACTTTGGTTTGTTTTTCCGGGGGCGGGGGAGTGTAGTTGGCTGGTTGGTTTTTGTTTGTTTGTTTGGTTTGTTTTGTACCAAATTTTGGGTCTACTCCCTTCCTCCTTTGGACACTGTAAATTTTCACACCATCCTGTTTCTTCCTTTGCCATTCTTCTCTGAGATAGAATATATCAGCCCAATTGTGGTGCTTCCACACCATGGTACACATCCAATGTCCTTCTCCTCCTCCTCTTCTTCCTCCTCCTCTTCCTTCTCCTCCTTCTATTCCTTCTCCTTCTCTTATTCTTCTCCTTCTTTTTCTCTTTCATCTTCCTCTTCTTTCTCCTCCTCTTCTTCCTCCTCCTTCTCCTCCTCTTCTTTTTACATTGCATCTACAATTCATCTTTCTTGCATTCTCTAATATTAACCAGATATGTTGTGCTTTGTAGAGATGATTCTTGACTACAAGTTTAATGTATAATATTTTCTTTCATTCCTATTTATCTGTTTGTTCTAATGGGGACTGATGCTACTAGCCAGATATGCTGTGGTTTGAATAGATGGTCTTTAACTAAAGGTTTAATGTACAATATTTTTTCATTCTTATTGTTTATTTGCAATCCTGGGAGTTGACATTAGGGCATCATTTTATTACTAAGCTGCTGTATCCCCAGCCACCCTTTATGTTTTTTAAGTTTTATTTGAAATTATTATTATTTAAAATGCCTTTGTGGTTTGTTTTTTTCATACTACCTCCTTGACTATGAAAACCGTTAGTTCCCTAAGGGTCTTAGAAACTTCTCAACAAGGTTTGAATAAGATCCCCCTCTGCCCTTGAACTCTTTCTTCAGCCCCAGTTAGACTTGAACATTTGCTGCCCCTGATTCTAGCTCTTGAGTAGTAGGAACTACAGGTATGTAGCTCCTAGTCTGGTGTTACTTACATACTTTTGATGTCACAGTGGTAGGAAAGCACTAGCCTTCAGTCCAAGGTGAGCCTTCAGTTTTAAACTATAGTCTCTGTGGTATATTCTCTGTCAGAATGCTGGCCTACCACAGTGAGCCACATCTCTGCCAGCCATGTGTTACTGGCTGGAAATCACTAAACACTCCACAGTGCTCTGTCCTGCCAGTATATTTTGGATACTGGCCCTCAATACATTCAGATAGGAGCTGGTCAGCACATCATTATCAAATGGGCTTTGTGTTAGATTGTTTTGCTTGGTGGGAGGTTTTTAGGTATTGTAAGTGTGTTTAAGGCAGGTCAATTTAAACTTAGATGTTCAGCCAGGTATCTCTACTAAGTGTATTTTTTTATATTCTCATTTGCCATAGTTTTATTAGAATACATTTCTGTCTTAAATCTGTCTCTGATCTTAAATCTCTCATTTTCCACAGAACTTATTATACCTCTCCATTTCCTGGTCTTAGCTCATCCTCAGTTCCTCAACCTGGATGCTTATTCATCTATCTATCTATCTATCTATCTATCTATCTATCTATCTCTAAGACAGGGGTTTCTCTGTTTAGCTGTCATGGAACGTGTTCTGTAGAGCAGGCTGACCTTGAACTCACAGAGAGGTCTACCGACCTCTGTCTCCTGAGTGGGGATGGGGATCACAGGCATGCACCCCTATTACCCAGCTCAGATGTCTTTTGAAGTTGACTTTTTCCTAGGTTTTTAAGGCCCATCCTTGAATGCTTCCAGTCCATGGAGTTATCTTTGGTTTCTCCCCATCTTGTTCCCTGTTGGAGACTTACTGTATTCAGCATGTCCTCTAGTTATTTCTGGATGTGGTTTCATTCTTTCCCTGAAGAATGTAAACACTAGGGAGACAGAAACTAAATCCTAATTCTTTCTTCATGGCTAGGATCTTCATGTCCCACACATAGTAGGTACACAGAATGCTATCAATTTTATTGGTTTGCGACTGCTCCTCCTCTTCCTCCTCCTCCTCTTTTTCTTCCTCTTCTTTTATAGTGTAGACATACTTCTTTCCATTTGGATTGCTTATTAGTGTTCAGAATTCTGGTGTGTGTGTATAAGGGGAGTCCTCATGGGCCTGTTCACTTGACTCCTTTAATCTGGAAGACCATATTTACTGATTGTATGAAAGTACTCTTCGGGATGAACTCTTCAGATCATGGGTAGGAACCTTCAGTTTAGAACCAGGTCCAGAACAGAACCAGCACACTTTGTGTTTATCCTGTGCCTTTGACATCCCAGAACAAGCTACACTGAATCCCCGCAGCACACAGAGTTGCCTACAACTCAAAAGGCAAATGCCAGCCCTGTGGGCCACTGGTTAGAAGCATGTGGTCATCCAGAAAACAAAGGCATCCCTGTTTCCTCTTCTTCATAACAATGAAGACACAAGATTAATAGAATCTTTCAGTTCTTTGAACAATACTTGCATACTAGTTTGTGTTTGCTTTAACACAAAGGAATACTTTCGAACCCTAAAGGTCACCTAAGAACTAGGAGAGAAACAGCTTATGAATGTGTGCTGGTAGATTTTTCAAGAATGACATGAGTCCTTTGCAGGGTATTCTGGCCTAGAAGTTCTATAGCATTGGGAGTTCTCTGTGATTTACCCCAGACAGGCATTTCCTGGGCCAAGACCGCTGTATGGAAGGGCATGACATTGGGAGGAGAGGATGCTGTGTTGGAGTGTGGAAGATGGCTTCTCAGTTCACATACTAGAATTCACGTAATTAGCATAATGTTCTTCCCAATGGGATCTGCCACAGTACCTTTCCCTAACCCTGTCACCAAAGAGGAAGCCCTCTTTCCAATACTGTCTACTTGGTAACTGTGCTGAAGTCTGCTTTCCTAGTTTTCAAAGTGGTAATCTTAGAATCATCCTGGCTCAGAAGTAAATGAAGAGCAGGACTCAGGCATCTCTACAGAAAGTGTAATGAAATAAAGATTGAGTGTTAGTGTAAAACCCTTCCCAACTGTTCTCAGTTCTTGTTTTTTCTTTTCTTTTCTTTTCTTTTCTTTTCTTTTGTTTTTTTTAACAAGGCTGGAAGTTTTGGTAGGGAGTATAACAAGGCAATTGATCTCATTTCTAGAGTTTCTGGTTGGAGAGACCCAACTGTATTTAGCCCTACCGACTCTAGGCAATTAAATAGTAAATTGTGTGTGTGAGTGTGTGTGTATGTGTGTGAGTGTGTGTGTGTGTATGTGTGTGTGTGTGTATGTGTGTGTGTGTGTACAGGAAAAAGGCAAGGTGAATGATGATACCATAAGCCTTGGAAAAGATCTACTCAGGATAAGACATTTCAGAAAAGCTATACTGGTGTCATGTAGATAAAACAGCCTATGGACTGATCACAAGTCACACACATTTACTCTGACATGATGGATACAGAATCTGAGTGGATGACTCTAAGTTAGCCTGCTACCTGCATCCAAGGCCCTCAACATTAATAATGGAAATCATAAGTTCTTTGCCTTTTAGTGAGTAGCTAGTATATACCAAACATGGTGCCTCATGTGCATTATGGTATTTGGTGTTGAAAGCTGTGTTCTGAGAAAAAAGGAAGGAAGGCTTTTGCTCAGAATACATGGCTGCTAAGTGTAGATACAGATTGAGATCTAGTTCACTGACACTGATTTTAGTTCTCTGCCTGACTTTGCATGCTGTTCCTCAAGATTTTAAGTGCCTATGTGAGAGAACTCTTGGAATGCACACACACACACACACACACACACACACACACACACACACACCATTGACTGTTTAATTGCCTAGAGTTGGTGGAGCTCAATACAGTCCGGTCTCTCTAACCAGCAACTCTAGAAAGGACATCAATTACCTTGACTTACTCCCTACCGAAACTTGACTTCCAGCCTTGTAAAAAAGTGAGAACTGAGACCACTCTATGACAGAATGTTTAGCACGACACAGTGTCTACTGTTGGGAAGGGTTTTACACTAACACTGTGCCCTTGCTTCATTTATACCCCCTGTAGAGAAACTGAGTCCTGTTCTTCATTTATTTCTGAGCCAGGATGATTCTAAGATTACCACTTTGAAACTAGGAAAGCAGACTTCTGTACATAAAAGAATGAAAAACCCTCGTTTACATATTAATCTATATGCAGATCTCCTGGATCTGAAGCCAGCTCTCATTCCTGGAAACTCTCCCTTCTTGTCTACTGTTTGTCAGGGTCCCCATAGACTTTTGCATTTAGCACATTTCAGGTACAGGATGGTGGGGAAGGGACAGAGATGTTTCTTTTCTGTTAGGAAAAGAAACAAAAGAGTAGAACTGAGTGGTCCCTGATGTTTATACTGTTCCCCACTCTACAGGATAAAACTAGGACAAGTTCAGTGTGACATCTTTGGATTTAAACTCTGCGTCAGTCAGATACACAGTAACTAGTGATTTCAAACGGAAATTGCTGATTTCTAGAAAGTTAAATAATTTGACCTAATCTAATTATAAAATTATTCTTCTAAGAGTACCTTACAAAACACTCAGTGTACAGGATAGAGAGATCATATCTGTTCTTAGCTATCTTCTTATTCTTTTGTTCTTTTCTTCATTTTTGGTTTTGTTTTGTATTATTTTGGTTTATTGATAGAGTATTACTATGTAGCCCTGTTTGGGCTGGAACTCATTATGTAGACCCTGTTGGCCTCAAACACACAGAGATCATATTGCTCTTACTAGGATTAAAGGTGTACCACCGTGCCAGGCATCTTGCCTATCTTCTTTATGAGACAGGTTGGGCTTAAGACTTGCCACTTTTGGAAGATTGATAAACATCCTGACTAAAACAACAAGAACTGAGTATATACAGAAGAAATATGTTTCTTAAATGATACGATTGCTATGTTAATAAAATTGAGATTAGAAATAACCATTCCAGTGCAGAGAGCCTACCAAGGTTTTGGTAGAAACAGAGAAAGAAAAAGAGTACTTGGCACTCTTACTGGACCAGGGGGAGACAAGATCATCTCTCAGGATTTAGAGATAATGCTATGAACATAACTTTCATGTTTCATTGCTCGCCCAGTTTCTCAGGGAGCAGGGTAGTGACCAGGGATGTAGAAGGGTTTGCTGAGCCCAGATGTGGCTCCCGATAGGGACCAGAGTTCTCCTCTCAGATCAAAGGGTGAGAGGCTTTCGATCTGGTGCTGTTTGAAGAATCTGAAGAGGGACATCAAAAATCACAGTGAATCTGAAGAGCTGGGCTTATTATAGACACCTGGGAAGCAGTTCTCAAGGGACGCTCTGGCTGCCAGGTACCTGGCATTATTTAATTATAGGCCACTCATGAAAGAGGGGAGGGTGATGGAAAATGCTAACAGTGAAAAGTGGTAAAAAAAAAAAGATAAAAAAAATAATCCTATAAACTGGCTTGGGAATCTGCTTCATGATTTTCCTCCCTTAGAAATTTGCCTTCCTAATTCTGCTTTGTTTGTTCCGATATTAAGAATTAGTTGGTTTCCCAGGAGTAGCTCGGAAGTTAAACTGAGAAGGGAGTTGGTTGAGGAACATGCCAATTGGAATGTGGAACATGAAACATTTTCTGGCATTAGCATAGCAAAGCTATCCCCAGAGTTATTTTCATCTTAAAGAAAAGCAGAATCGTGAATACGTCACCAGCCTCCCACATTGTGGGAAAGATTTTAAGCTGGTTTGAATGGGAGCTGTCCCTCAGACACTCATGTGGTTGGACTTGGTCTCTAACTCCTAGTGTGGTTTCGGGAAGTCATGGAAGATAAAGGAGGTGGAACCTCACTGGAGGAAGTGGGCCACTGTGGACAGCACATGCCTGGGGGTTTTTGAGCCTGGCGTTACTTTCTGTCTGCTGCTTTCTGCTTCCAGAGTGTTCATGCAATGTGACTAGCTGTCTCATACTCCTGTGAACTGGAATAAACCTTCCTCCTTGAAGCTGCTGCTTGTCAGGTATTGAGTCTCAGCAATGAGAAAAGTAAAGTGTATGATTTCATTTCTTGTATTGAATATGTGTGAGTCTTACTTTGAGTATTTAAGCCCTTGTTGCCACCCTTCTTGGAGATGATAGCAAACACTTAACCAGATTTCTCATATCCAAGCACAAGTGCCTGGAAAATATAGGGGCCAGGAATACAGTGAGTGCTATTGTTTAGGATGGTCTTATTGTATAGCATTGAGGCAATAGCCCAGGCTAGCTCTGAGGCCTTGGAACTAAAGGGGATCGGAACTTGAGATTGTTAGGCTTTGGAGGTATTGTCAATGAGTTTGACAGCATTTCTCCCCTTCATTCTCTCCGTGTTTCCAACCCTCTTTATTTTATTTTTGTATTTTATTTTATTTTATTTTATTTTATTTTATTTTATTTTATTTTATTTTATTTTATTTGAGGCAGGGGTTCATGCAGCTCAGGCTAGCTCACCTTTAACTCACTGTGTAGCTGAGGGTGACCACCTGCCTCCACCTTACAAATGGTGGGATCACAGACAAAGCTGGTTTATACAGTCCTGGGACTCAAACCCAGGCCCTCCTAGATGCTGAACCAGTGCTCTCTCAGCTGAGCTTAGCTCCCTTTCTTAGCCTCACTTCCTTTATTTTTTTGAAATTTGATTAATTTAATATTTTAATGTTTCCTTAGTGTGGGAAAACTCCAAAGTAGGCAAACACTCCTTAAGCTTATGGCTCTTCTACAATTAAAAATCTGAAATAAATGCAGAGATTCAGTTTAATCAGGTTGACAAAAATCAACATTTAATGGAGCAATGCTGATTTGAACTGATGCATAAAAGGTTGCTAAGATTTGGTCCCCATTCATAACTTTAGGTCGGGTCAACTGGTGGACTCATCATGCTTTTTTTTTAAATCTTGCTTGGCTACTCTTGGGATGTACTAGACGACTCTAATCCTTACCTTTCATCACTGGAAATGAATGGAGCATACAGCCTGCTGATCATTACTGAAGAAGAATTCATTTTCTTTCCTAGAGACAGATTGGTTGGCTTAACAAGTATTTAATTCATGGGAATACTTCATGAATTTGTGTATGTGTGTGTGCGTGCGTGTGTGGTGTGTGTGTGTGTGTGTTTGTTTGTTTGTTTGTTTGTGTGTGTGTTTGTTTGTGTGTGTGTGTTCTATCCAGTATCTTCCTCAATGACTCTCCACATTATCTTTTGAGGCAGAGTCTCTCACTGAGCCCGAAGCTTACCCATTAGCTAGACTGGCTGACCAGGGAGCCCCAGAGACTCTCTCCTATGCTGAGTTCAAGCATTAACAACTGACTGCATCTGACTTTTTACCTGGATTTCCGGCATTGAAACTCAGGTTCTCGTGTTTGTGTTTCAGACCGAACTATCACCCTAGAGCCTGAGGGCTATTTTTAATAAAACAAAATTAAAGGTGGTGTAAACAGAATTAGTAGGCTCTGGTGAGGCTGCAGGAAGGAGCGTGTGCACAAAGGTCCTGGAGATCAAGTGTCGTGAACTCCATATCCATCATGCACAAACACCTCTCTGTTGTCTTGCTGTTAGCAGTAAAGGAGTCTGAAGCAGCCATAAAAAGGAGCATTTCCCTTTTTAAGCATATAGTCTTAAGTATACTCTAGAACATCTAGGAATAGTTCTGACACACAGAAAATTTGAGTATTTTTGTTGACAACAGAGATGGTTGAGAAATACCTCTATATTCAATATTTTCCCACTGCAGTTCCTAGTTGGAGATCTTGCGACACAGATATGGGGCTCCTGTCTTGTTTTGCTACACTGATGAACCAGGTAATAGAATGTGGAGTAGAGACAGAGGTTAGGCTCAGTTTAATCTTCGTGCACAGCCACCAAAAAACTACACAAACCCTGGGGTCGGGGTCTTACCTATTTTTGGCCTAATGTATAGTCAGTTAGGGCCAAGATAAACCTCAGATTATTATTTCTTTAGGGACCAGAGGGACAAACAGAAGACAGAGGTCATGATCTGCTTCAGGGACAATGTCTCAGAGTTCAGTGGTTGTAATCAGGTGTGTTGTAAGTTAGAGCTACGAGGCAAACAACAGGCAGAGGGGACATAAACAGGTCAGACAGGCCACAGAAATCAGGCTCGAGAGAATTCAGGGCTAGGATGGCAGTAGGCAGGGTGGGGCAGATAAAAATATTATCTCGCCCCGTCAACCAACTTAATTTCTTTGAGATCCAAGATGTGTCTATTTTCTTTGTTTAGCTAGATCTTAAGTCTTCAAGATTGCCCTCAGTCTACTAGACACTGGCTCAGAAATCTGTAAAAAGATAAGAGATAGGTGTGGCTTTCCTTACTGTGAAGAGTTTAAAATTATTACTACTTAAAATGATTTAATATTAAAAATGCTTTAATATGTTTATTTATTTACCCCTCCCCTTTGTGGGTTTGTACGTGTGCATGTGTGTGTGTGTGTATGTGTGTGTGTGTGTTTGCATGTGTATATAGGGGCTCACAAACATGTCACAGCACATGTATACAGGTCAGAGAACAGCTTGCAGGAGTCTCTTCTGACTGTGTGGGTTCCATAGATCTGACTTAAAGTTGTTATTCTTGATGGCAAGTGACTTTACCCACTGAACCATCTTGCTAGCCATTGAGATTATTTTTCAGAGAAGTTTGGAGAATACAATGGAATCGACAAAATCAGCTTCTTCTTCAGACTTTCTGCCTTTTCTTAAGACTAGAGAATCCTCTGCAATGTCTCCACAAACTGGAGGCTCAACTGCATGAGAATCCAGGGGCTGGCTCACCTCTAAGAAAATATGTACATCTCGGAACATGTAAATCTTATCTTCAAAGAGTCTCTACTTTATGAGCTCCTGTGGATTGCAAGTGAGATTATACATTGTTTCTTCATGTAACATGCCATATGTGTACATATGTGTGTTTTCATGGTGGACACCCATCCTGTACCATTTCTTTCCAATGGAAATAGTAAATTTTGTCTTACCTAAAAATTGTTTCTAAGTGATATTTTTTAACCTGACACTTTATACTTAAAACATTTATTTTTTGGTTTCTTACTGCTTTATTTGATTAGCTCATATATGAGCTAGTAAACGATAATGAGAAGTAATTGTTGCTGGTTTATTAATTTACTTATTTATGAGGCTTGAACTGGAACTTCCAAAGTTTGAGGCTGCAGCTGTGAGCCCTATCCCGAACCCTGGCTGGAAATGATCCATGATTGGGGAAAATGCTTTTGGAGAAAGGGAGGGCTTCTAAGACTTAACTCAGAGCTGTAAGATCTAGAATGTCAACATTTGTCTAATCAACGAGATCTTTAAAACAATGCTTGGGTAGAAGATAAGTCCTCAGTCCCATGTGGCTTTATCAGTTATAATACCTGAAAAAGAATTCGCCATTCTGTTTTGATAAAACGATGAGTGTGGGGTATATTCATTTTCCCCCAGAAATATTTGGGGGATTTGCAAGCTTAAGGGTAAACAGGTTGTTTTGTTTGAGGGACCTCCTCTGAGTTAAGAAGGGTTCATCTGCTGACATTACCTGGAGATTAAAGAGGGATTGCCAATAGCTTGCACAGTCCAAGAATCACGGGAACTTGACTGGGCAGGCCCTGCCTTGGCTTGGCACCTTTTACACACCCAGTTATAGACCATTCAGGTAGGTGATGCTAACTGTTCTATTGTTATGGAAGCTGACAAATGTTCAGCAGGCACAATAGGAAGCCAAAGAAGTGGTAAGGAAGGATAGACTTTTTGTTTGTTTGTTTTTTCTAGACAGGGTTTCTCTGTGTAATTCTGGCTGTCCTAGAACTTACTTTATAGAAGAGGCCAGTACACACAGAGATCCACCTGCCTCTGCATCCCAAGTGCTGGGATTAAAGAGTGGCGCCACTACCTCCTGGCTAGACTCCTTGATAGAACATTTCAGAACAACTTGTCACCCACACCTGCTAAGGAACCTTAAGACATAAAGGAGAAATAAGCTGGGGGTCGAGGAGGCATTGATTTTTTTCATAATGTTTTATTTTCTGTTTATCATCCTTCCTTGACTTCAACCTTTTCACATATGTCTTTCTCTTGAAAACAACTTAATCATTGACGTTCTTATCAACTCCTTGGGACAATGAGGTAGGTTTACCCAGGAACCTCTCGGAATAAAGATGAGTTTACAGTTTTAAAACGGAAACAGCTGGATAACCCCAGCCAGGCAGGGATGTGGATTTTCATTAGCAAAGGGGAAATGGCAGGGCCCAGAGTGAACAACTGGGCTGGCAGCCACCACAGGGAAAAGAAAAGGAAATGCGCCATCATAAAGAACTAATCGTGAAAAATGGAAAGTGAGATGGAGCCAAGAACAACAGGCAATAAATAGATCTGGAAGCAGGAGAGACCAAGAAGAGGCAAGCAAAACGGGGCTCGGAAAGGGACACTAAGATTAGGAGCATTCAAACCACCAGAAAGTTCTCTAGATGTGTCTGAAGATGGCATCAAATCCAGCCTGTGTCATTAGAGAGTCTGTTTCAGTGCACGAGCTAATAAAAGTCAAATGGAGCACAAGGCAGAAACATGATGTGTTATATATTTCTGAGTGGCTGCCTTCTGCTTTTTTACAACAAAATAAAGCAAACATATGCAATACAGTCTGGTGGTCAGAAGGAAGAGATCAGTTTGACTTTGTAGTTGGAAAACTGCATCCAAACAGTAAGTTAGGGTCTCATTAGGGGTTCAACATGACTAATTTTTTTAGTGTGTGTGCATGTATGTATATATGTGAATGTGTGTGCATGTGTGTGTGTATGTGCATATATGATGGTGTCAAGGCACATGTATGACAAGGAAGTGAAGGTCCAGAGGGCAACACAGGAAATGCATTCTCTCCTTTTACCAGGTGGGGCCTAGAATTGGAAGTCAGGTAGATTTGGTCTCTAAACACTGTGCTGGCTAGTTTTTATGCTAACTTTGCACATGCTGGCATCATTTTGGAAGAGGAAATGTCAATCAAAAAATGCCCCTACCAGACTGGCATGTTGGCAAGACTATGCTGCATTTCTTTGATGGATAGTTGATGTGGAAGGGCCTGCTCATTATTTGCAGTGCTATCTCTGGGCTGGTGGTCCTGAATTGTATAAAAAGGCAAAGTGAGCAAGACATGAGGAGCAAGCCAGTAAGCAGCATCCCTCCATGACCTGTGTATCACCTCTTGTCTCCAGATCCTACTCTACTTGAGTTTCTGCCCAAACTTCTTTCAGTGATGGACTGTGATGTAAAAGCCAAAAATATACTCCTTCTTCCCCAGGTTGCTTTTGGTCATGGTGTCTGTCACAGCAATGAAAAGCTAACTAAGGAGCTGGCCAAACAATTGCACCTGGCAGCTTCTAGTTTCAATTCATTGTCTCACCTACGACTTTATCTGTGGAATAGTTATGCAATGTCCTTCTGTGAGAGGACCATGAGTCAGGACTACATATCAGGTGAACTAGCAGGGCTTTAAGGAGAGCCTAAGAGAAAAACTCAAGCCTCATCTGTCAATCATCCTGAAATCTATGAGTAGTGTGAACAAACACACAAAGGTGGCCAACATTCCAGGCATTGCCAGGGAGAAGAGTGTTCCCAAATTATTTCAGTTTTATATTGGTTATGGATACTACCTCACCAATGAGATGGCATTGACCTTACATTTTTTGAGGAGGACGCTTATTAGTTTTTTTTTTTTCATTTAAAATTAGTTTTTAATGGCAGCATTTGTTTAAGGAGGAAAATGCTTGGTGGTGTCTTCTGGAATGTACATTAATCTTGTTAATGACATTGCAGTTCATGGTTGGCAAAACAGAACTTTAGAATCAGCCTTTTTTTCTTTTTCTTTTTTCTTTCTTCTTTTCTTCTTCTTCTTATTTATTTAAATTTTTTTGTAGTTATACTTTGGAAATAAAGCCAGGGAGTTAAAGAAACATGAAGAGTCTAAGAAGACAGGATACAGGATTTCCTATGATTTTATGTTGTTCTTAATTAGGAAGTATGTTAGCAACACATGCTAACATATGTTAGTATGATTGGTTATAGCCAAATAACTGTTTTCTATTACAACTCTGAATTCCATGCTTCCTTGGAAACCATCCTACTCTCTTCATGGCTCACCAAGTCCTATCACAAGGTATCTTGAGGGCCAACTTTCTCTTGGCTCCCTGAGAAACATTACTTGGACTGTGTTCCCTTATAAAGTCATCTACAACATGAGAGGAGATCAAAGTGTGGAGAGGAGATACCTTCTCATTCTGGAATTGTTTTGCATGTGGTAACAAGTGACTCTTAACTAGTAACTGAACTTGAACTCAGAGTTGAAAACGGGATGCTAGCAAGCCAAGACATTGTTCTTGCAGCTGTGTTTCTTTTTGTCTTGATGAAGGAAATACTAAGGCAAGGTGATATGCAGTCTAGCATAATAAGTGATACATTAGGTGCATACACCAGGAAATTAGTTTGCTATGTACAGGGAACCATATACAACTGTTTAATAATAATAATTGAAATTGGTTTTGGCAGTGCTAGGAAGCTGGACACAATGTAAATATTTATTACAAGGATTACAAGGGAATGGAGAAATATATTGTGATCTGGTGATCCTTGGAGGAACACTGAGAACTAAAGAGTCTCCACTACTTATAACAACAGGGCCAGGCTCTTACTGCCACAAAACACAGGAGGAAATAATCATTTTTCGGAATAAAAACATTATAATATCATTTGATTTTTTTAAAGACAAGGTTTTATGTTGTCCAGGATATATGTAAAAAAATAAACATTTCATGTACATTAAGGAATACAACAGATCTAAAATTCTTTTATCTCTAACAAGCTGAGAAGAGAAAAAATAGCCAAGAAGGGCAAAGAGAATTTTCAATCTCTAGTAGTCTGTGATATTGTAGGGAATAGTCATTATCTATTTCTAAAGTTAGAAACAAATTGAAAAACATAGACCAAGTGAATGATGATGAATATACCTCCTGAAATAGAATAACAAGGTACCTTTCCCATCTTGGTTCTTACATTCCAATCTGACTATATCACACACACTGTGAATCCTGGGGTAATTAGTGTATAGAATGATCTGTGTTTGAGAAATATTAAAATTTTTCTTTAAAATATTTAATTTTTCTTTGAGTTATATCATATGTATGATTCTTTTGCCTGGGAGAATATATGTGCACCCTGAGCTTCCCTAGTGCTTGTGGTGACCAGAAGACCTCAAATCTCCTGAAACTGGAGTTATGGATGACTGCAAGCTGGCATATGAGTGCTGGTGATGGAACCCTGGGTCTCTGCAAAAGCAGCAAGTACTCTTAAGTCCTGAGCCATCTCTCCAGTTGTAAGACAAGATTTTCTAACCATGCATGTTTCCTTGCTGTTTCACAGAAATTTTATACCCAGCTGAAGTGACACAACAGCTCCTCTGTACCTGTGACTCAGTTGGAGACTGCTCTCTCTTTTTTTTTTTTTTCTTTCTTTTTTTTTTTTCTTTTTTTTTTTTATTATTCGATATAATTTATTTACATTTCAAATGATTTCCCCTTTTCTAGCCCCCCCACTCCCCGAAAGTCCCGCAAGCCCCCTTCTCTTCCCCTGTCCTCCCACCCACCCCTTCCCACTTCCCCGTTCTGGTTTTGCTGAATACTGTTTCACTGAGTCTTTCCAGAACCAGGGGCCACTCCTCCTTTCTTCTTGTACCTCATTTGATGTGTGGATTATGTTTTGGGTATTCCAGTTTTCTAGGTTAATATCCACTTATTAGTGAGTGCATACCATGATTCACCTTTTGAGTCTGGGTTACCTCACTTAGTATGATATTCTCTAGCTCCATCCATTTGCCTAAGAATTTCATGAATTCATTGTTTCTAATGGCTGAATAGTACTCCATTGTGTAGATATACCACATTTTTTGCATCCACTCTTCTGTTGAGGGATACCTGGGTTCTTTCCAGCATCTGGCAATTACAAATAGGGCTGCTATGAACATAGTAGAACATGTATCCTTATTACATGGTGGGGAGTCTTCTGGGTATATGCCCAGGAGTGGTATAGCAGGATCTTCTGGAAGTAAGGTGCCCAGTTTTCGGAGGAACCGCCAGACTGATTTCCAGAGTGGTTGTACCAATTTGCAACCCCACCAGCAGTGGAGGAGTGTTCCTCTTTCTCCACACCCTCTCCAACACCTGCTGTCTCCTGAATTTTTAATCTTAGCCATTCTGACTGGTGTAAGATGAAATCTTAGGGTTGTTTTGATTTGCATTTCCCTAATGACTAATGAAGTTGAGCATTTTTTAAGATGCTTCTCCGCCATCCGAAGTTCTTCAGGTGAGAATTCTTTGTTTAACTCTGTACCCCATTTTTTAATAGGGTTGTTTGGTTTTCTGGAGTCTAACTTCTTGAGTTCTTTATATATATTGGATATTAGCCCTCTATCTGATGTAGGATTGGTGAAGATCTTTTCCCAATTTGTTGGTTGCCGATTTGTCCTCTTGATGGTGTCCTTTGCCTTACAGAAACTTTGTAATTTTATGAGGTCCCATTTGTCAATTCTTGCTCTTAGAGCATACACTATTGGTGTTCTGTTCAGAAACTTTCTCCCTGTACCGATGTCCTCAAGGGTCTTCCCCAGTTTTTTTTCTATTAGCGTCAGAGTGTCTGGCTTTATGTGGAGGTCCTTGATCCATTTGGATTTGAGCTTAGTACAAGGAGACAAGGATGGATCAATTCGCATTCTTCTGCATGCTGACCTCCAGTTGAACCAGCACCATTTGTTGAAAAGGCTATCTTTTTTCCATTGGATGTTTTCAGCCTCTTTGTCGAGGATCAAGTGGCCATAGGTGTGTGGGTTCATTTCTGGATCTTCAATCCTGTTCCATTGATCCTCCTGCCTGTCACTGTACCAATACCATGCAGTTTTTAACACTATTGCTCTGTAGTATTGCTTGAGGTCAGGGATACTGATTCCCCCAGATTTCCTTTTGTTGCTGAGAATAGTTTTAGCTATCCTGGGTTTTTTGTTGTTCCAGATGAATTTGATAATTGCTCTTTCTAGCTCTGTGAGACTGCTCTCTTTTAAACACACGACTGAATCAGTAAAATTCAATTCTTTTTTTTTTTTTTTTTTTTGTCTTTTTTTTTTATTTGATATAATTTATTTACATTTCAAATGATTTCCCCTTTTCTAGCCCCCCCCCCCCCACTCCCCGAAAGTCCCGTAAGCCCCCTTCTCTTCCCCTGTCCTCCCTCCCACCCCTTCCCAGTTCCCCGTTCTGGTTTTGCCAAATACTGTTTCACTGAGTCTTTCCAGAACCAGGGACCACTCCTGCTTTCTTCTTGTATCTCATTTGATGTGTGGATTATGTTTTGGGTATTCCAGTTTTCTAGGTTAATAACCACTTATTAGTGAGTGCATACCATGATTCACCTTTTGAGTCTGGGTTACCTCACTTAGTATGATGTTCTCTAGCTCCATCCATTTGCCTAAGAATTTCATGAATTCATTGTTTCTAATGGCTGAATAGTACTCCATTGTGTAGATATACCACATTTTTTGTATCCACTCTTCTGTTGAGGGATACCTGGGTTCTTTCCAGCATCTGGCAATTATAAATAGGGCTGCTATGAACATAGTAGAGCATGTATCCTTATTACATGGTGGGGAATCCTCTGGGTATATGCCCAGGAGTGGTATAGCAGGATCTTCTGGAAGTGAGGTGCCCAGTTTTCGGAGGAACCGCCAGACTGCTTTCCAGAGTGGTTGTACCAATTTGCAACCCCACCAGCAGTGGAGGAGTGTTCCTCTTTCTCCGCACCCTCTCCAACACCTGCTGTCTCCTGAATTTTTAATCTTAGCCATTCTGACTGGTGTAAGATGAAATCTTAGGGTTGTTTTGATTTGCATTTCCCTAATGACTAATGAAGTGGAGCATTTTTTAAGATGCTTCTCCGCCATCCGAAGTTCTTCAGGTGAGAATTCTTTGTTTAACTCTGTACCCCATTTTTTAATAGGGTTGTTCGGTTTTCTGGAGTCTAACTTCTTGAGTTCTTTATATATATTGGATATTAGCCCTCTATCTGATGTAGGATTGGTGAAGATCTTTTCCCAATTTGTTGGTTGCCGATCTGTCCTCTTGACGGTGTCCTTTGCCTTACAGAAACTCTGTAACCTTATGAGGTCCCATTTGTCAATTCTTGCTCTTAGAGCATACGCTATTGGTGTTCTGTTCAGAAACTTTCTCCCTGTACCGATGTCCTCAAGGGTCTTCCCCAGTTTCTTTTCTATTAGCTTCAGAGTGTCTGGCTTTATGTGGAGGTCCTTGATCCATTTGGATTTGAGCTTAGTACAAGGAGACAAGGATGGATCAATTCGCATTCTTCTGCATGCTGACCTCCAGTTGAACCAGCACCATTTGTTGAAAAGGCTATCTTTTTTCCATTGGATGTTTTCAGCCTCTTTGTCGAGGATCAAGTGGCCATAGGTGTGTGGGTTCATTTCTGGATCTTCAATCCTGTTCCATTGATCCTCCTGCCTGTCACTGTACCAATACCATGCAGTTTTTAACACTATTGCTCTGTAGTATTGCTTGAGGTCAGGGATACTGATTCCCCCAGATTTTCTTTTGTTGCTGAGAATAGTTTTAGCTATCCTGGGTTTTTTGTTGTTCCAGATGAATTTGATAATTGCTCTTTCTAACTCTGTGAAGAATTGAGTTGGGATTTTGATGGGTATTGCATTGAATCTGTATAGTGCTTTAGGCAAAATGGCCATTTTAACTATATTGATTCTACCGATCCATGAGCATGGGAGGTTTTCCCATTTTTTGAGGTCTTCTTCCATTTCCTTCTTCAGAGTCTTGAAGTTCTTGCCATACAGATCTCTCGCATGTTTGGTAAGAGTCACCCCAAGATACTTTATACTGTTTGTGGCTATTGTGAAGGGGGTCATTTCCCTAATTTCTTTCTCAGCCTGCTTATCCTTTGAGTATAGGAAGGCCACTGATTTGCTTGAGTTGATTTTGTAACCTGCCACTTTGCTGAAGTTGTTTATCAGCTGTAGGAGCTCTCTAGTGGAGTTCTTTGGGTCACTTAGGTAGACGATCATGTCGTCTGCAAATAATGATAGTTTGACTTCCTCCTTTCCAATTTGTATCCCTTTGACCTCCTTATGTTGTCGAATTGCCCGAGCTAGTACCTCAAGTACAATATTGAAAAGATAAGGAGAAAGGGGGCAGCCTTGTCTGGTCCCTGATTTCAGTGGGATTGCTTCAAGTTTCTCTCCGTTTAGTTTGATGCTGGCTACCGGTTTGCTGTATATTGCTTTTACTATGTTTAGGTATGGGCCTTGAATTCCTGTTCTCTCCAAGACTTTAAGCATGAAAGGATGCTGAATTTTGTCAAATGCTTTTTCAGCATCCAATGAAATGACCATATGATTTTGTTCTTTGAGTTTGTTTATGTAGTGGATTGTATTGATGGATTTCCGTATATTGAACCAACCCTGCATTCCCGGGATAAAGCCTACTTGATCATGGTGGATGATCGTTTTGATGTGTTCTTGGATTCGGTTGGCAAGAATTTTGTTGAGTATTTTTGCATCGATGTTCATAAGGGAAATTGGTCTGAAGTTCTTTTTCTTTGTTGGATCTTTGTGTGGCTTTGGTATCAGCGTAATTGTGGCTTCGTAGAAGGAATTGGGTAGTGTTCCTTCTGTTTCTATTTTGTGGAATAGTTTGAAGAGTATTGGTGTTAACTCTTCTTTGAAGGTCTGGTAGAATTCTGCACTGAAACCATCTGGTCCTGTGCTTTTTTTGGTTGGAAGACTTTCTATGACTCCTTCTATTTCTTTAGGCTTTATGGGACTGTTTAGATGGTCTAGTTGGTCCTGATTTAATTTTGGTATTTGGTATCTGTCAAGGAAATTGTCCATTTCCTCCAGATTCTCCAGTTGTGTTGAGTACAGGCTCTTGTAGTAGGATCTGATGATTTTTTGGATTTCCTCAGTTTCCGTTGTTATGTCTCCCTTTTCATTTCTAAGTTTGTTAATTTGGATACTTTCTCTGTGCCCTTTGGTCAGTCTGGCTAAGGGTTTATCTATCTTGTTGATTTTCTCAAAGAACCAGCTCCTAGTTTTGTTGATTTTTTGTATGGTTCTCTTTGTTTCTACTTGATTGATTTCGGCCCTGAGTTTGATGATTTCCTGCCTTCTACTCCTCCTGGGTGAAATAGCTTCTTTTTGTTCTAGGGCTTTCAGGTGTGTCATTAAGTTGGTAATGTATGCTCTCTCCATTTTCTTTTTGGAGGCACTCAGGGCTATGAGTTTTCCTCTTAGCACTGCTTTCATTGTGTCCCATAGATTTGGGTATGTTGTGTTTTCATTTTCATTGTGTTCTAAAAAGTCTTTAATTTCTTTCTTTATTTCTTCCTTGACCAAGGTGTCATTGAGTAGAGTATTGTTCAATCTCCACGTGTTTGTGGGTTTTCTGTTGTTTCTGTTGCTATTGAAGACCACTTTTATTCCATAGTGATCAGATAGGAGGCATGGGATTAGTTCTATCTTTTTATATTTGTTGAGGTCTGTCTTGTGACCAATTATATGGTCGATTTTGGAGAAGGTACCATGAGGTGCTGAAAAAAAGGTATATTCTTTTGTTTTAGGATAGAATGTTCTATATATATCAGTTAAATCTAATTGGTCCAAAGCTTCAATTAGTTTCATTGTGTCCTTGTTTAGTTTCTGTTTTCCTGATCGGTCCATTGAGGAAAGTGCAGTGTTGAAGTCACCAACAATTATTGTGTTAGGTGCAATGTGTGCTTTGAGTTTTAATAAAGTTTCTTTTATGAAAGAGGGTGCCCTTGCATTTGGAGCATAGATGTTCAGGATTGAGAGTTCTTCTTGTTGTATTTTTCCTTTGACCAGCAAGAAGTGTCCCTCAGAGTCTCTTTTGATGACTTTGGGTTGAAAGTCAATTTTATCTGATATTAAAATGGCTACTCCAGCTTGTTTCCTGAGACCATTTGCTTGTAAAATTGTCTTCCAGCCTTTTACTCTAAGGTAGTGTTTGTCTTTGACCCTTAGGTGTGTTTCCTGTAAGCAGCAAAATGTAGGGTCCTGTTTATGTATCCAGTCAGTTATTCTGTGTCTTGTAAAATTCAATTCTTAATGCAATCCTGGGCTATCTGTTCACCACGCTAGTAACACATCAAGAACTTTCTGCTTTTTGTTTCTTCAGTGCCCTCATTCATACTAATTCTGCCTTCTCAAGAACAATCTTCCTTTGCTTTTCACATATTTTCTTCCATTTCTTTTGTCAAGTCTTTTCAACTGCCAATCACCATTTTTGTTCCTATTTGTAGCTATTTGGTTTTAATCCACTCTTAACTTTCTTCTCCTCTTGTTTAGATGTGCTTTCCAGGAGGAAGGACATTAGGTTTTATTTTTGCTACTGTCTCTCAAAACCTAGAACCATGTGAGGAACATAGAAGATGATCAACAAATACTCTGTTCAAGGAATTAACAAGCCTGTGGCATTTTTTGTTGTTATTTGCACATCCAGTGTTAACTGTTTTAAGGCATTGGGAATTATTGAGTCAATTCTATGCATTTTATATGCAAAATTCCTATTCTTACTAAGACTCAGCCCTACAACTAAATTGCCTTTGTCTTGTAAGTAATTCCATTCTGCACATGGGCTCAAAATATATTTGATAAAAAAGCTATAGTGAACAAAAACAGCTCTCCCATACTGAGAGGCAGGGCTATTTCTATATTCTTAAATGAAGACCTTTACCAAATATATCAGCTCTTTTGTAAACCATGAAATGAAATGACTGGCTATCAGAAGTAATTTTGCAAAGAAAACCTGTCATCTTCAGAGCAGTAAAATCTCTATAAAACCACATAAACTAATTACCAGGTTAAGTAAAATCACTGGAATACATCAGGACCTTCTCTTGTCTTCAGGGCAGATATAGTACAGTAATTCCCTAATAGTCACTCTGGGAAGATCCTGTAATGGGTGGGATGAACTTGTTATAATCTGTTCACTCAGTTTTGGTCCTGAGAGTTATAAAGAGAATATCAGTGGCAGATCACAGAACACAGAAGAGCTGCCTATTAATTTTGCATGACACTAGCTGGCCTTGGCAGACATTTGAGTCATGAGCTCAGAGGAACCCAGGTGGCAGTAGCACACTCATTTGTTCTGCTCAGAACTTGGATATAGATATTATGTTTGCATATATGCATATGCTTATATGAGCCAGAGGAGGAGAGGTGTGCATACACACACACACACACACACACATAAGAGAGAGAGAGAGAAGAGACAAAGAGACAGACACAGAGACACAGAGACAGATAGATAAACAGAGACAGAACAACAGAGCAACAGAAACAGAGACACAGAGAGACAGAGACAGAATGAGATGACTGTAACTGAAACCCATGACCTTATACATGCTAAGCAATCACTATACCACTGAGCAAAACCCCTAGTCCTCAGAGGATGGTTATCACTCTTGAAGGCTATTTGAATTTACCTTTTAACCACTCCTCATCAAAGGAAAAAAGAATATTTTGTATACAGCACATATTATGTTTTTCATGGAAGGATGAAGACAAACTACACGCAAGAGCAAAAAACAAACAAACAAACAAAACCCCAAATACCAGATGCCTCAAAATAACAGACTTCATGTTTCCTTGAGTTGCTAAAAACATTATTTTAAGTAGCTTTGTTGATAACTCAAGGTAAATCAGAGAGTTAAGCTCAACTCATTGGAACATTGACTATTTTACTTTAATAACTCAAATGATTAAATTGATGTCATTGTTTTCTCAAGTCCTGATCCAATCTTAAGGTCAACACAGACAACAGTCATAGTCCATCATTCTAGGTTGTGAGTGGCTGTATTGTTATGTCTCCATCATGTACCTTGCAGGTAACCACTCCTGCTTGCCTTACTATGCCACATACAGTGAGTGGCCTGGATGAATCTCTCTGAAGAGAGACCTATCAGGAATCCCCTTTGCAGCTATTTCTTTTTAAAGTTTTAAATTAGATTTTTTTTTCAGAAAATTGCTACTCCTCAGATTCAGTACATGCAAGAGTTGATTTCCTCATGGTGCTCTCTACCCTGGCTGGAAGCTGTGATTCATGAACATTGGAAAGAATCAGTGTGGGGATTGGTCTTTAAGCTCAAGCATAATACAGGAGGACTAAAACTGTATGACTTATTCACAGCTATTTGTCCAAATACCTCCTGCAATAAAACCCAGATTGCACCCCTTCTCAATTAACATTGAAGTATATCTTTGAGCTGAATTGTTTTTTCTTCTGTGTTTGAGCCTGCCACTGCCTGGCTAGGCTGTGAGTCCCATTGGATTTGATAATGAGGTTCAGGACAGGAGCATAGCCCCCACTAAGCATGTCACCCCTATTTAGCACCTTTTCCAGGATGGCAGCCACTATTGTTTTATTATGTCCCTGATCAGCTGTCACTATTCATAAAGTAATCACTGCCATTAACACGTCATGCCTCAAGCCATCTGCTGCAACATGGCACATACCAAGCTGTTGGTTCCCAGGAAAGCAGGTGTCACCTAAGAGTGACAATACCACTATTGCCAGAGCAAAGGTAGGAGGTCATTGTGGTAAGAGGGTATATAGCATCAAATAATTCAGTTTGTGTGTGTGCTCCCTCAATAGCAATAGCATTTCTTGCTCAACTTAAAGAAGGCTAAACTATGAAGTTTTTAATGTGAGATACTTCCTATCATTGATCAGTTCTAGAAACAAAAATTCCATTGTATGTGTTAATAATAGATCTAGATTGTAAGATGACTTCAACATTCAAGTTGCAGTGAAGCTGAAGGCACACTTGGAAACTATTTTGAATCCATGCAGTTTTGATGTAGCAAACATTTATTGAGCATATATTAAGTGAGAGATACTCTCTATTAAGAGAGATGGGGCTGGCCAATCAGAATATGAAATCTTTACTTTATCCTACTTTATTTACATTTTAAGAGTAAGGCACAAACTCGGGGCCTTGTACTTGAGTACCAAACACTACTTCTTAGCTTCTTAGCTAAGCCCTCAACCCAGAAACGTCTACTAAAAAAAAAAAAAAAAAAAAAAAATCCTTAATGTATGTAATGGGCATCCCTGATTGCCACTGCATTCCTGATTCTTATTCTACCTTAATACTTCACTTGATTTGGAACAACTCTATGTTTCTAATAACTTTCCATTTTGACTGGATTTTATGGGGATAAGAAACTTGCACTGGAAAATTGTAATGTTTGAATAAAATTTACTAGACAAGATTGGGCACATTGAGGGTGATACAGCAAGAGATAAACAATAAAGCCTGTCCCAGCAGACAATGCCTCCATAGGATAATTAGTTATTTATACCACTTTCTTATAAAATGGATTTACATTTCATCAAATATGAATAGAGTTAACCATTTGACTGAAGACTTTTAAGTGTTATGATAAGTACCATTAAACGAGCCTATAGAGGTACTAGAATTAGCTTTATGGTTTCCCTCATTCAGAAAATTCAGTTATCTTAGTTACCTAAGCCTCCAGTTAAAATATGTACATATAAAACTGTAACTAGAACAGCTTCTTCTGTCTCTATTGTACTCAATGTTGCTTCTCTTGATGTGCAAGAGTGGATTTACAACTCCTCAGTTACCCTCTGCAACATTTTCTTACTATTCCATGGCCTTGTGTGAATATTTGGCTACCTGGATTTTCACTTATTTTAATATGTTTTATCTTATAGAGCTGAGGATTGAACCAGGGACCTCATACATGTTAGGAATACAATGAAGCTGTATCCCCAGCTAGGTTGTGGTTTTATGTATAAACACAGTAGCTCTACTCACTCTACTGCATCAAAGCACACATCCCACTGATGACTCAAGAGACTTTTCAAGGGTAAATTTGTCGTATCATCAAAATCTATGGAGTAGATTCCTTGACTACAAACCTAATCATAGAGTGAGGCATAATTTGACATTCTGCCAAATACAAAGTTATGCACCATCAGAATCACCAATGCAAGAAAGCCAAGAGTAATTGGCTAACTGTTTGATTTCTGGCTACTACCAGTCTGCCAGAGGTAGACATCTGGATGGCATAGACCATAATGGTATTACACATGACTTAGTGAATTTTCATAAAAGTCAGGGAATTGGTATATTATCTGTAGCAAAGTCTTGATGACTTTATTGGATTGGTTTGTAAAATATCACATAGTCCTGTGGCCTTCTCAGAATGACTACGAGGGCAGAGAGGATCCTGGGTTCTACCACCAAGACAAGGACTGACTAGTGGTGGTCTCAGAAGGGCAGTGGCTACTAGCTGGTAGATACTAGAGTGACTTTTATGTCATGTCTGCTAAATTTATCTTTTCAAAAGAATCTGTGTTTGTGCATTAGGGATCCGAGTATAGGTGGGCGTTTGCTCCGATGTATATATGGAGGTCAGGGCATAGTCTCAGGTGTGGGTCTATTCTTTCCACCTTGTTTGCAACAGGGTCTTTATTGTTATCTGGTGAGTACACAGGGCTAGCTATCTCCTCCTTCACCTCTCACCTCACCATGGGAGACTGGGATTAAGGATGGTGTCTGAACCTGGTGATTATATGAGTTCTAGGGATTCAGGCTTGTGAAGCAAACACTTTCCCCCTCAGAACATCTCCCTACCCTAAAATTTTATGGTTTTGAAAAGTCACTAAGCTTCTGCAAGTTTAGAATAATATTCAAGAATATTTTATTATTTCTTTGTGCCCAAGGAAGGAAGAAGCTGAGGATTTCAAGACAACCAGACGGGGCTGGGAGCATAGTGAGTATTAGGAAAATGTGCTCCTGTGGCCTGTCTGTGCAAGCATGCTTTGCCTCAGGAACAAAATTGCTCTGCCTCTGTGTGACCTGCTTGTACCTAAGTGGGGGGCTAGTTGAGCAAAGTACATTTGTAGGCTGTGAACCATTTCTGATGGATGGTTGGTTGTCCATCATCTCTTTGATGTCTTCATGGAAAACTGCTGGTCATTTTGCTCCTGGGTGTCTGTCAGTCAGGATGAATCAAGTTTTCTTTGAGGAGAAACCTCCAGCCTGCCAATTTCCTGTCACAGCTCTGTCTTAACCCACCTATCTGCCCATCCTCCCACCCATCCAACTTCTCAACCATTCTTTAACAAACTCTGCTCTTTTTATCCCACTTCTACACAGGAGTTTTCTAACTCTTTGAAGCCTAGGTGAACATAATAAACATTTAGCTAACCTTGGTAGCCCTAAATTTTACAGGAATAGCAAATGACAAATATTTCATGGACAAATTGAATAAAACCAGAAGTCTGACACTAAAGAGTTATCGGGATGACATAAAAATATTTGTGATCTGTAAAATAATATCATATTTACAATATGCTTACAATGTTTATCAAAATAGAATTCATAAAAATACAATATTTTTGCTTATTGAGCTACTAATTAATATATTTAAGTACACACACATTTGGTATGTGAGAAGCACTGTATAAATATAATCAGTTACTATTACAAGTAAAACCCAGCCAATAAGGTAAGCTTAAACAATGCTTGTAGGTTCAAAGCTTAGAGGTGAAGGGCAATAAGGCTTGGCTGAGTAGATAGCAGAATATTTTGAAGGAAAGGTCTTAAAATGGGTGACATTTGAACTTGCCAAAGGAAGTTGAGTGAGAAGAGTTTGTTGAGGGGAAAATGCCATAAAGTTTTGAACTGTGTAAGAAATACTTTCTGCATTCTGTATATATCATAATGCTTTTCAGCTTGCCTTTAATGCCATCTTATATATCCCTTAAACCATTTGCCCATTTTTATGTGTACACGATCCTCTGACCTGCTATTTGGATTCTCTTTATGAGCCTAAGCTTTTAACAAAGGTCTAATTAACACCATTATTCATTTGTGAGGATGGCTAATAACTGTCTTACGGTTATTAAATAATGATTTTAAGGTTGCTTGTTCCAAATCCACTTCTCTGATCCTTTATTATGGGTCTATTCTTTGATTTAATTTATTATTGATATCTCTCTCCTCTCCCTTCTTTCTTTCTTGACTTAGTGCTCATGGGAATTGGAAAGAAAAATGAGAAAGGAAGTATGTTAGAAATAATGTATATAAATGCTTTCTATCTTAAATATTTTTAGGCTTATCTGTTTTATTTTATATGTATGAATGTTTTACTTCTTTGTATATGTGTGTCTCGTGTATATGCCTAGTGCCTGAGAAAGTCAGAAGAAGGCCTTTGATCTCTTAAAACTGGACTGGCATATGGTTATAATGTATGGTATAGGTGCTAGGAACTGAACCCAACTCCTCTGCAAGAGCAAAGGTGCTTTTGACTGCTGAGCCATGACTCTAGTCCTACTCTATTTTTTATTATTTTTTTCTGATTATTTTTGATTAAAAAATAATACTTGAAACCTCATGACCTACAGTTAGAATAAAAGAATGTCATCCCTGTCCCACCTGGGGATCCATCCCATATACAACCACAAAACCTGGACTTTATGGTAGATGCTGGGAAGGGCTTGCTCATGGAAGCCTCATGTCTGTCTTGGCTGTTTCCTGAGAGACTCTGCCAGAGACTGACAAATACAGAGGCAGAAGCTCACAGTCCACCATTGGATGGAACCCGGGCATCCCTGATAGATGAGTTGGAGAGGGGACTGAAGAAGCTGAGGGGGGGTAACAGTGTCAACAGGCCAGACTCCTCAGAGCTCCTGGGGATTGGACCACCAACCAAAGAATACACAGGGAGGGACACATGATGCTGGCCACATATGGGCCTTTGAGGACCCAACATTGATAACCTCAGTCTACATGATATAGGTGCTTTGTTGAGTCTTCTCTCTAAACTCTCTAAGTTGCTGCTAGTAGCTCAGCTGTGCCTTGAGGTCTTTACTCCAAGGAAGCTGAATTTTGAGGGGAGAGAGGCAACAGTGGGAATTATCTTGAACTGTTTTTGTTGTTGTTTTTTGTTTGTTTGTTTTTGTTTTTCTTGTGAGCAATCTTCTGGGGATGCTCAGTTTGAATGTCTTTACCCCAAGACTGGAGACTCTCTGGTTCCCATAGCCACCCTGCAATCACAGAGTTGCACAGCACCCTTGCTCTTTGACCTGGTCTCCAGTCTTGCTATGATCTCCCTCTTCCTTCTGCTTCACCTAGTCAGAATCTAGGTAGCAGGACCAAGAAGTCAATAAGAAATGCAAATCCATTGGTCTTGGGCTCAGTTGGTAAAGAGTTTTCACGCATGCAGGAGGGCTACAAACTAAATTCCCAACACCCACATGAAGCTGGGTGTGCACTGGGTACCAGTGCCAAAGAGGTAGAGACTGGAGGATCACAGAAGCTTACTGCCTAGCCATTCTACACCACACACACACACACACACACACACACACACACACACACGCGAGAGAGAGAGAGAGAGAGAGAGAGAGAGAGAGAGAGAGAGAGAGAGAAGAGAAAGAGAGAGAGATTGGGGGGGGGAAAGGCAGAAAGCATAGAGGAGTTTTCAACAGATAAATGAACCCAGATTCACCAGTGAATATGTATTCACAGTGGACATGTATTTTGAAAACAATGCCCTAGTGGCATCTGCAATTCTGGGCCTTTAATCAGTGATAAACAGAAGAAGATATTAAAATGAATAAATGTTTTACCTGGGAGCTATGTGCAATTTCTAGAAACTAAATTAATAGGCTAATGACATTCATTCAACCTTTAATATTATTTTTTACACTATCCTGGATAAGAACTTCGAATCCAAGTCAGCCTCTTGGAGTTTGTCCTGTGGTAAAACCAGGTAGACTGTAGGTTTCAATTTCCCATTGACTGAAGTGTTAGCTAATATTTGCATAGAACCATCTATAAAACATATCCATTTAAGCAAACCTGTAAATGTGTAATGGGCAAAAAATAAAACTACTGAAATAATACATTTTCTTCATGCCATTTTTTTTTTTTTTACGGTTTCTAGCATGTAACATTACCCTTCATAAAAAATGTCATTAAAATGAGATAGCATTGGTAAAAGAAACAATGGGCAGTTAATGGAAGGAGGATTGCCAAGCTGGACTGTGCTGGATGCGGGAGATGGAAAAACAGAATTCATCTGAGCTTTCTCTGAGCCATAGGCCATGGTCCATAGCCTTTAAAGGGATGAGCAATGCTCAAAGCCAAGCGTTTTTATATCTTTATGTTGATTATTTGTTTCTTTCCTTAAAAGAAATCAGGCACAAGCCATTTGTAAAATATGAAACTTACTTCATAATAGTACTTCATGAGTAGAGTTGGAAAATGCGTGCACATATGAGACATTTTAATATTCTTCACGGATGTATGCCTAGATGCTTCCTCTCTAAGTGTAATATGGTTGATGTTCCTGTTTGAGGCAGTTTGGTGCTATGGGAAGGACGTAGGTTCTACTGCATAAGGCTGAGCTCTGATGACAGCTGCTTACCTATAACCCCATGACCTTAGGCAAGTAACTTCATCAGTGTGTGAAACAGAGATCAGAGTTCCTTCTGAGTAGGAGGTACTTTAGCTGTGACAGTGTCTTTCCTTTACCACCATCCTCCCTCCTGGGTGCCTTTCAAATTAGGAACAGACAAGATACTCACAACTAGGAGCCATTACAGGATTATCAAAGAGTCCCACTTAAGAAGCTCAAAGCCTTTTGATATGTATGCGCCAATCAAGTACAAATCACATCATGTGCTTACAGAGACTAAACAAAAAATAAAGTTGAAATTCTCAGACTTATGTGAAAATGAGAATCCACCTAATGGTTCATTTCAGAAAGAGAAGCACCTGTGCTCTGAAATGCTGTATCCATCCCCCACCCCTGTCGGTAAATCATGAGCACCTAGTAAATCCATGGCGTGGGCTAGGTATTTAGAACACAAACTTAAATTAGGTGTGATTTTGAACTACAAAGAGCTGGAGTGGACAATGAAGATCCCATGGTGAGAATTATATGCTGGAATACAGGTGCAGTCCCTCACTGGAGTTAAGAATAGGGAGTTCATTGGTTAGAGTGGAACAGACAAAGGGGAACAGTTTCCAAAAGAGGGGGTGAGGGCATAGTATCTGTATCCATGTTAAGCGTCAGAGTAGAAGGGAAGAAATGATCAATGTAGGCTATAAAGGAGAGCTTAGAGTAGGGTGACATTTTAGGAAGAGGAGCAGAGAGATCACAACCATAGGTAGATGAACCTCCAACAGTCTCTCTCTCTCTCTCTCTGTGTGTGTGTGTGTGTGTGTGTGTGTGTGTGTATGTGTGTGTGTGTCTGTGCTTGTGAATATGATTGTGCATTCATGTGTAGTATACATGTGAATGCCCATTATTCACTAGCTGCAAATACTGATGAAAATGATACTACTGAAGGCCAGTTGGAACCAGAACATGGAAGTTTTCCTATTCGGGCCACGTTACTTCAGCCTTAGGCATGAGAACACAATGGTCCTGAGTAGATACTGAAAAGCTCATGCAACAAATCTGCTTGGAGAAGAACTGTTGGGTGGTAAAGCACAGTAGAAGACTGGTGTTGATGCTGGGAGCCCAGGATTGGGCTTTAAGGGCTGCATCCAGGTTAGTGGGCAGCAGAGAAGTAGAAGGATTCAGGCATGCTGTGGATAGATCTTGGGGATGGTACAACATGTCTCAGCTTTCACACTGTGTCTTACTGTCTTATCTGCTATAGTTTTTAGTGTTCAATGTTTCCCATAGTCCATGTCCTGGCTCATGACTTCTGTGGACAATGGAATTTTAGAAAGTGGGGCCTAGGGAAAGGGGCGCAGGTAACTGCAGTTGTGCTCTGAAAGAGATACTGGAATCCTAACCCCATCTTGTCTATCTTCACAGCCTCCCTGGGGTAGGTGGGGAACTTCACACTAGCCTACACTCCCACCCTGATATGCTGTGCACCAAGACAATAACACAGGTCATCATGGGCTGAAACTTCTGAAGTTGTGAGCCCCAATAAAACTTTCTTCTTTCTACTTTGATGATCTTGCAGAATTTTGTTTTTGTCACAATAACAGAAAGTTGATCCAGTGTGGTAGCTCTGGGCTTACAGCTTTGTGATCCTAGGTCTGTAGATTTTCCATTTCTTAAGAAGTTTGGCAAATAATAACTAATTTAAATTTAATAATCTTGTTTCTTAGCTATCATGCCATACATGTTGAGTATATGTGGCAGTAGTAGTGCATTCTCCTCACATTTGGAGAAACCTGGTTCCAATGCTCAGCATTGCCTCCCCAAAAGCACTCACCTTGTACAAGTTTTTCTTTTCCTAAGTTTTGAGGCAATTGCTAATGGATGCTGTAAAGGTTTTTTGTTTTGTTTTGTTTTGTTTTGTATTGTTTTGTATTTAAGTCTTAAAAAAGAATCTTGGCTCTTTCTTGTCACACATAGGGGACAGGAATAGGCTGAAAGCATTTACTCTCCTGACATTGAAAGATGTCTTTGGAAAGGATAGCATCTCTTCCGTAGAGGTTTCCTTGGGTATAACACAAATCCACAAAACTTCCCTTTTGGGTAAACTGCCCAATCTAAACACTTCTGGACTTGAGGGTTCTGGGGTAAAAGAATGTATTATAAGCAAAACAATGTGTTTTTAAATTAGCACACATACCCCCTGAAATATATTGACTTAGTGCCCCTTAATGGCTTTCAAAAAGCCATTAGGCTCAACCCAGTGAACATTATGAGCTTTACCAAATATGCACAGCGTACCCCCACATAGGCATTTGACCTGTGTGTACAATGGGATAAGCCAGTTTCTCTCTGAATTCTGCATTCCTTTTGCCAAGTTATTTTCTTGGGGCACTTTGGAGCAAAAGGATCCATTTCCCTAAGTTTCAAGCACTCATTTGCTCTGTTCCAAAGTTCAAGGCAGAAGTGAGCCATGCCTTTGTCTCTTGTTGAATGGCCCAAGAGAGGAAGATTCTATTGGTTAAGACCTACAAGAGTCATGGTATTCACAAAGCAATGTGAAGAAGGCCCACAGCAATTCATGGAGAATATAGACATGTCTATAGGATGAAATAATTACCCGAGAAAACATCTCCCCCTTACTCCTGCCATCATCAATTCAAGCTTGAGGTACTCCATGCTCAGATTGGGAACGTGTCCACTTGCTATCTGTTACCAGAGAGAGATGATGGGAAAGGGTTAATAATTACCTATTTTTTTTTTAAACAAGCAGTTTTATTGCAGAAATGGGAGCTGAACCAGTCATTCACACTTAGAATGAAAGGGCAGACAGACAGGTCTGGTGAGCTCACTGCTGTGTGGGGGAGAAAGGAAGTTTTCATGGATTTTTAGAAAGGCCAAAGAAAATGGCTTATTTTTATCTCTGGGAGCATAGTGGAATTCAGATTTTTGAAGGAAAATTCACCAAACATTTACAGGTCAGAATTCTATGGAGAAATCAGCAATGCCTCCATTTGTCAACAGGAAGGAAATCATTCAAAGTTGTGCTTATAAAACATATATACCTCTAGGTAATTTTGTAGGACCTCAACATGCAACTTGATAGATTGACTTTTATTGATAAAGAGTTGTGTCATTAACCTGGCTACTACTTAGTGGTTATTGGGCTACTTTGAATCATGGTGCCAAATAATGGCCAAACAACTGGGACACCTTCCCAGTTCCCACTGGAAACACCCAGAAGCAGAGCCATCATTCTAAGGTGATAGGTCAGGAGAAAAAGCTCATGAATTTGGTAGTGAGATTGGACTCATTCTTTGCTCTTGAATGCATGGCTGCTGAAGAGATAGCCCAGCAGTCAAGAGCACTTGCTACTCTTGTAAAGAACTTGAGTTCAGTTCCCAGAAAGCATACTGATGGTTCACACCTGTCTGCAACTCCAGTTCTAGGGGATTGAATCCCCTTCTGGCTTCTGAGGGCACTGGGCACACACACAGCATGAATATACACTTGCAGGTACTCACACATGGTCACGGGGGATAAGTAACTCATTCCATTTGATCGCAAACATAACTTCCAAAATTATCATCTATCAAGCTTGTGCATGCATACATCTACCTATTTGTATCCAGTCTCCTGGGGTTCTGCTTCAAGGGGTCAAAGATCGGTTCATATTGTTTACAAGTAGCCAAGGTAAATAACTACTGGAAAGCCACTGTACTCCAGTGCCCTCAGTTGTAAAATGAGAGTAACATTTCCTATCCAGCATGTAGGGGTGCTGTAAAGATTAAGTACAATGGCAAACTCTAGGCAATGGTGCAATGCTCAGCTGAGCATCATTTGTTTGTCATTTGTGTTTCTGTTCTTTTGTTTTTAATTCCAGTGAGGCTTGGCTGTTCTAGGCTAGGCCTCCCTAAAGGGTTTTCTAAGGACCAGTGACCACATGGGCTACTCACATTATGTTTCCTTCCTGGATCTTAAATGGAATTATTAGAACCATAGGTCCCTAACAGGATTAAAAGAGAATAAACTGGCTGAGCTATTGAACTCAGTGTTTCCTAAATTTACTGCATTATCTTTCTTTGGGGTGTGATTAACAATTGCTATTCACTATCACACACTTTAGGAAACACTTCTCTTGATTATTACTTACTCAGTGGTGCATCATTCCAAAATCTTCCTTGGGGTTTTTACTACTTGTTTTGGTCTAAGAGCCTGGCTTTCTGATCTCCTTGAAAATTCGTTCCTTTCTGAACTGCTAATTTAAATGGACTCTTATATTGTAGATAATTCTATTTAATGAGTGTAGTTTCTGTTTTAACTGGTTGATCATGTGGCAGTAGACCATGAGCAGTCTAGGAAGGAATTAAGCTATAAATGTAGATGAAATTAATAACTAAACTGTAGAAATTCATAGGTTCATAGTTGGTAAAGGAAAGGCAATTACATTTTGAGAGTTCATAGCTCTCCCCGAAACTGGTAGATTAAAATTAGAACAGTAAATTATCCTTAGAGCTAATTTAATGCACTAGGTGAAAATAAATAGACAGAAATTTACATAGATACAATAAAAATTAAATAAATAAAAGTGGGTGCTGGAGAATTTTATCATTGCTTTGAAGTCAACAGTTTAAGAGCTTTGGGGGGGGGAGAATCAGAACACAATTATGTTGATTTGGGACAGTGTCATTTTAGAATAAAAGGGATCTTACCTTCTAGAAAATCCTACTGGGGAAGGAAAACTTCATTTCTTATTGAGGCAGGTTTGTAAGAAAATCATCCATTCAGTCTAGTTTGAGCAGAAGAGAATGTACCTGCAGAGAGTTGGGTGGTAGCTAAGGTAACACTGGATGGGTGAAGAAGCCTGGGCTTAGTTTAGGAAACACACACACACATACACACACACACACACACACAGAGAGAGAGAGAGAGAGAGAGAGAGAGAGAGAGAGAGAGAGAGAGAGAGAGAGCTAGCTTTTGGGTTTGGTCTGAAAATCTCAGCACAGCTTTGCTTGTGAGCTTTCCGATATTTCTGCTGTGGGCCTGGCTAGAAACCTTGTGAGAATACCCTTTCATTTGGTATTTGAGCCCTTCTGCCTCCTTCCTGGCTGCAGACCAGAGGGAACGAATGTATCTGAGCATTTCAGAGCCTTAGAATAGGGATGCAAAACTGGCTCTCTTTTTGGTTCTAAAAAGAACCCACCCAAACCTGGCTCCAAATGTTCTCCTTGATCCATTTCTAGTGACAGCTATGAGAATTTAGAAATATTTGGAGAACAATTTCTGAAAAACAGATAGAAGCAAAGAAAACAATCAGCCAAAATAATCAAAATATAGGTATCCAGCCAGTCACAATAGCTAAAGTTTGGTTTGAACAAAAGTAGAGTTGGGTGAGTAGCCAAGGTGACACTAGACAGGTACAGAAGTCAGGAAGCATGCTTTACACTGCAATGTGACATATTTGAAATACTGACTTTAAATTCACTGTGGCATAACCTGCTCAGTCCATTCCAAGTTGGATGACTAGGACACATTTCCAAAGCTCAGTCTCCTATATGGGTGAGCCAGAAGAAGTGAAATGTAACTGTACTCAAACTGGATCCGTAGAAAGAGTGCAGTATTTAAAAAAAAAACAATTTAAAATTTGTATTTCCCGTGTTCAGAGAGATGATTCTGCAGTTAAGATCACTTACTGTTCTTATAGATGACCTGCGTTTAGTTCCTAGCACCAATACCAGAGAGCTCACCACTACCTGTAATTCCAGTTCCAAGGGGTCTAAAAGCCCTCTTCTTGTGTCCATGGATACTATGTACACATGGTGCACATGTAGTTAAGCAAGTACATAAACATATATATATATATAACTTTTTTTAAAAAATTAGTTTCCATGATGCTATGGAAACTAGTGATTCTCAGTTGGTAGGTGTTTGTTACCATCAAATACATCTGCACTGCCATCTTTGCTACCCTTTCTAGCTCTGATGTGTATGTGTCATGAAGACTCTATTATCTGTCATTTCATTATGTGTGATAATGGGATAGATAGAGTTAACGGAAGAAGCAAATGAAGGTGAGCTTATAAAATGTCTGACCTACAGTCTGTGCAAAAAAATAATCATCGGCTATTAATGCATTATAAGACGATAGTAATAATGAGGTTGTGTATTTTATAGTCAAAATAGAGGCAATCTTTGAGAGCCCTCAGAACAGTTCTTCTATAGACTTAGTAATACGTGACCTTCAGAATCTTCTCGGTTAACGTGGGAGCAATGCCAAGCTAACTTGGCCGGATCTAGACTATGCATTTAGTTCAAAGTAAAGATCCCAGGAGGACTGAGGTGTAAATGTAAGGAGGGGAGGTAGGAAATCCTTGCTGTGCTAAGGCCATGTAGGAAGTCCTGCTGGCCTTGGCAAGTGCTAACATCTAGTTTTTACCAGTAAAAGAGAGGAAGGTGGGAAGGTGTAAATATTTGCAAAGACCAAAATAAAATCACTGTGGGATTAATACACTAAACTCATGCCCTTTTATACCCAAAGTAGTAGCACATTGCTTCTGATATGTATTCTTATGGTAGAGGTTGGATGCTGTCGTCTGAAAGATACACAGTCACTGGCAAATGCCAGCTGGCTCAAAATGTGATTTGCATCTTACTTTATAGTCCCATATACATTAAATATAAGAAAACTTAATAGTCATTGGACTTGGTAGAATGTTAAATTGTCATATCCTTCCTCCAAAGAAGTTTTAAAAAAAAAAAACAATCAAAAGAAAAGAAAATGTCCGAGTCTCTGCCCAGTAGGGGTGATTAGCCCATGGTTTCTCTGTGGTGGTGGTTATAATGAGGCTTCTCATTTCTTCCCTTTACATTCAAAGTTCTTGAGAGAATCTTGTAGATTTTGAGTTCCTGATGCTATTGTCTCTGGATATCAGTGAGTCCTCATCCCTGCCCCCACACTCACCCAGTGATGCCTTTTCTGTTATCTTTATCCCTTGCCATTACACATTAACCTTGGAAGCCTCACTGGCTTTCTGCCTAACTGCTTCCCTCCCAGCTTGAGGAACCCTTTCTCTTGCCAGAAATTCCTCTCTCAGGATTCTTCCCTCTATCGACCATTCTTTGTTTGATACTTTATCTTTAAGCAAACCCATCCATTCTTGTTATTTTACTTATCTCCTCCACCCGAAGGTCTGGGCCACCATAATTTCTCTCCTAAACTCTTATCTATCTCCACCTGGATTTCCTCAGGCTCAGCAAAGAGTCAAAGTTCAGAGCTGTCTCTATAGGCCACTGCCCTGTCCTCTTTGTCGAAGCCATTTTGTTTGTATATGGTATAAATTTTTCTGGGTGGTACAATGTCTATACTTTGGCCTTATCTTAATCCAGTGATCTTGTCTGAGCTCTTGTGCCTTTCTGGGTTTAATTGTAAACTCAATCAATTTTATCTGGGCATGTTGCCTACACTTACTGCTAGGCAGACAGATGGGAGGGTCTGCAGTACCTCTGTGATGCTCATTCTTATGTTTTCATGTTAGTTGCTGGAAGCGTTCTGATATCAGAAGAAGGGAGAAGATCAGTTGGCAAATGCCAATTGAGTCCACAACTCTTTACAGGGAAACTTTCCAAAACGCTCCACCCAGAAACCTTTGCATAAGTAGAGGAGCCCAGCACAGTGTTGTGCAACTGTCCTGATCTACCACAGAGACAGAGAAACACAGTTAAAGGAATTTGAGCATGATGCTGCTCCAATATATAATCGTTTTAGTGACCAGGAGAAAATCCATGACACACAGAGACAGCTGGTACACAATTAACAATATCCACAGAGGTCATCTTTTTTCTTTTCCATGTTTGCTTAGGATGAATTCCTACTAAGACCAGCAATATTTCCCAGCAAGTAAAAGTATCTTCCACTAAGTCTGATGGTGACCTGAGGTCAATCCTCGGGGCCCACAGAATGGAAGAGGAGAATCCACTCTGGCTAGTTGGCCTTTGATGTTCATCCAGGTGCCACAGCATGCATGTGCCCACACACATGCATGCAGGAACACAAAGTAAGTAAATGCAAGTAAGTTAAAAATTAAAATTAATTCCTACTAAACATGGTAGTAAGAGTTTGTCACCACCAACACCATCATCATCATCATCAATCATTATCATCACTGTATTATTTGTAATTATTGTTGTTATCATTGTCATTATCATCATTGTCTTCCTCTTCATCAACAACAACAATATGGCCTCTTACTTAAAGGCACAACTGTTCCTTGGTCTGCTGCTACTATTTGTCCTGTTCATAAAATCACTTATTCAGGATAAAAGCATTGATAATGAACACCATGCTTCATCATCTATTGATGAATGACTATGACCTTTGTCTTAAGTCTGATCATTACACATAGCAAACACACATCCAGTTAGCACAGTGTACTCTAGAAATATGAATAGTCATCATGCAACTATTCAGTGTAAATAAGTAACCATGACCTTTGTCTTCAAGGACTCACTGGTTGAGTTGAGAAGCCCAACACAGCACAAATTTCTCTCAGTGCAATGTAATAAGCTACACACTAGGGATGGATAAGATAATTGTAGAATCAGAGAAAAAGCCCCGAAATTCACCAGGGGATGGCTGAGAAGACTTCATTGGAGAGGAGACGTTGTCAGTAGAACTGTGTGTAAGTAGGAGTCTACCAGGCTAAAATCTAGATGATAAAATTTGTTTCCCAACTATTCTGCATGAAAAACAAAATAGTTATATCCTTAACCTCCATTGAATCTAATTCCTTAAAAGAAAGTACTTGTAAGTGAAACAAGTTAAAATATAACACATGGGGTCACAGGACTGATAAATGAGAGAAAAACTGGCCTTAAAGAGTGTACCGTACAATCACCATGCCCTGAAATTAACTGAGAACTCATTTGTCAGGAGTGCATGTACCCTACAGAGAATTCTTCCAATTAACATCAAAAGCGATCATTCTTAACCTCTCATGCATTAAGAAAAGCTTGTCGGCACCCAATGTTCTGTTCATAATCAATGGAGCCCTTTATGTATGTTATTTCGAATTTATCACCTTGCAGATTACTAAAATGAATGAATTAAGAGATGACTCTGCTGTAGATCTAGAAAGCAGATTTATTTGTCATCTGTGGGCTCTTGTGGGCTTTTCCTTTGGTCTCTGAAATCCATCACTCGACAGTTTCTCATAGGTCAGGTATCTTTATTGATACCCACTGACAGCATGTGTTGGTACTCGTAGACGGGCAGCTAGATCAGAGCGTACAGCTTCTGTAGGGTTGCTTATATTCTGAAAATGTCGCCATGGCACTATCAACCCATGCTGAGGAGGCAGTAAGGTGTGTCAGCCCAACTATAACACGTTGTTATGAAAAGCATGCATTACAATAAATAATGCCTGATGGTTTTGAGGTGATGCAAAGATCAATATATTCATACTCTAGAGCAAACTAGTGTAACATTCTTACTTCCTACTATCATAACATTAGATTAGGGTATATTTTTATATATAGCCCCTAAGCACATTTGAAAAAATCTGCTTGTGAGCTGGGTGATAGTGGCACATACCTTTAGCCCCAGCTTTCTTAATTAAATCTCATCTGGGATTAAAGGTATGCACCACTACCACTCAGCTTGCAGGTAGATCTTGGTGAATTTGAGGCCAAATTGGTCTAAAGAGTGAGTTCCAGAATGGCCAGGGCTGTTAGCAGAGGAATTCCAAAATTTGTAAAACAAAAGACAAAGCAACAACAAAATTTCCTTGTGGAGATGGTTAAAAATTTTAGATTATGTCTCAAGTATGATGTTGCATATCTAATGTTCAGGGGCAGGAGCAGGAGGATTACAATAAGTTTGAGGCCAGCTCATGTTTATCGAAAGACCCTGTCTCATAAATAAAACAATGTAGGTAAGACATAAGAAGGACTACCACCAGGCCCATTAAATAAAACATAGAGTATCCAGGGCTACAGCAGTTTGCAGGCATCAGAATTTGTATCTTTAAACAAGTTCTGACTGCATGAAAAAAATTCCCAATGTGGTGGAGACCTAGACAAGAAAACAACCTTCAAACGCTACCAAGGCTTTGCCACTGGTTTTTGTTATCTTTAGAATGCTCAATAGCTTATAAATACCTGCATCTAGAAACTCAAATCTCATAATCTGGATAGAAAGGGAAGTCTTGAAAGGAAAACAAAGCAAGAACGTGTAATGGAACACCCAGGAACTGCTCATCAGTCTTTGTTCCCACGGACAGTTCTGACTTGCACACCCCAAGGTCAAGTTCACAGAGGTCAGCTTTACTCCATTCCCGGACTGGCTATTCCTCACCAAGTTTCCTCTGCACGGCTGCCTATGTTTCCTCTCCGAAGCTCCCTTAAAGCTTTCCTAATTGCTCCCTGAACACAGTGACCAGGCCTCCCCAAGTCGCAGCTTATATCTTCAAACCGATGCCTCTCAGGCCTCCTCTTCTCTATATAGTTCAGCACTTGGGCAACTATCACCTATCACCTTTATGACATTCCTCTCCTTGCCCCGCCCTGCCTTCCCAGAATGTTCTTTCTGAATTAATCTCGCTCTTCCTGAATTAATCCCCAAAGTAATTTACTCATCTCTTCTATTGTGTTCTCCAGAATTTCATTTACTGCATGGTTACTTGTGTTTCTACTGAGTTTAGACTCTCCCGGCCCCCAAACGCCATGCCATCTCCTGTCCTCTTTACAGAGTGACAACCTGTGTCACAGCCACCTGAGAGTTTGTGAACACTGCTTTAAGTGTTCCCACCACAAGGCTCCTAGAGAGCTGCCCAAGAGCAGGCCATCCTAATAAGTTCCTGGGATTTGCGTCTGTTGCTGCTGACATGAGACTGAAACATTTGAGAAACACCACTTGCCAAAATATGAAGAAAAGTGAACCTCAAGTGTAGGAACCTCTACCCTGGTGTGGCAGGGAAGACTAGTTTTAAAGTATGCTGTTTAGAAGCAGAAAGTCGTTTGGATTCCATGTTTCTCACTTAATGTTTGATCACACTGAGTTTTCACTTCCGGGTCAAAGAGCTGGGGCCATCATTAACTCTGTTATAGTTTTGTTCTGCAAGGCCAAACAGGATCATGCTTGCAAAATGTCCTGGAAAGTGCTTTCTACTAATCTTTACCTATGTATTCTACAAGTTTCCTTTATAAGAAAAGGGTTTTTGTTTTTGTGTTTTTTTTTAGTGTGTGTGTGTGTGTGTGTGTGTGTGTGTGTGTGTGTGTGCCAGCTACAACAGTTTATCTCAAAACATTTTCCTGGACTTTTGACTAAAGAACATTTCCTTTGAGATTAATGCAATAGTAATTTCCATTTCATTTGAAGAGGCTTTGAAAAGTAAGGAATCAGGTACATCAAAATAATTATTTTATAAAGGAGCTAGCATTAAAAAAAATACAATGTATAAAGCCAGGTTGCTAAGGCAAAATGTCATCTCCTACTGCTTTGTCAGTCGGCAGCATTTAGTAGTTGCAGGAACATTATAAAACATAGTTCAATTTTCTTTATTGTTACTTTTCTTGGGGGGTTGGAGTTATTTTTTTTATTATGGATTTTATGATAAATAACTGAGTTTCAACAGCACTTTTGAATTTGCTAGACATTAAAACAATAGAGAAAGACCATCTTATAAATTGAAACTCACATGTGTGAACACTAAATGCTGGGATTTGATTTCTTTGTTTCTATAGAAACAAAAGAAAATTGAGATTAAAATAAGCTAAAATGGAATGTGTTTTATGAAATAGATAAAGGAGCTTATTTTACTTGTGGGCTGTGCAGTGCGGTAAAAAATTTTTACATTTAAAATCCAAGCTGTCTTTGGACCATTCAGCCTTATTAGGAAAGAAGGGCCCACAGAGTGGGGGGTTGGGCTGGCAACTCTAGAAGTAGAGGTAGGGGCTCAGGGTAGGGTGGCATGTTGTTGTGGTGAATAGGTAGTTTGATATCAGTAGAATAGCCAGTCCTTTTGTTGTTTCCTTCCTCCTAGAGACATTTTGGTGGATATTTGGGTAAGAGGCAATGAAAACAGTCTTCAGTATAAAAATCCAGGCCAATAACCTCTGTGGTGTTAAAGTCATGGCAACAGTTTAGCCAAGACATCAGTGATAATGAGTCCTTGGGTTACTAAAGATAACCAATAGCCAGGTAATGGTGGTACAGGACTTTAGTCCCAGCGCTTGGGAGGCAGAGACAAGTAGATCTCTGTTCAAGGCCAGCCTCATCTACAGAGTGAGTTCTAGGCCAGCCAGGGTTACACAGAGAAACCTTGTCCTGAAAAAGGAAAAAACAAAACAACAAAAACAAAAAATCCAAACAAAACAAAAGACAGACCAGCAGCAGAAGAAATCAAAGAACCAGTGTTCTCTGTAACTATGCAAAGAAGGAGAACCAAGAGAGGATTCCCAGGGAAAGAGGTCAAGTCTTATGAGACGCATGGTGCCATCCGTGGAGGACAAAGAGGGGGGCATCTCAACTCAAGGTCATGTTCACGTCCTGTGTAATTAGGGTGCTGTCCATGTGTATGGAAACCAAAGGGTAACCTCAGAAGTTGTTACTCAGGAATACTATTCACTTTGCTTTTTGACATAGGGAACTATATCTAACATGCAGGTAGATTAGGCTGTCCCAAGAATCTGCTGCTCTCTGCCTTCTCAGTATCAGTTTGACAAGAATATAGCCACAGGCCTGGCTGGCCTTTGAAAGATAGGTTCTGGATGATTGGACTTAGTCCTTATGCTGGTAAGTCAAATGGTTCCCTGATTCAGCCACCTTCTAGCCCTGTCAAAGAGCTTTTCAAACAGTGTTTAACATGCTGGTTTGGCTGGAGTTACTTCAGTGTAAAACTAATTTATTTGTTAAAAATGGTATGTATGGGGCTGGATAGATGGCTCAGTAGTTAAGAGCATGATAGTCTACCTAAGTGACCCAAAAAACTCCACTAGAGCGCTCCTATAGCTGATAAACAACTTCAGCAAAGTGGCAGGTTATAAAATCAACTCAAGCAAATCAGTGGCCTTCCTATACTCAAAGGATAAGCAGGCTGAGAAAGAAATTAGGGAAATGACCCCCTTCACAATAGCCACAAACAGTATAAAGTATCTTGGGGTGACTCTTACCAAACATGTGAAAGATCTGTATGACAAGAACTTCAAGACTCTGAAGAAGGAAATGGAAGAAGACCTCAAAAAATGGGAAAACCTCCCATGCTCATGGATCGGTAGAATCAATATAGTTAAAATGGCCATTTTGCCAAAAGCAATATACAGATTCAATGCAATACCCATCAAAATCCCAACTCAATTCTTCACAGAGTTAGAAAGAGCAATTATCAAATTCATCTGGAACAAAAAAAAAACCCCAGGATAGCTAAAACTATTCTCAGCAACAAAAGAAAATCTGGGGGAATCAGTATCCCTGACCTCAAGCAATACTACAGAGCAATAGTGTAAAAAACTGCATGGTATTGGTACAATGACAGGCAGGAGGATCAATGGAACAGGATTAAAGATCCAGAAATGAACCCACACACCTATGGCCACTTGATCCTTGACAAAGAGGCTGAAAACATCCAATGGAAAAAAGATAGCCTTTTCAACAAATGGTGCTGGTTCAACTGGAGGTCAGCATGCAGAAGAATGCGAATTGATCCATCCTTGTCTCCTTGTACTAAGCTCAAATCCAAATGGATCAAGGACCTCCACATAAAGCCAGACACTCTAAAGCTAATAGAAAAGAAACTGGGGAAGACCCTGGAGGACATCGGTACAGGGAGAAAGTTTCTGAACAGAACACCAATAGCATATGCTCTAAGATCAAGAATTGACAAATGGGACCTCATAAAATTACAAAGTTTCTGTAAGGCAAAGGATACCATCAAGAGGACAAATCGGCAACCAACAAATTGGGAAAAGATCTTCACCAATCCTACATCAGACAGAGGGCTAATATCCAATATATATAAAGAACTCAAGAACTTAGACTCCAGAAAACCAAACAGCCCTATTAAAAAATGGGGTACAGAGTTAAACAAAGAATTCTCACCTGAAGAACTTCGGATGGCGGAGAAGCATCTTAAAAAATGCTCAACTTCATTAGTCATTAGGGAAATGCAAATCAAAACAACCCTGAGATTTCATCTTGTACCCCACTTTTTAATAGGGTTATTTGGTTCTCTGGGGTCTACCTTCTTGAGTTCTTTGTATATATTAGATATTAGCCCTCTGTCTGATTTAGGGTTGGTGAAGATCCTTTTCCTATCTGTTGGTTGACGTTTTGCCCTTTTGACAGTGTCCTTTGACTTACAGAAACTTTGTAATTTTATGAGGTCCCATTTGATGAGATGTGAGTATTTAGCATTTGAAAAGTAGGGAGACAGAAATTCAGAAGTCACCACTATTATCTAAGTCATTAGGACTTTACAGAAATATTTCTTTTTGGCTTTTTGTTTTGTTTTGTTTTTGTTTTTGGTTTTGTTTTTTTTCCCCGAGACAGGGTTTATCTATGTAGCCCTGGCTGTTCTGGAACTCACTCTGTAGACCAGGCTGGCCTCAAACTCAGAAATCTGCCTGCCTCTGCCACCCAATTGCTGGGATTAAAGGTGTGTGCCACCACTGCCTGTCTTAAAGAAATATTTCAAAAGGGGTGCTAGTCAGCTTATACTTCTATTAATATAGCAAAGTATCCAGGATAGTTAACTTAACAAAGGAAAACTTTTATTCTCTGTCATAGTTATAAAGTCCCTAACATATGATTCATTGGCCTCTGATGTTTTGGGCCTATGGGGAAGTGATCTTTGGGAGGACCATTTAGTTGAGGAAAATTGTTTATCTCATGTCTAAGAAGAACTAGTATGAAGAGAGGAAGAGTCCACAATTGCCTCCATTAACTGTATTCTTCTCCTCACTAAAGGCCAACGTCTAAAGATCCCATTGTCTCACAGTGCTGCCATTTTGAGGACCAGGCTTTTAAAACTTGGGCCTCTGGAAGAAATGTAACTTCTGAACTCTGTAGCCAGAGTGTGGACAAACTGACTGAGCTGATGCCTAGGCTCCATCAGTAATGGTTGGACAACATTAAACACCCCCTTTTCTGGTGTCAGAGCCTCTTGATGCTTTTGTCCTTGGTGTCTCATTCAAAAATGTTTTCATGCATGACAAAGATTCTAATCAAGTTATGTATAATGACTCTCTAATTCCACCAATGACTTGCTGCTGTCATTTTACTAAATTGCACGTGACTTGAAAAAATCTTTGAAGACATAAAAGGTCTAAAATCAATATCTAAGTGAATTATAAAGTTGATATTTATGAAATATAAAAAGTAGACTCTTTTACCAAAAGTCAAAACCAGCATTTGGAATTAATTGCTGGATCTGTCAATATGGGGTAAAGATTCTTTACTGCCTAAACATGTATTTTCATTTTTCATGTAAGAAATGGAATACCAATAGCACAGTATCTATCACACATACATACACAGAGAGATGGGGTGAAGGGGAGGAGGAGGGGGGAGGAGAGATTGCTTATTTTTCAAGCTTTATAAGCCAATCTTCACAAGTTCTTACGACAGAAGACGATTAGGGCCAGCTTTTTATAGCTGCTCAGAAGGGCCTTATACACCATTCTAAGTGTGGCCTTGGTCCCATGCAGAATCAGTTTTGTTGCAACTTAAACATCACTTCGCTGAATTTAACTCCTCACAGGGACAATGTACTTTGCACAAACCCTGACAAAAGTGTCGTATTTGTATGATGGCTTCCACTCAGAGAACTCTTGGAATCAGTTCTCTCCACTGTATTTTGGAGCTTAGCTTTTAAAAATAGCTGTGGTTTATAGACTTAGCTCAACAGTGGTGCTGCTCATGGTGGTGGGGTAGTGGTGGTAGCAGAGAAAAAAACCACAGATAATTTGTGATATGATCAAGTTTCATTGAGAAGATACTTGCATTCTAAAAATAAGCAGAGAGTTGCTGCATACTCCCATACATGGAGAGGATGTATAGTTGTCCAGTATGGGACATACAGCCTTTCCTAAAATATATATATATATATATATATATATATATATATATATATATATATATATATATATATATATATATATACACAAATATATATATATATGTATGTATGTATATATTTACATCCAAGTTGTAATAAGGAAATCAAACCAAGTTCATAGATTTCAACATAGAGGAAACAAGAAATCTGAAATAGTGACATCCCTCCTCACCCTCTCGGGTTTTATAGGATTGCCTTTGATTTGGCTGGAGGACTTGTAGAAGACTGTTTTATTTGGCTTGACCACACATACTAGCAACCTGCATACTCCTTATACCTGACTAGGTGAATACACTGATTTAGAAATTGTATTAAACTTTTTGAACTTTCCTAAAAATTTTAAACTGCATTTGCTGTGGAAGGGAGTAATTTGAGCTAGAACTTAAACCAGGAAGTACTCTTATTTAAGAAAGACTGGCCCTAAATCTTTTTGGTAATGCTTTATAAGGGAAGTGTAAAATTTAACCAATTAGCTGGCCCTTAACAGGAAATAGAAATTTGAACAGCTTTGCAACATGTTAAAGATATGATGTAACTAGATCTTGTCACCACATTTTCTCCTTCTAACCCTGCAATGAGCACTCCACATCACTTTTGGTATGTGTATGTATGTCTTTGTGTGGTGTACACTCAGGTGTGTATGCACCCATGTTGTAGATGAGTAGACCTGCATTTGGAAGTCAGAAGTTGACCTCAGACAACTCCACAAATTCTTCTCCACCTTTTTTTTTTTGACAGTGTTATCTTTCTGAATCTGAGAACTCATCAGTTTACTTAGGCTAGCTGTGAGCATCCAGAGTTTTACTTGTCTCTATCCCCAAACATTAGGACTGAGGGCTGGAGACATGTGCTACCACCCCTGGGTTCTTATGGAAGTGTTAGATTGAGCCTATTCCCCTGTGCTTGCATGCAGGTGCTTGATGTATGGACCTGTCTCCTCAGCTCTAACACCATATATTTCCATTATGTTATATTGTCTTTTTGATAAACTCATCATATTAAGAGTATTTCTCTCACATGAACTCAGCTAACAAAGCTATTGGACATTACATGGGTTTGTGAAGGTTCTGGATCCTTTACCATTAGAATTTTGGCCCAGAAGAGATAAATCTATATAGGTGTTAAATAATTTCCAGTTATTGCTAGGAAATATGTGCCTGTCTTGAAGAAAAAATTTTGACAGTATAGACAGTTATATTATAGACTTTCCCTCTTTCTGTACTTAGAGTCAAATCTAGGATATTTTTTGGCCCTGGGGATTTCATTAATTCTCTAACATGAATGTGCATATAACTTGCCAATAAAATTAGATAATAAAACATGTTGTTGTTCATTAAAATAAAGTAATTTTTAAAGGAGAACAATTTCATTATTCCAGTCTTGACATCATGGATATCTTGGACTCTAATTTCCCCCATTCCATGACTTAAGCTTGTTAGTTGCTAGGAAACTTATTTATCTTTTATGTCTTCCAAACTTGTACCATATGAGTTTGCACTAACTGACCATGGTGACACAAGCCTGTAATCCTAGCTACTGGGAAGACTGATGCAGAAGAAGAGCAAATCCTGGGCTACAGAGAAAACTCTAGACCTACTGGCACAGCTTAATGACACTATCTTAGAATAAAAAGTAAAACAACAAAAACAAAGAAAACAAACAAACAATCCCAAACCAAACAAACAAAAACTACCAAATAAAACAAAAGAAAAAAATGCCAGGGTGCAACTCAGTGGCAGAGTATTTGCCTATCATGCATGAAGCCTTCAGTTCAACCCCCAGTATGAAACAAAGAAAGAAAAATAAAAAAGATATTAAAACCAAAGTATCTGCTGGAGGATTGCCTTTTCTGGCCTCAATGAGGGAGGGTGTGCGTATCCTGTAGAGACCTGATGTCCCTCCACCATGGGTGTACCCTCTCAGAGGCAAAGGTGAAGGGCAACATTTGGGATGTAAATAAATAAAATAATTAATAATTATTATATATAAGTATCTGCTGAATGAATAAATGAACTTAGCAATTACTTAATTACTTTTATCATTACAATATCTGCACAATGGGAGAATATTCATTTTCAAGTACCTAGAACACACAGAGGGCTCATGTTACAAGAAGAAAGCCTCAGGACAGAGCTCCCCTTAATTACAGAAAGCCCTCCCAAATGTGTGTTTGCAGTGGCATGCCTATGTTGGCATGCAAGAAGTGCAGGGATGGCAATGTCAAATGTTTAATCTTTGTCATTAGACTGAACTTACAGAGTGTCATTTCCTTCCATTGTTTTGCTTTTTTTTTTTTTTTTTTTTTAAAAAAAGGCAATGGATAACTCTTGGCAATAGAGAAGACACTTTTTGGTATGGCAGTTTCTAGGCCGAAGGTCAGACTTCCCTCTGCTGCTGACATTTAAAACCTTTTTTTCAAGTTGTTAATTGCAATACAGTTATATCACTTCCCCCCATTTCTATTCTACATCTAGAACCTCCCAGGTCCCAACACCTGCTCCCTCTCAAATACATGGCCTCTTATTCCTTAATTCAAATGAATTTATATGTATGTGAATAAATATTTAAATATAACCTGCTGAGTCTTCTCAGTATTGCACACGTGGTTAGAGCTGAAGTTTTGATCATTTTTACAGTTCCTTGACATCTTTACTATGGTGGGAATAGAGTGAGAGCCAGTGACATATTCTATCCTTCTCTGACAGAACGTTTGTCTGTGAAGATGTTGGTGTGTGGTGAAGGACAAAACAACATCTAGAGAAAACCATATTTTTTTTGTGGGGGAGGGATCAGTTTGAACAGAAGTACCTTGTATTTTGAATCTCAAATTCATATTGACTTGTAGCTCACCTGAGAGGCTCTCACTCTGACACAGTTATGAAAATCCATATTTTTTAAAGATTTATTTATTGATATATCTTATGTATATGAGTGCTCTCTCTGTATGTATGCCTAGATGCCTGAAGAGGACATTGGATTCATTATTGATGGTTATCGGCCTCTGTATGATTTCTGGGAGTTTTAAATGTAAAACCTCTGGAAGAGTAGTCAATGTTCTTCTCCACTGAGCCATCTTTTCAATCCTGAATATTTACTTATTTTTATGTGTACGGGTATTTTTCCCTCCATGTATGTTTCTGTACCATGTTGTTACAGTGGTAGCAGAGGCAAGAAGAGGGTGTTTGATCCCCCTGGAACTGAAGTTATAGATGTTTGTTAGCAACCATATGGGTGATGGAAATCAAATCCCCATCCTCTGGAGGAACAGCCAGTGCTCATCGTCTGAACAATTGCTCAATTGCCAAGGGCCTTCTTCAAAACTTAAAACACCAATTGGGGTAAGTTAAAGATGATCAGCGAATGAAGTGGATCTCTTCTTCTGTGTTTCTTTTGGATGATCCCACTTCCTTTTAGACTGCCATGATGTGGTCCCAGTGTAGACTTTAGAGCAAGGATATTGAGTTTTAGTCTCACTCCAGCTTACACTACAGGAAAGTAGCTTAACTACTTATACATTAATAATACCAATGCCTACTTTTCAAGACATTGCAAGGGATAAATTTCTTCATATATGTAAACTGCTTAGAACACTATGAGGCCCATGGTAACATAGTTCAATCTATTAATGCCAGTTTTGAAAATGTTCCTCCTTTCCCTCTGTCCTAGGGCTCTTGTGCAACAATTTCTTCTAAGATAGAACATGCCACCATGGAAGGAAACTTATTAAAACTCAAAGTGTTCTAAAGGGAGGCAAGTCAAGATTCAGGAAAGAAACAAGACAAACAAAACAAAACAAAACTCAGGAAGTCCCTAAAACTGACCAGATTCCTGAGGTTCCTCATTGCCCAGGAATGTATAAGCAGTAAGGTTGGCTGGACTCCCAGACCAGCTGAGATACCTAGAAGAGCTACTTCCCAATCAATTAACCTGTCAGTAAGTCATGTACTGAGCTGTGATCCATGCTAGGGTGGACTTTTGGTGAAGCAGCTATCTTTGAGCCTGTTCTAATTCTATAGGCAACCCTTCACCCATACTCCCATAAGTAACACCAATAAAATTCACTGGTTCATCAAGCTGGGCTCCCTGGTGGTTTCCTTATTTGCTCTATTATTGGTTCCTTATCTGGGGTGGGTGGATATTTGTCCATGTCTCCCTAGAAATAGTGACATATACTCTCTTTGGTAAACCTGTTTCTGAAAACCAGAGTATTATCGACTTAAAAGAGTAGGTGTGAGTCTTTGAAGACATGGATGACTTTCACTCTGTCATGAAAAAAAAAAAATCCCTACTGTAAGAGTGAGACCATCACACTATAGATGTGTAATTTATATGACCTGAAGACAGACCCCAAAGGACATGGAGCTCCAGGCAAAGAGTTTATGTGATCTAGTGTATATTCAAATTTGGAGATGCTTTGCTTCAAAGATTATCAGGAAAAGAAAGGAAAGGTCTGTTCTCTCTGTGTCTCTGTCTCTGTCTCTCTCTCTTTCTCTCTCTGTCTTTCTCTCTGTGTCTTTCTCTGTCTGTCTCTTTGTCTGTCTACCACCCCCAGCCTGGGGTAGCTTTATTAATTTAAGAAGACTTCCCTGTTTCTACGACTCCATTGTGGCAGCCATTGGACTATTCACAGAATTTGTCATTCTCTCAATCAAGTTTCTGATTTCTATTTTGAACTGTTGTCTATGAATGTCTATGGTTAAAAAAAAAAAAAAGGTCTCCCTCCCTCATAAGATAAGTTTGTAAGAGGGAGAAAAGAATGAGAACAGGAGGCAATTAGAGTTATTCTGAGAACTAGAGTTTGCTCTAAGAGAAGAGGCATGTAAGGGTTGATAAGTGTGGATCCCAACAGGAATGCGGTGATGATGATCATATTCAGATCTAATATCCACTAGCTCCCCCACCCCCTGCTTTCTGTCTCTCTCGACTTGATACATAGCCCAGGCCAAGTTTGAACTAGTAATTCTTTTGTTTCATCCAAGCACGACTGATTTACCATTCTTTCTGTGTAAAAACAAATCCACGTTGGATAGCCATTCTACAGTTGCTCTTATTGACCTAAAAGTAGAAAAACAACTCTAACAAAAAGCTTTTGCATCAAAGAAGTATTTTCCTATGGGTTATTCATATCATAGGCTCTAGGGACAGTTGTCATACTTGGCAGAGGTGATCAAGGCAGGGGTGAGAGTTACGGTGACAATACTCCAAGTCAATTCCCTCAATCTCTAGGCTTTTTTAATGGCAAGAGACCAAATAGGAGGTTTTCTTCATATAGACTCACAAACACTGAGGCCAGTAAGAGATGCTGTAGTGTAGCTGGCTGACTGGGCACGTTTAAGGGTGGACACTCTTTTCTCCAATTCCATGTCAGCTAGTGGGGTTTTGATTTTGGAAAAAGTGAAGTTGATATGTTTGCTCTGTGCTGACCGGCTGACTGGACAGGAATTGCTTTATGCATGGTGTACACACTATACATGTTTGATCACATGCATATATGCATGTTTAAATGGTAAAGATCATTCCTAAATATTTTCAAGTTCATCTTCTCTGGTGCATATTTCCCAATTATCTCCTTAACACTATTACCACCCTGGTTGCCCAAAATATTTCATTGTCTCAAGGAAAATGGAAGTTATCCAATTGGAAAACAGAAAGAAAGGGAAGACCAACTGAATTTGCTTTTGAGGTCACACTCATGTTTGTGAAAATGAAAGAAAAATCAGAATTAAATCAAGCTTTTAGCATTATGCTAGAAGTGTGGAATTAAATGCTCTATAGATACCTTTCTTCAGCAACCAGAACATTTGAAAACTCTTGTGACCAAAGAACTTGCTTTCTCCCAACATTAATGGCAGACTCACTGACTCCAGACAGAAAGCAATTACTTGGGGGATATTGTGTTGCTATTGCCTGCAATTTAGATAAAGGAAGCAGAGAGCTGGTATGTGCATGCACACCACACACACACACACACACACACACACACACACACACACACACACACACCCTTTCTCCACAAAACTAGTCTAACAACATACTTAAGCTTGTCTTTTGTTTCTGGAACAAAGTAAAAACCTTCCCTCTTAAAACACTATGGGTCACAAAACAAACAACAAGCAAACAAAAACCCCTCACAACTTGCTGTTTTAGGAACAAGTAGAAACTGCCTTCTCAAGGGACACATAGAGTTTAGGTCATATAGTTTAGGTCATATAGTAATATAGTTGGTACCTCACTAGCATTTCAAACAATTAAAGCAATCACTCCCCAACACCATTGATATGCATGGAAATGTACCAGGAAATGCTTTTTTCTGTTTTTTTTCTTCCTCTTAGCTTAAAGATGGTTACAAACAAAAGCTATGATCTTTAATTAGATAAGGACTTATTTCAATTGCTTCTCATCTGATTCCCAACCCCATCAACCATGTTGGTTACTCTGCATCTCCTTGCAGAAACGCACAGCAGCCTCTGAACCGTAAACTGTTATAATGGACTATAAAATGTGACCTTCCTCACATTGTCAGTGATGGGGCCACAACAACACGGACATTGTTATTTGATAAGCCGGGGTCAGAAGTCACTTGATTACTCTGATTGGATGTTGAAGAGCTAAATACTTTAAGTTTTTTTAAATAGGTAAATTACCCAAACATGTATGGTCCTGTTGTATCTCTTACCTGAGGCCAGAGGGTATCTTCAAGGCCTGTGGATATGGATGGTCAGGGACTATTTATCTGGTGTGGTATAACTCTGTAGAAAAGCTTTGGTGATACCTAGAGGCTGATTTGGAGGAGCTCATGTGCATTATGATCACAGAATCGAGCAAGGAACTAGAGGATATGATATTATGTGAATAATGAAAGGGTATTTTTTCCTTTCAAATGTTGACACTGTCTGTATTCTGGGGAAGAAAGTCCACTTGTCAGTAGGACCTTCACAAATGGAAGAGAGTTTTCTTAAAGTCCATTTCATTGTAGTGATAAAGTTAGAATTATAGAGATGTTCTTATATGTATAGTTCTATATAAGTATTATATGTACATATTTATGTGTACATATGTACATACATACATGTGATATGTAATACACACACAATTTTTTAAATATGACTCAAGGGACAAAATGTTTTTCATGTTACTGTTTGGAATATAGTGAGCTACATGACTAGACAGAAGAGGTTTTGCCAGTGTAATCACGGAGAGAAAATACCTGAGCTAAAGCATTATGGGAAGAGAGGAACGAGAATGCTTTATCCCCCCTCTGGTTTCCACCTCTACTCTTCTCCCAAATCAATCTGTGACTGAGAGCAAGGGGAAGCAGAAGCAGCATGAGCCGTGACACTTCAAGGACTTTTAGAAAACGGGATTTATTTACAACCTTAAAATTTCTGGATTGAGCAGGTTGTTTAAAATATTTAATCCTGCAGGATTTGGAGGCAAAGCCTTGCCTTTTCCAGGTCCTTCCTGTTACCAATCTGGTCACACTCAACATTCCAAAGTTGATGATGCTGATAGTCATGAAGGTATTGGGCATTTAGCTCACGAAACACAGAAAAACAGATTTCTCTGTCCAGTCACAGATTCAAGTCCAGCATTTTGGAATCCATGAGCATTTTCAGCATCAGCTTCCTAGAAATTTAATACACATGCACACAGCACATTCAGTACAAAAGTAAACATTGGGCAATGACCAACCCAAATATACCTGGTCCCTATAGGAGGCAAGTAATTCTAGGTGACTAATTCTTTGCCATTGAACTGTTTCCTCCTTTATACTGTTTGACTGTATTCTGTGTCTATGCAAGTTGTGACTAAGAACAAGCAAAAACAAGAATCAGTGTTAATCCATTTAGCACAAGGAGTTGTCTTATTGAGCAGAAGAGATGTGACTTTGTGTTTCCTATCTAATCATTAATATTCTGACTTAGCACTGAGGCATAGTGATGTTTCAATAGCTGGCCTGACCTCTTTAAACTGTGGCTTTCATATTACTTCACTCCTTGCAATCAAGCCAGAGAATTCTCCCACACTACTTTCCACCAGACATCTGCATGAGCATAGTAATAAAATACCTTGGATCTACAGTACTTAAGATGAGTGTCCTTCTATATTTTATATCACATTCTTGGTTTTAGGTCATCATATTAATTGGCATGACTCATAGAGTTAATTCCACAAAGCATTTAACCAGTGAGAAGTGTAAGCTCACATAACCTGTAAAATGAACTAGAATCCCAAGTCTGGGATTTCAGTGGGAACTTCTATCTTACATGACCTTCCAAGACTGACCTTGCATACATCCTACTGGAAAGGTATGTTTCTAGATTTCTTTCCCCAGACTTACCCATCAAATATATTTTCCCCACAGGAATACCCAGTACCATTGAAGTGGATAATTAACATTCAAGGTGCCGAGACCATGTCCACATGATGAAAAGTGTTTTGGAAGGGAATAAATGAGTGCATTACTAATGAACGATTTTTTTCCCTTTACAAAAAGTCACTGAATTACTCTATCCAGGCAGCCTACTGTCCGATAATGCATTGATAAATGGGGGAATAGACAATCACATTAAGAATGCCAGAACATCATTTACAATTCTCAAAGCTGGTATCCAGAATCAACAAGCAATGGGCAATGGACTTCCTCTCAGAATTAGAGGTGCAAACTCACTTTATGCGGCTGTAGCAATCCTTGGATCTGCCTGTCACCCATCAACCTCACCTCCACCCCATGCCCACCAGCCAGCACTGGGAGTTCAAACACATGCCACCATGATTAGATATTAACAGTGATCCAAAGTCAGGTCTTTTACCTTACACAGAAAATATTTCACACACTGAGTCATCTCCCTAGCCAAAGTCCCCTCCAATGGATTTTTATGAGTGTAGCTCATGTGTCCTGGTGGACTGAGTAGGTTAAGAACCACCTTAAGGACTAAAATTGATAGACAGTGCAGGATGAGGTAGCACATGAAAGGTTGTTAATAAGATTATGATGGAAAAATAATGGAAAAAAAGAAGAATAAAAAAGAAGGTGCAACGGAAAGATCACAGTGAATGGGCAGTTACGTCGACCAAAGAACTCAAGCACACAATGGAAGTTAGGCCTCAGTGCCAGACTCTCCCCTTCCTGGTTTTGCAAACACAAGTGTGGTCACCCAGACCAGAGGCCTGCTTCCATGGTCTCTAAGGTTGGCAAGCTAGAGTCTGACTAACCAGAGGATGGTAAGATTTTCTAATAATAGTGTTTATAAAGAATACATCAGGGCCTGGTGTGAAGCAAGCGTTCAGGAAGTACGTCAAGAAATACTCTTCCGCAAGTCAGATGTTGGTCATATTTGTGAGTAGCAGTTTTCTTTCACCTAGAATCTGGCTTTAACATTCTAGCATCCTGGACGGAGACCCATGCCTTCAAAACATTTCATCGGGCAAGGTCATACCTCCTGTTAACTGTTGGTCAAGGGCAACAACTCACCTTCCTTCCTTCCTGATTGTAAACCCAGTTGATGGCTAGGGTGCCAGTGAGGAAAGGCATTCCCTGGCCGTGGCTCTTAGAGATCACTGTAGAGGTCCCAAGCCTGCTTTGAATCCTGCCTTATTATTGGGGTCACTTTTTAAAGTCAAGTTTTGGGAGCTCCATCTTCAGGAAGAATGGGAGAAAACAGCAGAGTATTCCAGGTGCTAAGTTTGCAACTGTCTGGAAGTGACAGACTGAAGCCATGTTTTCATGAGCTCAAGAGAGAATGTGCCACAGGAACCTTTGGGAAGTTAAGAGGTTTGGGTGGCTCTAATAGGTGTTTAGCATCTCTGAACTTGCTAAGGATAAGTCTTTCTCCTTTTTCTTCCTGCCCAAGTATCTTCTCTTTTTTCATTCACAGTTAGAAAATATATAATGTTTCCTTATATTCATCTCAATTTCTTTGGCCTAGGTACATTGAAGCAAAACAAATTTTCAAAGGTTGTATATGTTTAAGAGGTAAAAATGTGGTGATTTTAGATATTTAGTGTATGTATCTGAGTGTGTGCGTGTGTGTGTGTGTGTGTGTGTGTGTGTGTGTGTGTGTGTGTGTGGTATGCCTACATTTATACATGTGGACCACATGTATGACTGGTACCCATGGAGCACAGAGGAGGATATCAGATTCCCCAGAACTGGATGTACAGATGGTTGCGCACTGAGCCCTGGTCCCCTGCAAGTGAAACAAGCCCTCTTAACACTGAGCTGTCTCTCCAGGCCCAGAACATGACGTCTTTATATGCATATATGTGTTAAAATGATTACTGCCATCAAATTAATTAACATATCTATCAGTTCAAATAGTTCCCCACTTGATATGTAGTAAGGACACTTCTGATTGATTCTCTTAGCAAAGTCCAAGGAGATGATGCAATACTATTATCCACCTTCTTAGGCTCTCTGTGCTGTTTTTTTTTTTTTTTTTTTTTTTTTTTTCGGGAATCGTCTTAGAATCAACGCAATATCAATTAAGTATGACTCATCACTATCTGCGTTTGTCATATTAATCCACTTAGAAAACTTTATTTTGAAAATATGATAGGGGAGGACTTAGCAATATGAAAATTTCATTCCTGTGCTAAATCATTCTATTTATTGTTTAAATTGGATAATACACATAAAAAAGTATAGCATATACTTAAAAAAAAAAAAGAATGAACCTCTTGACTCTTAGACTGACATCATCTCCCCATTTCCTTATCCAGAAGCTCCTGGTAAACGGACTTTTCCATTCTCCTTTTCTATGAGCCCAACTTTTGTAGATTCTGCAGATTAGACATTTAGTATTTGTCTTTCTGTGGCTGGCTTATTTCTCTTAGCACAATATCCACAGTGTTTGTCTATGTTGTCATAAATAATAAGCTTTCCTCCACAAACCAGCAACCCCTAGCATGGACTGAACACCATTCCATGACTCACACAATATAATTTCACTTATCTATCTATCTATCTATCTATCTATCTATCTATCTATCTATCTCTATCTATCTAAATAGATAAATAGATAGAGATAGAGATAGATATGTCTAAGTCGGTGGTCTCTTAATACATCGTAAAAGACTGTGCTTAGTTATGGACACATTATATTGGTACCTCTTAAATGCTAAGTACCCATTGCATAATGCTAAGGGCATTCATATTCACAAACATTTTACATTTCAATTTTACCTGCACAGAAGTATTTAGTTATAATTAGAATATAAAGAATAAGGATACTACTTTAGCTACTTCAAACAAACATGTCTTTTCAAGATGTGGATTAAAAGAAAAGGCAAAAGCAGTAAGTGATGATAATTTGTGGAACACTTCATTCAAATTTCATACTTCATATGAACAAGATGAACACCTGGAGGATGGATGTTTGGACTGAGAACAGGATACTGCCAACGAAGGTTGCACTCTTTGTTGAAGCCAGAGTGTCTCTCCTAAGGATGAGGTGTCTCTGCAGAGGGTAGGGTGTTCCTTTTGAGGGCAGGGTGTCTCTTTAAGATTTTTTGGTGCATTTCAAGTTTATTTGGAGTGTTTGTTGGGAATTTGGAGTTTGAATTCCCACCCCAGCATATTCTGACTCAGAAAGTTAGAGATATAGCTCAAGGATTGCTAACTAGTCCCAGAAAGCATTCTAATTCTAACTTGAGATGTTGGTCTAGGATACTTTCTGTAGATTTTGGATGCTTTTTGCCTTCACAGATTTTGTTTAATTTTTCATTGTTATTAAATTTCTTTCATACAATATATTTTGATCATATTTCCCTTTCCCTAAGACCTCCCAGATTCTACCCATCTCTCTATCTATGCAGTCTCATCACTCTCTCTTTTTTTGTGTCCCTTGTACCTGTCTATTATGCAAAATATCTTTGGATACAATACCATGGAACAAGTCTGAAACAGGCTTCTGTGAGAATGGACTGTCAGACCCAGAGAACTTCAGTAAAATGAAATATTACAGGCTGGAGAGATGGCTCAGAGGTTAAGAGCACTGACTGCTCTTCCAAAAGTCTTGAGTTCAATTCCCAGCAACTGCATGATGGTTCACAACCATCTGTAATGGAATCTGATGCCTTCTTCTGGTGTGTCTGAGACAGCTACAGTGTACTCATAAAATAAATAAATCTATTTTTTTAAAAAAAAAAAAGATATTTTATGCACCCATGGTGTGTCATTTCTAAGTTCTCCAAGGAATTAAAACACTTTAGCATCTTCAGAGATGTACACAACATTGCTGCTTTCATCATTCTTGTTTTATGAGCAGTAAGCTTAAGGAAATGAAGAGACTTGTGTGCTGCTTATGCTGGGAGACCTGAGATGGCCAGTGGATGACTGTAGGTACTCTCTGGTTGAAATTCTGAAGGATACAGTCACTCAGCTTCTGAGGACTAAGCTGGTAACCAATGTTCTGGGCTTTGGTCCAGCATAAAACTGTACCCTGCAGTCAATCTCTGAGTATCAAGCCATTCTCCACTCTCTGAGTCCTATAATGTCACCTTCCATTAAACCACTTCCTTTCCATCCAGCACCTTCCTGCATAAACCAGCAACTGCTACTATGCACTATTTGTCCTGCAAAGAACCAGAACACCACTCTTCCCAGTATGTATTAGAAACAGATAAGAAGTAGAACAAGGAAAGGGCAGGCATAAAAGTCTTCATTTCAGATTGCACAAGCCAACTAACTCTCTGTGCACCCATGCCAGGTGTAAGGCAATGAGTGTCACCAAACATGTATGGTTAATCACTCTTAGAACCCAATAATGTAGGTAATGATTTTTGTGGGTATATATTTTATGAGTGTAGAAGCATCAAATTCATGCTACATATTTAAGGCTTAGGCCTACTTGGATATTAAAGGTGGTCTTTCCCATAGAGGTTCTCAAAATGTCATAGGCAGAAATGCTTCTATTCCTGGAAGAAGTGTGAGAAGGGATAAGGAGGATATCTTGGGAACAGCAACAATCTTAACACCAGGACACCAGGACACCAGGACACCAGGACAAAGAAACCATGAATACTGTTTGGGCACAGCTCAGCAAACTGCCAGACACACCAGAATCCCACTTCCCAAGAAACAAGAGATCTTGTTAGTGACTACCCTTAGAGCTATTTTCTAGCCCAAGAAACAGATCTCATTAAAAAGCATCACATAAGGATATAGTGTCTTTACCTGAAAGTCTTACCTGTTTTCTTCTAAAAGAGGTTACTGCTTTGTAGAATGGGTGGAAGGAAGCCAAGGCTCTGGATAAAGGATGCCAAACTACAGTGAGACAATAGCAGTGAGATCCTGTACTCCACTGCAGTCAGATGTCTATGGCTCCCAACAGTTGTGCTGCATGTTTCATGAAGAACTAGAGAGGATCAGTGACCCCCATTGTGAAGGAGTGGTGAAGAGAACGGCATGCCAATTCTCTGCTTTGTCTTTGCATAGTGTATCCAAGCACTGGATTGCTACACTGGACTCTCAAAAATATGTTCTCTGATCTTTACACACACACACACACACACACACACACACACACAAATACACAAACAGTTTAAAAACATATAATAATGACACTCAATTTGTCCTACCAACTATGCTATGTATTGCAGATGGAAGACTGACTTGATGCATTCTGTCATTCTGTCTTTGCTGTATTTCTGCAGGAAATATAGACAGACAAGTAATTACCATATACCTGATGGTCTTAGATACAAAGGTCAGAATCTCTAGGCTCTGTCTTGTGCATAATCAATGTCTGCTGAGGGTCTCACCCAGATGACATCTCTCTTGCTCCCTCTCTCCTTCTCTCTCTTGAGCATGCACTCGAGCGCTCATGCCTTATTTGTTCAAGGGAGGGGGGCATGTCCCCTTGCCCCTTTGTATAATTCCAGTCTTGTAGAGCAAGGTCAGCCATGACAGAAGGCTATGGTAGCAGTCTACACAGGCTACCCCCAAACTTACTGAAGGTGACATTGAACTTTGTTTTCTTCTGACTCTACATTACTGGTGTTAGATCACTGATATACACCAGCATGTCTGCTTTTATGTGGTAGTGAGGCTCAAACTCACTGCGCATGCTAGGCAAGCACTTTACCTACTAAGACCCTCCTCCAGCCCCTAATGCTTTAACGCCAAACTTTGACATGTCGATGTGGTGGGTGGCTGAGCTTCCATTTCTTACTGGTCATGCTCTCAAGGACCCTTGGATTTGGACCCCTGCCCCTTTTTCTGAAAAGCAGGACAGGGGGATGGAGAGGATTAAAGTTATCTTAAGTGCTGGTGAGAATTTCAAAGGCCAATTAGGAGTTGCGTACAAAAACGCTAAAGTCTCTGGATGATCAAATAATTGTTTTTTTCTCCTCAAATTTTCAAGTGAAATTTGTTATTCTATAAAGAATATTGCAAACATGATAATTTATCCAGTGATGTTTGGTGAAAGGGGAATGTTACAGAGGCCAGAGGGCTTTTCCCCTCTTTATGCAAAGGCACAGCAGTGCTCTGTGGAAAAGAGCTGAGTCACAGGAACATCTGGAAGCTTTCTTTCTTTTCTTTCTCTTCTTCCTTTTCTCCTTCTTCTTCTTGTGTGGTGTATGTGGTGTGTGTGTGTGTGTGTGTGTGTGTGTGTGTGTGTGTACTGATGAGAAGCTTGGCCCTTACTATAAGGTTAATTTCCTTGGGAAGAACCATAGCTGGTTCGACTTCCTATCACACTCCCCAGAAAACTCTGCAGTCCACCATCCTCCAGGCAAAACTCATTTACATTTTTATCTCCCTACACTCAGCTATGAAATTCCAGCGGTCATGTTCAGGCATAGCTTAACATAAGAGTCACCTCGGTGAGCAACGGCTTAATTTTCAGTGACATTTTGAGTCTGCAGATCTGGGCTGGTAGAGACTTTTCTACTGTGACACATTCATTCTAGTGAGGAAAATTTAGTGTTTGAGGTACTGATTTGAAAATTCAAAGTGGTTTTCATTCCATGGGGTTCTTCTGGCCAGGTAAGGAGGTTAACTTCTTTCCCTCCTTGGAAATATGCCAAAAAGAGGCAGAAAGAACTGAATATTCCCTTGTTGGAGATGGTTTGTAATGTGTGGGATGGAGGTAACTCCATGTGGGAAGCTGGTAGACTGATCCTGAGGGCCAAGCTCTGCCTCTCTTTCACTATATGATTAACCTCTCCACTGCCTGGGGCAGGATGAGGCAGGAGCATACTATATTGCCTGCTCCCCCCCCCCCCCATTGCCTTATATAAAGATTAGTGCCAAAGTGATGGTTATTATCAGTAGGCAAACTGACCAGGGATAGATTTGGTCCGATTCACCTGGGCTTATTCTAATTTCTGTGTTGAGAAGAGGCGGCCCCATGAAGACCCATACATTTCGTATGTGCTTACACAGTTCTTACTGGTTCACAGGCCTGGATCATTAGGTAAAATTCACTAAAAAGCAAGACTTCACAAGTAAAGTAAATCCCTGAGAGGAAGAGAGGCTAGATCTAAAACGAAAGAGGCACATATTTGACTATTTAATGTGTACTGGATCCAGTGGGCAATACAGCCAGCAATGGCTTTAAAAGCTGTGGTCTAGGGCTATAAGGAGAGTTTCGTCGGAAGTACTTTACTCACAAGCCTGTGGATCTGAGTTCGATGCCAGCATCCATGAAAAATAGTGAGGCCTCATGGTACACTTGTAAGCTCTGGGAAGCAACAACAAGATGATCCCTGGAGCTTGTTGCCTGGGTAGCCAGACCTACTTGGCAAGTTTCAGGTCATCGAGAGACCCTGTATCAACAAATGAGGTGGTCAGAACTTCTGGGGCAACACCTAAGGTTTTCTTTAGTATGGATGTACAAATACACACACACACACACACACACACACACACACACTTCACACAGTTAAAGTCTCTACTCATACTTGAAGAGTAAGTGTGCCTACCCTCTTCTCGGAGGGTCAAGGACCCCAATCTTTGCAGGAAACCACAGTGTGAAGGCACAACCTTTCAAAAAGTTTTACTGTAGACTTGTAATTCTTATTTTACAGGCCTCAGGAGGAGGCTTAGTGGACTCTGGGAACATTTCTAGAGCCGCAGAACAAAAGGTGGCAGGTGTTAGGGTCAACTGTCACATAGGTTTGGTGTGAAATCACACTCTTTCCCCTAATTCCAGGTGGCTTCTGCGGTATGAGGAAGTTAGGAAGGCGGTGAGGACTGGGGTCTGGAAGAGCTGGCCAGGTGCTTAAGAGCTTCACCTGAGTGACTAAAGGGCTAATGACAAAGTGGACAAAAGGTCACAGAGGCAGGAAGTTGTGGACCAGACAAACCACTTAAAGCCAGAGGTTTTTAGCATCAAGACTCTGATCTCAGTGAACACACACTGCTCTACTAGGCTTAACCAAGATAGACTGGAACGTTTGTGGCCTTTGGGGAAGGAAGGAGCTAAAGTGACTCTTGCTGCTTCCTTGTGGGATCTGGACAGAACCTTGCTATTTCTACACATGTTGGATGTTTGTTGCTAATTTTTCCCCATCGTTAGGGCCTTCCTCTTGGCCACAACCGATAGGAATCATAACCTTAACACTTGTGAAAAATGCACAAATGTTGCTTTTCTGGGTTAGGTATAAATAGAATTGTCTCTCTTTTACTAGGTTCCCTGGCTTGATCCGAACACTGCCCCACCCCCCAACTCTATGCAGAATAGCTGACATTCTTCCTTCCCTCTTAGAGGGCAGATTAGCACCACCTGTCTTGGCTAACATTCACGGGGTTCAGCAGGAAAACTAGTATTAGGGAGGGAAACCTCCCTGAACGTGGTATTTTAGGATTATTTCTTTGGTTGCGAAACCGCTACCTTTGTATTCAAAGGTGATGAGACATTTTTCTGGCTAGGAACAGAGTTGTCGCAGTGAGGTGTCAAGTTCAAAGGAGACCCTGAAAAGATCTAAGCCTGATTTGAGCCAAAGCCTTGGGAGGAAGGTGAGTGATGGGTGGCAAAGTTTGCCTACATTTTCGACTTACTGTTACAGTGCGGGGAGGATTGTGGTCATCCCCTTGCTGAGCCATCCCACCCCTTCTTCTGTGCAAGGTATTAATGTCGGCCCTCCTTCCAACGGGCTCTATGCCAGCTAGCTGGAGCGGTTCAATGGCTTCCTCTGTGAGGCAGTGTCAGAGAAGTAGCAAGTATCTCCAGGTTCAAAGTGCTTCGAGGTGGGTGTGCTGGATTTGGCGTTCAGAGTGGAGGGCATCCTGGGCTGCTTCTTTAACCTTTTGCTGTCTGTCGTTTTCCTTTTTCTGAAAAGGTGATAGCGGAGTGCTTCCGCAGGCGTGTTGAGAAGATTACCGAGTTAATGTTTGGTGAAGGGCTTTGAGATTCTCAGATGAAAGGTGCTCCACGACGATCACACTCACCCATTGTTCTTCCCTGGTGCTTTTCTTCCAGGGAGCTCAGACTGCTTGATAAAAACCATTTCATTAATCCTCACAGCATCCCTTGAGCGATTATTATCCCCTGTTCTCATATCAGAAATCTGGAACACAGCACTGGAAGCCAAGTGTCATGGCTAAAGTGACCTAGCAGGTCACTGGTAAAATCAACAGTGGGATTCAGCCCCTGTCCATGCCTCCATTGATTCACTCATTGGTCAAATATTTGTCCACAATTATAAGCCAGACACTGGAACTATTGAGCAGACAGAATATTTTGGGAAATTAAGTAACGTGCATTCTCAATCACTGAAGAGATGGAGCTCAAGTCCTTGAGTTAGTAGATAAATAATATAACAGACATCCAATCACAAAGGACAATGATAAGAGCCAGTATAAGTCCAATATAGTCCAAAAAAAGGAAACACAAACAAACAAAAATCCCATCAAATAAATAACTCAGGTTGGCAAAGGACGTCATATGAATGAATGAGCAACTATTTGAAAGAGTTTACCAGCTCACCAGCAGGAAAAAAAGCATGCCGAAGAAGAAGAATCTGGAGCTGGAGATGCACCTGGCATTGTGGGAGCAGAGCGAGTGAGCGAGCTTTTGAGTAGATAAGCAGCCTAAGCAACATGAGTTTATGCACCAGGTAACTGAGCAGCCTCAGAGGTTGCTCAAGGAGAAGGAATGCGGTCACCTTTACAAGGAGTGTTCTCTTATCGGAAGTTGGACTGTTAACAGTTGCAACTTCCCTGGAGCCAAATGCATCCTGAAAACAGCAAGTGAAAGATCCGGACACAGAAGCAATTTGTAAATGGTAAGCTGCATGCTTTCTGAAGAGTGTGAGGCAATCTTGCACCTTTCTGTTGTATCACAAAGGACTCATGTTGTTTCTTTGCCTAGAGAATCTACCAGCCCATTTGTCACTTAGAGGCCATATTGATTATCAGATTAGCTATCAGGATATTATCACACTTGTGTTGAAGTATTTTATTTATTTAATTTTATTTAATATACTACCTGAACACAGAGTAGTGGCCTTGGCCATTTTCATCATCAAACAGAACCATACAATGTTTCCTTCAAGTATCATTACTAGAAGGGTAAATCCAGTGAAGTGTGTTGACAGAATTGTATACCTTCACTATAGTATCGTAGCTGTTATTGTTCATCTCTTGTCATGCCTGCTTCAGAAAAAAACATTTGCCACAGCATACACAGTGCACAGAGTCCATGACTCTCCTTAGCTTCAGACATCAAACGGAGGATAGGCCTTATAGCATATTCCCTATAAATACAGTTTTCTGGTAGTTGATTATTACAAGTCTATATATAGAAGGACCTACCCAGAAGTCAGAAAAACAGATCCCTGACAGATTCTAACCAGTCATTGGACCATTCTCCTCCATATTATTTATTCTGTATGTGTGTGTGTGTGTTATTGTTGTTGTTGTTGTTGTTGTTAGTGGTGGTGGTGGTGGTGATTAGATCCTAGGGTCTTCAACATGCTAGACAAGTGTTCTTCCAGTGAGCTTCACCCCACCTCTCTTTTCTGCTTCCTATTTTAAGACAGAGTCTCACTAAATTTTGTAGTCTGGCCTTGAGTTCAATCTGTAGCCCAGACAGGTCTTGAACATGCAATCCTCCTGCCTCTGCCTCCCATGGAGCTGGAATTATAGGCCTGTGCCAGAAGGTCCTAAGTAGTTTTAAGACTCAGAGCCGCAGTGTTGTTTTGAAATTCTACAGGAGAATGTCAAGAAAACAGCTGTAATAATGCTCTTTCATGGCTACGGTGTTTCTTCATTTTAAGAAGCACAGAACTGTCTTGTTAAAATCAAATGATCTATAACACAGCTTTTCAGTGATGGTGCTGTGACTGCCACTCTTCTACTTTGAAATCCATCATGCAAAGTGGTTGGGCCTCCATAAATGACTCACTATAATAGAAAGTATGCCTTTGTCATGCGGTTTGTTTCTTATCTCTTCAAATTAGATGCAAGAGAATGATCGTCAATGAAAATGAGTGTTTTTTTTTTATTTCCTATGATTAAACACTCTGTGATTAGACATATTTATTTTTTTTTTTACTCATGCTTACAACCATGAAGTCTGTTTTAAGAATGGGTTCCTGAGTATTTGTATTTCTTTTTCTCTTTTCTTTCTTTTCTTTTCCTTTTTTCCTTGTCAAAATCTTTTAAATGTCTGTGAGGAAAAATTGGAAAAGTCATTTTGCTGTGTTAGAGGCTCTAAAATCTTTTTTTTGGGGGGGGGTATGAATGGGTGTAGAGCTCCAGCCTACTTGTGGAATAAAAGAAGAAGGCACAGTTGGAGCTGGAACCATAGCTGTTCTGGACCTGTATTGACTTTCACCATTCAGAGAAGGCAATGAGCTAGAAAAGGCACTAATTCAAATTAGTCTACAAAATTGAAATCCTGTCATGTGACCATTTAAACAAGGTTGTGTTTTAGTCAATCAGTCAGTCAGTCAATCAATCAATCTATTTATTTATGAGTGTGTTTGTGTATGTGCATCTGCATGTGCATGTGTATCTGCATGTGTATGTGTATGTGTATGTGTATGTGCGTGTGCATGTATGTGTATGTGTTAGCCAGAGGGCAACTTGTATGAGTTAGTTCTCTCCCTCTCCTGTATAAGTCTCAGAGAGTAAACTCAGATTGTCAGGCTAGACAACAGGGGACTTTAACAGTTAACAGTCTCCCAAGACCATTCTGTACCTTTTGGTATTTGAGAAAAGCTGCTTGACCATTCATCTATTAGCTTATTTAAAGTGAATGCTTTCTGAGCAACACTAGCTATACCAAGCTTGTCCTTACATATGGTGAAGTGTGTCAGCTAGGATAGGTCAGGTTATGCTGCAGTGTGGAACATCTCTAGGTAGCAGCATCTTTAGTAGGAGCGGTTTTATTCTAACTCCCACATAGCTCATGGCACGTCTGAGAGACCTTGCAGAGTGCATTGTTGAGGGCACAGAGATGAGGTTTCCCTTTCCAGCATTGTAATACACATCGGCAATTGCTTTGCTGAAATGGAGAAAGAAAATTCAAGTGGTGGTGACTGAAAGCTTTCCCAAATTCTGACTCTTCCTATCTCTTAACGTTTCATTGACCAAAGCAGGTCACATATTCATTTCCAGTTTTAAGGAGGTGGGAATTGCACTCCTTGTGCATGACCACAAGTTGGCAATCAGCAGAGACTTTAAAGTATAGTACTCATAGACAGTTAATATTTTTTCTTCGTTAAGAAAAACTCACACTGTTACCACTTCTAAAAGATGCCTCTTAATATTGAAAGTCAAGTAATTATTATCTGCAGTGTTGTTGGAGGTCAAACTGGTGTTGTTAATATGATATGCTCCGTGATATGAAATTATTAGTTGGTTAGTTTTCCTTTGTCTAATTGTAAATTTTTTAAAGCTAGGATTGGATTTTCTTCTTTCTCCTTTCTCACATGGAAGGGATAACACAGATGCTTCTAAAATCTTCACATTCTATGGCATCCATCTTTAGTTATTGTGCACATGTATGCATGTGTGTGGACATCAGAAGACAACGTGAAGGGGTCAGTTCTCTCCTGCCATCATGTACAATCTGGGTTTAAAACTCAGATCATAAGCCTTGGTGTCCAGTGCCTTTTCCTACTAAGCCATCCTGCTTTCTTCAATAATTTTAACATCATGCACATTCATAAAAGGAGCTAGAAAATCTGAATTTAGTCTTCTCCAAAGAGAAGTGGGGAAATCCCATTTTTAATCCTTTAGAAAATTCTTTAAAATTTTTCCATAGTTGGACTTCCAGTATATTTTCCAAATTGTATATTAAGAAAAAGCAAAATATTAAGTGTCACTTTGGAAAGCTTTTTAGAAAAATTTTGGCAAGAACTTGGTCAGGGTGGAGTGAAGTTCCTTCTGTTTGATGTTGTGGGTGATCTACATTGAGTTTCCATTTTGCAAATGAGTTCAGCTAACCAACTATCAGAAGCCCTATCTTTCTGTGAAGAACATGTTCTAACTCAGTGTTTCTTGAGAATCACCAATGAATTATTATTTGAATCATAGTTAGATGTATTAAACCTATGAAACTCTTGATGGGTTTTAAAAACAAACCTTTAAGATTTAGCCCTTTTTTTTTCTTTAAATTCAACTCCACATATCTAGTCATTCCTTTTAGTATATTTCAAGCAGCTCTTTTTCTTTTTTGGCAAGTGTGTCTGAGAGTGTTCAGCATATGCACCAGTTAGATGCCTTACTTTTGTGTCTACAATAGTCCCTCTAGGGTCATTGTTCCATTTCTGGCCAGTCTTGCACACTCACATAACTTATATGTCATCAATGATATAAATGTTTTTGATACATAGTCAATGTTATTCTCAAGATATGTGATAGTCAATTGAGGTTATTAGATTTTTAATATATATACATATATGACAATTAAATATATTTCTATATAAAATTCATATATATATATATATATATGTATATATATATATATATACATATATATATATATATATGAATTTGAGATGGTTCCCAGCTAAAGTCTTGCTGTATAGACTCTGTGAGAGGTCAGTGTGTTCTCTCTTGGCACATCTAGGCACCAGAGAATTGTTCTTTGTTTCCTTTCTCTCTTGCAATCGGAAACAAGCAAAGGATTACAAGAAGAATCAGTAGACAACATACATACAACTCAAAACTACTCTATTTTTTCTTTTTCTTTGTGTGTATGAGTGTTTTGCCTACATGTCTGTATGTGCACCATGTATTTGCCTGGTATCCACAAAAGTCAAAAGAGGGTGTTGGAAACCCTGGAATGGAGTTATACAGGGTTGTAAACTGCCACATGGGGGCTGGGACCAGAACCATTTCCTCTGCAAGAACAGCAAGTGTACTTAATGGCTGATCAGTCCCTCCAGCTTTATAGATGTTACTTTTTATTAGTCAGTCATCAGTCATTATAGAAAAGATATAGCCCTTAGGTTGGCCTCAAAGCATAGGCTTTGTATGAAACACTTCCTATAGTTTACCTGTCAGCAGTTCCTAAGCAACTCTAAGGGGCAAAGTCAGAAGCCTTAAAATACAAGAGAGCCCGCTTAAAATTCCTTAAAACTGCTGGGCAGCGGTGGTGGTTCATGCCTGTAATCCCAGCACTCTGAGAGGTAGAGGCAGGTGGATTTCTGAGTTCGAGGCCAGCCTGGTCTATAGAGTGAGCTCCAGGACAGCCAGGGGTATACAGAGAAACCCTGTCTCAAAAAAAAAAAAGTCCAAAAAACCAAAACAAACAAACAAACAAATAAATAAACAAATAAATTCCTTAAAACTGGGCTGGAGAGATGGCTTGGTAATTAAGAGCACTGACTACTCTTCTGAAGGTCCTGAGTTCAAATCCCAGCAACCACATGGTGACTCACAATCATCTGTAACAAGATCTGATGCCCTCTTCTGAGTGTCTGAAGACAGCTACAGTGTACTTACATATAATAAATAAATAAATCTTTTTAGAAAATTTCCTTAAAACTATAGGTTATCCAAAGGCAGCCACAGTTGTTGCCCTTGGAGCAGGAATAAAGGTGATAGAGTGGGATCTCAAGCTCTCAAAAGCAGCCACAGTCTCCTCGAGTCTACAGCCTCCAAGAGCGGCCTTTGACCACCTTAATTTTACCAACAGCTTTGGCAAAGTCAGTTTTCAGAATAGATGTCACAGTTGGGGGTTGGGTGTTGGGGGAGAGGGACTAGGGGGGCAGGGGAGGAGGAAAAAGAGATGTTGAAAACCAGAAAAGGTTAAACAGTCAGGGCCTCGAAATCATTTCTCCATGTTTGCTTATTAAACACACCATTTGCTTTCGTGAACTAGGATACAAGTGAGAAGAGGGTTCTAAGGTGAGACATCTGTCTGTCTGTCTGTCTGTCTTTCCTTTTATTTCACTTCCTCGCAGTGTGTGTATTAGTGGGTCCACAGTGAGATGGAGCCACGGAGCTGTCCTTCTTAATAGTTTCCTGGATTGGGCTGGCTAAGCTGCTATTCTGAGCTGGGTCATATGTAAATTTTCATTCTTTCTATTTTTTTTTAAAGGCTAAATGCATTTACATAATGTGCGATGTTTGTGTTGGTGTCTAAATTAGATCCTGACTCTGGGCTGCCCTCTTTTCCTTCCTCTAGGTTCCCAGGTGGCTGCAACACAGCAAACTTTGAGATTTCAGACTCCCAGTGCTCATCTTCCCAATGATCCATCCCAGGAAGGTGATTTTCATGCAATAATTTTCTGCAAGGAGTTTTAACCTCTTTTGGCGCTTTTCTATTATTTCTTTGTCCTTACTGGTGGTTACACCAGCTCCCAGCTTAATATCATTTGCACATTTCATTAATATGTGGCTTACTCCCTCTTCGAGATCCTTAATAAAGATGTTAAATTAGATTGTATCTGACATTGACCCCTGGGGCACAGCAATGCTTTAACGATATCCCGTTTCCCTGTCTATTGAGTTCTCACAGAATGCGCAAGACGCAGCTTCGACCTGGGATAAATCTTCAATTTGAATTCTCAGGCAGAAGTCAAGTCATGTGGTTTGGGATAACTTGACATTGCCAGAGCACACTTGTACTCGCTATGAAGTCATATTTTAGCAATTAAGTTCAAGTTTGCCAGAATGACATGTCGGATTGCCAATCTGCTGACAATTATGGGAGATCGTCTCTCTGTCCGGCTCAACGTACTTCCATCAGACTGAGAAGGGCCTTGTTGTATAAAATGAAACTCGGCTTTTTTTATTTCAAGCCGCGAATCACCTTTCACCAGCTTTGAAGCAGCATGCATCTTCTGTGTTTCAGTGAGGATTTTTTTTTTTAAGAAACAGTTGAATCAATACACCAAGGGAGACACACTCGAAGGAAGCGTACCAGGTGCCCAGCGAGAATCTGGATGTACAACCAGTGTTCAACTTTACAAAATTTACAAGTTCTCCTTCCAAATTGGAAACATTTATTACTTTTTTTTTTTAACAGAGAGGGTATAATACCATATGATGCTATTGGCGTGAAATTTTTTAATTCTTTCCCAGTATTTGGTGAAATCAAAGGAAGCTATGTATTTATTTCAGAAACAAATTTTCCTCAATTAAGTTAAAGAATAATGCCTTCAAAAATAGGTGATGTTACCAGATCATTCCAAATGATCAAACACAACTTCTCTTGCTATATATCTTGAGACAGAATTTTTTTTTTAAGTTTTGGAGAGGATTTTTGTTTTTCTTTGTCTGCTCCTAGGCACACAGATTACAATATTTCTAAAAGAAGGAAGTTATTGGAGACTCAAAAAAAAAAAAAACCCAAAAACAAAAAAACACCCACAAGACAATCAGGATTTAGATGTGGACTCCTAATAATCTTTTACAGAACGAAAGGCTCAGCTGAAAGCACCTTTCCATCCATTGGAGAAAGTTACCCTGCTCTGTGATTTTTTTTTTTCCAGACGTGTGGTGACTGGTGTTTGTGTCTTGGGAAGCAGTTTTTACCCCACTGCTGTATTATGTAGGGAGACCTGGATTCCAGAACATTCGAATGGATCTCTTATTGTCCCTTGTTTGCCCTTTCACCCCACCACCACGAGGCAAGATGAACTTCGTCTGCATGGAGAAAGACACTGGTCCCATAGGCAGCAAAACCAAAGAGTGGACCAGATCTGTGTAATGGAACACTCCAGTACTGATTGGTTGGGGTAAACGGCTCCTTCCTGCTTGTCTTTTTTATTTTGGAAGGATCTCTGGGCATAAGCACATTAAGTTATACTCTTGATGTCAGAGACTTTGTAATCTAGTTGCAAGGTAAGTCTGTGTAAAGAGTTGACATAATATCTGCATAGGTGAAGTGGACAGAGACTGGATGGGCACACGTGCTTGCTTTCCAGGGACTCGGCTTTGATCTGGAGCTATCTCCCCCTTGGTGACCCCTTGGCTGGCTTCTAATTCTAAATAGTCTTCTGGTATCCGTTCTCTTGGTCTCTTTGTTCTTTTATTCAACAATTGCATCTTAAAACCTAAGAAGCCATGGGGACTCCCACAGGTGGTGAATCTTTCATCTTTTCCTCTGCTGTTGTGAGATACACTGAGCCTAACACACTTCCGGGGTAATCCAGCTTTTGAATACTCAGGGCAGCTAGTTTACAAATGCGACTGGAGGAATCGCGGCTTCCATCTGCAGCTGGTATCTCCGGAGATGGTTGATTTAGCTACAGCATTGTTGACTACGCCTGCATTCAAGATAGAAAACGCCAGCTGTGCTGCAATCCACACAGAGGTCAATATACAGTCCTTCTTTTCAGTAATCCCGACTAGAAAGGAGAGATGTCCCTGCTGTGTTGTCCTCACCCTTCCATTTTAGGAAGGTCAAAGGTGAGGTTCAATGTTTCCCTTAGCTCCCGGAAGTGGAGCCAAGACCGGAGGAAAGAATGCCCAATGGCGATTTCATACCTACAATGTGGGCCTGCAGTGGCCGGAGCCCAAGAAAAGCTGCCGAACCTCTGGTCCGTTTTAGGGTTAAGTGTGGTAGCATTTCTTGTGGAATGGGGTTTGGTTGCTTGTCAAAACCGAACAGAATGTTGTAAGCCACATTTCTCTTCAAATCTCATGTTTGTTTAAACGTCATCGAGTTAGATAACCTTCCAGGAATAATCATCTAGCAAGTAGGAAGAAGTTACTTTATATGAGCAATATGATGTGTTTGTAATAAATGTTAAAATCTGCTTTAGAATGGGTAACATTACTGTTATTTTATGCCATTCTGGTCTTTGAGTCAAAGACCTGCAAAGTTTTGCAAAAATAAAAACAAAAAACAAAAAACAAAACGAAAACAAACAAAAAACCAATAATGACAAAAACCCAAATGATGGTAATGATGATGATAATGATGGTGGTGGTGGTGGTGATGATGATGATAATCAGTAAGTCCTTAGGTAGCCAAGAGGCAGGCATGGAAGCATCTGAAAGCTTGCTTGCTTTCTCGTATGTTCTAGCATACACCCTCTTAAGCTAACATCTTTACCTTGGATTTAACTAAAGAAAAAGGAAAGGATTGCAATGGCATTGGACTCCATACATCAGGAATGGAAGTCACAGATCTGTGATGAAAATACAGAAAGCATCGCTCTACACACACATGGGTGCACCGTGAGCTTGAACACATGCGAACACACACACACACACACACACACACACACACACACAGACTATTCTCTTGCACAGTTTTTTTTCCTGTGTGTGAATGGATCACAGGAGCAAGAGTGCAGACACCACTTAAGGTAGCATGGAGACGAGTGCAGATTCACTCCTTGGTCACCTAGAAAATGTTTTTAAGAATCATGTTAATGTGGTGGTCTCCTTAATGTCGAGATTTGGTTGTCTTTTTAATATGAGTGCTTTCATGTTCTATGCTGTGAATCCTCATCAGTCACAAGTGCCTGAAATGAAAGGTTTATTAGCAAAAATGAACGTTAGGTGACACTTTTGTTGGCTGTCATTTGGAGTCCAAAGCTCTCAACAATGTTTCATTTTTACACTTTAAGCCTAAATGGAAACTTATTTGGTGTAAATGAGTTTCAAACTTTGAAGTTTTCCTTTAAAATAATAAGGTTCCGAGATATCACAGTTCTACAGCACTGTAAGATTTCTTTAAATGTATGTATGAGAACTAGTTTTATGACACCGGAGCTTTCTCACTGGGAGCTTTTATTGTAATTCTATCTCACTGAAAAATTAAAACTAACGGCTCCCGTCATAGCTCTGTGAGTATAGAAGCATGCGGTTATTTGGCTAGTTTAGCAATGCAAGGCAGAAGCAGTCAGAGCTGAGTGTGTGGAAAGGCTCTGAGAATTGACCACCGAAGTCTAGAGATGCCTTGCATTCTGCATACAGGAATTCTTCCTCAAAGAGTGGTCAGTCTGTGCAACAAGTAATTCAGGATGACGTCAGAGGTAAACAGAGGAGCTAAGGAAGAGGGGGCCCCATATATATTTTCTTTTACCTTCTCTGAAGTCCAACTCCTGCATCATCTGTCATGAGCTTCAGAAAGCACAGCGAGGCAAATGTGTTATCATTCGTCATACTTCATTTTGAAAGTGACAGGGAATCTATTGGAAAAGTCTTTATTTTGAGGAAATGAATGAAAAAATAAAAAAAAAATAAAAATAAGTATAGGAAGCATGATCGTCACATTTGAAATGGCATCTGCCCCGGAACTCTTAATAACCACGTCATGTATGGAAAATTGTCCGGAATTAGGTTCCGCTTCATTAGTATTGCACCAAAACCTTCTGTTAGGGCCGATAAAGAAGCATTCATTTTAAAATATTTTGCTGAAATTGTGGAGAAAAATTTTTTAAACCTTTGCAAAATTTTACAGATAAAGCCCTTTCCTGTTTGCAGTTGTTAGAAAGGCACTGTTAGCTTCATGCTAATCCCGTTAAACTACAACACAAGATGCTGAGGGATCTAAATGAAATTCATCCAGCAAAGAACAATAATGCCCTCCGAGCAATTTTCTGAGGATGCCTGCTTATTTCCAGCAAAGACTCCACAAATGCATCCATCTCCTCTTGCTAAACGATTCCCTTTGGAAATCAACCACATTATCTTCTAATACAGACCCGAGCAACTGAGACCTCACCCAAAAACACAAGAGGCGCATCTTCTGAGAATAAGGGACCAAATCACATCCTTAATACTTCAAGTCATTCTGCAAGGAGGTAAGGGAGGGTGAGATGCACATGAACCACTGATGGGAAGAAATAGCGACTCAGAACTGCGTGTCTTCTCGGCGTAATCTCAAAATATGTCTCCATAATGAGCAAAGAAGGCAATTTGTCTTTATTAAGAAGTTTAGGGATCATGTTTATTTAAAGTTATAATCTGCATAGTAATGAACAAATTGTAGAAATGTTACGTAGGGAAGGGAGTGCTTTTTTTTTTGTTTGTTTAGGATACGGGAAGTGTGTTTACACAAAGATTTAAAACACAGAAACACACTTGGTTCTAAATAATTGCAATTTATGAAGACCCGAATCTTCACACTGAGGAGTGGGGTCAAGGGCTCCAGGCTTAAGAGGCAAAGCATTCTCTGTAGCAGTCTACACACATTAGGACCCATTCTGTCTGGTAGATTGACAGAAAACAGCCCTGTGGGACTTACAGTAATTGATTTTATATGGTATGAATAGATGCATGGTTGCAAAGCCAGCTCCATCATGGTTACGTCCTTACTGTTGGTCTTCTGTTTAACAGTGCTCCAGTGACAAACAGCCCAGTCTACCAGGCACTGAATTATTAACACATCAAATCATATTTTAAGTAAACTGTGTTCTTGAGGGGTGGGGGGCAGAGTCTTTAAGAAGAGTTTCCTTCTGTTATCTTGGAGTTTCATTATGAAAGAAAACCATTTTTTTTAAAAAAAGAGAAATATTATTTAAAAATCTTTGTAATCCACCCAAACATATTCTGTATAATGGAATCCCAGATTGATTTCTCACAAAAGTTCCTTCATTGGCACTCTTGCCCAGAGTAGCACTTCTGTGAGGACGGACAGTGGCTCTGTCGTCCAGTGGCCCTGCCCTAGCAGAGGCCGTGAAAACCCTTTAATAGTCCTTTTGGAATCCTTTTGGGAGCAGTGCAGGGAGCAAAGACAGAAACACAGGCACCTAACTGAGTCTCCATAACTGATTCAACATCGTGATACTGCCTTTACTTCGGGGCCTTGGTCTCCCGCTTGGGAACTCAGGCCTGATAAGTTGATCAGAACTCAGTTCCATTATTGATTCATCTGGCTGACCTTGGTACGTAGTTCATGACATTTCTCCCGTTCCATCTGTCTTTCTGTTCTCCTTTTCTACTAGAGACTTTTTTTTTTTTAAAGAGAAGAATGTATGGCTGGAGAGATGACTCGGCACTTGGCTGCTTGCTTCCCTTCCATAGGACACTTGCTTGATTCTCTGCACCCATGTGGTAGCTCACAGCAACTGTAGCTCTAGTTCCAGAGATTTTGATGACACCCTCTTTTGGCCTGTGCAGGAATTGCATACACATGGTGAGAGCATAGGTATACACAGGGAAAAATACTCATATGCATAAATAAATAATTAAAGAAAATATGACTTTGAAATTTCAAAAAGGCAAAAAAGATGTAAACATGGTATTTATGTATGGAATTCTCAATAATAATTTTTTAAAAGCTAAAAATTCAACCCTAGGGCTTATTAAATTAATATTAGGTTAGCAATCTTTCTTGTGACTTAAGTAATTATATGTTTTAGTAGTCATACATTTCCACAGAGGTTTGCCTACTATCCTTTTCTATTTACGGTGAAAAAGTCAGGTGGATTTATCTTTTACTGTTCTTAAGAAACCAGTGGTTTCAACCATTTTTTTCCTCTCCCCTTACTCTTATACTTTCTTTTAAAGGCCTCTAAATAATATGGAGCCCAAGAGTGCCTGGTGACGTACACCCCCAGATTCTCACAGAACTCAACAGTACAATTACTGCTGAGGGTTTTAGAAAGAGGAGGAAACTCAGAAAAGTTGTGAAGGCCTTTAATTCCAGCATTCAGGAGGCAGAGGCGGTCAGATCTCCAGGAGGACAAGGCCATCCTGGTCTCCATAGTGAGACCCTGCCTAGGAAGACCCTGTATTAAACAAGTAAGTAAATACATAAATGAGTAAATGAAGGAGAGAAAACAGTAGCTCAACTTTTCTCTACTGAGGTCTGCTGGCTTTAGAAGGAACTTTAGGGAACATCCACTTGGCTGTTTGGCAGATTGCACTGTAACACTGACTGAAGGAAGTTCCCTGTGCGTATACAACAAAACTTCTTCCTAAAGTCAGCAGTCCCAAGGAAGCCAGGTCTTCATTCTCATCTTTGGTGATCTGACTGGATGGACAAGGTCATGGCTTCTCTGCAATTTCAAAAAAGGCAAGTGAGTGCTTTGGAGAGCTGGGGGCATACTTTACCACGGCACAGTCCAAGAGTGGAAGGATCTGTTTGTGAGTGTTCCCTGTAATTCCAGACACTCAGCCTCTCTTCATTGTTTGTCTTCTCTTCTTTCTCTTTCCTTGTCTTCTCCCTCCTTTCCCCCTTCTGCTTCCCCTTCTGTTTTACTTCTTCCCATTCCCCCTTCTTTCTTCTCTCCTTTTTCTTTCTACTCCTTCTCATCTTCTATACCTCCTTTCATTGTTCCTTTCAGAACCAGATCTGTGAAAGGCTTGCAGGCTGGACAAAGATGTGCTGCATGCTTGTGTCCCAGTAAGGATGTCGTCTGGGAACACTCTGGTCCATAAGTCTCTCCTGCTAGCCTATTGATGTCCTCACTCTGTGAGGCGTGGTGTCAAAATAGGACTCCTCTTTCCGACCTTACTTCTTTCCGGGTTTTTGTTTGTTTGTTTGTTTGTTTGTTTGTTTTATTTAACCACATCCAATGAGATCATGGGAAATTACAAAAGATTTGTACTTGTCAAAATCCAGGCAAGAAATTAACAAGTCAGTGAGACATCTTTATTACTAGTGGAAGCCAAATGTTCGAGCTGTGATAATCAGGCAAGGCCATAAATATCTTTTAAATGATTGTGGGAAGAAATTGTGGCTAGACAATGCATCTAAAACAAAAATAATTAAAATTCTTTCTTTGTGATAAAAATTTAAGTAAAATCCGAGTTTATTTTGTTCTTAGAGGAAGCGTAGGGGAACTGAAAGTGTTGGCTAGGCAGTGAGTTCGCTAGAGCACTGGACAAGCAACTTTGTTTAAAAGATTTCCACGGACACTATTTAACTCCATCAGAGCAAGCGGCCTTCTGTGTTTCAGCTTCTGCTTCTTCAGCCCAGATGGGTACCAGGAAGTGTGACTCAGCTTTGGACCTGCTGTGCAAGGGGGATTCAAGGTCTACCTCATTTAAAACAACTGGATTTTTGCATTTGGCACGTAGGAATCCTAATTACACTCTACACTCTGGTAAATTCTCTTCAGTCTTCCAAACATAGGGTGGGTTGGGGTGGGGTGGGGTGGGGGAACAGTGGCAGAAACTGAAAGGCCAAGAAAGAGAAAAGAGTGTCCCTAAGACCTAATGAGTCCAAACTAAACACCTCTCCACAGAAATGTCAAACATTTCTCTTAGCACAAAACAAGGCTTAAAGAATTCACTGCTTTTGTCTCTGGCCTAATTCCTTAAGCAGAGAGGGGGATTTTCCTCTGGGAGTGTTATTTCACAAAGAAAGAAACAGCAAATAAACAAAAGACTCTCAAAGAGAGAGAGAGAGTATAAATAAAATTCATGACTCCTTAAAGAGTTTACCCTGAAAGAATGTGGAGGGTTATTAGCACTAAAGCGGAGACTGTAGGATAGTTAGTGTGTGCAGGGATGTGTAGATATCAAAAGAGCCAGCCTTTATTTCATGTTGCTCAGAAGAAAAGTGCACCTGCAAACTTTCAGTGTGCAAGAGGATCACCAAAATTCATTGTCTTGAACATCTTTTTAATCGAAGTTTTTTTGAATCTGGATTTTAAGTCATGTGTTCAGCATATAACATTTTTATTCCTATTAAAAAGCTGCAGATGATGTGTGTTATTATTTGATTAAAACGAATGACCCTGAAAGAGGTCTAAGAAATTTCTCTCTCTCTCTCTCTCTCTCTCTCTCTCTCTCTCTCTCTCTCTCTCTCTCTCTCTCTCGGTGTATGTGTGTGTGTGTGTGTGTGTGTGTGTGTGTATTTGTTTGTGTAAGGGAGGTATAATTTTCTACATTAAACAGGCTTGTTTCCTCTGCCCCCCCCCCAAAATGCTTTTTTTGTTGAACAAAATTTATAATCTACCAGGAAAAGAAATTCGAGTTAAAAGAAAAGGTGGAGCTTGTACAAATCGAGAACTATCTAGTTCCCTTGTAAAAGTTACCCAATACAACACTGTAGTTAATAGAAATCATGTTGGAGGAAGGGTTTGGTGAATCTGGAACAAAGGCAAAATTTTGCTATTAGTGACACAGGCAGACAGAAATAAATTGTTATTAAGATAAAGAAAGAGGCAGGGGTGGAGGAAAGTGCTTGATTATAAATTATAGGCCAACTATTCACCTTTCAAGCGAGTGTGTGTGTTTATTAGACATCGGGATCTACTTTGAGTGTGACTTAAAACAGGGCTGATAATGTTAAAAGCCCCAGCACAGGGCCGATCTGGACAAGTGGAGTTTAAAGGCAGAGTTGGGGTAAAAAGCACGGTCTTCCAGCAGGCTTAAATTCTGTGCCTGGGAGATGGGTGAGGATTTCAGCACTTGCAGAGTTTAGATTGAGTCTTATCCTGACGGCCCCGTCTCGGTGAAATATCTGAAACATTTGGCCCCACGAGATTAAAAGAACAGCGCTTATATTTAGCATCTGCTGCGCCCAACTCCAACTTTGCTACTAATAAAATTCAGCTCTATGGAAAAGAATTTGAATTCCAGCTGGGCAGTTTTCAAAATAAGATGAAAAGTTAAGCAGGCAATTGGTGTGTATTTAAGGCTCAAAACACCTTTCCCCCTAAGAAGACTTGAAGGAGTTAATCCCTTCTCAAGATAATCCACTAAAGAGCATCCTTCATTATGATGTTAAAAGCAAGGATCAGTGCGGGGGAGTGGGACAATGGGGCAGGGGCTTTTCAGTCCCCACCGCATTCTTCCCAGGTTAGAAACAGAAACCGCTATGACTCCAGCTGAAGAAGAGAGGACTTTGCTCTGAGCCACATACTCAGATGGAAGGAAGGGAGGGAGAAAATCTTCCGTATGAACAAAATTCCTCATTAGTTAATTTTTCTTGGCCACTAATCTTCTTGATTAAGAGAGAGAGAAAGAAAGAAAGAAAGAAAGAAAGAAAGAAAGAAAGAAAGAAAGAAAGAAAGAAAGAAAGAAAGAAAGAAAGAACAGATTCTATAACTCAGTACTTACAAGATGATGTGGATTCACTTTTGATTTCATAGAAAACGGAACTTTTGATTAAAGAATATCGAATTGTTCTTTCTTTCATCATAAATTCAATGATCACAAAACTTGCTAGGAACTTTTAGCAAGTCTGTGTACGATGGTAGACATATTATGTTTATGGTCAGGGTTTTTTCTTAGACTTTTCCCATGAGTGACCAGGCTACTGTTTTGTTTGTAATTAAGTTAGTCTAAAATATCTGATTTTAAAATATTATTTCTTTTAAAACTTTGTTCTAGAATAATTGTATTCATCAGACAAGTCACCGTTTGAAAGACTTTACTCTTGCAAAATGTTTATAAGGAATATATATATTTATAAGATACACATACAGACACACATAGATGCACCTTGAATATAAATCCATATCTTATATAAATGGTATAACAAATGTTGAGAATATTCTGTATTTATCGTTGCTGTTTTCTTTGTTTTGTCTTTTGACACAGGGTTTCACTATGAATGCAGCCTCCTGGCCTGGGGCTCACTAAGTAGACCCAGGTTGTCCTCTCAATTTACACAGCTCTGCTGTCTTCTGCCTGTTTAGAGCTGGGATTAAAAGCTACAGCATCACACCCAGCTACAAGTACATTTTAAAATAAAATATTTCAATACATTTTTCTCTGAAAAGTCATGTTTATTTTTAAGAAACTTCAGCCTGGGCCCTTAAGAAAGCTCAGCAGATAAAGCAGCTTTCTCTGTGGACCTGACAACCTGAGTTTCATTCCAAGAACCCACTTAAAGGTGGAAGGAGAGAAATAATTCCATAAGATTGTCCTTGGACCTCTACATGTCAGCCATGACCAGCATCTCCACGCTCCACCCCTACCCCAACCCCCCCAGAAGCACACTTTTTTTTTTTTAAAGCAACTTTATCTTCATTGGCATTGCATTAAGGGAGAGAACATTGCTTTGAGGAATATCTTTTGAGAGAAGCTAGCTCCACCTCCCCAGCCCAGTGTTTGTCTTACATGCATCCCTTTCCTGTGAATTCAAGGTTCTGAGCTATGACTTCAGCTTTTAAATATTTGTACTATGGGTAGTCTTGGGTGACTGTAGAGGTTCCTTGGTCCTGGGTTAGGGTAATGGCAAACTGTCAGAACTAGACGGACCATTTAGAAGAAAAAGAGACATAGACTCATGTGATTTGATGTGGAGGGGCTGAGAGAGTCATCTGGACATTGGTATGACAAATAACCCTAAAGAGTCAAAGAGTCAGTAACATACACACAAGTTCCTGGAACCTGGTCAAAGACCTAGGATTATATGGAGAGGCCTTGAAACCAGCAGTTTAAGCAGGGGTTTACTAACAACTCATTTCCACGAGCCACCCACGGAAGGGGAGAGAACTTTGAAGTCAGATATTTGGTCCTTACCCAGAAAGTGGCTTGGTTTCTGTTTCTTTACTCGCATGACTCACTGAGGCACAGTCCATCAAACTAAAAGTTTGCCAATATGGATTATCTCCCAAGCCAGCTTGCTGTGGTTTTGCCTCAGGCTTCATTTTTCAAATCGAGGGTCACAGGTAGATCACCCCAGCAACTTGTGTTTGGGGGATCTGAACTCTGCTCCTCACTCTTAACACACCTCTGAGCCATCTCTCCAGCCCTGATTAAGTATTTTAAAGGGAAGTTATAGATTAATGCTATGAGATTGTTATGAAAGATTTTGGTCTCTGTCAGAGGGTAGTTCATTGTGTGGGCAATTCTTGTGTGAATTTTTGTTTAAGAAAAATAATAAGCGATTACTTCACAGAGACCTCCCGTCTTTATTTCATCTGTTTTACTTTTATGCTGTTGGCTAGAGTGAAGCACTGTGAACTAATACAAGGACTTGTTCTTGAAATTTGGGTCCTGTAGCCTTCGAAGGGCCTGGAGAGGATCCCAGCTGGAGAACACCTGCCCAGCATTTGGGAGGCCCAGACTCACTCCCCAGCACTGCTTTAGGAAAGGAAGATGTCTGGTAGTTTACTCTTTCCCTCATTCCTCTGGGTTTAGGAAGAATCCGGACTCTTTATTTTCACTCTGGGAAAATTTAAGGAACTTCAAAGAGAGGCCTTCTGGTAACTCAGGGGATAAAACTTGTCTCTGCTTTGGATTCCATTCATTCGTTATTATGTTTACTGAGCCGCATTTATCATGCGCACAAAGCAGGGTTTATATACAATTTGCTTTCTGTTTATTGTTGCCTCACTTAATCCTCCCGAAATTTGTGTAAAATAGTATTACTAGCTTTTATCCTAATAGATGAAGAGAGATTTAAAAATATGCCCAAGGATATAGAGCTGGTGGGGAGACGGGCAAAGCCAGAAGTTGAATCTCCAGGCTGCTTCTCTGGGGAGTCCAGCAGCATGAGATGTTTCTGCCCTAGATTCTTCCAGAACCAGATGAGTCCGGGACTTGCTCTGGGGCAGAGCCATCTAGGATACTTTTTGAATGGAGCCTCCTGGCTTCTAACCATTGTTCTACCCCATTGGCTTTGCACTTAGAGCTGAGAGCTACTTTTCCTAGTTGACTAACCATTTAAGACTGAAAAAGCCTCAGATCTCTACATACTGGGTGCGTGTGTATGTGTGTGTGTGTGTGTGTGTGTGTATGTCATAGAATGAAGTGTCCTGTAGGTTTGAGGTCTTGGTTTCTTCCTTCAGGAAAGTGTATGTCAGAAGAGTGCCTCCTTTTAGGACCCCGTGTTTTCTGACACACAGGTCAAAGGCGAAAGATGAATATTTTTTTACTGTTATAGATTATCTGCATTGGATGGGTATCTAATAACTACTAATTGAATTCAATCCTTTTGACAAAATTTAAAAAAAAACTATGCATCAGAAGATTTTCTTGGGTTATGAAGCAATCTTCAGTTTTAAACTTAATCAATAATAATTTGCAGATTTGTTATTGGCACCTTCCAGTCCATACTCCTGGCTGCTCCATTATTTTAAACCTTTCCTTGGTACATAAATACTTTTCTTTTAGTCAAAATAGAGCAAAGCTGTCCTTCCTGTGTTATCAAGTTCCATTTTACTTGACTGGTTTCTGGATAAGACCTGGAAGTCATTCACCTATTCATTTTACATTGCCCTCATCACTGTAAGAACCTTGAGTTGGACCACTAATATAATCTACTGATTATCCCAATTCAAGGACAGTTTGTGGTAAGGAGGCCAGTAAGGAGGATCCACAACAGTAAGAACTGAGATCATGGACAGAAAAGGGGGAAACTGTGACACGGATAGTGAAATCCGGTTAGCGATATCAATAGGCCCCAGGACCTGCCACTTGCTCTGTGTTGGTTGTCAGTCGTCTTCCTTACCGGCATACTGTGTACATACATTTTAAATATGCCCTCCAAATGGATGTTAGTGTTATTTTCCTTGAATCACTATTTATTACCAATCATTGTACATAAATACTGTCATTCCCATCAATACTGCTATTCAAACTTAGAACTGAAGCACAATGATCTCTATACTATGAAGCTATTTTTTTATTTTATAAAAAATGAATATAACTCATGATTGGCCTGAGATTATACATAGGTCTTTCTACAAAATGGAATGTTTTAAATTCAATGTGATTCTAAATAATAAAAGTGGCAAGAATGGCTTAATTTTTTTTTTAAATTTTTTTCTTGGATATTTTCTTTAGTTACATTTCAAATATTTTTCCCTTTTCATGTCTCCTCTTCAGAAACCCCCTATCCCCTTCACCTCCCTCTGCCTCTATGAGGGTGCTCCCCCACCTTCCCACCCCCCCACTCCTGTCTTCCCACCCTGGCATTCCCCTACATTCGGGCATCAAACACCCTTAGGTCCAAAAGCCTCTCTTCTCACTGATGTCCAACAAGGCCATCCTCTACCACATATGCATACAGTGCCATGGGTCCCTCCACGTGTACTCCTGGATTGGTGGTCCAGTCTCTGAGAGCTCTGGGGGGTACCTCACCCCCACTGGCCCTGCTCCCCCCCCCCCCGCCCACTCCCACCCCACCCCACTCCGCCCCCATGCTCAGTCCAATGGATGGTTGCAAACATCTGCCTCCATATTTGTCAGGCTCTGCCGGAGCCTCTCAGGAGACAGCCATATCAGGTTTCCATCAGCAAGGCTTAATAATTTTTTAACATCAAGAAAAGTTGAATACTTTTTGACATTTTTCTTGAAATACACGAATAAGATAATTTTTAAAAAACAATATTGATAGCTTTTATGGAATCCCACTAGTTTGTACACTAGTTTGAAATATAATTAATATAAAAAAGAAGTTAGACTCCAGAAAACCAAACAACCCAATTAAAAAATGGGGTACAGAGTTAAACAAAGAATTCTCACCTGAAGAACATCGGATGGCGGAGAAGCATCTTTAAAAATGCTCAACTTCATTGGTCATTAGGGAAATGCAAATCAAAACAACCCTGAGATTTCACCTTACACCAGTCAGAATGGCTAAGATTAAAAATTCTGGAGATAGCAGGTGTTGGAGAGGGTACGGAGAAAGAGGAACACTCCTCCACTGCTGGTGGGGCTGCAAATTGGTACAACCACTCTGGAAATCAGTCTGGCGGTTCCTCCGAAAACTGGGCACCTCACTTCCAGAAGATCCTGCTATACCATTCCTGGGCATATACCCAGAGGATTCCCCACCATGTAATAAGGATACATGCTCTACTATGTTCATAGCAGCCCTATTTATAATTGCCAGATGCTGGAAAGAACCCAGGTACCCCTCAACGGAAGAGTGGATGCAAAAAATGTGGTATATCTACACAATGGAGTACTATTAAGCCATTAGAAACAATGAATTCATGAAATTCTTAGGCAAATGGATGGACCTAGAGAACATCATACTAAGTGAGGTAAGCCTGACTCAAAAGGTGAATCATGGTATGCACTCACTAATAAGTGGATATTAACCTAGAAACCTGGATTACCCAAAACATAATCTACACATCAAATGAGGTACAAGAAGAAAGGAAGAGTGGCCCCTTGTTCTGGAAAGACTCAGTGAAGCAGTATTCAGCAAAACCAGAACAGGGAAGTGGGAAGTGGTTGGTGAGAGGACAGGGGGAGAGAAGGGGGCTTACGGGACTTTTTGGGAGTGGGGGGGGGGGGGTAGGAAAGGGGAAATCATTTGAAATGTAAGTAAAAAATATACCGAATAAAATTAAAAAAAAAAAAAAAAGCTAAAAAATGGGCATTCTGCAAAGGCAGACAATGCTTCTCCTAGAAGACCTGGATTTTTAAATGAAAATCTCAGGGTTAGGCATAGAATATTTTCCTATGAGTTATTGGTCATGTGGGTCCCAGAGCCCTTCACTCCCAAACAATGCAGGATATTGCGATTGTTCTCAGTTAACCACCAGAAGAAAATGGCAAAACCTTAACACTGCAGACACAATGCACATTGGTTTCAAGACATAGAGAAATCAAGCTGAAACTTCTTTGCTAGGTCTAAAAATATTATCCAGTTCATCTGAGGAGACCTGTCATCAATGTTATTTACTAAGTAACATTGTAAGTAACATAAGTAAGTCATCAATGTTACTTACTACCCAGCACAGAAGCCTGCATAGTACAGTGTCAACATGCCAGGGAAGACAGGTCACTGGAGTAATAGTGGCATAAAGGCTATGATGGTAACCAACCATTTTTAGATTGGATTTGAGGCCCACTCTACAAACAGACATTTATGACTGGTACTGGCGGGGATGTATTACCACTTTCTTGCTAATTGTATATTTTGTCAAGCTTCCTTCCAAATATTTATTTATTTGCATAGTTTTAGCTCAGTTCTCAATCTTGTTTAGAGAAACTTGTCTCTGCAGTGTTTTTCAGCTAACATAGAGACTCATCACTGGTCAAATAGTGACCAGTAGAAGTGAGAATAGGTGAACACTAAATGTTCAGCTCTAACTGGAACATTTATACTTCCCCAAAGGGCTGGGAACACAAGGAGGTATAGAAAAAATTTAAGACCTGGAGAACTTGGAGAACACACTGAAATGTTGCTTCCTGGACCAGACATGGTCCTTGCACATATGAACTTAAAGCAGTTGTGGTTACCTGCACAAGATCTAGCCAACAAGACAGAATTCATCCTAAGTAAGTAATCTAATTAAGATATAAGAATTTTCTTTTCAATAACTGTTGTTTATCCCTCTAATAGTAGGAAGAATAATTGAATAATAGTGTTAATATTCCTATCTAGTGAGAACACATAGAAGCTACTCAAGAGAATAAGGCATCATTATATATTACTGAATATATTTTACATGTTATTGAATCTGAGAAAGACGGCCAAAATAATTAGTTAATAAAATTATTCTTATTTTATGTTTGAAATATGTATGTAGATGATTACTTTTATATATGGAATATCTTATATAGGTATGCTAATTAAGATGGTATTTGCTTCTTTTGATGAAAAAAAAAACAGACAAGAGAAAAAAAAAAGAGACCTGTTTTATGTATCTTTTGCAATGACCACATCTTGAAATGAAATTTTCAAGGCTTTTGTTTTAGATGGTTATTTTAAAAGAGGGTCTCACTATTTGGCAGGCCTAGATTTCACCATGTGAAACAGACTAGCATGGAAAGAGCTCTCTAGACTTTTGAAGACTCCCATTGCCTTCAAGCTAGGGGAAAGAATACTGTTTCTAAGAAGACTCAAGGTGGAGAGAAATACCAGTCTTCTGGTCCATTCATCTGCCTTCAAGGACCATTGTGTGACTTGTTTCTGCCAGATGCCAATGATTTTCTTCTGCATTTTGACAGGCTTAAATGGCCCAGTGGCATGATCCAATCTTATCCAGGCAACAAGCATGGCCTTCTACGCTTTTCCCTCTTTTCATGTGGAGAAAAACTAAATGTGTTATTCTAGAACTCAACTAGAGTTGAGCCTGTAAACTAACTCAGGAAATTCCTGGAAATAGCATATTAAGTGTGCTTCTAGGGCAAGTCTAAAGGCCTATTTTTCCTTGAAGTGAACGATACATGCATAAATGGCTCCCACAGCAACACACACTATCCAGCAAACCACATTTGAGCATTAAAAACCACCAATCAGCAAGGTGTCACTTTGGACTTGATAATCCATGGTTCAAAAAAGTCCACGAAATACACATATTCTCCTGAGTGGCTTCCTGTCTTTTTGTCAGTCCTTATTCTTTATTTTCAGAAGAGTTTCATGTGAGCCATGCCAACCCCAATTGTATCCTTAAGATGCTTTGTTTGTTTATTTGCCAACACAGCAACAATAAATGAAGACTCACATGAAACTGGCACAGTCAGAAATGAAAGCATAAAACATCTGCCCACACAAGTCTTACTTTGTGTCTACCCTCTGAGACACAGGCTGAGCCATTTATTCTATAATGTAGCCAAACTGGACCATGCTGTGCTCCCAACACCCAGAACAAATATCTCTTGTCTCAGCCACTTAATGTGTTACTTAGTCCTGTGAGGCGGAGCCTACATATTCTTCAATATGTAGATTCTTCAGATTCTTCAGCAGTAAGAGGCTCCTGGGAAAATCACTTTTATCAGGACACCTGACCCATTCCTCCCCATGTACTATTTAACCTTGGACAACTTCCAGAAGACCATTCCTGTAGAATGAAGGCTTTCCTTGGCCACTTCAGAGGTTAGTGACAAGAATTTTCTAGAAGACATATACAGGAAAGCGCTGAGTAATTTTACTGCTGTTCAACTGGGAAGCTTACATATGCATTTTTTTCTCAATTACTCATGGGTCCTAAAAAATTAATAATACATTTATTCTGAAAAGTTCAAATTATTATTTAACATATTTAAAAAAACAAAATTAAGTTAAACATACTTGTTATATAGCCTATTTTGTAAATGTTAGGGATAACACTAGAGATTTTCTTTTTTTTAAAAAATTAGGTATATTCTTTATTTACATTTCAAATGTTGCCCCCTTTCCTGGTTTCCCCCTCCCACAAAATTCCCATAAGTCATCTCCCCTTTCCCAATCAGCCCTCTCCTGCTTCCCTGTTCTGGTATTCCTCTACACTACAGCATCAAGTCTTTCCAGGACCAAGGGCCTCTCCTGTCTTTGGTGTCTAACAGGACCATCCTCTGCTGCCGATGTGTCTGGAGCCATGGGTAACCACAGGAGATTTTCTATTAATTATTAATACCAGTCATTATACATAGTATCTTTCAGTCTTAAAGGGTAAAAAATAGCCTGATGTTTATTATAAACAATTGTGTCCACTTGGGTTGTGTAGAGAAGTCGCATCAGGGCCTTAGTGGGTTATCTTATCCTGTACATATACATCATAGAACCACATTTTGGATATCAACGAAGGGTGCAGTAGCTGTTTGTCTTCAGAATGTCGTTGCAAACCTCAGTGACTCTTTTCTTTACAAATATTGCCTGGAATGGGCAACTTCTTCACTGTTGCAGAATCTGCAATGCTTCTTAATCAACAACTTTCGAGGCATCTCATTTCCTACCAATTATCTCTCGGTTTTCGCATTCTCTTTGGTACCCAGCATCCGTATCACTTCAACTTTCAGTCCTCAAGTCTGATAAAACTAATAAACCCTTACTGCCAGAGGTGGCACATTAAGCGGGTAAATGGTTTTCATCTTAATTGGATATGAGCACTGTTATCACTAATAACCCCAGGATACTTCTAATTGGACTCTCTCTCTCTCTCCCCCTCTCTCTCCCTCCTTCCCTCCTTCCTTCCCTCCTCTCTTAGTTTTGAAACACTAATCTTATTGACCAGTCTTTAACTCTTCCACCACCCCTACCCCCAGTATAAACCTTCAAATGCAGTAAGTATAGAATTATTTCAGCAGGCTTTCAGGATTAGACCCTCAGACAGAAGGTAAACGATTGTGAAAGTCCATGCTCCCTTCTAAAACGTTCAGACAAAATGAAATTATAAGGCTTTGGTATTGACATCACCATAAAGTCTCAAGTGTACCCAAGTGAGCTGCCTATTTCATCCAAGGCTACGAAATTCTCAGTTTTATTCATGTCAAAAAGAGGAGGCTTTTCTTTGTAGAAGTATTTACGGAGACTTTAGTGCAAGTTTCATCTCAGAGCAGTAGTCAAAAATTGCCACATGCATGCAACTAGATCTCTGCTCATCTGATGAGTGTGGGTGAGAATACAGGAAGTATAGGAACCTTCTTGTTGCCATTTAGTTAAGGAGCTAGAAGACACATCCATAGCTATCATGTGGTTGCTGGCAATGATACAAGGAGGATACATTTGAATTGTTTTCTCCCACAGATAGCAGCATGGAAAACCAACTCTGCTGCCTCTTGACATTAGCCTTTTCTATTACAGAGGAGCATACTTAAAACGACAAGAATAATAAAATAAGTTAAAAACTCTCCAGAGAGAAACAAAAAAGAAAAGAGAGGAAGCAAAATCATCCAAATTCTTTAAATGTGTTTACTTAATCAAAATAAAACTGAAAGCCACCAATGTTTTGTTAGAAATATCACTGGAGACCTTTGTTGGCAGACAAAAATTCATATTTTAGTAGATATACTATTTTCTGGGGTCATATATATTTTATTAGCTTAACATAGACAATTATAATTATTAGTATGTAATTAAACACATTCATGAAAGAACATTAAATTATCATGGGGGTGAAAAAAATACCATGTCTACAATTATAAAATGGCCATTCTAAAACCCATTGTTTAATTTATATTTACGTTATGGTAAGTAACTGATCAACACCTGGAGTGCAGATGCAGGCAGATCAAAGGACCTTCATAGATGGCTTTCATGACAGCTGTAGTGATAACATGCAATTCTTTCCTGCTCACTTCAAAATGTGTGTATTGTCCTAAGCAGAAGATAGCCAAATTTTCAGTCATTTGACTTTTGTGCATAACTATGTATAACATAGGTTATCTCTCTCCATCCATCTACAATATACACAGTAACAAACACATGGGTACATGCACTTATAGGTTATATATATATGGAAGAGAACACATACATTGTTGACAACTTACACACACACACACACACACACACACACACACACACATGCAATGACAGTCAAGATGATCATGGCAGTGGTGGATCCTTCATAGCTCATTTGGGTCTTGTTTATAGTTACCTTCAGTTTGAAAAGTTTGTGTTACATGAGTTCATCTGGAGGCTTTTGAGAACAGGGAAGCATTCCAAGGACCACTGTTTCTCTTGTTGTTTTGAGACAAGGTGACAGAGGTCCTGTCTCTCCTTCTCCACCTTGTTGAACTGGTTTTCCAGACAGTGAGAATTCAGTAAGCAGCAGTAGTTTGTTGGCCAAGCATGAGTGAACATGAGCCCAGCTCTGGATGAATTCATGACCAGGTTTAGGAACTCAGTCAATCCCCACACATAAGAAAGGAACCTAAATGCTGCGTGGAATTTGGGGTTACATGTTATTAATGCCAGTCATACCTAGAACTTAGACCCCAAATCCTGTCAGTAAGAAAAAAAAGCAACCAAAACAAAACAAGCCTTATAGCTGCATTTAGCCTCACTTATGGAAATACAGTCATATGTGTTCCATACATTCTACTGTACTCAAATACTATATACATAAGACATAGTCAAGACAGTCATGAAGAGGACATAGCATCAAAAATGATAGCAGTTCTATTTGGATTTTTCAGGAGAGCCCATTTACCTAGTCTTTAAGATCACCAATACAGACAGTGTTTGTGTTCAGTTGAGAAGGATGAAGAAAGGAGCGCCACTTGCGTATCATGGCAAGTTTCTTCCAGCTCTTCATCTGTACCTTCACATACCTTCCCAGTTGTAGTTTTATTTCGTTGCTCTGACAAGCACCAAGACCAAAAGCAACTTGGAGAAAAGGCTTATTTCATCTTCCAACTCCAAGTACAATCCACCACTTAGGGTAAGTCAAGGCAGAAACCTAAAGTAAGTAGGACTTTAAAGTAGAAACCACAGGGTATTGCCTCTTGCTATCTCCTTCTCTGACTCTCTCTCTCTTATGCTTAGTTAGCCCTGTTTTATAGAGCCTAGGGATGGTGCTGCCCTTAGTGGGCAGAGCCCTTCATCAGTTAAAACTCTCTCAAGACTTGTTTACAGACCAACCTAATGGAGACAATTACTCAAATGAGACTTAGTAACAGTGTTAGCTGTTAGGCTGTCTAAAAGGATTATAGCAAGAATCTCAGATTGCCCACATCATCATAGAAATGTCTGGTTGAGAATATATTCTTGATCAGCCTTTTGGAGCTATCAAATTATTAGAGATAATAGTGTCTGTCAATTAGAGATAAAAGAAATTCAAGTGTCAACTATATCAATGTAAAGAAAACTCAAGTAGAAGAAACTGCTGAGATAAAAGACTAGAGACCAGAGATTTAGAGATGGGAAAAGTAGGGAAAGAAAGGTGTTCGTGTCTTAGGTGTAACACTTAGGTATGTAGGTGATAGGGGATGTCCCAGTAAGATTTACCTATCAACTTGACACATCTTAGAATCACCTGGAGGAAAAAAAAACCCAACATTCTTGTGTCTCTAATTTTAAATAGTATCTTTTGTTGTGCTGCCTCAGAATTAGAATTTAGTTTTCTCAGACACATTTTTCACTGAAACAGAAACTTCTTTTTGAACAATGAGAAGTTTTTCAGAGTGTCAGCAGAAGACAAACAACCCAGAAGACTTGTTGAAGGTGAGCCTGTCCCTCTCTTTCTTATCTCATTTAAGGCTAGAAGAATGAGGATGCCTCAGAGCCTGGTGGCTTGTTTCCTTGATGCAGCTGTCCTTCCCCTGGGCTCCACCAAATTGAGCTGACCTTCAACTGAGGACCGGTGGGTTTCGTCACCTGGAACACGTATGAGGCCCTAGCTGGTCCATGTGCCTTAGGACAAGGAGAGAAGCAACAACGGAGCAACCCCTGGGTGATAGGAAGGCCATGGTGGTTAGGATGTGGGTCGGCAGGCTGCCTATCTAGACTACAAGGGAAATGGGGAAGAGAGGCAAAGTTGAATCTAGTTTGCATTTACATCATCACAGGATCCTAAGAATTCTTTCCTACTTCTTTCTCACAGTGTCTGTCAACGCCACCACACCATGCCTTCCCTACAGTGAAGTCTAGCCGGTCCCTTCCCCTCAAGCTGGCTAATAGGTTCTTTAAAGGAATTTGCCAGTGTTTGAAAAAATATATATATCAAGAAAATCCCACTTCTTATTCGGTCTTCAATCAGGCAGCTCTACTACTCCAACACGGTGTCTTAGGAATAAACACTGAGGCTCCACAGGAAATCACTTCTAGTTTTATGTTCTTACTGCTTAAGACTTTTATACTTACTATTGTATATATTTATATATACACAGACAATATCAGCGTCTGAGTATTGGTCTGCACTTAATTTGTAAGTTACTGCCTGTGGGGGGGATTTTAGAAATCAGCAGCATGTGGACAAATTTTCATTAGTTATGTGTTCAGATTTATCTTTTTGTCTCCTCTTTGCTTACATCCAAAAATTATGTTGCTGACATTCAGGTTAGGTGACATTCCATTGTGTTCGTGGTTTTACTGTGTGTCCTTCATATCGATGAGAACGCCATTCTTTGTAGAGTTTGTGTGTGATGTGATGTGTGTGTGGGTGGTATGTGTGTGTGGTATGTGAATGTGTGTGTGTGTGTGTGTGTGTGTGTGTGTGTGTGTAAGCCTATGGATGTGAAGAGACCAGAGATTGGCACCATGTGCTATGACCTATCACTTTCTGCACTGTTCTTTTGAGACAGGTCTCTCACTGAACTTGAAACTAGGCTGGGAGCCAGCAAGCCCCAAAGATCCTCCCACTGCCAACTTCTACACTGATGGATTTGCAGGCACACATGATAACCCCTGGCATTTTTCTTTTTAACATGGGTCCTAGGTATTCTAATCATATCCTAATACACATGTAGCCATCTTCCCTGTGCCTATAATATTTTGTTTGTTTGTTTGTTTGTTTATTTATTTATTTAGCAGAAAGCAGCTTACTAAGTTGGATTTGGTTTCGAGATTGTTTAGTCTGGTCATTGGTGGTACTGGACCTTTCTATTCCATTGCAATTTCTGGCAAGTTTCTGCCATACCAAGTCCTGACTGACTCTATTTCTTCTACCTAGGCCGGCTGAATTATTGAAAGATTTGGCAGTAGCCAGAGTCCCTGCTTTCATCTCTCAAAAGGGCACACATTTGCCTTCCTAGGGCGGAGCTCCATCTCTGAAGTTCAAAAAGCATTGTCACATAAACTCAGGCTACTTTTGGAATACAAGGCTACAGGATCTCAAGAAACTCTTTTTCGTTTCCTTTTCTAAAATAGGGTCTCTCTATGCAGCTTTGGTTATATTGGATTTTGCTCTGTCGACCAGGCTGGACTTAAAACTTACAAAGAGCCTCTCTGCCTTCCGAAGGCTGGGAGGGAGTAAAGGCATGTACCGCCACAACTTGACTGACTTCAAGAGACTCAAGGGAAGATGCTGGTCACTAAAATCAATGAATAATATTAGTGACTGTAATTAACAACTGTCAGGAATACAAACATTTCCATTTATAATTTTTTGCATTTACATTTACATTTCTTTGGGCATGAGGCATCTCATGCCACAGTACAGATGTGGAGGTCAGAGGGCAACTTGTTAAACTTGATTACTTCTTTCCATTATGTGGGTCAAAGGTATCTACAGTTGGATGTGGAAATGTTGTCTTCAATTGATAGAGTGTTTATAATTTTTAAATATGAAAACTGCACCTTAAAAGTGTGAGATATGTGTATAAATGCATCTGTATTATACATACTAATTTATGTATGCACTTTCCTATGATATCAAGATATTCCTGAGCTGGTTGTAACCCTTGGGCTCTGGGAACACTCTCTGAATTCTATTTTCTACTCAGGATCTGGAGAAGAGCCCAGAGTTTGGCTAGTTACCAAACAGGTCACCAGGCACTTCATGTCATTGCCCTATAAAGTCCTAGATTAAGAGAGACTAATGGCACAGTATCATTTCAACAATGATTCTCCAGGCTCTTGCTGTGCACCCCAAGAGTTCACTAAAATACTCACTTAGAAACTCATACTAAGCACACACTCAATCCCTGAGATCCACCCCTAAACCCAACAGTGATCTGGGAAACAGGTGTCACAGGATTTTCTTCTTTCTCTACTTCTCGGGAGGAACCATCCCAACTTCAAGGGCCAGTTGTTTATGCAGACTTGAGAAACATCCCCATCTATTATCTTTAGTGCATAGGAATGGGAATGAGCTTTGGGAGGACATTCTAGGTTTGGCAAAGATCTGCGTCTTCTGGACCCTTTTACATCCATCTAGATCTTTGAATGGGTGAGAGAGATGATAGGTACACACCTACAAAGCATGGCTGATCAAGCCTTTGCAGCTGTTTTTCTTACACTGATGCTCTGAATATTTCTCTGTTGAGGGTTCTAGGTTTCTGAAGAGATGGTTCAGCAGTCAAGAGCATGTCTTGCTCTTGCAGAGGACTCCAGTTTGCTTCCCAGCATTCACACCATGCAGCTAACCACAACTAGTAACTTCAGCTCTAGAGAACCCCTCTCCCAGCCCCATGGACACATAAGCCTACCCTGTTCCTAAGACATGCCTATACACACAGACTAAAAATTAAAAATAAATCATAAAAATGGGTAATTTTGCTCAATAAGGAAAGTATTTGGAAATTTTAAATTCTAAGAGTCAAATTTTAGGTATCCATTATTTTTTCTCAAGTTCTTGTGTGTGTGTGTGTGTGTGTGTGTGTGTGTGTGATTTCCTATTTGAGAGCAAATCCTAGAAAGATAATAGGCAGAGAAGTGTTAAAGCAGGCTTTATTTTTCAGGCTTAAAACTATGTATGATCTACACTTCTCAGCTGGAATCCTGAGATGCCACACCAGCCATCAGTTAAGTGCCAGTGCAATGCACCTACCGTTTTCCTGGCAGTATGGCTCCATGCCTATCCTAGGAGACTGCCATAACAACAGGTCAGGGCTCTTTGCTGAGCCTGTGGTGCCGGGAGTCAATACTAAGATCTCTGTTGTGCCAAGAAGAGTGGCTGGTTTTAAGAAGCCGCATTTGTAATACCATCGATAAAAAGCAATTCACAAATACCTAATTCATGGGTCCCATGCCTCAGCTCATCTCCCCTCTGGAGACCACAAGCTTCTATAGAGGCCAGTTTGACCAGGAAAGCATATCCTATTTTTGAAAAAAAAAAAGTACCTCTTTCTCCTTTCTACATCACTGTATATCAGTTGTGTACAATGATGGGTTAATTGTGACATTTTCATGCATGTAGTACAATGTATATCTATCATTTTGCTGCTTCTTCACCCTCCCTTGTCTGTCTTACCCATTTTACTACTGTCTCTCAAATAGTCTTTTACTTTTGTGTCTTCAAAAGAAATAAAATAATTCCACCTAAGAAGAAACATGAGGTATCTATTTGTCTTTCTGAACATGTTTTTAAATTTGTTTAACATGATGATCTTCAGTTCTATTCATTTTCCTGAAGTGACATAATTTCCCTTTATGGCTGAATAATCCTCCATTGTATATCTACATCACGTGATCATTTATCGATGCATCTTCCTCTACCAGGCTTATTTTCTCCACCTTCATGCTCAATCTCCTTACTTTGAAGCAGAGTCCTGGTGTTTTATTAATTAGGAGAGGACTGGCACCATTACAGCCAAAGACAGGCAAATGTGCCAGAATGAATGTTACATGACCACTTCCAGGCTACTGTGTCTCTCCTCTTCCCCAACAACTTTTCTTTTACTTTTTATTTCTGTTTCTGGAGAGCCTGGAGCCCTTGATTTCAGCTTAGCACTCACATTCCTTTGAAGGGAGTGGCTGTCACCACACAGACTTGCAGGTTGCAGGGTTGTTGACACTGCTACCTTGGCACCTACAGGGGAGCACCGTGTGGCTGTGTCAGACACAGGCATGGAATTGCCTGCTCTCTCACAACTCTTCAGAGCACTCCTTATGCCAGAGCATGTTCGGGATTTTTTGGTAAATCAAAGGCACCTTAAGTTACTGCCTCTGAGATTCTATGATCCCTTTTGTTGTAGAATATCCATTGCTTCTATTAGGTTTGTTGTGTGGAGTAGCTGAGGAAGAACCAGGGTTTCTTAACCCGTTTAGAGTGTGAGAAATAACCTTTACTCTTGATGGGTGTCTGAAGGGCTGTGAGGACTCAGTTCTGTTGGCTCCTTAGGTGAAGGACAGCACTTTGCAAAATAATTTTAGAGCCACAGCTGGGGGCCTCCTGTCAAAACCCTTATTTCTGGTCAAAGTAAGGAGCAGCTGTTGAAACTCAAGGCTGCATCTGGATTCCCAGTTTTGTGTCTTTTTTGACTTTGTCTTGGAGAAAGTAGGAGAAAATGCCCATCTTGAAGCCTTGGCTACAGTAAAGGTACTGTTTTGATTCTTTTTTAAAGAGCTGGTCTGATGCTCTCTCAAGCTGTTCTTGAACCCATCTTTATCTTTGGACTCCTGACCCTCTTGCCTCTACTTCCCAAGCACTGGCATTACTGGAAGGTACTATTATATCTGGGTAAGTGTATAAATTGTTTTTTTCTGATACAAATCTTAGATCTTAGCGAAACATTCATTTTATCCTGAATTGACTAGACTACAAGACTTTGCCAACCTGGACAGGCAGGGAGACAGCTTATGGATCGCCTCTCCCATTTCTACTGAGCTGATTTCCTGATGACTAAATGACTCTTTATATAGATACATCAAAGCAAACACATCAGGGCATGAGACTCTGCTGTGGGTCTTGGATACCTGTTATCATGGCTTGAATATTTCTTAAAACAGGGTATTGAGTCTAGGACTCTGCTTGATTACTACTGAACTAAAACCATACTACATTCCAAAGATGTTTTGGAAACAACAGATTTTGATATTCACTGGTGGCTTCCATCCTTTCAACAAACGTGTATTTAGGGAGCAGGTGGTGTCTGGGAGCTTAAACTGCAAACTGGTGTTTAGTGGTGAAGCTGATAATTCCCTCACTTGTTTACAAGACTGAACAGAGGGAAGAGATTTCTCCTGAACATGTCTCCCGCCACAAAGCCTGAGAAGCATACAAGCCTGGGAAAACTCATGACGTGGACACTTAAGTTAGGTCACTCCTAAGTGATAGCACCTTTCTTTGGGACAGAAATGCACCACTATTGAGTTTAGTGGATATGTGAGAAAAACTGATCCTAGGCAGGCAATATAGGACCTGGACTGACGGCTCAGTCAGTAAAGTGTTGGCCTTGTATACATGGGAATCTGAGTTCAGTCCCCCAGAACCTATGTTAAAACAGCAACAAGCAAACAAGCATGGCATTGCATTGTACCCTTGTAAGGGATGGGCAGATCACTTGAGCTTGCTGGCCAAATAGCCTAACCTTCTTGGTGAGCTAGAGGCCAGTAAGAAACCCCTTTTCACAAAACATTGACAAACGAAAGTTAGACCATTAAAGCTGGCCTCTGGCCTGTGTACTTACAAATAAGTTGATGTACTCCCAGCACCTTCAAACATATGAACATGCACAAAGAATAACACTGACCACTGAATAACTATATATTCAGTATATATATACATATATATATATATTCAGGGATATATCCATCCCATGGTAAATATAAATATTCTATTCTACAGAGAATAGTAAATTTAATCAGCAAGAACGTGCATTATGGGTTTCACACCTTTTTTTCAAAACTCTAGGCTCTGTGATTCTTTATAGAACAATTTAAGAGAATGTTCAATATTCTATGGCTGAACCATGTCAACTTTGTTAAGAGTGAATCAGTTTTAGCCTCCAGACACAGTATTTCATGTTCATGTCTGCAAAAGTAAAGCTCTAATTCTACCTGTTGGGAGTGAGCTAACAAGGTCGTCTTGTTCTTGAATGTGTAGCCAGTAGCCAAAGACCCACAAAGACCACAGCAGCTCATTTTCACCATCTCTCAGTCAGTTGCCTTCTGAAGACCTTTAGCCTTCAAAGGTGCAAGATCAGGTGGAAGGGGAGGGGGTCTGAGGCTGTGTCCTCAGGCTGCATCTGTAAGCATCATTTTTCTGGGTTTTAAAATACATATAACTGTCAGGGAACTGGAAAAAGAATTAGATAGCCTAAAAATAATACCAGCTTTTACAAGCTCACTTTGCTTGAGAATTATTTCCTAAGGCAACAGGCCTTTCCAAAATAAATTTGCAAAAATATATCTTTATAAAAACTGGAACTTGGAGAGGCTAAAGAACTTGGGCCATATCAGCCCTGTCATTCTAAGTTTTAAAATATTTAGTCTTACTTCAAGATAAATAAGAACAATTGGGTTTAAGGGACCAAGAAAAACAAACATAAAACTTCATGAAGAAATAACTGGATAGTTTTCTTTATTGCCAGAAATGTCTTTATTATTAATAAGTCCTAAGTTAGACAGTGGCTACATATCATATTTATTTCTGGCTGTGGCCACACTGTGCAGCCTGCTATCCAAAAGGTTCAGCATTCAGGCCAGTTGAACCCAGTGGGTGGATCTGAGTTCTGGGAGAATAAGGATGGAGTAAGAAGGTAAGATTTGACAATGCCATTAGGGACGATTAGATGGTAAACTGGTCAGCATCCTCAGAGGAACAGAATCAATAGACTGCATCCATAACTTTTTAAAGGGATTTCTTAGGTTGGCTTATAAAATGAGAGTCTAAGTTGTCCCACAAACACCATGATTATAGGCTGGAGAGCCAGGGAAACCAGTAGTTCCTCAGACTAAGAAGATGGAGTCCTCTAAACAAGAGGGACCAGTGAGGTAGCTCCAGTCTAGGGCTGCAGGTCATGATGCTTCTCAGAGTGTCACTGGTGTTGAGTATAAGAACTTGTAGCCCCATCATGAGGACATCAGTAAAAGGCATACCCAAGAAGTAGAAGAGCGGTTCACTGTGTGTAGACATCACCTACCCTTCCTCAGCCAGGCTGTGGGAAGATGCCAGTTACATTCAGAGTACGTTTGCTGACCACATGCCAGTTAGTTCTGGAAACACCTTCCTAGATACACACAGTGGGGTGCTTTGCTAGGTCTTAGTCTGCATTTCAGTTCTGCCAAGTTGACAGCCAAGATTAATCATCAGAGACACAAGAACTCTACCTCTTCCAGAGGTTTTTTTTCCCCCTCTTTTAAATCATCCTTATATGGTACCAGTCTCCAGAAGGTTAGGGGCCCAAAGCAGGAAACCACAGGGAATCATGAGAGAGCAGAGGTCATGGGAAACACTCACTTGACTTGGCCATTGATGAGGGTGAGTGCTGGTAAACCAGAACCAAGGAGTGCCTCAGATGAGCCATGATTTGGCGAGCTGATTTTGGCTTCTTGTCAGTACCTGATATGCTGTTGCATGACAGATAAAGTTCTGGCACAAGACTTCGTTCTGGTTCCTTCCTGTTCCTAGGATGAAACACCTGTTTTCAAGCCACAGTCTATCGTCGAGAGATGTCAATGCAAGAACTCAAACAGGAACTTGAAGTAAAAACTGTACAGGAATGTTGTTTGTTGGGTGATTCACAGTATCATGATTAGTTAGATCACAGACTCCTGTGTAGCCAGCTTATTCAAACCACATTACCTGCTTCAGGAATGGTTGTCTTCGCAATAGTATGAGGCTTCCTATATCAATCAGCAGTTAAGACAATACTCCACAGACATGGCCACAGGGCAATCTGATCTGGACAATTCCTCAACTGAGAGTCCCTTCTCAGGCTGCTTTTGGCTGTGTTAACAATTAAAGCTAACTAGGACAGATTTGAATTCAAATCTCTCCACAATCACACATTTTGCTATAGTTTGACATGCATCTTTCATGTTCAGAAGTTAGATCCGTGTGAAGCTTAATGGTGTACTTCTATTATTACTTTGTAGTGTAAAGACTAGCACTGCCATGGAAGTGTTCTTTATAGTCTATATATAGCATGTAGTTTCCCAATGAACCTGTGCTAAATGTCACGGGTGCTATATGTAGGTATATATTCTTCACAACCCACTTTAATAACGGTTCAATCTCCCCTCTAGCTTATCACCTACCAGGATATGGAGGAAGTGGACCTCTTTAGAAATAGTTCTTTGGGGCAATTCAATATTAATTGTTCTCAGGCCAGTCCACTAGCAAACACCAAACATAAATAAGCATCTACAATTCAGCCCCCTTGGTAGATACCACACACCAATTCAGCAAGGGCAGTTCAATCTAGAAAAAACCTTGAGGCCTGCTAATTGACTAGACTCTGAGAAAGTAGCAAGAAGCTACAAGAATCTCACAAGAAGTTCTTTGGCAAGTTTCTGTCTATGAAGTCACCACAAGAAAAGCTCAGCAAAGCAATGTAAGGTGAAGCAGTCCATGTTGTCAGCGAAGACTAGCGAGGTGGAGCAAAAGGAACCAATGCTCCAGCTTCCCCTGCCTGTGAGGTCATATTTATATTCTTTTTAACTTCACCTGTCCTTTCACATGTTTGCTATAGTGAAACATTCTGTCACCTGTGTCTGCTTCAGGGAAATATTGTTTCACATGTCTGCTTTAGCAAAATATCCTTTCACCTGTGTGCCCCAGCAAAACATCATTATAACCCGAGTCTCCAAGAAAACAGAAGTTTCCACTTTAACTATAGATTTGTGTCTTATGAGGCCCTATTAAATCTGGGACAATTTTTCCAAAAATAAAGACAGACAGACAGACAAACATAACAAATCACAAAACAAATTTCAATAAGCCTTAAACACAGAGTTTCACTTGGCAATCACATCAAAGACCTGGGCCCACTTTTTTCTACAGAACATAGTGTTTAAGAGCATGCTTTCAAGACATATTTTGTTTAAGTATAATTCAACTTTCCAGTACCTAGTGTTTTTCACATTAATATTTATTTCTTATAAAAGCATTAGAAATGCAAAGGGAACTACAGTGCTAGTGGTGTAAATGACTTTTAAGTAACATTTTAATTATCAGGCATCTTCCTTTCTTTTATCCTTTCTTCATTTCTTTTTCTTTTTTCTTATAAACTCCCAGTTTCTAATAATTTCTTGTTGTCTCATAGTGCTTTTGAGTTATGATAATAAAACTGAAATGCCAGTTTTCCCACCTGATCATCAAATCTCAAGTAAAAATAGTCAGCTATAAAATGAAAATGTTTCAAACTAGCCTGGCTCGTTTTATGCCTTAGCATATGACCTACCTAGAGAATGTTGCTGTGAGCTTGAGAAGGTTTGCCATACCTTAGCTCAGTAGACTGTTTTACCAATGTCTATAAAGTCTAGAGTGGCTTTACATTACTGATCAAGTTTCCATTTCCTTATTAATCTTCTAATTAGTCTGTTATTAAAAGTAAGACATTTATTATTATTTGACTTGTCCATCTTTTTCTTAAATTATGTCAATTGGTTCATCAAGTTTGGGTCTCTGCTTTGGGTACTTACATTCCTGAGATCATGAAACAAATTGCTTCCTCTCATAGAAGTATCTTTAATATAAAAAATTTGAATGTGTGTGTATGTGTGTGGTGTTTATGCATGTGTGAATGCTTGGGATATATGTGAGCACACGTGTGTGCAAATCTATGAACACACAAATCTATGCGTGGGTATGGAAGACATCAACTTTTGAACTCAGAGCTGGCCAATTTACCTAGCTCAGCGAACCAGGTTGCTTCTGGGATTCCCTGTCTCTGTTTCATGTGTGCTGGAATCACAAGACCTCCTTGCCCACATAGCATTTAGCATTTAGAAACTTAACCTGAGTCCCCAACTTGTATAGCAAGCACTTTTTACCTATTGAGCCAGCTCTCCACTCTCCTGTATCAGTTTTGGGAATGTATTTTCTTCGCTATTGGTGTAGATGGAGATACACTACATTCTTTTAGTTGCTGTTTTTATGGTGAATCTTTCTTACCTATCCATCCTGTTTACCATGTTGAGTCTGAAGCATGCTCCTGAGCTAGTCATGACAGCATGTGCTTGTAACTCTGGTCCTTAGGAGTCTGAAACAAGAATGCTGCAAGTTTGAAGTGAGTGTATGCTACATTCCTGATCCCTTCTATATCAGGAATAATATCAAATTAATTTTGCAGATAAACTTATCTATTGAGCAGTTAAAAAAAAACGTTGCCTGGGTTACATAGTGATGCATTAAAAAAAATTCTTTCCCATGTACGTTGCAGTACCTTCGACAACAGGCAAAAGTGGAAACAACCTAAGTATCCATTACCCGATGACTGGATGAAGAAATGTGGTACAAAATCAGATTTGAGCCTCATTCCATAGAAAAGAGGCCATGTTGGATACTGTAAACCTGGTCAAAGGCCTGTAGCTGGGGAGGTCTCTGCCCTGCCTGGGAGGCTACTGATGCTGTTTCCTTATGGAAGCAATGTGCTTCTCAAGTTGCCTTCTTAATAACTATGCTTGTGCCCACAGATGGATGCTGCTGCCAGCTATGGTCGGAGAGGCTTCTGTGTGCATAGCCAATCATGACTGCTGTGACTTACAACTGGTGGAAGAGAAGAAAGGACTACAGCGTGGCCAGCCATATGGGGATAAGACTTGGGAAGACTTCCCCAGGGAAGATGAGATAGAAAGAACGTGAGGGTCAAGGAAGGGCTGGGCGAGCTAAAATGTTGTCCTTTCTGAGCATCGCTGTTACCTTTTTTATTTCCTAGGAACTAGGACTTCTGGTACAAGATCGCGCCATTCAGAATCCCATTGTGGATGAAGAAAGGTTCATGAGCTTTCCCTATGGCCCTGAAAACCAACAAACAGATCAAAGTAATTAGGGGCGTTGGAGCTCTCCATATCTTATTCACAGCATTTGTGTTGTTGGTCTCATCTTTTTTCATTGTGATAACTTGTAACACCATTAGTATAGTTTGGGCCCTGTGTGTCGTTCTAGGGCCTTAGTGACAGTGGGTCTGCAGAGCCTTATGAATTATAGGGAATTTGATTCTCCGTTTCTGTGGGAAGGCTAAAAGAGGGAAGCAAAGATGTATGAAAGAATGGAGGGCTGGGTCAGAGAGAATACCATCTCTAACTGTTAGCACCTCATTTCCCAGAGAGCCTGCTGAGCAAGCGAATTATCAGCAGCTCTTCCCAGTCTCTAACCACCTCTCTCTTCTTACCTCCTTCAGATAGTTTATATTGCATTTATGAAAAGCCTTTAACTGTTATTATGTAACTTTTTTTCTAGAGCAGTTACATTTAATTTTTGAAAATTACATTTCTTTCTTTAGAAAAGTCAGTGGGATCAGAGCAAAGCCCAAACAAGATAAATTCTATAAAATACTTTTTGTACCTATCAACAAACTCACTGAAAAATATAGTCATTTTAAGCAGATTTTCTAGAAATGTGGATGTCATCCTGACAGGTCATTTTAACCAGCACATGATTTCTGAAATTCTGTTCGAATATGAGATTCAAAACCTGAATTTAGTTTAAGTCTTCTAGCTTGATACATTTTATAAAGAACTTCGGCAAAGAATAATTTTTCTTTTGTGAAATAAGAGAAGAAATCCCATCCCTCTGGGGAAGGAAGGTCAAAGGCCAACAATACTGTTCAGGAGAGATCCTCCTACATCCAGTGAGACTGTTTTTATTGAAAACCTTACCTTCTGCCACCCATACATACCACATTTTAAGGACCAGAAGAACCATCGGCTAGAATGCTCTGTGTAAACGCTGACTACTTTAGATGCTTGCAGTCACTGGTCTATTTGGAAACAAAAAGGAACTTTCTCCATTTGGTATTTGCAAACACCATGAAGATTATATCTAATGTTGCAAGGTCAAAAATATTTTCCAAAAACAAGGAGCCTGGTCACATCCTTTATCCACAGGCCTGGGATAGACACAGTGTGGTGTACATGAGAAAGAAATGTGATTGCTTCTTAGAAGGATAATGCCACAGTTACAGATAACCAAAAATTTGGTTTAAAAGGTCAAATAATTCATTGGAAATTTTATATATACACAAGTTTATATATCTGCATTTCATGGGATTATGTCTTTGAATACAAGAAGAGAGGAAATATAATCTTTAAAAGCCTCCGAGGCAGTACAGAGATTCCTAACAATAAACATGAGGAGAAGATGACCTGATAGAGACGAGGGTGTGACTATTTGAAAGGATACAGTAAAGAACTTACAGAAATGGATTGATGTCACAAGCGAGAAGACGATATTTCCTAAAGAGATCAATTATCCCTTGAATAATCTAAAATCTTAATTACAACTAGTTAATTTGTCTTAGAAGAGTCAGAGTCCAAAATAGCTAGGAGATTTTGAGAAAGACAAGTAGGGAGAGGCACAAGCCCACCTAGAGATGGATATACCACAGAACAACCCTATGCAAAGAAGACTTTGTTATAGAGGGCTGGTAGGATACAGACCTTGGAAGCAAACCCACACAGAGAGATGCTGATCTCAGCAAAATGTAGCCTTATAAACTGATGGGAGAAAAAGTCGCTTTACATTTAAAAGAAGACACTGGTTTCTTTGTACTTATACAAAAATATAGGGCTGGGTTGATGGCTCCATGAAGTTACTGGGTGAAGCGATGAGCACTCGGAAGCCAGGGATTTGTTCACTAGACAGTCTCATCCCATTGGTGCAGTCCAGGCCAGTGAGAGTCCGTGTCTCCAAGCAGATGGATGGTAATTGTAAGATGACAGTTGTCATCTGGCCTCTTACACATATATGCACACATGTACACCTGACACAAATAAACACGTACACATGCACCCTCATAAAATACATTCAGATACTAACATCTGGAAACAAAATGCTAAGATAGTTTCACATAAAGCAAAGAGAAGATGCTGATACCGTCATAAGAAATATTTTTTTGATATGTCAAAGTGCAAGTCATGTATTACTGTATTTGAGCAAATCAAATTAAAACTCTCTTATTAACCCCCCTTTGTTAGGATATACCCTAAGGCACTTTAAACCTCTACATTCCAAGATAATATATTTTGGTACTTAAAACATACCAAGCATATATACAATTCAAAGACAATCTGGCCAGTATAAAATTGAACAAGTTCTGGGAGACTGATTGAGGAAGAAGAACCTCAAAGTAACAGAAAAAAAAAAAACAGGAAAATTCTCCCTTTGTGATTGGGAAATGCAGACTAAAATAATGACAGTTCACTTGTTAGACACTAAAGGGAGGAGAGGCCCTTGGTCCCGGAAAGACTTGATGCCGTAGTGTAGAGGAATACCAGGACAGGGAAGCCAGGGAGGGTTTATTGGGGAAGGGGACATGGCTTATGGGATTTTGGGGGGAGGGGGAGCCAGGAAAGGGGACAACATTTGAAATGTAAATAAAGAATATATCAATACCATGCAGTTTTTAACACTATTGCTCTGTAGTATTGCTTGAGGTCAGGGATACTGATACCCCCAGAATTTCTTTCATTGTTGAGAATAGTTTTAGCTATCCTGGGTTTTTTGTTATTCCAGATGAATTTGAGGATTGCTCTTTCTAACTCTGTGAAGAATTGAGTTGGGATTTTGATGGGTATTGCGTTGAATCTGTATATTGCTTTTGGCAAAATGGCCATTTTAACTATATTAATCCTGCCGATCCATGAGCATGGGAGGTTTTTCCATTTTTTGAGGCCTTCTTCCATTTCCTTCTTCAGAGTCTTGAAGTTCTTGTCATACAGATCTTTCACATGTTTGGTAAGAGCCACCCCAAGGTACTTTATACTGTTTGTGGCTATTGTGAAGGGGGTCATTTCCCTAATTTCTTTCTCAGCCTGCTTATCCTTTGAGTATAGGAAAGCCACTGATTTGCTTGAGTTGATTTTATAACCTGCCACTTTGCTGAAGTTGTTTATCAGCTGTAGGAGCTCTCTAGTGGAGTTTTTTGGATCACTTAGGTAGACTATCATATCATCTGCAAATAATGATAGTTTGACTTCTTCCTTTCCAATTTGTATCCCTTTGACCTCCTTATGTTGTCTAATTGCCCAAGCTAGTACCTCAAGTACAATATTGAAAAGATAAGGAGAAAGGGGGCAGCCTTGTCTAGTCCCTGATTTTAGTGGGATTGCTTCAAGTTTCTCTCCATTTAGTTTGATGCTGGCTACCGGTTTGCTGTATATTGCTTTTACTATGTTTAGGTATGGGCCTTGAATTCCTGTTCTTTCCAAGACTTTAAGCATGAAAGGATGCTGAATTTTGTCAAATGCTTTTTCAGCATCCAATGAAATGACCATGTGTTTTTTTTCTTTGAGTTTGTTTATGTAGTAGATTGCATTGATGGATTTCCGTATATTGAACCAACCCTGCATCCCTGGGATAAAGCCTACTTGATCATGGTGGATGATCGTTTTTGATGTGTTCTTGGATTCTGTTGGCAAGAATTCTCTTGAGTATTTTTGCATCGATGTTCATAAGGGAAGAATATATCTAATAAAAAAAAAGAATGACAGTTCATTTTCAACCTAACCTAGTTAGGAAAAATATCTGATGATATCAAATGTTGAAATCATGAACAAAAGAGAGTTTTCATGTATGATGACAACCTTACAACTTGTTATAAATGAATGAGGACCATCAACCTGAAGAACCATTGAAAAAATAAATAACAAGAATGCACATGCTCACCCAATTGCATGGGAATCTCACTGCTGTACACAAACACAAGAGGAAATTTAACTATGGGTGTCAAAGTTGGTGTTGATAAATAACCACAAACACAAACACAGATGAATGAATGGGCGCAACCTATTCGCACCAGGATTATTATACCATCAGTTAAAATTAGTCAAGGAGGTGTCTGAAGTGCATTCTGGTCTTCTCTATTCGGTGCTCCTTCCAGTCTTTCTTTAGAGGACAATCTTTTTAAACTTTATTTTCATTTCTGCTTTCATGTCAAAAGACCTGGTGTGAAAACACAATAGAACATGGTCTCTCCTGACCTTAACCATCCTAAGAGCTTCTGCGCTTGTGCCTGGTACTCACTTTGGCCTACAAAGATGGAAGCTGGGTAGGGCAGAATTCTTCTTTCGTCACAACTATATCCTATCCTATCCTATACTATACTATCCTGTCCTATCCTGTCCATCTGTCCATCTGTCTATCTATCTATCTATCTATCTATCTATCTATCTATCATCTATCTATCTATCTATCTATCTATCTATCTATCTATCTATCTATCATTTATCAATCTCTCAAACCAAATATATCTCTGTATCTGTCTGTCATCTCTCTCTCTCTCTCTTTCTCTCTCTCTCTCTATATATATATATACATATATATATGTATATATATATATACACACAGTACAAATGTGTGTGCTGGCTGGTTTTGTGTGTCAACTTGACACAGGCTGGAGTTATCACAGAGAAGGGAGCTTCAGTTGGGGGAGTGCCTCCATGAGGTCCAGCTATGGGGTATTTTCTCATTTGGTGACCAGTGGTGGAGGGCCCATTGTGGGTGGTGTCATCCTGGGCTGGTAGTCTTTAAGAAATCAAGCTGAGCAAGCCAGGGGAAGCAAGCTCATAAGTAACATCCCTCCATGACCTCTGCATCAGCTCCTGCTTCCTGACCTGCTTGAGCTCCAGTCCTGACTTCCTTTGGTGATGAACAGCAGTGTGGAAGTGTAAGCTGAATAAACCCTTTCCTTCCCAACTTGCATCTTGGTCATGATTTTTTTCTTTTTTATTCTATATATTTTTATTTACATTTCAAATGATTTCCCCTTTTCTGGCCCTCCACTCCCTGAAAGTCCCATAAGCCCCCTTCCTTCCTCCTGTTCTCCCACCCACCCCTTCCCACTTCCCTCTTCTGGTTTTGCCCTATACTGCTACAATGAGTCTTTCCAGAACAAGGGGGCACTTGTACCTCCTTTGATGTGTGGATTATGTTTTGGGTATTCCAGTTTTCTAGGTTAATATCCACTTTTTAGTGAGTGCATACCATGTTTGATCTTTTGAGACTAGGTTGGTCATGATGTTTTGTGCAGGAATAGAAACCTTGACTAAGACAAGACTCTGTCTCTGTCTCTGTCTCTGTCTCTCTCTCTCTCTCTCTGTCTCTCTCTCTCTCTCTCTCTCTCTCTCTCTCTCTCTCTCTCTCTCTCTCTCTCTGTATTTATTAGAGTAACCCATAGTTAGTCAACTGAGCATCGGGGAAGTCCATGAGCCTCCCTGAATGATCGTCCCATACTTTTCATCTAGCATATTACTACTGTAGGAACAAGAACCAGGGGCTCCTCTTTCCTTCACCCAGCCCTAGATGAGCAGGAGGAATGAGCAGTGTGTCGGGAGATGGTGACTCCTTCAGCCTTCCTTTGCCCTCACAGCTTGCCCTCTGGGGTGCCTTCATGAGGCTGCTGTGGGCATGAGCTAGCAGCCTATCCAGGCCTAAGAGTGTTCTGAGCTGCAGAGATAGGATTTCTAATGTCATCATAGATAAGCAAGGGAAACTCCTAGCCTCATCCTTCTGAACTTGCCTGCTTCTCTGTGAACTTTTTGCAGTGTCATCTATGCTGGAGACGATCATTGAAAGCCACAGTCTATCACAATGTGTACATCCCGAGGGTCGGAAAAGGAGGGTCATTAAGTTCTTCAGACAGCAAGGCAATGCTCAATTGCTGTTCTTCTAGGAGGGGGTGGCATTTAGCTCACTGCAGGGTGCTGGAATGGAGACTTGAAGGGCTCTGAGCCTTCAGAAACTCTCCTCTGACCTAGGGTTCACCCTGTTGTCTCCTGGGTAGGTGGAAAATTTGAAGTCCCCATTTCCTTATGTAAAAGAGCTGCTTTTTTGCTTGAATTAGCCATGCAAGAGGAGAAAAAGATGGAGTGAGTGTTCAGCTAGACTTGGATCTCAACTTGTCTTCCCAGTCAGAAGACACTAAGTAAGTGCTTTAATTGTTCTTGGTTGCCTCTTTGTGACCTAAATCTTGGTGGTGGTGGGGGTGTCTGTCTCATTTTACATACACACACACACACACACACACACACACACATACACCACACACACACACACACACACACACAGTGCATGTACATGCATGAGTGTGTGAGTACACACACACATACATATACACATATATCTGCACATGCCACAGTGCATATGTGGAGGTCAAAGAGCCACTTCCAGGAACTGGTTCTCACCTACAATTGCACTTAGGTTTTCAACCTTGGTCACAAATGTCCTCAACTAATGAGTCACACAGACAGATAGCTCTCCGTGTTATCTTTCTTGCGACTGGGTCTTTGAGTAAACCTGGAACACACAGGTTAGATTGGATGGTTAGAGAACTCCAGGGATCTACCATCTCCCAGCTTAGCACAATTGACTTTTCCTACCTCGACAGCCCAGAAACATAGATGCCTTGTCTTCAACCACGAGGGTGAATGGAGTGGAGGTCAGAGAAAAGCAGCAACACACCCTCAGTTAGGCCCTTCCTTCAGCCATGTGTGTGAGCCAGTTCACTAGGGAAAAGGACTCAGCATGGTACAGGATGTGAAGAGAGACTGTCTGGGGACAGCAAACAGCCTCAACTGGGAGAGGCACAGACGCAGTCAGGAGTTTAAATCTACCTTTGGGGTGAAAGTCACCATGGCTGTTATTCAGACCAATTTTGTTCTCTTATTAAACTCCAACCAATCTAGAGAGTCCTGGTTCTGAAGGTTTGCCTAAAAGTTGAGCATAGGAAACCAAAGGCCCGCCATTAGATAAAGGAGTCCTGCAATAACCAGAAGCTGCGTACAGAGTAAGAAAGAAGAAGCTGACTAGGGTGCCTCCTGTATCAACTATTTTTCCTGGTTCGCGGGAACAACATTTCTGACAAAAGCAATTTAAGGAAGAAAGAGTTTCCTTTGGCTCACAGTGTGAAGAGACAGTCTATCATGGCAGGACAGTTACCCTGGCAGGAGCATGATGTGATTTGTCACACAGAAACCACAGCCAGGATGGAGAGAGCAATGCATGCTGGTTCTTAGCTTGCTTCTGCTTCTTTATCAAGTCCATTGTCTAAGTTCGCAACATAGGGCTGTCTGTATTTTGGGTGGGTCTTCACACTTCGAGTAACCCAGTCTATAAACTTCCCAAGAGACAGTAAGATTTGCCTCTTAGGTGACTCATGGTTCTGACACGCTGACAATTAGTACTAGTATTATGTTTCCCATGTTTCAGTCTCTATATGCAGAATAAGTACGCTCCTGCAGAATTATCTCTTCTTGGTCTTGTGACAACTAGTACAGTAGGGTAAGGAGAACCCCCAGGAGCATTGGGCTCCTCAAATGCACTTGACACTCATGCCCCACAGGGTTCTGAATGCCACTCCTTAGAAGAACTTAGTTGAACTTTACTGGGTTGTCATGATCCTGGTCCTCAGTGGATACAAGACACCTTCTACCTTCTTTCATAGATTAGGGAAACAGAGACCTAGAAGGGTTAATGTTGGCTTCGAAAAGATCTTGACAGGAGGGGAATAGTCTTGATAATATAAATAAAAGAGTGGGGACAGAGAGGCATCAAATAAATAACAAACATCGTTATCCTGATCCTAATTGCATTTCTATCAGGCAAAGATTGAAGGGCTGTCTCCTTCTTCTCTCTATTTACAGTAAAGAAGCTAAGCAATGTAAACACAACAGCAGACCTCTATGGTCAGATTTCAGTGAGCTTCTCAGTATCCCTCTGGAGATGGTATGTAGCTTCAGTTGGTATTTCTGGGTATAGACTCATCAAGAACTCCTGACATTAAACTTCCGATTTCTTTTTTTCCCCATTTTCAGTAGTGTGTATGAGTGTGTGAAGGGTGCATGCATTTTTCGTGTGTGTGTGTGTGATTGCATGCACACACACACGTGAGCACACACAAGGAAATCTTGGGTGACATTCTTTGGAGCCTTTTTGTTCGGAGTCTCACCATGGGATTTTGGTCGCATCCACTAAGCTAATTTGGCTAGTCTGTGAGCTTGAGGGATCTGCATGAATCTGCCTCAATAGCACTGGGTTTACAAGCACTTATCACAATTCTTAGCTTTTGCATTGGCTTTGGGGTGGAATTTAGGTCCTTAACTTGAGGGGCAAGCACTTTAGTGAGGGGCCTTCTCTCCAGCCTTTGTTTTTATCTCTTTTATATGCATGATATCCTTTCTCTTTTGATAGACTCAAACTCCTCATCTAGAATGCTGAGCTTTAGCATTTCTAAAGTCGTGCATGTCCGTCACCATTCCTATCACGTGTCTGAAGACAATTTTGGTTATCACAGTGGAACAGGGCATGACTGACCGGGTGTGCTAAGTCTAGGCCTGAAGTACTGCTATGTACTTTACAAGAGGACAGATTGCGTTAGAAAGAATCTCTCAGCCCAGACTATTGTCAAGGTAGAGAAAGTTGAACCAAAGTGACTTATACATTCCAATCCATCTTGGATGTTATAGAACATGAAAGAGGGCAAGCTCAGCCATTGAGCTGAGACTGTATCTTTAAACAGCACACAGAGATCCACAATTCCGATCTTGAGTTTGTTTTCTTTTGGACATTTGATATGTCACATATAAGTGTAAGTCTCCTTCACCCTCTCTCCCTCTCCACCAACTATACCCTTAAAAACCCAGATGTGAAAACACAGCTCCTGCATTCTTCATCTCTCCTTCTGGTGCTTTATCTACAGTCCCAGCTCAACAAACCTTCCTGACTGACTATGATTATTTATAATCTCAGTTCAAACCCAGGTCTTTGACAAAAACCTACCATACACTTTTAAACCATCAATTATATTATGCATCAAAACTGTGGGTGAAATGATGGAGGAGAATCCGGCACATACCGCAGCTCACTAGACAGAACCAATTCTAGTCTATGTAATTTGATGAAAAACACTAAGCAAGGTACAATCCTCTTAATTGGTACTTATTTAACTGGCCCGTGTTTACTGTAAATATGCTTTACTGTACAAGATGTACTTCTCTCGATTAGAGAACATTTTAACGTTGAAAGAATGGTTTATACAGGTAAGATGAGCAAAAAATACATAAACTTTTCCAAATAAGCTCATGTCACACTAAAAATAAATGCAAGATCCTCTTGAATGAAACACTAAATGGGATTATAAGTCATCTATATTAATTTATTACTTCTTAAAGTGTTGATTCTAGGAGCCCAGAGAGATGACTCTGCATTTAAAAGCATTGGCCACTTTGCCTGAGATTTTGAGGGGCCAGGTATGAGATAACCTGGATACGAGATGTTTACAATACTATTCATAATAGTAGCAGAATTATAGTTATGAAGTAGTCACAAAAATAATTTTGTGGCTGGCGGTCACCACAACATGAGGAACTGTATTAAAGGATGGCAGCATTGAGACTTGAGAACCACTGGTTTTGGGGATATTAAAACTTACCAACATGGTACAAATCAGCATATCAGTTAGGGGCTCTTTTAATCAGGCAACACAGACTGGGTGGCTCAAACAACTGGAATTTGCTGTGGATGATGGCACAGGTCAGTAATCTAAACAACTCCAGAGGCTGGAGCAGGAAGATCTCACATTCAAATTCTACCTGACAACTTAGACATCTTATTGAAATAAAGATCAGCAGCGGAGTACTTGTCTAGCTTGTTTGGCTAAGCGCAGCCCCTGATACTGAAAAATTAAACCAAACCAAGTCTCAAATTGATTTAGCATGTATCTAGAGTCTAGGTGCATGCATGTGTGTGCTCTTACACACATGGTGGCATGCAAGTGCCATGGTCTGCATGTGGCTAGGGGACAACCCATGTGAGTTAGTTCTCCCATTCCATTATGTGGGTACTGGGGATTGAACTTACATCATCGGACTTAACAGTAGGCACTTTCCTCCCCACTGACGCATCTCTGTGGCCCTCCTAAATTAGAGTTTGTAACATAGATTCCTTCTAAGGGCCATTGGGGGCAGGCGGTTTGTGTCTTTGGCTTACTGGTGAAGATCTTCTTTCAGGCTTAACTGTTTGTAAATTTCCCCCTCTTACAAGGATATCAGTCATTTTGGAGCTCACTGTAATGAATTCGCTTTAACTTTATTATCTCTAAATGGAACCTATGCAAGTAGCATTCCAAGGAACTGAGGGCTCTGCACTCTCAGCTATGAATTTTGTGGAGACAAGAGTCAACTCCTTAGCAATGGCTAATTTAAAATCTCCCATAAAGAGTTAATAATATAGGGCTAAAGAGATGGCTCAGTCAGTAAAGGGTTTCAGTGTAATCTGACTTCTAGCCCCAGACCCTATGAATGAAAAGCAGACATGGAGTCTATGTATCCATAATTCTCTAGTGCTAGAGAGGTGGAGATGGTTGGATGCCCATCTCCACCCCAGAGAGGTGGAAAGTTGTTGGACTAATACACAATGCTTGGACTCACTCATAATTGTGAGCTCCAGGCGTTGAGAAAACCTTCTCAAAACTGGAGACTGACCTCTGAAAGTATGCACCCACACACGTAAGGACACCCGGATACACACACACATGTACACACACACAAAGACAATAATCTAATCAAATTGTACAGAAGGAATCAGTTTACAATGCTTTGTGTAAAGACATCTGTGGAGATGTTACCATTTGGAAATATGAATCATGGACCTTGTGCTGTCCTAGACAGTGTATTAGAATAGTTTGTCTCAGCCCAGCTTTGGTGAAGCATGCCTTTAATTCCAGCACTCCCAAAGATGGAGCAGTAGAATCTCCGTGATGTTGGGACCAGCCTGGTCTACAAAGCTAGCCCAGGACAAGGCTCTGTTACATAGAAGAATTCTGTCTTGAAAAGAAAAAAGAAAAGAACAAAAAAAGAAAAGAAAAAGAAAAAATACCTAGTCTTGTTTGTCTCAAACAAATATCAAAGACCTTCTTAGACCTTCTTAAGGAACTCACCTGGACTCCACGCAGGCTCATTTTTCTTTTGAACAGCTCAGTCTACTTGGCTAACCCTTTACCTTCCTGACCCCTTCAATATCTCCTGGAGTAAATCAGGGGCATACTTCAGGTGACAAAAATTAGGTGAAAAGAAGCAAAAATATTTACACTTTCTAAAAGCAGAAATCAATTTGTCCCGGGCCTGGGCTTTATTGGAGGTATTTCTGCCTCACTGGTTAGAGCATGAAAGGGATTATGGGATTCTGCGTTTGTTGATCTTTCTGTGGATTGTATTCAGGAATTAAGCAGGGTGGAGGTGGGTCTTTGGGAGCCCAAGGATCACCCAGGCTGGGAGCTGAGCCAGGTGAGGGCTTGGCAGGTTCCCCAAGAGGCTAGAGAGCTACTGTCTGCTTGCCTCAGGTAGGAAATTTAAATATCTGTTTGTCTGTCTGGAAGGAATGACAGAGAGCCGGCTTCCAGCTCATATACTGCCACTAACCTTTCCAAGTCACTTCAGGCACCTTCTTTAATCTTCTCGGCTTCGGGTCTTGGCTGCAGACTCAAGAGTTTGCACCTGGGTGCGGGGCAAGGTCCCCTACAACAATAAAATCTTTGGAGGGGGATTGTTCCAAATATTAAACGTGATTTCCCCGTGGTTAACGACCCTGGGGCAGCTGTGGCTCTTAGCTGAGTCCCTGAGATGTTAGCTATCTCTGTTAGTCGGGTTGGGGGGCAGGGAAGTGTCCCTGCTTCTAAACCAGGAGGAGTAGGAGGAGGAGGAGGAGAGTTTTCCAAGATGCCTACAGCTGACCTTCTGACCCTGCTCGGCAGCTGCTCTCCCCGCCCCCACCCTGCCCTTCCAGTCTCCACTGCTGGAATTTTCATCAGTTTTGCCTGAACAGCCAGGGCCTTTGGACTATGAACTCCCGAGCTGGGGAGCAAATGCCGGGACACCCAGGGTTTGCCTCTTCTGGGCACTTTTCACTGACTCTTCAGTCAAGGAGTGAGAGAGCAGTGGAGGTCTGGACTGTTTTACAGAGGCTTCTTTATCTGCTCCTCCCACCGCTGACCAGGGCAGCTCTAGAGTTATCAGAGTGTCATTAACAGGGACAGCTGCTGGTAAACAGAAGGATGTGGACACCAGCGCTCCAGTCAACAGGACTTTAACTTTAATCTGCTTCTGACTTAAAGAAACACCGGCTCTCCTCTCTGTGCAGGGCCAGCGTGTACTTATCTCCCTTAACTTTCCAGATAGAAGGCTGGCATGGGCTCAGGAAACCCCGCCGGCTACAAAATTAATAAGGTGTCAGGGACATGCACCTTAGGTCGATTGGAGGAGACGCTTGCCCCAGAGAGGAGGGAAGGAGATCTCTCACCCAGGAGTTGTCTGCCTAGCTGGAAACCGATCCTACATATTTATAAAGGTGAACTTGGCTCGCGGCCAAACGCCTGCCTTTAAGTGATTAACAAATGCTTCTCTTTAAGCGGACACCTCTTGTTCTAAATATATTTGACAAGAATGCGAAGAGTCATCTGGTGGGCAGAGAGGGTGCAGCTCAGGCCTTCTCTTGCTAAGCTGGCAGGCCCGCCCGGGCCGTGCTCCTGCACGCTCGGTGCCAGCCGAGTTCACGTCGCTGGTGGGCAGGCTGCCAGAGCCAGCGGCTCCCCACTGTTTAACGACAACGGATTTACGGCTTCCCTCCACATTGGTGTTATTTTGTATAAACAAGGTTAACACTCCTTTTAAATTAAATGCACCACCTGGTGACTGAATGGGTGACCTTGCCAGCTTCACCTGCCCTGCCCTAGACCGGGTTCTAGCTCTTCTGTCTCCCTGTAGCTCCTTGGGAATCGACTCTGCTTCCTTTTTCAAACGAACGGAGCTCCTTGGTGCAGGGGAGACTGGCAGATCACTAGCCCTGGGTCCCGGACCTGATGGGATCAGAACGAACTGGAAGTATGAGATGCACCCCAAATCCTTCCAAGGCGTACAGCCCAGATCGGACTGTGATCCGATGGCTCCCATGCCTGCAGAGTCCAGAGGACGACTACAGTCCTTTAGAGCTACCCAAGGCGGGCCCCCAAATAGAGCTCTCCAGAGGAGGTCTTGCGGTGAAAGAGATCTTTGTGTTGCTCTGTGTTATACTGATCTTGTAGAGGGCTCAGCCTCTTCCCCACCCTCTAGGAATGTGAACACCTGGAAAAATTCTCCTGGCTTTACTTGGAAGAAATTTAATGGTGTAAACAAACGCAGCAGGAAGTCCCCTTTGATACAGAAGGCGGTGGGATGGCGTGCTGAGCCAGGGGGCTCTGCCTGCCAAGGTCCATTCTGAAAACATTTCAAGAATGGCTTGGAGTTGTCTAGGAAAATTTAGGTGGACTGCTTGGCAGAAGAAATCTCTAGAAACTCCATCTAGTAACTTCCAGCAAAACACACTCCGGTTACTCATTTAAAAGGCAGCATACCTTCAACCTCCCCTTGACTTTTCTTTCCTTTCTTTCTATTTTTTTTTTTTTTTAATTTGTCAGTGTCACAAGAGGGCAAAATTACCCCCGTGGTCTTTGCTATGCCGTGTAGCATGAGGTATTCTGGACTAGCTGTCAGCCCTATTGCTAAGCAAACATGGAAGTAGGGCCTGGAGAGGGACGTGACCTCCTCAAGGGTTCAGTCCCCAGGCCCTGAAGTCCTTTCCTCTGTGGAAGTCTGTGGGCCAACTGTGCAGCTTGCTAGCAATTCTAGTTCTTTGGAGCCCAGAGGCAGGAGGATCAGGACTTTAGAAACCAGCTTTTATTACACTAAGTTAGAGATCAATCTGTATACAAAGAGACTGAAACTGTCTAAAAAACAAAAGAAAGCCAACCAACCAAAACAAAGTAATAGGCACCAGGAATTTGTCTTTCATAGGCGCTCACGCTGGTATGAGAATGTCTTTATACAGCAGCAGCATACCTAATTCTAGCAGGTGATGTAGTCTTTTAAAAAAATTAAATTTATTTAGTGTGAGTTTATGAGTGTGTGCATGAGTGTGCTGTGGTGTAAATATGTGGAGACCAGAAGCAGCTTAATGGGATCTGTTCTTTCTGGCTACCATGTGGTTCCCGTGGATACCCACTGGGCTTATCCGACTTGGTGGTAAGCATCTTTACCGGCTGAGGCAGCTCACTGGCCCACAGCGATACCATTTTAATCAATAGAGTCCTAACCATTTTACAACCATTTTTTTTTTAAAACAAATTAGTTAAAACATCTCAGTGCTTCGGGGAAAATGTTTTCTCTCTCCTCAAATGTCCCTAATGGCTATAACTTGTTGTGGGGATCTCCCAAATATCCTAACATTGGTAAGCTCTACTGTCCATGTGTGTTAAGTGTGGCAGTTGAAAGACACCTAAGACTGGAAATGGGTAAGCTGGCGATCCAGAACATTCCATTTTGGGGGAAATTGAAGTTGAATAGGACACCGGAAGAAGAGGAGGAGGAGAAAGAGGAAGAGAAGGAGGAGGAGAAGCAGCAGCAGCAGAGGAAGAAGAAGAGGACGAGGAAGAGGAAGAGAAAGAAGAAGGAGGAGAGGAGGAGGAGGAGGAGGAGGAGGAGGAGGAGGAGGAGGAGGAAGACAACAATTTAGGAGATGGGTGTGTCAATCATGATCATGACTTATTGTGGGACAAGGGACCTCAGGTGGAAGGCACCTTGGACATGCAAGCAGACTTGCCAGGATTTCATCTGTGCTAAGTGTAGTGAGAGAGACCGGAGCCTTTACCTTGGCTTACATTAGAAATTGTTGTTGCCTGATCTTGCTCTGAATTCATGTGTTAGCATTGTATCAGCCATTTGAAGTAAGGGCTGTTTATCAATGCCACTTGACATGGGGGAAACTGAGTTATGGTCAAATTAAATAACCTGGCTGAGATTTCACAAGGAAGAAGTTTAAACTCAAGCAGTCTAGCTTAAGTATGTGATGCTATGCTGAATCTCCCAGAATTCAGTGGCCATTGTCCTAGGATTGCCACATACTTTCTTCTCTGCCAACATCCTGAATTAAAGGTGCTATCCCAATGAGGCATAAACTTTAAATAAATTACTTATTGCCAACTACTATTAACTATAACCATCTCCCCATCTTCTCCATTAAGCCGAGAGAGAGAGAGAGAGAGAGAGAGAGAGAGAGAGAGAGAGAGATAGTATACCTTCATTTTATAGGTGAGCTACACTGATTTATTTATCTCCATCCTTAACAGCTTCTCCTACTTTTCTTTCATCCTAACAAACACACTTACTGAAGCAAATTTCTCAGAGGTGTCCAATTTCTTAGGTCAGGCAGTAACAGCAGAAAATATTCTCCTCTTCTGAAAAACTCAATTTCTAGTATTTTTGTTTGGGGCTGTGCTAAAAAATGCACAGCAAATTATGTAAACCCACAAGAATATATAGGCAAAGACTGATCTGAGATCAAATAGGGAAAACCAACAGTTGGACCTGTCAAGAATAAATACCAAGGGGCCATTTGCAACTCAGTAGGTCTTCCTGACAGCAGTGAGGTTTCTGTGACCTGGTACCAACTCTCAGAAGATCAGGAAATTATCTTACACTATAATGTTTCTTAGTCTCTTCTCTATTGTTAACTCTCAACTTCTCCTTCTTCCTGGGACCACACACATGGTCCCAAGATTCTCCAGCAAATGTGACTTCTCATTGAATCACTTCTGTAAATCTAATCCAAAGTAGGAAAATCAAAGGTTTTTGTCTGGTCACAGCTGTTTCTTTTTTTTTCTTTCTCTATAAGTTGTATTTAATAACTTTCCTGATTCTATATTAATATATGATATTCTTTGAACTACTACTATAATATATCCTGTTTTATGATACAATAATTTAATAATAATATGTCTATTATTGAAGAAAATAAGTCATAAAAATGTCATCACAAATATTTTTGAGTCTATTTTTTAGTTTTTTTTTAAACAAACATCCATATATTTTAAGAGAACAAAAAGTGCATGAACATTGTTTCCAGGAGTTTTTCATGTTTGCAGTACCAGTACCTTTGAATAAGGCAGGTGGAAGACGAATATTTTAGCTCATGGTCTCTGAGTGTGCAGTTCCTCACGGAGGGAGGGAATGGTAGAGGCTGGTAGAGAATACAGAGGAAAGTAACTTCCTCTTTCTCCTTGCCTTCTGCCTGAGCCTCTAGCTTCAGTGACAGTGTGGCCCATATGTAAAGTAGGTGTTATCCCTGTGGTTACTCTCCTCTAGAAAGAGTCTCCCCCACACACTTGGCAGTGCATTTTACTGGTCCCCAGTGTGTCGAGTGCTCCTCAAGCCCATAAGTCATCCTTAGCTACCAGAGCGAGTTAAGTTCATTGTCACGCTATTTGCTTTGACTTGTTGAGTTGGGGGGGGGGGTCTCACTGAATAGTTCAAGTTGGCCTAGACCTTGCTAAGTAGGCTAGGCTGGATTTAAGCCCATGATTCTCTTGTTTCAGTTACCCACAACGGGAGCACCTGGCACACAGTTTTGAATGGCACACTTTTACTTTATAAACATTTTCCACTATCAAATACTATTTAAAATTTAAAGTGGGGACTACCTGGGAATAAGGGGATCATCAAGAGCAGGAGGAGAACAAAAGGTAATGGGTGGAGGAGAGAGTGCAGTACGTGTGTAAAAGTGCCACAATGAAATCCATTATAGTGCATAGTTACTGTATGCTAGTAAAAATTTACAAAATAAACTTTAATTTTAATGATGTTGTGACTTTATGGTAATTTATAACTAAATTATAAAATTTTCATGGTCTCACATGTTATAGATTAATAATTCTATTCTTGGACATGAGGGCTATTTCTAAGTGTTGGCATTATTAGCAGTCTTATTTAGACATTTTATTTAATTTTTTGAAAAGAATGTACTTACTATTATTGTATGTGCATAGGATGTGGTTGTGTGTGAGTGCAGGCGTGTGCATGTGGAAGTCAGGGGACAACTTTAGCGAGCTGGCTCTCTCCTTCCACACTTAAATGGGTTCAGGAGATGGACTGTAGATCGCTTGACTTGTACAGTTTCCTTCAACTTCTGAGCCCGTTCATGGACCATTACACAGAAAATTTTGGAGTCTGTGATTATTTCTTCTTTAGTTACTTTTCAATTAGTCTTTCTTTTAATGACTCCCTGTTATTTTATGTGTGTTTGTGTGCTGTGTGCATGTGTGCCTGTGTACCACATACATGATTAGTGCCAGCACAAACCAAAGGAGGCATCTAATGTCCTAAAATTGGAGTTATAGATCATTGTAAGGTGCCACATGTGTGCTGTGAACCAAACCTGGTTCCTCTGGGAGAACAGCGTGCTGTTAACTGCTGAGCCATCCCTCTAACCCTATTAGTGGATTTTTTTAGAAGGCAAGTTATTGAAACAAACATGTTTATTTTTGTTGCTTCCGGAATATTACACACAAGTGGGTTAGGAGGCAAAAGCTGGACCAGAAAGCACAACCATTGAAATGTTGTTATTCTAATTGATTTAGCTAAAATTTGGATATTTATAAAGCTAATGATTGTGTTGGGTGGTTCTGTTTCTGAACCTTCCTTTCTTGCTATTTAGACTTAAGAAGAACCAAAGGCTCCAAGAAGCATGTGCTGCGGTGACTTCTCAACTTAACTGCCGAGTCCCTGATTGTCAAGTATTTTCCCAGGTTTCAAGCATTCAGGTCAGGAGAGCTGAAGATTGCCATAGCGAATCTTCACTAGAATTGGTAAATCTCACAAAATAAAGGTGGTATGCACCATTTGGCCAAGAAGAATCAAACCAGCTTCTAAGCCCCTAACTCCTTCCTTGTCTTTTGCCTACATAGATAGGCATAGGGTTAGGGTTAGGGTTAGGGTTAGGGTTAGGGTTAGGGTTAGGGTTAGGGTTAGGGTTAGGGTTACATAGATTTTTCTAGGAATCTGTATGGGCAGTTGATCTTAGGTTTGACAGTGTTTAGTATAACTTCCTCCAGTTTGAGAATAGAAAAGGACTGCCCATGGGTTTTCCAAGGTTCTGAGGCAGCCTTCTACCTGCTTCTGCTATCGAATGGAGGAGGTCTTTTCTCTAACATAGGCATTACCACAAACTGGCCTCTGAGACATTCTTTTGGATGTTCTTCCTAAAGCCCACTGCTTGCTGGTTGGCTGCCTGTGTCTCAGTACTTGAGTGGCATTGGGTTATCTCCGAATTCTATGTGGACCTCTTCAAGGTCAGTTCCTATTCCTGTGTGGTTGGACAAAAGTAACATTGGAGTGGAAACTGTTTCTTTTTGCTGAGAATATATTGGAACAGATTTTTGCTTTAGTGATGTACAGCATAGTCTGATTTTTCTCTGGAAATGTGGGGAATCAATGGGGAGAACTAAACAAAACCTTTAGGAGTTGGAAAAGCACTATAGACAACTCGGATTTGTTCCCTCCTGGGAATATGGAGCATTCGTGTGCCCAATGATGCTGTCTAGTGGCTGCAGAGCACATCTGGGTTTACTCTGAACTGTGTCACCATTGATAAAGTTGAGGTTCTTTTTGCTCAAATATTAAAGCTTTTTTCAGCCCCAAGATGTTTCCTGCTCCCACGCCATATTGCCATGTCAGCTACAGATCCCTGAGAATTGATTCATCCCCCTCAGTGTGCTCTCAGAGGCACTTCCTATGGTGGTGGTGGTGGTGGTGGTGGAGGGGTACTAGGGTAATATCACAGCCTGCTGTAGTTTGGGACTGAAGAGTTCCTAAAGGCCCATGTGAAGAGAACTGTGCCCCAGTCTGTGGGTCCATGGAGGTGATGGCAGAGGTACGCATACAGACAAGCAAGCACATATGCTTAAATACGTTTTTAAAAGTTATAAATGAAAAACTAAGTCGTTTTACTTAGTTCAGCCTATTATCTTAGGTAGCATTCCAAAGGCACATGGCGGCTGCCTAGCACAGCAAATGAGAGAAGAGCTACCCGGAAACTAGGGACACGTTGAATCTGCTCTCTTCTTCCTGACTGTGATTTTAGGGGTATGAGTTGCAAAGAACAGACCACTTGAAGGATATACATATGTGTATATATATACATATATATATGTATATATATACACATATGTATACACACACACACACACACACACACACATATATATATATATATATATATATATATATAGAGAGAGAGAGAGAGAGAGGTGAAATGGTAGCTCTCATTGGGAGATTAGAGAAATAGATTTGAAGCTAAGCTTCCAGAAAGGCCAGTCACAAAGTTGAATGGAAGCAGACAGTCACCATGATGCTCTACTGAACTGAAGACTTGGGAACTTTTAGCTGTCACTGCTTCTGCCTCCATGAATGGCTGGTGTGGGAAACTCTGCTTTCTAGCTAAAGCTGGAGGCATGTTTCACCCCACAGACTGAAGTCATGGAAAGTCTACTGGGCCAGGAACTCACAGGGAAGTGTCAGGGGACAGGCAGAATCATGGGACATGCAGGGGAGGCTGGGAATTTGAGTTCTGCTTTCCTCCATGGTAGCCACGTGTTCTAGTATATATTCTCCATCTTTGCTTCTTACACATCCATTAATTCAGCAGGAAAACACCTTTCCTATTCTGGACATGGACCTGCCACTTGGGAACGTGGTTTCCTAACTTGTCACGGGTCAAGCATGGGCGCCTGCTACTCTCTGGGCAAGTACAGGTGATCTTTTCCCTTTCTTTTCCCTTTCTTTCTTTCTCAGCTGTGTTTCAGCTCCTTCTGTGCAGAACCCCAAGAGTGATTTTTACCCTAGAGGCATGCAGCAAGGATTTAAAGAAGTGTCTATGAAAAACCTTAGCAAGCTGCTTTTTTTATATTACTGAGCATTCAATACATAGTGATTCTCATTGTAGTTATGCTTAATTAGTCCAAAATGTACAGTCTAAGAGACAAACACTTATGACCAAAAGCTAACATGCAATAAACAACAACAACAACAACAATAATAATACATTAATAGGTGCCATTGATAAAAAGAATCTCGGAAAAAGTCACACAAGTTCATTTAAGTATTTATTATAAGATATTTCAGTTCATATAAGGGATTATGTGGCCTAAGTGGAACAACTGGGAAGTTTGAGATTGATGCTCTCAACTGTTTCCAAAATAAACACTTCCAGAAAGCTGGGGACCCTACGCCTACAGTTCGGGGGTGAGACACAGGTAGCCCACTCACTCTGTGCTCACCGCAGGAGGTGTGGAGCAGATCAATATGTGGGGAAGTGTTTCCCTTGCACTTTTATTATGTTTGACAGCGATGACAGCGTAGTATTCACTGAACGAAATGACTAATGCACGCAGTCTCCCACTCCAGCACACTGCTGCTATTTTTTGAAACCTCCGGAGTGAAAGGTACTCATGCAGAAAGCATGCATCTGAGAGTTCTGAATGGCCAGAGCCCAAACTGCCCACGGATTCCAGCTTGTCAGAGGCACAGAGGAGAAACTACACTAAGTAAAAAGAACAATAGCAATTGATGCTTTATGCTCAAGGCTTGGTCTGATGAACTGGGAAAGACCTGCCTGGTTACATAGCTGTATTTCTTCATCCTCAATTTGTGGCCAAATTTTTTTTTAAAAATATCTTTTTATTCGAGCAACTTTTCCCGATCACATTTAGATGCCACCCAGTTCTGCCTGCTGTTCCCTGAGGCACAGATGTTTCCACTTGGATCTGAGGCCCCAGCAGGCAGCTTCCAGATGTTGTGAGGGGGCAGAGGAAGTTCTTTCATTTGTGGTGAAGTTGAGATGCGAAGATCCGCGGACTCATGCGATATTCATCTTCCCACGCAGGGAAACCGGAGCCAAGCCAGTTGTCCACCCCCAGTTACAAGTGGGGTCAAAGATCTGGGGTGGGGCAGTGGGGCCCCTTCGGCTGGAGTTTATAACAACTGTGCTAAGTTCCAAAATACCTACCAGTTCCTGGTTAGCGCTTTGCACCCTTTTCTGTTCACTTGAAGGGCTTCTCATGGAACAGAAAAAGATAACTACAGGCATGTCTGGACCTGTGTTTCTGGTCCAAGCTGCCATTACTAGCAGCACAACCATTTCCCTCTTAGACACCTGCATCTCTTCCTAAATATTCGCTTCGGAGTTCCACCACCGTATGTACTTCTAGAGAGTACAAGGGTTTTCCACCTCGTTTAAGAACAAGGAATCTTTGCAAGCCGTTTCTATTTGCTTCATGTTTCTTTTCCTTTCACCTTCCTGAGTCCACCCACCTTGCTTGCTGGCCTATTTAGCATGCCTATACTTACCAGATTGAGTGGGCAGTCATGGGCTTAGAGGGTGAGCTCATTGTACCTATTTTTTGCTTTTTTCCACTCTAGACCTTGGCACCACCCATGCCCAAGGCTCACATATTTTGCAAAATCTTCTTTTCCCATTTTGAGCCCTTTGACCTAGCAAATGTTATTTGTTTAGTCCCTCTTGTCCATCATTCCCCAGGAGATTGCAAACTCCTCCCTGTGCAGTGCACGTGCCTCTCTCTCTCTCTCTCTCTCTCTCTCTCTCTCTCTCCTCTCTCTCTCTCTCTCTCTCTCTCTCTCTCTCTCTCTCTCTCTCTCGACCATTCGAAGCAATACCCGCGCGTTCACTTGCGGAAAGCAAGGGTGAACAAATGCAGTTATCATTATTGCTTTAGGTTTCCTTATCATCTATATAAGACGTGCTCATCCCAACAGACACCGAGAGGGCCACGCACATGTCTTGCTGCCATATCTATTGTCTCAAAGGCTGAGACAAGGAGTGGCATAAGCAAGCTGCTTCTTAAGTCTTTAGAGCAAATCCTCCCTCAGCGAAAAGGCTGTTCTCTTACTGCTTCTCTGGAAGAAGCAAGTTCAGTTAGCTACCTCGCTTTCAAAAAATAATTAGCTGAGTTTACAAGGAAGCAAAATATCCTAATTCCAACGTGCCTTGGCCTTTCTGTTTTGTTTGCTGTTTGTTTTTGAGTCAGGGTTTCTCTGGGTAGCCTTGGCTGTCCTGGAACTTGACTCGAAGACCAGACTGTCTTCCTCTGTCTCTCTCAATACTCTTTTCTGAGTCAGGGTCTGTCCCTGAACCTGGAGTTCCCCAATTCAGCTGACCTGGCTTGGCACTGAGCCTCAGACCTCCTCATGTCTCTGGCTGGATATGGACGTCTCTGGACGGATATGACAGTAATGCACCTTCATGCTTGGCTTGAGTCCTGGGAGATCTAAATTCAAGCCTTCTTGTCTACATGGCTAATGCTTTGCTGATCAAGCCCCTCTCTCCAGTGCTTGAGGACATTTTAGAATGACATCAGCTCTGCGCTCTTTAACCCAGAGACACACTGACTCAACCGCCTATGCTGGAGGCTCATATCTGACAGCTGTCTTTTCAGGGTGAGACAAATCCTGTATCATTGTGTTTGGTTTGGATGAGACCCACAGAGAAGAAAAGAAAAATGAAATGAAAAATTATGAGACATAAAACTGATCTCCATGGCATCAGTTTTAATTTTCCACGTTATACAGAAAATAGAGATGCATTTCTGGGAGTCTAGGGCAGCCATGGCTTTCCACGTGGCCTTTGTGTGTTTGTGAATTGAATCATGAAGCCAAGGCATTTTAATGACAGAACTCACATCTTTATATTTTTCAATATATAGAATAAATGTATATAATGTGAACTCTTCTGGAAGACAGATAGTTCATAGTTTATTTGTAGCTTTTAAAAACTTTTTTTTTGCCTGTTATTACAATTACAATTTTATTATGCTGACTGCTCCACACAGTCCTGAAAGTCCTTTGATTATCTTGACTATGCATTTTGTAGATTGTTCACATAAAATCTTTTGATGTGGCTTCAAAGACCCCTTTCGCACAGAGGTCTTATAATTGGTTGACTCGAGTTATCCAGTGTGAGTGGATGACCTTTCACCCCCTACCTCAAAGAACCCTTGGTCTGGAGAGAAAGGTGTCCGAAGCTGGATTTAACATGTGGAGAACACTTTTCCCGTCCTGTACACAGCAGCGTAAGGAGCTCACACATCATGGTGCTATTAGCATGGCCTGGCTTTAGAAAATCCACTTCTCAAAGGGAAAGAAGGCAGCTGACCCCACTCCTCCATCACTGGGTTAAAGTACAAGCCTATGGGTCCTCCCCACTGGTTCCAGGCAACTGTTCCAAGGGTGAAAGGGAAGAGGAGATAAAGACTGAAAGACGTCAGAAGGTTTACATCTGTGTCCTAAGCTCCTAGCACAGACAGCCGGTATGTTTGTAAGAGTAGCAAAATGTCAGCCCCAGAAAGATTCACCTGGTGTGTGGGGCTCATTAACGAGATAGGCAGAAAGATACTGAAGGGCTCTGAAAGCAATAAAAGAAGCTCTCCTTCCAGAGTTAGGTTTTCAGTGGGAAATACGTCTCCATCTCCATTTTCCCCAAAGGAAGTCCATATCCATGAGGAATTTAGGACTCTCTACCTCCAGCCTTTGGCTTTCTAGCTTCACAACTTTTGATTTTTATATGTTATATATTTGCAGATGTACATGAATCAGCACTCTGTCTGACCTTTTTCCATTTACAAAATAATGTTTAAAAATCAAAGTTTATACTGTGGCATTTATCAGAATACTATACCTTTAAAAACTGGTGAGTAATATTCCATTGTATGGATATGTCATGTTTAAAAAGTTCTTTCATTAGCGGATGGACGTTTTTTGGTGATTGCATGCATGCCTTTAGACTAACTACTTTTTTAAAAGTATAATTGGAGTGGAAAGGAGTTTCTGAGTAATATGGTAATTCTCCTTGGACTCATTCAAGTATTGCAAAACTGCATTGTTTTCTATCCCTGCCAGCAATACAGCAAGGCCAGAGTTTTCCCATTCTTGCCAGTGATCATTACCCATTTCTTTTGCTACTTATCTTGGTATGTGTGAAATAACATCTCATAATAGCTGTGATTTGCATTTCTCCAATGATTAATGAGGGTGACCATCTTTTTACAGGCTTGTTGTCTGTTTATATTATCTGTTGAGAGATATTTTCCGGAAAGTTGTGGGTTTTTCCTAACTGCGTATTACATATACAGTATGATAGTATTTTATCCCAGCCTGGCCCTTGGAGAAGCTACACTGGACCCTGAAACAAACAACACAAACTACCAGCTGTGAATGCCCACGGAGTTATCTCTGCAGCTTCTGGGTTCTACCTGGGTCCCCTCTGTGTCTCTTGACTCCTGGTGCTAAGCTGTACAAACTCTCTTTGTGTGGGGATCAGCACTGTAACCTTAGCAGGGTCAGCACAAGTCTTACACCTCGGACTTGATTCTAGCTTGGCTCCTATGGTCACCAGCCACAGACACGAACAGCTTGTGTTTCCGGCTTGGACTGCTGTGGTTTCCAAACCTCTGAAGCTCCGTTCAGCGGAGAGGGGACTTTGAAAACCACTTCCCTGCGGTTTCCTTTCTCACCTCTCCTGTGCCCTTGTCAGTATGGCCTCACAAGATTGTCATATTGTATGAGACAGCACATATGTCACTAAGCCCCAGGTCTAGGCATGCCTAAGTATTCCCTGGAATGTGCTTTAAATACAACTCATTTCTTCCTTTGAATGACATCATTTTTAGACTGACAACCAGAGGATTCAACCTGGGTCCTGTGATAAGTACTGGAGGATATTACTTTCTAGTGTCATTAAGGTGCTTTAGGGCCGGGGTAGAGGGAGGGGGACTCTGTACATTCTGACAAGCGTATGCATCAGCAAAATAATTTATAAAATTTATACTTATATTTATTTCTAGGAGTGAGTGTCTATGGGTGAATGAATGTGTGTTTATGTGTGTATAGGAGTATTTATGTTTAAGAGTGTGTGTACATGTGCATATGTGTATATATGTATGTGTCTATGTGTTTATATGTGTATTTGTATGTGTACGTATGGGTATGTATACGTGTGTATATGTATATATGTGTGTATGTGCATACGCACGAGTGTATGTGTTTCTGTTATAGATGTTTTTCTGTGTGAGTGTATATTTTTTGGGGTTGCGTATATGGTTCCTGGACAGAAAATTGAACATTCACATCTACTTCTTATTGGGTAGGTAACATAGATCAGGAACTTTCCTCGAAGTGCATGTACTTAGTGTTCTGTATGTTAATGACAACTCTGAAATTTTATTCTATTTTCTTTATTTTACAGATGAGGCCCAAATGAAGTCCAGCCATGGTTGGAAACTGATCCACCTTCTGCACATAATCCTAAGTAAGATAAACTTAGCACCAGGCTCTCTGACCTCAGTGTTCTTTCCTGCTCCGTCCCCAGCTGCACAGTTGTATCACAGAGATGCCACAGCTGCTGCATAGAGTCAGAGATCCAAGCAGGAAACTCTAGAGGTCCAGGAGCAGCAGACACTCTCAACAGCTCTGTTCTATCTAGACATACTCTATTCCTTTTCTATGCTCCCTGCTGGCTCTGAGGGGGAAACTGAGTTTGCTGGACAAATCTGCCAGAGTTAGGAAGTTTCTACCCGGAAGTTACATACACAGCATCCAACTCTGGAAAAACTAGACTAGATAGATAGCAAGAGTATTGAAAATTGTCAGCCATGCGAAGAACTTTGTTCAGAATGAGAAATTTGCATTTCTTAGCTGCATGTAACCATAATGCTGAAGTTAAAATTAATTCAGCCTTAAGTCATCCAGATAATTGGCTAAACGTAATTTATATTAATCAGATTTCATTAGTCTGTTTTCCTATATCAATTTCCAAAGAAGGAAAATATATGTCATCTCTATTTTCTTATCGTATGGCCCTATGCTGAAGAAGTACATTTTCCCTTGGGCTGTTCTCTATAACCTCATAGATGATTGGTTTTCTTTTTACTATTTATTTTTTTTATTACTTTTGTTCTTCACTGGCAAAACTATTCTCAGATCTCTGTGGCTGTCAGGTGAGAGAACTCCGTTGTTATCACAAGAACCTGAAATCCGAGCTCTGTCTGGCAGGAATGGATTTGACTTGCTTTGGCTCTCTTTGCCTGTCTTGGCACTTGTCTGTCCTTGTCATTGTGTTAACTCTAGGCCCTGATGACTCACGCTGATGCCTTTGAGAATATAGAAGAATAAAATGAACATGAAATGTAATAGATGCTGTGACAGAATTTGTGTTCCCTAGAGTTATCTTGAGCACGGAATGTCCCTGGTGTGGCCAGGTTGCCTGTGGTACTTAATGAGCTGGATAAGATGTTTGTGTCATCCAGAAGGGATTGCTTGGTTCAGTTACCTCAGCGATTGAATTTCTTAAGCATTGGTAGAGTCACACAAATGAGCAAGCTGTGGAATGTGTCTGTGTCTGTGTGTGTGTGTGTGTGTGTCTGTGTGTGTGTGTCTGTGTGTGTGGGTGCGTGTGTGTCTGTGTATGTCTGTGTGTGTGGGGGGGTGCACGCGCATGTGCACACACACATTCTGTATGTTCTTATTTGTATCCACTCTTAGTTAAACTAGTCAGTTGGGAAATAGGGGTGTGGCTCAGAGGTAGCGAACATGCTTAGCCTATACAATGTCTTGGGTATTCTCTTTAGCACCAAATTAAAGGACAAGACAGTCAAACAGTAAATAAAAAAGCAATTATGTCCAAATTCAGAGAAAAAGGTGAGGCATTTCCAGTTGTTTTTTTTTAATGTAAATAACCAAGTAATCATAACAGAAACTTGAATTTTTGTTTTCCTTTTAATTTTTTGGAGGTAAGTAAGCAAGCCTAACAGTTTGGTTGTGCTTGCCAGGCTCTGGGAAGGCAAGTCCTCTGTTTAGCCATCTGGTGAACCCTTGCCATGTCGGAAGGTTAGCCCACAGCAACTTCATTAGAGCCGTTCCTTCAAAGCGCATTGCAAATGTTTTGATCTTGCAGGGACCATCTGGACTTTCACAGGGAAGCGTGTCAGTCTGCAAATGAGCATTCTGGTTTCTGTGTGGGCTGCTACGGGATGGGCCAGCGAAAGCAGAGGATCCGAGAGGGTCCGAGGAACCTCAGCTGTGTGTGCTATGTAAGAAGCAGGTATGTGAGAAGCAGGTCTGTGAGAAACCTGCTGAAGCAGGGCACGGAACGCCAGGGGAGCAGAGTCCCTCACGGATACCCAAGAATGTTCCGACTTCAGAGAGCTCGGATTCATCTGCTGTAAGAATCACTAAAGCTAGATGTCAGGAACTGCATGCTATGTGAACTAAAGTCAAAATGATACTCTCAACAACCATAACCACAAGGGCTCAAGACTGCACTGTGTAGAGCTAGGTGTTTTGTTTTTTGTTTTTGTTTCTGCTTTTTTATTAAAAACAGAAATTTCAAGAGCATGTTGATAAAACAATTTAAGATATTGTTCTAAATGTCTGTTTCTTAGCTCTAATAGCTGCATGTTGGCTTACTTATCAAACATGCTATTTGTTGACCTTGGAACACAGGAATGATATTTATTGACAGAGGACCTGCCAGGGAGTGGGAGGGGGGTTCTTTGAGATGGAATCACAATGGACCAGTGTGGCATTGTCCTTTGTTTATCTCTGATGACCACTCTCGCCTCCTCTGCCAGTGACAGAAATTTTAAGAACCTTCTAGCCTTCTAGTGGCAGCTTCTAAGTTCGTGTGTGAAAGTTAGCTGAGGGACTTAAAAAAATAAAAACCCTATTTTGTAGTATTTGTACATTACATCCAAATAGCAAGCTTGAATTTATACTACCAAATCTGTTTCTGAAAGTATGTGTCAAGTTAGGAAGATCTGTTTACAGAGAAGATGGAATAAAACTCCTTTCCCTTCCCTCCCCTCCCCTCCCCCTCCCCTTTCCTCCCCTTCCCTCCCTTCCCACACTGGAGACTGGATCCAAGGGCCTCATGCACTCTCTAAAACTACTCTATTACTAAGTCATACTTAACTTGAGGATATCAGTGTGTCTATATGTGGGTGTACACACTTGTGTGTGTATGTGTGTGTGTGTGTGTGTGTGTGTGTGTGATACAGAAAAAATACTGGTTTTAATTACTTACTAGGAATGAATATCTATCTATCTATCTATCTATCTATCTATTGATTCAGAGTTTCTCTGTGTAGACCTGGCTGCCACAGGCTGTCCTCCTATTCAGATATCTACCTGCCTCTGCCTCCCAAGTGCTGGGATTAAAGGTATGGGCCACCATTGCCAAGTGAAGCCCTCCTTTTAAGTTACCCAGGAGTCAGTTGCTGATAAACTTAGACAACTGGGATTCAGACTTTGGATCTGATTTTCCTTGGGTCATGGCTCTAACTCCTATTGTAATCTCTAACTGCCCATTGTAATAGCAGAAGCAGAAAAAGCTACATCTTCTAAAGTCTGTGCTTAGGTTTGTAATATCCCTCCCTGGCTAAGGTTTGATCCTCAGCCTTTGGCACCCACCTACTCAGAGATGGTAGAATCATAAAAGTTGGGCCTCGTTGTAAGGATGTTAGATCACGACGAATTTGTCCTTGAAGGGGATTATGGGATGTCATTTTCTCCTTCTATATTTCCTGGCCATGACATAGATTAACAATTAAGCAACTCAGAACATAATACACATGTCTTCCTTCTCTCTCTCTCTCTCTCTCTCTCTCTCTCTCTCTCTCTGTGTGTGTGTGTGTGTGTGTGTGTGTGTGTATGTGTGAGCATGTGTGCATGTGTGTGTGTGTGTGTTCTATGACCACCTTTGAATTTGAATGTGTCTACTCATGGCTTTGGCGCTTTCATTTGAAATCCCTTTAAAATGGGTGAAGTAGTTTCACAGTTCCTGTCTGAAGCTTGCCAGTTGACACTGTGGTTTGCGGTGAGTTTGTGGAGGTTTTCTGAGAAAACTCCAAGTGCTGAAAGCAAAACTTTTCACAGCCTGTGGTGCCTCAATGCACTAAGCGTGGTTTCCTTTCGTGGTCAGGGTGGTGTGGCTCTGGATAATAAATATCCTTAAGACGATTTCTTGAGGTAGACTGGGAGACATTGCTAACATCCTGGATGTAGTTGATTTCACAGCTTTTCCTAGTGGAGCAGGAACATTTAAAGTGTGTGTGTGTGTGTGTGTGTTGATTTCCTATAATTATCTGCTAATAGATAAAATTTATCTAATCCCATTTTAAGTAATACTCAGAGCTCTGCTGAGAATGTGAGCGACAAGATATGCATCAGAACCTTCGTGCCAGCCTCCCCTTCCTTTCTTTACTTTTATCTTGTGTGTTTCCAACATTCAGACAAGGAAATCCCACCTTAGACTCCCCAGATAACCCCAAAGGCTCTATTGGAAGTTCAAGAAAGAAGCACACATGTAGACATGGGCCCCTAGACAGAAACCCACACAGCGTGCTCACATTAAACTGTGGGAACTGTTTTCCATTAATATGTAATCAAGAAGCAGGCAGGCTGTTGACTTTGAAAAATAAAACAAGAAACCAGTTGCTCCCCTCTGTAGCCTTTCCCAATTAGCGCACCCTCCTCCTCCCTATGGCCAACCTTAGCCTTTCAAGGAATCCCAGAAGCAGTAACAGACCAGGAGGGGTGAATTTTGGCTAATGGGTTAAAATATTCCGAAAGCTTCAGGCTGCTGGTTGCAAGTGTCCTTTAAGGCATGTTGCAGCAGAAAAGTTAATTCACTTTGCACATGTTGCTGAGCAACAGGTGGTAGGCAACCACAGGGCCTGCGCGCATTCCTCTGTGTTCAAACTCTTGGCCCCTGGTATTCTGGGATTTACACTGCCTCCCCCAGGCCCTGACTGACAAGCTAATCGGTGCACTAGGAAGCACAGAGCTATTGAGGCCACTGTAACAGAACACCACCCTGTCCATGAGACAGCAATGAAATGCTTCAGCAGTGAAGACAGGGAGGCGTTGGACTGTTGAGCAACTGGAAGAAATTCACTTGTAGCTACTGCGGCCAAATGAGAAAGCTCTGAGGAGCAGGGCCTTGGAAAGCCAGTTATTTAAAAAAAGAAAAAAGCTTCCAAGCTGGACTCTGGCTGAATGGAGAAAAATAGTTATAGCTTAGTTAGGCATATCTGAAAGGCCGAGGCAGGAGGAGGGGAGTGCAGCTTTCAAAACTGTGTTAATCCCTGGAGTCCTTAATTTCTTCCCTTCCACAGGTTTTGTAGTTTAGCAACAAGTACTCGAGAAGTTAATAATTTCAAACAGTTGAGCTTACCTCAGGCAATGTTTTTCCGCCTTAATTAAAATTTTATTTTAGTAGGGAAAAAAGTCTTAGAATGACATTAATATCTATCCATTTTGATGGGATGTATGTAATAACATGAATATTTTATTATTACAACTATTATGAAGAAGCTCTGGTCATCCCTCCAGTGCCAATCATTATCTCTTCCTAACATCCTAAGGGCTTCTTTTTGCAGTATTTGAATGTGCACCACTCATAAGACTTGGAGACTTATCGTCTTGCTAAAATATGGAAAGCAGATCCAAAAACCATTGGTGCCACAAGGTTACCGTTCTGATAGAAACAGAAGTCCCACAACTCCATGCACTCAAGACTAGTCACCCCAAATGTCATCTTAGTTACTCCAATGAAAAGATTTAACACTGAAAACCTAAAACAGCCTGTCAAATGTGCCTTGCAAAATCATCAAAACTAAGGTAGAAATCCAGAAGGTAGGGCCACTATTTTCTATGTTTATAAACCCTCATCTGCCATACAGGTAGGTATGTGTGTGTGTGTGTGTGTGTGGGCACACGCGCACTCGTAAAAATATCACTTTTCTGGAAATGTTTGAAGAGTTGTTAGTCTTAGCAGTATATGAAATTTTTATGATTGAATACATCTTCAAAAATGGTTTCCAATCTAAAACTAGATAGAAAATAACCATCAATTTTCACCTTTATTCCTGTCTTTCATTTCTGTATCTAGAACTGGTCACTCTGGCATTGAAGTTCTCCTTCAGACTAATTAAATTAATTTCAATTCCCATTGTATGTTAGAAGGACAAACTTACAATCTCTCCTTCCTCCTGAAGCTAGTAATTGACTGAATAGCAGTGTCTGGTCACGGAGACCCCTCTTCCGGCCATAGAATGTGTGGTCTACATAGGGCCTTAGGAAAGGTAGAGTTGAAGTATCATACATAGACCCTCCTATGTGAGAACAAATGTGCCAATGAGATCAGAACAGAATGGTGGCACTCTTGGATGGAAACCTTTTCGATGGTATGTGCTTTGAGGTGTCTATGCATATGTGAGGTGTGTGTGTGTGTGTGTGTGTGTATGCATGCATGAACGTATGTGCATATGTGTGCATATATACCTATATCTGGGACAAATGAAAGCATTGCCCTCTTAATCATGATTACTTAAGAGTTACCCACCACATTTTACAGCAGATTTTGTTTTCTAGTTAGGCATCTTATGGCCCAGTTTACCACAAGGCGAGACTCTGAGAAGTGACTGAGTATAGAGGAATAGTAAAGCTAAGGTCAGGACCTCACGTTGAACTTGCCTTTAAAAACAACACAAGGGGATTTTGAAAGGTTTTGAGATTCTGAGAAACTTCCTTCTCAGCGACTCTGTGAAGCTAGGGTGATGATTACATCACTTTTAAAGGCTTTCAGCTTGATAGTTCCTAATATATAAAGAAGTCCTGTTTTGTAAACTTGCTTGGGCTTTCAAACTTTTGAAATTACCTGCATTTCAGTTCTAATTCGTTCTTACAGCCCAAAGCAGCACACACTCAGTTTATTTAAAAAGACACTCTATTTAAAAAGTAACTGTTTTCTGGGCACTTAAAAACTTATTACCTCCCTCCTACCCCGCCCCGGAAGTTTATTTACTTGTTAGTTAATTGGATTGCTTTCATCAGTTAAAAGAGCTGTTGTCATGGCACAAAGATAACTTTTATAAATACTCACTTAAAATCAAAAGGTTTTCAGCAAAAGTTGCTGAAAATGAGGAGGAATTAATTCAAATAATATTCTTTTTAGGGTTCAAAATCTAATCTTGACTCATCTTCCTCGGGAAATTTTGGTGTTGTAAAAGTATTTTTAAATGATTGCCCTGTTATAGAGTGGTAGTGATTTGGTGAAGCGAGGAAAGCATTTCTCTTTTGATTTAGCTTTTTTTTTTTGAGCACTTGAATTTATTGAGCACTTAAATAATCAATACAGTGGGTTTACTAAAATCACCCAATCCTGCTTCAGAGAATTTTTGCACTTTATGTTTCAAATCAAGGCAAGAGTGTGCATCCACGAATAACTGGCAGTTGAAGATATGCCAGCTTCATTCAGGGTGGAAAAATTAAATTTGGCACCAAATCCCAATTATTGAATGTGTACAAATATGATTTCCTGAACATTAAAAATGATGCTGTCAAGCACATTATACCCCACTCATGCTTTTCTATATTACTGGAAAACAAGGAAGGAGGGATTAAGTAACTTGGTTATGCAATCATTTCAACATTCTTCCTGCCAAATCTTTTGAAGTTCTAAAGGATTTCTACATTGCTAATACATTTGTGATCATGGCACACAACTGGAAGGCAGAGTGGGGGATGGGAGAAAATGAAGAGCCATGCCAGCTATTCCCAGAGTGATAAGGAAATCACTGATAGTGGTGAGCAGAGAGAAGGACTCGGCCTGGTCCTATGGACACTCTGGGACTGCTTAGGATTCTATCCCAGTCCAGGAAGAGAGCCTCGGCTAGGGTCTGCAGTCCTGTATTATCCAAGAGTAACTCCTCTGCCCAGATCCTCTGCATGTCCTTCATTAGCATCAAACAGAAGGAAAGATGAGTCCCGTCCCTCTTTCCACATGCTCCCCACTGGGTTCTTTCTTGTCTTTTGCTGCTACCAGTGCTTCCTGTAGAGCACCTGATACAGTTCGTTTCCTTTGTCTTCCTTGTTGACTTTGGACATGTAGTCATTCTTGTGTGTTCTGTTTTTTGCTCTCTGGAATGGTTTCTCTCCTTGCTACCTGACCTAAGCTGGGGACATCCTAGACTATGGTCCATTGACAGCCTAGTGACTCTCGAGTCTCTTCTCACCAGAAACAGAACCCAGCCCTAATTACCTGAAGTGAAAGGGAAGAGTAAGAGCAAAATAGGAGAAAAAGAGGGAGCTGCATGCTTGGGCCGATTTCAGAGGAAAGAGGACAGGAACTAAAGGGTCTCTTTTGGAGTTTCTCTTGCTCCCCAGCTCAGTCAGGTGCTCACTCCAAGGAGGCCTCTCAGGATCGACTGTATTTCTTTATCTTTGGAAGTCTTGGTCTTTCTGCTTCTATGAGTTAGTTGTTAGTTACCTTTAAGATGGGCTAGCCACAGAGATTAACTTGCTTGATGGTGAATCTGGCCCTTTATATGACTCAACCAGCAGTGTCCTGTGTAATGGGAATATGGTACAGATGCTTCTTTGACAGCTTTTCATAAACCTGAGCATTCATCCCAATGAACTTCTCATACTTCCTCAAGTTCCCTCTCTCATCATTTTCCATGCCTATAATCCAACCAGGCTACCACTTGCTCTGCACCCACAGATTCAACCAGCTACCCACTGAAAATAATCAAAGAAAAGAGTGATTGTACTGAATGTAAACACACACACACACACACACCAACACATACACACAAAATTTGTCTTTACAGTACTGTATAATTATTTGGATATTTCTGTTTTACTAGTTAGAATGAGTAATGTGTGAATGATATGTGAATATAAAATATGTGAACATAAAGTATACTAGGAAATGGATATGGGTCACATTGAAAGGTTAGTGGAGCTTGCTAACCAAGATGGGTACATGGATCTTTTTGTTTGTTTTTTGAGACATTTTTTTCTTCTATGTCTCTCTGGCTATCTTGCAACTTGCCATGAAGATCAAGCTAGCTTCCAATTCATAGAGTTCTGCCTGCCTTTATCTCTTGAGTTGCATGCTGGGATTAAAGGCCTGTGCCACCATGCTGGGTATAGGAGGAGGTCTTTTGTAAATTTCAGAGATGACATAATCACCAAGAGCAGAATTCACCATCCTTGTACCTTCAAACTCTCCAACTTTTCTATTTCTATAGAAAACAAAACAACAACAGCACAGTTCTGCTTTCCTCTACCAGCAAGAGAACACCAGAAGTCCCTTTATTCTTGGGTTCTGAACTTTAGTGTATGCCTCTCTCTTTGCTATAGATTTACTGTCATTAGTTACTGTATCCTCAAATCCTTATTGACACAGATTTATTTCTTTCATGTCATTATTCTAACCTATCTTTCCCCCTCACTTCTCTGTTGGATTTATTTTCAGCTTCTTTGCCTTGCTTCAACTGTCTATATTTATGCTACTATTTCAAATTATCTGATAAAAATTCTCTCTCCAAGACATGGGTCACTTAGGAATTTGTCCTTGGGCTCCATGAACTCACCTTTCAAACTCTGGTTTCCTCTCCTTCCATCTCTCTTAAGGCAGCACTCCTGTAAACTAGCTGCTCTTTTTGGAGGGGGTGGGTGGAGGCCTCCTGACATTCCTCTGTGCTTAGGAGATGTCTAGATTTTACCAAAGTCAATCCCTTGAATAGAAGATTTCTCCTAAGAAAAAATGTTTCCTATTGATGAAAACCTTACATTTATGACATTTAATTTTTTTTAGTTTTTAGCAAAAATGGTATTTTTATCTTTGTATTTCTCAATAATTGAAAAGTATCAGCCATACAGATTGATTATCCAACAGATACTGAATTTTTTAAAAGGTTGGCTGTGTTCAGACTCTTCTCTCTAGAAGCCTGCCATGATGTTGTATCTTTGAAATTGACCCCATCACCAAGCACCCTGTTTTGAAGGAAGCTTTTCATGATTATGTGTGAGAAGCTAAAGGAAGGAAGAACATAAATAGACCAGATCCTTTGAAATATCCCAAGATCCCCTGCACTAAATCAACCTGTCTGCAACAAGAGAAAACACAGTCATTTAGGGGTGAAAACCAGTTTCTCTGAACAACAAACCTTGTTGAGGAACAAACAAAAAACCCAACAACAACAAACCTCGACAAACACCAAAAAAAAATTTGGTGGTACTGGTGAAATTGTAAGGAGACTGCTTCTTCCTTATTTCCAAGTGTTTGAACTTTCATTCCAGTGGGCGGAGTCCACTTCTCCACCGCACACTTGCGATTGGCTGTGATATCCGAGCTGGCAGGGCTGGCTGCAGCTGTTAATGCTACACATGCCTATCATTTGCTGTTGACAGGCATTAATAAAAGCCTAATTTGAGGAAATTATGAAAACCCAACTCATTATGCAATCTGGTTTATGTTTTGGCATGTGGCAATCATTGACTTGATAGCCGAGAAACCTTCATTTCCAGAACTTTATGGCCTAATCTGCAGTCGCAGACCCAGCCAGAGCCCCTCACCTCTCCCTTGTGTTTGATCTTCTAATTGCCTCAAGACATCCACAGGCTTGTTTTTTACGATGCAGCAGGCCTAGCCTGGGCCGTGGCGTGATGTACACCGGAAGCCAGCCTTGCCATCAGAAATAGGTATCTGGCTATTACAAGAAACGTAATTCTGACCTGTCTATCAAGAGCATGTATCTGAAACCCTCCCAACTCCTGCCCTTAACTTGTTCCTTACGGCCTCCTTAGACTATCTAATGTTTCTTTTGTCTTTGTAATTTTCTCCAAGAACAGAAGAACAATCTTCACTAACCTTCCATTTGCATAGGAGTATATGTTGGAGTGAATAGCAGGTAATTTAACTTGAAGCTAGCTGATAAATAACATCTAAAACATTGGATTATTTTAATTAAAAGAAACTTCTAGAAATAATATACTGAGAAATCTTGCCGACGAATGAAAATATATTGGGACACTACATGTATCTCAGCTGGTTGAGCGCTTGTTTAGTATGCACAAAGCTCTGGCTTTGAGTCTTAGCACCACGTGATTTTTTAGCTGTGATGCTGGAATGTGTACCCTTAGCTTTGGGGAAGGGGCAGTTAGAAACATGGGCTACTCTTCCATTGAACACAGATTGGATCCCAGCATCCCCATGGTGGCTTACAAGCATCTATAACTCTAGGTCTAGAAGATCCAGAGCTCTGTTCTGGCTACTGTGCGTTCCAGACATACACATGGTGCACAGACATTCATGGAGGCAAAACACTCAAACATATAAAAAATAGAAATTTAAGAAAATGACATTTATAGTCATCCTTGGCTACGTAATGAGTTCAAGGCCAACTTTAGAACCTGAAACCTTGTCTCAAAAAAATGTATTATAAAGGGAGGAAGAATTAAGAAAATCCACATTTCTGTTTTGATAATTCTCTCTTAAGATATTAAACTTCAAAGAACACATTTAACAATTCTGCATCTGTGAAGAACCAGCCTTACCCACTGGGTTTTGACTGATGTTGTAAGAGTTTGCAGATACATAGTGATAGGAAAGGATGACTTTAAGCTAAGAAAAAAAAATCTATTATGTTTGTTTGTCTTCCACCTACTGATCTCTCTCTCTCTCTCTCTCTCTCTCTCTCTCTCTCTCTCTCTCTAGATCTATCTACCTACCTACCTATCTATCTATCTATCTATCATCTATCTTCATCACTATTATCATATCTATATCATCTTTATATCGTATATCTAATATATCTATCTGTCTGTCTATTTATCTATCTAATCTATCATTTATCATCTTCATACTTGGCCCATGATGTTAATAGAAGTCTCTCTTTACTCTCTTTCCTTATCTTACCTCTCTCTCTCTCTCTCTCTCTCTCTGTCTCTCATCTTCTTTGATATTTTTCTCTTCTGGTCCTAATTGGTCCTTCTTTGCCTAAATATTTGTATTTCTATTTTCATTTTAATTGGGATTTGTCCATGTACTCAAAGTTGAGGAACTTTATCTTCCTAAGTGCTTGGGTTAAAGGCATGCATCGCCATGTCATTAAAAAGTAGACATTTTAAATCTCCAAGCAGCAAAGATGGATACAATGCAATGTCTCCGTGAAGTCAGTTGGATTTAATGAAGTACCACATAGCAAAATGAGGAGCCTAGCTGGGCTATCCTGCCCAGGAATAGTGTGTTTATGATTGCTTGTCCAGACCAGAAGAGACAGCCATTCTGCCCTGGAGTCTTAAGGGTCCATCTCAGGATACTTATTCATTTGACTCAAGAGTCTGTTTCTTCTAAAACCAGGGATGCTGGGAAGAATCTTAGAAAAGGAAAAAAATTAAATTTTACTTATTTATCATAATTTGTTGACCATATATTATAACATGCTAAGGTTTACAGAATCTGGGAGTCACATTAAAAGTTCACCTTTGGGTGGGTGGGTGGAGGAACACCTCATAGAAGCAGGGGGAGGTGGGAATGGGATAGAAAGTTTCCAGGAAAGGGAGAAACTGGGTAAGGGGATAACACTTGAAATGTAAATAAATAAATAAATAAACAACCTGTAAATAAAGAAAATATCCAATAAAAGGAAAGAAAAATTTAAGAGAGGCAGAAAATGAGGAGAGTGATGGAGTAAATGTAAAAATAAGGACAAAAAGAAGGCCGTGCTAACTTAAAGGAGCAAGGCGGCCAAATGGAGGGAGGGGAAGAGGATGATGGGAAGGGTAATGGCAGGAAAAACAAAGTTCAACTTTGTATGTGTATAATTCACATGTAAAATGTATTCACTGAAGTGTTTGCTCTGCTGTACCAAGAGTCATGTATATCATGGAGAGGTATAACACTGCAGTTACCTCCTCTGTCAACTTCTCTCATATATATATATATATATATATATGGAACAGGCAGTAGGGATACAAGGAACCTAGTTCCCACTTATGTATGATGCCTTTGCTCACACTGGGTCTCACAATTCATTCACTTATTGGTCTTTCATTCCTTTTTCTTGTTGGTGCTGTTTCTTCGAATCATAAAAGTATATCTGTATCCTGTAACTTGTTGATGGATACTTGGGCAGTTTCATGCTACTCTATACAAAGTTGCCATGATTGTTCTCGAATGACTGGGTGGGTTCACATTTCCTTCTCTTTCCTGAAGACCCAGGAGTGGGCTACAGAGTTGAGTGGTTAAGTGTGCACTTAGCTTCCAATGGTGCTGTCATCTTCTTCCCATGTGCTTTTGCTCCAGCTCCTCAGTTCAGTGGGAGCACTTGCTATCAATAATCTTAAAAACAGACCTGTTACAGTGTGTGACCAGGAACCCCTCATTATGGTTTTGTGTTTCCTGAATGTAACTTCTGTTGATGTGAACTTTGATATTGAATGTTTCATTCATGTGTGTGTGTGTGTGTGTGTGTGTGTATGTGTGTGTGTGTGTGTGCTTGTGAAGTATTTCTACCAATCTTTGTGGTTTCTAAATATAATTTATTTTTATTTTATGTTCATTGGTATTTTGCCTGAATGTATGTCTGTGTGAGGGAGTCAGATGTCTTAGAGCTGGAGTTACACAGGGATCTGAGAAGCCATGTAAGTGCTAGGAATTGAACCAGGGTCTTCAGGAAGAACAGCCAGGGCTTTTAGCTGCTGAGCCACCTATCAAGCGCCCTCTCCATTGTTTGTCTGTTTAGAATACTATGGCCTTTTTATTATCCAATCATAAGATATTTTGAGCATTCAAGTTTTTGATATTTGTTCCTTGTTGTCTATATATATTAGAACATCATACTAAATGAAGTAACCAGTCTCAAAAGACCAATCATGGTATGCACTAACTAATAAGTGGTTATTAGCCTAGAAAAATTGGAATACCCAAAACATAATCCACACATCAAATGATGTCTAAGTAGAACGGAGGAATGGCCCCTGGTTATGGAAAGACTCAGTGTAGTAGTATAGGGCAATACCAGAACAGGGAAGTGGGAAGGGGTGGGTGGGGGAACAGGGGGAGGGAAGATGGCTTATGGGACTTTCAGGGAGTGGGGAGCCAGAAAAGGGGAAATCATTTGAAATGTAAATAAAAAATATATCGAATAAAAAAATAAATACTTTCACCAAGCATCTAATGTTATTATTTCTTTCTTTAGATATATCCCGATCTTATTACTTCTTTCTGACTATATTCTGATCTTCAACTACTTATTTCTTCAGATATATTCTGATCTTAAGATTAGGAAAAAATTACACTTGAGCTTTGACAAAAAATGATGGAATGTTTCAGTGATCTTGAATGCTGCTACATGGATTAATAGATTAACCTCAGCTTCTGCCTACACGGTAGGTTTCTATCCATTACATTCTTAGATTTGAACTAAAGTTCACATGTTTTAATATAGCCATGGTTATTTTTGTTAATGCTTAACTAATTTTCTTCTACATTCTAATTAATATGTTGGAAACCTGGCTAGTTTTTAATAGTTATTGCATTGTTTTGGAAAAATAACCTCATTTTCCAGCAACAGCTCCCAAATATGAGGAGTCTAAGACAATAAATATTTTTGTTTTTCATCACAGATGGAAAGTGTTCAGCAGGTTCTGGAGAAGTTGCCAACCCCTATGTCAGCTCCGTGAGCTACTTGAAACTACCACAAGGTCCTTGATATCAACAAATGTTTTTTGCTATTACGTTAGTTAGGTAAAACACAATGGGAGAATCAAATTGGGCCTGAAAGCAAATTTATGCCAATCTCCCTTCACATTTTAAGGCCAGATCTAGTCACATACTCACAATAAATTTCAGGGAAGACAGTGAGACGTCAAGTCAGAAGTGGGGAAGAGTAGAGCATTTGCAACCACTGATCATGTCTACAGTCCTTATTTTGTTGACAGTTTTCTTATATAACACATTTTACTTGAGGTTTTAGGAGCATAGTGCTTGGGAGCTGTTCACATTATCTTCTGAAATGGAAAGTTTCTGGGTGTATCATGTGATGCAGACTCACATAGTGCTTTGCTGAGGCAAGATCCATGGAGGACATATGACGTTCGGAGAGTATAAATAGAATTCAACAGACAATGACCATATGCTTGCATAGCTAGGTGTGCTAGGCTTCATTGGTCTCACGTCTTTGGTGATCTTCACTTCATTGAAAGAGGCATGGCCAGGAACTTCTCATGGTGTCCAGGCTGGTCCTGGTTGCTCCTGCTGACTCCTGCTGATTTGGAGGAGGCCTGGTAGTTTCTGCTGGATTTTAGCACTGCTGCTGATTAGCATTTGGTATCCTGACACTGAATTAGAGTGCTGATACCCTAACAAAGGTTGGAATCTCCCCAAAGAAATACTTCTAAACAGGGCCACATCCCTTATCCTGTTTATCATCTTTTCTCCTCTACTTTGGATGGTGGGCTAGAAGGGGAGGAGTGAAAGTGTTTATTCAATCTTATTAAAAGTAAGTTTTGAGAAACCTAAGCCTATAATCTTCAAATAATGTTAGAGCCTATTTAAAGATAATGAGGACTGGGTAAAAATAATCTAGATTAATTTTGATGATTATGGATACTCTCCAATTTAAACTTAAACTTTCACTTTAAATCAATATATATGAGCTTTGCTATATTTTGAGATAGAAAAAAAATAATAGAATAAAGATCCAAAACAAAACAAAAACAGAATGCATTTAAAATTACAAAATGTTCCAAATAAGTTGTCAAAATCAATTATTAACTCCACCTCATCTTGCTTCTACTGGTGATCATATTGGTAGGCATTTTATATTTAATGATACTTATAGTCAGAGATTAAGCTTTAATTATTTGTATTTGAATTTGATGGCATGCTTTTTTAATTTTTTAATTTTTAAAAATTTTCTATAATCTTTGTTTACATTCTGAATGCTTTCCCCTTTCCCAGTTCCCCCCTCCCCATCGGTCTCAAAAGCCCTCTTCCCTCCACCCATTTCCCAATCATCCCCTTCCATTTCTCTGTCCTGGTACTCCTCTACAATGCTGGATCAAGTCTTTGCAGATCCAAGGCCCTCTCTTTCCCTCTTCTTGGGTATCATTTGATATGCTAACTGTGTCTTGAGTATTCAGAGCTTCTGGGCTAATTAATATCCACTTATCAGTGATTGCATTCAATGTGTATTCTTTTGTGATTGGGTTACCTCACTTAGGATGATATTTTCCAGTTCCAACTATTTGCCTAAGAATTTCATGAATTCATTGTTTTTAATTGCTGAGTAGTATTCCATTGTGTAAATATACCTACCACATTTTCTGTATCCATTCCTCCATTGAGGGACATCTGGGTTATTTCCAACTTCTGGCTATTATAAATAAGGCTGCTATGAACATAGTGGAGCATGTGTCCTTATTGCATGCCAGGAAATCCTCTGGGTATATGCCCAGGAGAGGTATAGCAGGGTCCTCTGGAAGTGTCATGTCCAGTTTTCTGACTGATTTCCAAAGTGGTTGTACCAGCTTGCAATCCCACCAGCAGTGGAGGAGTGTTCCTCTTTCTCCACAAGGTCTCCAACACCTGCTGTCTCCTGAGTTTTTAATCTTAGCCATTCTGACTGGTGTGAGATGAGATCTCAGGTTGTTTTGATTTGTTTTGATTTTGTTTTGTCTAATGATGCTGAACATTTCTTAAGGTGCTTCTCAGGATGGCATGCTTATTTAATGGGTTTTATTTAATAATGTTTCTATTACTTTTCATAAACTAAATGTATCTGGAATTTTCTCTTGTAAGTGCCTTCCTTGTTAGGTTTCAAGGTATTGCATTTACTCTCTCTAAAAACAAATTGAGACACTTTCTTTGGATCTCACACTCTAAGGTAGCAAATAACATCTGGGAGAAATTAAAAACAAATACAACTGTAAGTTCATTCATGTGTCTTACTTGGACTGCAGTAATTATCATTTGATTGTTTCTTCCTTTATTGTTTTATGTTCACATGTGTGCAGAAGAACTGACAGGAACTTACTTTGATGATTTAAATATACTCAGAATACTTTCTGGTTGAAAATTTTAATCTCTCTTTCTCTCTCTCTCTCTGTGTGTGTGTGTGTAATTACATATACATGTATATGAATATATATGTATGTAATAATACACATATATATACATATATATGTATATATACATATTTATATACATATGTAATTTTATAATAAAGAGACAACTTTGGAAGAGTATTTGGGTATGTATTTCTGTGTAGATGCTTTACTCGCATGTGTGAAGCCCCCAGATTAGACTGGGGGCACCACAAGAAAAAAAAAAAACAAAAAAACAAAGAAAACCCTTTTAAATGGAAGAAGACCTCAAAAAATGGGAAAACCTCCCATGCTCATGGATCGGTAGAATCAATATAGTTAAAATGGCCATTTTGCCTAAAGCACTATACAGATTCAATGCAATACCCATCAAAATCCCAACTCAATTCTTCACAGAGTTAGAAAGAGCAATTATCAAATTCATCTGGAACAACAAAAAACCCAGGATAGCTAAAACTATTCTCAGCAACAAAAGAAAATCTGGGGGAATCAGTATCCCTGACCTCAAGCAATACTACAGAGCAATAGTGTTAAAAACTGCATGGTATTGGTACAGTGACAGGCAGGAGGATCAATGGAACAGGATTGAAGATCCAGAAATGAACCCACACACCTATGGCCACTTGATCCTCGACAAAGAGGCTGAAAACATCCAATGGAAAAAAGATAGCCTTTTCAACAAATGGTGCTGGTTCAACTGGAGGTCAGCATGCAGAAGAATGCGAATTGATCCATCCTTGTCTCCTTGTACTAAGCTCAAATCCAAATGGATCAAGGACCTCCACATAAAGCCAGACACTCTGAAGCTAATAGAAAAGAAACTGGGGAAGACCCTTGAGGACATCGGTACAGGGAGAAAGTTTCTGAACAGAACACCAATGGCGTATGCTCTAAGAGCAAGAATTGACAAATGGGACCTCATAAGGTTACAGAGTTTCTGTAAGGCAAAGGACACCGTCAAGAGGACAGATCGGCAACCAACAAATTGGGAAAAGATCTTCACCAATCCTACATCAGATAGAGGGCTAATATCCAATATATATGAAGAACTCAAGAAGTTAGACTCCAGAAAACCGAACAACCCTATTAAAAAATGGGGTACAGAGTTAAACAAAGAATTCTCACCTGAAGAACTTCGGATGGCGGAGAAGCATCTTAAAAAATGCTCCACTTCATTAGTCATTAGGGAAATGCAAATCAAAACAACCCTAAGATTTCATCTTACACCAGTCAGAATGGCTAAGATTAAAAATTCAGGAGACAGCAGGTGTTGGAGAGGGTGCGGAGAAAGAGGAACACTCCTCCACTGCTGGTGGGGTTGCAAATTGGTACAACCACTCTGGAAAGCAGTCTGGCGGTTCCTCCGAAAACTGGGCACCTCACTTCCAGAAGATCCTGCTATACCACTCCTGGGCATATACCCAGAGGATTCCCCACCATGTAATAAGGATACATGCTCTACTATGTTCATAGCAGCCCTATTTATAATTGCCAGATGCTGGAAAGAACCCAGGTATCCCTCAACAGAAGAGTGGATACAAAAAATGTGGTATATCTACACAATGGAGTACTATTCAGCCATTAGAAACAATGAATTCATGAAATTCTTAGGCAAATGGATGGAGCTAGAGAACATCATACTAAGTGAGGTAACCCAGACTCAAAAGGTGAATCATGGTATGCACTCACTAATAAGTGGTTATTAACCTAGAAAACTGGAATACCCAAAACATAATCCACACATCAAATGAGATACAAGAAGAAAGCAGGAGTGGTCCCTGGTTCTGGAAAGACTCAGTGAAACAGTATTTGGCAAAACCAGAACGGGGAACTGGGAAGGGGTGGGAGGGAGGACAGGGGAAGAGAAGGGGGCTTACGGGACTTTCGGGGAGTGGGGGGGGCTAGAAAAGGGGAAATCATTTGAAATGTAAATAAATTATATCAAATAAAAAAAAAAGACAAAAAAAAAAAAAAAAAAAAAAAAAAAAAAAAAAAGAAAACCCTTTTGTTTGTATTGACTTGGCATTTGTTAGTATATTTTCCCCCAAATTAATTCCCTGGTTGTGTTCATGTAAATGGTATGATTGTGTGTGTGTGTGTGTGTGTGTTTGTGTGTGTGTGTGCATATGTATGTGTGGAAACTAGACATCAAACTCAGCTTTTCATTTTTAAGACAGCGTCTTTCACTAGTCCTGGAGCTTCCTGGTTCTGCTAGACTGGATGCTCAACAAACCTTAGAGGCATCTTCCTGTCTTAGCCTCAAAACAATGGGTGATGGTTATGCTGCTTTTTATGCAGTTCTGGAGTGCAAACTCAGCTCCTCCAGGTTATACCATCACCCTAGCCCTTGCCCAAATCAATTATTTTATTTGTCTGTTCTACTTCACTTTTTATATCATTTTAAATGATGTATGCCTGTGTGTCTGTGTGAGAATATGTGCACATGAATGCAGAGACATCATAGGTCCGAGGTGAAAGGTCCTTATGGAACTTTAGGTACAGGATATTGTAAACTGCTGGCATTGATGATGGACATTGAACTCGGATCCTCTGCAAAGGGAACTCACTCTGTAGACCAGGCTGGCCTTGAACTCACTGAGATCCACCTACCTCTGCCTTCTGAGTGCTAAAATCAAAGGGGTACATCACCATTTCAGTCTTATTTTATAAACTTTTATACCCTTTTATTTTTAAATTTATTTATTTATTCACTTTACAATATCAGCTCTTCCTCTCCTCCCAGTACTCCTCCTCAAACAAGTTCTCTGCCCCCATTCCACCTTCTAGTTGTCACCCCATCCCCCAATCTCCCCAAATTATGTCACCGGTGGACTAGCTGCATCTTCTCCCACTGAGATCAGACAAGGCATAACAAGGCTGTCCATTTAGGGATGCAGGATCCATAGGCAGGCAGGCAGGCAACAGGATCAGAGACAGCTTCTGCTCTCGTTGTTGGGGCCCAAGCCATTCATCTGCTACATATGTGCAGGGGCTTAGGTCCAGCTTAGGCTCACTCTTTGGCTGGCGGTTCAGTCTCTGGGAACCCCCAAGGGTCCAGGTTAGTTGATTCTGTTGGTCTTCCTGTGGAGTCCCTATCCTCTCTGGTCATCAATCCTTCCATAAGTCTCCTTGACCTCTATCTAATGTTTGCATGTGAGTTTCTGCATCTATTTCCATTGGCTACTGGGAGGAGCTACTCAGAGGACAATTATACTAGGTTTCTGTCTGCAAGCATTTATAAATTTTAAGTTAACATGAAGCTATTCTGAGAACATATAGACTCTAAAGGATCTAACTTTTAAGAAATAATAGAGAAAAATGGAGAGAGGCTATACTTTTAATGTAAATGAAAATCAAATATAAAGGAATATGCAACTTGCTGAGACATTTTAAGTTCAAGAAAATAGGAGTATATAAAAAACATTTATTTTTATTTTATGTGCATGAGAAGGTATGTGGGCATGTCCCAGGTTTCCTTGGGGTCCACAGACATCAGAAGACAGGGCATAGGAGCCCCTAGAACTGAATTGTGAGATGCCATAGGGGTGCTGGGAATTGAGCCCAGGTCCTCTGCAAGTGCTCTTAACCACTGAAGCATCCTTCTAGCTCACAACAAAAACCATTTTCCCTGATGTAAAGGAAAATTCGTTGTCTTGTTAATATAGACGCAGGTTGGCATTTTAATTCTGGTTTAAATAATATGTTATATAAGCAAATGATTTAGCTTGTTTTGAATGTGGTTTTGCTTACTTTCAGTATGTATGTGTTAGCTATTACCAAGTAATGAAACTCACTTCAAGACTCTTTGGATTGAAATAGTAAACACTTAGTCTGCTCATTAATATTCAGATTACCTGGGTGTTTTTTTTCTGGAAAAGACAAGGCTACTGCTCTGAGTCACTTGTATAGTGAGTCAGCTCACCTCTTTATGTGTGTAAGCAGGCTAATGACAAGGTAGGTCACTGCGGCTTTATTGAGGACACTAGTGTTTTCTCTCATGAGTATCAAGTTCCAAACTTGTTTACTTATCTAACAAAGATTTCAATAGAAGAAGAAGTGAGCTCCTCAGGAAATGTTCTTGAGGTTTGAGACTGGGGAACTATTATTCCTGTCTTTTCAAGTTACAATGCCAGCAGTATTCACGGAGTGAGATGAAAAAAAAAACAACAAACAAACAAAAAGCTCGAATGTATACACAGCGATCTATAGGTCAAAGTAGCTGCTGGGAAAGGAAGGGATTATTAGTTATTTTTATTTTGCCTTTTCACTTCTATTTGTGTACAGATGTACTGTAATAAGGTTGATACCCTAAACTTTATTATTATGGTTATCAGGAAAAAAACTACAAAAATATATCAATTACTTAGGAAACCAACTTCTAGTATAGAGTAAGAATGAGTGGGTTTGGACTGTAAACAGAATGGAGGTGACCTTGGATGAGTAAAGACTGACTTGAACAACCTTTCCTAAATTTTGCATAAGTTAATCCTTTGAGAGGTTTCAATGAGTTTCCAGAGCAGATTGTTGTTACTCCCCATCCTGTCCCATGTAACTCCCTCCCACACACAAGCATCGAACTTTCATAGTGGGGTTTGAGAAATGCAGAAACATCACTGAGAGCTTTGTGGTTCGGAGGCATGTGAGACAATGGCCTCACCGTATCACAGGACAAAGTCACTTAAATACGGGGTGTTATTTGTCAGCAACGCTTCTTGGCTGGCCTTGCTTTGGCTCCAGGTTGCTCTGAGCTCCACTCTGACTGGAGTGTACTTGAAGAGCAAGTCCCTCTCCCAGTCTTTTTCAGTTTGGGTCTTCCTATTCCTTTCCCCATCTAAATTTCCTGTTCGTTTGTTTCTCTTAATGTAAACCAGTTTGGCCAATGCTCTGTTTTTCAGTCTCCTTTCCAATTTGCCTTCAGAAGATTCACCCTTTTAGCACCAAAGCCCTTGAACAAAAATAGTCTCCTTTAATTCTAAATGAGAGAGGGAAGTGGCTTTAGAAAGAGGCATCTATTGTTAGGGGTTAGAAGAAACTGCAACCGACATGGTTTAAAATTGCATAAAAGTCCTCTGCACACATGTTATTCAGCCAATATGTATTTCAGTTTTAATTTTATTTTATTGTGGGAAATTTCTCACTTGTATACAATATATGTTAGTCATGGTTTTCTCCTCTATTGCCTTCTTTTATCTCCCTCTCACTCCTGATAAAAGCCTTCTTCTCTCTAATTCATCCCTACCCCAAACCCTCTGTGAAAGCCCTGCATAGGTGGTCATAGCCACTATGTACATATATGCTCGTGATTGCAATAGACATGGCGTATCCGGAAGACAGCATGTTACAGTACTACTTCTCATCCATTTGCTTTTCTCATCTTTGAGCTCTGTCTTTTGGCATGGTCCCCGGGCCTCAGAATGGCTAGCAAACAGTTTTCTACTTTGTGGCTGGATGCCCAGCCCTTACAATGTCCTTTCCCTTGTGCACGTAACCTGCTGATACTGTTTCACATCCTAGAGGTGCTCAGAGAATAAAGAATCAGTCTCAAGTTTTGATATAGCTTCTTCAGTGTATGTATAGATTTTTCTAAGCCAAGAATATTCAGCAAGTTTCAGGTCATGCAATTTTTGGTCCTATGAAAGCCCAAGAGTAATGGATGTTTGCAAAGCTGTAAGGAATAAAATGATTGATTAGCTAATGGAGCAAGAGCTTCTGGATGTACAACTTCAACAGGCCAGGCTACAGCAGAAGCCTGACTCATCCTTCTCAACCTTGGGTAACCAGGGAGATGTAGCCAATCTACACAAAGATACCAAAGAACACTCAGGTAGAAAATCCTTGCTCACTCTGTGATCCCAATGTATCAATTGATAGAAAAAATTCTCAACTGTACCAAAAAAACAAAACAAAACAAAAAACCCAACCAATCAACCAACCAACCAATAAACAAATAAATAAAAAACAGAAAAACAACTTCAGGAGACCTAAGTTCTGAGCTGGGTGAACAATGGCCAAAGAATTCTGGTCTACTCCAAACTGGATTTTGAAACAGAACAGACTTATGGATAAGTAAACTAGACTATAAACTAGACTATGTGTCTCAGGAACAGACGGGTCATCCACAAAGCATATGAAATTATTTCTTTTCTTAATTTTCTTGTATACAGCAGTGCCTGGTGTCTTGATTCCAATTCAATGCTGTTATTCCTCTATGTGCATAAGACAAAGCATGCAACTGCAGTCTCTTCCAAAGATCCAAACAAGTTAATAAAAATCGACAAGTTCCTTTATGGGAGACAGTCTAACCTAAGAGGCTTGGGGGAGGGGAGTGTCAGAGCTCAATAGCCCATTCAGCATTGAAATGGGAACACTGAGGCTACTCTTTGGATAAATTCATGCCAGATTTGGCCTGCAGCTCTCGCCGGGCAGTTCCCAGATGAGAACAGTCCCTTCGCCTGTGGTGAAGAAGCGCGGAATAATGCCTCTTTGAATTAGTTTCAAAATAGTGCTGTGATGCAGACAGACAACTTCTGAGGCCAAAGTGCATGAGCATCGTATAATGGCAGTCTGTTAGAGTATTCCTAGTACCACTGGAGGATATGGCTATAGTATACATTAAAACCTTCAAAAGAAAACAGGATAAACTGGCATCAGATGACAAGCCCTGACAGTGGTACAATGAGGTTTTATTTCTTAATTAAAAAAAAATAAAGTAGCTCAATCTTAATCATGAAAGAGACTTTCCAAGAACTACAGTGGAGGTTTAAAACCAAGTGAACCCTATGTATGTTAATAAGAAGAGATGAAGAACTAATGATAAATACAACAGTTAATGATGGCGATATATTTCAATAAAAGTTATGTGAATGGGGACTCTCAAAAAAAATATCATGATTCTAATCCTTCTCTGTTGTGATAATGGACAGAAGCACAAGGTGTTCTGGATGAGGTGAAGAGTATAGGGATAGTAATATGTCCTTGGGCTACTAGGTAAGGGTCACTTCAACACAAGCCCTGTGCTAGCATGGCAGTTCATTTCGATAGCCAAGATAGCTACTACATATTGAAAGTGAGGGTAGGATAGGCAATGTGGACATAATGGATGGACACAAGGGTGACTTATCTCCTGGGCAAAATGAAGCAGAATTTCAATATGTGACAATGTAACTGAAAATGTGCAAATTATCTCTTTCTGAAATTTTCATAATCTTTCTGAGCTATGGTTAAGCATTATTAACCAAAAAAAGCAAAACCCCATAAAAGAAAAAGTGCTACTCTGTCAAAAGTATGTAGAAAGTTGGAATGCGACTTACAGTAGATAAATTACAGAGCTGTAACCATCCTACTCTATATAGAACATAAAATAGAGCTTACTAAAGCTGGGATTTAAAGACAATAAACCTATATGCATTTATTACATACAACATGATGCATTGAAGAAGTATGGAGTAGTGATTTCTAACTAATAATAAACCATCTTACACAGTTATCATTTATGCAATGATAATGCAGCATCCACTCTCTGCATTTTTCAGGAATGCAGTATCTAGTTATAAACCATAGGCAGAATCCATGGTGTACAGTAAAATTATTAAACTTGTCTCCTGATATAATTATAGTTGCAATTTTTAACCAGTATGTCTCCACCCTCCTCTCCTAGCCTAATCATTCAGTCTCTGATCAGTTTTAGATCCCACATGAGTTATATCTTGGGCTATTTGTCTTTCTGTATATGGCTTACTCTTCCTTAATGCAGTCCCTTCCAAATGTGAATATAGTTTTCAAGACTACAATTAGCCTTGGAAAACAAAATAAGCATGACAGTATGTACCCATTAGAACTTTTGCCAAAGCACAAATCTTTATTAAGTACTACTGTGATAATATCTGTGAATGAGGCACTTACTGATGCTATGGAGTTGCCTAGTTGGTGGACCATCATTTACCTCTTGGTGTGATCTCTTTGTAAGATATCTTCATCAAGGAATGGTGAAATTGTAGCAATAATTGAAAATGTTGTTAGCCTGTGACTTAATACCACATAGGTGATTGGCATAAGTTTTTTTTTCATGTATACTAAGGTTTTATATTTCTATATGTACGTTTTAAATATATAAAATTCAGGTTATTGGAAACTCTTCCCTGCACATCTGGGCTTTGGTATAGTAGATCCTGTGACAGGACCAAGATCTGACATTTCCAATACCTTCCTTGCTAATGCTCATAGTTTATTTGAAGAATCTCTACTCTACTATAAAAAATCTTGAGGGCATTAAAGTGAAGGACACTTATGGAAAGAGCCACTCCAAAGCTAAAGGGATTGTGATCATGACCAAGGCTCATCCTCTAGCTGGAAGGGATTTTGAGAATCCCTGTTTTAGATATGAGTTCAGACTGGCCAAGCTGATTTTATAAGGGAAATGGAAAGAAAGTAGGCAGTTACTCATATTCCAAACAATGCATTGTATTATTTTCATAACTCTTAGGTTAGCTCCAGTAGTTATCAATATACATTCTATTAATACATTCTTACATTCTAAAGGTACAAAGCATAGTTGCTTCTCACCTGCCTCTTAATGAAAATACATTGGTTACTTTGTTCTTGGGTCTTGTGAAAGGTTTACATATTTTTGCTTGTCTCTCCAACATAGAGGATAAAATCTAATTCTTTAACAATTAAATTAAAAATAATTTGATTCCCTGGGAACCTGATGACCAGGTGGGAGGAAGACCAAGGAAGAAAGAAGCTCAGTGAAGCCAAGATTGAAGAAATGAATATCTCAGTCAAACAAAATGCTAAATCAAGATAAATCCCAGCACAAAACATCCAGGAAATCAGAAACACTACACAAAGACCAAATCTATGAATAGTAGGCATAGAGGAAGGAGAAGAAAACCAGGTCAAAATCACAGAATATATTTTTAGTAAAATTATAGAACAAAATTTTCCTAACCTAAAGGAGATGCCAATCAAGACACAAGAAGCATATGGAACACTAAATAGACTAACCCAGAAAAGAGGTGTACCTCAGCACATAGTAATCAAAATAATAAATATAGAGAAGAAAGAAAATAAAATACTAAAAATATACAAGGAAAAAAGACCAAGTAATATATAAAACAGGCTTATTAGAACAACAGTTTACTTCTCAGTGGAGACTCAAAAAACCAAAGGGCCAGGATAGATATTCTATAAAATCCAAGAGACTAGTATAGGCAACCATATGCAACAAAACTTTCCATTAGAACATTTAAAGAAAGACATTCCATGATAAAACTAAAATAGAGGTGTCTATTTGCAAGTCCAGCTCTATAGAAAGTACTAAATGGAAAACCTAAAGCTGAGGAGGTTAAGCATATCCAAGAAAACACACAGATTTAATAATTCCAATCCATCAAATTATAAAAGGTGGGACAAAACACAGTAGTCAGCAAGCCCTGTTCATTAATAACTCTCAATATCAATGGTCTAACTTCACTAGTAAAAAGACACAGACTAATAGAATGGATGTAAATTCTGCTGCATCCAAGAAACATACCTCAACATCAAGGATAGATGGATAGACATTGCCTCAAGATAAAAGGATAGAAAAAAATATTCCAAGTAAACTGGTAAAGCCATTTTATTTTATAACAAAATAGACTTTAAATAAATACTAATCAGAAGATATAGAAAAGGACACTACTTAGCCATCAAAGAAAAAAGAATCCACAGAGAGAACAAAATTTAAGATCTATGTCTCAACACAAAGGCACCAAAGTTCATAAAAGAAAACTATTACAGTTAAACCACATATTGACCCTCACACTGGTGGTGGGTAACTTCAATACTCCACTGTTGCCAATAGGCAGATCATTTAGACAAAAACTAAGCATACGTGTTAGAGCTAACAGACATAAGCCAAATGGATCTAACAAATAATTATGTAACATTTTACACAAACTCAGAATAATATGCCTTCTTCTCAGCACCTCATGGAATTTTCTCCAAAACTGACCACATATTTGGACACAAAACAAACTTCAACAGCTACAAGACATTTGAAATAACACTATGCACCCTATCAGAACATTGTGGATTAAAGCTGAGTAACAATAACAGAAACAACAGAAAGCTTCCAAACTCATGGAAACTGAATAACTCACCACTGAATAGAAAAATGGGTAAAGAGAGAAATTAAGAAAAAATAAAGACTGTCTAGAATTAATTGAAAATGAAGACACAACATACCCAAACTTATGGGACACAATGATGTCAGTGCAAGAGGTAATTTCACAGCACTAAGTATCTACATAAGAAATTGGTTATACAATTAACATAACATCAAACCTGAAAACTCTGGAACAAAAAGAGAAATCACACCTGAAGGAGTAGATTATGTGAAATAATAAATTCAAAGCTAAAATAAATAAAATCAAAAACATAAAACAATACAAAGAATCAATGAAAGAGTTAGCTCTTTGAGAAAATTGACAAGATAAGAAAACCTTTATGTTAACTAACTAAAAGGTAGAGAGAGAATATCCAAATTAACAAAATTAGAGATTAAAAAAGAGGACATTGCAACAGACACTGAGGAATGTGGAGAATTAATTATATCATTTAAAAATCAAGCAATCATTTAAAAACTTGTATGTCATCAATTGGAAAGTCTAAAGGAACTGGATAATTTTCTTAATACATACCACTTACCAAAGCTAAATCAAGACCATATAATCAATTTAAGCAGAACTATAACTGAAATCATAACAGAAAAAGCCCAGGGCCAGATGGTTTTAGTGCAGAATTCTACCAGACTTTCAAAAAAAAGTTAATGTCAATATTACTTAAATTATTCTGCAATATAAGAGAGGAGCATTGTCTTATCTGTTTTATAAGACCACAGTTACCCTGATATGGAAACCATATATAGACCCAACAAAGAAGGAGATTTCCAGACCAATTTCTCTTATGAAAACAGATGCAGAAATTCTCAATAAAATACTTTCTGAATCTAAGAACATATCTAAAAGATTATCTACCATGATCAAGTAGGCTTCATTGTAGAGATGCAGGAACAGTCCAACAGATGTAAATAGATAAATGCAATGGCTATTAAACAAATTGAAGGGAAAAAGATGATGGTCTCATTAGACGTAGAAAATGCCTTTGACAAAATCCAAAACCATTTATGATAAAAACCCCTGGTAAGATTAAGGATACAAGGGATATACCTCAAGATAATAAAGACAGTTTACATCAAGCCCATAGCCATTGTAAACTTATATGGCAATAGTAATTCCACTAAAATCAGGAACATGTCTTAGGTCAATGTCTTAGGTTTTCTATTGCTTCAGTGAAATACCATGACCAAGAAGAAAGTAGGGACGGAAAGGGATAATTGGGTTTACATTTCCATGTTGCACTGAACACTACTGAAAGAAGTCAGGACAGGAGCTCAAGCAGGGCATGAGTCTGGATGCAGTAACTGAGACACCATAAATTGCTAGGAGTGAGGTCACTTCTCACATCATGCTAGAGTTTCAATTTTACTTTTTGATTTGATCTTTTACTAATCTCGTGCCAGCAACCACAGCTTCTTTGAGTTTATGTGTACAGCATACTGTGCCCAGCATCTCACTGCCCTTATCCCCATCCTTTGGCTCTTATATTCTTTCCACCACCCCTGCTTTTATGTTCCTGAGCCTTGGGTAAGGGGAGGTGGTAAAGTGATCACTTAGTCTCAACCATTTCATCAGTTATGAGTCTCTTCATTAATTGATGTCTACTGCAGAACCCGAGTCTTCTGATTCAATTTATTTTCTTTAAAGCATGAATAGGTAGGTGCTGATGCTGCAGTGATTCAAGAATGGTCCAGGTACTTGAAAAATGTTTTCATCCATGAGCAAATGTTGCCGAGCCATCATCTGTCAGGGTACCTTCTGAACCAGGGTGTGGCCCACACTATACAATCACATAGTCTGAATATACTGCTACCTGTGCAAGTCCACAGAGATTTTAATGTATTTCCTTCATAAAACTTCCCATCATCCACCCCAAATTGTAGTGAACTCTGTGTTCACTAAATGTAAAGAGCTCATGCCTCACACACACACAAAAAAATTCAAGTGGAAAAATGGCAGCTTCACTACGCTCTTATTTGTTTGTTGGAAAAAAAGTCTTCCAATTTTATGAATGAAAACAAAAAAAATGTTTTTTGTTGGAGGGCATTTTGCTCTGTTATCACTTATCCTAATAGATCTATTTAGTATCTGTGGAGAGATCAGTTTAATGAAGAGATGTGTGTCTCTTTGCTTTTAACTTAATAATTCAAGGCTACCAGTGAATTCACAGATCAAAGATTAAGCCATAATTGGTTACTTGCCTTTGCATTTTAGACACTGATTAATCATCTGAGGTAGTTATATTGTTGCTATTAATATAAATTTCATGCCTTTTTCTTTGATATTTGTTCAAATGAACATTTTGAAGTATTCCTCATTTGCTCATGGGGTTTGAAATTATATTGGTCCTGATGGTAGCTAATATATCATTAACTCTGAACCCCAGAGTCTGCTGTGTAAATACAGTGGTAGAAGCTAGTCCTTTCCCCATCTACCACAGGAGTTAAATGAATCAAGCATTTTAATCCCCATGGCTGTCAAATGCTGGGTATTTATAAATACAATTGATTCTGTTTAAAGGGACCAAGGACAAGGTGCTCTTCAGGGATTTTTATTTTAATAAATTAGGTCAGATACGCCCCCTCTCCAGTTATTTGCTGAAGCAGGACAGGTACAGGTATATCTTTTATTGATTTGGATATTTAAACAATTAACACCAGAAACTACTAGGCAGTTACTAGTGCGATGGTTGAAATGATGCTTCTGTCAGTAAAATCAGACCACAGTGCACACCTAACTAAAATGTTGGCTTCATGAAGGGATCAGAGAAAACAGTTGATCTGACACCTTTGGAGTTAAACTGCTCATTATGGTTGTCATGTTAGGGTTACATCTATTGTGAGGATTGGTATCGGTTCCCAACACAGATAAAAGTAATCTTATCAACACTAAAATATACTTTTATTTCTTGATATTTATTTTCTCCTTTTACTTATAGGAGCTTTAAAATTAAGTCAGGTTCTCTGAGGAAAATTAAAGAATATGCATTCAGGGTTTCACACCAAGGATGGCCATGAGGCAAACCTTCCACTATGATGAAGGCAGTAGGGATGTATACAACTCCTAACCGATTATTCTGTCAGGGACTGGGCCCATTGTGCTCTTCCCTCTCTTCCTACCATTCCACACAATGGCAAAATCATGGTACAACCATCTTGGACATTATAAGGATTTTAGACCATCAAATATAGTAATATCAAAAGGTGAGAACAGGATTCTCTTGAATCTTATGAATCAAGCATCCTCACAGAAGCATTCTTAAGGATTTTGAGGACTAGAACTAATTGATGACCCTTGATTTGCCTAAAATGGTACAGATGTATCGTATTTGTGTGATTGTTTTTGGAATTATTTATTATTATTATTATTATTATTAATAGTTGAATGTAGTCTTAACATGCAGGTCATATTGCAGTTGTGTTTGCATGGCAAATATGGTCAGGACCCTACAGGAATGTCTCTGCCTCCTTTAAAAATAACAGCAAGTGGAACTAGAGAGGGGGCTTGGCAGTTGAACGTTTGCCCTGTTGTATCAGAGGACTTGGTATGGTTCCCAGGGCTCATTTTGATCCACAACCATCAATATGTCTTCTGGACTCTTTGGGCAGCTTTAGTGACATGTGCACACATAAATGTGTATACACATACCAACACAAGTGTCCAAGTAAAAGTAAAATGTAATCTTAAAAATCATCACATATTATTTGAAATGTCAAATAACCTTCCTATTTGAGTTTCTTTTCTATGTTTTTATAGACAAAAACTAAAACGTTATGAAGGAAAATAATTCACCATTTTTTTTGTGCTTTTAGGGCAGGTTTGTATGAGTTGTAGAATATATAAGAGCAATATATAAAAATATCGAGGGATATGTGGGGGAAATTAGAGAGCCAAAAATGTAACGTTGGCTCCCATGAATTTATAACCCTGTGGATTTTTTGCAAGCTATCAGTCTTTTATGAAAAAGAAGGTAATAAAGAACACAAATATGAAGAAAAATATGAGAAAAATAATTTTAGAATACAATTTAGATGTATCTTCACAATTGTGGAGGGCAGGATTTTTTTTCTGAAATAATTTTTCATTAACTTTTTAGAGGACAGTGATTTTGTGCATTGTAGAGGGAGTCTCTCCAGCTACCAGCAGAGGAATCGCGCCTCTCTCCTCATTGTGTGACCCTGCATTTGCATTGATTAGTTTGTACCAGCATAAGTTCAGAATGTACAATACACACACAGACACAGACACAGACATACACACACACATGCACACACACAAGCACATACACACACTCACATGCATGTGTACAGACATGTACACACATGCAATACACACACACCTTCACATGCACATACACTCACACACATGCACATACACACATGCACACACATGCATGCAAATACAAACCACACTCATATACACACACACTCACATTCACACACATGCATGTGTATATACATGTATACACATGCAAATACAGAACACACTCATACATACTCACATGCACACACACACACTCACACACTCACACACTTTAAGACATGAGAACTAGTCTACTCTAAAACTTTAAATCTTGATTAAAGACATTTATGCACATACTCTTAAACTCAATTATAAAGAAACAATGTAGATTTTAAAATGGAGCAAATCTCCTAAAAGACATATCACCAAAAATAAACATATGTGATGATATTCCACATCATATCTTAGTGGCAAGCTGCAGTAGATATAACTGCAGAGCTTTCACAGTGGCTAACCCCATAATCCTGACCAAGTGCTGATCAGACAATGAAGTTGCAGGAGTCCTCATCCACTAGACTTTGCCTCTTTGGAAGACAGGTGGAGAGTTTCATCAAAAGCAAACATTATACTATTCAGTAGATGAAGGAATCAATAAACACTGGAACAGTTTAATTATGAAATATTACTCAATTCTCAACATAAGCAAACTATGAAGGTGAGAAGAGGTGGGGTAGGGGTGTGGGGCTTAGACTCATAGGGCCAGTTTAAATGATTTGCAAAATCTAGACAATGCTTGCTTAGTACTGTATGACATCCTCCCAAAGCCAAAACGTTGGGCAGGAAAAAGATCAGTGGTTGCAAGGGTGGAGGGCTAGGGATGGTCATCTGGGGTAAGAATGATCTTGAGGGCAGGGAGACATATTCAGGCATGGTAGATTATGGCATGTCTGTTTCACAGATCACAGACTGACTCTTACCAAGAGTGAACACTATTCAGGTCTACCTGGGGATCTGGGCCATTTTAAAATATCAGTGTAGGATCATCACTTTGAAGAATTACTATTCTGCTGGGAGAGGCTATGCATGTGTATGGGCAGGGGATACGCTGATTTCTGTCTTTTTCATTTTCTGTGAATCTAAATGTACTTAAGAAAAGTTTTTTTTTCATTAACCTGTCCTTTTTAGAGCATGCTGAAAATGTATATACAACCAGTAAGTAAGTTTTATGGAAATGTCCTCTGGTGGGACTGAAAAAATTATGTGAAATCAAATAAAGGGGATCTAGTTTATCAGCTTATGAGCCTGAGGAGTTTTTCATTTAGTCAAGTTTCTTGTAGACATAGTGTCAGCAGGAAGACATGAAAACCAAAACCAACCCCTTCCCCCTCAAAAAAATAGACAAGGAGAGAAGGAAAGGAAGAAGGGAGTCAGTTAAGTGATCCTGAAGCTGTGAGACAGAAGACAGTGAAGAACTCCATTACCACAGCTTTTTTTCCCCTGCATTTTTTTAAATAGTATTCTCTGAAAAGCACTAGATGTAATAAAGTCAATTTAAAATTTGTTCTACCAATCTTTTGCATCTGTAATTTTCCCATTAAACGTAAATGCCCATGAGGCAAGCTATTTGCATTACATTGCATTTGCAGTCTTTAAAACAAACTATAAATCCCCTCCTTGTTTCATGTGATTGATGCCGTGTATATAAATACCACCATAAACCTCAAAGGGGGCTAACAGTGACAGTAAATTAAAGTTTTCAAGTCTGCCAGCATCTCAGGACTCCAGCCCTTGATCTTAAGCAGTGCTGTTAACCCCTGCCTTATTGCCCTCCTGAACCTTTTCCCCCTCTTCTCCCCATTCTGCCCACCCCTCTCATTCTGATTTCCTTGGGAAACACCTTCCTGGCCACGAAGTCACACCAGGGCATGGGGAGGCAGTTAATTAAATTGAAGCAGTTCTACTTGTTGGAGAAGCAAAAGGCCCTGACTTGCAAGCCGCCCACTATTTGGGATCAAGAATCTGGGAGGGGGAGCCCTTCTTTCTATAAACAGTGAGCAGCCACAGAGATACTGATTAACTTGCCCAAACCCCAAGCTGTTTTCATGTCAATTGTCCTCTTCCTAGGACTATTCCTTCAGGATGAGGAGGAGACAGGAGGAGCTGGTGGAGGGGAGACACAGGTAAGGAGAGGAAGAGGGGAGTCTAGCCATACTGTTCAAGTTCTAGTCACAATACCCTCTCTGCTCTTATTACTTCACTCTCTGCTTTAACCCTGATTTAAAGGAGATACTGATTGCTTATTAAAGCTTACAACATGATAGAGGCAATTGTTTACCTATACAGAAAGGCTTAAACAAAATATATACAAGCCTTCTGGGACGTCAGAGGATCCTGACATCAATAATTCCCTGATGGGTGTAGCTGAGGAATTCTTTCTTGCCTTTGTTTGACTGCAGGAGGCTCGAATTGAGTGACTGCAGAGAAACCAAACACGTGGAGCCATGGACTTCTTGCCTATTATCACAATGTCAACTGATTCATCTCTGAACCCAGCCACTGCAGATTTCTTGACTGATTTCAAACCATCACTCTGAAACTCTCTCCAAGTCTAATTGATTCAGGGTGCACTGAGGTTTCTCGAGGTGGCTTCCAAGGCTGCTCATAAATTCTCTTCTAGTTTTCCCCAGATTAAAATGAAAATAATTGTAAAATCCCAGGTTGATTTTTTTTCCTGGCTGTATGTTTCAGATATGACTTCAAAATAGAAATGTAAATTAGTAAAGCTTCATAGCTCATAGATACAAAACTCTTGGGGGAATGGCAAGTCTACAAGGAGGAGGCAAATTATCCCTCCAGAAGGGAAAGGGAGGACACAGAGGGACAGTGGGTGGGAGGTGGGGAGAAAAGACAGAGGAAAGGAAGTTAAGGCAAAGAGAGAATGAAGCTAATTAATTAATTTAGGCTATTAATCTAGGAGAAATGTCCTCTGACAATCTCAGGATCAGTGGTATATCCCACATGAATATTGACAGAGACATTGAAAAAAATATGTTTGGAGAAGGGTACTTAAGTGATTTCCCATTTCTTCTAGAAACTCTTAATACTATATATGCAAGAATCTGAGAAACATCGTCCCTAAAAATGGAATCTACTCAACATAGAGCTCTCTAATCTTTGGTTCCCCCTTCAATCCCTAAATGACAACAACACCAGGCATGAGCTTCCCATAATGTAGTACTGGTGGCCTCCCCAGTGACATCAGAATTCCTGAGATGAGGGAATTCTACTACTAGTGGTAGTCCTTGTTGTACCTCTGATTTTCCTAAAAGTCTTTCATAACTCGGGATGGTAAAACTGAAAACTCTCCACATGTCTGAAGATATAAAAGTTGTGAATTTTTACAAAGCACTCTTTGGACAGATTTTTTGAGTGTCCTGTACACACCCAGCCATTCTATTGGAGTTCTCTCTATCTCTATAAATCTTTATAATAACCCCCAAGGCAGCCTCATATTTCTTTGTCAATAACACTGGAGGAAATAGTAAGTAAGAAACTTCAACCAAAGTCCCAAAACCTCAAATAAATGGTGTTGTTTTGGAGGTAAACTTTTAAAAATTAAATTAAATACAGATAGACAAAATGTGAAATCTTGAAGGCTTATCCTAGATATTTACTATAGGATTCAGAGAGCATGCAGCCTGTGCCATTGATACAAGACTTTAAAGGTAGATTTGGTAGCTTGTGTCACTGACCTGTGGTTGTGCTGTGTGGAATAAACAGAAAGAATATCACAGACTACAGGGATGTGCCTAATCATATATATTGGATATAAGAGACTAAGAAGCACAGTGGAGTTGAGAGAAGACAAGGGCACGTTTCTAACTTCATGAAATTTGATGAAGCAATGAGAAACAAGGAATGATGGAGGACTTATCTTAGATATAAAGTTGGGTTTTAAAGTCATAGGACCCCCTCTTTATGCAGGTATCACCCTCTCTATACCTACTTCTTCCTAGCTTACATAACTTGTCATGACTCTCCATTGTAGAACTCTTCTGCACTTTATTCTCGTTCTTTACTTACAAACCAAAACCACATGTATATTGTGATTCTGTTCCTTTAAACATAGTTCAAAACTAGCTGACATCTTGTCTTGTCTATTGCTTCAATAAAAGGCTATGACCAAAAGCAAGCTGATAAGGAAAGGGTTTATTTTGTTTGTACTTCCACATCACAGTCCATCAGTGAAGGAAGACATGGCAAGAATTCTACTGGAAAAGGAACCCGGGGGCTGGAACTGATGCAGAGGCTGTGTGGAATTGCATCCTACCATCTTGTTCCCTATGGCTTACTCAGCCTGTTTTCTTGCCCTTGCCTCTCTCCATCTGGGTATCTCTGGTATCAGCTGCTCTTTCTGTCTCTAACTGTGCCTTGTCCCTCCTACAAGTCTGTGTATCAGTACTCCTGAAATACCAGTTCTCCCTGGGATGAATCTGGGTCTGGAGAGCTGTGACACAGGATCAGCTCCGGGTGCAGATGAAAAATGGAAGGGTCCTGGCTGCTTCTCAGGTTCCTGTATCCTGATGTCTCCAGTAAGGTCCTTCACAGCAGAAGTAGTGATCTTACCTGTGCTCATAGGTGTGCCACCACTCCTGGGAGACCAGCTCTCTCCTAGCAGTATTTGGGTATGGAGCACTGTGGCCTCAGCCTGTTTTCTTATACAGGCCAAGACCACCTGCCCAAAGATGGTCACTGCCCACAGTGAGATGGGCTCCTCTACATGTATTATCAGTCAAGACAATGTACCACAGGCATGCCTACAGGTCAGCTTTGTGAAGACATATTCTCATTTGTGGTTTCTTCTTCTCAAATGACTCTAGCTTATGTAGAGTTAATACAAAACTAGCCAGCATATTTTTTCAACCAATTTTTCCTCGAATTCTTTGAAGAAACTCCTTCTTGATTTAGAGAATTTAGTTCCTTAAATCAAAGCAAGGACTATTGGTAGCAAGGAACTTACATGTGTTTAACTACCTTCACAGAGCTATCTCATATCACTAGCAATAAAGTAGTGGAGATAGGCTCTTGAAACAAACAGGAACACTGACTGTCTCATGGAGAATGTATGTATAATATGTATCTGTTCTGCTCCTCAAGCCTTCTGGGACTCCTCAGAGAAAGTGTAGACAAGCTAAGCATGTGCATTTTAAAATAATTGTTGGTTATCCTTTTTGTTAATACCAAGACTAAGAATTTATATTCTGAGTTACTTTTGGCCATTTAGTATTCTTTGGTGAAGAATTACTGTTCAATAATTCAAACACACAGGAGAGGGATTATCTTTAAGGAGAGCTCAAAGTTGAATAGGGTATTTAACTCTTGTTATTTAATATATATATATATATATATATATATATATATATATATATATATATATTCTGGCAAGAACATTGGAAGGAGTACAAAGGGATAAGAAAGAATGGGGATTGGCTTATCATTTTGGCAGTTTTTATTTGGGCAGGGAATCTAGATGCAGAGGTTAGACCACTCATTGGAAAAAATAGTCAACAGTTAAAGGGCCTGGCAGGATTGATTGGATTCAACTCCAGGGGGAGCTGGGAGGGAAGACAGCATGCTCTCAGCACAATGCCTGTCAAGAAATTGAGAGAACTTTGTCATTTCTTCCAGGCAGTATCTATTTGATACTACAGACTGTTCAGTCAGTGCTATATCAAAGTGTGGAGAACCAGAGGGACAGCACAGGGCTCATGGCAGAACAGAGGATTAGAGAAGGAGCTGTATGGTGAGAAATGTTGCCTACAGTCTAAGGCAAAGGACAGACATGCACATTCACTTGAAGGGGTGAGTGAAGAATGCTTTCGAGGTATAAAGAAGTAAAGGATGATGGAGAGTTGGCTTTTGTTTTGCCACAGTCTCTAAATACTGTGCCAGACAGAGCATAGAGATATGAGAGAATTAAGGGGTAAGAGTTCTTTCCATTTCAAGCTAGAGGTCTGCTGCCACCCAGAAGACCACATCAGTTACCCTGGTAACTAGGTCAGTTGACTGGGCCAAGAGAGGGTGTGGTAAATGGGAGGAGACAGGGTACTTGATCCCAAAGATGTCACACAAGCCCAACCTTTTTTCAGAGATAGGAAAGAATGTCTATTCCTACCACCTCTGACTTTTCAAGAAAAGCAGCATTTGTGTTTTTATTTGAATAATATTGGTTGTAAAATATTGACCACCGATTTAAATACCAGATGGTTTGTTATAGGTGCATTAAGAGGAAAGAAGAAGCAGAGGAAGTAACTCTAGTCTGATTACCTTCTTAACTCTCTCTTTTGTACATGTTCTCCCTCCCTCCCTCCTTCTCCCCAACTGCAGTTATGTGTGTGGTGGGGTGTGTCGTATGTGTGTTATTATTTGTGGTGTCCTCACCATTGATGGTGATGGAAATCAAATCCAGACTCCTCCTCCCACTAAGCACTCGATTTACCACTGACTCAAAGCCCGACTCCTCATTTGATGGGAATGAATTTTATCTGTCATTAACTACAAAGTGATGACGACAACTCTTTGTTGCTGTGTTAGTTAGGGTTTCTATTGTTGTGAAGAGACACTATGACTATGGCACTTCTTCAAAAGAAAAGCATTTAATTGGCACTGGCTTACAGTTTCATTTTCAGGGCGAGAAGCATGGCGGCATGCAGGCTGATATGGTACTGAAGAAGCAGCTGAAGGCTCTGCATCTTGATCCTCGGGCCACAGAAGGAGACGTGTGCCATTTAAGCATATGAGATCTCAAAGCCCATCCCTTAATGACATACTTCTCCCAACAAGGCCACACTTTCCCCAAAAAGGCCACAGCCCCTAGTAGTGCCACTCCTAATAGTGGGCCTATGGTGGTCATTCTGTTCAAACCATCACAGTTGCTAATATGGAGAAATGGAGAAAATTCTACTCCGAAAAGACTTATGAAGCTATTTGTTGTGATTCCTTCTTAATTTTCAAATTGAAGAAGACATTGGATAGTACAAATACAAACTTGAAAGTAATATGCATAAAACACACATTCCTGTTTTGACTCTGTTATAGTTCTGAGGGTTTCTTACTTTTCAGTTGTAAATATTGTAGTGTGGTACTGACTTACTTGTAGTTGATGCTTAAAATTATCTCTATTTTATTGCTGGTGTTAAGACGACCACTTCTAATTCATATATTTCTTTTACAGAAAGACCAGGAGAACGTTGCCAGTGACATTAGAATCCAGGAATCTTTGAATGTGTTGTCCCTTCAATGTGTGCTGACACCGCTAGGCCCATAATCAGAGAATATCACAGGGGAAGCTCACTGGGAGAAAGGAGGTTGATGTGGGTTCTGCTTGGTGGCAGGATATTGCAGTACTGGATTCAGTTTCATTTCCGCTGAACATCCATATTCTTAAGCCTTTGGGACTCAGCTAAACACAGCCACTCCATTGGCGAGCTCAGTGTTATACAATCCCCTTTTGACACTGTGAAAGCTTATGCCTTTCTCCCTTGTTCGTGAATTTTCAGAAACTAACTGACAGAGATTTGATGGTAAAGTGGGTGGAGGAGCAGGTACATGCCTTGACCTATCCATCCAGTCATAATAATGGCTTGCGATATAAGATAAGGTACCATGTATTCTCTTCAGGTCAAGCAGATTGCAAATATATCCTTTTTAAATCATTTTTTTAAAAAAAAAATCAGAAATGCTGAGACCTAAAGTTCAACGCAGGAATCTACAGAATCTGCCAATTAAAATAAACCACTGTGTACCACTAAGGCTGTGTCATTTGGTTTAGCAGATGATGATGATAATTTACCTTCAGAATAGCCTTGTCACTGTAAAAAAAAATTAAAATTATAACTCTTTCCCTATCTTTGCTTGGCGCTTTCTACAGACTGTGTTGTGCTGAGTTTCAAGTAATATTCCTCTGTCTCCCCATATCCCCAGGTCCTGGATAAAAATGAAATGTACATTTCATAAGAAGATCCCAGTGAGCAGTAATAAGAAAAAGCACTCAATCATCGTCAATTGACTAAGGCTGCGGGGACAGACTCAAGCTACTATTTTTTTTAATAAGGACTCAAATAAAAAAATTAAATAAAAATGTTTCTCCCACCAGATCTAGCTGTCTAGGAAAAGAGATGGAGTTAAATATTTTATACTCTGAAGATAATTTTTAATAATTAATTCACAATCAATGGATGCATCATTTGTCACCTTAGCTAAAATAATTCTAAAAAATGCTACTATTCAAGGTAAAATATATTCTTTTAGGTATAACATGAAATCACATAAAAATATTGGGCTGATTCCATTACACCTCTCACCTCCATCAAAACAGTGGAATGAGCACACACTATTTTTCCCCCATTAAGTTTATGAAAAACTGTAACATTTGGTCTCTGAGGGATCAGAATCTCTATTTCTAGAGTTGTCAATAAAAAGTTATTGAAAAAAATTGTTCTAAGAATGTCTTAACTTAGAAAACATCAAGAAAATTTAATCACATATTTATAGTTCTTAGATCTTAGTATCTAGCTTCGTCCCATTTGAAAACATTTTGTTAAGAAATAATTGTGCTAAATGTGGATAAGTCACTTCTTCCCAAATAATGACCAGTCCCCAGCAAAGTAGTCAGACAGCATTGCTATCTTTCCATCTACAGAAAAGCATGACATTTTCCATGAATTTGAAACCAAGGAAGCCTAAACTTAAGATCTTCCTAGCAGTTGGAATTTCGTACAAATCTAGAGGAAACCTTTCCTCTTTACCCGCCGGAATCTTCCCTGTGGCTAGAACTATGACATCTTCTATGTCTCTGAAAACTGTTAGAAACTTTTCCTCTTTCTCATTCACAGGAAAAGGAATTGCATTCTAAGTTCATTATAAATATATACCACTGACTACACTGTCAAAAAAAATCAACAGCACTAGGAAAGTCCAACATTAAAAAAAAATACTTAAAATAATAGTTGTTTAGAAAGATCTCAGCAGGTCCCAATGCTCCAAAACCTTCTCCTGGGTTGTGAACAATCAAAGATTTATTCCAGCTCTCTGCTCACTGGGAAATGAAGACCCAGCAGCTCATTATCATATCTATTAAAAAGCAGAAACTGGGGTATATCTAAGAAAAGATGTATTACTTTTCAAACCGCACTGCAAACTGGAGGCCAGGAGGGACTTGAACTATATAAAAATACTCTCATCTGTGGGAGAGGGGTGGAAAGGGGGTGGGGTGGAGTTTCACTGTCCCACACAGCAGGAACACCTCCCCATCCCTCAATGGTCAACACCAGCACATTCAACTATGTTTCTTCCCTTTTCTTTGACTCAGGATGCCTTAAGCCAAGTCTCTTGGTTTGACCTAGGGACATGATGTCAGTACTATGAGACCTTGGGGGACAAGTCAGGGGGAGATGAGAGAGGTTTGATGAACAATGGCCAGTTAAATTCTAGTTAACCCCAATATTAAACCTTCACCTTTGCTAAGTGGATTCATTTGTCAGCAGGCGGTATAGTCATAAAGTCTACGAGGGGCAACTTTGTGCCATGTTATTACAAGACGGAAATCATGACTTTGGCTTGGACTGTCCTTTAGAGTGGATCTATAAGTAATCTCTGCAGAGGTAGAACAAAGTTGACCTTGAACTATAAAGTTGGGAGGGTCATTAATTACAGATAGACTCTTTATAGCCCCCCAAATACGCCAAGTAAGCAAATTCTTTCCCAATTAAGAGCTTTCCAAACTCAGGCTTTAATGAAATGTTAATTAAATTCAATGGAAAAGTCATGTTCAAAAAAAAAAAAAGTACTTAAAGGTGTCTTTTCTGACTCTCTTGACTGGTCCAAGCATATTGACTCTCATGACTCCATATTTTTAGTGCTTTCTCTTGTGCACAAAATAACACCATCTAGGCAACCATACTGCTTTCTTTAGGGAGCCCTACCATCCTGTGTCATACAGCGCCTGCCTTCTTATCAAATCATGAAAGGCTGTTTCCCATGACTGAAAGTCAGGGCTGAACATGTCTCTATGATACTATGGTAAATTTTAGTGACAAAAATAATTGCCTTAAAGGACTAAGTCAGCTAGAGAGTCTGAATTTGCAGATCTGGGATGAAATCAAACCTTGGTGCTGATCACATTTATTTCTCTATGGTGAAAGTGAAAATCTTTCCAACTCAGCCCAGTTGGAGTGAACAGAGATGCTGTTATCCCTGGAAATATGGTAATAAGCCTGAAAAATATTGTGCTTTAGAATTGGCTGAAGGGCAAGTAGCAATCTTGCGCATTGTCTGTGTTTTGGGTGAGCTAGCACTCGCATGCCTAAAGAGACACAAGGCTGCCAGTGTTCTCTACAGGCTTGAAGCTACAAAAGAAATACTGTGCCATTCCCTGCTTCTATTAACTCTAACAGAGAGGAACCCTAGAGACCAGATATTCCAAGGGAATCTAGATGGTATTTAGGAATCTCTCTCTCTCTCTCTCTCTCTCTCTCTCTCTCTCTCTCTCTCTCTTTCTCTCTCCTTTTTTGTAATAATACTACTGAGAATATATGTACACACACACACACACACACACACACACACACACACACATATATATATATATATATATATATATATATATATATATAGTACATTTTCCACTTTTACCAACAAGAAGACAATTCTCAGGAGACAGTAAAAATAATCAGACTATGGAAGTTAATTATACTATGCTTCCTTTCCCCCTCTTTTCTCTCCCTCCCTCTCCTTCCCATCCCCTCCCATGTGCATGTGCTATGTGATCAGGAAGAGGGGGGGAGAGGGAGAGAGTGTTCCCCAAGTCCACACCAATTAATGCTCTTTTGCATTATCAGAGCCAGATCTGGTCACCTGTTGACAATAGAAATAAAAATGAAACAATGCCAAATGCTGGGATCAGGACAAAATAATGGAAAATAATTGATGTTGACAATAAATTATCAAAACAATAATCATGTTTAGCCAATCCCTTTGTGGGAAACCGTCATTATGATGCCAGTGCCAGCTGTCTGAAACTTTAATTTAAGTGCTTGCTTCAGGCGAGCCATTTGGAATGCTAGTTTAGAATGTTTTATAGCCCCAGCAATATGTTTTACTAACCTCAAATACTGTGGTGATGCTTACAATGGAAACTATAATTTGTATATGGGGGCTCCTGGGTGAGTTTTGCTTTCTATGAAAGGGGTCTTCCTGCACAGCAAAAGTCCAGGAATTTCTGGGGTACTTGGCTTAATCTATTCTACATGGCCTTTGACACCGTATATACCTGCCCACAGGTGAGACTTAAGGATGTTACCTTTAGGTTCATCCTTCAAGCTGCTTTCACAGAGACAGAAACTCTCCATTAGAAACTAAAGATGGCATAGTTTAGCATCCAGTGGCCTGTAAGCTTTAATAGGTTCCTTTACAAGCAACCACTCTCCTAACCCAAGATAATCTGGAATTAGATTCTGTCACATTTTCAAGACTATGTATCTGTATTTCCCTGACAGTAGGTTAGCATTGAATTTGTATATTGAGATAATAATTAATGTTTCCTTTAACTACTTCCACTGTTGATAATGGTAAAAAATCTGACAGAAGCAACTTGAGGGATGCATAGTTTACTCTTGAACATAGTTCAAGGTGGAGCCCATCATGATGGGAATGGAAGTCAAGTTATAAGGAGCTTGAAGGAGCTGCTTAGTTCGAATCCACTGTTATGAACACACAACGATCAATGCCTGATGCTACTCAGCTCCCACTCTGCAGACCAGGATCCCAAGCAGGGAATGGCAAAGTCTACAGTAGACAGGGATTCCCACATCAACTAATCCTCTCAAGATAATCCCACATAGGCAGTCCCAGAGGTCCATCCCGCAGGTGATTCAAGATGCTATCCAGTTTATAATTAGTACTATCACAAGACTCGAGCATATAATCCTTGTCTGAAAAAATTTTGAAATCATCCTTTTCACATATCTATGATGTGGGATATGACCTTTGAAGAGATGATGCCAACCTAAGATTAATCACAATTTTTTTGATTAATACCAGAATATTGTTACGATAATATAAATGTGACTATATCTGTGAGAGTAACATTACTTGTGCTGTCTATTTGGAATTTACAAATCATCTTGCATTCATTATCCCATGAGAATAAGCATATCCCTGACATGGTTAATATAATTGAGGAGCCAGAAGCTGAGAGGGGTTCCATGATGAACTAGGCTGTATGTTTTCTGAGATCAGCATGCAAAGTTACATAGCACAGTTTACAGTACTTTACATTTCCTTTGAAAATAGCAATTGAAACATCAAAACTATTAAGTATCAATCAGTTCTATATCTATAGGCTAAGAAAAACATATTCCAACTAGAGATTCTTGATATCTAATTGTAGGTCAACTACTACATGAATCACCTTGTGTCTTTTCCAGTTTAGATAACCCCAGTTCTAGAAATGTCAACTGATGATTCGCAATAAGAAAGCTCCTGGTTGAAGCAGTGGGAAAACATGTATCATCTGTGGTCATGAAATAGATGTTTCCCTGGCACCAGTCTCTTTTGGTGGATTGACTCAGGCTATATCAATTATCTCATGAATGTCTATGATGGAAGAATATCACATACAAGTTTTGTTTGTGTGTGTCTGGTAGACTGTATGCATCTTTCCTTAGCACAGTGTGTGGTCCAGAAGAGATTCTCTAAGTATGAGATTTATGAATCAAGATCAATGTATTTTATTGGAACCCACCAGGATCAACTCTTGAAGATATTTCAGAGGACATGTTTTACAAAACAATAGCTCCTTCCTTTCTTTTCAAAGTATTGGCTTTGTAATTCTAGATGCCTGCATTTCAATTTATAGCAGACCCTGTTTAAAATTACTATGCCAAGAAACAAATGCTCTACTTAATTGGCATCTGCAATGCAACTTTTCAATTAATTAGTATTTTCTTACCAAAGCGAAGGTATCATTTATAAACCACATATGATATTTACCACTTTAATGCTTCTGTGAAAAAAATTTTTTTGCAGAAAGAAGGCAGAAGGGATTCATAAAGAGCTCTATAAGACTTTGTTACCTGCATATCAGGAATGAGTCAGAGAGGCCCTGCACAGCAGAAATTCAAGTGTGGGATGTGAGGGTAGAGTGGACCATTATTCTGAAAACCAGGTTAAGGTTCCTAAGGTTCAGCACAATACCAAGGGATGGTGGATGCAAATGATAATGACTTGACTCTGTCCGCTACTTCTTTCCACATAATTAAATAGTATGGCTGCTTGGCAATTCAAAGTGGATATTAATATGGTCTAGTATTTTGGAAATTAAATATGCATAGCTTCATATTACAGCTTTTATTATTGATATTGTAAGTTGCTTTTACTTTAAAAGCATTATTGGTAAGCTTAAAAATATTATTTTTTTATTGTCAGGAGGTACAATCAGAAACAACTGCTTTCATTCATTTTTTCCATTAGAAGAAGTAGAACTCATTTGAATTGCAATAATGCCCTTCCAATGTCTTGTTGTAACTTACCCGTTGCCTCAAAATTCTGCAAGTAAGAAAGCATATCTTTTCTCTCATAGCCTTTATGCTAGCTCAGCATAAAAGTCTTCGGACTTTTGCAAAGTCCTAAGGAAAAGTTTGTATTGTACTGATGTCCTTACCATCCTTAAAATGCCATCAAATCGTTACTTTTACTTTGTTGTACAGTATTTTACAGGTTATCCTGCTTTCCCACTAACTCTCTACAGAGCTCATTCATTCATGGATTTGTTTCTTCACCCAACCATTCAAATACTATCATGTGATCTCCACTAAATTATCAAGAGCATAAGCAACAAGTAATAGGTCTTCAATACTACCCACAAAAGGTCTACAATCTAGTCTATGGGATGGGACAAGAAAATGAATGTAGCTAAGTGTTCCTAGAACCAGCCTTCCTTCCAGAGTTTGCTGGCTCTGCTGCTTATCTTTGGGCAAGTTGCTTAATCTACTATGCCTCAGTTTGTATTACTGTAAAGTAGGCAGATGATATTGTCTCTGATGTTAGGGTAAAGATTAGTGAGATGATATATAATCACGTGAGAACATTTTTGGTTAGTAAAGCATTCAATAATAGTTCATGACTATTTGGAGGCTAAGAATAAAGAAAAGCAATATAGGAAATTTACTATTCAATAAAGGAAGAAATAGTGGAAGGAGTTAACCTTCCAGAGTTCAATAATAGGATAGATTATTGAATAATAGGATAGAAAGGATAATTGAGCAATCCTTTCTACTAGCTGATATTCCCAGAAGAGCCTAACATCAAAAGGCAACTGCTTCTGTGACTGGAGGTATTGATGGGTGCAAGATAGGGGAGGGAAAGGAAGATGCACAACCTAGAATTTTCTGTCTGTCTTTCAGTCTGTCTTTCCACCATCCCAAATTCTGCCTACCCTCCCTGTCTCCCCCTCCCAGAATCCTTCCCCCATCCACGATCCCCTTCTCCTCTGAGATGTTACCCCACACTTGGGTATTTGCCCACTCTGGTACATCAAGTCTCAATGTAGGAGACCTTACCCCAGATGCCTAACAGTGGAAATATGGAACCTGAATTGGCCACATTCTATAGTTAGGTAAGACCAACCTACCCCTGGAATTTCCCAAGGACTCAGAGCAGATCATTTCTGTACAACTATCCTCATCTTACATGATGTAGCCTGGAAACTTGATGGCATTTCATCACCTGATGCTTGTTGGTGCTGTCTGCCCATGCTCTTTTGGGATGGGGAGCATGCAAACATTACTAGGCAGAATTCAGTCAGACCTGTTCACCCTTTGTATTCTCACACTGCGGGAAAAGAATGCTTCAGCAGAGATCTATTCCTCCTGCATAATAGGCTACTTCAAGTGAGAACAAGGGGCTTTGCAGATCCAGCACATGGCACGCTGCTTCGCACAAAATACGAAGCAGACATTCAACAAGCATGGATGAAAAGGGAATCACAAGTTGTTTTAAGGAAATCGCCAAACCTAAGGTTCCTGGGCCTGATTTATGCTGCTAGATTTTGAGTGGCTCTACACTTTTGCCGTGCTGCATTCATTTACTCTGGGGAGAGGGAAGGAGGCTGGGGAGAGTGAAGGAGGCTGGGGAGAGTGAAGGAGGCTGGGGAGAGTGAAGGAGGCTGGCTGAAGCCCAGTATCCTCCGTTCAGAGGAAAAGGGAACATTGCTGCTTTGGGCCTCAAAGAGGAAAGCTCATCTTCAGTGTGCAGGACTTCCTAGGCAGTTCATGACGCGGTGGCGTCAAAGTTCAGGGCCAAGGATTGTCTCCTGATGGAAGTCGAGGTCAAACTCTATGGAACTGAAACAGACTTGACTGGCTCTGAAAAGCACAAAGCTTGTGATGAAAAGCCAGGTGGAGGAAATGTCCCCTTCTAGCAAAGGAAACAGTAAACTTCATACTAAGAGACAATTCAAGGATCACAAACTTTCTCCTTTGCCTCTTTGCTGGTACCAGCATGCCACAGCAGTGAAGAACTTTATAAATTAAAAAGTTGTGGGCTGGGAGATTGGTCAGTGGGTAACATGCTTGCTTTACAAGCATGAGGACATGAGTTCAGATTCCCGGCACCTTCATAAAACGTGTGCAGGGCAGTGTGTGCTCATACTTCTAGGACTGGCTTCCATACATGTAGCATACACACAGACACAGACACACACACACACACACACACACACACACACAGAGAGAGAGAGAGAGAGAGAGAGAGAGAAAGAGAGAGAGAATGAGATAACAAAACAAGCATTGCCAATCAGAAATTCACACATTCAAACATGCAACAGAGTGTCCCAGATGGATAAAACATTATTTAAGTCTTAATCTTGGTTATTTTAGAATCAGTGGAACTCAAAAAGGCATTCTATAGCTACTTCACGCTCATCAAAACCTCTCAAGAGTTGAAAACTGCATTGCTGTGAGGTCAAAACTTCCTTGTAAAGTTGAGAAGACTGATGTATAAATTTCTTATTCACTTTTTTGTTTTTGTTTTTCATTTCCTTCCTTGACCCCCAAAAGATATCACAAACCAGGAAAAACCTCTATGCCACAAACACTCTGGTAGAAAAATACTAATCCACATTACTAAGTTGAGAAAGCGAACTCCTTCCGCACTGCACAGTAAACATCAGGATTAAAAAAATAAAATAAAAATAAAATAAAAAGAGGTAATCAGGCATATGATTTGTTTTTTCTTGCAACATGAATTAAATTCTTAGAACTTGGCTGGATTCCAACGTAGCTGACCTGTGGGGAAAGCCGTGACTCACCTCTCTTCTGTCAGCAGGAGTCTCTGTTTCAGCAATCCTTCACAACCATATTCATCTGAGATCTAACTGCATACTTCTCATCAATCCTGTCTAGTGTTGGGATCACCAAGTATAGAAACCAGGGCTCTTCCTTTTCCTCTTTTGTAAAGAGAAAATATTGCCTCTTTCCAGGGACAGAAATGCAAGGACTAAAGGGAATGACAGTGCTCTCACCTCCTGTCACCTCATGTCCTCTGTTACTTAGCTCCCAATCCAGGAGCTCCTGATTGGCCAACTGCTAAGATTTGGACTTACTCTACATCTTAGTTGCTATAAACTCTCCATTCGGGGCTGATCTGCCTCATTCCGAAAGGCTAGACAATGAACAACTTGCAATGTGCAAGGTAAACTGAGGTGCTGGGTGACTATAATGTGCCTTCAAGTAGTGAAGGGCAGACTTTTGCAAACAAAAGTTTTAGTGCATACAAACATTCAGTTGTGGTGGACCTGGCCCATGATTTTAGTCTCAGCTTCTATACAGGTCTACAGATTTCATTCACATGAAATCCACACATTCTTCATCTGCTGGAGCCTTCCCAGGGTTGTGGAGATGGGACTTAAGTGAAATTTCTGAATACACACACCGGACTTTCAGTGCTCACTGATCTGAGATGGATATTTAGAGTCTGTCAGAGGAGAAATGTATTGGTCCCTCCTTTGGGTGAACAAATGACCCTACATTTTGGTACATGGGATTGAACTCAAAGGTTGTCTTTAAGCCTTTTCCTAAAATGCACTTTTTAAATTTTTGCTTCTGAAATCTACTTGGACAGTTATGAAACCAACAGTACATGATAAAAGGTGTGGGAGGAAAAAGGAAACCACATGTTCAGGGTATATTTGAGGAAAGAAAGCCAATCACTAATCACTAATGTGCTTCATGGGTACTCGTTATCCAGAAAAGCATCTTTCTTGAATAATTTTTCCACTTTTTTTCCATGAGTGCTGCACACATACAAGCAAAGACCAGAGAAGAGTGTTGGGTGTCTTCCTTCATCACTCTCCACAGGGTTTGGTGAGACACTGTCTCTCACTGAACCAATGCGGGACATTTTGTCCAGCTGGCTGGCAACCAAGATCCTGGAATCTGCTTCTCTTTCATCCTCATCCGCAATGTCAGAGACACAATCATATGCACCTCTGTTCATAGAGGAGGTGAGTGCTAGGGACTTGAACCCAGGTCCCCTTCCTTTCACAGTAGGAAACCTTGCCCATAGAGCCATCTCCCTAGCCCCTCTGTATCTCCTAAATGCAATAATGTCAAGGTAATGTGACTGAATAATTCTTATTCACGATATTCCTGTGCTCAACTGTACAGTTTGAACATTGTCTAGTTCTTTGTTTGCTTTAGGTTCATCCAATGTGTTGATAGTTGCATTTGTTTCCTTTTCCAGCCAGTGGAAAGAAATGAATAAAACAGCTTGTAGCTGCTCTACTATGTTCATAGCAGCCCTATTTATAATTGCCAGATGCTGGAAAGAACCCAGGTATCCCTCAACAGAAGAGTGGATACAAAAAATGTGGTATATCTACACAATGGAGTACTATTCAGCCATTAGAAACAATGAATTCATGAAATTCTTAGGCAAATGGATGGAGCTAGAGAACATCATACTAAGTGAGGTAACCCAGACTCAAAAGGTGAATCATGGTATGCACTCACTAATAAGTGGTTATTAACCTAGAAAACTGGAATACCCAAAACATAATCCACACATCAAATGAGATACAAGAAGAAAGCAGGAGTGGTCCCTGGTTCTGGAAAGACTCAGTGAAACAGTATTTGGCAAAACCAGAACGGGGAACTGGGAAGGGGTGGGAGGGAGGACAGGGGAAGAGAAGGGGGCTTACGGGACTTTCGGGGAGTGGGGGGGGGCTAGAAAAGGGGAAATCATTTGAAATGTAAATAAATTATATCGAATAAAAAAAAAAAAGAAAAGTGAAAAAAAAAAAAACCAGCTTGTAGCTTAGTATGTTTGCTCTTCATTAACCTATGGGAGAAAACTTTGATACAGATATGGCATATACTATTAACAACTTACTATTTATTTTCTATATGCTTATTATATGAATATTCACATACCGTATGCATATACAATAGATAAAGAGCTGCATGCCCATATATGATACATCATTTAATTAAATGTCTGTAATATCATAATACTTAATTTAACATAATGAAGATCCATAGTTTCTCATATAGAGTGTGAGTATACAACCAAAAGAGTTTATAGAGGCTGGGTGCTGTGAATGGTGTCAGATTTTTCCACTTGGGTTCCCCTTCAGTGAGATCCCATATACTCTGCTTAAAAAGGATTCTGCCACTTTTGTTCAATTGAATTTGTTAAGTGCCAAATCCCTGAGTCAGACCCTTTTTTCCTACTCTTCAATCTGTGCCAAGCTCTGTCTCCAAGGCCAAGCAGAAATAAACACCTCTCACTAACACTTCACTTTCTCTGTCAAACTTGAGGGCACCCTCAGAGCCTCCTCACTGCAGCCTCCAACGACATCCCTTTCTAGAGTCTCCGATTCTCTCATCCTATTTCCTCCGAGACTCTGTTTGCAAACATTCCTCCGTGGAACTGGCAAATTGTTTGTTCTGCCTTCCCATTGCAGTCTGCCTAATGCAATTATTTGTAAACTGCCGCCATAACTCTTTCTTGGGTAATGTCTGCAAACTGTTTACTAAACAGTAAACTTAATCATGCATTCATTGTTGCAAATGTCTCCAAATGGCTTCAGCGTGGAGCTGACTTGACATTTTTGCCTCTTTACAAAGCCATGGAGGCATTTTTTTTTTATTTTTATGAATACACACCAAGTTCCCTCATAGTTTGTTGTTCTGTTTGCTGTTTCTCTTCTAACCTATGACAAACTGGGGTGGTGTCTTTCTGGGCCAGTGCTTTCTTTAACCAATGCTGGTGCATCCTTAGGAAACTGGATAACATCTAAGGCATTCATCCCCACAGAACAAGGAGAGAGCACGAATCATGGCACAGATAAGAGTTCAAGTATTAAATGTTGCATGGGTGTTTATTGAGTATGCAAGCCATATCCATGTTTGCCTCATCCAAGGGTGGCCATTTCCTGGAAATTTGGCTGGGGTGGTAAGTGAAAGAAGGAAGGATAGACACAGACAGAGGTACAGAAAAGTTGGGGTTGAATGGGCCAATAAATTCTCAGAGTCTCACCAAATATGCAACAACCTCAAACTTCAGCAAACCATTCCACATAACATAGGGAGGAGGCCTTAGCTTGGTAGGACTCTGTAGGGGAGCAGTCTCAGGGAGCAAACACCCAGGAGGAGGAGGAGGACGACGAGGAGGAGAACGAGGAGGAGGAGGAGGAGGAGGAGGAGGAGGAGGAGGAGGAGGAGGAGGAGGAGGCCGCAGTCAATAGTTTTTGTACAGTCTGTCAGTGTTCCCTCCTGGAGCACAGGAAGGCTTTGCCAATTCCCTAAGCCTGACCTGGGGAAGGCTTTTAATGATTCCCATCCATGTGACATATTGGGGGTCCTTGTTACTAATACACATTCTGTTGGGACTTCACACACCCCTTACACAAGCACTCAGGGCTTTCTCCTTTACAGTGCTCTGTTTAAGGCACTGTGTGAGGCTTCCTGAGAGATGCCTTATAAAAAACATGGCTCTGTCCATTTGAGTTCATAGCAGACACGATGGTGAGAGGCTGAAGAAAAGTCAGAATAACTTGATCACAGCTATGCAGAGGCAGTAAGGGCATACAGATCATCCTGGGGATGGCATAGATGAGCCAACAGGAAATACCTGAGCCAACTCAAGGACATGGGCCTCTCTGGTAGATCAACGGTGCTGGTGAAGCCAAGGGCAGCTTCTGCACCTGCCTCCACACTGGTGGATTTTAGCTGCAAAGGGAGAGAGGCCTAGAAGTGGCCAGTGAAACTTCCTCAATCTGCCCAATGTCCATCTATTTCCAAGTTTTACTTCAGAGCAGCTCTCCTAAATCATTAACATCTCTACACCATCCTCAGGGATCCCCTTAAAAAATTACCAGCTTAATTAATAGAAAAAAATAGAAGCAAGCAGGAAGGGATTTGCACATATTTATCCCTGTATCGCTGTCTGCTAGTTTTACTGAGCGATCAGCCAACATCCCCACGTCAAACTTATGTCCTGTGGATTGTTTCCCATACCTTTCTGCATACTCAAGGATGGCCTGAACAGTTTCCTGTTCTCACAGCACCACTGTCCCCTTATGGATTCTATACTGGTACCCTCCCTGCTCCTCATCGTGGGTGACTCCATCTTTCTCCAGTTCCTGTTTGTACTCTCTGCCTATAGTTGTAGCTTCCAACTCCTCTGAGCTAGCCCTACTGAGATCTTCAAGGCAGCTCTTCACATCTCATCCCATCACTCAAAGGTTATACAGAAGTGCCCTGTGATGATCGGATTCATAAATCTATGGTTCAAGGTGTAGGTCACACCTTATGTCACTGGTATCTCAAGACTGTTCCTTCCTTTGCCTTCCAGATACAACTTTCTCTTGTTTTTTTTCTACATCCTGGGTACATCTTGCACCTTGTTGCTGTTTCTCCCTCACACTCCTAGGCCTTATGTATCAGCAGGCAACAATAATTTATCTCTTGACTCCACCTCATCCTTATCTCCTTTATCTCAGGGCAGCTTCCTGACTTTAGCTTCAAATATCATTTAATAACTAATAATTTCAAACTCATATATTGAGCCTAGACCTTTTCACTCCATTCCAGATATCGTGTATGAATGTGGATTTCTGTGGGTATCCAAATCGTAACTCCAAATCAGCATTATGGAAAACACACTCAGGAGTCATATCTACCACTATCTTTTGAAAGCCCAGATTTATTTATTTATGAGTTTGGGGAGCTTGCCTCCTTCTCTTTCTTCTTTCTTCCTTTAGTTACTCTCTTGTCTGTAATTTTATTCATTCATTGTTTTGAAAAATATCCTTTCTTCCCCTCTCCCTCCTTTTCTTATTCTCTTTCTTTTTTTCTTTCTCGGCTTCTTTCTTGAGATAGGATCTCATTCCACTATTCTGAACTCACTGTGTTGACTTGGTTAGCCTGGCACCTGTAGTGGGCCTGCACTGTGTTGTGAATGCTGAAATCACATATGTTCACCACCAAGATTGGCTTCAGGGGTTTGTTGTTTGTTTGTTTTTATCTTAGTAAGGAACAATTTCATTGATCCAGTTGCCAAGGAAAAGACAAAGTAAATGCTCTTTCATCCCATGATCTATTCTACCAGCAAATACTGTCTACCTTTGAAATTAACATCTGATCCTTTCTCGACATATTCAGTACCACTATCCTGTTCTGAACCATTATCACTTTCTTTCTGGACCATGAAGGTAGTCATCTACCTGGTCATCCAAGAACCTCTTCTCCAGAGCAGCCAGCACTAGCTTATGAAAACAGTATTCATGTTAGTCTTCGGTTGAGAGACCTACAGTGAAAGTCTAAAGCAGTGGTTCTCAACTTTCCTAATGCAGCAACCCTTTAATACAATTCTTCATGTTTTTATAACCCCCAACCATAAGATTATTTCCATTGCTACTTCATCACTGTAATTTTACTACTGCTATTAATCGCAATGTAAACATCTGTGCTTTCCGATGCTCTTTGGGAATCACATGCCTGAAGTTGAGAACTGACTGATCTGAAGTCATCAAGATGACTCTAATGTTTCAACCTCATTTTCTTTACTAATTTTCACTTGCTCTTTGTTAAATCTTGAGGCCACTTTTATCCCAAAGAAAAACTCAGTATTTTAGGTTCTGGGAGTGTTCTGTTTCTCCTTACTGTTACAGTCATCTGTCCAAGTCAGCATGACTTGCTCCACTACTGTCTTTCATACTTATTTAAGTAAAGCAGTATCTGAAGCCATTCCTAGAGAAAATACAATCCCCGGCATCCAAGCTTCTTCTTCCTCCTTGTCTGCTCAGAACATTGTCTTCTGACCTCTGATATTTACTCGTTTGTGTACTTCCTGCTTCCATCTTATCAAAGGCTCCATCTGTAAACACTGGGCTTTATTTTCACCAGTGATCTGTCTTCTTCATTGACCACTTAGATAGGCATACTGATACATGTTCAACCTGTGTTTGAGAGGGTGAAACTCAACTGATCAAAGAGCTGTTGAATAGTGCCTGATGTTATCTGCAGTCGCTGTCTTAACTCGGGTTTTTCCAGGTTCTTGGTTTATTATTTGAAGAATTGGAAAAATGCACACAGAAAAAGCAAAGCCCCAAAACGTTTTACTGAGGGAAAAGGGAATGTACAAGTCTTGTATACACCGCGAAGAGAGGCGGTGGTCAAAATGGGTAAGAGAGAACTCACTGGTCCTAGTTGCTATTTGGAGCTTCACGTTATGGGGTCTCAGGAAAGGCAGAGGTGGTATTTAGGGGTGTAGTGTGGGTGTTTCTGCTTGGTTGACAGACTTGAGTTATATCAGCTTTTCTTTTTTGCACATGTCCTTTCCTAGGATGCATCTGATTTTAATTGTATACATGCCCAATTATTAAAAGTCATAAGATGTAAGATGGAATTCCCCCTAAAAGTTCATTCAAAGGACAGACTGTGATTTATTGTGGATGTACCCAAACCAGTTCAGACTGGATCCTGGCTACATTTTGGCATATGTTTAGTAGAAAGAGGCAATTCCCAAGTGGTTGCACAGTGGACTAACTTATTTTCAGTGTTTAGAGAGCCGGCATACATCGATCTTGGCACAGGTGAGAGTGTTCTCTGTTGTAAGATGCACTGTCAGTGCACATAGTTCAAAACAAGTGGAGTTCCAGTGTGTTGTGCAACCCCTATGCTTGCTTTCTTTGCTAGCTTATTACCCAGGACATTACATCAACTCAATTAGCATCTGTTGAATGATTGATGAGCATCTGTAGAATTGATGAGATCTATAACTGCTTATATGTTGAGGTCAAGAGCCAGTGGGAGAAAGATACTGCTGAATACCAGTTCAGTAACATGTAAGTATGAGCACATCGACAAAGTCTTGGAAATAAGGATATCAGAGAATTTTGTAATCATCATGATATTACTCAAAGGACTCCTCTGGCAGGGAAGGGCAGATCATATAGACTCGCTGCTCCCAGGCAAGGTGACGGGAAACAGTCCCAGGTGTAGCATCATCATCAAGAAACTGAATCCAGGCAATTAATCAAAGTAGAAGGCAAAACCAATCACCAAAGTTCAACATAGAATCAAGTTAAGGAAAAATCATGCAAGACACAAGTTTCACAGACAGATAACATCTAAAAATCAGTAGTGGTAGATTAATAGGTAGGTAAAATAAGTAGATTAGAATCATGTATAAGCCAGCCAGCCAGCCAGCCAGTCAGACAGACAGATATCTAAGTTAACAAGAGAGTGTACTCTCAGCCTGAAACCAAGCGCTGCCTCAGGATTACAGAAAAACAAACCACAAATACATCACATATGTGCTTAGGCACAGACACAAATCTGTACCTACACGAGAACGGCTCTACCCATATCAGGCCTTGTAGCTATCACAGGTAGTATTTGAACCAGTATGAGTGTTTTCTTGTGTGATGTAAGCTATCAGTAAACCCATACCAAGCCAATCCTGGTTGGCCAGTTCTGCAAAGCCCTCCTTATGTGGGAAACCCACCTTCAAATTTTCCAAATCATTCCATTAGAATCAGATATTTTCTACTTGTAGAACAGGCCACAAAACATAGCTTATAGAGTTCTTCCAAACCACTCGAGGAGTCAGCAAGCCTCTCAGCTTTCCAAGGATTTTAGCTTCAACCAAACCCATAATCCCTAGGCCTTCCTACACTGGACAGAAAACAGCTCTTCCTTCTGCCAGCCCACCCCTTCCCCAACCACAGTGACCAGAGGGACCATTCTGGAGTCTGGCAGCCACTGCAGAAATTCATACTTTGGTTTCCACTCCTCTCCATCTCAAGGGTACAAGCCACCACTGCCAAACTGTTCCGTGAATCATCAAAGGTCATTTAAGAAACGCGACACTTACTTGAATCAATGTCTTCCTGAGGCTTTTGAAGGGTGCAGCAGGCATAAAATTTAATATTGATTGTTGGGGCACACGCCATTCCCCCTTTCAGAGTCATTTCAGAATGACAAATACTTTTTTTTTTTTTAATTTTGTGATCTATAGCAAGGCATGTGTCCCGGTCGCACACTAATTCTGGGCCTTCTTTTCTTTCTTGGTCACTTGTCTCTGTAGTTTCCGCCCACCTTCCATTTCCTAGTTGCTGCCCGCCATCCCCTTCTGCTCACTTCTCTTAGCTCCTGCTCCAATTTCAGCTGTCATTTCCTCTGCTCTCTCGAGTGCTCCGGGCTCCTGCTCTAATTTTTCAAGTCTTCTCCCAGCCCTGTCCTCCTTTCTGTCTCCCTGACCGGTTCTCTCCTGCTTGCCTTTCCTGTCTAGCTCTCCCCGCATCCCAGCAGAGTCTTCCTCTTCGCTTTTGCTGCTTTGTCTGTGTGTGGCACAGTGGTGCCAGCAGCCAGTCATACCATGTCCCTTCTGGTGCGACACATCGCAGGATCACAAAATGAAAAGGAAGCTTTTCTTATTATCTTTTAACTCAAAACTTGAACCCTATCTCCTCTAAATATTTTCTTTCCCCGCTTTCTTGTGGATCCTTTCTTTCAATCGGTAAATCTAAGACCATGTCTGCCTTGATGGACGAGAGCAAAATTCAGGGAGTTGTTTTGAGGACTCCGTATGCCATTGCAATTCTGGACCAATTTAACTGTGTGAGGCTGAGAAGGGTTCCCAATAAGTTTCCAGGTGGCCGAGGCAATTGTGTTTAGAGTCCATCAGGAATTCCAACAGCACTCAAATGAAGACTAAATTACTGATTTGTAAGAGACATATCTCATGGGTCTCTCTCTCCCCTCAGTTACATATAAGAAACAATACACACTGGTTAATAACAAGTGAAGTACTCTGCACCCTTCGGAGTGCTATTTTGGGTGTAATAACGGCACACACTTTAGGGCCTTTAGAACACACAGGCCAGGGCTCTCATGAAAGAAGTCCCCAGAGAGTGTGCCATTGGTGTGTGGAAAGGACAGCTATGAATAGAGGATTCTACCTGGTGGCTCTTCAGAGAGACCAGGTTGTTTATATAAAACTGTCCTGGCTTCGGGATTTGGATAGTTCTGCATTACGGCATATGTTCCTACAAATGCACTTAGAGGCTGTTCTGGGACTCATTTGACCTCTGGGATACTTTCCAAGGGTGAGGACATCTTCTAGCCTTATATAGACTTTTCTTATTATCAGTTTGCAAATTAAATGCTTTTCTCAGCTACCTGGTGCTTTCTAAGAGACTGTTTTTATTTTATGCAATTAACTGGTTGTTTTTTGCAAAATGTTTTTTTCATCTGGAACCCAGCATTGAAGTTTATTGAGAGTGGATCTACCTTCAGGAGAAGAACACTGATACAGAAGAGGACAGAGTTCAAAACTTACACCCACCCTTGGCATACACTTTCTTAAGGACCACCACTCTTTCTGGAGCTAATTTCTGAATGTTTGACAAAAGCTAGAAGGACACAGTCTACTCCACTCTGAATTCTTGTCATTATCTCTTACAGATGGTAAATGAAAGTTTGGGGTTGTGACATCCAACCTATGTTGACTCAATAAACTCTCTGAGTGTCCACTTTGTGCCCAGTCCTGTGATGATGGGTGCAGGGGTCACAAAGATGAATAAGGCCAGTTACTTCTCTGGAGGCACTTCCTGTTAAAGGTCGTGTCAAAGGTCAACCAAAAAAAAAAAAACCCAAAGCCTCATCTAAAAACCTTAAACCCGAATACCTTCTTCAATACAATAATCCCAAAGTTAAATCAGCCCAGGGCATCTGCTTCAAGGAAATGAGCATAAACCATCAGAATAGAAGGGTGTGCACATGTTAAATTTCCCCTTTATGATTCCCAACATTGACCGACTATTTTCAGATTTCTCAAATGCATGATGGAGGCAGAAGAGAAGGGACGGCAAACTTAGGTCCCTGCGACTTTCTGAGGATTCCCTGCTTCTAATTAAGCTGTTTGCCTCCTTAACCATCTCCAGGTTTCTGCCCCACCTCCTCCTTGAGAATAAAGGCAAAAACAAAAACAGGGGGGGAGGGAGAGACTCCAGGCTCTGTTGAGAAACAGGAAGCTATGTGAAACCCTGTTTGCCCCTTCACTGTGAAGTTTGCTGAAGAGTCACAGCCCACAGTCCGGCACTGTGCAATGTAAACCACCTACAGAAGTCACTGTGGGAAAAAAAAAGAGTGCCTTGGGCCCAGAGTGACAAGTGTCACTCCATTCAGACATTTCCAGATGAAGCATCCAGATGTTTCAGGGGTCTCTCTTTTTCTTCCTCTTTCTCCTCACCCTTCTCTGTCTCTTGATCTCTGTCTCTCTGATTCTCTGTCTCTTTGTATTTCTATCTCTGTCTCTTTGTATTTCTGTCTCTTTGTTTCTCTGTCTCTGTCTCTTTGTTTCTCTGTCTCTGTCTTTCTGTCTCTGTCTCTCTCTCTCTCTTTTCTGTGTTTCTGTTTCTCTTTACCTCTCTTGCGAACTGAATGAAGAAGCTAATCTTTTCAAATGGAGTCTGCTGGCTTCAACTGAGTCTAGCCTATGCCGATCTTCCATTTTGATGACTCTGATAATCCTGAGATTATTTTTTTCTTTGTAGATTTGATGACAAGAATTAAGAAGGAAGTAGTATTTACAACAGGAAGGTTCACACTGCTTTTGCCCTGTTTGTAGGTTTTCTGGCAATGTCTAGAGGGCCTCTGGGTCATTGATGAAGACCATAGTATTAAGCCAGATGTGTTCTTTGGGGATTGGAACTATATGTTTTGCAAAAAGGTTCTGGAGCTAAAAATCGGGTTTTAACAATGGTTGGTCTCAAGAAATTGAGGAGACCTTACTGCTGCCTGTTGATATAGCTAGAAACTTAGAGAGAGGTGTAGGGCAGTGTTTTATTCTTTTTTATTTTTATTTTTTATTATTTTTTTTGGTAGATCTGGCTGCCTTTTGCTGTTTTCATTTTATTGTGTGTATTCAGTCATAGGATGGAAATGTCTTTATAGCTTCACTGGTTCCAGATGTAATGCAGCAGAAAATTCTGATTTTAGGCCCATGTGATCGCATGGCCTTGCTTAAATTTCTGTTTCTGTTTGGTCAGTTCAGCATTATCCACACTGTGCCTTTTAAAGAACATTCTTAAGGGGCAGCGTTTAGTCTTTGGGGCGGCCAAGGCATCATTTAATTTATTAGGGCAGCATTTAATTTTCAGCTCAGGGGAAACTGGCTTGGGCAGTGATTCAAGCATCAGTTTATGATGGCAACTCCTAGCAGGCGTGTTAGGCACAACCTGCTCGGCCAGCTCCCGAAATTATCTCTGGTCCAGGGCTGTCTCAGGTTGAGAATCATCCATTCACAGTAATATTTCTTGCTAAATAGGCCAGTTATCAGGGAATTCCCCCAGAGCATTGAAATTGAAATGGAATATGAGAATCAATATTTTATATCATATAAATTCTGTATTTTTTCATATTTGCAATTTTTGTGGGACTTGAAAATATTTTAAACTTTGTGCATGTGGGAGACATATGTGAGTACATGTGCCAGGATTGTCATGTGGAGTTCAAAGGACACGTTTGTGGAGTCCATTTTCTTTTACCATCTTTATGTGGATTTCAGGAATCCTTGGGTACTTAGGCTTTGCAGAAGGTCCTTTTTCCAACTGAATCATCTCTGCTCCCCCTACCTCTCCCTTTTTAAAATGAGGGATCTAGTTGAAAATTACTTTGGGAAAATTACTCTTTTCTTTTCTTTCCTTTTCTTTTATTTCTGATTTTGTTGTTGTTGTTTTGGTATTTAAACGTAATCATTCTTTGCAAGTTGTTGTAACCAGTGCCTACTCATCTCCACAATTCTCAGTATCTGACTTGGAGAAACGTGACTGTTCAGCCCCACCCCCTCAGTCACTGGGGATTTGATTGACTGTCTAAGCCTAAGTAGGACTTCTCTGGGTGAGGCACGGAGATGAGGAGGCTCTTTAGTTACAGAAGTGAGGAGCAGAGTTACCACCAAAAGAAGGGCAGCTTGCTTGTGAAACAGGCCAGGGTGTAAAGGGCTCTGGATGCTGTCTCATCGTTAGCTTTTGGCACTGCCCTTACCTGTTTGCTCACCAGCTTTAAGCAAGGATGCAAACTTTGCACTTCTTTGCAAGGACAGGGGCTTGGTTTCAGTCTCCCTACTCAGCATAGGGTACCATTTAGACTTCCTCAATGCACAACAGAAGCAGCAGCAGAAGAGAAGTAGGTGAGATACAGGCTACACGGATTTAATTCACTGTCAGATTATAGAGGACATTCAATGTCATGACTACCTGTTCCAAACAAGAAGATGGGGAGACCATCATAAAATTAGTTCAGTGAAGGGAATTCTCTTATCTATTGTATTTTCAAGACAATTCTTTTTATTATTATTATTACTACTACTACTACTACTACTAGTAGTAGTAGTAGTATAGTAGTATACATTTGATGTGTGTGCAGTGGGCAGATGTCACACAGACTCGGTTCTCTCCTTTTACCTCTGCACAGGTCCCTAGGATCTAAGTCAGGTTGTCAGGTTTGCCAGCCAGATGCTCCATCCAATGAGCCTTCTTACCAGTATTTCAGACCTCAGTCCAGGGAAGATACAATCCATGAACAGAGTACATCAATCAAAGACAAAGGTGCAGAGAAGGCCAAATTGGTCGGTGTCATGATAGATTCTTGGTGAGGATGGAGGGATAACTGGTGAAGATGTCTTTACACTCATGATCAACTCAGCCTTAGTAAAAGTGTGTTCAGAAGGAAGGCTTTATACTGTTCTGAACTTCCTTCTCAGTCTTATTGGGGAAAGTGGAAGATGCAGTTAACTGAAAATTAGACAACAAAACCATGTGACATTGGATGGTGAGGGTTATTTTAGACTAGTCCCCTACCAGGTGCCTGGAGCCACTTTGAACAGTGAGAGACTCAGGTTGATTTGAGGCTGTCCTCATGTAGATACAGATTTATTTGTGTGTCCTTGTTTTTATTTTGTTTCTTTTTTCAATCCAACTTCTTTACCATAAAGGGACCCCTGTTAACTTGAACAGTGGAATTTAAAAAAAATTATAAATTTTTATAGGGTAATATTTCTTTGCTTTGGGTCACTTTTTGGGGTCTGTGTTCTGCAATATTCTGGCTGTCTTTTGCACCACTTCTTACATTGTACAGAGATGATGCTTGTTCAAATATTAGTTGTAACCTTGAAATGGCAATAAACATGGCAGAGTCCCTGCTCTTATAAAGTGTATATTCTTGTAGATGAAACTGAAAAAAAAAACAAGAAATTTATAATGTCAAAACTTTAAAACTGAAGAAGAAGGAGGAGGAGAAGGAGGAGGAGAAGTAGAAGAGGAAGAGGAAGAAGAAGAAGAAGAAGAAGAAGAAGAAGAAGAAGAAGAAGAAGAAGAAGAAGAAGAAGAAGAAGAAGAAGAAGAAGAAGAAGAAGAAGAAGAATAGAAGAATACAGGACTTAAGTTTTGTCTGTTATCTTGGAAATTAATATAAGTAGTATATTAAAACTGAAGTGTCTCTTCTTATTTTAAATTCGAAGCCACTCTGTATGGTAGAAAGTGTATGGATTCAAACATTTTTTTCTCTTCTTATTACTGAAATGTCAATCATCATCCTCTATGCATGGCAAGTTCTTTATGAAAGGGGTGTGTGCTCTGTGATGGTTAGTTTTCAAAATCCAGTTTCCCCCCTTCTGATGCCAATGGAGACATTCTCTACTTCAGTTGGGATGAAGCTCAGCTTTCTCTCCAGGACTCATGCGGACCAGTGGCAGGACAGTTTCTGAAGGAGACATCCACTTTCTTTTGCTCTCCTAAGGGAATGATGCTGTCCTTTTGTTGGCCAAGCTTTAAAAGAGAAGCAATCACATTCCTTTCCTAACCTCACATTTAACTCTGGGCTGAAGCACTTTTAATCACCATGTTAACCATCTGTGCAAAGGCATAAATCTCAGATTCCAGAAGACTGATGAATCTACTAGAACATAATTAAGCTTAACCAAAGCTCTCTTCCCTCCTCTGGGGTGCTCAGCACACTGTAGAATAAGGCCACTGCTGGGAAAGTATATTGTGAGAAGCTGTGAATATAGGCTGAATCCACTGGGCATTGCAAACAAATGTTTAACTCATAACTCCATCATCCATTAGCTGTGTGGCCTTGAAGGCTGAATAACTTCTTTGGGGTTAATGTCCTTATCCATAACATGATTGTAACAACATTGATCTCAAGGGGCAATTCCAAAGGTCAAAAGAAATACCATGTATACAAGAGGTAATTGAGATGTCTCACAGTTTTGCAAACCACAACCTTCCTCGAGATGTACCACCAAACCATCTGGATGAGGCCACAGGGATTCTGGGAAGTCCTGTTTCTTTGTGCTTTGCTGATTAGCAAATGGTAGGCTTTCTCCCTAACGTGAGGGAGATTTCTGATTTTTGATGCTTACACTTGAGAGAAGGAAGACTGGAAGTTTCTGAACTGTCCAGTCAGTGGCAGATCTCAGGGGATAAACCAATGACAGCTGTGTGGCCCTTATGTGTTTCATACGTACCATTCCTTTCTCAACATTTGAGAAATCAAATATTCTTCTTCTAAGTCCTCTTTTAGCTGTGGTTGATTATGACTGCTCATATCTGAAAAAATACAACATAAAAGTATAAAATTCAATACTTGATGTTCTTCAAAACCCATTCCTTCTGATATTTTCTATCTCAAAAGGAGTGCTTCCATGAGCTTGTTGCTTAAGTAGACATCATCATTCTATTCCCATAAGCATACCCAGAAGTCACCTTGAAATCATTTCTTCCAAGCCTGTCTTTATCTAAGTCCTTCATTTTACAAATCATTTTGCAGAATGAGCCCTTTTTCCTCCTGCCCCAAGCTCCCTGAATAGTGACTCAGACTATATATATATAGTTAAATACCTAGGCCACAGAGCTAGGTTCATTCCCTGACTAGCTAATAATTTAACATAAGCCATTTATACTAATCTAACTCTGCCACATGGCTGGTTACCTCTGCTCTGGTACCATGCGTCTGCCTTCTTCACATCTTTCTGGTGACTCTCCCACACCTGGCTCTATATCAGAAATCTTTCTGCTCCCTGGATGTCCTACCTTCTATTCCCTTTTATTCTATCCTTTCCTATAGGATGCTGGGTTGTTTTTTTTTTTTTTAAATTAACAGGTGATACATTCATAAAACACACAAGGTGGTCTCTCTCTCTCTCTCTCTCTCTCTCTCTCTCTCTCTCTCTCTGAATCATTCTCTTTTGCACCTCTGATATTTTCTCAGCATTCCTTTGCCAACTTCAATTCCTGTTTTCTATCAGTACATTCTTGGTATAGAACTCAGGAAAAGAAGGATCCTCAGATATGGCTCCGGCGACACCTCTCCTGACATCTTTCATATTTGTGTGGTCTAGAGAACAAAATCCCACTCAATCTCATCACAGCCAGGACACACCCGCCTTTATCCCTGCTCTCCACTCCAGCTCTTCCTCCCATTCTCCTGCTTGCCTCTGCTCCTTCCTTCCCAAATACTTCCTGAAGATTTTCATAAAAATCATGCCTCTTCTTTCAGTCTCATTCAGTCTCCTCATCTTTCCATCCCTGTCATTTCTTATCAGTGATCCTCCTTGGAAGCCTGTGGTACTGGGATGCAATAAGACAGATTTATTTTGATCTTTACCCAGCATCTTGGCACACAGCTTCTAATATCCTTGGAATCTCTTAGGTGATAAGTTATCTTGTATACCCGTGAAGTTGTGGCATCTGGGATCTCTTACATTGTCTCACTGCAGTGGCTGTTGACCAGAGAAAGAAATTGCTTGAGTAGAGGCTTGAAATGTTCAGACCCACTCTTCCTTTTGCATTGATCATGAATAACAAATGACTCATTTAATCAAGTTTGTCCCAATGAAGGACTCAGCAAAACCCCGATGAATAAGTTTCACAGAATGCCAGGCTGCCAGGTCCACATTTGCCATGGAGGGAATGTACCAGGGAGGGCTGCAAACATCCACATTCCTTCCCCCTAGAACCTTCCCTGTGCATCTGCCCCATCTGCTTGTTGGCTCCTTTATTAGTAAATATACAGAAAAGACTCCCTTGGGTTCTTCTCACCCATCTAGCAAATAGTCTGCTTCAGAGAGATGATCACAGTTATGCTTGGGCTTGCCACTAATGTTAGAAATGGTCCGGTTTGGGGGGAATGGACTCCTGAACCTTTGAGAGCTGATGCTGTCTTTTGGTACTCAGTGTAAGAACTGAGTTATACTATATGATCCCTAGGCACTGTTTGTAGAAAACTCAAGAACTGACTGGTAGAGGCGAGATCCCGGCAAATTTGATTGTAAAAGTATCCTATGTTCAATTTGAGCCTAGGGAAGAAAAGAATATGTGTTTTCCCATTTGCTCCTACAAACCACCAAGTTTCTGATTGTATATTTTCTTATAATCAGGAGGGTAAAAATCTCTAGGTACTGTTGTCATGACTGCTGCTTTTATATACATTTGCATAGCTATTTTGTTCATCTTTCTTGGTCTCATGGTACATGAAGACACAGTGACAAAGCCTTTCTTTCCCTTAACCTCCAGTGCCAGCAATGAGAAATACAAGATACCAGGCCACCAAGGAGGATAAAGAGATGGCAGATATCACCTAAACCAAGTCAAATCAAGCTGCATCATTCAGCCTGTGACCAATTCTGAATCCAAGAGCCAGGGCCATACGGCATAAAGATTCAAATGCTGGGCAAATACTTTCTTATGCCTCCTCTGGCTGCCAGCTTGTGCTAGGCAGAGGGTGTAAAAGAACAGAGATAAGCCAATGTCGATGCAGGCGCTATTACGCTCTAAAGGGATGTTTTCCATCCCTTTTAAAATTAAAGTCTCATGCAAGTAGTAGAAAAATACACCTCAGAATTTTTAGCTTGATTGTTTCAACTCTTAACAGTAAAATCAATATGTGCCACCAACTAACTGCTGGCCATTGTTCTATGACTGCCAGGTTGTTTTATATATGAAGAAACAAAACAATAGACGGTGACATACAAAAGATGGAAAAAAATACATAAAATGGTGTGTGGAGGGGAGAGTTGGCTATGTGCTACCTCGGGCTCTAAAACTCTTCTTATATACTTTACCACAAAGTCTATTAAAGCAAAATATAGTGGAAATACAATATACTGCAATGAATGTCTTCAAACTAGCAATTTAACGCACAAGCTAAGGGCAGTTCTTATGCACCGACTTTTAATACCAAGACGATTTGTGGTCTCACAAAGTTCCTGCCTTAGGCAAAAGTTGTGCTGAGTTCTAACAGGTCTAGTTTGTTGGCTGTCAGAATAATGGAGAATTTGGTAGCGCAGGGGCTGGATGCTGTAAACAGCAGAGATAATTAGAGGGTCTGCAGAAAGAGGAGAGAAGCTGGTTTATATTCGGTTGCAGGCGAAAGTGTTTGTTCAGGAAAGGGCTGGTTGACACAGCATCAACTGGGTTTCAGGAAGTTTATTTGAGGAATCGTCTACAGAAGCCTGCTGTGTTAGTGTTCCTTTCTTATTAGAATGCTACTGCCTTTGGTAGTAAATTGCAATTCGTGGAATGCCTACTATGTGCTACTTCTCTGCCCACCTATGCCTTTTGTGGACTCATTTTGCAGAGCAGAAAATGAAGTCTGGTGTCAGAAGTAGCAAGAGGTAAAACGTGCACTCAGCTGGAGATTATGCTTCTTCCAATCAGTGATGTTTTCCAGGGCATCATGGTTAATACTGACTGAGTATTTACACTGATCATCAGGGGTATTTTGCATAGTTCAAATTAGCAATAAATGCAGAAGCAGATGTTGGTTTCATAGGATAGTTTGGGTATCAATGGCAATACCTCTCATAACTAATTATTAATGAGTGTTCGAGAATTAATGATTTGCTCTGTGTGTACATGTTACTGTCTCTGTATACACATGCAGGTGTATATTCACATGTATGCATGTACATGTGGAGGCCAGAGCCTGGTGCAGATATCTTCCTTGGTTGTTCTCCACCTTAGTTTTTGACACAGGTTCTTTAATTGAACCAGAAGCTCACCAACTCAGCCTAAGATGGCCAGCAAGTAAATACAAGTTTCCACCAGTCTCACGTTCCTCTGCTCTGGGACTAAAGATGTGTGCTGTTATGCTCAGTTGTTTACATGAAATCTAATCTCAGGCCTTAATGCTTGCACAGGCAAGCATTTTACCTACTAAGTCATCTCCTTAACCCTATACTTTGCTGTCATCATATGTAAATTAGAATGGAGTCCATACAACCCTTTACAAGAAAGCCATCTTCCCTCCTTTATTAGAAATTCCTTTCTTGGTTCAGTGGACCAGGTGGCCAAGTCATTATCCCTTTTCTGGGTGGCAGCACTCAAATTTTCCTCTACATAGTATTGAGCCCTCTAAACCATAGCCCGAGAAGGTCAGGAAATACAAGGATGACTTCCCACGGAGCCCGGAAGGACCAGTGATGATGTTTCAGCGGTTACAATTTTCTTTTTTAACTCCATTGGCAAATGCTAAGCAAGTGAGAAGTCACCTGCCTGGGAACAGACAGGGACCATATTTAGTGGGAACTCTGCCTTAGGAGCTCAGCTGTATACTTGGATCAATCGTGTTGTGTAAAATTATAAATAGCAATTAAAATTTTAGCACATTGTGGTATGTCTACACTTCCCTTACAGAAGGCTACTATAAACTGGGGAATTAACAGGAAATGAGAAACTGATGTCATCATATACAGAGACCTAAGAGGATGAGCTTACCCAGGCTGTTGGAGATGCTGAGAGGTGGCATTAGGACAAGTACAGAAATACTCTTCAGCCGGATTAAGGGCCTATTTACCAAACACTGGATCTTTGGATGAAGACGGCTTCATCGTGATGCTTTCCGACATTCATCCTCCCAGGCAAAATCTTCCCTCTCTCAGCTTGCTTTCTCCGCTACAGGAATTTGTCCTGCTAATATATTGGCCTTTAACCCAATCATTTAGAAGTAGCAAGCTCTGTGCCAAGAGTGCTGGCTGAGGAGTAAGAAGCTGTCCGTTCTGAGCTAGCCTCGATGATTGTTTCCATGGTGGCACTGAACAAGCAGTTCGCCCCTTTACCTAACATGAGATCATGACTTGCTAAGACTGTCATGATAACCTCTTGGGTCCTTATAAAGGTGAATGGGTGTACAAAGGGCCTTGCAGTCAAAGCCCAGTACAAAGGGTTTTTGCCCTGGGGGTCTGCATCATGCAATATAGAGCTGCAGACCTTTTTAATATTAGCCATTGCTGTAGCTTAATAGACCTTCCCTTTAACCATCTTTAACCCCTGGAATCTTGGCTTTCTGGATCAAGGCTTCTCTGCAACTATGTTAGGGTCATTCATACATTACTTAGAACTTTTTTTCTAAGACTTTTGAACAACAGAGACTAGGAACCCGAGTGGAAATGGCACTTTCTGTATTCAAATAGAAAAAAGAGACCAGTCTATAAATGTCTGCAGACAGACATAAGACCATAAGGTAGCCATGATGACAGCAGTACTGACCAACTAAAGAGTGTTCCCTTACATAATCTTCTGTTTGTAAGGGTCTGTTTCTTATCTCACAGTCTGCTTTTTAGGGAAATACAGAGTAAGACAGGCAGCAATGTGCAGTCATTCTCTTAGCTCTCAGGTAATTATGGGATAGATGTAGGTCTAGGTCTAGGCAGAGGATAATTAGCTCATTATAAAAGGATACAGATCTAGACAATGACATTAAAGTGAGAATGCGCTCCATAGGCTCATGAATTTGAATGGCAGGTTTTTAGTTGGACTTTGAGGTTCTAAATCTATGCCAGGCCCAGTCTCTCCTCTTCTCTCTCTCTCTCTCTCTCTCTCTCTCTCTCTCTCTCTCTCTCTCTCTCTCTCTCTCTCTCTCCTTCTAATTTGTGGATAGTATGCAAACTATCAGCTTCTTCTCCAAGACCATCCCTGCTTGCCTGCTCCAATGCTCTCCACCATGATGGTCATAGACTCATCCTCTGAAACTATAGGCAACCTGCCAATTACGTGCTTTCTTTTGTAAGTTGTCTTGGTAATGGTGCCTCTTCACAGCAATTGAAAAGTCACTAAGATTATTGGGAAACTGACAGTATAGAGCCATCAAAACTTTCAAGCTTTCATAAGATAGATTTTCCATTCTATTTCACAAGCCTCCATCAGCCGCTGCCTGAACTGCAGGCATTACTTTTGAGTGGGCTCTAACCATTTAGCTTTTCCAGCTACAATCGCTTGCCAGCAATAGACCACTTTTTGCATCCCTCACCCACAAATGATTAAAAAGCCCTTCTTCATGTCCCCTCTGCTCTTAAAATGAGTCAAGTTTTCTTTTCTCAAATCCTAATTCCTCTTGAACGCAGGATGCTTATCCCTTTAGCCTGGCCTTGCCTTCTGCCTCTGTCTTGTCCACAATAGAGTCATATAGCCTGCCCATAAACTTGGGCCTCAGGCCTCCTGTCATTTCCTCTGGTTGGGGTTCTTCTGCCGTTGATGCCTGTGACTGTTTTATTCTCTTCTTTGGTCTTTGCTTAAATACCATCTCTGAAAAGCCATATTACTGGGCTAGTAGAGATATTATTGGGAAGGAATCGGTTTCTTCTTTTCTTTTCTTTTCTTTTCTTTTCTTTTCTTTTCTTTTCTTTTCTTTTCTTTTCTTTCTCTTCTTCTCCTTCTCCTTCTCCTTTCTTCTTCTTCTTCTTCTTCTTCTTCTTCTTCTTCTTCTTCTTCTTCTTCTTCTTCTTCTTCTTCTTCTTCTTCTTCTTCTTCTTCTTCTCCTTCTCCTTCCTTCTCCTCCTTCTCCTTCTCCTTCTCCTTCTCCTTCTCCTTCTCCTCCTCCTCCTCCTCCTCCTCCTCCTCCTCCTCCTCCTCCTGCTCCTCCTCCTCCCCCTCCTCCTCCTCTTCTCCCCCCACTCTTTTTCTGTCTTTTCAGGAATCAGTAGGAAATATGGGAAGCTTTGAGGGTATTGTGTTTGTACTGCATTTGTGCACTTCTGTGGTTATATGATTAAGGCAGCTGTAAAACAACTGGCTGGGTGTGGCTGTGTTTCCAAAAACTTTTTGTGCAAATATAGGGGACATGTGCCTGGACTCGTTGGCTCTCTGCTACTCATTTTAAGCCTTTTGTGTCTTTGGTGGCTCTTATTGCAATCTTTAGGCATTTCTGAGCTTGTGCATGTTTGTTTCTCTCCTTCCAGGGGAAGCAGGAAGTGCTTCCTTTTGTTTATCTCTATTATCTCAGTGCCTGGAAGGACAGCTGGCACTTTGGAGATACTCAAAATATATTTTAAAAGGTGACAAATAAGAATATTATCACATTACTTTTTAAATCTAACACCAAGTATATGTGCATTTAGTTTGTTTTGCAGCAGCCTTTGTTGTATGTTTTGTCTTAAATTATCTGTTTTTATAAGCTCTGTGGTTAGAGAAATATAACGTATATCTTAGTAACTATCACAGTGTCTGGCACATAGTGGGTAAGTAAGTAAAGGAATAAAGACATTCATTCAGGATGCAAAAAATGTGGTATATATACACAATGGAGTACTATTCAGTCATTAGAAACAATGAATTCATGAAATTCTTAGACAAATGGATGGAGTTGGAGAACATCATACTAAGTGAGGTAACCCAGTCTCAAAAGATCAATCATGGTATGCACTTACTAATAAGTGGATATTAGCCTAGAAAATTGGAATACCCAAAACATAATCCACACATCAAATGAGGTACAAGAAGAATGGAGGAGTGGCCCCTGGTTCTAGAAAGACTCAATGTAGCAGTATAGGGCAAAACCAGAACAGGGAAGTGGGAAGGGGTGGGTGGAAGAACAGGGGAAGGGAAGGGGGCTTATGTGACTTTCGGGGAGTGGGGGGTCTGAAAAGGGGAAATCATTTGAAATGTAATAAAAAATATATTGGATAAAGAAAAAAGATAAAAAAAAAAAAGACATTTGAAGATCAAGTGACCATAGGTGTGTGGGTTCATTTCTGGTTCTTCAATCCTCTTCCATTGATCTGCTTGCCTGACATTGTACCAATACCATGCAGTTTTTTAGTAAAGTTTGAGGTCTGGGATACTGAATCCCCCAGAAGTTCTTTTACTGTTGAGAATAGTTTTAGCTATCCTGCATTTTTTGTTATTCCAGATGAATTTGAGAATTGCTCTGTCTAGCTCTATGAAGTTGGGAGCTGGGATTTTGATGGGGATTGCATTGAATCTGTAGATTGCCTTTGGCAAGTTGGCCATTTTTAACTATATTAATTCTGCCAATCCACAAGCATGGAAGATTTTTCCATTTTCTGAGATCTTCTTCAATTTCCTTCTTCAGAGATCTGAAGTTTTTGTCATATAGGTCTTTCACTTGTTTGGTTAGTCACACCAAGATACTTTACACTGTTTGTGGCTATTTTGAAGGGTGTCATTTCCCTAATTTCTTTCTCAGTCTGCTTATCCTTTGATTATATAAAGGCTACTGATTTGCTTGAGTTGATTTTGTAGCCAGCCACTTTGCTGAAGTTGTTTATCAGCTGTAGGAGTTCTCTAGTAGAGTTTTTTGGGTCACTTAAGTATACTATCATATCATCTGCAAATAGTGATAGTTTGACTTCTTCCTTTCCAATTTGTATCCCCTTAACCTCCTTATGTTGTCTAATTGCTCTAGCTAGGACTTCAAGAACTAAAGGAGCGGAAAGTATCCAATGGAAAAAAGATAGTCTTTTCAACAAATGGTGCTGATTCAATTGGAGGTCAGCATGCAGAAGAATTTGAATTGATCCATTCTTATCTCCTTGTACTAAGCTCAACTCCAAGTGGATCAAGGACCTCCACATAAAACCTGACACACTGAAACTAATAGAAAAGAAACTGGGGAAGACCCTTGAGGACATGGGCACAGGGGAAAAGTTCCTGAATAGAACACCAATAGCTTATGCTCTAAGATCAAGAATAGACAAATGGGACCTCATAAAACTACAACGTTTCTGTAAGGCAAAGGTCACTGTCCAAAGGACAAAACATCAACCAACAGATTGGGAAAGGGTCTTCACCAACCCTAAATCTGACAGAGGGCTAATATCCGATATATACAAAGAACTCAAAAAGGTAGAACCAAGAGAACAAAATAACCCCATTAAAAATGGGGTACAGAGCTAAACAAAGAATTTTCACATGAAGAACTTCGGAGGGCTGAGAAGCACATTAAGAAATGTTCAACATCATTAATCATTAGGGAAATGCAAATCAAAACAACCCTGAGATTTCACCTCACACCAATCAGAATGGCTAAGATAAAAAACTCATGAGACAGCAGGTGTTGGTGAGGATGTGGAGAAAGAGGAACACTCCTCCACTACTTGTGGGATTGCAAGACGGTGCAACCACTTTGGAAATCAGTCTGGAAGTTCCTCAGAAAACTGGGCATGACACTTCCAGAGGACCCTGCTATACCACTCCTGGGCATATACCCAGAGGATTCCCTGGCATGCAAAAAGGACACATGCTCCACTATGTTCATAGCAGCCCTATTTGTAGTAGCCAGAAGCTGGAAAGAACCCAGGTGTCCCTCAACGGAGGAATGGATACAAAAATTGTGGTATATTTACACAATGGAGTACTATTCAGTCATTAGAAACAATGAATTCATGAAATTCTTAGACAAATGGATGGAGGTGGAGAACATCATACTAAGTGAGGTAACCCATTCTCAAAAGATCAATCATGGTATGCACTCACTGATAAGTGGGTATTAGCCTAGAAACTTTGAATACCCAAGACATAATCCACATATTAAATGATGTCCAAGAAGAATGGAGGAGTGGCCCCTGGTTCTGGAAAGACTCAGTGCAGCAGTGTAGGGGAATATGAGAATAGGGAAGTGGGAAAGAGTAGATGGGGGAATAGAGAGAGGGAAGAGGGCTTATGGGACTTTTGGAGAGTGGGGATCCAGAAAAGGGAAGATCATTTGAAATGTAAATAAAGAATATACTGAATTAAAAAAGCATTCATTCTGATTGAATATTTCTATAAGCAAAACACTCAATTCACTTATGTTCCCAAGTTTTCCTAGTTCACATATTTTAGATGTATTGTCATTAGCCTATAATAATGAATTTACTATGCCATTTTCATATACTTATAATAGTGTGCTTTGATAATACACCCTCTCCTGTCCCACGCCTGTCTCCATTGATCACTTTCACCATCAAGTCTTCAATAGTTATTGATTGATTGATTGATTGATTGATTTATTCACTCATTTATTTGGATGACCAGATGAATTTAGTATTTTCCATATGGTTTTGGTATGGAATTATTTACTGGAGAATGGTACACAATCGAAGAAACTGTCTCTAATGATGACTACCTTTCTATAGGAGTTTCCGGTAGGGGTAGGAAATCGTGAACGCCTCTGATCCCAGCAGCAACTCTCTGCCTGTAGATCCTCTGGGGATGGGCTCCAGACAATGAGTTAAGAAACGGAATCTGTCTTTTGCTGGTAGTAACTTCTGTGAGATCAGGAATACAACAATAGCATCTTGTTCCAAAGGCAGCACTCTGCCTCACTCCATTCCTTTCTGTGACTTTTGCAGCCTTTCTAGCCCATTTAATATGATGTGCCCAGAGACTTGGGGAGGTTGATATAGATGTCCTCTGTATGGCTGAGCATCCTTTACAGTCCCTTTTCCTCAGCATTAGACTAGTTATGAGTTAATCTTGTTCCTACTGCCCATTGGAGAAGAGAAACTTCTCTGACCCAAACTGATGGTAGCAGTAACCTATGGGTATGAACCTAATTATGTAGATGGTAACTTTATGGGATATCCTGTCCATTTAGCAAAAAATGACATTAGTTTCGTCACTTGAGCCTATGAATCCCCCTCCCCCAGCCCTGCTATTCTCTTCAGGTTTGTACACCAGATGTGGGTTCTCTCCTGTGGAGACAGCCTTAAGTCTAATCAAAGAGGACATTTACCATTCCAACTTGCTAGCATGGCACCAGTGGGTACTTCCTTCTGGCCAGTTGGTCCAGTAGCACGCTGGAAGCAGAGGTGAGTTTCTTTAACAGCATGTCTCACTCAGAATCCCCACAGCACCTTCATGCACAGTGTGAGCTAAGCAGCAGGGAAGAGAATTCCACCCATTTCCTGCTTGATTTTTCTATGTCTTATGACTAAAGTGTGTACTGATAGAAGCATTCTTTCCTACCTGATAAATTTAGTCTTGAACACCAAGCCAACAAAACAGCAAGTAAGACTAAGCAGGATGTGCCTGGTGGCTCCATGCAGTCCCAACTTCAAAATTCTACAAATTATTAAAACTGCAAACCTAGTGAATCCTACAAATAAAATAAAATATATATACACACATACATATATATAAAAAGAATGAAAGTCTCTTAAGTCAACCACCCTTTAGGGATGTCTCTTCTCCAAATCAGAGATATGGTAAGTAGACGGAGGCCTGGCATTTCCCAGATATCTTCTCTACACATGCGCATGTTTCTGTCTCTACATATGCACATCCTTCTGACGATTGAAACAGAGACATTGGATGCAAATACTCCTAGGAGGCTCAGCATTGTCTGTGATGGCATTTCACTTTTCCCACGTGTTCTTGGTATCTGCTGACAAGAACTAATTTACTTGACTCCCACCCATAACCATATCTCTGCAGAAAAACTATGCACGGTGTTTAATGCATGAGAGACTGAATAGAGCTACATTTCACCACAACTCATGAAGGAGGAAAGCAGACAACGTGACATGCACTGCAGTGAGTCAAGCAAGACTTGCTTTCTTCCAGTTTTTTTTTTTTTTTGAATCATTGTTAATAGTGTTGCACTTCTACCTCAGAAGTGACTGATTTGGAAAATAAGTTACCTTGCCACCTGATACATGGGGATAAGTTACATTTCTTCCCTAAGGACTAGATAAACACGCTTTGGTTGCCTCGTGAGTTTTTATTGGAAGTTGGGGAGTAGCAGGCTGTCTTCTGACACCTGCATGGGTATGTGCTTATTCAGAAACAGCCTGTGCACATAGTGATAAGAATTATGAATGGAATTTCAGTAAGGCAAATATAAGTATTAGGTTCTTTGATGGGATCAGGTCTGAGCTTCCTGTAAATGGTGGAAGGCTATAAGCAGCATCTGAAAGGCTGATCAGATCTTGGGACATTGTTAATGTCACTAACTGGCTTATGTTCATAAAACTATTCATACTTTTGCACACAGGCATCATATTGATGAGAACCCCTGTCTTAGGGTTTTACTGCTGTGAACAGACACCATGACCAAGGCAACATTATAAGGACAATATTTAATTAGGGCTGGCTTATAGGTGCACAGGTTTAGCTCATTATCATTGAGGCAGGAGCATGGCAGCATCCAGGCAGGCATGGTGCAGGTATAGCTGAGAATTCTACATCTTCATCTGAAGGCTGCTACTGGAAGATTGCTTCCAGGCAGGTAGGACTAGGGTATTAAAGCCCATGCCCACAGTGATACACCTACTCCAACACAACTACACTTATTCCAACAAGGTCACACTTCCAAATAGTACCACTCCCTAGGCCAAGCATATACAAACCATCACAACCCCTTTCTTACCACAGACTCTGCTCAAATCCCACTAATCCAGGAATTAGGCTTATTGAGACCTATATAAAATATTGTGGTCACAATACCAGCTCTGAAAGCAGCCTGGTGTAGCTGTAGATTCTTGCTAAGGTACTTATCATTTGTATTAGCCCTAGCTCTTCCTTGACTCAGTTTCCTCACCTGCAAAATGAATGAGTTATAGCCTCAATCTCATGGAGTTGCTGTGGCGATGTTGCTAATTCTTGTTATAGATCTCACTTAGAACGAGGTAATTGTAGATTATGAGTATCGTCTACCAGCACTTTACTGAGCTCAAGAGAGAATTTTCAACTTGAAGAGCTGTGAGAAATGGTCCCCACATATAAAAAAGGCAAGGGACAACTAAATCATACATTTTTTAATATGTGCTCTGAGGGTCATCAAAGCATTATTTCTTTAGTATTATCCATAGCATCTAATGCTTCCTCCGCCACCTCCCCAGTATTTTGACATTTCTATACCTCTGTGAATCAAGGTAAAATAAATAAAATAAAATAAATTCAAGGAATTGGAACAGATAGTTATTTTAGCTAACCACTATTTTACATAATGCATGCATCAACATGTCTTTGTTCTAAGGGGCCCAGGTTGGCATGTAAGAGTGACGTAATATAAAGTTTAGTTCTGTTTAACAGCACTGGCTTGTATTCTCCTGGTAAGTCAGATAATTAAGTAATTCATCTGTGATTATGAGTATTAATTTTATATATCCTTCCTAGCTCCAATCATTATTATTCTTTAATGTTGAGTGGTAATTATTGTTAATTTAATTTCATACTCTACTTTGACTCCTTATAAATGATTCCAAACCCAAAGCTGTTGTTTGTTTCCATCTTAAAAACATGCACTCTCATAACTTTTTCATTTCTTAGCTCATTTAATTTGTGATTTAGCTAGGCGGTTTCCAAAAGCTAATTTGGTCTTGTCTGAAATCTAGACTTTTTTTGTTGTTATTCACTCTGCAATATACAATTCATGAACAATTACGTTTTTTATTGTTCTAGAATAACTTGCTTTACTTTTGTGAGGGTTATAAGGATTCTTAGAAATTATTGACTGTCACCCTTTTTTTTTCCACAAACAAGAGACCTATAGATGTTCAGTGACTGTTACAGACTCACTCTGTCACGTTCAGCCTCAAGAATTTCATTACATTCTTTCCTTTCAAGATGTTTCTCTAGCCACGATAGATCTTTAGCAGCAGGAAGGTTAGAAAAATCTATAACTTAGGACTCTATGCATTTATGATATTGAGACAAGGGGATTTGAACCTGGGACAGATATTGAAAGTTCTTAGACAGTGGGGTGTTGACAGTAGTGGGAAGAAATGGCCAGCATCTGAGGATTTGTTCAAGAGGACAGGAGGATGGGGTCCCACTCATACCTTTTATAGTTCACATTGCTGCAAAAGTTAGGTTCACTGATTAGAAATACTTTGAATTTTGAATTTCGTTCCCCAAATGGGGACAATTACAGCCAAGTCCAGTTCTCAGGCAGCTGCTGATCAGGATGAAAAATGATGTCTAATATTGTGTGTCTAATATTGGAAACTCAGTCGGGATAGGTATGGCCAGTGCATTCGGCACTAATGGCTCTATTGAGGCCTTCACATCGGTGATTTATGCACACGTCAGAGCTAGGGGAGCACACACTGAGGTCAAGAGCAAGCCAGATCCACCAATGGTTTCCCGCCTTGTCTCTGTACTTGCACCCCCGACTTTCTTGCTTTATCTCAAGTATCATTGCTGCAAGATTTCATGCTTCCTGTGGAGAAAATATTAGCCTTTATGCAAATATGTCAACCTTCTGATACCAACAGATCTTCTGCCTTCGCTTCTTATTATCCCTGAAAAAAAATTATCATAAACTGTCCCACTTAAACTGCCGGGCTTTATTTTCCTTTTGTATGAAAAGCAGTTCCCGCACATTAATTTTGTCTTATTTCTTTGTTTAATTAGACAATCTCTATTTGGCATAACCCAAGCCTGATTTAAATTTCCTTTTTTCCCTCATCTATTGTTTCTCTTAGAGCATATTCCAGGAACTGTAGTAATTTAGTGAATCTTTTATTTCGATCAGCCTCATCAAGCAAAGAAGGTAATTTTTTTTTTCTGGAAGTGTTTGTGAAAACTCTTTTGTATGTCTCCTTCTTCTGGGTTGATCTTTTGTCCCTCTTAGTTAAAGCTGCTGCTGTCAGAACCAACAAGGATGCTCTGAGGGGAGACTAGACTTAGAGTTGAGGCCTACATCTTTTAAAGCCCGGGATTTGAAAGACCCTTGAAAGGCATCTGCACATCTGCCTGTCTCTTACACACCAAGGTAAGAACCCAGTTTTGTATTTGTGAGGTCTAACAATGGACCCAGCACTGTGTACAGAATTCACAACACAGCGTTTGTTTATCTTTCGTAATCTTTTGTTGTGATTTTCCTGAGAGTGGGACAGTTCAATGTTCTCCCTTTCAAGATGGAGGATCAGACCCAGGCCGTTTTATTGGTAGCTGTCCTAAAGTGAAGCAATCTGTGAATCTAGGGAGGAAATGAGTTCCCCAGGGCCTGTCCCTCCCATCCCCAAGTGGGCCATGCCTGGAGGCCATGGAACTGGTTGGGGCAGTCCAGTCTGAAGCAAGCCCCGCCCCCTACTCTTGCTTCCTTTTTGCACTACAGCTGAGCTCTGCTTAGAGAGTCTGCCTGGCATTCTCTCTTCATAGACTTTTACGTCAGTCAGAATAAAGCAGAGTTTCCAGAGTTTCTCTTCCCCCTTCTCTGTCATCCCTGCCCTCCCCCCCCCCACACACACACCTCAGACCAGAGCATCTAGCCATTTTCTTCTACCTATAACGTGTGTATATACTAAGAACTTGGCTGACACTATCTTACATGTCAGGCATCAGGTACCACTCACGCTGGGTTCATTAATCACTGAGTTTAAGGGAATACTCAAGCACTGATTTTATGAGGCCCCTTTGGGAGGACAAGTGAGAACTTTCTCTTCTTATGCTTCTTCTGCTTTCCGTGCCTTGCAGCACATCTTTCCCTTTTGTATCTTAGACATTTTTTGGAACTCCCACCTACAGCCAAAGACATGTTTCTTGGAATATCTATTCACTGAGAAATCCTAGGTAGTGTTTTCTGCTGTCCCAGTTCCCATAGTTGTCTCTAGGAATCCCAAATGTCACAAGTAAGCACATAGGTGCATATCTGGGGTCTTCTAAAGTCATCCCTATGGGGAGCTGAGAGGAAGTCCTGAGTGAAGGCGTATTGTTGACATTGGCACGACTATGTCAAGGACCAATGTTTCAGCCTCACAAGAGTGGTAAAGCCTTCTATATATGAGTCCAGCTTGGAATTGGCAAAGTCTTTCTCTAGTCTGAGAGTGAATGATGTTGGTGTGTACAAAACCTTATGTTACATCTTCCTCCGTTCCTGTGACTGCGTCCTGAGATCACTGCCTTTCATGGTCTATTGCATGGACCTTCTATTGAGACTAGTTAACCCCTCCTTCTCCTGCTATATCTAATAAATGTGCTGAGCTTCTGGGTTGGTGCATATGTTGTGATTCCCTCAACAAAGTGAACACAGCCAGGCTTTTCTGTATGTGTATCTGTATGTCTGTCCTTTCTTTATTCCTTTGTTGCCCTAGGTCAGATTTCTAGGGCCAAGCTGTGTGGGATATGGTATACTACCTAAGTATTCAAGAACACACCCTATTGCTAGGTCTTGCTTAACCCTTCTTTCCCTGTTGCTTTCTTCAAGAACGTAAGAGAGAAACCAGCAGTCACCTGCTCCCTTCATATTCTGCATAAGGCTCACATCCAGCTGATCCATGGGTCTTGGGAGACTGTTTCAGTAAAGCTAGGGCTTACTGTACCTGAGATTCAGGTAGTAATCCTCTCTTGAGGATACTACACACTTCTTTTTTTTTATTTTCTATATTCTTTGTTTACATTCCAAATGATTTCCCCTTTCCCAGTTCCTCCCTCCCCATATGTCCCACAAGCCTTCTTCTCTCTACCCATTCTCCAATCACCTCCCTCTTTTTCTCTGTCCTGGTACTCCCCTACAATTCTAGATCAAGCCTTTCCAGGGTCAGGGCCCTCTCCTTACTTCTTCATGGGAGTCATTTGTTATGCTAATTGTGCCTTGGGTATTCAGAGCTTCTGGGCTAATTAATATCCACTTATCAGAGATTGCATTCCATGTGTATTCTGTTGTGATTGGGTTACATCACTTAGGATGATACCACACACTTCTTATCTACCCTATCTTCAATCACACTGACAGAGACACACATACCAGAGTCAGTTAAATCAGTATCTTCAGTCTTTATTGAGTATAGTACTGTCTTCTCATAATTGTTTTGATCTTCTGTCCTTATTTCTCTCCCATGACAAAGCAATCTTGCTGAGGATAGGCACTGGTGTCTTTCTACAAGGTGGGGCCAGCCCATTGCTCAGGCAATCTTTGTACTCACGGGATGGAGGTGATGATGGCTAGTATCCATTGTCAATTTGGCTGGATTTATAGTCACCCAGGAGACATACCTCTGGGAGTGTCCATGAGGTAGTGTCAGGTAAAGTTTAAGCAAAGTAGGAAGACCCTCCTTGCATGTGGGTGGCCCCTTATCCTAGCATGGACTTCTGGACTAAACAATAAAGAAGAAAGGAGGAAACCAGATGAATACCAACATCTTTCTCTCTGCTTCCTTGTGCAATGTGACCAGCTGCCTGGCATCCTTGTTACCATGCTTTATTTCCTGCTGTGATAGGCTTTATCCTTCAAACTTCTGAGTCAAAAGCAACCCTTCCTCCCTAAGTTTCCTTTGCCAGGTGTTTTGCCACAATGAGAAGGAAGCTAACTAATACAGCTGATTGGGGAATCTCCAGGGGTTGGTGCACATGGTATCCTTCGAGGATTCCCTGCACTGCTGGAGCTTGGTGTTCTGCAGCCCAAGGCCATGCAAAGCCTAGTCCTGGAGACAGGTAAACTCCCAGCTCTCCTTCACAGCAGGCCTTTGCTGGCTAGGCCTTTCTCTTCCTCTGCAATCCCTAAGTCAGACAGCATTCCTTAGCATCTGAGTGGCTCCGGATATTTTGAGTCAATTGTCATTTTGACGACACAGAGGAGTTTTGAAAACACTTTAGGAACTTGGGAGCATGGAGAGTCAGACAGTACACGATTGCGTTGGGACTGAGAGCAAATCTCAGCTCCTTGGCTGTGGCCTGGTGCCAAGCATCGGCTCCAGTGAAGACAGAACAGCCTTTGGAAGTGCTGCTGATTTAAGCCCGAAGAATCAGTCAACATCTCCCCAAGCAGCCAGTAGTGGGAACATGAAGTATATTTGATAATGGAGAATCGTGGGGAGAACAGCTGAGACTGAGCCTTTTCTGTGCCTCCCAGCGATAAACCGTGCTACAGAGCAGGAATTAAAAGGAGAGGACTGGGAGCAGCGATCATTAGGTTGTTTTGTATCAGAAAATCAGGCATGAGGTTGAGAGACTTGGGAGGGCTTGAACACACACTTCCTGGTTGTTACTGTGACCAGAAGACAGGCTGCTGTACATGCATATCCCTCCCTAGTGCCTCTTGCATGCTATGCAGGTAACCAGAACAGGAGAGCAGATGGCACTGGTGAGAGGGAACAAAGGCCTCACTGCTTGTCCCAGTCGTTTCTTTCAGAACCTTTCCATGCCAGGACACCACTACCGTCCAGGTGTGTGGTCCCAAGCAGAAAGCAGTGGATAACGGGAAGGTCATGGATTGGAAGCTGAATTCAGTGCTGTCTTTACATCAGTCTCCTGCATGGAACACTATACCAACCATTTGCCTTCTTTGGTGCTTAATGCTCTAGTATCTTAAGTGGAAAAAATCAATGCAGGATAGTCTTTTTTATCTGAAATGCTTGAGATGAACTCTCTTTTGGATATTGGGGATTTTTTTTTCCCAGATTTGGGAATCTTTGTTGAGAATAGGATATATTCTATACATTGGATTTATTTATACTTCCTATATATCTTCTTATGCAGCCTGAAAGCAATTTTGTGCAGTATCTATGTTCTGACTGTGATTAGGCATATGGAGTCAGATGTAGTGTTTTCACACAGCGTGTCATGGATGCACAGAAAGGTTCAGGTTCTGAAGCTATGATTTTGAACTTTCTTGTATGGCTGGTTGATCTCTGCTGAGATTATGGGATCATAGTGAGACAAAAGTAGCTCATCATGAATGTACCTGGTACTGAAAGACTTTGGAAACTAAGGAACTGAAGCCTTTAGACAATGGGTTCTATAAAGGTTCGAGTGTGTTAAGCATCCTTCTAGTCTGCTCATCAGAAAGACACACATTGAAAATGCTCCTGTGTGTTTGTGATTCACAACCACGTCAGCCCCTCTGAGCCAGTCCAAGGATATCTAGTCCAATGTGACTTTATTCATTATAATGAAACTACAGAGCCAGATATTATAGGATACACCTGTCTATAACCCACAAACTTAAGCTGGGGTGGAAGGGTCCTGAGTTTGAGATTATTCTGAGTTGTTAGGGACAGTTAGGTTAGGGACAACCTGCCTCAAACCAAAAGCAAAAGGAAAAACAAAACACACACACACACACACACACACACACACACCACTTCTTGGATCTGCCACTTGTTAGCAAAAGTATTCCGGAATAAATTAGTCTATAATTAAAATACTTTCTTCATTCTGGAAGGAGAATTTTATAGAGCCCTTGAGAATGTGGTCCATTGCAGTTCTGTCTTATTGGGAATCCACTGTATGATTTAGCTGAATATGTGAACGCTGAACCAAAGAAAGTACTTTGCGCCTAATGATACAGTATGCCCTCCATGAACCCGGGTGTCACTGCTCAAAGATCAAGACATCAACTACACTGGGAACTCACGGCCCAGAACAGAGCCCAGAGATGTTATGGTGTGATAACTTAAGAGAAATCCTGAGACTGTCTCCAATGGCACACAGGATTGTGAAATCCAGTGGAAATGCTATATTCTAGACTAATTGATTTCCCACTTGCATAACACAATCATACTTAGTGTTCTGTGTACTTTCTGCAAACTAATTTCAGTCAAATAACTTTTTATAGTTTCCTCAGAATGGGTTTATGGTAGAGAACCATTACAATTTCTTTCCCTTTTTTCTTTCTGTATCTCCTTTCCTCTTTTACTTCCCTTGCTCTCTCCTTCCATCCTTCCTTCCTTCCTTCCTTCCTTCCTTCCTTCCTTCCTTCCTTCCTTCTTTCTTTCCTTCTTTCCATCCCTCTCTCCTTCCTCTCTTTTCTTTCTTTTTTCTTTGAAATGTACACTCTCCGTTGATTCAGATCAAATGACTGGAGCCAAATCCTTTGCCCATTTTATTGTCTCCCCCATGGCTGCCCTTGTTCATTGGTTTACCAAGAACTACAACTCCTTCGAAGGCATCACCACATCTTCTGCACTTTTCCTTGAGTTAACCGTAACTGTTTCTTGAGGATCTCTGCACTGCTGGCACCTCCACTCAGCGAAACACTGTACGAGATTTACTTTTCTCCAGGAAACCGTGGAAAGCTTGAAGAGGTAGGAGTTTCAGCATTTATTCTCCTGCATCTGGATTCCCCAAGGACAATTGCCTGACGATGGTGTTGGTTGTCACTGTGTGCATGTGTTCAAGATCTGTGTTACATGCTATCCTCAACCACTCTCTACTTTATTTCTTGAAACAAGGTCTCTCTCTCTCTCTCTCTCTCTCTCTCTCTCTCTCTCTCTCTCTCTTTCTCTCTCTCTCTCTGAAATTAAAGCTTGCGAATTTAACTAGGCTAACTGGTCAATGAGCCCTTGGAGTCCACTTGTCTCTACCTCGTAAATTCTAGCATTACACCTGTATTCAGTCACAACTTTTCTTTCTACTGGTGCTGGGGATTTGAACTCATGTCCTCATGCTTGGTCAGTCAGCCATTTCTCCATTGAACCATCTCTGTCACCCAGCATCCTCTGTGTAAACAGAATTTGCTGGTACTGCTGCTACTCTGATGTGATGACTCTTGCCCAGAGCAGAGTCTTCACCTCTTCATGCTGCTCATTTTATACAGTCTTTGAAGCAACTTTGTATTGTCATTAGGGTTTGAGTGTAGCTTTCATTCCCACAAATTCATACTTGGCCTTGACCTTCAGTGTAATAGTGTTAAAAGGTAATGGGCCCTTTAAGAGGGGTATTGTATTGAGAAGAGATTAAAGTAGTTTGCACCAGACAGGGCTCATTATTTTCAGAGCCTGTAGGTATAAAGTCAGCATGGCTCCTCCCCTTACTATCACATACACATTTTCTTTTCTGATTGTTCTATTGTCCCTTCTGCTTTTCCTCTGTGCCTGGAGCAGCAGGCCAGCCTTATTAGCTGCAGCAGCTGATCTTGAATTTGCCAATCTTGGAACCAAGAGCCAAAATCAGTCTGTGGTTTTACAAATTATCTAGCTCGGGTATTTTAGTATAGCAACAGGAAATACACTGAGGCAGAGGGAGGTTACTCCATGTTACTGTTGAAGGTGGTGAAACAGAATCCGGGACATGGCCAAGAATGTTCATCCATGCATCTGAGGAATTGTCTTGATGCATTGGTAGTCTTTAGCAACCTAGCCAACAGTGAAGTTCTTTGGCTTTTTCCATATTACAAATGGCCAACTCTTTGGCTCCTGGGACACCAGTGAGATGGCTCAACAGGTAAGAGTGGTTATACTCCAAACTGATGGCCTGAGTTCAATCCCTAGGACCCAAATGGTTGAAGGAGAAAACTGACTCCCTCAACATGTCCTTTGACTTCTCCGCATATACTGTGGTGTACACACACACACACACACACACACACACACAGAGAAGTAAATGATACAAAATAAATATAATCTTAAAAAGGTAAGGAAAACAAATCTGATGACTTTCCAAAATTGTTCTGTTTTCAGAGAGCAGGCCACACAGGGACTGACCTGGTCCTCTGGATAGGACCAATGCCTCCCAGTTCTTCTTTCTTCCCTACTGCTATAGATTTTGGCATTGACTGGTTGAACATTATAGATATTTGAGTTCAAGCCTTCTGGTTCAGAGAACATTGGTCTGATAATATAAGGAGTTTTTTACTACTCCTCAGTCACCAAAACCTTGTAGCAGGATGAGCTCTCCTTAGAGAGGTGGAAGCAAGTGACAACTATAAAATATTTATTTATTTACTGCTACTAGTGCATTAAGCATGACAGACCCCGGTATGTATGTATGTATGTATGTATGTATGTATGTATGTATATATGTATGTATGTATGTATATATGTATGTATGTATGTATGTATTGAGGAGAACATACCACAGAACATAAGTGTATGTCAAAGGATAACCCATAGGACTGAGTCCTTTCTACTAGGTAGATCACAGAAATTGAACGTAGATCGCCATGCTTGATAGCAAGTATTTGTACCTGCTGAGCCATTAGACCTGTTTCATAGCATATATTTATAAACATAAATATTGTCCAAATGAGTGGAATAGCTCATGATGTTTCAATACATGTGTATACTGTGGATTATATAAATGAAGTTATATCTCTAATTTCTAAAACAATTTTTATTTTAGGAGAGACACTCTTGCTGCTTTGAAATATATAATATATTACCAGGTCTGGTCTCTCTACTGTGCAGCCATTTCCCCCTCTCCCCATCCATCTCTTTATCTGCCGGGCCTTTCTTCAGAACACAATCTCCTGATGCTCATTTGTACCGGCATTCCACAGCTCGCAGATTCTGTGCACAGGCTCCTTTGAGTCGGTATAAGCACCACTAATTTATCCATTTTGATTGAATTGTGCAGTAGTGTAAGCGACTGGACTCTGTCACCATGCGGCTGAATTCATAGGTGCATTTGGACAAAGTGGATGTGTGGGTTTATTTCACTAGTGGATCCCTCGGGTCGCTTGTTACATCTCTAAGTACTGCTTGTATTCCTGCTCTGCTCTGGAGGTGAGCTGTCTGGCTCCCCTGGGTAGGGCAACTTGGCTCAATATTCCCTAGGCTTATATTTTGTTGACTCAAGTGTGGCTTAGCTGCTATCATTAGCCGCATCCACTCTGCTCTATTTTCCCCAAGTAAGACTTACAAACATAGGATTATTGCCTGTCACCTGGACCCACAGGGAATCTCTGACCCACATTGTTTTGGTATAACCAAGCTCTGGGAATCTGGGCTATTTTAGAGCCAAAGATATAATCTGTGTCAGAATGCAACCCGTACACTTGGCACGGATGCTCTTAGGATTTTACTTTCTTCTGATGCCAAATTGCACATATTTTTTGTGACTTATCAGAGAGATATAATTAAGTTGTCTGAATGTGAAGAAGTGTCTGTGTGTGCACATGTGCACATGCATGTGTGTGGTAGTTATTTATAATTTGCTCACAAGTAATGAAAGTATGTTGTCAGTAATGAAGACAGTTTGAGAGTCCTAGATGAAAAACTAGTTTCTGATATTCCTTATATTATTCTGAGATTCCTTATACAATTTGGAGAAGGTATGGCTCAGGAGAGGGTAGTATACACTGTGTAACAATGTATCCAATTATTTCAATGGCTTTCAAAAATGAAGACTTTTTTCTCTGTGTGCTTTATGTCCAAGGAATAGACTCGTAGTTTCTCAGAAGTCCCTGTGGACTCAGGTAGCATCATTCTGTGTTCTAGGCCTCAGGATTCCTAGTGGCAAAAACAGAGGAAAAGGTTTCAAGTCCCCATTTTGATTAGCCGTGATTTTTCTTTAATGCTCTTTGTCTATTACAAAGAAAGTTTCCTTGATACAGGGTGAGGGATACACCTCTCTGTGGGTTAAGAAACAAATATTTAGGATGTAGTTAGGGATTATGTTGGATTAGCAAAGTGACAGTTATATGTTCTCTTCCAAGATCCCTAACTTGCCCAAATCCTAGGTAGTTGGCAAGGTTTGCAGTACCAGGCACAATTGTTCTCTTGTGAAACAGGTCTTAAGTCTAATTAGGGAACCTAATGTAGGGTTACAGTCCCAACAGATTCATCCACAGCACAACTCTCACACCTAAGAGTCAGGGGTCATTGAAAAAGATGCGGTGGAAAGACTGGAAGAGCTATAGAAACAGAGAGTTTGTGGTGATATTGTCTCAGAATGTCTGAAGCTATACCTACAAAGTCTCACCAACATGACTAGTTAAACATAGGCTGAACAAGGACAACAGTATGCTTATATGGGCCAGGGAGAGCCCATGGGGCTTCAACCCAATGTAAAGATTTATAACTACAGAATGCTGAAATTTGGGAATATTATCTTCTTCAGGGAAGGGTACACCAACTGGTTACTCAGTTCCAAATGGTCAGCCTTGAAAACATATATACAACTAACAATAGACAGACTTAGCTGGTTGTACTTAGGTATTTAGGGATATCTATCTATGTGCATATATTTATATGTATGTATCAATGGTTATTAGAAAAGAAGCTATGGGTTTGACAAAAAGCAAGGAGGGTTATGTGGGAGAATTTGGAGAAAAGAAAACATAAGGAGAAATGATGCAACTATGTTATAACCTCAGAATTCTAATTTTCCTTTTTAATCTTGGAGAATTTCACAAAGCCCTTTTCAGACTTTCCAGTGAGGAGTGACATACTTCTGCTCAGATTTTAGTGAATGAAGCAGTCCTGTGGGACATGGTCCTATTTAAAAGGGAGAGCCAGGGATAGGAAACTTCCAAAGCTGTGTGTAAGGCCTAGAGGTATTGGGCAGTGGGAGATAGCTTGCTCAATATGTGCCAGGCTCTGGCTGAGATCTCAACTGTGCTGAGGACAATCACAGCTGTGTGAATGCAAGACCCTCTCCATCTCTGCATAGTGTTGATCAAGGCAGGTATGTTTGAGAACAGCAAGTAATCGCTCGTCTTTGAAGTGCAAAGCAGCAACTTCCATCCCTCTGGTGCTCTTCTCAAGGGGTATTTTATTTGCAGGATATCTATTATATATTTACATATATCTTTCCACAAATTTTAAGTGACTAATTTTGATGACTTTTAATAACTTTAAGAATTGAGAGCGTCTCCATCAGGCCTAGATGATCCGGAGATTCCGTTTAAAGCCGTCTATCCTTGCAGCTGCCGCATGGGCAAGCTTTCAGTCATCATGTTTCTGCCTCTGGAGGGCCGCCTTTTCTAGATTTTTAGTGAACTAAAGGAAGTCAAGCGCCATAATCTCTCTTTTGTAGCTTTTCAGTTCGTCTAGCTGTATTACTGTTCATCTAGCTTGGCCCATGTATCCCAATCCTTAGATTGCAATTAGTTCTTGTTTTTACGAAAGAAAGTCACATGTATACAAGGGTAGACTTGAGGCTGAGGATGACTCTAAACTTTTGATCCTTCTGCCTCTACCTCTCCCTGTACTCAAGTTACAGTCATGCAGCACCAGGCCTGATGTACATGGTGCTAAGGAGAAGACCAGGGTCTTGAGCAAACTGGGTAAGCACTCTACTAACGGAACTACATCACCAGGGCAGACTAAATATTATTCTATTCTATAAACATTTCTTTTTATCTTTTTATCGGCCAACAGACATTAGTTTTGTTTCCATTTGGATGGTATTATAAGTCATGTAACTAGAAAACTTGTTTATAAATGTTTATGTAGGCATTTTTTATTGAATAGATATGTAGAGATTCCACATTGCTCGGTCATGTGGTAAATTTATAGGTGTTTTAGCTCTGCTTTTAAGCATCAAGTGTTTTCCAAAGTGTTGCTAATTGATCTGGCAGCATTGAAGGAGGTTTACAGTTTCTCTATAACTTTTGAGACACCAGCTCATGTCAGTCTTTTGACAACTTATCTTAATGATGATCTCACTGTAATCTTAATTTGTGATTCATGTTGATCAGCTTTTTCTGCCTCCTCCAGTCATTCATCTTACACCTGCCCTGAAATATCTACTTACAAAGTTAGTATTGTATCTATATCTATATCTATATCTATATCTATACCTATACCTATACCTATACCTATACCTATATCTATATCTATATCTCTATCTATATCTATATCATATCTATATCTATATCTATCTATATCTATCTATACCTATACCTATACCTATACCTATACCTATACCTATACCTATACCTATATCTATCTATATCATCTATATATTAAGACACAGCTACTGGACCTTAAGTGCTCTTTACAACAACAAAAATATTTTAAGATTCAATTTTAACATTGGGGGGTGGGTGGTAGTATATTCATATTTCTTGTTTCGGTTGGAAATAGTTCCAGAATCTGTGTCTCTACAGCAACACTGCCCGATTCACTTAAGTTGTTTGCTTTGTTATCATAGAGTTTTTAGCAGAACGCCCCTCAGATTTCTTTTTTCAAAGGACAAGCAGGGATGCTTCCTCTTTAGTTCTTAGTTTTGTTTCTAATTTTTTATATATTCTAGTTAAAATTTTGTCAATTTTGGAAGGGCAAAATTTTGTCATTTCAAAAAAACAAGTGCTTGGTTTTAATTTCAGTTTTCTATTTCACAGATTTCTATTTTTCCTTTATACTTTCCATGTCTCTTTAACTCTGACCCACTATAATAACTTTCTCTAGGTTGTTACAATGTCAACGTAACCAGTGTCCTATGACCTCTCTTTCTTTCTAAAGCCTATTTTAGCTATCTCTTATATCTTTTTGTATTTTATATTGTTTTCATTCATGGTAGCTTGGCACAGCATCTTCTAGTACTGTATTATTCCCACATGGCAAAGTAAAAAGTCACAACTTACTTAAGTCTTTCTGAAGTTCCACAGTCCTCGCTTGTATAACCTACCTTGAGATTACAGTGCTGGCTCTCAATGAAGTAAGAAGATACAATTCTTTTTCTTTTTCGTTCTTTCTTTTTTTTTTGTTTTTTTGTTTTTTGTTTTGTTTTTTTGAGACAGGGTTTCTCTGTGTAGCTCCAGCTGTCCTGGAACTCACTCTGTAGACTAGGCTGGCCTCGAACTCAGAAATCTGCCTGCCTCTGCCTCTCAAGTGCTGGGATTAAAAGTGTACAACACCACCACCTGGCTACAATTCTTTTTCTTAGATTCTGATGCTTGCAGCCATCCTTCAGATCTATTGGCAAAGATATATTTCTAAAGCATGTTTTTAAGTCACCTTGTGGCATTTCCATTTATACTTTGGGGTTTTCCTTCCTGCCTCTTCTGCCCCTCCATCTCCCTGCCCTACCCCCACTGAACCTGTCTACTCTCAGCATGCCCCCTTCCACTGTATATTTTATTACCTTCCCCATCCCCTCTTTTAATCTCTATCTATGTATCTATCTATGTATCTATCTATGTATCTATCTATGTATCTATCTATGTATCTATCTATCTATCTATCTATCTATCTATCTATCTATCTTTATCTTGTGGTCTCTTTTCTAGTTTTCTGATCTCTACACATTCCAAAATCCTGTATTTAACAATTAGAAGCTGCATAAGAGAAGGAAGAACTCTCCTTTGTCCTTTTTGAGTCTGAGTTACCTTGCCTGTTATAATTTTTCTGAAAAAGTCAAGGCTCTGGAGGCCACATTCTCAAGCCCTACGGCATAGCTTTGCAAGGTGGCTGATTGCTGGTGATACTGCCAGTAGCCATAGAGCAAAGCAGAGCCTCCTCCTGCTTCCCTGCTGGCAAACGTTCTGAGTTGTCGTCGGAGTTTAGGAATCTGATGATACAGAGAGCTCATACACATCCTGGATGAACTGTAGTTACAGAAAGGTGGGGATGGCTCAGCCATGGAGGTTTTTGTTGGATGTTCAGCTTGCATGTAAAAAGTGAGGCGTGACAGTGTGCACTTGTAATCTTGGTGCTGAGAAGGCGCTCTCAGGGCTAGCCAGGCTGGTTTAACTGGTGAGCTCTGAGTTCAGTGAGAGGCCATGTCTAAAAAAAAAAGCTGGAGAGAGATTGAGGAAGACGTCCCATACCTATCTCCCTACAGGCCTGTGCCCTGTCTAAAGAAAATAGGCAAAGGGAGAAGATAGCAGGACATTTCTCTGATTGTTGGATATCACATGGGTATAAACACTTACAGCCTAACATCCATGTACTCTTACTGCTTATAATTCTACCCTTTCAAGCCCAGGATCTTCCCAGTCACCCACTCCAGGCCTGTCTTTGAGACTCAGTCCAATTTCAAAGCTTTATAATTCACAGTAATGATGTCTGTCTCTCAGTGTCTGGCTCTTTTGATTTTCTGTCTGGAGTAAATCTCAAATTTACTTACTTGGGAGAAATGAGTTAATTTTGCGTCCCAGGTTGTCTGCGGAGTTGATGGTACAGCTCTCGTGCCTTGTGAAGTCACCGCTGCTACGCCGATATCAATATTAATCATCCACAGCTTGATACTGTAATTGAATAGTTTTTACACAGATGATATTAGCAGATAAAATATGGCATCCTCGTGAGAAAACATTACCTTGAAATATTAGCATTATGATATGTTAATTTCTTTGGAGGATATGACTACAGATATATGAGCAGAGGTAAATTCTCCAGCACTTCGGCTGACAAATTCCGTGTCAACATAACTCTCCAGGATTTGTATTACCATTTGGTGATGACTTATATGATGATGTATAACAACTTAAGGGGTTTTAAAATGCAGTATTTTGACTAATGTGGTTTGGTAAATAGCCTTTGTGATTAGTCCTTTTTCTTTTCTCCCACCCAATTTCTGTAATACTGACAAAAGTCTGTAATAATAATAAAAGTCACCTCTCCAAATGGAAAATGTCCCACTCCATCACCGGTGGTTCCTGGGAGTGATCCAAATTCTGCTCAGAGCAAGGCCAGGGAGCGCTAGGAAGCAGATTCAGCTCCAGTTCCTCAAGTGGGTGCCTCGAGGGTCTATCAGCAAACTTGGGTGAAAAGTCTAATTTCTCAGGACTTGTGCTATAGTAACCGACTCATTCTGCATGGAAAGTGGGCACAAGGGAGGGTGTTTGGAACGTGGTATGCAGGAGATATGAACCTAAACGTGTGGGGCAGGACTTCTGGGATACCTGTGCTCTTTGGCATTCTGTTCAAGCTCATGTTTGAGAGTTGTAGTTGATAACTACATAAACTGTCATAAAAATGATAAACCATCATTTATAGTGATTCATTTGCCCCAAAACTATCTCCTGATAATAGAGAAGAGAAGCAAGTTTAAGGGATTTTCCTGCAGACCAGCTCCTGTCTTAAGCGGGTTACCTAAGACATATGCATCTCCTACCCTGTCGTTTGGGGGTCATCAGCCCCAAAGTAGACCTCCTTCATCGAAACTCCTCTGGTTACGCCCTGGCTGTGATGTTTTTCTTAGGAGGGGGACTCTCTCAAAAGCACCTCCGTCAATAGAATGGAGTATCATTTGTTGTCATCCCACATCTTTGGACTGTAAGCTTGTGTTTCTGCTTTCCAAGCTGATGAACCAGCGATCTCCCAGCATCACCAGACTCATCTGGCTTGCGGAAAGGCCACTGCCACAGAGACTAGCAGAGCGCATGCATAAATCCTTTGCAGAGATTTTCTACTGGGCCCCATGAACACTTCACACGTGTTTGGCTCTGACACCAGCGGTCCGGTTCCTCAGGCACCAGCGGAACAATGAACTTGATATTAATCTGTCTTAAGGAGTTACATCTGGAGCCTAATAACACATCAGCTTGATGGAGGAAAGGGGCTCTCATCCAAGCCCTGCTTCCACAGACTCTGTGGAGCTGCTCCTTGTCAGTCGCCATTGCTAGGCGATCCCCAGGCCTCCCTTCGTTTACTGAAGGTGATGAGTGGATTTTCTTCCTCAGTACTCATTTCAAACAATTGGTAGGAGGCAGAATTTCCACTCTCAGTGAAATCTCTCCTAGTTTTCCTCTGGCCCCTCAAGTACTCTTCCCTTCATTGATTTCACCTTGCACTCTCCACCCTCCCTAGAGGCTCCAGCCAGATGTTTGGACCCCCTGCTGTGATGTTAAATGGCCAGAACACTTGATAACCAGCAGTCAGATGCTTCAGGAGCAACTTCTGGAAAATGTCCCTTGTCAACTGATAAATCAGCTAAAGAGTCAAGGGACTGCCAAAGCAGAAGGTGACCCACCTGACCCAGGGACAGCACCTACACTGAGGAAAAATGCTTCGTGCTGAGTTTGTCTAAAGCAAGGGAAGGGTTTCCCATCACCAATGCTGCCTCTTTGGCTGTTACATCTTCAAGGACCCAATTCCTGCATGCATATCTATAATGCTAACACTCATGGAGCTGGAGCAGGAGAATCATGTAAGGTTAAAGCCAGACACAGCCACCAAGTCAGCATCTGTCTCAAATGATAAGAGCAAAAAAGAAAAATGAGGGAAAGCAAGAAGGGTAGATGAAGGAAGAGAAAAAAGAATTACATATTGGAACACGGAAAAATTTGAATTTAATTCTTTAAAGTAGAAAGCTATGGCTTCAGCGAGCAAGTGGAAAGTGTGAGTTTCCGTGTATCTCTGCCAGCCCAGCAGTATTCATGTACAGACTTCCTCTGTCATCGTTTTGTTGTCTGCATAGTTCTGCCACTTTGTAGATGGGTGCAGTTGTAATTGTTCTGTATATAGTCTTCCCGGTTGGCCTGTCTTGCTTGCAGTATGCATTGACATTTTCAAATGAATGGCTGACACACACACACACACACACATGATATATATGTATATAATATTTGTCTAAGGCAAGGGAAGGACTTCCCATCACCAATGCTGCCCCTGTGGCTGTTTCATCTTCAAGGACCCTATTCCTGGGTGCATACCTGTAATCCCGACACTCATGGAGCTGGAGCAGGAGAATCATATAAGATTATACACTGATATATTAGCAACTAATATAATATATTATTAATAATATAATATATATTATCATTGATCTGTAGTGATGAAAGATATCTGTGCAAGAAGGTATCTTTTAAAAATATTTTCTGTGCATGGGTGTTTTGTCTACATGTATGCTTATGTATGGGTATGCATGATGTCCACAGAGGCCAGAAGACAGCATCAGATCCTCTGGAACTGAAGTTACAGATGGCTGTGAACTACACGTGGTTGCTGGGAATAGAATTTAGGTCCTCTGTAGAAATAGTCAGGGCTCTTAACCCTGAGTCATCTTTAATTCTGAAGAAGCTATGTCTTTCTAATAAAAATATGCCTGTTGTGTATTATTTTGTTAAGCAACTACTATTCAAAATAAAGAAATATCTCTGTGACTATCTTAATTCAATTAGACTCAAAGCCCCTGGGAAACATGTATATAGGTGTATTCATTCACCAAGGGATCTAGTGTGTGGAAGGATGATCACAGTCAGGCAAGGGAAAGTGTCAGTAAACATTCATATAGATTTATGGTTGGTGACAGTTACCTATTTTTCTCTATATAATGGAAGGCCATTTCTTAGCCAAAGCTACAGCTGGGGAATGAAGGAATAGACACCATACAAACAGTTCTGTTGGAGGCTGGTCCACTGGAAGAGTTGAAGTTTTCTAGCTGTCTGCGTAGACACACACCTGTAAATAAAAAAATGACAACTGTGTGATATTAGTGACTATTTTCTATGACTATTGAAATGCCCAGAGGCCCTCATAGGTCTAGTTGGTTATTCTGAGATAGCATATCACAACTTCTGCTTCATATTGCCCTCTCATTTCTGTGCTGACAAACTCAGTTTTCTCCTAAACTAAGCAACTTCAAACAACAAATGATTAGCAAATGAAACTGCTATTTATGATCAAACATTTCCTGACAGATTTTGTTTGCTTTTGCCTAAATTTACCAAGCAAGACGAAAGGTCAGAGGCAGTGAAGTTTTTTGCAAGCAGTTGGGTAGGGTGAGCATCATTCTGGGAGAGGTGCCTGGGTCTCTGCCATGGTAGACAGGATTTGTACATGAAACATAGAAAATGTAAAGAACAGAACCAGTGAGAAGGTGCACACAGTGTGGAGGGCTGAGATACCACACCCAAACACACACACACACACACACACACACACAGAGAGAGAGAGAGAGAGAGAGAGAGAGAGAGAGAGAGAGAGAGAGAAAGAGAAAGAGAGAGAGAGAGAAACAGAGACAGAGACAGACAGAGGCAGAGAGACAGGCAGGCAGGCAGATAGACAGACAGACAAACAGGCAGAAAGGGGGATGAAGAGAATATATATAGAGATATGCAAACACACAGAGAGAGATAGAGACACAGAGAGATCCCTGAGATATACACATCCAGAAGAGAAAGGGCAGAGGCATAGACAGAGAAACAGAGAGAAAGAAAGAGAAAGAGAGAGAGAATGAGAAAGAGAGAGAATGTGAGAGAGGGGGCACGAGAAAGACGCATGCACAAGAGACAAACCCGAAGAGAAAAAGAGAGAATGAGACAGAGATATAGAAAGAATGAAAGATGTGAGAGAGATAAATACACATACACACAGAAAGGGAAACTCTGAGAGACTTTCACAGAGAGAAAGAGAAATACACACACACACACACACACATACACACACAATGAAAATGTCCCGAACAGTGTCACTGTCCCTTCCCCTATGGTCCTTCTCAGAGTGATGCATTAAAATACAATATATGTGCTACTTTTCTAAACTTGTCATCACTAATATAGATGTCATAACCCCAAACACGGTTTTAAAATTAACATGTCAAAAATATATCCTAAATTGAACTAAGATGTGCGTGTTTATGTTCTACATTACTGAGTAGGTTGGGGAGGGAGGATTGCTTGAGCCCAAGAGTTCAAGGTCAGCGTGGGCAATGCAAACTGTGGGAGAGGACAGGAGAGGGGAGGGGAGGGGACAGGAGAGAAGGAAAAGAGGAAAGAGGGGCAAAGCAGAGTAGAGGTGATAATTATATTCCACCTGTTGCTTGGCAAGGACTCCATTTTTGCTGGATGGACATAATGGAAATTTTTACATCCAGGGAACAAGGTCAGAACCTTGAAGAGAGTTTGTATTTGTTTTTTGTTTGTTTTTATTTTTGTTTTTCACAAAGAAAACTGTTGATTACCAACAGCTTAGACACTATTGCCTCACATGTCCACATAAACACACACACACACACACCAAAGTCAATATCAAGATCGTAAATAATGTCTTAGAGTTTCTATTGCTGTGATGAAATAGCATGACCAAAAGCAAGTTGTGGAGGAAAGGATTTATTTGGCTTATACTTTCATATTGCTGTTCATCATTGAAAGAAGTCAGGACAAGAACTCCAGCAGGGCTGGAGCCTGGTGCTAGGAACTGGTGCAGAGGCCATAGAGGAGCGCTGCTTCCTGGCTGGCTCACCCATGGCTTACTCAGCCTGCTTTCCTTAGAACCCAGAACCAGCAGCCCAGGGATGGCACCACTCACAAGGAGGGCCCTCCCTCATTGTTCACTAGTTTGAAAATGCCTTACAGCCAGATGTTATGGGGGCATTTTCTCAATTGAGGCTTCCCCCACCTCTCAAGTTGTGTCAAGTTGAGAAAGAAGCAGCCAGTGCAAATAGTTACAAAATAATCAGTATATCTTCCCTCTTGCTCCTAAATTCTATATTTCATTGCATTTTAATGTCTCTGGAAAAGATGCTCTTTACTGACAACACATATTCTTTTCAATTTTTTGTAATTAAAATATAATTACATCATTTCTTCTCTTCCTTTTTCTCACCTGGACCAGTCCTTCTCAAGTTCATGACCTCTGTTTTTTTTAATTGTTGTTGTTATATATTTGTGTGTGCAAAAATATATAAATGCAGCTTCCTGAGTTCACTTAGTGTTATTTGTATTTGTTTTCAGGGCTGACCATTGGTCTTAGATAGGCAATTATGTGGTTCATCCTTGAAGAAGACAGTATCTCCCACTCTCAGCCTTCCGTAGTAGTCTGCAGGTCTTCAGTAAGGATAGGACCCCATGAGATTTCCCTCTTCCCTGTCAGCATGTCTGTTGGTGATATACTCATTCAGGTCGTGTTTAGGCAGCCGTATTGCTGAGACATAATGTGTGAAGCTTCTCTGTCATTCTAGGAGACAAAAATCTCACAGATGTCTTGACCTTCTGGCTCTTAGTCTGTCTGTACCCTACTTTGCAATGTTCCTGGAGTCTTAGGTACAAGAGTTGTGTTGTAGCAGTCTTCACTGTAGCTGGGTACCTCGTGATCAGTTGCTCTCATGAATTTGACCAGATGTGGTTTTCTGTAATGTTCTTTGTTGCAGGAGAACTTTCTTTGATGAGGAATGACAGATGCACCTCTCTGTGGGAAGGAGTCTAAGCATTTAGAGCAGAGTTCAGAGTTATGCTGGTTTAGTGAAGCAGTGCTATAAGGTTCTCCTCTAAGATCCATGACTACTGTCCCAGAGAAATAGCTTAGCTTTTCAGGTTTTTGCTTGTTTGGTTGTCCCTCCTGCCCCCACTCTGTGAGCAGGTCTGGAGTCCAAGTAGACAGCTATTGGTTACCACCAAGATATGAGAGCCACTGTTACACACTCAGGGATATCTGGCTGTACTGGCCATCATTGTGTTCATAGGCATCGAAGCTGGGGAGGACTATTGGTTTTTTCCTAGCTTGGACATTTGCACAGTGCTTTCAAGTACCATGAAAACTAGTCCTCAGGGGAGAGGTTTTCCGGCCAGATCTACCTTGAGTCATCTGAGTCCTGTGTCCAAGGTCATGGTATCTTCAGCAATAGCAACCTCTGGAGGCAACCAAGGCAATGGCAATAACATGTAATATACATGTTACTTCACAGTCCTACATAGATAGTCTATGGCTCTAAGGGAAAGTTTTGTCAGCCTAAGTGGTATAACTTCATAAAAACTGTATATATAATAAATATGCATGTGCATATGTGTGATATTTAAATATACACACACTTATTTTGTTTTATATATATATATTATATATATATATTTCAGGTAAATAATCAATGATATGATTTCTTATTGCTTTTTCAAGCATCCTTAGTCTTATTTTTTTCTCCTCCATCTCTCTACCCAGTTAAAACACCTTTCTCCATTTTCTCGGTCAGGAGCCTAGCCTTTAACAGCTAGCTGAGTCATCTCTTCAGTGCACTTCTCCATTTTTTAATTGTCAACTTTTATTCTTTTAACACATTTTATAGCTAGCTTTTTTTCTTTTTGTCATATAAAACGTTGTCTCTTAAAATTGATACCTTCGTAGATACAACATACAGCAAGATTCAAACATTTTAATACTCAGACACATAATAATTAAGATACCGGTAAAAATAACCCTATTTTGTTTCTTTTATGAATTTGTCAAGAATACATTGTATTTTCTGTATTTTAGGCCAAGTATTTAAGTTTTTAATATTATGATTGGTTTCTTTGGGAAGGCCAATTTCACAGGAAAGACTATTCGTTGTTTCACATGAGGCCTTGCTCATGCGCCATGGTGTCTGGTCCCACATTAATTATTTTCAGTGATGCAGAGAGGATGTTTTCTTGGTTTTATGATACAGGTCTCTTCTGCAGGCAGGCTTCCTGTATGCCTCTCTGTGTTAAGGGAAGTTGGAGGCACCTGTGGAGAAAAGGGATGAATATAGTCCAAGCACATGATAACCGTGATCAAGAGTGCCTTACCAAGCTCACGGCTGTACCCTGACTATGTGCCAATGCATTTTTAACAGTCTAAAAATAAATTAAAATATTTTAATTAATAAAATTAAAGCCCCCTTTCTTGTTAACTTTATTACCTGACTTTTCTCATTTTTTTTCCTCACAAAAACCTTGTGAGACACATCTCACTGTTGCCAGTACATAGATTTTTAAGTTTATTTAACTTTCAATTCTCTGCATGCAGGTGCCGGTAAAAGTCATAAGAAGGTGTCAGATTTTCTGGGTCTAGAGTTAGAGTTGGTTGTCAGATACCTGATGTGGGTGGTGGGAACTGAACACTGATTCTCTGCAAAAGGAGTAGGTGCTATTAACCACTGGGAAAATAGAAGTATTAGCAAAGCAATATAGAAGAATGAGCTAGGATAACCATAAGGTCTCAAACTGATGGATCTGAGTAGGAATCCCATTGCTTTGTATCCAAAAGCTTCTGATTTGCTTCACTGGTTTGCTGTGTTCTTTTTGAATGAATGGGCACAGATCATTCGATGTTGATTACAAAAGGCCCAGTTGAAGCAGAGGATGGGTATTGGGGTCGTAGTGCACACTGTGTTGATCATCCACCAGATACTATAGCCCAGCTGCCAACTGTTCAACTGTTCTTCTTCAAGGTGTTAGCTAATTCTTTTACTTTTTATTTTATTTTATTTTATTTTATTAATTTTTGCCCTTCATAGTACCTGAAACTGTGTTCAATCCCAAAGCCTAAGTGAGTAGATTCAGATCTTCTAAGTGTCATGACATGTCTTGCTGGGGCACAGATAAAGAACACATTTATCCTTTAGAAGCTTGTTTTCTGGGTTGGAGAAGCAGATGGGCTGCTTGTTTTCCTTAGCTCCAAAACCCTGAGAATATTTGCTAGCTTATGAAAAAAATCTTTCCTGGGTCTGGAGAGATGACTCAGTGTTCAGGATCACTTTCTGCTCATGCAGAAGACCCAGGTTCAGTTCTCAGCCCCTACATGATGGTTCACTGTCACCTGTAACTCCAAGATCCAATGCCCTCTTGTCTCCACAAGCACCAGCCATCTATGATGCCTGTATCTATGTGGTACACATACATACATGCAGGTAAACACTCATACACATATAATGAAAATAAGGTTTTTTTAGAGTGCCTTTAATAAGCAACATGACAACAACAAATTCTTCCTATATTCAGATGATCTCTGTGATCATAGGGAGCTGTGCTGGTAGCTGACAGTCAGATTAAGGAAATTAGGGTTAGATTGTGAAGTCATAGACATGCAACAGAATGGTGGAGATGATGTTCAAACTCACTCTATTAAACTTAGTGGTAAGATTGGTGAACAAGCATTGATCAGGAAGGTTCTTGCTATTAACAACTTCTCTTCCATTCTGATGTAAGACTAATACAGAATTCTAATGACTCTGCCCTGGCTATTTGTATTATAGCGGTGACCACAAATCTGGAGAGCTCAGAGGATGGAGATGACCACCTACTATAGTGTTTAGCTTGCCTCCCACAATGCCAGTATTTTGACATCACATGAGGTCATTAGGTCTTTCCCAGAAAGAGGACATCTTTACGTACACTTGGAATGTAAGAAGTCATGGAGTATCGTCTGCCATGTCTGCTGCTTTCTGCCTCACTGTTGAAGAATGCCTGATAGAAAGAAGCTAGGGAAGAAGTGATTTTTTCATTTTATTTTCAAAGTTGTTTTCATTTACAGTTTCTGGTCATCATGGCCGGAAGCATGTGGTCATCAGTGGCAGTGGGGGTGTGGGTCAATGCCATGCCTCACCTTGTCCACATCTTGGTGAAGCAAGAAGCTGAGATAGAACCAGAACCAGAGCCACACAATGCCCAGCTAGGCTGTATATCTCCAAGGCTCTAGATCCTCCCAAACCAGCAGTAACCAGCTGGGGACTGGGTGGTAATACACATAGACTTATATTTCAGATTCAAATCATAGCATCTACTAAACGAATATGCCTTTTTTTGGCTGTCTGCATCTGTTGATGTATTGTATAACTGTTTTTGTCCGTGAAGATGGACTTATTGTTTCTAGGCTGAAATCTACTCAAATGATGCTTCCAGTTTTGGACAGAACATTTGGCTCTCAATTTCCAAAATTGATGCTGAATATATTAACAGTCTTGCCTCCTCTTTTATAGAGCCCTCTTACTTATTCTTCATATGCTCATATAAAAGCCTTGTTTTTATCAAGGAATCAAGAGGCCAAACACAACTTTTTGAGGTCAACAAATGTTTGTGGAAAGAGCAAAGGGGTAGGGACCCTAGGAGTTCAATTGTTTCAAGTTAAGATACATTTATAGCAGAACAGTGTGATCAAAGAAGAGTATTATACTGACCTGTCTTCTGATTGCCCAAAGCTACAAATGGATTGTGTTTTCTAAGGCAGAGTTAGCTAACAGACTTTGATGTTGCATAAGCCCAATCAATGAGGGGCTCACACACAAAAATTTGACATATCCCTTTCTCTATGATACCATACTCACAGATCAAAATGTGATGTGTATTCTTGGAAAGAATATAGGAAAATGGAAAACACCCCAGAGGATAACTGCAGTGTCCCAGGGCAATGAGAAAATGGCCAAAGTGACTTGGTATGGAGACTGGCAAAATGGCCCTTGCCTTCCCAGAATTGGTTAGGTACTGAGACATCCTATCAGCATTATTCCAAGGATAAGAGGAAGCCACACGTAAGTCTCATGGATGTTGTCTATTTGCTAATCCATCACTTAGAGCAGTCATTCCTAACTGTGTTAGGTCAGTCCTATGGTCCCCTTAAAAGGCATTCTCCATTTTTCGAAAGAATTAAACTTCAGACACTATAATTCCACCTAGTTGGATTTATGTAGACTGATTTTAGACTCAGAGATATTTTCAATGAATCCCATGTTTTCCCCATAATACCATACTGTTAGCCTCGAAGTCCTGAGACAGTTTGGGAAATACAATTCCATTTAAAACAATGAGCTATTTCCCCCCATGACCAACCCAGAAACTAACTCCAACTGATAAATACTTGCAAATAAAAAATTAGTTTTCTCCAAGGAAGTCTCACTAGAAAAACAAATCATTCTTAAGTGTAGGCCCCATGCCCAGAAGTAAATGGCCAACACAAAAGAAATTCAACAGCATCTTCAGAGGTTCCTTGGATCACAATGTAGAATCCAGGCATCCTTTTTGTTTTCTTCTTTATTCTCTTTCTTGTAACCTTTCAGGATATTTGTGTAGATATTATGGTTTCCTGTATGTCTTTGTATCTACATATATTTCTTGTGTTTTTTTCTTTAGCTCTTTTCCTTTTATTTGTTTTGTCCTATTAAGATTTGTTTGTTTTATTTTATTTTGTCTTATTTTATTTAATTATTATTTCTTATTGCCTGCTTGTTTTCTAAGGAAAGGGTATGGATCCACACAGGAGAGGAGGTGGGGGAAGAACTGGAAGGACTAGGAGAAGGGAAAACTATAATCATAATATATCGTAGTGGGGTAACCCAGTCTTAAAAGAACACTCATGGTATGCACTCACTGGTAAGCAGATATTAGCCTAGAAGCTTGGAATATCCAAGACACAATCCACATATCAAATGATATCCAAGAAGAAGGAAGGAGTGGCCCCTGGTTCTGGAAAGGCTCAGTGCAGCAGTGTAGGGGAATACCAGAACAGGGAAGTGGGAAGGGGTGGATGGGGGAACAGAAGGAGGGAAGAGGGCTTATGGGACTTTTGGGGAGGGGGATCCAGGAAAGGGGAAATCATTGAAATGTAAGTAAAGAATATATCGAATAAAAAAATAAACAGAAAAAAGTATATATCGTATGGGAAAGATATGTTTTAAATAGAAGAAAAATTTGTCTGTTGAAAACAGACAAAAAAAAGCACAATTTATTTTTCTACAAATAAAAGTAGCAAAATAAAACAGAAATCTAATCTCTACCTACAAAAAAAAAACAGAACAAAACAAAACAAAGCAACAACAACAAAAATTTACCACCAACTTTCAACATCTTTTTACTCAATCTTTCAAATGCCTTGTCTATACTGATTCTGTATGAAGAAGATACCAGGCACTAGACGTGGGTCATATCCAAGGGTCACAGGATTCCATTATTTTACCTTTTAATAGGTGAGTTTTCTAGAAACCAGTAAGTTACCCTGGGCCCCCAGTTTCAGTATACTGCTTTCATCAACATCCCCTGACTTCTAGCATTGCCGTTATGTCTTGCAAAGACGCCCTTGGTAAACATGCCCAGGTCTCACTTGAGTCTAAACTGGACTTCTGGGGTTGAAGTCTTTTCTCTGATATTGCTTCTATCTTCAATTCTTCCAGTGTAGTTTCTGCACAGGTTAAAGGCAGATGACGTCACTGCTGCTGACTTTAGGCAGGGGACTGATTCTTCCATACTTCAATTAAATTCCAACATTCAGTTCATCTCCGTTGTTGCAATGGGAATATCAGCTTCAAGTGGACTTTTTTTACATTTAATGGATCCCAGGTTAATATGAAAGGAGAGATGAGAAAGCTGGACAAGCAGGGCTCCACACACTGACGGAAGGAGTTTTGAATGAGGAAAGTCCATTCAGAAAGTCCCCAGATACAACGTCCCGTGAAAATCAAATCTAACCCCTGACACAGGTGGAAGATGTGACCAGACCTTCCCAAATGACTGCCATGGATTTGGACACTGTATTTCCCACTGGGAATCTGTTTTCTTCACTTTTCTTTTATTCATATCAAGTATGGACAGCATAAAATCAAATCAGACACAAGTGTGATTCCTTCTAGAACATTCCACAGGTTTGTAAAACACACTGAAGTTTTGGACAAATTTTATAAACTTAGCACTGAGGTTTCGTTGCTTCATGTGTTCATTGTAGTTTTAGAAACAAAGGTTGAAAGGCAGATACAACTGCAAACAAAGGATAATGTGATTTCAGAAATAGTAAGAAGGGGTAAATAGAGGTGAGGTAGAAGACAGGGATGTCACCCATGGTACAAGGGAATGGGGGTGGGGGTGGGCATTTGCTCATGTGAGAGCCTAGTCAGATGTTCTTCCATAAATTACCTTTCTTAGTTATTACAATAGCCACATCAGCCATGTTTGTTTTCTAGTCAAAATGGTAGCTTTGTGTGTGTGTGTGTGTGTGTGTGTGTGTTTGCAAGTATGAATGAGGGTATCAGAGGGCAACCCCAGTGTCAGTGCTTACCTTCCGTGTTGTTTGAGATGGAGTCCCTTCTTCAGCACTGTGTGTGTCAGGTTGGCGCACAACTGGGATTCTCCTACCTCTGACTTCTGACTCTCCTAGGAGCTCTGAGACCATAGTCATGTTGCTCACTCCTGGCCCTGATGCTGGCTGGGCAAATACTTTACCCTTCGACCCATGAGCCCCACCCCCTGTGGCTATCATCTTAATGAGAAGGTTCTGAACCTTTGCAGACCTCAGAGTCTATTCTGTGCAGAGCTGTATCCCTCACCAAAGCTAGCACCCAAAACTGGGACCATGCCTAAGCATGCAGGGTGCAGCTCAACTTCTCTAGTGACTACCAATGTTAAAGGCCCGTGTTCCTCTGCTGTGCTCCTATTGGTTTCTGCTCTCATTTTAGGGGAAGAAAAGTCAGTGGTAGGAAAAGGTCTCTGGTCAAATTTTCAGGATTTTGTCTCGTGTTCTGCTCTGCTTGTAGTCATTTTGTCTCTTCAGACCTCCTGTCTGAAGAGCTTGGTACCAAGTCCCCCCACAACCCCCAAACCCCAGTCCCCTGCAGCTTTTCTTTCTTCATGCCTCAAAATGTTAATGCCATAATAAGAAAAGGGCTGGCTCTAAAGACAGATACCCTGATTTTCAGGGTTTGAATTAGGTGTGTTCTCAGACGGACTTGAAGGCGTTCTGCACTTCACATAGGCGTATGGTAGTTAGAGCTGAAGCTATCGCCTTACATTCAAGCCTGTCCGGGAACATTTGCGAGTAAGAGTGGCTTTCCCCTTGCAGACTTTCCCCTTGCAGTGCCACGATCGCATTTTGTCGCTGGACAATGGAAGCTTAATGGTTTGGTACCTGTTGTATGAGTCTTAGAGAATGCTGTCACTTGCCTGGTTAAAAAGGTGGGAGTGAGGGGTGGCGGGAGGGGAGGAAGCTGTACTTGATCCTTATGGAAGCCAGTTAAAATTAATTGGAAAAAGCTTTTAAAGATCCAAGATGCAGACCAAATGTATCTCCAAGCGAGGCCTCATCCCGCACCGATCGCGAAGGTCACCGCGAAGCTGCAGATTTATGCGGAGGGGTTGGGTGATGGAAAATGAGACAAAAGCATTTGGATTTTATTATTCCATTTACTCTGACCCTGGGCCATAAAGGGTTTGGAGAGCCTGTTTTATGTATTCAGCTGGTTGCCACACTGACAGGCATTTGGAGCCACTTAAATAAACCACCCTGGTCCCGCAGCTGCAACAACACCCTATCAAATATAAGTTAGGCTGGAAAACCGAGCCTGCGACGAGGAATCTCCAGCAGGTGCGCGGGGCAACAGTTCGTTTGTTTGTTTTGTTGCACTTTGTTTTGCGAATCGCCGTCCTGTCTCTCCACGGCTTTTTGATGCGTGGTTGACCTGAGTGCTGAAATAAATTCTTCTTTTTCTTTTTTAGTGTACAAGTTGTGTACAGCTTTGATTTGACCCTTGCATTCTAAAATACGCCGGCTTTAAAATACACCGGCATTTCATTGAGCCGGAGTTGGGTTCTCATGAGGTACCCCACGGTAGGGAGCAGAAGATGATTTTGTTCTTGAGATTTGAACTACACTATGCATCTTTTACGTTTATGCTCTAAGACAGTAGTGTTTTATTATTATTATTTTATGTTTTATTTATTTTCTCCGTGTACTCTTTCTAACTGGCTTAGTCATGAGAGATACAACAGAAAAGCAGAAGAAGGCAGAATTCCACATGGAAGACAATGAAATTGAATCCAGAAGAATACCTCGGTAATGGACAAAACACCTGTCCCAGGGTTTATCTTTAAGTGCCGGTATGCAGGAAATAAAGAGAACAGAGGGAAGAAAGCCACACTGGTGACAGTTCCTTCGTTGGAGAGACCACCTTGCAGGTCCTATCATGTCTCCTAGGCAGAACACATCTCAGAACACACTGTTGTTTTTCTACGTATACACTTAGGAGCTTAGGCTGAGGGAGCCCCTTGGTCACGTGGCTAAGGGTTTATTCACTCGACTACATCCCACGGCTTTGCCAGACCCGCCCCTCTTTCTTTGGTGAAGTGTTTTGCACGCTGTTGAGAGAACTGTAACTGCGGGATGGAACTGGGACTCCTATTAAGAAAACTAGACACAGCCAGGTTGTCTGTGGTTCAAAAAGAGCCAAAGGCAAGTGAAGCCATTTCACCTTGGGAACACTGTCCTGCTGAAGCCAGGAGTGTGGACAAGCTAACAGACACTACCTGTTTTATTTTATATCCTTCCCTTGGGGTCTGTTGTTTATAGAAAGGCCTTTAAGACTTTAAAGTATTGATCACTTGTCACAGAGACTGCTTTTACCCCTCATTTTCTTCTGTGTTTGATATAAGTTCACCCAAAATGTACTTTGCAGCAGTCTACCACACAATGTGCTTCCTTCCTTCCTTCCTTTCTTTCTTTCTTTCTTTCTTTCTTTCTTTCTTTCTTTCTTTCTTTCTCTCTCTCTCTCTTTTCTCTCTCTCTCTTTCTCTTTCTTTCTTTCTTTTTTCTTCCTATCATGCTTCTACCAGTATCTGAAATTACCATCAAAAAGTGATAACAGAAAGTATTACATTATTTTTTATTCAAATTTTGTCACCATCTTGGAGAAGAATGTTAGAATATTGCTAGATCTTAATTGGGCTACCAAACACAGTTTTTGGTAGAAAGCTGTATAATAAATATAAAGATGTCATCTAATATATACTCTTAATAATAGTATGAAAAACATCTCCCTGTATCCATGCTTTAATGAATATATAGCTAACATATAACTAACGTTTTAGAGTTTATAACACAATATCAAATAAAGAATTGTCAACTGATTTCTTTTTCTTGATAATTTTGGAAGCCTGTTAGTCACATTTTTTATCTCCTCAGGCAGACATGGCAGAAATTGGAACTTTAAGTCATTGTCCCTTTACGACAGTTAGCATCCATTTCCCCATTCACTATGAACTAGCCAAGGATGACATGAAGCCTTATATTTTGAGGAATCTTTTTGACACATACCCTCTTCTCCTGCCAGCCAACAGCATCACTTGGCCTAGTTTGCAAGCCATGCCAATATGCTAAGGCAACCACATGTTAGATTGGGAGTCCAGTGATAAGTAGAACTTATTTCCATTTGTGCTAAATTCCATGTACTTGACTATGTGAAAATTAAAATATTAATCTGATGGTCAAGGTCTTAAGACCAGTTAAACATTCCTTGTTTGGAAATTTGAAAACAGAGATTACCGCGCCCCCCCCCCCAAAAAAAATCTAAAGCCTTTGAGGAGCATCACGATACCTCAAATGGAAATGTCCTGATATGAAGAGTCATGGTCAAAATTGATGTGCAAAAGAATTATGGTATTTTTGCTATGTATAAAGGTATATGAAAACAAATAAATTTCATGTTTAGACTAAGAACACATCCCCACAGTATTTTATTCTGTATATAAATACACTAGGATGATCCCCCCATCAAAATTGTAAACATTTCGGGTCCCAATCACTTTGCATAAAAGAAAATGCAATTGTATTTGTTTCCAATTCTGTGTCAGCCCTGGGTATGCTAGCTCCAGCTCTGCTTCCTGGTCCTCCTGTCCCCTGTCTACTCCCAGTCAACACCACCCATTGGCACTGTCCTGTTCCACTTTCACTGAACTCATGCAAATCCCCTCCTCTACTCACTAACCAAGTACTCTTTCCTCAAATGAGCACTTCCTGTCCCTTAACCTCCTACCTGAACTTGCTTTTCCCTCCACGTGCTCTAACCACATCAGGCTATCTTGTAGAAAGTGTACAGGGATGTGTATGAAGAGCATGTGTGCCAAAATGATCAGCTGCTCTTAGGGCAGAAAGCTACAGCTGTTTAATGAAAATGACAGCTGGGGGAGGGACCATGTTTATCTACCCTGGTCTGTATCCAGCAGGTGGGATGGGTTAGATGGTGTGATGCTTGTGACAGGGTGCTTCTGGGTGCCTCTTGGTCTTTCTGAAGACCAATTACTCCTCCCTTCCCGCTTTTCCATTCTCTTGCCTTAAATGACGATGGGTCTGTCACATGTCATCTCCTTCTGAATTACCCTGGTTCTTGCTCTACATCAAACCTTCCTGCTGCCGCCACCGCCACCCTCTATTGGAGCTCCTCATGCTGTGGTGACCCCATGCATAAAAATTATTTTGTTGCGACTTCATAACTGTAAATTTGCTACTGTTATGACTTATAATGTAAATATCTGATGTGCAGGATATTTGATATGTGACCTCCAAAGGGATCTCGACCCACAGACTGAGACCCACTGCTCTACCTGTCAGAAATCAGTTTAATGTAAATTTTCACTGGCTGACCCGGTTAGCACTGTCTGGTTGTATGGTACCACATAGCCCTGCTCCATATCCATAGCTCAGAACTATTTTTAATCCTTTTTGGTTTAGCTTCTCAGTTGGGAGCTCTGAGGCAGTCCATTGATGCCTGCACATGTCATCCCAAGACAGCCTGAGATCTGTGACTGATGTCTGCACACAGAATAGGATAGAAAAGTTAGCTGTTATCATAACTTCCCCAATGTCTGAGAGGTTTTTTTTTTTTTTCTCCCCAGCATTGTTCAGTGTACAGCTGGGCTGACTAAAAAGCCCTGAACCCCTGTGTGTGAATTTTAAAGGTAGGTATAGTATAATAAAAGCTAATGGTGATTCTTGATGACTCCAGTTGAAATTGGGGCACCTGCAATTTAATTGACATCACCCCCTCAAACCCCGAAGCACAACTTTGGAACATCTCTGGCAGACCAGTTTGCAGCCGAGTGGAAAATCACTGGATTCACGTTAAATTTCTGCAGCCATCAGATGGTATTCATTTGTGGTGGCACAAGGGGGGGCAGGGCGGAGGATGGAGGGAGTAACTTCAGCTTGGGTCTGAAATAAAGAGGGAAAGTCTGCAGCGTGGCATGGGGACTTTACACTGTCTAAAGTTAGCGATGCTCCGAACTTGATACTCAGCCTCCCTCACCCACATTTTGGCATTTCTAGGAAATGTTACATAAAAGAAAGACCAAGAGAGAAAATTTAGCTCTACATTACGACTCTGGCAAATATATCTGTGGCTAGGGTAAAGCTACATGGACCATCCAAGGAGAACAAATGACTCCCATGTGAACAGAATTCTTGGTTGAGTTAGCACCCTCTGTGCAGACAAAGAGAGACAAAAAGTATGCAAATTTCCAGTAAAAACAAATTCACACTTTTCTTAAAGCAGAAAGCTTTCCTATGATTTGAACCAAGCAGTCTGCCTGAGTAATGGTCTTATATGTAAGTGGAAATCCTTTTTGATATTTACACTACTGATTTCTTTAATCTCCACTTTGGAATTAACAGACAATAACACCACATTGCTCCCTCAGCCGCCCTGGTACTTGTGCATATTTACCCAAGTGTCTACAGTGAGGATTGTACACAGATCTCTAATCCACCTGCCCGTGTTACTTAAAAGCCCAGATAAAATCAGCAGCCCTTAGATCTTAACCTTTTAAGTCTGAAATGTTTTTAAAGTCTGGCCATGGCAACCGAAGCTGGGGGGTGGGTACACATTGGGAAGGTGTAGAAGACCAGGGAGGCATGAAACTGTAGGAGGATTGCTACATAGGAAAGGTCTCTGCTTGACCACCGTTGCATTCAAATAAATCAAAAACTGTTATAATAATGGTGACTGTGTCCATAAGTGGGAGGGTAACCTCGACAGACAGAAGCAATCTCATTTATGGTGTAGTGACCTGGGGCTGTACCTGGCCACCCAGATGCTGAAACAAACAGCTTGGATTTACTTTTTAACTTTATCTGTGAGTATGTGTTGAAGGAAGGAATAATAGGGGTCTTAGGTATTTACTGCACTCCTAATTCTACTGAATACTTAAATATACAACAACAACAACAAAATACAGTATGCATTTTTGGTTGTTTAATTTCTCTGTGGCAGCCACATACCACAATTGTGTGTAATGTTTTCCCTAGTTTAAACTGTGAGTCTAACCACAACAGAAGATCACATTAAATACAAATAAGAGGTGTTTAAAACCTTTATTGAACACAAGTTCTGTGCAAAAAAAATCAATTCTCAGCCCACATTGTCTCTGTAGCAGGGGCCCATCTCTCATCCCATGCTAAGGGAATAATGGTTGATTTTGTTGCAGAACTGCATGTCTGTCTTTCTGTATTATTCACATCAATATACATATATATTATCACACTATATTATATATTACATATTAACTAAAGATAAGAAACCAAACAGAAAAGCAATTTTAGCTTTTTGAATCTTCTCCATGGACATGTTAATAAGTAAAAATTGCATGTTTTTGAAAGCACAGATGTTAGGTGAAATGGGCAATTTTCATTAAGAGAATGATCAAAAGATTGTTTTCTTCAACTGTTTTGTCTTTCTTTAAAAATATAAAATAAAACTGGTTGGGTGTCAGCTGACATTTCTTCACTTGAAGAGTTTTCCATTAATGACCGTTTACACACACCCGGTCACTCGCTCCGGACCTCCCAGGCAGTGATATGAGGGCTCATCTTTCCATTTTTCATCTCATCTCGATTTTTCCTCAAGGGCAGGCACTATATTTTCTTTATTTCTGTACCCCTGGCATAGAGGGGAAGCTCAGTACATATTTATCAACTGACTGCTTGAATTGCTTAATAGCAGAAACCTATAAACTTTTGATTGAAATGCTGCCCCAAGATCCCACTCCAACTTTAGGTTTATTTGATTCAGTCCTTGCAGCTCCTTCCAGGTGGCCTGAACTGCTATGTTGATGCTCTGCTTCCTTCCACTGGGGATGTGAGCAGAAAGCCATCCATCAAGAATGGGTCCAGTCCTTAGTTGCTACCCACTGAGGGCTTAGTCCTCTGATTCCCTTGCTTTTCCTGGTGCCAGCCATAAAGGAAAATTCAATAGGCAGGCCAGGAGTCTCTTTGTGATTAACTGCTGTATTCCAGATACAGCACTGGTAAGTTTATATCCATTATCCTTTTTCATATTCCTAGGAACGCCACAAGATCAATTTAATATTGATATTGGACCATCAGTGCCACCAACACATGTGATGTCCAGACTTGCCTATGCTTATGCAGGTCTTGAGTGACAGAGCAAGAATTCAATCCAGGATGTCAAATGAATTTGCCGAACAACAAAAATGGACAGGATGCTGACTGACTCTGAGTGCTCTCCATGCATGCATGAGGATCTGAGTTCAAACTGTCCACTCCCACATAAAAAGCTAAAACTTCAGTCATATGGGGCAGAGACAGGAGGATCTCTGGAACTTGTTGTCTGCCAGCCTTGCTCCAGTTTCAGTGAGTCTCAGAGACATAAGGCATTGGGTGATAAATCAGGATACCTTATTCCCTCCTATGGCCTCTGAGAGTGTAATACACTAGCACACACACATACACATGCACACACATATCACATACACATGTACACATACATGTGCAAACACATGCATATGCACATACATATACACACATGTGCATAATACACACACATATATACACTCTACACACATACACACCACATATACATAAGCACAGAGCATACACACAGAGTCATACACATATAAACTAACATCACACACATACATATACATATAAATTAACACCCCATACATACACAGAGCAGACACACACATCACACACATATACATATAACACACACAAGCATCCATATATATATAAAACACACACATATATATACACTAACACTACTCTCTCTCTCTCTCTCTCTCTCTCTCTCTATATATATATATATATATATATATATACATATACTCACACATACCACATGCACACATATGCTCACCATGCAAACTCACGCATACCACAAACATATTTATAACCTAAGATATAAAAGTAATCTAAGTTTTAAAAGAATGAATATATGATGATACTAGAAATTACTAAAAAAAGATATATAAATAGTCAATAAACACAGGACATGGCTTCATATATGCTAGTGCAGCTAAAAGCATCAGGCAATAACAGATGCTAGCAAAAGAATGGATGAAATTAGAATAATTTTCTGGTGCTCGTAGTACAAATAAATATTGTAGAAAATGGACAGTAGCTCAAAAAGATAAATATTACATTACTATGTTTCCTAGCAATAGCTATGAATTATAAAGAAAAATACCTGAAAACAACCCAAATATCCTCCTATTGAAAGAATAAGCAACATGGTCTATCTATCTATCTAGCGGAATATTAGCCACAGAAAGGAAAAGTCATCTACACCACACATACATGAGTCCTGAAAACCTTATGTTAAGTGAAAGAAGCCAGGCCTAAGAGACAGCACACTGGGTGATTCCTTTCAGGTGAAATGTCTAGAGTAGGAACCTCTCTCTAGGGTATGAGGTTAAAGGTAAATTGGGGATTGACTACCTACTGGACAGAGCTTTTCTTGGAGGGGCTGAATATTCTAGAGTTACATAATATTACTTGTTCATAATGGCAGCCTAAGAGCCGTTAAATTATACACTTTAAAAGTGGTTAAAACCACTGAGTCCTGTTACATGAGTTTGTCTCAACTCAATCTCCCTTTCCACCCTCATTTTCATTAGGATATTCATCCTGAGGCAGGGATCTTTCTGCCTGGGCCCTTGGGGACAATTGTTTCCTTTGGTTCCAGGGGTAAACCATAAAGTGGGGGAGGAGCCCTGTGAACAGGACTGTTGTACAGGTACAGCTGTAAATATCACTTCTTAAATATCTGTTGCACATTCTAGCTGTAACCTGGGTTCTGACACAATCCTTAGAAACTCTGTGAGTCACGCCTGTGGCCACATCACCCTAAACACATTTGACTTCAGAAGCAGACCTGATTAATACCTGATTAGTACCCCTCACTTCAAGGGCAGATCTGATTAATACCTGATTAGTACCCCTGCCTTCAAGGGCAGACCTGATTAATACCTGAGTTGGGGAAATTGTTCAGATCTTGAATATGATGAACATTCTGGATTTGTACATTCACAATTAGATTATTACAAAAACAAATAAATGAACCTTAGTGAACTACTCATAAAGAATGCCCTGTGTACTGGTAACATTTAAAGGAAGCTGACATGCCTGTCATGTGTGCTATATAGCATCATTTTGTTGAGAAAAGCAAATCCTGTGAACATGGAAAAAAATATCCCTTTGACTGCTTGAGTGGGTCTTTCTTACCCTCTTCTTATTTTCTCTCTCAATCTAGGCCCAACAAGGGTCCCCATAGACACAGAATAAAGGGTATTGTCTGGTGGGGGATTTAATTTCACTCCATCACAAGTGACCACCGCAGCCCTGTCATTGCAATTGGTCACACTTTTTTGTGTGCTCTATCTCACTAAGGTCCTGTCTCCTCACAGCCCACCGCATAAGCTCCTTCTTTGAGACAAAGCTCTTCAACATAATGAAAGAGGTGGAATTGAGAACGAAAAGTCAATGGACACAGTTATCAATTTGGGCCCCACACCCTCTTGCCTCCTGGAATTTGGCCCCAGTAGCCATAGAGGCACTGGCGGGGCCTGCTGTGTAGGGAAGAAAAGGCACCCCCACAAGGTTTGCTGAGGCCAAAGGAAGAGCTGGTGGCTACTGGGCGATGTAATCCAAGACCCTCCAGAGGAGACCACCACACAGGCGTGTGCGGCTCCCCTATCCATAGCCCACCTTGGTGGGCTGCAACTGGTTTAGATCGCCTTGGATCATCAGAACAGAAGCAGTTGAAGTGCATCCTGGGAAGCTGTAAGTGGCACCTCAGCCTTAGCTGTGGGTTTCTATACAGGTCTGATGGCTGTTGCCACAAACCACAGTATACTTTGTGATTAATCCTGGGACATGAATGAATCGAAAGGAAAGTAAACGCTTCTTCGTTGTGGCGACTCAAGAGCCTGCTTTGGGCATTTTGGTTGGAGTGGTTTTAGCCTCATCCCTCAGCAAGGTAACGGGATTCATTCTGAAGTGTTCACAGAAGGCATTTCTAACCATATTTTAACTACTGTCTTCAGGGTGGGACTTCACTTTATTTAACTGTTTCGGGTCTTAGCATCGCCAGCGTTCACTGTGGAAGAACCAAGTGAATCTCTAGTTTCTCAAACGCACACATCCCATGGTGCTTATCTTATTTGAAGCGTAAAGTGATCTAACCTTCCACAGACCTCGAGAAGGGAGGGTGGGCATCACACCTGATACCATACTTCTGGATCACAACAGCTGCAGCCAGCAGCAAAGCTGCCAGGCTCCCTGGATCCAGACGCCATTCGTTCTCAGCAATACACAATCAGCTACTTCCTAGGTCTATTAAAGCAACAAGGAAACAAGCCTGTTTCAGATGATGGAGCTCATTTACGGTTCTTTTTTTCCCCATGTAAGCTTTCAAAACAGGGCCAACGAAGAGGTGACCTTGACATTTGGTTCCGTTGCTCATGAATGATAAGAGTTTAAGAAACTGACTTAACTTCTATTCAGATTAGCATCTCCACTGAATAAGTCAGAAGAGTCATTCTCATCCAGAAGGGTACCTTGAGATCCAGCCGCTTGAATTTGAAATGCCAGATAGTCACAACTGCAAGGTTGTTTCTATAGGTCTATGATCTATGGCTGGTAATTCTCTCTCTCTCTCTCTCTCTCTCTCTCTCTCTCTCTCTCTCTGTGTGTGTGTGTGTGTCTATCCTACTCTGGTCTCCTTTTCTCCTTTGACTATTAGGAAAACACATTTCTATTTACTTCTTGTGATGTACACACCACAGCTTTCTTTTTTTTCTTTAATGGGGAATCATCATTTCCAATTGCATGTATACATCACTGAGTCCTCCCCACCCCCACCCCCACCCCTGCAGTTCAGAGTGGTTTTGCTCACCTATAGTATAGTGGCAGGATTTGTATTTTTAGAACTCAACACAAAAGCTATGGAGGCCTCCTCAATGGATCACATCTAAGTCACCTCCACACTTGCCACCCTTTCACAAGAATCACTGTGACTACCAAACTTTTATGGAACTTTTGATCTGAAATTCACCTTATAAATATTTGGTATCTACTTCCACTGCACTTCACCATTAGGCACTGAAATTTTTTTTTTAACCAGAGCATTGCCCTTTGTGTGACAACCACACATAATGCTTGGGATATAGTAAAAATTGTTTAATGAATATTTCTAAACAGGTGATTCTTTTACTTAAAAAAGAAAAAAGACACAGACTATATATCGCTTTGGGCACGAGTCTTTACCTGTAGAGTAGGTGAGCCGTACTCATGACCACTCTGTACTTCTGAAGAATTGACTTGTCTTTTTATCCAGAGAGCACTCCTTTGAGGTCTTTCTTTCAGAAGCATCTCTGTGAGATCTTATTTGGGAAGGTGATGGAAAGGGGATTCTAGATTCTGTGAGTTCTCTACAGCAAATGCTATCACAGGTGGTTAAGATGTAGGCCTTGAAAGCCCAGGCTAGTGTCTTTATAGCCTCTGGAAACACAGATAAACACCCTCAACTTAAAGCACAAGGCATTGATTCTTTCCATGAAACATGCAGCCTGGCGATGTGGAGAAACTGATCCTCAGGGAACTGCAGAGACACACCCGGACAAAGGAATGTCCCTGTTGGATATGAGAATTTAGAGCAGGGTAAAATAAAAGTGGGCTGGCCAAAGTGGGGAAAAAGCTTGTTCTGACTGTCCACTGCCTCCTAGTCTCTGCTCAGGCAGGGCAACACAAGCTGTCTTAGATGAATCTCCTCTGGGAAAATGTGTGGTTATAATATGATGGTAGGTTGGTAAGACCTTACATAAAGGTTGACATTCAGATATTCATGCTGAGAATTAGGCTAAGGTATAGTTTGAATCTAGATGTCTTCCAAAGGCCCATATATTAAAAATTTGCTCCCAAGCAAGGTACCTAGGAGAGATGATGGAAGCTTTAAGAAGTGGGATCCCTAATGGACGAGTTGGAGGGTGGTCCAGAGGAACTGAAAGGGTCGACAACCCCATGGGAAGAACAATGATGTCGGCCACTCAGATGCCCCAGGACTCCCAGGGACTAAACCATCAACCAAGGGGTACACATGGTTCCGGCCAAACATGTGGCAGAGGAAGCCCTTGTCAGGCATCAGTAGGAGGAGTGGTCCTTGGTTAGGTGAAGGCTCTAGAGATGCCCCAATAAAGGGAAATCCAGGGAGGGGAGAGGTGGGAGTAGGTCAGATGGAGGGGCATATATTTGGAGGTAGGGGGTGGGAAGAGGAGTTGGGGGTCTTTGCAGGGGGAGTCATGAAAGGTTTTACCATTGGAAATGTAAATGAAGATGATATTCAATAAAAAATAAAAATATTTTGCACCCCCGCCAAAGAAGTGGGACCCAAGAAAGGGACCTTAAAGTCACTGGGATGGACTTCAAAGGAGACTGCAGAATGCTAATATCTGAGTCACGCTCACCACTGGGATGTAAGTACCTTCTGGTATGTCTTCCCATGATACTTTGTTGCCTTGTCCCATGCCCTACAGGAACATGACCAGTGAAACCAAGACCCAAGAGAAACTTTCCGTTTTTAGAGTGGATCATCTCAGGTATTGGCAGGGTAATGAGCTAGCCCATGTATTGCTGGGTTTCACTGTGACCTTTCCATGCACATGTGTGTTAGTACACTGTGTTCTCTCTGCCTCCACTGACCTTCTTCTATCATGTTTCCTGACTCCGCCCCTGGTTGATTTACTTCCTCTCACCAGAAAGTCATAAAGTATTTTAAAAAGTTAAACAACCCATTCAGTTGTGGAGCTGAGTATTGAGTAGGGAGAGGAAGGGAGGGAGGAGACTCTGGAGTGGTCCAAAGCGCATCTTCAGGTTATCCTGCCTAAGCTCATGTGTCTTTACCTGGGTGACTTGTCAGTTTCCCTGGCTCTCTGGACTAGATCTTGAGCTTCAAGCTTGATAACTGATGTAGTATTTCTTCCAGCAAACCTCTAGGTGGTCCCGCCTTGCTTACAGAGGGGAAAATGATAGCAGGAGCCTTTCTAGGCTATTCCCTTAAGTCTTCAAAGGGAAATGACCCATCCATAAGGGCACAGTACATCCAAATGACAGAGAGAAAGGTCAGGAGAGTCAAGAAGGGAGGCTGTACCCCCCAGAACAATTGCACCAAGGAGTTGCCTTCCGGGATGGGCTAGAAAGATAACTTTCTCTTTTTCATGCCTATATTTCTTCCATATGAAATGTGTTTGTCTAGCAAGAAAAAAATCTGTCTAAATTCTAAACTTTTGGAGACAAGAAAGCATTTGGTATGATTATCTTTCAGAGGACAATTTTTTTCCTTCTTATAATTATTGTTGGCTTCATGGAAGAAGAGAGACACAGAATTTATGAACTATTTGTAGATCTTGAAAATTTGTTTGCATATTTCAAACAGAACTACAAGTGGTTTAATATGTGATCTTCAAATAGAATCAAATGATCAGATCCTCTCCATAGGTATGTTTACATTGCCATATTTGAATTATGAAATACATGGTACTCTAGGACTCAGGCTCAGAAACACTGTGCAGGTAACAGCGATTAGCACCTCATAGGGTGCAAATCTCACACCATGGCTTTCCTGGAATAGCCATTCATTAACTGAGCCCTGATCACAATGAATGCCAGGACACACAGGTCCAGATGGATAGTGTGTAGTAATAGTGACTGGATTTTCCTAGCTCAGTAAACATGGTGGTTACAGAAAGAGAAAAATGATTGTGTGAGAACCTAGCTTTGTTCTATAGCTTTTATTCTCATTTATAAATGTTTTCATATTATATGTCAGCAGCAATAACTCCTTATTTGGAAGAAACCCAAAGGAGAGTGGATCAGCAATATGTTTGGGAGCCTGAACTGGCCAGACCAGTTCAATTCCTGAGTCTAAAGTCCAAGTTTTTGCATACTTCTTGAATTGCCAATATTCCTTACACAGATGTCTGGAAAAGGCAGATGTCTTGGAAGAAATGGCTCCCAATTTTCCAGCTGCCTGTCTTCAACAGCATCCAGAACCTAGACTTTGAGGCTGAACACCAATGCAACTAACTCCACTTAAAGTAGTGTGGTGGTCAGTGGGCTGGTGGTTCTGGCCATATCATAGTGAGCCTCAGGAAATGAGGAAAGAACACTTTTATCTGAGGTCCATTTGAGCTACTATAATGAACTACTCTAGACCAAATGGCTTATAAGCATCATGGAACTAGATTTTAAACTCTGTAGACTGTAGGTATAAGATCAAGGACTTGGCAAATATGCTGTCTGGTAGGAATCTGCTTTTTCAAGATCGCATCTCAGGGTATCCTCATGGAATGGAAGGGGCAAATAAGCTCCTCTGAATGTATGTATAAAGGTGCTAATTCCAGGTGGAGAGGTCCACCATCTTACCCTATTGCCTCCCAAAGGCTCCATTTCCTAAGATCTTCTAGGTTAGGATTCTAACACATGAATGTGAGATTGCAATGTGAAATGAGAACAAGCTTTAACAGCACAGAAAAGGTTGCATCCAAGTGCTGGAGTAATGTTTTCAGTACCATGATTGACAGGTGCTAACAATGCTCAGTCATTGGGCTATTGCTTATTAAGGTAGACCAAGAGCCCAAAACATTGAAGAGTCAAGGTTTTCCAATCAGAGTCCTGATCGGACTCAAATCATTTTAGATGGCTCAGAGAAAGGTTTCTTAGTACAGATTGTAAGGGGAAATGATTTCTGACTTGAAGTAGCTACTAGAAAATAGAAAATAGAAAGAGAGGAAGTTTCCAAGGCTTGAGATAACTATCCCATTTCTCCAGAGGAGGATGACTTTGCGAGCTATAAATGGATGCTCAGGGCCAAGTGTCACTCATGGTATCATTTAGCTCTTCAGAAGGTTTTCACTCTTGAAGGAAAATCAGGGTGACAAACAGATAGAGGCCAGCTTGTGAAGAGTCTAGAAATGATGTGTTTCCAGCTCCTGAGATGGATCAAAGTGACTGCAAGAGTGTGTTCCACTCCCTGTCACCTGGCCAAGTGACTTGTGGAGTGAATCAGTCACACACTGGAAAAGGTGAAAAACAATCATTCTCTGAAGAGATGGAGACATCTTGTCTACTGCAGACTCCTGCTGAGAGTTGACCAGTTTCATATACAAATGTTGTGCCTCCCCGGAGTCTTTTGCTATCAACATTGTACATTTTAAATAACCTGATTCATCTGTGACTCACACAATTACATTGGGATATAGTTGTATTGAAGAATATATGGCTCCTAAACATCAAAAGACACTAATTCTGTGATTTTGATCAAGATTACCAGTGATGCACCATGCCTACACTTTCCTCTCTTGAATAATTAGCATGGTTTTCCCATTCACCTTCACCCACACTGAACTGCCAGAGAATAGAGTGTGGCATTTAGTAAAGTTCCTGAAGTTTTTTTACTATGAATCCCACATTCTGCACAGATCATTCTAGTTAATTCGTTTTTTTCTGGGTCTATATATTTCTTTGCCTCTACTTTCTGGAAGCTCTTATGGTGACCGCAAGGAGGATTATTATGCTAGGCATTTATTCATAATCTAGAAAATCATAGTCTAGGAAAATGAAATAAAGCAAAATCATAAACATGATGCAGAATACAGCAACTTAATCCAGCTAGGAAAGTAGAAAGTGCAGAGAGGGTTGAGATATAACTTGAGTTCTAGACTGAGCTCTTCTGTCCAAATCCACTGAAAGAAGCACTTCTGATCTAGAAATCTCTGAGCATCATGGTCAAAGGTCTATGTGTAAGTTGTGAAGCCAGTTTCAAGCATTTGGAAGTTGTCAGCAACAACAAAGACACAGAATTTTGCTACTGTGATTCTTAAACTCCTGAGCCAACTGGGACACGGCTAATAGGTAAATGCTAATACCAACAAATACCAACAAAACCTTAGTATGAACTTGATAAATTTTATGTAGGCTGTGGGAAGGTAAGGTCTATCCAAAATCAGCTTCACGTGGTTTCGAATCATTTGTTTCTGTGACAAAACAAGGCATGTGCCCAGCATGTGCACTGAGGTTAGGAGCCAAAGTAAGAAACAGCAATGGAATAGATTGGTGTTTGCATTACCATACTGGGAACTAAAGGTGTGTTTATGCTGTATGATATGGATTATGGGTGCTGAGGTAGTTAACCAGCAGATAACCACACGTGTAGTGAATATTATATTATAATTCACATATATGTGCATGCTCATGATGTAAAAAATGACAGAACTCTATGTGCTCACTAGGCATACTTAGGAACACCAATAAGGGTGTACATTTAGGCTTTGAACAATTGTAATACCAGTTTGACCATTTTCCAGAAAATCAATCCATGTACTTATTTAGTTCTAGCACCTGGTCAATTCAGTCAAAAATGTCAAAAATTCTGTGATGGAATTGACAGATGTTAGACTGACCGACTGTCAGATTCCATCAAAGCAGTAGGACCATTTGTCCTTGTTAGATACATTTCAGACCCAATATAGACAAGGGGAATTTGGGGAATTAGCACTCAAGAGAGCTCTTCAAGGGACATTTGACCCAGAAAGTGGGTAACAAGTCATCAGCTGGTTATATCCCCACATTAACAATAGTAAATTCAAGTCACGCCAACCCTCCAACCATTCTACAAAACAGCCCTATTGGAAATAAATCGGTGCTATTGATAGGATCCATCCTGAGCTGCTTATACAGTTTACTGCTGTGACCCAGTTTGCATTTTCTATGGGGGAGAGCATTTTGGAGATAGGTTTTTGATGCTCTTATTTGACCATCATTTAATTTCTATGAGAATGGTATTAAAAAGTATGAGAAGAGTACATTTAAATTTTTATTATCATAGCATTTCTATCATCTCAAGCATTAGGTAGGAAAATGTCCACTTAAAAGATTTTTAGTCACTTCCTTTTACATATGGTAATTTATTACTGCCAGAAATACCTTATTAGAATAAAAATTGAAAACATACAGGAGGCTAAATGGGCTTGATATTTTCATGCCCCAGTTTTCAGTAACTGGACCTAGTGTTTGGACTTTGGCCAATGGGGAAAGAACGATAGTCTTTTTTTTTTTAAGAAAAAAAAAAAGAACATCAGCGTGATAGAGAAAAGCCTCCAAGGACCCCCACATCCAAGAGGCATCTGCAACCGCATAAAGTCCATCATCTTAGAGACCCAAAGGGTATCCAGCCTCTCCCACGGTCTTAAGTTAACACTTGTCTTTGTGTAGCTCACTCTTTTCTGAACTTGAAATCCAATTGGCCAACAATTAAAGCCAATTAGCACAGGAGGAAAATAAACTAAAGGCTCTCCCCCTTGTGTTTTCCATGGCCGATCGAAAGCTGGTTAGCTCAAGGCATTAGCAGAACTGCGTGTCAGGCCAGGCATATAAGGGAGACTAGTTGGCTTAAAGTATTTGAAGAGAGGAGCAGCGGCTGGTCCAACAGAACTGTGTTATTCTGAGCTAACAGCTGCCAAACATTCTTGACAGGAGATGAGGCAGATGTCCAAGGACAATCAAAGGGAGAAGAAAGTTTAAGCCAACGTTTGCCTATCTCATATTCTCTGCTTGATCCTCAGCCTCAAAGACAATCCACAGCTGTTGCGCTTCAAGGTCTAAAGGCTGATCCTAACCCCCAACCTGGCCCCTCACCCTGCTTCTCTGAGGGCGCTGATCAGTTTTCTTACCTCCCCCACCACAGGTCTTGTCATTGGACTGAGACGGTCTTTCGGGTGATTTTTGAAATGTCTGAACACTCAAGGTTGTCTGGTCAAAATTCCATAGTATGTGAAAAATCGTAAGACTTGAGTCCAGAGAAAAGAAAGACAAACAAACAAACAAAAACACCCAAAAGAAACAAACAAAAACTTAAAACCTCTCTCCAGGTCTACCTTAAATAGGTTAGCTTAGACCAAGACAAGGTATGTTGCTGCCAACGCACCAAGCTCTTCAAAGCAAGAAATCAATTTTAATACACAGGAAAGAGAGCTGACCTGGATGGAATCTAAGTATTACAAAGAGGCAAGCTATGGGCATAGGGTTTGGGTGCTTAATCTAGCAGACATGGGGATGGAAATTAGAGTGCAGATGTTACGGATAAAGGGACATAAAATGCATCTGCACTGAACACATTTACTAAGACATAGACATGTTATCTCTCTTGGGGGCAGAGGCAGGGAGACTTGATTTCCCATCAGTGCTAAGAAGCGTTTCATGCCCTATCATTTGACGGTATGCTTATTTGTAGACTCCTTTATTGTGATTTCCCCAGCATGACAGAAATAAGCAACTCTCTTCTTGAAAAAATATCAGAGGCTCATGTCTACTTGGCAAGGGTACAAGGAACCTGTGTGACCATCGCAAGCATTAGATAGTTCATTGTTTTATGCACAGGGAGCAAGAGGAGATTTTAACATCTTCAAAACTTTTTGTGCCCCATTTCCATTGTACAATAACTACTAATCATATTAAATTACAATGACCCAACTAAACATCAAACCTAAACTGCCCTCGCCCCATCCTCAGCCAAAAGCCTTGATGACAATGAGAGATTTAATGAATATTAGCAACCAGCAATTGTAAGACATAGTATATGTTCAGTGTAGTCACTGAACAAATGATTGTATGATGGATAGACTTAATCATAGGCCCCATTCATTACAAATTTACACAGACAAGGAGCTGAGAAGATGCCTGTTTGCTGTTTGGGTACAAAGCCTCCAATTCAATCCCTAGCATTCGTAGGAAAAAGCTGGGCACAGTGATACCTGCCTGGAATTCTGGCACTGATGAAAGGGAGACAGAAAGGCCTCAAGAGTTTTGCTAGACAAATTGGTGAGATCCTGGATAGTGAAAGATCCTGTTTCAAAAAGTAGGGTAGAAAGTAACTAATGGAGATGTCTGATGTCCATCTTCACCTCTACATCCATGTAGCAGCACATACATGCACCAGCAATATACACAAATAAAACACATGCGCACAAAAAATACACACCAATAATATTCCTTTTAATTAAGTCACAGGTAGAAACAATAACAGCTGTATTTTTAGGAATTGCCTGAAAACAACTCCATGCAAAGTTTCTTGATGAAAACCTAATTAGTTTGGTGTGCTTTTATTTCAATAAAAAAAAATCTATTTAAAAATAGCTATTAGAATTAGACAAGGCTTTAAAGATTGCCTCTATTTATACTCTGATAACTAATTACAGGGATAACTTTCACACGCACTATGATTGCAGGTGCAAATATTTAATTGTTTGTGCAAGCCAGGTGGTGAGAGGGCTACTTAACTGCGTGTTCAATTGTGTCTGCTCTAGTTGGCCCCCGCAATTAGTTGTGGGTGCTAAAACCAGAGACCTAGCCGAGGCTCTATTAAAATCAAGCCTGTATAGCTCATAGTCTTTTATCTGTGAGGGGGGAGGGTTGTGCCGTTTGCATTTACTTTAGTGGCTCCTAACTGGGGCCAGAGGGAGTCACTTTCAGCCAGGGAGGGAGCCGAGGGCAGCTGGACATTGACTGATAAGAATTGCACACAGCTGCAAAGAAAATGTCCCGTGCTCCTCCACCACACGTTCAGAGAATAAGAGAAGGCATCCAGGAGAAGATGCCTTGGCTGACTTATTATAGAAGTCCATGAAGATCATGTAGAGAGGTTTTCCCCCAATGTGATCAGAACAAGAAATTAGATGTTAACATTTGAAGGCTCCTGGTTGAAGAGACTTATTGACTGCAGCTACTCTTCCTGCTTGTAGAGATTAGGGGCCCATGCGTGTGTGGGGTTATTTGAGTCAGTGAGGAGAGCTTTCAGACTTTTATTCTGTTTTGTTAGCACAATGGAACCAAAGTCATTTTCTGGGCGAATGAAATTATGAGGCAAAGATGTCTGAGATGCTTCATGGTGAAATTTTGCCCGTGGCTGAAAATGAGGCAATTATCAACTTGGTAGTGAGTTGTATACAGTTAGGGAGGAGCCAAAGCGATGCACGGCATAGTGGGATTCCGAGGTTCAGGCATGGGATGTGAGCATCTCTGGTTTTGAGTTTTTCCCCAGTGAAGCTCTAGGGCTGCATTACAGCTAAAGCATCTTGTCCAGAACTAAGTCTATTGTGGGTGTTCCTCTATATAACTCCCTGAATTCCATACAGTGGGAACCACTGAAGAAGACACTTCCGTAGAGCTACACCAGAAAAGGACTCGGTGTAGGGAACTGCTAGGTATGCTGGGCTGGGCCCTTTTATTTCTTCTTCAGTTGCTGATAACTGTCTTTGCATACATGGGAGTTCATTGGTTGATTATAGCCACAGTGATAAATTCTGGCCTGCTTTGCATTGTCAGGAAACACAGTATGTTGTAATCCACGATCATTCGGTTTTGAGTATTTCTCTTTACCACACTGGGCTAATAGTAGTAGGGTTCACATTCTTGTTAAAAACTTACATTTTGCCTGGGTTCAAAATTCATCATGGCAAATTACTGGTTTGTTATTGTATTCCTAATGTACAGTATATTAAAACGGATTTAGATTGTGTCTCCAAGCACAGAATTCCTGGCCATATTATTCATGTGGGCATGTGCACACTCATTCACACACATATGTATATACCTCCTGTACTAGTTGGCATTTCAGTCAGCTTGATACAAATGAGACTAATATAAGAGTGAATAAGTAATAAAACCCCTCCCTAAGACTGTCCTGTAGGCAGGTCTGTGGAGGATTTTCTTACTTAACGATTGAAATGGGAAGGCCCAGTCCTTTGTGGGTGGTGCTATCCCTTGGCAGGTGGACTTGGGATGTATAAGAAAGCAAGCTGAGCAGGCCGTGGGCAGCCAGCTAGTAAACAATGCTCTTCCATAGTCTCTCCTTCAGTTCCTGCCTCCAGGGTCCTCCTGTCCTAATTGAGTTACTGTCCTGACTTCCTTTCATAGTAGACTGCTACTGGCACATATAAGCCAAATAAACCCTTCCCTCTCCACGTTGCTTCTGATCATGGTGTTAATCACAGCAAAAGAGAGAAAGTTAAAACACCTTCCCAGCTTTTCCAGTGGTTACCAATAACCCACATTTCCGACTTGGAGATGGAAATGCCCAGCTTTCTGGAGGAAGAAAGATCAGCTTAGACATCATAACAGTCTAATGTTGACAGAACAAGACAGCCTTAGCAACATGCATTCTAGGATATGCAGAGATAGTTAAAAGCTTTGCTTTAGGGAATTCAGAGATTCCATCAGTGGATAGGCAGGTAGCTGTTGTAACTGCCTGACTTAGCTATACTGGGGGAAGCTTCTGGCTCCCACTTAGTAGCACTTGGCTTTTGTTCTAGATAGAGATGAACTTGGTAAGAGACTCTCAGATTCAGAAATAAAACTAGTCGGCTCATAAGAACCTTCATGTTTGTGATAAGACTTGGGGTGGAATTCATTTTCTTTGGACTGAACTCATTCTCCTCATCTCGTTTTCTCAGTTAAGAAAGGACAAGTTATCCTAGGTTAGATCATTGGAGGCATGCCCTTGAAAAGGAGATTTGACGTTAGTCTTTTTCCTTCAGTCTTTTGCTTCTACTAGTTAAACAATTGTGTCTACCATTCGCTAACATTATGAGATACTGCCCCAAGACAGAACTAAAGTAAGAAGGCCAATTGGTTATGAACTGAAATCTTGGAAACTATGAGTGGAAATAAACTTTTTCTCTTGGTATCTCTTGGTTATCCAGGTATTTGTTATAGTAACTGAACACTGACTGACACTGGTCCAGACCTATGTTATAAGGTAGACACTAGAGACCATGAGTCAAGGTGTCTAGTATTTCCAATTCACCATGAACTCACTGGTTGAATCCCCAAACAGCCTTCTCTTTTGCCAATAATTATATACAAGTTCTCACTGCTGCCTTTTGGAGACTGAGAACACTTGTTCCAGGGCCTCCCATAAATCTCAGTCACGGTCTCCTTCTCCCTCTTGTTGAGTTCTTGCTCCCTGCCACCTTACCTAGAAGGTATCCTATGACTTTTTTATTGTTCCATGATAAAAGTAAGGTCATGGGCCATCCTTTCCTGTGACTTTTCCAAAGTCTCTCTCTCCTTGCCCATGGCCCATGTCATGGCAAAGTTTTTCACAAATGGGAAGAAAAAAAATTGAACAGAAGTAGAGCAAAGAATGCAAGTATTGGACCCTTGGCACCGACAGTCAGTTACTTTCTTCCTTTACCTCTTAGACTGGAGAGAGAATAACCCCTGGCAAACCGAAAGAGGCACCCAGATAGATCCATCTTCATGCATTTTCAGGATCAAAATGGCATGGTTCTGAAGGACTTGTCTACTAATTTGAATACGGCAAAGGCGAATGGAGATATCTCTGGGACTTTAAGATATGGGGAAGTAGTTGATTTTTCGCAGCCCTTCTCAACCAGGACATGAGGTCCCAGGAAATGAGCACTTAAAACCAGGCTTTCTCTCTAGTACATAATACCAGTGGTGGCTCATAGTCCACATGCACCCCAGTCCCTAGGAATGCAGCCCAATACATTTGCAAATGGCAGAGTTGTATTGCAGTGTCAAGTTCTATATCTTTTCTAGACAGTCTAATTAAAACGAATCAGAGAACAACTACATAGGATTAAAAAAACAAAACCAGACAACAAAACTACCTATCTATCTGATGGAATGTTGCCTTACTGAAAAACTTCGAGAGTAATTATGTTGTTTTCCTTGGTTTGTGGTATATTCTGTGGATTGTTATGATTATGTGTTTAATCAAAATAGATCTAGACAAATGGATTTTTTGCCACACTTTTTTTTATCTTTATCTTTTTTTTTTTTTTTTTTTTTTTTTTGCTTTTGAGAGACGAACTTCGGTGAGTTGTCATATGTACCGCAAAAATGTGTTCATTTACACAATGGAATACTAGTCAGCTATTAAGAAGGAGGACATCATGAGTTTTGCAGGCAAATGGACAGAACTAGAAAATATCATCCTGAGTGAGTCACTCAGACCCAAAAGGACATGCATGGTCTGTACTCACTAGTAAGTGGGTACTAGCCAAAAAAGTTCAGAATACCCAGGAGACAATCCACAGAACTCAAGAAGGTTAACAAGCTGAAGGTGCATGTGAGGATGCCTCAATCCTACTTGGGAGGGAGAAGAAAGCAATCACAGGGGACAGATGGAAGGAGGGACCTGGGTGGGAAAGGGGATATGAAGGGGAAAAGGGAAACGTGATCAGGTATTGGGGAGGACAGGACAAAGATAATTCTTACCATACACGCTAACCCTGTGCTGTTTTTCTGTATTGATTGGTTGTAATGTAACCTATCAGAGATCACAGTGTGTCTGCTGACAGCCATTCCTTGCGTGGGGCTCCTGAAAGTGAACTGAAGTTGGCAGTGCCCTCTCAGTGAAGAACTGGTTCACTCATCCAATGTTTCCCATCCACATAACCTCTGCAGATTCTTACAGAACTCCAGGCTGGGGAGAATTCTGAACTGCACCAGCCTCTGCCTCTCAAGTGCTGGGATTAAAGGCGTGTTCTACCACTGCCCAGTTCTGAACTGCTAAGGAAGGTGACATCCATGTTGCAGTGTGTTCTGGATCCACAGGGGAATGTCTGTTAGGGCCATGAAATGAACAAAGGGAAGTCCATTCACATCCCAGGTTCTTGTAGCTATTCAGCGAGAATTTCCAGCTTTGTTTGTGAGGAGTGGTGCTATTTGTTACTGATTAAACAAGAGGTATATTTTGAGAATGACTTGTTGATTGTATAAATTTTATTACTTTCACCAATAATACCAGCATTCACACCTACTTGCTTTATTGATTGTCTTTCTAGACAACCACACATTTATATGAAGCACTCACTCTAGTGGTGTTTGCCTTTCCAGAAACTACCTCCTAGAAAAGGTGTTAGTAGAAAATTTTTTTCTGTTTCTCATAGCATTTAAACAAGTCAGTGGACCAAGAGTCAGAGCTTTGAGAGGTAATTCTCAAGGTCAAAGTCTCCAGTTTGGGCCTCAGTCTTCTCATTTGTCTAAGCTGTGTTGACAATAGTTTACGTAAGTGCATAGTCTTAAAAGTGCGTGGTGAGACCCAGGGAGCTGTACTTACTTGGTAAACAAGCAGTTGATTGGAGCAAGTACTGGGGTGGAAAAGCTAGAACAAAGACAGGCCAGGATCACACAGCCCTGTAGTTCGAAGCTGCACTCAGCAGCAGGCTCCAGGTATCAGCCCTGACTTGTCCTGTGAGTCTACAGCAGCGGCTGTCAATCTAAGGGCACACTCAAGTCAAAACTGCCTGTGAGGGACACTCAGATGGGGGGGACCACTCCTGCCCATGCTACACAGCTTTAACTGACTGCTGCACATGCTGTTGGGCACATCTGAAGATTTGAGGCTGCTCTAAGAGCAAGAATTGACAAATGGGACCTCATAAGGTTACAGAGTTTCTGTAAGGCAAAGGACACCATCAAGAGGACAGATCGGCAACCAACAAATTGGGAAAAGATCTTCACCAATCCTACATAAGATAGAGGGCTAATATCCAATATATATAAAGAACTCAAGAAGTTAGACTCCAGAAAACCGAACAACCCTATTAAAAAATGGGGTACAGAGTTAAACAAAGAATTCTCACCTGAAGAACTTCGGATGGCGGAGAAGCATCTTAAAAAAATGCTCAACTTCATTAGTCATTAGGGAAATGCAAATCAAAACAACCCTAAGATTTCATCTTACACCAGTCAGAATGGCTAAGATTAAAAATTCAGGAGACAGCAGGTGTTGGAGAGGGTGTGGAGAAAGAGGAACACTCCTCCACTGCTGGTGGGGTTGCAAATTGGTACAACCACTCTGGAAATCAGTCTGCGGTTCCTCCGAAAACTGGGCACCTCACTTCCAGAAGATCCTGCTATACCACTCCTGGGCATATACCCAGAGGATTCCCCACCATGTAATAAGGATACATGCTCTACTATGTTCATAGCAGCCCTATTTATAATTGCCAGATGCTGGAAAGAACCCAGGTATCCCTCAACAGAAGAGTGGATGCAAAAAATGTGGTATATCTACACAATGGAGTACTATTCAGCCATTAGAAACAATGAATTCATGAAATTCTTAGGCAAATGGATGGAGCTAGAGAACATCATACTAAGGGAGGTAACCCAGACTCAAAAGGTGAATCATGGTATGCACTCACTAATAAGTGGATATTAATCTAGAAAACTGGAATACCCAAAACATAATCCACACATCAAATGAGGTACAAGAAGAAAGGAGGAGTGGCCCCTGGTTCTGGAAAGACTCAGTGAAACAGTATTCGGCAAAACCAGAACAGGGAAGCGGGAAGGGGTGGGTGGGAGAACAGGGGAAGAGAAGGGGGCTTACAGGACTTTCGGGGAGTGGGGGGGCTAGAAAAGGGGAAATCATTTGAAATGTAAATAAATTATATCGAATAAAAAAAATTAAAAAAAAAAGATTTGAGGTTTGTTTACGATCTCTGATGAAATGTTCATTTGCAAGGAGCCTTCTTCCCTGCCCAGAGAGGTCCTAGACACACTGCTTACTTAATGCTATTCTGTCCCTGCATACTAGCTCACATGGAGCTATGGAGAGTAAGCTGGACCCAACGATAGACAGTACAGATAAAATGAATCAGTGGGCATGTGGGACAGTATGCTTATCCTAAAGTTAAATTAAAAGGACTTTTCTTTCCACTTAAAATGATGTCTGCTCCCCTAATTTTCTTTCTTCAACTGGAAAACTACAAAGGTTCTTCTTTCTTTATCTCTCTTAAACCTTCATTGTTTATTGTATATGCTGTATTTGTGGACAAAAACATACCATGGTACACACCTGTGGAGGTCACAGGGCAAATTTAGCAAATTCTTGTGGCCTTCAATGTGTGTCTTAGAGATCAAACTCAGGTCCTCCGCCTTGGTGGCAAGTCCCCTTTCCCACAGATCTTGGCTATTCCCAGAGTCTGTGTTTTAACAGGAAGTAGATACAGCTTTCTGGTCCTGCTCCTGTTGCCAGGGGAGTGTGCAGGCAGAGGGAAGCCTGGCAGAGCTGTAGTGAGGTGGAAAACACTGGAGGTTTCCTTCCAACCTTCCAGACATTTCAACAACACCTGGGAGAAGATGAACAACTTGAGGTGCTTGGTCTTTACAGCATAGGCCATCCAAGGTAGGAAGAAAGGGGGACCCTAAAAGAAGTTACAGGTACCCTCCTTTCTTGTATCTGGCTCCCCATATAGCCAAATGAATCTGGAGATGCAAGGGGAAGGGTGATGTGAGAGAAGAAAGAGGGGAAGAGGGGAAGAGGGAGAGAGGAGAGAAAAGGAGAGGAGAGAAGAAAGATGGGGGAAGGGAAAGGGGATCAAAGAAAGGGAAGGAAAGACAGAAGAAGGGGAGAGAAGAGGAGAGAAAGGAGGGGAGAAGGAAGAGAGGAGAAGGGGGCAGAGGAGAAGAGAGAGAGAGAGAGAGAGAGAGAGAGAGAGAGAGAGAGAGAGAGAGAGAGAGAGACAGAGTAAGGCGGAGAGAGCAGCTGAACCTGGCACCTGTTTTAAATGTGCAACGAATTAGGAAGAAATAATAGTCTAATCACTTCATTTTCCAAATACAGATTAGAAATATGAATGTGAAAACCAAAATTATGGCAGACACCCGCCCTCCAATTTCTGACAAGACCTTGGCACCATTAACCCTGGTATTTATTGCTCCTTTTAACTACCATGTGACATAGCACTTTCCCAGCCTTCATTGCAAAATGTTCGCATAACTCATATGCCTAACATTTGCCCCGGCTTTCCTTGCATATTTTACTATGTTGGAGACTGTTTGTGTGTTTGCTATATATCAGTTGACACCTCTGTAAAAATCTTTATATTGAATGCCGTTGGCAACCATATGCCAAATAATTGCATTACATTTGAAATGTTTGTGGGTGTGTTTTCCTGTAAGCTTAAGTAGGGAAGGCTGAAAATCCCTCTTTCACATACCTGCCACCAATGGCTCAGAATAACTTTCAGGTTGCCTTTCTCATTCCTCCCCTCCATTAAAGGCTTGCATGGATTAAAGAAGTACCTTCTACCCTCTGGAGGATGCCATTGTCCAAGGTGTGATTCTCCAGGGCTCTCTCTTTTTTCCATTTCGGTTCTCAGGGATTTCGACAACACCACCTTGCTTCCCGTAGTGTCCAAAGATATTGTTTATTTAAATAAACCATCCTTTCTGCTTTCCCAAAAGGATCTGAAGTTGTTTAAATGATGAGGTGGGGCCTGGAGAGATGCCTCAGCTGTTAAGAGTACTTTTACCTCTTGCAGAGGCTCAGGGTCTTGTTCCCAGTGCCCACATGACAGTTTACAACCGGGTTGTTACCCCAGTCCCAGGGACCCAAAGCCCTTTCTAAATTCTGCTAGCATAAAGGACTCACATGATACACATACATGTAGGCAAATTAGAATATATATACATATATATGTATATATATATATATGTATGTATGTATGTGTATATATATATTTAAAGAAAATATTTTTAAATGAGATGAATAAGATCACAAATATCCAAGACTGGTAGATGCAGTTGCTTCTGCATTAAAACTGATTCCTAGAAAGTAACCATCTCCCCACCAAACAAACGCGCACACACAGACACACAGACACACAGACACACAGACACACACATACCTCTCCTCGCCTCTCCTCCCCGCCCCCTCCTCTTGTCCTTTCCTCCCTCTCCTCCTCCTCTTGCTTTCCCTTCATGCCATCACATCCTTCCTCCCTTCTTCTCTCTTTCTCTCTTTTCTCTGTGTTGCTCCTCCCTTTCTTCTCCCCCCCCCTTTCCTCTTCTTCCTTCGGGAGCAGAGCTTCCGTGCTCCCCACCCGCTAGGTGAGCACTCTACTATTGAGCTTTACCCCACAGGCGGATATGTTTCCATGAATCTGTGAATCGATTATGTAGGAGTCTACAAATAGTGACTAGGTCACACCTTCTGCACAAAAATATGGTTTTGGATCACACCGAACTCTACTATTTTGACATGTTTGCAACCAATGTATGGGCAAAAGCCAGCCCTTTCTTTTAAAACAGTTTAATTTTTTGCATAACTGATGTAGCAGAAATTCTGTTTCTAAAGTTACAGGAAAATATGGGCAAATAATAAAAATATAACAAATTGGATTTATGACAGCTAATTAATAAAGCAACTGCATGAATCACTGGTGTATGTACAAACACATGCATAATGTCTACTTTATCTTCCTCAGCAGTGAGTCTTTTTATGAATCCAGCCTTTCTAACCTCCTGCTACATGGAGAATGTATGACAGCCAGCACATGCACCCAGTTCCTAGTGTGAGCACTGCAGGGACAGGCCTGTGATGCAGATCAGGCCTCTGAGAGCCAAGGTTCTGACGAGCTCCATTCTGTCTCCTGCATATCTGATGTCCAAGGGCCTCCAGCACTGGGGAATGCTGATATAGGAAATGGTCATTCACAGGCATCCTGCGCATTTCTAACCAATCAAAAAAAATTTCAGAGTAAAATACAAGACAAATCCATTTATTTAAGAAAAATCATCACTAAGTTGAAACCAAAAGGAATTTCCATTTAATTTTTTTCTGTTTAAAATTTTAATTAACTAAAATTTCAACCCCCCTGAGGTTCTCAATTAATTTAGCCTTGATTGCCAAAACTTTTCAAGCAGTTTGCCTTTTAGAATAAAATTAATAAAAAATATTAATGAAATGCTTTCAACAAAGGAAATTCTAACATTTCAATAAAAAAAAATAGATAAATCTATTGGCCTTAATGTGGTACCCAATTTGAAAAGACATGGTCTTTCCAAGGTTTAAAATTCTATGACGACAATGAAATAGCAGTCATTTAGACATTTTTGTCCCAAATCACTGCTGTGACTGTATATGTAGACTATGCCCTTTACACTGTGCTCCAAGGTCCTATGTAAAAACAAACGATAATATCCAATTGTTCACACAACCATTTTTCCATAATCTCTGCCACATACGTGGGTTTTACTGCAGAATTACTCATATGTTTCACTACTGTGGGCATACACAGTAGTTAGCAGTATATGTGACGCTTTCCAGATTTCTCCAGATGTCACACGAAGTGTATCTCTCATGCCCGGATTCCCAAGGAAGGCACGTGAACAAAAAGAAATAAGAGAAAGACACTCTGCTCATCTCAGTTTAAAACCTAAGAATTGTGAGCTTTTCTCCCAGTATACCACCTTTCACATATCCACTGTGCCATATACAATAAACCACAATTCATTACACCCTGAACCCAATCTACCCCCACAGTCATCAATGGATGGACACTACCTATTTTTGAGCAACTCATGATTCTTTGGCTCTTCTCCACAGGCTAAATGATGACAGCTTCTTCTTCCCAGGAGTTGCCTTTAAGCTTCCCAGACACTTGTCCTCAGCAGGCAATAGGCACACAATATTCCCAAACTATAAGGCTGGACTTCAAAAGGAAACATCAGAGAGAGGAAAAGGTCAAGAACCAGGGGACAACAAATACTTTCAAAAATTGCAGGCCGAGGAAATGGTTCCCTTGGTAAGGTGTCTGCTGTGTAAGCTTGGGTACCTGGAATCAGATCTGCAGGACCCATGTGAGGTGTCAGAAATGATATTGGTCCATTGTAGCGACAGTGCTGGTGAGGCGAAGACATGATCTTTGGATCTAAGTCATTTGGCAGAATTGATGATTTATGGGTTCAGTGAGAGACACTCAAAACCTAATGTAGACAATGATTAAGGAAGACGATACCTGATGTCAACCTTTCTATCCCACATACATGTGCTCAAGCACTTGCACCTACACAGCTGTACACACACACACACACACACACACACACAGCATACACAGAAATAAGAATGCACTGTATTTGATCATCAGGATGCCAGAAACATAACTTACATGTACTGGTAGTTGTTCCTAAAAAGATTGTAGTGGTCCAGGACAGAAATACCACAGTATGGCTGGAGGTAGCATCATACAAAAGCTTGTGGTGGGAGATGGAGATGAGCCCTGCGTTAACAGCACATACTGCTCTCCTGGAGGGCCCTGGTTCAACTCCCAGCACCCATGTTAGGGGGACTCACAACTATCTTCAACTCTAGCTTCAGGGGATCAAAAGCCCCTGAGCTCCATGGGTATCTCTACATTATATACGTAGATAAGTCAGAGAAAAGCACCCATATACATAATTAAAATCAAATCTGTAGGCCTGAGCTTTCAGGTAGGAATTATCCATCAATTCACATCAGTAAGGCCTTGGGAAGGAGATACAGGTCACAGGTACTGTACTGGACCACTTCTTCAGTCCAATTCCAGGCTAGGAATTTGACATTTTAAAAATTCCACTGAAACTGGACTACAAAATATAATAGGTTGAGGCACCTGTTCTAATAACATTGCATAAAAATATCCCAACAGCTTTCGCATAGACATATGTTACAGTATCACGGTCAAATTTTATTACATCATTACAAGAATGTTCCACTGGACCATATGATTGGCTATTGTACAGGCACAGGATGCTGATGCCGTAGTACATACACAGCATCACATTTCCCTAATAAAAGTTTTATGGCATCCTTATGCACATTAAAAAATGACATTAACAGCATTAATACATTTTAATTTACTTTTGTGTTGTAGAACAAATAACAAATTCGGTGCTAATGAGCTCATATTTTCCATTATACCAAATCATCCTGTTCATTTATCCCATCCATTGGCAATGCCCCTAAAAATAGTGATATTCTTTGTCAAGGTGCAATGGCATGCAGTGGTCCGTAGTGTTTCCCCTCCAGTCCATCCTTGGATATTCCATCATGTTGTAAACAACACAGCTTTAAAGCATATTACTGATTTTTGTGGTACTATGCCATTTCTCAAAAATGATTCCTTGCTTAAAATTGTCCTTTTTCTTTAACAGCTTTTCATGTGCCCAGTAAACACAGGTGTGTTTGTAAGTAAACTACATACCCAACAGCTAGCTTTCTCTTTGGCTGTCCTTGGTGAGCTTGTAAGCTTTTTAGTGCCTGTGTTCAATTTGGTATCTATGAAGTACCTGGAAGAAATCATTTTTTTTTTAACAAGACATGGCTTATTGTTTTGATAACATTTTCTGGTGTTGTCTTAATGAAGCTCTTAAATAATTAAGTTTTTTTTTCCTTTTATAAATGTAATCACTAACAAGGAGCACTGTGACCCTTTTGGTTTTATTTTCAGTTTAGTGTAAATTGAGTTATCATATAGCTCCTATTCACCAACGCCATCATTCTCCCACTATCAAGGTTCCTGGGCATTTGTTTGGGATAGTGGCAATGGTGTGGAGGGCGGATGGAACAAAGTGCTGATTACATTTGAGGGGAAGAGATTGCAGAAATCTGAGAAGAAAAATAGGAGCTGCCCGTTGCCCCTGCCTTGCCCGAGAAAGGGCATTCCTCTCCTGTGAACTTCAAACCCCGGTTATCTGAGGCCAGCGTTGTTTGTGTGTGTGTCTCTCTCTTACACTCCAACTGGACAGGCTGCATACTATACTTGGACAGTGAGCCTTCTATAGGATAAGATAAAGAAAGGACGATATTGCTGTAGGTGTGGCTTCAGCGAATCTCTAAATAAAGTCTCCCGATACTTAAACATGCAGCTGTCTATCACACCTCCCGGGCTGTCACTGTCTGCTTTTCAAGCATTAGGCAATTTCAGATTGTATCTACACTGTTGTACACACACACACACACACACACACACACACACATACACACACACATACACACACACACAGGCATACACAGACACTGTTAACTTGGGGCAAGCTCTAGTGTTTAGAGGTTCATAATAATGTAGAACAACCAGTTTGTTCAGGTTTTCTTTCTAGCAAGATTTAGACAATGGGAAAGCCTACTGCCCAGTTCATTATAAAATTGTTGCAAATCTCCAAGGAGATCACTCTGAAGATGTAGCCTTGACAGGTATAAAATCATGACTTTCATCAGAGCGCCATGTGGCTGGTACCCTTAGCAGGTTTCTGTGTAATTTATATAGCCTCAGCATGACTTTGGGCATTTCTCTGTCTTCCTACATTTTTTTTTTAGGCATGCATAAGACCATACCAATCAGAACATCAAAAGTCAAAGAAAGTTACCTTTAAAAACTGCCGCAGAAGGAAACAACCATTATAATGTACATTTATTTATAACTTATTTTATGCCAGTTCTTGTTCAAGGAGGTTTGAATTAAAATAAAGATAACCTCTGAATCAACCTTGCTAACACTTTAGTGTTTCCAGAGACACAGCCATACTATGCTGCTTAGTTTACTGGCCCTACACTCGTGAGCTCTAGTATGCAGGAGTTCTGTTAACTACAGGGAAGGGCCATCCAGGCCACTTTCCAAGGTCTTGGCTTTTATTCCCATTTTACAAATGATGAAATTGAGGTACCACAAAGTACAGTTGCCAACATGAGAAATGCTGAGATTCGGGCTGGTGAGATGGCTCAGCAGGCGAAGGCTTTTGCTGCCTAGCATGATGTCTGGCGTCAAACTCTGGAACCTACATGGTAGAGGGACAGAACTGAGTCCTGCAATGTATTCTCTGTCATCCACCCACATTTCCAAGTATGGGTGTCCCCATTCACATGCAGGTGTGCACACATACATGGACATACTAGGATATGGACTTTGGTGCAAAAGGATATGTTGCTGCTCTTCAGAATGATAGAATTTTTTTTTATCTACATCAGTCACTTTGTCCTCCAGAGTCTCACCATCAAAATACATCTCATGTTGGGTACGGGTCATGCAATAATGGAGCTGGATCAGATTAATGGTCTGCCAAGCAGAGAAAGACATTTGCAGCCTAATAAACTGTCCTTTTAGATGATCTACCCACGTACCTGTCTAACCATCCATCCATCCATCCATCCATCCACCCATCCATCCACCCATCCATCCACCCATCCATCCACCCATCCATCCACCCATCTACACACTCATCCATCTATTCATCCACCCATCCACCTATCCATCCACCCATCTACGCACTCATCCATCTATACATCCATCCATCCATCTACCCATTCATCCATCCATCCATCCATCCATCCATCCATCCATCCACCCGTCCATCCATCCATCTGCCCATGGATTAGTTTTGGAACCAGATGTCTTCCCTTATGTCTCTCACTTCCAATTTATCAAGATACAAGCCCAGTCCATCCTATTTCAATATAAATAAGCTCAACTGGATCTGATCTGAAACATGCCATGGTCACTTGATTTTCCACAAACTCTGATAAAGTCCAGGTATTCATCTATGCAATAATTTGTCAACAATTTAATTCTCTCTGTGTTTCTCTGTGTCCCTTACTTCTTTCTTCCCTTACACCTCCCCCCCTCTCTCTCCCTCCAAGGAAGGTAAAGTAGAAGAAAAATGAAATGAGATAATGCATATGCATCCCTAAGTATGGAGTATTAAATTTAAGATCAATAATATCTTTGGAAGGAAAACCAAAAGTAATCTTAATTAGAAGTAACTATTGAAATAATTAGGAAACAATAGAAATGAATACATTCTAGCTGTATCCTGAGTAGAAATGTAACATAAGAAAGTATAAAATACATTTCACACTTTGAGCATTAAATTAAACCTTAAATTATTATATGATGTGCAGAGATAATTAAAAATTAAAGGAACTGAAAAAAATCATAATCTAAAATGAGTTCTAAAAACTCAAGTACCAGCTGGGACTACAGCTTAGTACTAGAGTACTATACACAAGTATATAAAGGTCCCTTGGTTTAAGGGAGACAGAGGTAGGCATACACAGAAGAAGAGGGAGGGAGAGAGAGAAAGAAAGAGAGAGAGAGAGAATAAAAGTTTTAAGTATATAACAATTTAATTCTCTCTGTGTTTCTCTGTGTCCCTTATATACACAATAGAAATAGTTTTTCCCACTGGCAATTAAAGAAATAAAAACTATTATTTGAACATAAATCATCAAAAAGCTATTTTTATGTATTACATTGACAGCTTTTTTGGCTAAGGTAGAAAGGATTATTCCCATCAAGATTATAGAGACAGATATAGAGGGACAGAAAACTTTGGGCCAGCCTCAGCTACATAATAAAACTTTGTCTCAAAAAAGAAAAGAAAGAAAGAAAAAGAAAGAAAAAATAGAAGTATAAATTTGCTTTTTGTCCCAGAAGATCATCTGTCTATATTAACACAAGGATTAAAAAAGTAAGCATATGATCTTAGTGATTTTTTAGAACAATTTTGAGGAAAGTAAGAAGGAAAAAAATGAGGTGTTTTATGATGAGACAGAGCAAAATTTTAAATTGAATACTTGGTTGCAATTGGCAACACAGTTTGGAAAGGGGTGGCTTTTGTGGATGGAATATTTCACCCAGGGCAATATTTGAGAGCTTGTGAGCTCTTAGATTTCCATTCCTGTCAGCAGGCTTACATGCTGCTATTATGAAAGCTAACCCTCTGTAACCATAAGCTAAAGTTAATATTTCTTCTATAAGTTGCCTTTGTCAGCACGTCTTATCACAGTGACAGAAAAGTAACTACTAGAGATGGCTATAGTCAACTATGTTGAAACTCTAAGAAAGTCAAATATGTCAGGCATGGTGGTAAATGCCTTTAATCTCAATATTCAAGAATTAGACTTCAAGGCCCACCTGGCCTATAGAATGAATTGCAGGACGGCTAGAGCTGTAGATATACAGTAAGACCTTGTGTTAGGGGGTGTGTGGTAGGTAGGGGGAGGGGAGCAAGAGAAATGGCAAACATTCTATAACTAAAAGTAAGTAAAAAATGGTATTCTAGAAAACATACAATTATCACATGTTAATTTAAAATGATGTTAGTTGTTAAAGTATACAGATATAACTATTGCTTAGATTTTAAAAAAGATATACCTGTGTTCAATTATCACAATTTACATATAACATTCATACAATAAAATTTTTTCTTAGAATATTTACTTGAAAAGAATGTGCTAACATGGATTTGGTAGTTTATGACTATAAACCCAACACTTGAGGAGGCTGAGACAGAAGGATTCCTGGGAGTTTGAAGTTAGTGTGGGCTACATAGTGACCTCTAGATCAGCTTTGACTGTACAGTGAGATTCTGTCTTAATCTTCTTCTTAAGTTGTAAAATATGCTAAAGAATGCATGTTAAGTTGACTAAAGCTGATTTTGTGACAGATATGTTTGAACATTGTGTATGTGTCTGTATGGGGATATGTATAATGTCTCCATGTGTTTTAGGTATCACATTACTATGTTAAATCACTCCTATGCATTTTTGTGAATTGAATGCCATGCTAAAAATTACAAAACAGGTTGGCTGGTGGTGGCTCATGCCTTTAATTGCCACTCTTGAGAGATAGAGGCAGGCAAATCTCTTAGTCTGAGGTCAGTCTGGTCTACCGAGTAAGTTCAAGGATAGCCAGGTCTACATAGAGAAACCCTGTCTCAGAAAACCAAACCAAACCAAACCAAACCAAACAAACAAAGGACAAAAAAAGAGTAGGAAGATAATAAAGTTCCTATTATGAAAGAAATTTGATTCTGTTATGAAGGTAGTGTGGCCAGAACTTTATGTTTGATATATAATTTACAGCTTTGACATACCCCAGTATCCTGCAGGTAGAAATATCCTCATCCAGTTGATAAGTAATGGAAGTGTTTGGTTTTAAGATCCCTCTCTATGTAACTGCAAGTTCCTTGCTTCATCTAGCCAACCATTGCAGTGACATGACATTTAGGGATAAAAGGCAGGTATACCCTGCAGAGAAAGACAAATCCGCCTTTAAGACTTGACTGTCACTTTACAACTCTGTGGTCTTGGGCAAATTACTTACATCACAGAATTGTTATGAAGATTAAGTGGTATATGGCTGCAAGGCGAGTGCTTTTTACAAGCTTCTTGCAAATAACAAGTGTTTAATAAATAGTAGGAAATATGATTTTTGCCAAGCTGTCTTTAATGAACACACTGCCCTTATATTCAGAAAAACACAGTAACTATTAAAGTTGAGAGAGACAGAGACAGAGACAGAGAATAAGAGAGAGAATGAGAGAGAGAGAATGAGAAAGAGAGAGGGAGAAAGAGAGGGAGAGAGAGAGAGAGAGAGAGAGAGAGAGAGAGAGAGAGACCAAAGCACCTCTGTCTGGAGTTATGTCCCAGTTGTGGTTGCTAACCACAGGTGGGTACGTAAGCCCGGAGGGAAGCCAATTATGTGCAAATCCTTTGACTTAATGAAAAATAAAATTAAGCAGACTAATGCTCAGCAGGTACTTAAATATTACCTAATATTACAAAAGCCAGTGTTTCCTAAGGAGGAAAAAAGTCTCTGGAGAAACTGGAGGAAGAGGCAGCCATGACCCAGGAAGAAATTCCCAACATGTGGCAGGATTTAGTACAGCACACCTGAAAATGCCAGGTGGGTAGGTCCTGTTCTGCTGGGGAGTCAGCTTCAGCAAACTAAGTTTCCTCAAAATTTAAGACATAGGACTTTACTTTCTGACAAAGGATGGTGAACTTAGATTCCCTGTTTTCTGGTGTGTGTGTTTGTGTGTGTGTGTGTGTGTGTGTCTGTCTGTCTGTCTCGAGTGCATGTGCACGCATGCACAATAGAACACATTTATTAGAAAAGCATTATTTTTCACTTGCTGGTAATAACCTTACACATGTTCTTTATAAGACCTCCTCATATATGTCTTCTCATCTTGGCAATAGCTAAGAAGTTAGTACTTGGCCTGCTTTTTTTTTTTTTTTGTCATTGTTTCATTGTTGATGTTTTATCAACCAGACACAAGCTAGAGTTATCTAACACAAGGGAATTGAGAAAAATGGCCCTCTCAGACAAGCCTATGTGGCTCAATTTATAATTAATATTCAAGGGTCCGGCCTTTTGTGAAGGGTGCTGCCCGTGAGCAAGTCGTCCTGGGTATATAAAAAGCCCTCCAGCAGTAAGAAGCGCTTGTCTACAACCTCTGCTTCAGTTCCTGCCCTGTTCAAGTTCCTGGCCCAACTTCTCTCAGGGATAGACTATGACCTGAAAATCTTTGATGAGAAATTAACTGTTCCTTCCCAAGTTGCATTTGCTCATGATGTTTTATCCAATAGAAACCCTAACAAGACAGGACAGTTTTCCCCACTTTATAAGTTGTCAAAGTTCAGCCAGCTGAAGCAGGGCCAATGATCTTTTCCTTCATAAAATCTGACCCTCATGTAATTCATTTCATTTCTCCAAAACTTGTTTAGAAGCCAGGGCATCTCAGAGGCTAACTCTGTTGTTGTGCAGAACCCCTTTGGTGGTCAAATTCTCCCAAAACCTAAAGAGAAGCCCACCTCTTAAACTACCTTATTAGAATTTTCAATTAAACTAGCACGAAAGGCTGTGAAGCTCACATTGCACAGTTCTCCTCAGCAGCAGTTCTCCTGCATGCTAGAGCTGGGCTTTGCACGGGTCTGGGTACCCAGCTTGAAAGAGAACCTTCCTACCTGGGAGCCTGACCCTGGCTGCCCGCTCTCCAGAACCACTCTGAGGGCCTGTGGTGGCATAAGCGGCTCTTAACTAATTTTGAAGCAAACCACTCCGAGCTGAAGTTCACCAGGCGGGCCACTGCCAGTTGTTTCTTATTGTTGGTTGATTCAGGAAGTTGCCTTTCATAGTAGAAGGATGGTCTCCTTGAGGAAGTCACTTACGGACGTTTTGAAATGGCTAAGAAAGTTCTCTCTCCACCCTCTTCTCATCCACCCTTGTAATATGTTGTCACAGAAGCAGCATTGAGATGGGTTTCTCTCCTTGGATTGGTTGACCATTTTCTCTAGCTAGCCAACCTCTCCTCCTTTTTTCCACATTCTCTTGGCCTTTTTTTTCTGTCTTTTTCTATCCCATTTCTAGGCTGTTTCTGACATCTGTATCTCTAGCGTCCTGGTCTGTGGGCCCTTTCTGTGGCCCTCTCTTGCCTCATTTTCCTGAATAGTCTCTTCCTCATGGAGTCTCTGTCTGTCTCTGTCTCTGTCTCTCCCTCCCCCTCCCTCCTCCCCCCTCCCTTTCTGAGGTAACACATTTCTCCCAGAAACCAGACAGAGACCTGACCTGGCATTTTCTGAACTCCAGCAGGGCAACAACATATATTATCTCTACAGCTTTTTGGGCTGCTTCCCCTGGAATACCTCAAAGTGTGTCACTCTCTTTCAATGCAGAGATGCCCCAGCCTGTGGAAGCCAAGGGCTGTCCCCTGGCTGGGGAGCTGATGAAATCTTGGCTGATCTGTTATCTCCCAATGCTTTATAGATTAGAGCACAAGGTTACTGTGACAATTTGTTTACACGCAGGGAGAGATTAAGATCTCGTTGAAAAGGAATAAAAATAGCATCATCATGAGCTGTCACAGCGTGAGCCCCATTGTAATCAACACTGGTCTGATTTCAGGGATAATTTAAGACCAATTTATTATCTTAATTAAAAAAAATAAGAAGGGAGAATTCAACATTTCAGATGGCAGTGAGATTGGTGGACATGTGGCCTCTCGAGGGTCCACAAATAAAATAGAACACAAAGGATTCCAGCCGGGAACACTGGGTTGGTTAAAATAGAAAACTTTTTTCTCTTTATTATCCCTCTTCCCTTCTTCTTTTAAGTTAATGGCAAATAAGAAGGAAAAGGAATACCTTGGTTGGTAGAGTGCAGTCCACCTAAAATCCCCTGTCAAAGGAGTAGAGAAAGCACACCCTACCACCATGACAACCACCCCCCAGTTGGTTTGAAGTCTTCAATATAGTGGACCAAGGTTTTCAGCATATTTCCCGTTCTTGACTCTTAATGAAATCGGCTGAAAAAAAAAAGTCTTTTTCTTGGGTCCACATGCATTTTCTTATTTTCCCTCATAACTAAATTCTTCCACTTAATCCAAATGACTTAAATGTAAGAGAGGCCAGAATAGAGTGATTTGTGATCCACCCCCCACCGACCTCCCCTTTGAAAGTTCTCCCGGGTAAACCTCACTTTCTCTGCTGCAGCCTGGGCAAAGCCCTAGGCCTGGACTGAATGGAGCAACAAAAAGCCCTTTGAAGCCCTGGCGGAAATGGCTCAGTGGGAAGCCAGGTGGACCCCAAAGGCTCCCTTTCCAACACAAATGAATTCGGGAAAAGGGCCACCTCTGGGAGTCCCACCTCTGTCCTAAAACCAAATCCACCCAGCCCACTTATTTGAAAACCAAACACTTTTCCTAGAGCCTCCCCGCCCTGTTTACAAACACGTTTACAATGCCTGATAGGTGACCTTATTTACTCAGTAACCTGTGGATTCATTTATCTTGAAATTAGTAGGTAATGAAGTGGAAAACCCCAACAGCCCTCCCACTAATTAACATGATAATAAGATTGTTTTTGCTACAGAGGTACAATTAGCATGTATGAGCCCAAAGGGGGAGAAAGATCAATAAAGTGTCTGAAGGGTTCTGCTCTCAAGTCTCCAGAACAGAACAAAGAGCTAGCTAGCCACAGCCTGGAAGAGTCCTCCTTGTAAAACCTGCCGAAGTCGGGCTGAACCCGGCTGAAATCTTTTGATGCCTTCTGGAAAAAGTCGTGATGGGGATGAACAGAGCAAGGAACAAATTACAAAGCTCACGTTTTTTTGGCGGAGTCCCGGCTTTGAAAAGAAAAGGAGACGAGTGTGGGAAGTTTCAGATGCTGATCCTAAATGCACTTTGATTTGATGGGGTGGCGAGTGGAGTGGCCGCGGGTGAAGAACGCCAGCAGATAATTACCCACCCCCATAAAATGGTTCCATTTGCTTCCCTTTCTCTGGCACCCCAAGTAAATGTCTCCTCATAGAGAGCCTGGGAGGTGGGAGTCTTCTTACACATCTCCTGTCCACATACATTTTCATGAGGTGATTTAACACAGAGTGCCCAGTTCCAGTATTTATTTATTCCTCAGACGGAGGTGTGCAAAGTAAATAAATAAGACTTTAGAAAGTCCCTAGCATGTATTTACCCAGTAGACTCATTTCTTGGGTAAATTACATGGATTTGGTAGCCTTCCATGACATTCTTCCCCCTTGATTTTAAACATACACAAACAAAGAATTTGAATGTCCAAGGTGTCTAAATAGCCTAATTGAACTTGTGACACAAACCAGGAAGGCTAGAGACTTGGCTGTGGGAGTTGGAGGGAGAATGCAAGAATGCACAGGCCGGTAAAATGTGCCGTCCCGACTTGCTCCAACCCCTGCAGACCGAACTGCAGCAAAATATCTAGGTTGCTAAGCCCAGAGCTCTTCACAACCATGGAAGTACTATTGATCGCCTCTTACCAGCCTCTCTTCATCCTCTCTCAGAAGTTGGTTTCCCCCTGAAATTCCACAACTTGGTCTGGAATAGGTTCTTTGCATCTGATTCTAAAGTTAATAATTCCAAGATTTCCATTGTTCCCACTTACTTTTGACCCAAGAAGACACTCGGTGTATATTGAACTTAAATTTCTGCCTTTGACAACGAAATATATTTTCTTACTGTTTCCTAAATAGGAACTTGGCCAGTAGTTAGAAAAAGAATGACTCTTGGTGGCATTTATTTCAAAGAAATTAGTGATGTTTTCCCTTGCTGTGATTGTTTGAAATGACTGACTGGGGCTATTGATTTGCTCCAGAAGTTAAGAAGTGTCTGCAGGAGGGATGGAGACAGAAGTAGGGAAGTACTTGTCTGGAAAGCAAGGGGACCAGAGTTCTGCCAGAATCCACACGAAATACTTCTAGGTGTTGTAGTTGGAATTTGCACAGCAATCCTGCCCATGGGGAAGTAGAGCCAGGCAGATTTCTGGTGTGGCAAGGCAGCCTAATGTACAGGGCAAGCTCTAGGCCACAGAGAAAAAGCATTGTCTCAAAACACAAGGTGGACAGTACCTGAGGGATCTCAAAATTGTTCTCTGCCATACAAACACACACACACACACACACACACATATGAACACACATACACACACACACACACACACACAGAGGAGACCTTTGGAGGAAAATAGTTTTTTTTTTCTTTTCTGACCCCTCTTCCTCTTTCTTTCCCTGCCCTCTCCCTGCTGCTCTTCTACTCAGCAACCATACCTTTAAAAAAAAAAATTAACCAATATCTACATGTTTTAATTTTGGCACCTTACAGTTTCTTAAAATTTTATATTTTTGGAGTAAGAGACAGCCATTGTTCTTTCTAAGGGACATTTGAATGGCTTCCCCAAATTTAATTAGGAAATTGATGTCTATAATATCTGGGGCAGTCTGTGACAAGGGAGAGGGGACTACACAGCCATAGAAAGAAGCTCAAAGTCATTGCCTAGTCTGTGGTCGTACTACACATTGGTAAGTAGGCCTTGAGCCCATCTCTGTGTGTGGACTCCAAGAAAGTCTCTGAACCAAGGTCCTGCGCAAGAAAGAGAAGGAACTGATCTGAATACATTGTATTCACACTGATGTATCTGAATACATTGTATCCATACAGATTTGGCTGAATACATTGAATCCATTCACCTTCACCTGATAACCTCAGCCTTAAAGGAGAATAAAGGAGTTTTTGTCTTTCCAGTTTTGCACACACATGACACCAATTCTTGGGTTTTCCTGGTGCTCTGTGCCTGTTTGATATACCAAACTGCACAGAGAGAAAGTCCCTGCAATGACAAACTAAGACAGCCCTTCAAAGCTCTAGGGTTCCTAATCTTTTGAGATTTTGACACTGTATTTTCCATATTCCATAGCACTGTCACCTAACCAAAAAGCCATGTCCCTATAGAATACATGCTAATTCAACAACCCAAATGTATTGCTCTAAATTTTTTTCTCTCTCTTTTCCTAAAGAATAATTTGAGAATTCTCCACTATCTCTGGAGATCACTTGGGACACCCTGGGGTGCTACTCAATCTTGCTTGGATAAAGCTACCCTGGGTAGGGAGGGAGATTTTTTTTTTTTTAATAACTGGAGCCAATTTCTGCTAAGAAGAAGTCCCTTTGGGTACTGTGGCTTAACTTTGAATCCAAATTCCTCATCTGCGAACAGTTAGAACAAGATGATGTAGCCCAGGAGAGTAAGAACTTGAATTCAACTCAGAGAAACGTACAACTAAGAAGACTGAAAACTACTGCAATTGTGGGGAGGGAAAGCTTCAAAGGATCACATAATGGTCTCCACCTGTTAGACACAAACTCAAGACCTCTAGTCTTCAAAATCTAACTGAGTTGAGATTACTGCCCCCATTTTATAGATGGCAAAAATGAGGGTAGGGAGCCTTGTCAGTATCTCAGGGCCTAAGAGTTAGTAGGTGGAGATAAGATGAACAGACTCAAGCAGATTGGGTTACAGAAAGAATTCAACAATGTGTCCTCCTGTCTGAAGAGGCACCATGTTATTGGAGACCCCCAGGTGCTACTGATGGGACTTCTTGGGAGTCCCCTGACCTTTGCCTCTAGGAGGTGTTTATCTTTCGCTGTGTTTGCTCTTATCGGCAAAGCTGTACTAGTATAGTACTCTTTTGAAAGAGGGACCAATCATGTTCAATTATTGGACTAAGACTTCTCCAACAGGATACAAAAGATTTTCACAATTAGCAGCAAGACTCATTCACTTGATTTTTAATGACTTTATAAAACAAATACCCAAGATTGTTAGTAAAAAAAATAAAATAAAATAAAATGCTTCAGTGGGAGACTAGAGCAGATATAAATTTAACTTAAGGTAATTCCCTTACTCCTTGTTAAGGGAACATGTGATGTGGAATTTTTAGAAGGGCTCCAAAGGGCTGGCTGTAATAAGTAGCCTTTTTGGCCTAGATTTGTATCTTCCTTGAGAATAGTAGTAATTTTCAAGTTTCCTTGCAAATTTTTTTTCTTCTTTGCATATCCACTATGCAGTTGGGAGTGTGTCTCAAGATGTGAAGCCCTTGCAGATTTTTAATAATCAAGTGTTCTGTCCTTCCTTCGGCTCACAAGATTTCAGTTGTTTCTCATATCACACAAGTGGCTGCATACATTTGGCCCATTTGGAATCACTTTAGTGTTTTGGAGAGCTTTTTGGAAGCCTCGGGCCACTGATCAACCTATTCCATAATACATGTCCCAAGCAAAGTGGCTCTATGGCTTTAAAAGCCAACATGGCTAGCCAATAGGCCATTCTTCTATTTCCCTAACTCTCCAAGGCAGGATGGACTTGAAAATTACGGAGACCTCCAGCTTCACAAGCCAAGGTTTGGAAAGGGTAGGTTCAGAGACTAGTTATTTTCATCCTCTGTGGAAGGGAACCCAGCACTAGCTAAAACCTGGGCTCTTGGGAAGGAATGGGAAGGAGGCATGCTGGGAAGTGGAGGCTTCTACACTTGTGGGATACTCCAAAGTCAGAATGAAGAGCAGGCCTTTCATCTTTCCTCCTGGTGGGACTCAGGGCAGTTAGAAAGGAAGGCTGTCCAGAGTGTCCTGTGAGTCAATGTTCTATTCTTGATCACGGATTTTTTGCTACCTGTGCCTTGATTTCAAAGCCATCTCCCTCAGCAGCACACTCACAACAGAAAGTGAAGGAACTGCCAGGGTGGAGGCCCCAGGCTGTGTGAGCAAAGCAGTCTTGCCTAGAAACCCACTACATTAGCAGGTGTGTCCTCCATTGGGTGGAGATGACATGGTGTTTGCTTGTTTATTTGTTAATTTTTCAGGTTGTTCATTTGGAAGCAGAAAACTAACTTTACAGTCTTGACTTTGGTACTTGACAGGAGACTGTTGGCTACAACTGTGGTGTCCCTTCCCTTTTTCCTCTTCACAGGTTGGAACTCACGACTAAAGACCACAGTCCTATGTATATATTCCTTGGTGGTATAGTCTGCTTTGTTTTCATGGCTAACTTGATGGCCACGGATGGAGGATTGTGTGGATTTAGTTGGCCTAATTCCCAGGAGTTGTTCCCCATGTGAGGTCTAAAAAGCTTCTGGATAGGCCAAAGGATGGGAGTTAGTGTCCTTGCTGCCTATTGGCAGGTCACAGATACCACTAGAGCCATCGAAGATCCTTCTTCATCACAGCCATGAGCACTAATAAACTCTATCCAAGAGCTAGTCATTCATCTACCTAGGTCTCCAGGCACTTTGCCACATGACAGAAGCATGTCTAACTATAAATACTGGACATAGAGAAAAGACTGTGCCATGTAGTCTTTAGCTGCATCATTTGTAAAGATGCAAATGAAAAAAAACTGCTTCAACTTAGATAGAAATTGACTATCCTCCACCAAAGTCAAGAACAAACAGGCAGAGTTCATCTGTCAAAAGAGTTGATACTTAAGATCCATGACTGACATAGTGTGTGTGTGGCTAGGGATGAGATGGTAACATAATGGAATGAATGGTACTTTCTGCATTGTGCTAAATCCTGGGAGCAGAACATGTTGTTGTGTTGCATTTGAGAAGCATCAGGATAGAGGGGGTGGGGATGGGAGTAGAGTAGGGATGGGGGGGGGTGCCTTCAGCCATGGAGCCAGGCATCATTGCTGAGGGTGACACTTTAAAATTAAAACCTGAAGGATGTTAAACCACCAACTAAATCTTCTAAGGTTGAGGGGATAGGGACTTGGGGCCCTGAGGAGACCAGCTACCCTTAGGAGTAGCCAGAAGGCATAAGAGGCTTGAGATGGAAGAGCAGAATTGGTTCTTAGGAGTCCCTGGATCCAGCTCAATCCATGACGAGATGAAGGAAACATGGTAGTGAGTTCTCCTTGGTTGGCGGTGGGTTATACTCTAAACAAAATGAGGACATGTTTCTGAGAATGTTTTTCTGCTTCTTCTTTTGATGCCTCATTCTCTACATAGAACTATTTCTGAATCTGTTACTCTACATTTTAACAATGAACCTGATACTAAAATGTTACTTATTGTCAAAAGAGCTTGGCATGGTGGGCTTGGGCTCCTTTGCAAGCAGACTGATCTGGATCTGAATGCCTCTTCAGCCATGTAAGAAAATGGGATTTATTTTGGCTCCAAGTTGATTATATAGTCTATCCTGGCCAGAAAATGACAGCCAAAGCTTGAGCAGCTGGTCACGTGGCATCCACAGTCAGGAAGCAGGCCCAGCCAGACAAAAGCTAGTTACTACTATCTTCTTTTTATTCTGTCTGGAACCTCAGTCCATGGAAAGAACAGCCACATTTAGGGTAGATGTCTCCCAAGCTAATTAACCTAATCTTTATAGTCACTGGTCAACTTGCCCAGAGACTTTTCTCCACTCTTTTAGATCCTATCAAGTTGACACTCTTTCACAGCAGGTGTGCATTCTTGGGCCTCCGCTTCTATATCTGTAAAATGAACTCAAAGTTATCTAGAAGGTGAGGATACTTTATAATGCCTCCAAGTAACTCCTGGCTTTGACAAATCAAATGTATATTAAGTTTCCTCATCTACAGATCAATGCGGCTATTCTAATGCTGAAGAATTGCTTGACAAGTATCTGGGACTCAGGGAAATAAACAAGTTTACCAAAATCTCTACTATGATGTATTGAGACAGAAGGGAAAAGAGTACAGAGCAAGAGTTTGGAAGTCTGTTTGTAGTGGATGGAGTCCTGGATCGAGGGGAGCAGTTATAAGCTATAGTCACTCTGCTGGGATCCATTTTCTCAGGGATCCTAGACAATGCCAATGTCTTTCTGAACTTCTCAATTTAAGAAGTTGGTTATGTCATTTTCCTCTGAGAGGTGTGATATGTTCCATCCCTTCAAAAGATGGAGACTGCCTCTCAGAGTCTGCCCTTGGTTTTTAATATTGTCATCAAAATGAGTTTCTAAACACATTCAAGATGTCACAAGACCAATTGAAGGAATTTGAGATGGTGAGTCTTGGAAGCTCCTCCAGTCTCTAGAGATAACAAAAGTAATTGGTGAGAGGCATAGTGGCTAAAAGATACCAGCTTTACATCTTCTGCCATCAGAGTTCTAAACATAACTCTCACCATTGCTTCCACAGTGAGTTCAATGTACACACACACACACACACACACACACACACACACACACACACACACCCTCTGTCCTTCAGGTCAACAGATCTAATTCTTCTATTTTTTTTTCAGACTTCCTGCCTGTACCATGTAAATCTCGATGCTAAACACCTGGCAGGCTTCATCTTGAATACGAAAGCACACACCCATGTGTGCAGAACACACAGCCAATTTACGACTGCCCCTGCAAGTGGGAAATGGGTCCCTCCACAAATCTCTCTCTTTCCTCTTCAGTTTGATAAACTCTTGGCTCCGTTGTCAGGTCAGACTCTCTCTCAGACTTGTGATTGAAACAAACGTGCAAATGTATTCTCAGGAACCACTCAACAGAGCCAGTTGACAGAAAGAACTCCATGGAATCCTCCTGGAGCGAGGCAGGCTTTTAACTTGATTGATGAAATTATATCTAAATCTAGTAGATTTGGGACTTCAAAGACATTTTTCCCTACTTAGGGCATCCGGGATGAAGGGTGTATGCTATTTGTTCCAAACTCCCAGGCTCAAGTGGTTCGCAAATTGACCCCTTTGTAATAGGGTAAAGGTTTCTTGCTAGATAACAGCGGTTCATTTTGATTAATTATGTCAGGGAATTAATGTATGATTACTAACTTTTAGCAGACCCTGCTCCTTCTGACCCCAGATGCTTGTTTGTGTGCCTGGTTGTAATTTTCGACCGATGGGTTAGGAGAGGTCACTGTGTGGTCAGCATATTTTAAACAAAGGAAGAGAAAGAGGAGGAGAGGCCTCCAAATGGACTGGACACTAGCTCACAGCCGTGACAGAGAAGGCCTGTTAAGTGTTTTAACAGTAGGTTTTTATATATTTACTCTTGGTAAGAAAAGCTGGTTGAGCCAGAAATGGAGAGGAACCTGGGAAGATGTGGTGAATAATTAAATAGTAAAATGTTAGTCCATACATGCCACTGTGTACAGGTTTCAATGGCCCAAGAGCTTGTTAAAGACAAAATGGTAAAGTAAGAGTGTTGGTTTGGGTCAGGCCAGGAGAATTGAGATGAAAGAATTTTTTTTTCAATAATGTGATTTTTCTCGGAGGCAGTGTGGGGTTTCAATAGTTATTTTTAGATCCAGTGCTAACTGCTTAGAAGAATGAGAACATACACTAAGCTGCTGTCCCTTTAATTATTCTTATTTTCTGTGTTTATATGTAGTGTGTAATAATCCTTCTGCTGAAGTGCTCCTGTCCTTAAGTTTGAACTAAGAACTTCACAGACCTCAATGTCTGTCTACTCATTACAACAAGTCTGCTCTCAGTGCCCAAGAACTTCTGAGATGAGCTGAGATATCTTGGTCTTTCATCTCCATGAAAGTAAGCGTGTTTATCACAAGAATTAGGTTCACAGGGCTCTAAGAGAACACTGATAAGACTTGCTATGGAAAACTAACTTTCTTTCAACACTCAACTGAGAGGCATCCTCTCCACAAATGCTAGGGATGATATCAATCGTTTGCTGATTGTGAAACACAATTATAAAACTCCAAGGGAGAAAGGAAAGAAGAGGCCATTATAGAGTAAACAGAAGTATGTGTCTATGTCGTGTATCTGTGTGCATGGTGCATGTCTGTGTGCAGGTTGTTATTAAGGTAAGGGAGAATTGGAGGAGTCATAATTATGCAAAAGGTTGGCTTGCATTGGGAGAATGATGGACCAATACTCTTGGGTTTCTAAATAAAGGTTGCATGTGTCATGGACCTGAGAGAGAGAGAGAGAGAGAGAGAGAGAGAGAGAGAGAGAGAATATTACAAAGGAAAGTGCTACATGATACCACATTCAATGTTTAAACATTATAAAGAACCCTTTCTCTAAGGTGGTTGAGAAATAAATTGCGCTTTAGCATTCAGATTTTGTTAGCTCTGTCCAGAAGGCTGCAAGAGAGACACTGGGCATGCTGACAATTGCTGATCACCCATAGCCTTTATGGACAACATAATCACAATTACTGTATTTCAAACAAGCCCCTTTCAAAAATTAGAGGTGTTGATGACTTTAATGGGGATATACACCATTTGTCTGTTCCATTATTGCAATTACTGTCTGGCTTGGTATCTTCTCTCTGACAGTGGCTAATGCTGTATACTTCAAAGGAAGATATAAACCCTCAATAATGCATTTACGGTCCAATTCACATTCAGCTTTTCATGTCCCCACCATGGTCACCCCACCTCTTCTACAGTCATAAGTGCCTGTCGGCCTGCACACACACGCACAAATGTACACTCCTATGGAGGAGGGCTCTGTGGAAGAAATATCTTTGCACTGGACCTATAGAATTGGACTTATAGAAATAGGCAGTGTGAGAAAAGAAGAACAATAGAAACAGTCTAGGTGTTTAAGTCGTAGAGAGAAAGAGGTGGGGCTACCTCCCTTAGTCCTTCTGTTGAAGCCTAGTTGTCTCACATCATCTGGAAATCTCAGGATAAAAGAAAACCTCCCTTGGAAACACCTACAGTAGTTTTTAGGGATTTAAAGCACAAATCCATCAGATAAATGTCTTCTCTCACAACCCAACCTCCTACTTTTCTGTTCTTAATACATGGAGTTGTGGAAATAGGTAGACAATATATGTTGAATACAACAGATATGTATTTTAAAATATCTCCAAGTTATACCTAAGGATCCTATCTCATGTTCATGTCCTTATTATCTCAATATATTCCCTCATGTTTTGTGTCACAGAAGACATGGCCTTTACTCTTATTTTTAGATGGTGAGATGCAATATGGCATAGTACACCTTCACACATCCAAAAGACAGCAATCATAGGAAAGTACTTTGGGAGGACACATCTCTCTATGATTATGTGTTGGTTTGCATTCAGGTTTCTTGGAGAACGTGAATGATTTACCCACAGCCCAGATGTTCAGGGGCTCTTATTGTCCAGTCACATCTTACTACTGCTCTCTACCAGATCTTACCAGGGCTACAGCAAACATTCTGATGTGATCCTAAGACCTCAAAGTCTATAGGGCTTTGAAAAAAAAAATCGACCAGGAAAGAATCAAAAAGAAAAAAAATAAAGAAAATGAAAGAGTCCAGCATATTGAGGAAGCTGTTGACTAAGACTCATTTCATAACTCTGAAATGAACGGAAATGAGCCAAAGTCGTGTTGACAGCTGCTGCTTCTAGAACTAAGGTAAAGCTGTCCACTCTCACTCCAATGGAGCCAGCCAATGACTTTGTTTAGATTCTAATTACTGTCTCTGTCTTTTAGGTCTCCATTACAGTGCTTATAGGTGTCTAGATCTACCTGAAGAAAAGGGAGTCAGAAACCTCTCCTGGGAGACAGGGGGAGTATAGGTTAACTGATCATTTTGGTTCCCTTGACTCTGGTCCTGAAACTTGGGAAAACTTTAACTTTTCAAAAGAAAGCTTCAGGCATACTAGGACAAATCAGGTCACTAGATATGGGCGTCGCTCCCAGAAGCCATTCTATCTGTGGAATCTGGAATTTTACTCCCCAAGAGCTGGAATGGCTGTCACTGGTGTGCTCTACTCCATCTCTGAAATAGCTGCTTCCAGTGATGACAGGAAGGAGCTACTGCACACCCCATGTGCGGGCTGATTTCCATGAGCTGTGCTGACTAATAGCTTACTGTTGGCAAAACTAAGATCACTGAATAATGTTTTCAAAAAAAATCTTAAGCTAGAAATTGCAAAGCAAACTCTAATAAGCCTCACAACCCAAAGTAAACTATTTACCAAATGTCATGAACCATTAAGAGATGGATTGGTTAACACGCCTTAGCAGGCTAAAGGGGGTGTTTCAAAGAGTTGAAACTAGAGCAACATTGAACAGCTCAAGGCACAGGAAAGTCTTCAATGAATTTTAAAAAAGGAACAAAATTTGGGAATTTTTGTTGTCATTTTTTTAAGTTCAGAGGTGACATTTCAATAGGACTTTGAAACTGAACTGAAGAAAGATGGACATAGAAATGTTCTTCGTAATCACCAGCAAAATCTATCACACATGTTCTTTCAAGTAAGGTTTATTGGAAAGAAACTGCTACTAGAGAACCACATGTTAACTCTGACTTGCCAAGGTCAGGCCAGGGAAATAAACCCTTGAACCTTACAAATATGCAAAGCTGACATAAATAACAAATTAAACTCAGTCAGGTAGAACATTTTGACCAGTGGATATGAGACAGATACCAACTCCAAGGACCCAGAGCCTCTTGATTAGGAAGCAAAACTGTTCTTCATTTGCTGGCCATTATTTTTGCATCTGCAAGGTGCTTTGCTCTGCCCTGCTGAGGAGAAACCTAATAAAATGGCCCTACTAAGTTCTTTGACAACAGCACCATGTTACATCTCATGGCTTGTTACTGTGGTACACTGAGCTAATGACTTAGTATATCTTTATATGGGATTATAGAACTTTTCTATGGGCGAAATTGATGTAAGGTACTTTGAGTTTTAAATCCACTTCTGTCTTCGTGTGTGTGTGTGTGTGTGTGTGTGTGTTGGTGTGGGTGTGTATTTGTGCACTCATGAATTTGTGCATGTGTGTATACACATACATAGGTATGTGAATGTGGTTGTAAGTGCATATGTGTGGATGTGGATATGGATGTGTGCACCTCTATAATCAAGCACACAGAGTCCAGAGGAAGATGTCAACCATCCTGCTATATCACTATTTACCATATTCCTTTGAGGCCGGATCCCATTGAACCATAAGCAGGGCTGGAGCCAGCGAGTTCCAATGAGTCTCCTGTCTTTGCTCTCACATTGGGGGCATTACCAAAGTGGTGGCATGCAGACATATCTGACTCTTTATGTGGATTTCTCGATCTAAACTCTGGTTTTCATCCTTGCAGAGCAAGTACTTTTACCTACTGAGTCAATTCCTAAATGATAAAAACTATGGCGGCATTTTTCAGGACAAAGTTGGGAAGATGGAATACTTGGAAAGTTACTTGATTCTGACTAACATACAAAAGAGTGTAGGCAGCTACAAGGAGAGAGGCTGCACCATCTTAAATTCCAAAGAAGGCATCTTTGTCTGGTTTTATTATGAAAGGGTCAAAGAGACGCAGAGGCTGAGGAAGAACAAAAGAGGCTTGACAATGTCATGTCCATTGTTACCCAGAACTCAAACCAGAAGACATCCTTGGCATGGCCATGAGGCTAAGAGTATCACTAAATAAAGGGCATATTTCTGTTGAGTGACCAATGTGGGAACTCTCAAGGTCTTTTCAAAGTCCCAACACTAAACTTTCATAACTTTACTCTTTTTACAGACCCAGTGTTTTGGCAGATTTAATCTATGATGTCTTTAATTAAACATAGCCTGCCATAGAGCAATTGGAGTGTGGAGTGGGAGCTTTCAGCTCCCCTCCCAGGTTTCTGCTGTTGGCTGTGACAGGGTATTAGCTTTAATCCCAGCTGGTGAGCCTTGAAAGTTTGCAAGGAGGAAGTAGTATTTGAGGGATTGTCCTTGAGGGAAAAACATTCTTTAGCACCCTCTTTATTTATTTTGTATGACTTACTTTTTAAATTAAAATATAATTATATAATTTCCCCTCTTCTAGAAACCACTTCATAAGTTGCTAGTGATAGGACAGGATTGTGTTTGCCCACAGGGACCAGCAAAGAGATTACATGTTCCTACTCTTCCTTTTTGGGACAGGACTGGGGGTGGAAGACATTTGATCACATGATGAAAGAGGGAAGAACACTTCAGTTTTAAAAAATTGGATAAATGTCTATAGAATAAACTGTGAACTTCTAAGTCGTAGGTTTATTTAAATAATTTTCTAATTTAGACAGAATTGTATGCTTTATTTGAACAATATTTCTTTTACCCTTTTAAATACAAATTTAAAATGATAAATAATAGCTATATCTGTGCAGATATCTCTATATCTAAGTATATATCTATATACAGATTTTTTTTTTTTAGACAGGGTTTCATTATGTAGTTCAGACTGGCCTTGAACCTCTAATCTTGCTGTCTCAGCCTCCTCCGGGATGTGATTGTAGTCATAAATCTATATACTTGACTGAAATAACATTTAACTTTTTTATTAAGATGAGATCTGATTAGCTGCTTTGGATAATTCTAAAACGAATACTTCTACCTAGGCACAGATGACTTGCAGGGGTCGCTGTGGCAACCAGGTGGGTAACAAATGAAGCTAACAGGTCTCTGCTGTGTCAGATGCCAGCTCTGGCCTGATGAAGGTGGAACTGTCACTTCTAGAACTTCAAGATAAAGACTGAAGAGGTGATTTCTTCTTTTTCTTTATTTTTGTCCCCCTCTCATTCAGTTGCTGGCCCGATTTAAGGGAAAGAAGTTTGGCCAAAGTCCTGTCGAGGAATGAGAACTCATTTTCACATGGAATTGAAATACCAAATAACGGGCAGATGGGATGGGATGAAACCTATAGGGGTTTTACAAAAAGCTAGATGACAAAAAATAAAAAAAAAATATATTCCACTGCCATTTTTTTCTGATTTGTATGATTTTCTTTCATTTGAAGGCATGCACACATAGCCCACATCCTCTGGTGATGAATTGGCATGCTTTATTTTCCAGGGAAAGTGAGAAACCAGCAGCTTGCCTTTCCAAACATATAAATGTATGTCTAAAATCTAAGGCGGTTTTGGATGCCGTGTATGTGCTGTCACAAAAGCACACCCAAACAGTGAATTGGTTACATAGAAATAGGACCCATGACATCCTCAAAAGAGCCTACTTTTAGTATCTGTTGGGTTTCTGTGTTGGGCTGGTTTGGACTTTGTAATCTTTACCTCTAGCTCAAGTTCCTTATGCAGATCACTGTCTCAGCCTGGAAGATAAATCACATTTTCTGCTCTCTATGGAGTTGCCAAGCTGTGCTAGCTTGAACTTGAGTGGATTTAGGGTGCAAGGGGATGAACGCTGTGATTTTCCAAGAACCTACCTCCTCTTCCATCATCTCATACCTGGACCAGTACACCTGTGAATGGCGCCACCTCAGCCCCAGTCCTTTGAGACGTCATGGTCTGATGAAGGCTGTTAGATTGGCTTCTTAGCTTCTAACTCCCTCTGGATCTTTTAGTTAATCCACCCTTCCAACCTTGACCCAGCTGAGATTCTTGTCTGGAAAAAAAAAAAAGACACCTGGCAAATTTTAAAGTTTAATGTCAGGTTAATCTCGATTTATTTTGGTAAAATTAGAGTAGCGTTGTTCCTAGCCTCTCTGTTGATTGTAGGAGGGAGGTGACCAGAGAGGGCGGAGAGCAGCAATTAGCAGGGCCCTTGTGCAGGAAGTTAAATCATACAGAACATTACTACCTTATTTATTTTTGGATTCTCATGGATCCAAGGTTGTTGCTTGTAAGTCTCAAGGACTAAAGGATTAGACTGTGTAGAAATACATATATATATATCATTGAAAGGCATGTCTTGTTACTCTTGTCTGTTCATCTCTGGCTTCAGGGCACACACTCTTGAATTGTATTAAATATTATAAGAAAATGTTTATTTAAAGTCCTTTCATCTGACAGGTTATTAAATGCTAGATCAAACGATGAAGAAATTCAACATCAGACTTGGTAGTGGGACAGACCAGGGTAGAATATGTTGATCCCTGTATAAACAAATAGACATGGAAATATCCTCAATGCCACTGAACCTGTTGAATAGGGTTCTACTGAAAAAGGGTTGAAGGAATTTTTTTTAAAAAGCTATTCAAGGGCAATCAGAGTTGGCAGAAGCTCATGTCCTCATGAACCTACAGAGGAGGCATGAATATAATTTTTAACAACAGATATTTGACTACTAATTGTGTAGTCAGTAATGGAAGCCAGCCACCCCAGAGTTCAGCACATTGAGGATGTTGGTCTGGACATTGACGTTCAAATCCTAATAGAAATATAACTAGCAAGTAATACAGGAAAAACATCCTTTTGGTTGTCCCCATTTTCCACAAAGCAGCTAGTAGATTTTCTACATTCATGTCACTAATTTTTATCTGTCTACAATCAAATAATTTTTTAGTCTGAAAGAGGTGGGAAAGAAAGAAGTCTCCTGTTAGTCTGGTAATAGGTTGGTGGAAATGGCATTGAGGCCACAAAGCAGTCTCCTAGCAGAAGGGCAACGGAGAAGTGTAATCAGGTTAGAACTTGATGTTGTAACTTACTCGAATGAAAGACTTTTCTTAAGGTGACATTAAGATGAAATATTTAAGATAAACTGGAAGATTTGACTGGGAATTCACAATGGCTCTCTGAAATAGTCTGTCCTGATTTACAGATCCTCAATTTTCAATTTATGAGCTGAGACCAGAGTATACCACCAGAGGATGAGAATAGAGTAGTCATATTAGAGGCAGCTCATATATCCTAAAGACAGACTTTGGAAGAATTAGAAAGTATAATAAAGTGCCTGTCCCTTTAAGACAGGGCCTGGCTCCCTGCCAATTTCCAACCTAAAGCATTAGATATTTTTAAAGCCCTTAAAACTGTCACTTTTCCCCTGGACTTTTTGTCATCTCTAAATGAAAAAACAGTACCAGAGAGATTTGCCCATATTGTTTCCAGTCTCCTCAGGATATTTTTGAAAAGTAAATATTTATTGCTGACAATAATTTTTTCGCGAAGGTTAACTAGCATTTCAAGTGCAAACCCGGGCATCTGAAAGGCAGAGAAGCACCCCTCCACCTCCAGGGCACACACACACAGACGGGAAACTTGCAAACAAGGCCACCGGAAATGCAAACCTTTGCAATGTTTTTTAAAAATTCATTTTCAGAGAAGACAAGGGCAATGATTTCTAGAGTCAGGCCAGAGGACATTTGGGATTCAGAGGAGTTTAAATGTAGCCTAGGGAGCACTGGAGGATCAAAGAGGGAGCAGCTCAGAGGCTCTTTCCAGCCTTCCTTTGCCCTCAGCCTCTGGAGGTGGATTTGTCAGCCTGGTCAATGCAAGGACCCTCACCTCCTTCGTTGCCTCCTTTCTTTGAGATTCTGGAGGACAACTTCTAGAAACCATTGCTTCTCAGCCTCCCACTGTGTGCTTTCTGGTTAATTACTGGAAGCATTATCATGTCCTTCAGACCTTTTCTTGCCAGCTTGCTCTAAGGGACTTTTGGGGTTTCATATTTTGAAGTATTTTTATACACAGATAAGTTATGAAAAAATGTTAGTTTTTTTTCTTTCAAGACTTTAGTGCACAGCATGTGCCTTAAATCCAATTTGGAAAAAAACTTTATTAAGACACAATCAGTAGACCATATTTTGTTAAATGCCAATTTAAAGGTTCAGGGAAAATTGAACTGCTAAATTCTTTTAGGATTATTGCTGTTGTAATATAAAAATTATTGGTTATTCAGGTAAATAAGCATCAGTGGGATGCTGAAAAATAAAGGAGAGTCAGGGGTAGACATTGAAGACTGTTTATGTATCCATTAGCTATACAGACGACGATGACGAAGGATCCTCACAGATACAATTCCTATGCAATATCCCCACACATCTCCATGCACACACATTGACTGTACCACTAAGGATTTATGTGTATCTCCAAATCAAAGACAGTTCAGTCAGCAAGGGATTTTTCTGATTTTATACATTCCCCTCCCTAAAGAACAGTTGTTTCACAGGATCAAAAAAGACCCAAGCCTTTTTACTCTGGATGTGCACATGGGATGATGATGTCACAGTTGTAGAACAACATGCTGACTCAGCTCCAGTCCTTCACACACTACAGTCAGGAAGAAGAGAAAACAGAAAAGCAGTGCATGCCTGAGGAGTTAGATCTCACCTTCCAGGCCTTGAATTTCTTTTACTTGTGAGGAATTGATCCCATGGCTATTTCTACTCGTTTGGAACACCAAGAAATGCAGTTTCTCTAAAATAAGAGAATCACGGGTCTATTAATAAGAAAGTGCAGATGACTATTGGATAGCTAACCAGGCAATACTGTTAGAGTAAATTCTTTAAATTGCCACCAAGTGTGCCAAAGGCAGTCTGGGGCAAAGGTATCCAGGAAGTATCGAGTTAACCACTTAGTGCCCATACAAGCAACTATATTTTCAAGGATCACAGAAATATGTTTCTAGACCTGCAAACATGAGACAAGGTTTAGACTCAGCTGTTGGGAAAACTATTGGTGGAAGTGATATTACATGGATTACTAACATTTTTGATTTGAGAGATATAGACAAAATCAAAAACAATAAGGGCTGGAGATGTAGGTTAGAGGTAGAAAAGACACCTCCCACGAGAGGGCCTGGGTTCTATTCCTACCCCTGCTAACTAACCAACAAAAGCCTCTGGTAGCTAAAAGCAGCTTAGGATGTTTCTTAAGGGCACTAAGTACTGCTATCAGCATCAAAAGAGGTGCACTTTGGAATAGGGGTTCATGTGGTTTATTATCATCTACCTAAGGTTCTAAGATACTTAGTCCTTACACAGTCTGTTGGAGTAATCAGCAGTTTTAGTCTAATACCATAATGTATTTGTTACTTTTCCAGAAACAGTGGCTTTTGGTTTGTTAACAAAATACCTATTCATCAGTGTCTAGTTACCCATGAGGCCTCTGGCATTTACAGCAGGGTTGAATGGGTGTTACAACTATGAGCACATGAACCTTAAGTTTTGTGATTAGAGAGGAAGGTGTCCCAATCTCTGTGAAGTCAGCTAGACCTTTGCCCTGATTCTATCTTCATGATGGGTGAACAGGGGGTGGGGGGTGGGGAGACAGGTACAAGGCAATGAAAGAGAACATGGCTGGATGGAGAATCAACAAAAGCAAAGCTTGCTGAAAAATACCACAGTGAAACTTAATGTGCTAATTTAAAAAATTAAAAAGCAAGCACTGCATGCATCATCTTCCATTTACAGTTGCTATTTATTCTCTCATGTTTGACCTTTATGTATATAGGTAGGATGATTCTTCTTTCATATTTTCTCTTAATAAAACGTGGAATCAGCGTGGCTGGTAATTGTCTTGACGAATATCTGAATCCTTGCACTGCAAATTATTGGATTTGGGAGACAGCAACAATATCTTATGCTGTTTAGTGTAAGAAGACACAAAAAGGCAAAAGTAGAAAGCAATATTATGTGCAGTATCCCATGATGAAGTAACAACAACAAAATGCCATGGGCAGTACACAGGGCCTGTCACTGAATGGTAGACCTAAGAAAGTCCGCCATTTTTATTTATTTATTTATTTTTTTGAGATGTGTATTCTATGCTGGGGACTCACTAAATAGTGAAGGATGACTTTGAACTTCTGTCTCTACTGCTTCTATCTCCCTCGTGTTTGGATTACAGGGGTGCACCACCACATGCAGCTGCATATAAAATAAAGAGCTTCATGTCGCTGGGCAAGCATTTTGACAATGGCCATAACACCAGCTTAAGCTTCCACCTTGAATTTTGGCTTGGAGGCCCAGCAAATGCATCAGTGTAGCAAAGATAAGTACAGTAATGAGCTGGCAGAGGATACACTATGAGTGAAGTACCAGGACTCTGCACAGCACCTTCAGGAGAAAACATGAAAACCTGTGCGGTTTCAACTGGAAGAAATATTTTCAAATATGGACACTTGAGTTGCCTTAGATCAAAGGTACCTTTGGGCCCCAGAACTAGGAGTTTCCACTTCAGAGAAATGGTTTGAAATTTCTGAGTAGCAAACATAATAATAGAACAAGAACAGTGTATTCTCTCGCACCCATTACAGCTGAGGAGAAACTTGTGATGGATAAGGGAGACACTGGAAACATGAGGAAGAGAGAAAGAATAAATGCAAAGGAACTTGAAACCATTGAGCAGTGAGGAGAGGATGTAAGGGTTTATAGGGAAGGGGGGTTCTAGATTGGGTCCTTGGCATCTCCCAATGACCTGTCGTATGGTAAGCAAGGTAGAAGACTCAAAGAGTTAGTGGCTCTTGGAATGTCTTCAGATCATTAGGATTGTGGTCTCAGGAGGGATTCTGGGACTCTAATCTCTTCCCTTTTTTTTTTCTCTTTTTGTCTTGAAAGACAGGAGGTGAATGCATTGGCTCTGTTCCTCTCCATCTGCCTGTATTCTCAGGCCCTTTATGAACAGGAACTTCTGAATGTGGAAGTCCACACGTAGCTTCCTCTTTGTCAGTTCGTAATCTCAGGTGTGTCCTTGTATTGAAAGCTGATTATCACAGGAAGTCAGTGTGGGCAGATATATACAAAAGAATGTTTTCAGCCATAGAGGAGAACAAAGCTATGCCGTTTGCAAGGAAGTGGATGGCAACTGAAGACAACACTATTAAGTGAATTAAACCAGTCTTAGATAAATATTATCTACTTTCTCCCATTTTTTGCTCCCAGGATTGTTTCCTCCAGATTTGAAATCATGTATGTATATGTGACATGATAAAGCTGTCTAGGGAACAAAAGAGACAACTGGTAGTTGAGTAGGAGGTGAGAAAAGGATCGAAAGGTATGGAGAAAAATATATTCAAAGTACAACATGTATTTGTATGAAAATCACCTTATGAGTGGTTGACACCTGAATAAAGGTGTCTGAGATTGACCTCTGGCCCCTACATACATGTGCACAGGCTAGAGTACACAGGAGTACTCTCCCTTCTATGCACAGGAAGAAACAAGGCTTTGCAAACTATTGCATACAAGGACAATGAAAAATTAAAAAATATATTAAAATAAATGAAAATGGTGAAATGTTTGAATGGGGTTAAATTAATTAAACAGGAAGTCACTAAGTGAACTAATAATATATTTTGTTCACAGGAAGATAACAACTGTGCCTTGTTGTCCAGAAAGCAGAAAAATAGGAAACTTTTTTTTTCATTCAGATTGTAAAATCATAAGGATGGGGAAGTTCTGGGGAATGCAATCTGACTCGTGTGAGAGGCTTAGGACATTTTCACTGCTTTAAGAATGACCAAAGAACCATCTGCTCCTGGAATCTTTGAAACATTGGCCATGAAATGGTTAGTACATCATGCTTCAACCTCCCTGCAGTCAATACAAGAAGGGAATGAATCTATAGCAGGCGGAGTCCCCTACACAAGAGGGCTGCTCACTACAGACTATCATTAGGGGGGAGTTTGGAAATCAGGTAGCACCCCTTCTGTCTCGCCATGATTCTAAAGTTGAAGACTGAACAAATCGGGAGGCTTAGGGAAAGGTCTACTCAGTGACACTGTGGCACTGCTGGCTGTGCACCCAGTGTTTTAACTTTGGAGTATTGCTCAGTAATTGTTTCCCTTGAAGGATCCTTCGTAATGGTACAACTCTTTTATGACTAAAACCTTGAGTGTCAGAACTATGACTAGGGGACTGTTTCTTCCAATAAGTTTGGCGGGACAATGCATCCTTTCTACATTATAAAGGAATAGACTGCAGTGAAGCTATGGTGTGCATTTCTTACACAGCAAGCCACAAAATCTGCTCTTTGAGACATATTGGCACATGTATTACAACCTGTTTCTTCTAAATGGTAAATCGCTTTTCCAATTGATTACTTAGTTTATTTTCTTAACTACCTGGTTACTCAGATGATTAATTTAATTAGATTCCATTAGGGTAAGGCACATTCCCCAAGCTCTTGTCAGAAGCCATACTCTTTTTGGTTATTAAACCGAAAGCAGCCAGGCCCACCCTTCAGGATTTAAAATTCTGATTTCTTTTCCCTTATGGAAACATAGCTTTGAAATCCATTTTTATTAACTCAGAAATGGCTCCTCTATAGGGTTACCATATATCTTTACTTTATAATCTGTTAAGGTTTTGAGAGTACTTTTGAATCTTGTCTTGACAGGGGAGGTGCAGAAACATTTTTTTCCCAGGCAGTGCTGGCATTAGACAGGGTGCTTTCTGTTTTCCCAGGGGAGGTTCCCCCCAGCTTCTCCCCACCAAACAAGCTCCTTCCTGGAGATTAAGAGATAATGCATCTGAAATAGCAAGATCTCATTCAGGCTTTTGCTTTTTCTGAGGCTCAAATCCCAAGAATCTCCAAGTCCAATTGAATGCATATACAATTGGACAAACGTTAAGTATCACCCCCATTACAGTTCAGGGAGGAAGGGAAAGTTCCCATCTTAAGTCAGGGCTAAACATTCTTGAGCTGTGGTGGTGTGTTTTTCTTTCAGCAGGCCTGACTGCCCTGTTAGCAGAAGCCCCTCCAATGTGTTTGTTTCTCTTGAGGTTGTATGTGCTCAGCGAGCTCTCTCTTAAGTATGAACAGACCACAGACCCAACCTGTCCCAGGCCTGAAGCAGAAATGTCAAAGGCGTGAAAACAAGAGTCTGGAGATTGGAGGGGATTTGCCTCTGACACTCTCAGGAACTGGGCCTCTAGCCTGGGTGAAGAGCTGGCTGGTGGAAAAGCGGGAGGGAGGTGGGAAGCACAGAAAAATGATTGGCATGGTAGTTAGGTGTTGCGTAATCTACCCAGGACAAGATCCAGGCCTACTTGAAGATCTGAATTTTGAAGTAAAACAGATCCTGGTTTGTGCCCAAGCATGGACACATGCTTCGTCTGTAATACTGAGCAGGTGGTCTAACTGATCCCCTCTTTTACCTCGAGGTGTGTGTTGCCATGGGGTGTGTGTTGCCATGGGGTGTGTGTTGTGCATGAGACTCTCGTTAACCTCAAACGGGATGGAGGACTTGGCCTGAGTGGCCACCAGAGACTCTCAGAGAATATGTAAACAGTAAGCAACTACTGAGCAAGCCCAGTTGTTTGCCCATTCTGTCAGCAACATATTTCTGAACTATTTGCAAGTTTCTTCCAAATTCTTAAGATTTTTCTAAGACTTGGGTGGGCCAATGTTCTTCCCAGATCTTGCTGGCAACTATCTTTATAATTTTAGAGGGCAAATTGTTGATAAAAGTCAAAAGCCTCCAGCAAACACATATATATTTTACTTAGAAATTTCAATTTCGTTAGCTCAAGGAGAGGGGAGGGGATCAGAGATATAAACCCCAATTTAATGTAAAATATGTTTTATGTCTCCCTAACACATTATAAGTGCTACTTGTAGTAAAATACTGCCAGAGTTCAACATAGGACCATGGGATTTGTCTCCTTAATCACACACTTTTACAGCTATTAGAATTCTTTGTTCTAAAGTTTTAACACAAGAATGACAGTCATAGAAAACACAAAATGCTACCAAAGGAGCAACAGTGTAACATATCTGACAAATATGCACACAATGGGGAAAACCACTGCCTGGACAGTTTTTGGCAGACTAAAGCATAAAATTGAGATCTTTTAAGAGTACAATCATACAGTGGCAATGGCAGTTGTGGAAGCTATGAGGAAAAGCATCATTAGATAAGACCCTTGATTTATCGTCTGGGTCATCTTGAACGTAAACATGAGCTCGATGAAATTCCTTAAAGAGACAGCAGACCTACAGTGGTAACAATTTAGTAACTATTCTCAAAATATTTCTAGAAATGTCAGCAATTAAGTTTCTTAAAGTAATGAACCACTTATTGTTTTAGATGAATTCATCCAAGTCTGATGCCTAACTCACAGCTCAAAAAGTCAGTGTGATTTTCATATTTTGGCATGACAATGTTCATGACTTTAAGGAAAAGAATTCTGGGAAGTGTCTTTGAGACATTGCTCTACTATAGGAGACAAATGCCATTAACTTGTGAAAATCATTAGATAAACAGTTTATAGTAACTGACTGGAAAAGAAATTACTAGGTTTTAATAGAGGACCAGATAAACCAAGACATGAACACCTGTTAACTTTTTTTACCCCAATCACACACACACACACACACACACACACACACACACACACACACACACACACACACCAACCTCAGTCAGGAATCAGGAAATAAGTTCCTATCTTTTACAGCCCATTCAGATATTTGACAAATTTTAATTTCCTTTACACACAGGGTATCCAAGTGCAGTGTACAAAAAACCAGAAGTATTGTCATCCTTAAGACTCCCAATTGCTTCTTCTTTGTGGGTTTTGGCCAATTACCAAAGAATCATTTGGAAGGTGTGTAGAACAACCTTTAATTAAATTTTAACAACAGTGTAGACACCCACACAGCATGATACAAACACAGGTAAATGCTAATCTTCTCCCAGTCAGAATCTTTATCTGCACACTTCACCCATCAGAGAAGACAGAAGGGCACAAAGTCTGACACATTTTTTTTGCTTTTTGTGTATTTTAAATATGATAAATGAATTCTGATTAAATTAATATGTTAAGCTAACTTTTCTTACTGTCATTTTTGCTTCTAACCTGGCTTCCTCAAGTAGACCATAAGCAGGTGTATTTAGGCTATTTTCTACAGTTGTAGAGATTGTGTGCTCCAGATTATTGACCTGAAGGTTGTTCTCCCAGTGAATGTCTTGTGACATGCATGGAATGATTTGAATATAACAAACTTGCATACAAGAGGTCTCTCTCTTCTGGATCTAAGCAGTTCTACAGTGGGCTGTTCTACTGTCTGGATATAATGCTAAAACCTTTCTTTCCATTAGGAGCAGGTTAAGCTGGACTTGAAATGATTTCGATCAATTTCTTACTTTGTTGACCTTGGTGCTCTAAGTGCTGGTCTGACATTATAGCCAGAAATATAAGTCCTGACCCTGCAACATTGTATATATATGCTATGTGTCCATAGAGCACACACATTTAGAGGCCTATTAAGTGTCTGGATGAAGAGCACTAACTTTAAACAGAGATGTAAATGACAACAGAAAATGTCTATAAAATTCACTTGTGTAAACAGTAATGTTAAACATTGCAGAAGACAAAGCTAACTTTTCCTGGGCTGCCAAGCCTAAGCGAGTATATCAGGTGCTTGAGGGCAAAAGACATTTCTGTAGGCAATCCCACAGATGTCTCCTGACTGCCACTTCTAGTACAATGCCAAATGACCACGTATGTGCTGATGCGTTGAGGTTGCATCAGAACCTGGTCGTCCCCCACCCCCACTCCTGGCCCTTTGCACCCTGGGAGACAATGTGGTGGCTGTCCTTTCTCAAGGCTTGAGCTTCTGCTCCCTTGGATCTTGCTGGCCTTTAAAAGTCACACAGCTCTGCATATCCACCATAAGGGGTGGGGTGGGGGGGGGAGCTGGCATTCTTTAGGACCTGGGGGAGTTGTTGTGTTCCTCTGGAATGTGTTGAATGGCTTGTAAATTAGAGCCCCTAATGAAAACTCGCTGGTGTCCAACTGGAGCAGTCATCTGGCTAAAATCAGGCAGTAATTCCACTAATTTTACTGCCCTTCTCCCAGCCCTCAACGCCTCATTTAGGAAAAAAATGTTTATGTTCTCCTCAAAACACCTGCATTCTAACTCCAGACCCAAAAGCAATTATAGATTTTATTTTATTTTATTTTCTGGCCTCTCTGTTATGAATGAAGCATTCCTTTCTTTTGTAAAACGTAAGTAAATAAAGACAGCCCTGAGGTTTCTGACTGGGAGACTTCTAAATCGTCATGTTTTCTTTGGTGTGTACAGAGTCAGTCCCAGTCTGCAGCTGTTGCCCAGAACCCTTTAGGTATTTTTCAGAAAACAATAGTGGGGACCTTCTCAGAGAAGTTTACATTGTGACTAACTGAGGTCTGGTTGGAGAAAAGAATGGTGTGACTTCCCCTCATCCAATTTCAAACTTTTCAAGTAGACTTTGGCTTTTATCGAAATTTAGTTCAACTGAGAATCTCCACATTTCTCTTTCTCTTCCTTCCTTTCTTCCTTTCTTTCTTCCTTCCTTCCTTCCTTCTTTTATTTCTCTTCCTTCCTCTCTCTCTCTTCCTTTCTCTCTCTCCCTCTCTCTCTCTCCATCTCTCTCTCTCTTCCTTTCTTTCTCAATTTAACATCACTGGAAAAAAACCATTTTGAAGTTCAAGAAGAAGAAAGTTCTGGGGCATATGCTGGAAAGAGAATGGAAGTCAGTATGTTTCTATGTGTCTCTGTGTGTCTCTGTTTCTCTGTCTTTATCTATCTCTCTGTCTCTGTCTGTCTGTCTGTCTCTCTCATCACCACAAATTAATAGAACATTACCTGTTTTTTTCTTCTGGTTTTCATTTGTTTAAATACTTTGAAAATAAGGTCAAATCTGTGTCTCCAAGTTTCATAAAAAGTCATACATTGTATTACATTTTGTTACTTGATAAAAGACAGAGGGAAAAGAATTTCAAGTAACATATATACAAATCTTTCTATTTGTTTCTAAAGCGTCACCTTTCTCCCCCATCCCCCCACCCTCCCTCTGCATCAAGTCTGGGGAACATCTGTGAACTGGAAATGCATTCTGGGTAATGACATGCAAATAAGCCCACCAGTTAGCAGAATTTCCTTGTCCAATAATGGAATCGGACCAACATGTAGGTTTTTAAATTGGAGCCAGGCTTGCCCAGGCCAGATGTGCAAACAAGAGCACGTGTTCTTGGTTTTAGGGACTAGAGCAGCAATGCCCTGTGGGGAAGAAGAACAAAATAAAACAATGACACAAGGCATCAAATAAGGAACTAGAAGCAGATAGAGATGTTCTTTTGGGGAATAGCCATATCAGACAACACATTAGACAGCGGCTAACTCAGAAGATGGGTCTTTGACATCTTCTGTGTCTCCCAAACTTGCCACTTGGATGAATGGTGTGTCTATCCTGGTCTGGCTATCAGAGTGTTTGGCTTGCCTTAGATTGCTAGCCACTTGTCAAGATGCTGATGATAGGCTTACTTTCTGAGACATTTGGAAGCACCGGAGCTATCAGAGCTATCAGATAGTTAAGGCAGTCCCTCTCTTTCTCAGGTCTTCTAAATATTAGTCCTCTGGAAACACGCATTGGGGACAGAGAATGAGGTCTCATAGTACAGCATCAGTAGAAAGCTGTGGCTGCAACGACTGACCTTGGAGGTCTAGTTTTCCAAGCACACTTTCTATGTATAAGAGGCAAGATATACTTGCTGCCTCCTGCATCTCAGTCTGTTAACTCAAATCAAGTGGATATTGAAAGATTCTCAAAGAACTGAACAAGAGGACATCAAATAGGCTGAAATCAAAAGTTGACTTACACAAAGTGGCTTAAAACAAGATTTCAAAGCCTTCCTCTTTTGAAGTGAAAAGATATCTTGCCGTTTTAAAAAAAAGCCAAAAAGTATTACATTATAGATGTCACAACTAATGATCCTCATACAGCCGAGGCTCTGGAGGATCAGAAAATGAGCAAACATTTGGATGTACTTCTCGAAGATGATGGCTATATTTAACTGATGGCTATTGAATTTATCAGGGTCAGTTAGCATAATGAAAACATATTTTATTAGGCTGTTAAAGGGATAAATTGTTTTCATATTTATTCATCTGTTCCCAAGGCTAATTTGGGGCTTTTGAAGACATGCTTTTCATGTCCCTAGAATGAACAGCTAAATAAATAAAGCATTAGTTTGAGAACAGAAGTAGCCACTCTAGATGCAGCATGCCTCTCTTCCGTAGAAGTCTAAGTGATGACTTTCTGCCTCAGTGTTCAACAGATATGGCAAATAGTCTCTGGAATTCCCAAGAAAATGCAAAAATAAATACAAGTAGAAATATATACCAGCAAGGGAAAATAAAACAACTTCGCCATGGATGTTCACTGAATGAAACACAAACCCAACATGTTGCTGTTTATGATTTAAGCTGAGAACACTTCTGCTTCAATTCATTGCTAAGTGCATTCCCATGGTCTGAAAAAGATGAAGAATGTGGGAAAAAATCCCTGCCTTATTTTGTTTATTTAATAAAAATACATCAGCATTCATAATTAAAAATGGGAACTTTGAGATAGTGGCTTCCAAAGCGTGCTTGAGGTTTACAGGCTTTTTGAGGGGGGTGGGTGGGTGGGTGGGTGGAGCTTACAAGAATGGCAGAATCAGGCCTGTGAAATGGTTCAGAGGGTAAAGATGCTTGCAGCCAAGTCTAACATCCTGACTTTGATCCCCGGAACCCGTTTCACAGAAGGAGAGGCGGAGTCTTGAAAGTATCCTTCTGCCTTCCATGTATGGATACCATGACCCACAGATAAGCAAACATGGAACAAAATTTAAGCAGAAGGGGCAGAGCCTTCACTGTCAGTTAGCAGTGATGCTTCGCTCTCATGAGTAGCCAGGGTCAGCCATGGTTCCTAAGGCAGAAGAGTTCCCAGGATGCCCAGAGGAGATACATGTAAAGAACTTCTCAGGACTCCATCTGCCTGTTGGTGCTGGTAGTGTTTTATTCCCATCCGAAACCCTTACGCTATATGCACAGATTGCCGACTGAACCTTCACCTGGGCTCTCCAGCCTTTCCACTATCAAATTCACTCAGGCTGTCGGAGCAACAATACAACCTAGGTGTCGTTCAGGAGTGGGCTCCCCGGCTTCCTGCTCCTCAAGTACTTGTCTTGATGAGCCTATTCCCCATGTTGTTTTCCATGCTCTTCTTGCATGATCTCAGTGACTTTAATTCCTTCACATGTCACCTGTATCCCTGTCCCTCCAGCCACTGTGCAAAACTAGGTTCCCGTTTCCAACTATATAAGGGCATCTCATTTTTGAAAATCCTTCTCTGTATCAGAATCATGGCAACTGAGGGTAGCTTACCATCTTAAGACCATTTAACACTGGCTTTTGGTGGTCCTCAAAGATCACACGGTTGGAATAGTGATTTCTGTTAATGTTGCCTCAGAAGTGATATTGAAATAAGGCTTTCCTCTTCATTCATACATTTCCACTGCCCCCAGTGGAACCCGGAAAGATCTTGATGTGATGACTTTGACAGTGTCCTTATTCATTCCTGATCTCTTTGGTCAACTAACTTCAACACCATGTTATCAACTATCTATCTATCTATCTATCTATCTATCTATCTATCTATCTATCTATTCATCGATCTATCTATCTACCTATCTATCTATTTATCAATCAATCAATCAATCTATCTATCTATCCATCTATCTATCTACCTATCTATCTCTCGCTTCCCCCCAAATTTAAAGTGAATAATGACTTTAGACAAAACTATTCTTTAAGTCCTTCTTGCTGTTTACTGGATCAAATTCAGGTTCTCCTGGTATAAGATACCATAATCAGAGTTGTTATCTTTCTGGTAATGCTGTCAATCATCCTGAGGCCCTCCTCCATTAACTCTGGGCCTATGCCAACTGCAGTCTTCTCTTCTTTCCTTTTTGCCTTGGCAGTCATCTTAGGGTTCAGTATATTCAAAGTCCTCTTTGGAAGGCGCCTAGCACACAGGACTGGAAGTTAGTTCAGAACGTATTACCTTTGTCAGCTGTACCTTAACATTTTGGGAGATGCAGCAACTAGTAACATGGGTGTTCCCTGAAGGAAGAAAAAGTTGGCAGGATGTTCCTTTAGGCTTTTTAATGGAGAAGTAAGGAAAAAAAAAAAGGAGTTTCAATGGAAAGTAAGTTGGCTTGGAAATCTCAAATGTGGAGGAATTCTCCCCGTGCCAAGAAAAACACATGCAAATTAGCATGGGAAATGCACAGGGCTGGCCAAAGAACAAAATTGGAGAGGAAGCCTGAAAGTAGTGGGAAGGATACAAGAAGAGTGTGTCGGGACCCAAGAATGTGGACGGTGATCGCTCACACATCCCAGCTACTGCAGCACCTGCCATCTCTCTCCCCACAGCAGCAGCAGCAGCAGCAGCAGCAGCAGCAGCAGGAGCAGTAGCGGTAGCGGTGGCAGCAGCAGCGGTGGCAGCAGCAGCAGCAGCAATCTAGGCCACAATTTACATTTTACATTTCTGTTAACTCCTGGAATTGGGTAGTGGAAGTGTTAGGGGCGGTAGATTAGAGAGAAACAGACCGAGCAGCAGCAGTAGAGAAACAGGCAGGCATGCAAAATGTGCAACAAAGGGCAGATAGAAGTGTTTGTTTCAGCTTTAAACCAATGTGTGTGTAATTAACAGCTCCAATTCATGTTTTAATTTCCCCAACATATTACTTTTTATTGCAAACCCTTCATGGAGCAGTGTGAATTGGCTGTGTATCAGAAAGACACTTCAAGATGGGCCCGGCATAGTTTCCTTCAGTTTCTCTCCTGACTGAATTCAGTATTAGTGACAGACAGCACCCCAAGGGCAAAGCTCACTTTCCCTCTGTACCTCAGCAGCAGGAAGATAGAGGAGATTGCAGGAACAACCCAGTACACCTTGTTACTGTGACACTGTAGGGACCAGGAAGTTCACTTAGGGAATTGTGACTTCTTTTCTGTTCAATTATTAATCGGTCTACCAAGACCACCTACAATTGCCAATTAGCACAAGTTGTAAAGAGATTCAGACTAAATGGACACTTTGATTCCATTCTACTTTCTCCCTCAGAGTTGAAATTTTCTGATGATAACAGCTTTCAATACCTTCTAAGAAAATGAAGTCTGGAGCACACACACACAAACATACACACACACACACACACACACACACAGAGAGAGAGAGAGAGAGGAAGAGAGAGAGAGACAAGAGAGAGAGAGAGAGACAGAGACAGAGAAAGACAGAGAGATACAGAGACAGGGAGACAGACAGAGACAGAAATACAGAGAGACAGGGAGAGAGAGCAGATTGCTGAGTTCGAGGCCAGCCTGGTCTACAGAGTGAGTTCCAGGACAGCCAGGGCTACACAGAGAAACCCTGTCTCAAAAAAAAAAAAAAAAAAAAGGGAGAGGCAGAGATAAAAAGACCTAGACGAATGTGCACAACACTCAATACCTAGACAGAAAGAGGAAGGGAGTGGTGGGTAGGGGCTTCCCTCAGTCTGAATTAGAAGGATGGGAGAGAACCTATGTTATTGAAAAGGGAAAAATAATAATGCTGCATTATAAACTTCCACAAAGCTTTCCATGTTAATGGTACCCCATTGCAGGTTCTGATTTTATTGTCATCTCTAAAGTACAAAGGGAAAAAAATTCTTGGTCATAAGGAGACATCAATTATTTAGCCCATGGCTCTATTCACACAAAAATAAAATTAGCAGCCCACAATTCTCTTAATAATTCAAACAGAATTCTCTACTTTCCCTTAATCAATTGTATGTTTTAAATAAAGTATTTTTATGCTTAAAATGGTCCAGCAATTTCTTCACATTCCCACTTTGTGTATACACATGCAGAGTGTACACATTCAAGTATGTTCTGTAATTAATTTTGAAGGGAAAGGAAAACGTGCCAACATTGAAAGTAGTGAGTCGATTACTGGAACAATTGGAGCCCTGCTTACAAACGTGGGTAAACTATTTTTCCTTCTACTTAAACACTCATATATTGTGTAAATAGAAAAAAAAAGATCCATTTGTAGTAAGTAGGACTTTTTCATCTTGTCTGTCGGGAGACACGGAAGAAGATATACGAAACCACAAATTAGATCAAGGAACCAGATGGTAGCAGGCCACAGGGCTTCGAAAATACGCTGTCATTCTGGCCCCATTTTTCCTTTACAGTAAGGCCCAGGGGAAAAAAATCACTTTTGGATAAAATATGATACCATCTCTTCTTGTAAGAAAATTTGGCTGAACTGATCCAATTTACAAGTTAGAACGGACAGGTCTGGAGTTCCCGAAAGCCTACCTTTTGGTGGTGTAGGGTATGTAAGAGAAATATTTAGGGAAAGAGAAGTAATTGTCATTATATTTCAACATTCTAGGTACACTTTCTACCATCTTGTGGTGTGTTTGGAGAAGTCTTATTTGCTCAACAAAGTGGCCTTCTCTCCCCTGTTAAAAGGATGTTCATGCTGAAATCTTAAACTTAATCCATGAACAGGTGTGAAACAGATATACCCAGAAGCTCAAGCTTGGAATGGCAGAGCCTTCACTGAAACCCTAAATATGGTCTAACTTAAAAATCAAGACTGAATAAAAATAGTAGTTTTAAATTTTTTGATATAAAAATTTTTGTTTTTGTATCTGATACACTTTAATTACATTTCTACTTGATTCTTGAATAACACACACACACACACACACACACACAGAAGCACACGTATACCTTACACATACACATATATACACACTTCTTAACTTATTTTCAAGTGCATCACTCACTACCTTTTGCTGTGCTGGTGGATGTTTTCATTTAGTACAGAAACAATAATGGCAGCTTTGATAATTAATTTTGGATCAAACTGGTGGTTCTTCACTTCTTAATGGGGACCCTTTAATACAGTTCCTCATGTTGCGGTGACCCCAACCATAAATGATTTTGTTGCTACTTTATAACTGTAATTTTGCTACTTTCTTAAATCATAATGTCAATGCCTGATATGCAACCCCAAAGGGGTATAGATGCACATGCTGGGAAACACTGCTTTCAGTCCAGGATAAAGCATGTTCGCATTACCTAACTGAGGTCAATGGTTTTCATTGCAGGGAAAGAATCATAAACCTGGTGGATGTTTTCATTGTAACGTTAGTTCCACCCCATCTTTTTCTCTGTTGTATGGTGGTGGCTAGTTTTGGAAGTCGGCTGAACTTTGAAAATTCATATAAAACAGAAGTCTGTCTGTGTTTTAGGAGTTCCCCTTTCATTGTCACGTATGCCCTGCAGATAGACTAAATTCTCAGTTTAATTGCATTCTGAGTCTCACTAAAGCCTTCCAATTTTATGGATTCTGGAACAACCCTAGATCGAAAACTACTGAAATTCCTAAACTGCAGGCTGAGTATGTGTTTCACAAAAAAATGTGACTCTGAAATGCTCAAAAATCTGAAAAATTTTGAGCATCAACATGACGACATAAATGGAAAATTCTACCCCTCCCGTTCCTTCTTATGTGAAAGACAGTCTTGAGAAAAATACTGTGTAAGATTATTTTCAGAGCATGTGGATATGGTACACAGGAAGCAGAAATGAATTTCATGTTTAGACTTGTATCTCATTGCCAGGGTATCTCTTCATGCATATGTAAATATTTCAATTTTTTTTTAAAAAGTCCAAATTACAAGATAATTCTCATTCCAAGAATTTTGTGTAGGGAATACTCAGCCTACATCAGACACTGTATTTTTTTATAATAAGCCCACTGATCTGTCAAAAACTAGGACTTTTTTTTCACCTTGCTTCTATACCCTAATGGGACAAGGTAGGCAGAAAACACACTCAGGATTTTCTGGTGTACTGTCTTAGATTGCCCTGTGCTAGATGAAACACCACAGATATATTTGAAGCGAAGTGTGAATCTTGTTTTAACATTGAGATCATTTGAAAGACAATGCGAATAATTTAGGCTTGAATTATCTGGTTGGGCCCTAGTGCCAATTAAATTAACCGAATAAATTATCCTAGGCTGATAATTTGCAGTGAACAAAGAGACACAGAGAGTTAAGATAAATACCTGAAGGATTCATTTACAAACTCAGTTAATAATGTTTTCAGTCCTAATTACTCAGTTTGGCTATCTGAGTTGATCTATTTGCTGTGTAATTATATAATTGCTTAATTCTCCAATCCTGGTTATGGGGAGGATTAAATGAAATAGTATATTGAAGGGATTTAGTAGTTCTTGCTTTGAGAGCTTGCTCTGGGTGCAGGCTGTAGCCATCACATACCGTCACATTGACTGGTCTGGCCCAATGCTTTTGGTGATAGAAGCTTGTATCACAGTATCATACAACTTTGTACTGTTTGCCTCCATGCAAGTTACATCCAGAGTTCAAATGATTGGGTCAAAACAGAACAGCAGCACTGACTCTTTATAGACACTGGTGTGGGCCAATCTCATCCTTCCACTGATCCCTTAAAGATTAAATGGATAATTCCATAAAAAAGATGCACAAAATTTGGTGGTGTTAATTAGCACTTCTAAAAATGACAGTCGAGGTATTTCTTTTTACTCTTTACAATATGCTGAGCAGCCTTCAGACACAGTGCCCACAGGACAAAGAATATTTTCAACCCAGCAAAAATACTTGTGCTCGTGAGGGGAGATAAATATTGGGCTAAATCTTATAGAGTGGCTGGCTTACTTTATATTTCAGAGACAGCAAAGATGCCACTGCGCCCTGAGTATTTCACATTGGCTTAAGTTTTTTAAATATTGAGTGAAGTGAGCGAGGCAGCAATATCTACAGAAAGGTGTGGTAGGCTTAGACAAATTACCCATGCTATACGCTGTGGAGTTCCACCCTCCTCTGCAGTCTGTTTGGAGAGGACCCCCAGGTTTCTGGGTGATCATAGGGACGGACAGCAGAAGCCCTGTAGAGAATGGAAGAGGAGGGAAGGAGAGCCAAGAATTGGCTTTAGTATCCTTATCCCACAATAGAATACTAACGGATGGTTCTTTGGTCTAAGTCAGAAAAGTGGGTTTAATTTTCTACGGTCATTCTTGTTCTCTCTGTGCCCTTGATCAAATCCATCATCTCTTACAATCTTGGCTTCATCATCTGCAAAATCAAATCAGCCTGGCCTACCAGGCTTGTTGTAGAGATTGAAGGCTGGGGTCTATGCATAAATTCTTTGAAACACAAAGTAGAAAAAGCACTGTACAAACGTGAGGATTAGTAGCAGCCGGCCTGTTCCATTTCTGTTGCCAGGCAAATCCTTGGCCACTTGCCCTGACCGCAACATCCCCATGACAGGCATGGTGCATGGCAGAAACCGGAAACAGGCCACTTTCACATTATTTTGAAATTTGTTATGAAATTTTGCCAAAACTTTATAAATACCAGCGAGGGCAACAGGGTGTTGTAGCGCATTCTTTCCACCTCGTGAACCATTGTTTTTTGTTCTGGACTTGTAAGTTAAAGTGCGCTCAGCTGCAGTTGCCTAGCTGGGTCATCCTGTGAAATGCCTGATATTCAATGCTTGACTCTAGCCAATTATCTTTAGTTCCCCTCTTTTATTAGTGTTAAATCTGAATTACAAGGGGGAAGGGTGGGAGAGGAGTGTGGGCAGCACACTAAACCTTTGTGGCAGCGAATTCAGTTGCACCGTTTTATTATTTCTCTCCCTTTGGCACCGCTGGCTTCAGTCCTTCGTTGATTTTTTGGCTTCTCCGGAACTCATCCTTCCTTCCCTCTTACCTTCGATGTGTTTTCTCAATGCTGAAGGCAAACTTTTCTGGTTGGGAAATTTGAAAGGAAAACAGAAGAGGAGGAGGAGGAAGAGGAAGAGGAGGAGGAGAGTTCACAACAATCTTAAACTTGTAGTTAACAAAATAAACTGCAGATAAAACCCCTGAAGGTCTTGGCAGTGAACGTTTCCCACTAAAATGAAACCCCGTGCACTCGTAGTCTGAAACAAATTATGAAGGAGGGGGGGAAAATCAACAGCTCTGGGGTGAAACCGGGGTCGCTGCTGCCTCATCATTTTTAACCAAAAATAAAACAAGCAAATTTTGTTTAACTGCAGGTCAAAATAAAAAAAAAATTAAAAAGTCCTTCATCTGTTCGGTGTAATTACTAACAGAGTGCAGCCTTTGCCAGCTGCAGAGTTCATGGATAAATGGAGGGAACATAATTTTCTCTCCCTGGGGTTAAACCTGCAAACTTGAAGTCTGTGCCTATAGTATGCTTTCAATATTCCATGGGAAACCGAGTCAGGACATTTTGTTAGAAGTTCTCTATTTTTTTTTAAGTAGAATGAAATAATTGTATTGCTTATGAAAAGTTAAATCTCTGGGAAGAAAAAGACTTCTAGAAATTCGTTCCTCTGATGTCCTCAATCAAGACACTCTGCCCATACTCTATCATTAACTCTCTTCAACTGTGTGATTTTGTCACCAAAGATGGGCACTCTTGGCTACACTTTGGATTTGTGGTACAGAGGCCACTTTGTTTCCTAGTATTCTTGTCATGGTATGGCCAGCAAAAGCTTCTTCCTCCCTCATTGTGTCCTGCCCTTTGTATTGAAGCCCAAATGTTTATTAAGGAAAATGTCAAGCATTTGTCCAGAATTCATTCACTCTTAACTCATTGACCTCTGTGTTTTGTTTTGTTTTTAAAAAACATGCTTATTGTCCAAATTATTCAATACAATGTTTCTGGATAATCTTTAAGCCTTTATTTTATCTTTATCTTCAAAAAGATGTTAAATTTGACTTGAAAGGAAATGAAATTTGAACCAAAAAATTTTAGTTTGAATTTCAATTTGAACTTCTCAAGCTCACGTGGAAGTTCCAAAGAGAAAGAGACAAAAGTGTGTCTGCTTTATTTTCTACCTGTCTGGGCTTAATGAGCAATTTCATATGAGGGTCTCCAGGAAAAAACACAGACTCACTACCAGGTAAGTATTATTTGTTTCATAGGAAGAATGTTGAGCTGGAATTGTAGGGTATCAGAAGCTGTCAATATACAGTGGGAGAAAACCTCATATCCAAAAAGTTGCTGTGACATCTCTATACTTGACCTGGTGAGAGGGGCTCGTCTGCTTAGGCAAAGGATGGCTTGCTAAGAAGGTGCAACAGAGGTGACTCTGAGAAACCAAGGGAGCCCATGCCTGAATAAAATCTGATTATGCAGCTCTGAGTACAGAGCCTTCTTCGGCATTCTGACTTTGAGCTTCAACTGAGGCCATGTGTTTTCAGAAAGAAGAACTCAGTGTCTAGTGCTCCATTTTCAATACTAGCACCATCTTCTACAGAGGAAAGTCAACCACAATTGGCCTGTTTAAGTGTCCCACCAGTGAGATTCAAAAATCCATGCCTGCTCTATGAAGTGGCAATTCTGCATAAACACAGGTTTGAAGTCATGTGTATAACAGACTGAGTTGAGGAGTGTTGTCTGGCAATCTGACCATTTAGAGAAAGCACATTGCTGAGTAACTTCGAGGTTCAATTTTCTCCTGCGTGTTGCTTGTAATTGCTTCCTACCTTCAGCTGTGTACTGTAATGCTTGACAGCGAGGGCTCAGTTGAAAAGTTTGTATCAAGATTCATGATATTCAAGGACAGTTTTATCTTCTGCAAAGCAGAGAATGAGAGAGATGAATCTACTTTACTTGTAACAAAGACCGAACAAGTGAATAGGTGGTTACAAACCAGAACACTGGATTGATGCAGTCCCAAAGCATCTTCCATTGTAACCATCCTGAAACCAGTCTGCATCTGCAACAGAAGGTGCAGGATGAGCACTGTTTTCCAGGTGGCAGTAGTAGGATAGCTGCCAGGCCCTGCACATGGGTATGCATCAGAAACTGCAGCATCCAAAGGAGCAGGGAGGTTCTTAATGCCTTAGGGGATTAAAAAAAAACAAAACAAAGCAAGAACTAAAGTGAGCAAATTCGCATGCTTTAATCATTAGGAACAGAACAGGTGTGGGAAGGAGTGGAGAGAGATGAAATATCAGAGGATGTGGTGAGCCAGATTCCTGAACTGGACTCAGTAGCAGGCCAACTCTACACAATGTTTTGGAACACACTGAGGAGTCCAGAAAGATGGTTTGTAGTTCTTCTCTTCCCTTCTGAGCAGAGCCTTCTGTAGGCAGGGCATGGGATTATGACTGAGCAGTACTCTGGCTATTTGAGAATGTAATAACATCTTTTGGATCAACACTAGAAATGAAAGCAATTGACATCACTGATTTAGAGGGGAAAAGTAACTGAGTCAAATTTTATGGATGTAAAAATTAGTATTAGATAATTACATCTTATTTTCATCTATGACTGTGAGTCCATGCATAGACATATACCCACACGTAAGTGTAGCGTTGGGGCAACTGGTATACCCAGGTTTGAAAGAATTCTTTCAATAAGGATATGTAAGTATTACAGGAAGGTTTAGTTAGTTTCTTTGGCAGTAGATTTTTCTTTTCTTTTGTTTCTTTTTTTATTCTTTCCTTTTTCTCTTTCTTTCTTTCTTTCTTTCTTTCTTTCTTTCTTTCTTTCTTTCTTTCTTTCTTTCTTTCTTTCTTTCTTTCTAACAAATGTTATGTTAAGCCAAAAGTTTTACTTATAGTTCATAAGGTCTTAGATTAACAAGATATAGTGTTACTCTGACAAGGATTAGATGTTGCAATGAATAAAGTAAAGAGAGTGGGGTCAGATACAGAGTGCAGATTCATAGACCTTTATTAGAAGTAGTGAACATAGTAAAATGGACTCTGTAGCATCTGACACTTCCTATCATACCAACCTCACTTTCTGCCTTGCTTCAAAATCTTCAGGGTTAGTTCATATAATCCCATGTTTGGATTGTTCTTCTCTCCATTTGACCAGCAGTAGCAGATATCATAGGTGCCTATGTGTTAAGTTCTTTTCCCCTTGCTATTACCATGTGAAGAATTCAACTTACGAATCATCCATGGCCATGTGATTTCTTTTGATTAATGATTCCCCCAGGGAAGCAATGTCTTATGGAAAAGGGAAAGGAGCTTTAGAACCAGCATTCGATTTTCTGCCCTTCCCCCAACCCAGTAAACTCCATGTGATGCTGAGATTTTGGTACAGGTAAAATATCATGGGATGCTTAGGCAACACAGAGACAGCAGCTGCTCAGAAGAATGTTCTGGAATAGCCACATGTTGCTCCTGTCTGGTCAATATACTTTCATGTTCTGGGACATTTGGAAGCACGGCAGGGTTTAGGGAAGCTGATCTTGGTTTAAATCATTCAAATCTCGACTTTATCTTAAGGGTCTTTTTGTTTCTCTGCCTCACCCTTCTCTTCTGATAAATGAAAAAAATAACCGATTGTATCTGTCTCATATGACCAAAGCAAAGAAAATTACACATTAGAGCTTGGAACAAATCATTGTATACAATGACTATTCTTCTAAAAATGTTTAATAAATTGTAAAATGATGTTATTATCAGAAATATATGTTGTGTACCTTGCTCCCATTTACTCCCTGCCACCCTCTCTTAGACAATGCATTACTATTGTTCAAGGAATCTTCCTGTCCCCAAGTCTTTGTACTAGGTACTCAAAGTAGCTTAATTAAAATTTGTGCTTTTCTGGGTGATGATTTGATTGCAGACTTCTTGCAGGCAGGCACCATGTTTGCTTGGTGGAAGACTGGAAGACAATCCTTGGCCTCAGACAGATGATGTTCCTGAGTATTTAATGTATTTAATGTAGAAATGGAAAGATGCTGAATATTCAAACATGAATTTCCATTTCCTTGGAGTTTTCACTCTGAGTTAGGAAAAAAATGGATGTGGTTTGTTTTCCCTGTGTAGACACATCCTATAGATGTCCTTAAAGACATGGCCACTGGCACATTTGCCTTCCCCCCAGAGAGCATTTCTAAGGATTGAAGCACAGTTGCAGACAATGACCCGTAAGGTTTAGAAACACAGTGTTCTGTTGCTTAGGTAATAAATTCATTCTGTTGTCTTTAATCATTCTTTGGATGATGGATTCATTGATGCTTCTCAGCTTGAACTTCAACTTTCCTAGTCTGAAGCAACACAGAAGAGTAGTGCCCATTTGTTGTGACTCACAGCCGTGTACTACAAACACTGTTGACACTGAAACCCTCATGGATTGGACTCCACACTTGGGTCAGCCTTTTCCATGAATGGTCTTCCTGTGTTCTTTGAGCAACAATATCTTAAAAATTTATAGTGCCCTATAGCTAAGCATCTTTAGACATTTTATAATAATGTTAAAAGGAAGGCCAGCTTTGCCACAGGGGCCACACCAAAAGCAAGTGGTTGGACTTCCTGCAAAGGATGGTTACTTCGAAAACTTCCAGTCTCTCAGCACCCCTGGCTGGAATTTACACTTCATAGATGCAAAACACAGGGCTGTATAAAACTTTCAAGACATCTCAATTCTCAGGGCCCACATCCCTCTGCATAAGAATTTTAGGGGTGAGTAGAGAGAAAGTAAGACACATTCACATTGGAATTTTGAATTATTTGAAGTGGAGTCTAATATTTACGTGACAGGAAACTAATTTCCTTATTTGAGCAAGCCTAGAGCTTGTGTTGGGAAATGTGTGAAAATATTTCTCCCTTAGAATTCTATTTTTACTTCAAGTATATGATTGATTATATATAAATGTTATATAATTTGTATTATGTTTTTATATTTTATATTATACACACATATGTGTGTGTGTGCACATTCATACCTTGCTTCTAGTTTTTCTCAACATTATTTAAAATGATTAGAACTCTTGGGTCGTGACCTGGTTTGTTGCTTCTGAGTTTCCAATTACATCAGTCAAATGGATAAGGCATAAAATTTAAAGCCAAAGCTACATTAGCAACGGGAATGAGAACTAACACAATTATCATAATTAAGAAGACTGTTCAAATTTCTCCCACCTTAAATGTCTAAGTTGAGAAAAATGTGGGCCACAAGAAGGAAAAAAAATCCATTTGATATAAAGGCTTCCTTTGGCCAGTCTGCTCTGAAAGTCTAATCAATGTCCAAATTTTGACTTTTCCCAACTCTCAGCCAAGGTGAGGCTGAGGATTGGCGGCAGAGGCCTTGGGCTACCAATAAGTAATCATTTAGGCAAGCCTGTGAAGGCTCAGCTGTAGAAAGGGGCAGGAATACACTTGATTGACAGTCTCTGGATCTAGAGAACACATTCCGGACTTCCAGAAGGTTCTCCACCCCCAGAGACAAAATGGTTCTTCCTGGAGGACCCAGAAAGTCCCTTACATGCACTTTGCACCACTGATGCTCTGGGACACCTTCCAGTTCTTCTCTGAATGTTTTGACAAAGTCTCTCCCACCAAGGAAGTTTCTGCACTAAGTGTCACTGTTTTTTTCTGTTCCCTCTCTGATGTCACTCTCAGAGAGGGCAGCCACAGGGCACCACTGTTTTCTTTGCCTCTGCATTTACTGCTGAGCTCACATGTGCTTGTAGCTGCCTTTAAAAACGACAAATGTGCTCTAATTTTAGTACATCTTGGCAATAATTGTTTTTATTTCCGTGGCGAGGAGAAGCGAAGGAAAAACAGCTTGGAACTTAATAACCACCTTAGTCTGCAGCCTTCAACTTTATTCATGAGACACTTTTTAAAACAACAACAACAACAACAACAACAAAAAACCAACCTTTTTCCTCTTCCCTGAATTCTCAGTATCTTCTTGAAGGTGACGCATTAAATTACCTTTGCAAAGGTTATATGTTTATTTACAAAGAGCCAGCTATAAATGTGTCTTCTAAGAGTGGCTTCCAGCAATCCACTTTTCAGCTCTCTAGTAAGTAAGACTGAAGCTAAGTAAAGGAATGTCTGAGCATTTAGCTGCAGTGGAGGCTAGTGCTTCATCAACTGCCTGACCCATGCCGTGTGCAAATCTTATGCAAGATGATGTGTATGTGTTCCTTGAGCTACACTATGCGTTGGTATTGTCTTACAGGGAAATGGTACGAATTATTCTTCAAGGTAAGATTAATTTTCATACAACAAACCATTTGAAATTCTCCCAAATCCATGCCATGTGTCTTGTTAACATGCAGCTAAGTGCTAAGTATGGACATAGCCACGTGGGAAATCTTAGTCACCTCCCAGCTCCCATGATCCTTTAAGTGAAAGGAAACAGTTGTGGGCTCACATAAAGTAAAGGTTTCCATGAGGGGTCATGACAATATGCTACAAGAATGTGTGTGTGTGTCCATGTCCACATTTGTGCAAGTCTGTGTATTATTCATTGAAGGACCTTAAAAGGTACATTTGTCTATGGAAAGATGGGAATCGCAAAAATATGCAATTGCTAACTCAATCTTGTTGTTTGTAGGTGAACATATGGAATGTTCTACATCCTGTGAGAGATACTGGACTTCCAGTGTGTTCAAACTTTCCATAGCTATTCCATGTTACCTGTGCTTTCTAAGGGCCTTAGTTTGGAAGGGTATATACTGGCCAACCTGTCCATCCAGCGCTTTGCAACCATTTTCTGCTAACCACTACCACTCTAACACACCATGTTAGAGTGAATCCCTCGTGTGTGTGTGTGTGTGTGTGTGTGTGTGTGTGTGTGTGTGTGTATTACTCAATTCGACTTCCAGATGTTACAAAGGCTAATAGCATTAATAGTCTACTTAGAACTGTTGGGGTCAGAAAATGAACTCTCGTTGGAAATCTTCTGGAAAGGAAATCCACGTTGGACGTCTGCTGGAAAGAATCAAACTGCAGAGTCACTTGTTTTAGTGGAGTCTTAGGGTTGAGTTGAGCTGCAGAAGTGAGTCACAAGACTATGGAAATTATAGAGACCAAGGGCAGGACCTGTTCCAGATGAATATGTGTATGTATATAGACATTCTCGCAATGTTCCAGGAGGCTGTGTCAGAGGCTAAGCTGAGCTGAAATTCCGGGGCATTAGAGAGTTCTCTGTCTGTTGATCCCTTGACACCTGTATGTGAGGTGATGTAACAATGTCAGGGCTCCTCCTTATGGAGTCATGTAAGGGAATTACATTCTTTCCTCAGTCCAGTGTGTTAGATAAATTTTCAGACCTGCTTTTTTCTATTGTGATTTTAATGTGCTCATTGCTCGTATGGTTTTCCTTTGTTAAGTTTCTAGGATACCATTCTTGTTTTTAAGAATAGATCACACATAAATTTGTGACTTGTGAGTGGTCCCAGGCAGAGGGTGTTGTTTCAGCAAGGTACAGAGACATCCTTCAATCTCAAAATACAGTCCAAATCTCCTTGTAAAATTGGGTCTTTGTTGTCAGGGCACAACCTGAAAAATATAGGTTCACATAATGTAGAGGGGCTTGTGGGCAGGGCCCAGCCTGACCTTAACACACATCTTGATGGTATTCCCTTTCAGCATTTCTCTCTTAGATACATCACTCACAGGAGGTTGTCAGTAAACACAGTCTGATGGATATTCAATCCAGTGGTCAGTGTAATGTGCAGCATTCAATAAGTGTTCAATACACTTGAGTGCTTTAGTCAGTTAATGGTGTGGAGGAACAGTAGGTGTTCCAGTACTTTCCTCTCTTAACATGGTGGCACAAGACCTGGACATGAAGTGTCATCACCTATGACTGAAACAGGAACCCCACGTCTCTCATGTGTTCACTTCTCTCCTGGATTACTAAATTTAGAACAATCCTTGCCTATTGGATGTTGTGGAGTCCCATCCTCTTTTTTCTGATGCTCTCTGAGGACAACTCATACCATTTTTCAGTCCTCTCCTACAGCCATGACCAGTCCTACAGAGTGTCCCCAGCGCCTCTAGTCTGTGGCTTCCAAGGCAGTGTGAAAGTGAGGATGAAGATCCTTTGTGAGAATTCTCACTACTCTTGATTAATTTCACCTATTACGGGTCCCTTAAACTATACCTTCCTAGTCATTGCAATAAAAAAGCCATTAGAGTTACTTCTTATGTTGCAATGTGTAAAATATATGCAGTCCCCTAAATTTCTAGGTGTATGTAGGAGATGGCAACAGAGATGACCCAACACTCCCATAGTAGCTATGACCAACAACAGGGAACATTCTGAGGACTTATATAATAGACCAGATTGTATAAGGAACTGGCAGTCAGCTGTCTTGGGACTTCAAGGGATAAACACAAACAATTTGGACCTCAAGTTTTTTTCTCTCTCTCTGATTTTTTTTTTGAGAAGAGTTGTATTTTAATTTTTGTGGGGGAGGGGGTCAGGAGTCTGTCCTCTTTTGTCCACAGTCCACATGACAGATATGAGTTGTCAGTGACATTAATAAGCATCCTAATTTTACCTCTGTTTAAGAGAAACAAACTTGGGAACCCATACTTATCAGGAAATTACAGGCAAGTGTGTGTGTATGTGTGTGTGTGTGTGTGTGTGTACACTCATGTCCAAGCATATGTGTGGATGTGTACCTTATAAGCAGAATCCAGAGCCTTGAAGATTCCAGACATGTACTCTACCCTTGAGCTGTATCTCTTGCTAAAGTTACAGACTTTAAAATGATACTGGAAACCCAATGGTAAAACAGACTTTCCAGTGGAATGATGGAGAACTCTGTAGTTCACAAATGGGGTTGCAACTTCTCAAGGACTGAAAGAAAACACAGAAAAGGGTTGAGAGGAAGTCAATATTGCGGAATTGCAAAGATACCTCAGGGGAGAGAGCTTTCTTGCTATATTACCTGTCAATTGACTTCCAGACCTCACTGCATATGGCAGATTCTGAGTACACAGTGTAGATGGGAATCTGCAAATCCTGCCTCCAAGAGATCTGCTGTGTACACCTGTCACATTTTCATCTCATTTTTTGGCATGATATCATATAGATGCTGGAGGACTGCAAATGATGTCCAAAGGGATCTGATTCAGTGAGTTTTTTCCTTTTATTGAAAATGAATTTTTCCCCTCACATAAGCTTTCCTGATTACAGTTTCCCATCCCTCTATTCCTCTCAGCTCCTCTCCACCTTCCTCCTCTCTAGATCTATTTCCTTTCTGTCTCTCATTAGAAAACAGACTTCTAAAGGAAGGGAATAAAATATAATAGAAAATAAAATACGATAAACAAAAAAAAGAGCACATTGGAATTGGATAAAATGAACAGAAGGAAAAGTACCTAAGAGAAGACACAAAAAGCAGACCTGCTCAGTCACTCACACACTCAGAAATCCCAGGAAAATACGAAAACAGAAGGCATACTGTATACACAGAGGACATGTTGTTGGCATGTTCTGTGCATGCTGCTTCATTCTCTGTGAGTTCATATGAATACTGATCATGTTGATTTAGAGGGGCTTGTGTTCTTGGTGTCTTCCATCTTGCCTTGCTTTTACACTTTCTCCCTCCTTGTTCATCCACAGAGTTCTTGAGGCCCAAGAAGAGGCTGTTTTGAAGTATCTCACTTTCCACATAACGTCTCTATATTTGTTCCCATCTGCGGCAGGAGGAAGCTTTTCTGACTTGGGCTGAACAAGGCATTGATCTGTAAGTACGGCAGAATGTCATTAGGAGTCACTTTATTGCTACATTCTTGAGTAGAACAGAAGTCTATGTTTTCCCATAAATAGCTGGATGGGCTAGTGGGAGGTTCTTAGTTACTAAGGCAGTGTCAGGTATGGGTTCCATCCCAAAGAGGTTCCTTTAATTAAATCAGACATGGATTGGTCACTGCCACAAGTTTGTGCCACCATTGTACTGGTACATCTTGCAGGCAGATTACCACTGTTAGATAGAGCATTTTGTAGCTGGCTTGATGTTTACAGCTAATATCCACCCAACTCCTGTAATTCTAAGGCTTATAACTTGGTTATCATTGACTTAACAGCTCATATCAACATATAAGTTAATACATACAAAATCTGTATGTGTGCTCTATCTGTAGCATGCAGAGCACCTTCTAGTACCAAGAACACTAGCCAGTAGGGGCTAAATGTACTAGGAAGACCACAGCTTGGCTTCTCTATGTTCAGTGACTTATTCAGCAATGGGGTCTTGCTATCAGTTTGTAGAGTGACCTATAGCCTTGGCAGCAGTCTGAGTTGTTTGGGGACTTTCACAGGACCACTTTGACCAACAGCTCAATTAGAGGCAACCCAAGTCCAGGATTGGGAACTTCATTTGGTAGCAAGAGAGGACAAGTTGGGCTTACCTGTTTCCATGGCTGGAGTATTGAAAGAGGTCTTAAAGACATTTACCTTCATGTGGTGCCTAGGTGACAGGTATCAGACATTAGACAGTGTGTCCTGTCACAGCTATGACACTGAGGCAGGCATTCCTCAGAGACCTCAAGTCTCCTGGAAGTCTGGCAGTCAGAGAAGGCCTGAGGTACACAGCACATATTTCTGAGAATGGCATCATTGTACAAGTTCTACTTTAGTTACCTTAGTACTAAGGATACAATGAAAAAGTGTTATGCAAGTGAATGAAACTGAGCATAGAAGGATAAATACTGTCTGACCTGGCTTATTAAGCGGAAGGTGAGTAAGCTTTGGTGCATATATGTATATCCATGTGTTTGTGTGTTTATGCAGGGGCACGCGTGCCACACCCATGGTACCCTTGTGGACGTCAGATAACAACTCCTCTTGTCGAGCCTTATCTTCTGCCTTATCTGAGGCAGGATCTCCTTTTTGTTTTGCTTCTCTCTGTGTGCGTGAGTGTGTGTGTGTGTGTGTGTGTGTGTCTATATATGCATATGCATGTATACATATTCATATATATACACAGGCTGGCTGGCCTGTGAGCTTATTCTCCTGTCTCTTTCCCATCTTGTCCTAAGAGCACTGGTAGTACACTCATGTGATCCTGCTCTGGCTTTATCTGGCTTTTGAATGCAGGCCATCACACTTACGTAGCATGTGCTGTTTGTACTTAATGTGCCCCCAGTTCTCCTTAGTAGCCCCATGTCTGCATTTCTGTTACCTTTGCTTGAGACCATGACCCACTTGCAACCTCTGAGTTCAGCCACCTCCATGCCCTTTCACACAGCTCTGGCAATAGGAGCTGTGCCTGGTGGGATTGCAAGGTGTCCTTCCCTCAAGACACAACTTCCTCTCTGTGTGTTTTACACATTGTCTCTCCCAGTGTCAATGTGGACTGTTAAGTTCCACATTTTCCTAGAAGGCGTTTTCTTAAAGACAAATGCTTTGGTCTGAGTTGAAGAGCTTGCCCTTCTCCTCTCAGCTGAAATGCTTTCCACACACCTTGGAGAGTTTGACACCTTACAGCACTCCGGCATGCTGTGCAGAACGGTGTTGGCTGCTATTCCTGTGATTCATCAGGCAACAGACCCTGGGGCGGACACAAAGTCCCTGGCTCTAATGTGGCTTCAATGGGAAAATCAGATTCTCCTCACATCATCTGGAATTACAAAGGCTTCCCGAGGAAAGTAATTCACGAGAAACACAAGGGCTGCTTGTAAATTTAATGATAGCTGCCCCTTCCCGCCCAGCAGTGGAGATTTAAAGCACGGAATGGGATTCTTAGAGAGCAGCTGCTGACGGTTGCTTCAGGTCTGTGTACTCTGAAGAGGTGCTGCTAAGAACAGACACCCTGCCCTTCCTCCCTGTTACATGATTCTAGGTATGGCTATTTGAAGAATGTTCTTCTAAGACTGATGACATGGCTCAGGGGGTAAGGGTACTTGCTGCTGAATGAGGACATGAGTTCAAATCCCCAGCAGCCATGCCTCTGTGGGGAGTTGTTGGGTGGAGGAGAGCTACTGGTTGCTCTAATCACATGTAGACATGGGCATAGCCAGAAAACATTTTGGGGATAGTAAACAGTATGTTATAGCCAAGCGAGTTTTATCTAGGTTATCCCATTCTACATCTTTTTAAACTTCTGTGATATTCTAATAGTACTTTCAAACATAATTAAATTACTTTTTATTCTCTCACTCTCTGTCTCTCTCTGTCTCTGTCTGTCTATGTCTGTCTCTGTCTGTCTGTCTGTTTCTCTCTCTCTCCCTCTCTTTCTCTCTCTCTCTCTCTCTCTCTCTCTCTCTCTCTCTCTCTCTCTCTCTCTCTCTGTGTGTGTGTGTGTGTGTATGTGGTGTGTGTGTGAACATGGATGCCTGCATATGTGGAAGATAGAGGCCTGAGCACAACTTTCAGGATTTGATTTTCTCCTTCTATCATCTGAGTCCCAGGGACTGAATTCAGGTCTCCGGTTATAATAGGCAACAAGGACTTTTAACCACGGTGATATTTTGCTAGTTTAGTATTTTTATATTACATATAAAAATAATATTTTTCATAGTATAAAAATATCATCCCCTTAGCTTGAGTGTCTATATGCAGTCAGTTAATTGGCATACATAGTCTTGTATCTCTCATCTCTCAAATCTTCTTTCTTAAATTCTTATGGTCATTGTAGCTGGTCTGTGCCTTAGATATTTGAGTTTTCACTCTCCCCTTATTCACTGAATAGACCCATGAATGGATTTATTGGCAACAGTATTCCATCTTTTCCCCGCTTTCTCCAAGAATATATCAAGACTTTACTTCTCTATTTACTAAGCAACTCTTATAAAATTTCAGCTAATTGCTTTTATTCAAATCTTGGGCAGACTATCTTACCATTAGAAACAGATTCAGCAAATATTTTATTTGATCTCTTTGTCAAATCTACAAGGAAGAGAGGAAGACGACAATTCTAAGCATGATGGTAAAACTCTTGATACTGCCTGTGGGTTGACTGATCCATGTTTGGTTGTTTGGTTTCTCTGAGTTGATGGCCACACACACAAAAAGAATCCATTTTTCTTTCTTTCCTTTTTTTTATGTATAGGGAGGTAACATCTGTTTTAACTTGAATGATTCAATATGTGTTTTAAGAATCATGTTTATAGAAGTAATTTGGTTATAAATATGAGAACAGATTTAGGGTATAAGCTCAACTATGTCCTTCCCTAAGGCAAGCTGATTTATAAAATCTGAAATCTTGTCTGGCTCTGAAACAATGGCTCCGCCAAACTAATAAGTAAATAGAAGGAGGAGACCTAATAAAGCTCAAATCCCCAGAAGCTAAAAATGTAACACCTTAGTAGCAATGAGGTGGGGGTGGGGAGAAAGCAAAATAAACTATGTTTGCTGGATGGCCACCAGAGGTCCCAAACCTTAAACCATGAACCTGAAGTATAACCTAAGTAAATGGTTTTATAAATAAATAAATATATAAATAAATAAATAAATAAATGATGACTCAACCTTTCACCTAACAGGTCACTGTGGCTGGGTCTTGAACCATAGTGATTTGCTCAGAATTACAGTACTGGGGTATGGAAATCTGAAAAACATTAAGTTCACTGCCAGGGTGTTGAGACTGTGAAATTCTCTTCAGTTTGGTGAATACATCCTTCCAGGGAGATTTAACATTGTTCCTCACAGGAGCAAGGGAAGAGAAAAATACCACTGGTCTGTGGGAATATTACAAAAGTAGAGTATATCTCTCCAATCAAGAAAAGAAAGCATGCCACCCATAGTGAGACAGGGTACAGAGGGAGCACCACAAGTATTTTTTTTTATGGCTGTTTTGCTTTATTTTGGTTTTTCTTAATTATCATCCAAGCAAAAATGTTCACACAGTAAGCCAAGGTTTGATTGAAGAAGGATGTAGTTCCAGTTACTCCAACCCTAAGAATTGGAATTATTTTAGTGATTATAAATTTCAACCTGTGATACTATGAAATAGGAAGATTCAAGGCGTCCACCAATGTTCTCCTTGTTTTGTGGTGGTTAGTTTGAAACTGTTGCTGTATCCCTTCAAACATTCTGAACGGAATTGTTGATGGCATCTGTGACTCCTTCACAGTGACGGTAAAGGAGGCCAGACCTGGGTGTTTTGACTCTTTCAAACTATGTTTAAAAGTGCAAAATGTGGGCCAGTCACCTTCGGTCACCGCCACCTACAAATGGTACACGCAGCCACGCTTCTGTACTTTTCAAACATGTGGCCTTTTTTCTGTTAGTTCTAAGTTTCTACAATTCAATACTGTGATGAAAAGAGGCGCTCCTAACTTTTTAGTTGGGCAATGGGGATTGGTAATAAGGTTTAGAATCCACCGGTGTATCATAATCTTAAATGGAAGTAATAAAAGCAAATATCATAACTCCTCTAGCAGGTCTAGGGGTGGCTTCAGAGGTGAATTTCTGGAATTATCTGAAAAATTGAACATTACACACTCACACTTCCTCTTCTCTCTTTCTTTCTTTCTTTCTTTCTTTCTTTCTTTCTTTCTTTCTTTCTTTCTTTCTTTCTTTCTTTCTTTCTTTCTTTCTTCCTTCCTTCCTTCCTTCCTTCCTTCCTTCCTTCCTTCCTTCCTTCCTTCCTTCCTTCCTTCCTTCCTTCCTTCCTTCCTTTCTTTCTTTCTTTCTTTCTTTTTTTCTTTCTTTCTTTCTTTCTTTCTTTCTTTCTTTCTTTCTTTCTTTCTTTCTTTCTTTCTTTCTTTCTTTCTTTCTTATTGGATATTTTCTTTATCAAATTTCAAGTTGGATACATTCATAGATTTCAAATGTTTCCCCCTTTCCTAGTCTCCCCTTGGGAAACCCCTATCCCATCCCCACTCACCCTGACTCTATGAGGGTGTTCCTCTACCCACCCACTCCTGTCCTCCCACCCTGATATTCCCCTACACTGGGGCATCAAACACCCTCAGGCCCAAGGGCCTCTCCTCCCACTAATGTGCAACAATGACATTCTCTGTCTCATGTGTGGCCAGGGCCATGGGTGGCTCCATGTGTGTTCTTTGGTTATTGGTTCAGTGTCCAGGAGCTCCATGGGGTCTCGCCTGTTGACACTGTTGCTCCTTCTATGGGACTGCAAACCTCCTCAGCTCCTTCAGTTCCTTCTCCAACTCCTCCATCAGAAACCCTGAGCTCAGTCCAATGATTAGTTGCAAGCTCCAGCTCTGTATCTGTAAGGCTCTGGTAGAGTCTCTCAGGAGACAGTCATATCAGGTTTCCATCAGCAAACACTTCCAGGCATCCACAATAACATCCTGATTTGGTGGCTGTATATGGGATGGATCCCTGAGTGGGGTAATCTCTGGATGGCCTTTCCTAATGTCTCTTGCTCCATACTTTGTCTCCATCTTTCCTCCTGTGAGTATTTTCCTCCACAAAATACTTTTCACCCTTCTAAAAAGCACTGAAGCATCCACATTTTCATCTTTCTTCTTCTTAGACTTCATATGGTCTGTGAATTGAATCTTGGGTATTCCCAGCTTTTGGGCTAATATGCACTTATCAGTGAGTACATACCATGTTTGTTCCTTTGTGACTGAATCACCTCACTCAGGATGATATTATCAAGTTCCATCCATTTGCCTGTGAATTTCATGAAGTTTTTTAATAGCTGAGTAGTATTCTGTTGTGTAAATGTACCACATTTTCTGTATCCATTCCTCTGTTGAGGGACATCTGAGCTGTTTGCAGCATCTGTCTATTATAAATATGGTTTCTATGAACATAGTGGAGCATGTGTCCTTATTACATGTTGGAGCATTTTCTGGGTATAGGCCCAGGAGTAGTATATCTGGGTGTTTAGGTAGAGGTATTTCCAATTTTCTGAGGAACTGCCAGACTGATTTCCAGAGTGGTTGATCCAGCTTGAAATCCTACCAGCAATGAAGGAGTGTTCCTCTTTTCCCACATTCTTGCCAGCATCTGCTATCACATGAGTTTTTGCTCTTAGCCATTCTGACAAGCATGAGGCAAAATCTCAGGGTTATTTTGATTTGTATTTCACTGATGATTAAGTATGTTGAATATTTCTTTAGGTCTTTCTTAGTCCTTTGAGTTTCCTCAGTTGGGAATTCTGAGTTTAGCTATGTTCCCCATTTTTAATAGGGTTATTTGGTTCTCTGGAGTCTAACTTCTTGAGTTCTTTGAATATATTGGATATTAGCCCTCTGTTGGATGTAGGATTGGTAAAGATTTTTCCCATTTTTTTTTTTTGGTTGCTGTTTTATCCTATTGGCAGTGTCCTTTGCCTTACAGAAGCTTTGTAACTTTATGAGGTCCCATTTGTCAATTCTTAATCTTAGAACATAAGCTATTGGTGTTCTGTTCAGGAACTTTTCCCATGTGCCTATGTGCTTGAGACATTTCCCCACTTTTTCTTCTATTAGATTCAGTGTATCTGGGTTTATGTGGAGGTCCTTGATCCACTTAGACTTGAACTTTGTACAGGGAGATAAGAATGGATCAATTTCCTTCCTTCTTTCCTTCCTTCCTTCCTTCCTTCCTTCCTTCCTTCCTTCCTTCCTCCCTTCCTTCCTTTTTTCCTTCCTTTTTTCTTTCTTTCTTTCTTTCTTTCTTTCTTTCTTTCTTTCTTTCTTTCTTTCTTTCTTTCTTTCTTTCTTTCCTTTTTTCTAATGAGACTTGCTATGCATCCCAACTTAATCTTGAACTTGAGTTCATCCTCTTTCAGTACCCTCAAATGCTGAGACTACTTATAACCTTACACTCTGGTTTCCTTACATACATTCCTAACATATATATGTCTATATTTTTATGTCATCCAACAACCTCTATCTATGTCTATTTACCATACATACAAAGTATGATACTTTGTAGCCATATTAATCAGAAAGTAAATCATTCATTTATTGTCTCAGTCCAAGACATTTCTAGTATATAACTGGCTCTCTGAAAAGTTCTGAGCATAAGAATAGAAAGTCAAGGTCTTTTCCTTCATAGAACATTTGAGAAAGGCACTGATTAAATGACTGAAACTCTGATTAAATGGTGGCCACCAGGTCATCAGCACAATTTGGGTTGGTTGCAGTTTCATGGCAATCACTCTACTCCTGAAGTCAGGATTTGGAGTTTAATTCTATGCTCTAGACATCAGTCCTGTGAAATACCTAAAATTGGCCTCTCTTCTTTTTTGCCTCCTACTCTCCATTCACTCCTAAAGATATTCTCTGTTTTCTTCCAGGCTTCATCCTGAAAGGGACAGGGAAGTATGAACTCAGGGGTGGCCTTGTGTGTCAACCTCCTGTTACCACAGTGCCACCTATAAAGCTCCATTGTAGCTTGAAGCTAGACTGATTACATGTCTGTCTAAGTGTCACTTCTTCTTCCTTTGTCCGGTCTTCAGTCATTCCTTGAACATGGCATGTGCTCAACTGTATCTCAATAACTGGATGAAAATAACAAGAAACAGAAAAGACTCAAAATAATGGCAGTCTGAATCTGATAGTGATTTTAATATTACTTAAAGAGCTTAATAAATGGTTTTGCATATTTTAAAAACTATTATTTTCTCTCTCTGTGTGTGCACATGTATGTCCATGTGTGTATGTGTACTAGAGCATGCATGTGAGATGAGAAAACAACTCTGTGAAGTTGGTTGTATCTTTCCACCTTTATATGATGTCATGGGATAGAACTCCAATCACCAGGATTGTGTGGCAAGCCCTTGACCTACGGAGATATGTCACCAGTGTATGTGTGTGTATATATACATACATACATACATACATACATACATACACATGCATACATGTTTGGAAACCCTACTAATTAAGGTCAAAGTCTACCATGGCCTGATAGCTCATCTGAGCTCAGCACAAAAATGGAAGACTCCCTTTACCAGCAGGGCTTCCCCATTCTCTTACCTTGCCTGGGGAATTTGACTCCCTATAATCTTTTCCTGGGGAAGGTTGGTCCTTGGCACACCAACAGACTTTCTCTTTTCTAGGATAAGAACCTACTCAGCGAGTACCTGGGATTCCTATGCCTCTCCATACAGATGAGGCATTCACAGAACATTAAACTCTAGCCAATGATTTTCATTTGCCTTGAAAACTCCTTCCTGCTCTCTAAGGTCTGTGTATATCTCATGTTCACTCCCAATAAAGTATATTCAGATAATGTACTCTGCACAAGCTTAGATACCCTAAAAAGAGCTGCTTCCTTGAAGATAGAGAAGACCTTCATCTAAAAGAGCTGTAACACTCAGATCTTCAGACAAGGACCTCACTCCCTCTACTTCCCTGTTCTGGCAGCAATCTCTACCAGCCTGAAATGGATTCTGTAGGACTCCACCAGTTCCAGACGTGGCTTCATCCTTCCATCCCAATGTCCTGTGGCATCTGGACACCCTGAAAGTAAGCTGAGGAATTGGAAACATAGCTGGACCCATAACATGCATAACACACACACACACACACACACACACACACACACACACAAATTCTCTGTCAATATAAGACAAGATCCTGCAAGTATGATTTGCAATTGGTTGTAGGACCTATCATTAAGAGTCACCAATGGGTACTCTGCTGTGGAGAGGTCGGCAGCAGCTATCTTTGTCCCCAGTCAGATGGGACAGGTGACCCCAGGTACTCAGTTATCCCGAGTCTAAAACCTCTGGGGATGCAGACCACTGAGCTGCAGGCCTCCGCCTGTGCCCAGCACCTAGGAGAGCAGTGGTTCGACTGTGTGCCAGTCAGTGAGGGGCCGGTGCCCTGTGGGATTCCTGCTGCCATCTTTGCTCCCTGACAGAGCAGACAGGCAGTACCAGGTTCAGTCTACAGAGACAACCCAAGTATAACATTACTTGAGGCAGGTCACACCAGGGCTCCAACAGTACCCAGGAGGAGGGCAGCACATCAGCAATCTGTGCCAGGGGAAACCCAGTCATCCAGTGTTGTGGAAATAGCCTTACAGGCTCAAAGGAGGTTGAAGCCCCAGCCAGTGACAACAAGGCTAACTAACACCAGTGAGAACTAGATGGCAAAAGGCAAATGTAGGAACGTTACTAACAGAAATCAAGGCAATATGGCAGCATCTGAACCCAATTCTCCATTAAGAGCAAGTCCTGGATACCCCAATACACCAGAAAAACAAGATTTGGATTTAAAATCACTGGTCATGATGCTGGTACAGGAACACATGAAGGACATAAATAAATTTCTTAAAGAAATTCAGGAGAAAATGGATCAAAAGTTAGAAGCCCTTACAAGGAAAACACAAAAATCATTAAAAGAAATTCAGGAGAATATGGGACAAAAGATAGAAGCCAATAAGAAGGAAACACAAAAATCACTTAAATACAGGAGAACTTTGGTCAACAAGCTGAGGTCATGAAAGAGGAAACACAAAAATCTCTTAAAGAATTACAGGAAAACACAAACAAGCAAGTGAAGGAGCTAAGCAAAAACCATCCAGGATCTAAAAACAGAAGTAGAAACAAATAAGAAATCACAAAGGGAGACAATTTTGGAGATAGAAAACCTTGGGAAGAAATCAGGGGCCATAGATGGAAATATCAACAACAGAATATAAGAGATAGAAGAAAGAATCTCAGATGCCAAAGATACCATAGAAACCATGGACTCAACTGTCAAAGAAAATGCAAAATGCAAAAAGCTGTAACCCAAAATATCCAGGAAATCCAGGACAGAATGAGAAGGCCAAACCTAAGGATTATAGGCATAGACGAGAGTGAAGATTTACAACGTAAAGGGACAGCATATCTTCAATAAAATTATGGAAGAAAACATCCCTAACCTAAAGAGAGAGATGCCCATGAATATACAAGAAGCCTACAGAACTCCAAACAGACTGGACCAGAACAGAAATACTTCCCGTCACAAAATAATCAAAACACCAAATGTACTAAACAAAGAAAGAATATTAAAGGCGGTAAGAGGAAAAGGCCAAGTAACATATAAAGGAAGACCTATCAGAATCACACCAGACTTCTCACCAAGAGACTATGAAAGCTAGAAGATCCTGGGCAGATTTCATGCAGACTCTAAGAGAACACAAATGCCAGCCAAAACTACTATACCCAGCAAAACTCTCAATCACCATAGATGGAGAAACCAAGATTTTCCATGACAAAATCAAGTTTACCCAATATCTATCCACAAACCCAGCCCTACAAAGGATAATAGGAGGAAAACACCAGTACAAGGAGAGAAACTTCACCCTGGAAAAAGCAAGATAGTAACCTTCTTTCATCAAACAGAAAAGAAGATAACCAATCAAATATAAAAAATAACATCAAAAATGACAGGAAGTAATAATCACTATTCCTTAATATCTCTTAACATCAATGGACTCAATTCCCCAATAAAAAGAGATAGAATAACAGACTGGTTAAGGAAACACGACCCTACATTTTGCTGCATACAGGAAACACTCCTTAGTGTCAAAGACAAACACTACCTTAGAGTAAAAGGTTAGAAGACAATTTTACAAGTAAATGGTCTTAGGAATCAAGCTGGAATAGCCATTCTAATATCAGATAAAATTGACTTTCAACCCAAAGTCATCAAAAGAGACGCTGAGAGACACTTGCTGGTCAAAGGAAAAATACACCAAGAAGAACTATCAATCCTGAACATCTATGCTCTAAATGCAAGGGCACCCTCATATGTCAAAGAAACTTTACTAAAGCTCAAAGTACACATTTCACCTAATACCATAATTCTGGGTGACTTCAACACTCTACTCTCATCAATGGACCAATCAGGAGAACAGAAACTAAACAGGGACACAGTGAAACTAATTGAAGCTTTGGACCTATTAGAGTTAACAGATATATATATAGAACATTTCATGCTAAAGCAAAAGACTATACCTTTTTCTCAGCACCTCATGGTACCGTCTCCAAAATCAATCATATAATTGGTCACAAGACAGACCTCAACAAATATAAGAAGATCAAAATAATCCCATGCCTCCTATCATGTGGAGTAAAAGTGGTCTTCAATAGCAACAAAACAACAGAAAACCCACATACATGTGGAAATTGAACAATAGTCTACTCAATTACACCTTGGTTAAGCATGAAATATAGAAAGAAATCGAAGACTTTTTAGAATTTAATGAAAATGAAGACACAGCATACCCAAATCTATGGGACACAATGAAAGCAGTGCTAAGAGGAAAACTCATAGCCCTGAGTGCCTCCAAAAAGAAAATGGAGACAGCACACACTAGCAGCTTAGCAACACACCTGAAAGCCCTGGAACAAAAAGAAGCTAATTCACCCAGGAGGAGTAGAAGACAGGAAATGACCAAACTCAGGGCTGAAATCCATCAAGTAGAAACAAAAAGAACCATACAAAGAATCAACAAAACCAGGAGCTGGCTCATTGAGAAAATCAACAAGATAGATAAACCCTTAGCTAGACTAACCAAAGGGCACAGAGACAGTATCCAGATTCACAAAATTAGAAATGAAAAGGGAGATATAACAACAGAAACTGAGAAAATTCAAAAAATCATCAGATCCTACTACAAAAGCCTATACACAACACAACTGGAGAATCTGGAGGAAATGGACAGTTTCCTAGACAGATATCAAACACCAAAATTAAATCAGGATCAAATAGATCATCTAAACAGTCCCATAACCCCTAAAGAAATAAAAGGGATCATAGAAAGTCTCCCAACCAAAAAAATCACGGGACCAGACGGGTTTAGTGCAGAATTCTTTTTTTTTTTATTCGATATAATTTATTTACATTTCAAATGATTTCCCTTTTCTAGCTCCCCCACTCCCCGAAAGTCCCGTAAGCCCCCTTCTCTTCCCCTGTCCTCCCACCCACCCCTTCCCACTTCCCCGTTCTGGTTTTGCCAAATACTGTTTCACTGAGTCTTTCCAGAACCAGGGGCCACTCCTCCTTTCTTCTTGTACCTCATTTGATGTGTGGATTATGTTTTGGGTATTCCAGTTTTCTAGGTTAATATCCACTTATTAGTGAGTGCATACCATGATTCACCTTTTGAGTCTGGGTTACCTCACTTAGTATGATATTCTCTAGCTCCATCCATTTGCCTAAGAATTTCATGAGTTCATTGTTTCTAATGGCTGAATAGTACTCCATTGTGTAGATATACCACATTTTTTGCATCCACTCTTCTGTTGAGGGATACCTGGGTTCTTTCCAGCATCTGGAAATTATAAATAGGGCTGCTATGAACATAGTAGAACATGTATCCTTATTACATGGTGGGGAGTCTTCTGGGTATATGCCCAGGAGTGGTATAGCAGGATCTTCTGGAAGTGAGGTGCCCAGTTTTTGGAGGAACCGCCAGACTGCTTTCCAGAGTGGTTGTACCAATTTGCAACCCCACCAGCAGTGGAGGAGTGTTCCTCTTTCTCCACACCCTCTCCAACACCTGCTGTCTCCTGAATTTTTAATCTTAGCCATTCTGACTGGTGTAAGATGAAATCTTAGGGTTGTTTTGATTTGCATTTCCCTAATGACTAATGAAGTTGAGCATTTTTTTAAGATGCTTCTCTGCCACCCGAAGTTCTTCAGGTGAGAATTCTTTGTTTAACTCTGTACCCCATTTTTTAATAGGGTTGTTTGGTTTTCTGGAGTCTAACTTCTTGAGTTCTTTATATATAGGTTATTTGCCCTTTATCTGATGTATGATTGGTGAAGATCTTTTCCCAATTTGTTGGTTGCGGATTTGTCCTCTTGATGGTGTCCTTTGCCTTACAGAAACTTTGTAATTTTATGAGGTCCCATTTGTCAATTCTTGCTCTTAGAGCATACGCTATTGGTGTTCTGTTCAGAAACTTTCTCGCTGTACCGATGTCCTCAAGGGTCTTCCCCAGTTTCTTTTCTATTAGCTTCAGAGTGTCTGGCTTTATGTGGAGGTCCTTGATCCATTTGGATTTGAGCTTAGTACAAGGAGACAAGGATGGATCAATTCGCATTCTTCTGCATGCTGACCTCCAGTTGAACCAGCACCATTTGTTGAAAAGGCTATCTTTTTTTCCATTGGATGTTTTCAGCCTCTTTGTCGAGGATCAAGTGGCCATAGGTGTGTGGGTTCATTTCTGGATCTTCAATCCTGTTCCATTGATCCTCCTGCCTGTCACTGTACCAATACCATGCAGTTTTTAACACTATTGCTCTGTAGTATTGCTTGAGGTCAGGGATACTGATTCCCCCAGATTTTCTTTTGTTGCTGAGAATAGTTTTAGCTATCCTGGGTTTTTTGTTGTTCCAGATGAATTTGATAATTGCTCTTTCTAACTCTGTGAAGAATTGAGTTGGGATTTTGATGGGTATTGCATTGAATCTGTACATTGCTTTTGGCAAAATGGCCATTTTAACTATATTGATTCTACCGATCCATGAGCATGGGAGGTTTTCCCATTTTTTGAGGTCTTCTTCTATTTCCTTCTTCAGAGTCTTGAAGTTCTTGTCATACAGATCTTTCACATGTTTGGTAAGAGTCACCCCAAGATACTTTATACTGTTTGTGGCTATTGTGAAGGGGGTCATTTCCCTAATTTCTTTCTCAGCCTGCTTATCCTTTGAGTATAGGAAGGCCACTGATTTGCTTGAGTTGATTTTATAACCTGCCATTTGCTGAAGTTGTTTATCAGCTGTAGGAGCTCTCTAGTGGAGTTCTTTGGGTCACTTAGGTAGACTATCATGTCATCTGCAAATAATGATAGTTTGACTTCTTCCTTTCCAATTTGTATCCCTTTGACCTCCTTATGTTGTCGAATTGCCCGAGCTAGTACCTCAAGTACAATATTGAAAAGATAAGGAGAAAGGGGGCAGCCTTGTCTGGTCCCTGATTTCAGTGGGATTGCTTCAAGTTTCTCTCCATTTAGTTTGATGCTGGCTACCGGTTTGCTGTATATTGCTTTTACTATGTTTAGGTATGGGCCTTGAATTCCTGTTCTCTCCAAGACTTTAAGCATGAAAGGATGCTGAATTTTGTCAAATGCTTTTTCATCATCCAATGAAATGACCATGTGGTTTTGTTCTTTGAGTTTGTTTATGTAGTGGATTGTATTGATGGATTTCCGTATATTGAACCAACCCTGCATTCCCGGGATAAAGCCTACTTGATCATGGTGGATGATCGTTTTGATGTGTTCTTGGATTCGGTTGGCAAGAATTTTATTGAGTATTTTTGCATCGATGTTCATAAGGGAAATTGGTCTGAAGTTCTCTTTTCTTTGTTGGATCTTTGTGTGGCTTTGGTAATCAGCGTAATTGTGGCTTCGTAGAAGGAATTGGGTAGTGTTCCTTCTGTTTCTATTTTGTGGAATAGTTTGAAGAGTATTGGTGTTAACTCTTCTTTGAAGGTCTGGTAGAATTCTGCACTGAAGCCATCTGGTCCTGTGCTTTTTTTGGTTGGAAGACTTTCTATGACTCCTTCTATTTCTTTAGGCATTATGGGACTGTTTAGATGGTCTACTTTGTCCTGATTTAATTTTGGTATTTGGTATCTGTCAAGGAAATTGTCCATTTCCTCCAGATTCTCCTGTTGTGTTGAGTACAGGCTCTTGTAGTAGGATCTGATGATTTTTTGGATTTCCTCAGTTTCCGTTGTTATATCTCCCTTTTCATTTCTAAGTTTGCTAATTTGGATACTTTCTCTGTGCCCTTTGGTCAGTCTGGCTAAGGGTTTATCTATCTTGTTGATTTTTTCAAAGAACCAGCTCCTGGTTTTGTTGATTTTTTGTATGGTTCTCTTTGTTTCTACTTGATTGATTTTGGCCCTGAGTTTGATGATTTCCTGCCTTCTACTCCTCCTGGGCGAAATAGCTTCTTTTTGTTCTAGGGCTTTCAGGTGTGTCATTAAGCTGGTAATGTATGCTCTCTCCATTTTCTTTTTGGAGGCACTCAGGGCTATGAGTTTTCCTCTTAGCACTGCTTTCATTGTGTCCCATAGATTTGGGTATGTTGTGTTTTCATTTTCATTGTGTTCTAAAAAGTCTTTAATTTCTTTCTTTATTTCTTCCTTGACCAAGGTATCATTGAGTAGAATATTGTTCAGTTTCCACGTGTATGTGGGTTTTCTGTTGTTTCTGTTGCTACTGAAGACCACTTTTACTCCATAGTGATCAGATAGGAGGCATGGGATTAGTTCTATCTTCTTATATTTGTTGAGGTCTGTCTTGTGACCAATTATATGGTCGATTTTGGAGAAGGTACCATGAGGTGCTGAGAAAAAGGTATATTCTTTTGTTTTAGGATAGAATATATATATCTGTTAATCTAATTGGTCCAAAGCTTCAATTAGTTTCATTGTGTCCCTGTTTAGTTTCTGCTTTCCTGATCGGTCCATTGAGGAAAGTGCAGTGTTGAAGTCACCCACAATTATTGTGTTAGGTGCAATGTGTGCTTTTAGTTTTAATAAAGTTTCTTTTACGAAAGAGGGTGCCCTTGCATTTGGGGCATAGATGTTCAGGATTGACAGTTCTTCTTTTTGTATTTTTCCTTTGACCAGCAAGAAGTGTCCCTCAGGGTCTCTTTTGATGACTTTGGGTTGAAAGTCAATTTTATCTGATATTAAAATAGCTACTCCAGCTTGTTTCCTGAGACCATTTGCTTGTAAAATTGTGTTCCAGCCTTTTACTCTAAGGTAGTGTCTGTCTTTGACCCTGAGGTGTGTTTCCTGTAAGCAGCAAAATGTAGGGTCCTGTTTATGTATCCATTCAGTTAGTCTGTGTCTTTTTATTGGGGCATTAAGTCCATTGATGTTAAGAGATATTAAGGAACAGTGATTGTTACTTCCTATCATTTTTGACGTTATTTTTTAAATTTGATTGCTTAACTTCTTTTGGGTTTGATGAAAGGTTACTATCTTGCTTTGTCCAGGGTGAAGTTTCCCTCCTTGTATTGGTGTTGTCCTCCTATTATCCTTTTTAGGGCTGGGTTTGTGGATAGGTATTGGGTAAACTTGGTTTTGTCATGAAATATCTTAGTTTTTCCACCTATGGTGATTGAGAGTTTTGCTGGATATAGTAGTTTTGGTTGACATTTGTGTTCTCTTAGAGTCTGCATGAGATCTGCCCAGGACCTTCTAGCCTTCATAGTCTCAGGTGAAAAGTCTGCTGTGATTCTGATAGGTCTTCCTTTATATGTTACTTGGCCTTTTTCTCTTACTGCCTTTAGTATTCTTTCTTTGTTTAGTACATTTGGTGTTTTGATTATTATGTGACGGGAAGTATTTCTGTTCTGGTCCAGTCTGTTTGGAGTTCTGTAGGCTTCTTGTATATTCATGGGCATCTCTCTCTTTAGGTTAGGGAAGTTTTCTTCCATAATTTTATTGAAGATATTTGCTGGCCCTTTAAGTTGTAAATCTTCACTCTCATCTATGCCTATAATCCTTAGGTTTGGTCTTCTCATTGTGTCCTGGATTTCCTGGATATTTTGGGTTACAAGCGTTTTGCATTTTGCATTTTCTTTAACTGTTGAGTCCATGGTTTCTATGGAATCTTCAGCATCTGAGATTCTTTCTTCTATCTCTTGTATTCTGTTGTTGATATTTTCATCTCTGTCCCCTGATTTCTTCCCAAGGCTTTCTATCTCCAAAGTTGTCTCCCTTTGAGTTTTCTTAGTTGTTTCTACTTCTGATTTTAGATCCTGGATGGTTTTGCTTAGCTCCTTCACTTGCTTGTTTGTGCTTTCCTGTAATTCTTTAAGAGATTTTTTGTGTTTCCTTTTTCATGACCTCAGCCTGTTGACCAAAGTTCTCTTGTATTTCTTTAAGAGATTTTTGTGTTTCGTCTTTCATGACCTCAGCCTGTTGACCAAAGTTCTCCTGTATTTCTTTAAGTGTTTTTTGCATTTCCTCCTTGTTGGCTTTTGTATTCTCTTGGATTTCTTTCAATGATTTTTGCGTTTCCCTTGCAAGGGCTTCTAACTTTTGATCCATTTTCTCCTGAATTTCTTTAAGTATGTCCTTCATGTGTTCCTGTACCAGCATCATGACCAGTGATTTTAAATCCAAATCTTGTTTTACTGGTGTGATGGGGTATCCAGGACATGTTGGTAGAGGAGAATTGGGTTCAGATGTTGCCATATTGCCTTGATTTCTGTTAGTGACGTTCCTGCGTTTGCCTTTTGCCATCTAGTTCTCACTGGTGTTAGTTTGTCTTGTCAGTGCTGGACTCACCAGTGCAAGCTGCCCCTTCCAGTTGGCCTCTGGTGCACAGCTTACCTCCTGCACTGCTTGTAGACAGGGTGCTGCTGCCCAGGCTGTTCAGATCCCAAAGCAGGTACCCGAAGGCTCCCGCTGGGGCCCGCTGGATTCACTGGAGCACACCAACTTCTCCCAGCTGGCCGCCCGGAAGCCCAGCTAGCCTCTTGCAGGACTTGGAGATGTGGTGCTGCCGCCCAGGCTGATCTGGATCTGGAAGCGGAGAGAGTAGAGCTGAGGGCTTCCACCTGAGACCTTGCCCCAGATTGTGTCTGTGAACCAGATGGAGCCCATGTGCACCCCCAGGGAGTGCCGATGGTGTATGCTGCTTTGACCTCCCCTGTGTTCCGCTCACTCCGCTGGGCAGCCGATCCGCCAACCAGACTGGCGCACACAAGGTTAGCCTGGCCGCCCAGTCCCTGAGTCCAGGCAAAAGCCTGGGAGGCCAAGGTCCGAGCAAAGTTCCCCTAGGGCTATGACTATTAATTGGGTCCGCCAGGTGACTAGGATGGTGGGTGTGCGCGCCTGCGCTCCCTGAAAGCGCCAGGAGAGTCTGCTGTGCTAACAACCTCCTGGGCAGTTGACTCACAGATGGCCCACCAAGCCGCCCAGTTCTTGGGGTCAGTCCTGTGCCTTTTGGGGCCTAGATCCCCGCTATGTTAGCCTCAGGCTATGCCTGTTACAGGTCTGCCCGCCAGAGCTCTCTGTCGTCCTGCAGGCAAAATGGCGGCACGCGCGCAGGCCTGGGCAAAAAACCTCCTGGCTGGGTTGGCACCCCGATGGCCCCCCGACCAGTCCAGGGGCTGGGTGCATGTTAGTGTAGAATTCTATCAGACCTTCAAAGATAAACTAACACCAATACTCTTCAAACTATTCCACAAAATAGAAACAGAAAAAACACTACCCAACTCATTATACGAAGCCACAATTATGCTGATAGCAAAACCACACAAAGATCCAACAAAGAAAGGGAACTTCGGGGCAATTTCCCTTATGAATATTGATGTAAAAATACTAAATAAAATTCTTGCCAACTGAATCCAAGAACACATCAAAACAATCATTCACCATGATCAAGTAGGCTTCATCCCAGGGATGCGGGGATGGTTCAATATAAGGAAATCCATCAATGCAATCCACTACATAAACAAACTAAAAAAAATACTACATGATCATTTCATTAGATGCTGAAAAAGCATTTGACAAAATTCAGCATCCTTTCATGCTAAAAGTCTTGGAAAGAACAGGAATTCAAGGCCCATACCTAAACATAGTTAAAGCAATATACAGCACACCGGTAGCCAACATCAAACTAAATGGAGAGAAACTTGAAGCAATCCCACTAAAATCAGGGACTAGACAAGACTGCCCTCTCTCTCCATACCTTTTCAATATAGTACCTGAAGTTCTAGCTAGAGCAATTAGACAACATAAGGAGGTCAAAGGGATACAAATTGGAAAGGAAGAAATCAAATTGTCACTATTTGCAGATGATATGATCGTCTACCTAAGTGACCCAAAAAACTCCACCAGAGAACTCCTACAGCTGATAAACAACTTCAGCAAAGTGGCTGGTTATAAAATCAACTCAAGCAAATCAGTAGTCTTCCTATACTCAAAGGATAAACAGGCTGAGAAAGAAGTTAGGGAAATGACACATTTCACAATTGCTACAAACAATACAAAGTATCTTGGTGTGCCTCTAACCAAACAAATAAAAGATCTGTACCAGAAGAACTTCAGGTCTCTGAAGAAGGAAATAGAAGAAGACCTCAGAATATGGGGAAATCTTCCATGCTCTTGGATTGTCAGGATTAATATACTTAAAATGGCCATATTGCCAAAAGCAATATACAAATTCAACACAACCCCCATCAAAATCCCACCTCAGTTCTTCATAGAGTTAGAAAAGGCAATTCTCAAATTTATGTAGAATATCAAAAAACCCAGGATAGCTAAAACTATTCTCAACAGTAAAAGAACTTCTGGGGGAATCAGTATCCCAGACATCAAGCAATACTACAGAGCAATAGGGTTAAAAACTGCATGGTATTGGCACAGCAACAGGCAAGTGGACCAATGGAATAGAATTGAAGACTCAGAAATGAATCCACACACCTATGGTCACTTGATCTTTGACAAAGGAGCAGAAAACATCCTATGGAAAAAAGATAGCCCTTTCAACAAATGGTGCTAGCTCAACTGGAGGTCAACCTTCAGAAGAATACGAATTGGGCAGCGGCGGCGGCGGCAGCAGTGGCTGGTCCAGCTGAAGGGCCATCAGCGGTGGAACCAAGGCGACACAGGGTCCAGTTAGGCCCTGTGCCCACGACCACTGACCTTCGCTGACCAGCCGGGCTGCAAGCAGCTGCATTCTGCGGAGCCTTTCGCTGCACGGAAGCCACTTCAGAACTCGGCTTCCTGCCAGTCAGGAGAGACTCACCTCCATCTTGATTTCGGACTCTAGAGATCGGACAGACTGAGGTACACAAACATAATCCGAGGCCAACACCGCAGGGGTTTGAGCCCGACGGGCGTTGGCCTGCACCCAGGCCCTGGGCTGTTCGGGTGGCCATCGGGGTGCCAACCCAGCCAGGAGGTTTTTTTGCCCTGGCCGGTGCACGTGCCGCCATTTTGCCTACAGGACCCAGAGTGCTCGGGAGGGCAGAGACGGCTAACAAGCGTAGCCTGAGGCTACCAAAACGGGGGTCTAAGCCCCAAAAGGCACAGGACTGACCCCAAGAACTGGGCGGCTTGGTGGGCCATCTGTGTGTCAACCCGCCCAGGAGGTTGTTAGCACAACAGACTCTCCCGGTGCTTTCGGGGAGCACAGACGCGCACGCCGGCCATCCGGGTCACCTGGCGGACCCAATTAACAGTCATAGCTCTAGGGGAACTTTGCTTGGACCTTGGCCTCCCAGGCTTTTGCCTGGACTCAGGGCCTGGGCGACCAGGCTAACCTTGTGTGCACCAGCCCGGTTGGGGAATCGGCTGCCCAGCAGAGTGAGCAGAACACAGGGGAGGTCACAGCAGCATACACTGTCAGCGCTCCCTGGGGGTGCACACGGGCTCCATCTGGTCCACAGACACAATCTGGGGCAAGGATTCAGGCGGAAGCCCTCAGCTCAACTCTCTCCGCTTCAGATCAGCCTGGGCAGCCGCACCACATCTCCAGGTCCCTCAAGAGGCTAGCGGGGGCTTCCGGGCGGCCAGCTGGGAGAAGTTGGTGTGCTCCGGTAAATCCTGCGGGCCCCAGCGGGAGCCTTCAGGTGCCTGCTTCGGGATCTAAACAGCCTGGACAGCAGCACCCTGTCTACAGGCACTGCAGGGTGTAAGCTGTGCACCAGAGGCCAACGGGGAAGGGGCAGCTTGCACTGGTGAGTCCAGGACTGACAAGACCAAGTAACACCAGTGAGAACTAGATGGCAAACAGAATACAAGAAATAGAAGAAAGAATCTCAGATGCCGAAGATTCCATAGAAACCATGGACTCAACAGTTAAAGAAAATGCAAAATGCAAAAAGCTTGTAACCCAAAATATCCAGGAAATCCAGGACACAATGAGAAGACCAAACCTAAGGATTATAGGCATAGATGAGAGTGAAGATTTACAACTTAAAGGGCCAGCAAATATCTTCAATAAAATTATGGAAGAAAACTTCCCTAACCTAAAGAGAGAGATGCCCATGAATATACAAGAAGCCTACAGAACTCCAAACAGACTGGACCAGAACAGAAATACTTCCCGTCACATAATAATCAAAACACCAAATGTTCTAAACAAAGAAAGAATATTAAAGGCAGTAAGAGAAAAAGGCCAAGTAACATATAAAGGAAGACCTATCAGAATCACAGCAGACTTTTCACCTGAGACTATGAAGGCTAGAAGGTCCTGGGCAGATCTCATGCAGACTCTAAGAGAACACAAATGTCAACCAAAACTACTATATCCAGCAAAACTCTCAATCACCATAGATGGAAAAACTAAGATATTTCATGACAAAACCAAGTTTACCCAATGTCTATCCACAAACCCAGCCCTAAAAAGGATAATAGGAGGACAACACCAATACAAGGAGGGAAACTTCACCCTGGACAAAGCAAGATAGTAACCTTTCATCAAACCCAAAAGAAGTTAAGCAATCAAATTTAAAAAATAACGTCAAAAATGATAGGAAGTAACAATCACTATTCCTTAATATCTCTTAACATCAATGGACTTAATGCCCCAATAAAAAGACACAGACTAACTGACTGGATACATAAACAGGACCCTACATTTTGCTGCTTACAGGAAACACACCTCAGGGTCAAAGACAAACAGTACCTTAGAGTAAAAGGCTGGAAGACAATTTTACAAGCAAATGGTCTCAGGAAACAAGGTGGAGTAGCCATTTTAATATCAGATAAAATTGACTTTCAACCCAAAGTCATCAAAAGAGACCATGAGGGACACTTCTTGCTGGTCAAAGGAAAAATACAACAAGAAGAACTCTCAATCCTGAACATCTATGCTCCAAATGCAAGGGCACCCTCTTTCATAAAAGAAACTTTATTAAAACTCAAAGCACACATTGCACCTTACACAATAATTGTGGGTGACTTCAACACTGCACTTTCCTCAATGGACCGATCAGGAAAACAGAAACTAAACAGGGACACAATGAAACTAATTGAAGCTTTGGACCAATTAGATTTAACAGATATATATAGAACATTCTATCCTAAAACAAAAGAATATACCTTTTTTTCAGCACCTCATGGTACCTTCTCCAAAATCGACCATATAATTGGTCACAAGACAGACCTCAACAAATATAAGAAGATAGAACTAATCCCATGCCTCCTATCTGATCACTATGGAGTAAAAGTGATCTTCGATAGCAACAGAAACAATAGAAAACCCACATACACGTGGAAATTGAACAATACTCTACTCAATGATACCTTGGTCAAGGAAGAAATAAATTAAAGACTTTTTAGAACACAATGAAAACGAAAACACAACATACCCAAATCTATGGGACACAATGAAAGCAGTGCTAAGAGGAAAACTCATAGCCCTGAGTGCCTCCAAAAAGAAAATGGAGAGAGCATATATTACCAGCTTAATGACACACCTGAAAGCCCTAGAACAAAAAGAAGCTATTTCACCCAGGAGGAGTAGAAGGCAGGAAATCATCAAACTCAGGGCCGAAATCAATCAAGTAGAAACAAAGAGAACCATACAAAAAATCAACAAAACCAGGAGCTGGTTCTTTGAAAAAATCAACAAGATAGATAAACCCTTAGCCAGACTGACCAAAGGGCACAGAGAAAGTATCCAAATTAACAAACTTAGAAATGAAAAGGGAGATATAACAACGGAAACTGAGGAAATCCAAAAAATCATCAGATCCTACTACAAGAGCCTGTACTCAACACAACAGGAGAATCTGGAGGAAATGGACAATTTCCTTGACAGATACCAAATACCAAAATTAAATCAGGACAAACTAGACCATCTAAACAGTCCCATAATGCCTAAAGAAATAGAAGGAGTCATAGAAAGTCTTCCAACCAAAAAAAGCATAGGACCAGATGGCTTCAGTGCAGAATTCTACCAGACCTTCAAAGAAGAGTTAACTCCAATACTCTTCAAACTATTCCACAAAATAGAAACAGAAGGAACACTACCCAATTCCTTCTACGAAGCCACAATTACGCTGATACCAAAGCCACACAAAGATCCAACAAAGAAAGAGAACTTCAGACCAATTTCCCTTATGAACATCGATGCAAAAATACTCAATAAAATTCTTGCCAACCGAATCCAAGAACACATCAAAACGATCATCCACCATGATCAAGTAGGCTTTATCCCGGGAATGCAGGGTTGGTTCAATATACGGAAATCCATCAATACAATCCACTACATAAACAAACTCAAAGAACAAAACCACATGGTCATTTCATTGGATGATGAAAAAGCATTTGACAAAATTCAGCATCCCTTCATGCTTAAAGTCTTGGAGAGAACAGGAATTCAAGGCTCATACCTAAACATAGTAAAAGCAATATACAGCAAACCGGTAGCCAGCATCAAACTAAATGGAGAGAAACTTGAAGCAATCCCACTGAAATCAGGGACCAGACAAGGCTGCCCCCTTTCTCCTTATCTTTTCAATATTGTACTTGAGGTACTAGCTCGGGCAATTCGACAACATAAGGAGGTCAAAGGGATACAAATTGGAAAGGAGGAAGTCAAACTATCATTATTTGCAGGCGACATGATAGTCTACCTAAGTGACCCAAAAAACTCCACTAGAGAGCTCCTAGAGCTGATAAACAACTTCAGCAAAGTGGCAGGTTATAAAATCAACTCAAGCAAATCAGTGGCCTTCCTATACTCAAAGGATAAGCAGGCTGAGAAAGAAATTAGGGAAATGACCCCCTTCACAATAGCCACAAACAGTATAAAGTATCTTGGGGTGACTCTTACCAAACATGTGAAAGATCTGTATGACAAGAACTTCAAGACTCTGAAGAAGGAAATGGAAGAAGACCTCAAAAAATGGGAAAACCTCCCATGCTCATGGATCGGTAGAATCAATATAGTTAAAATGGCCATTTTGCCAAAAGCAATGTACAGATTCAATGCAATACCCATCAAAATCCCAACTCAATTCTTCACAGAGTTAGAAAGAGCAATTATCAAATTCATCTGGAACAACAAAAAACCCAGGATAGCTAAAACTATTCTCAGCAACAAAAGAAAATCTGGGGGAATCAGTATCCCTGACCTCAAGCAATACTACAGAGCAATAGTGTTAAAAACTGCATGGTATTGGTACAGTGACAGGCAGGAGGATCAATGGAACAGGATTGAAGATCCAGAAATGAACCCACACACCTATGGCCACTTGATCCTCGACAAAGAGGCTGAAAACATCCAATGGAAAAAAAGATAGCCTTTTCAACAAATGGTGCTGGTTCAACTGGAGGTCAGCATGCAGAAGAATGCGAATTGATTCATCCTTATCTCCTTGTACTAAGCTCAAATCCAAATGGATCAAGGACCTCCACATAAAGCCAGACACTCTGAAGCTAATAGAAAAGAAACTGGGGAAGACCCTTGAGGACATCGGTACAGGGAGAAAGTTTCTGAACATAACACCAATAGCGTATGCTCTAAGAGCAAGAAATGACAAATGGGACCTCATAAGGTTACAGAGTTTCTGTAAGGCAAAGGACACCATCAAGAGGACAGATCGGCAACCAACAAATTGGGAAAAGATCTTCACCAATCCTACATCAGATAGAGGGCTAATATCCAATATATATAAAGAACTCAAGAAGTTAGACTCCAGAAAACCGAACAACCCTATTAAAAAATGGGGTACAGAGTTAAACAAAGAATTCACACCTGAAGAACTTCGGATGGCGGAGAAGCATCTTAAAAAATGCTCAACTTCTTTAGTCATTAGGGAAATGCAAATCAAAACAACCCTAAGATTTCATCTTACACCAGTCAGAATGGCTAAGATTAAAAATTCAGGAGACAGCAGGTGTTGGAGAGGTTGTGGAGAAAGAGGAACACTCCTCCACTGCTGGTGGGGGTGCAAATTGGTACAACCACTCTGGAAAGCAGTCTGGCGGTTCCTCCGAAAACTGGGCACCTCACTTCCAGAAGATCCTGCTATACCACTCCTGGGCATATACCCAGAGGATTCCCCACCATGTAATAAGGATACATGCTCTACTATGTTCATAGCAGCCCTATTTATAATTGACAGATGCTGGAAAGAACCCAGGTATCCCTCAACAGAAGAGTGGATGCAAAAAATGTGGTATATCTACACAATGGAGTACTATTCAGCCATTAGAAACAATGAATTCATGAAATTCTTAGGCAAATGGATGGAGCTAGAGAACATCATACTAAGTGAGGTAACCCAGACTTAAAAGGTGAATCATGGTATGCACTCACTAATAAGTGGTTATTAACCTAGAAAACTGGAATACCCAAAACATAATCCACACATCAAATGAGATACAAGAAGAAAGGAGGAGTGGCCCCTGGTTCTGGAAAGACTCAGTGAAACAGTATTTGGCAAAACCAGAACAGGGAACTGGGAAGGGGTGGGAGGGAGGACAGGGGAAGAGAAGGGGGCTTACGGGACTTTCAGGGAGTGGGGGGGGCTAGAAAAGGGGAAATCATTTGAAATGTAAATAAATTATATGGAATAAAAAAATTAAAAAAAAAAGAAGAATGCGAATTGATCCATTCTTAACCTCTTGTACTAAGCTCAACTCCAAGTGGATCAAGGATCTTCACGTAAATCCAGACACAGTGAAACTAATATAAAGGAAACTGGGGAAAACCCTTGAGGACATGGGCACAGGGGAAAAGTTCCTGAACAGAATACCAGTAGCTTATGCTTTAAGATCAAGAATTGACAAATGGGACCTCATAAAATTACAAAGTTTCTGTAAGGCAAAGGACACTGTCAAAATAACAAAACGGCAACCAACAAATTGGGAAAAGGTCTTCACCAACCCTACATCGATAGATGGCTAATATCCAATATATACAAAAAACTCAAGAAGTTAGACCTCAGGGAACCAAATAACCCTATTAAAAATGGGGTACAGATCTAAACAAAGAATTTTCACCTGAAGAAATTCAGATGGCGGAGAAGCACCTTAAGAAATGCTGAACATTATTAGTCATTAGGGAAATGCAAATCAAAACAACCCTGAGATTTCACCTCACACCAGTCAGAATGGCTAAGGTTAAAAACTCAGGAGACATCAGGTGTTGGTGAGGATGTGGAGAAAGAGGAACACTCCTCCACTGCTGGTGGGGATTCAAGACGGTACAACCACTTTGGAAATCAGTCTGGCGGTTCCTCAGAAAACTGAACATGACACTTCCGGAGGACCCTGCTATACCACTCCTGGCCATATACCCAGAGGATTCACCAGTTTGCAATAAGGTCACATGCTCCACTATGTTCATAGCAGCCTTATTTATAATAGTCAGAAGCTGGAAAGAACCCAGATGTCCCTCAATGAAGGAATGGATACAGAAAATGTGGTATATTTACATAATGGAATACTACTCAGCAATTAAAAACAATGAATTCATGAAATTTTTAGGCAAATGGTTGGAACTGGAAAATCTCATCCTAAGTGAGGTAACCCAATCACAAATGAATACACATGGAATGCAGTCACTGATAAGTGGATATGAATTACCCCAGAAGCTCTGAATACCCAAGACATAAGTAGCATATCAAATGACTCCCATGAAGAAGTAAGGAGAGGGCCCTGATCCTGGAAAGGCCTGATCCAGCATTTTCGGGGAGTACCAGGATAGAGAAAAAGGAGGGACGTGATTGGAGAATGGGTGGAGAGAAGGTTTATGGGGCATATGGGGAGGGGGAAACTGGGAAAGGGGAAAGCATTGGGAATGTAAACAAAGAATTTAGAAAATAATAATAAAAAATAATATATAGGAAAAAAGATTCACCGATGATGTGGATGAGAGCAGATGTCTTATTTATTTATTTATTTATTTATTTATTTATTTATTTATTTATTTATTTATTTGCAGAGGGTTTAATTAACACATCCAGCACTTGTCTAAAAGATGATGAACAATCTTAAAGTTGTTTGATCATTTGTGTTAAGCTATCTGATCATTATGTTTGCTGACATTAAATATCTAGGTCTTTTCTGATATTGATCCCCTTGCTATATCTACACATAGAATTAGTTTAGCCATCTTTGTGAATCTCTCGTGAGTTTGATCAAACAACCCAGTAAGTCATCTCAGAGATCTGCTAGAGATAATGTGCCCCCCAGGAAAGGCTTGGGGAGTTAGCATTTTCATTGAGTTAGTGAACTTGCATAAACTGGAGTTTCTAAATATTGAAAAATCTCCCAAGAGGGCACTGGGTTGTTATCGAGTTGCAAAAGAAGCCTTCAAATTACAATATCCAACCATAAGCATGGCACATGATGTCATAGCCCTATAGGAATCTAGAATAGAGAAATGGAGCCTGCCACCATTTCTGAAGTATGTGCAGCTCTTCTGTAGACCATGTTTATTTGTTTTCAAGTTTTGACTATGTTATGTGTTTGTTACTGAGTTGGACTATGGGGCCTTGATAAACAGGGGAAAGATGATTTTTGTTTGTTTGTTTTGTTTTTTAATTATAAACACCAATTTCATGAGTTAACGCCTATGGAAGAGAGACAGTGCCATAAATTTTGATGTTGTTTGTCAGAAGCATGTGTACAAGGCAATTTCTTCAATGCTCACCTTGAATGACTGCAAGGTTTTATGTATTTCTGCAATCTTGCTTAAGAAAGAAATGTAAGCACACAGAACTCTTGAGTGATGACACTTCCTTTTGACTAGAGAACTTAGCTAATGATCCAGTTAGTTTGCTTTTATTCTTTGAGGAAATCACTTAGGAAAGCCATCGAAATGACTGGTATGTTCTTTGCATTAAGACCATCATCAAGAAGAAAAATGTACATGCTAACATGTTTGTTGACAATTATGTTTTCCTAAATGGCAGACATGGTTCTATTTATAGATTTATTGAAGGTAAATTAACTGCCGGTTAATTTTTTTCTTTCCTAACATGAAACACTTTACCTTATTCTTTAAAGAAACATCTGCCTATTGCCTTTCCTCTTAGGGTTAAAGGAAATGTTGAACTGAGGAATTCCATTCATCCTATTTGCATCCCAAAGGGCTTTCTTTTTTGTGTGTTTTCCCAAGTATTTGTCATTTCCCATGAAGCTATATCTAACTTCTAAGTACACAGAGTCCTATCATGAGCCAAAGGCTATTCTTATCCACAATCAGACTTTCTTCCAAGGACTGGTGTCAATTTTTCCCCCTTTGAATCAACATCATTCTAACATGTGACCAAAATTATATAAGTGGGTTTTTACAACTTGGTGATTTTTGGAAGATTAAGTCTTCTGTATAATTTTTCAAAGTGAGTGATTGTAATACAAAATAGAATATTGACCCCTCCACCCGCACCCCCTGGTCTTATCTTTTGGTGTTTTCACTCCTGTTTTAGACTTATGAGTGTTCCCTCTCAGACAAGCTTCTGGGTCCCTACCTATCTCTCACCTTCAGTGTTTACTTTGTCCTTGATTCCTATCAGTGCACTTGCTAAAGTGTGTGTTTGTCCTAATAATTTCCTTCCCACCCAGAGGGCTCAGGATCATATCTACAGGATTTCTCTCCCACTCAGACTAATGTTTCCATTGACTGAAACCTTAAACTTTTTAAAAAAGCCATTCTCCATATAGCTTCCAAGATTACTTCTGGGATACTCTCATTTCCCTAGGCACAATCAGAGAACCCTTCCAGAATCCATAATTAAAAAAAATACTAAAACTTAAATTCTTTTTTGTTTGTTTATATGAGATGCGTTTCACAGCTTTGCCTAGCCTGACCATCTGTGCATAATACTCCTGTCTCAGTCTCTAAATGCTGGGCTTTCAGGTTTCAACAGTCATGCCTGACAAAAGCTGAGGTCTCTGTTCTTGGTCTTGCCTCACTGTGTAAGTTCTTTGCACACCTCCAGCTGTACCACTTCCCCTTTTCTGCCCTTCATCTACCTCCCAGGTATATGTTCCTGGACTTTGCCAAAGAACCAAGAACTTGAGGCTACCATTGCTGACTCTCTAATTAGGAAATTCAACTATACAGGGAATACTGAGGGTCAGACTAACCTGAGTTTAATCCCACATCCCATAATTTTCAAGTTATACATCTCAAGTGGAATATATAAAGAAGTCAGATTTAACTGGATTAAATAAATACCCATGTGTAGGTATCTGCTGGGAAGATGGGACCGATTACTAATGGCTATCAAATACAATAAGGGTGATTGAGCACATTCCTGTTACTGTCTCTGATATGGCAGGCTAGCCAGTTCCTTTCCATTGGTTAGGGCCATTTGCCTGAGGCTAGTTTTTTTCAGAGAGGTTCAAAATTTGTTATTCTACCTCCCTGAAGACCCCTGATTAGCAACAGCCTTGCTGACAGGTTAGGTGACCACACTCTGGAAATTATTTTCATGAACAAATATCTTCTCCCTGGTGTTTTCTTTCAAAGAGCATCTTACTTTGAAGTGCATACCAGACTGCCTGTACCTCAGCCTGAGAGTGAGGCTGTAGAAAGCAGGACTGGCCAAAGGGCAAGTCCTTTTCCAAGGAGCCTTGGTCAGGGCGAAGATAAATAGCTATGTCCCCTTCACTTGTTGAACTCTGTTATAACTTTAAAAGAAACTAACACAGCACAAAAGCAAGGTACCATGTTCTTTTAATGCTCCCTCCAAATCAAGAAAATTAATCCAAGTGAGCTGAGAAGTTCACTCCGCATAAAGAACGTGTGAGCTGATCCAGAAACAATTTCACAGGCAACTGTGATAAAGTCTCCACTTCCTGCTAGTGAGGAGCAGCAGTGGCAATAATTCCAATAGTTAGTATTTGGCTTCCATGAAGGACCAGAACATTCAGCATTTTGAAACTTAAGACAACACAATCCTTAACTTGGAGTGCAGATACTGGCTACAAAAAATGGATGTTGTACTCATTCGCACTTTTGTCATGAGTCCAGCATAAGTTTAAGCCAACCAAAAGGTCATCATACAATACTGGAGAGGCGCTCTTCAGTGCCCTTCACTTACTATCTATTAGCAGTTGATGGCTGTCAATAGAGGGGGAGGCATAATTTATGAGAGATTGGCCTCTGGTAGATTCTTCATGCTCCAGTGGGTAGCCCCATGCCTGTGTGTGTTTGGGTAGAATTAACTGAATTTAGGAAGGGATTTAAAAAACCAAAACCAAACCAAATCAAAACAACAACAACAACAGACAGTAGATTTTGAGGAGAGAATGTTCAGGAGGTCACAGATAGTGGTGGAAACAGGAGCTGGGATGGGTATGTACACAGGAAAATGTTCTCAGAGGACTGAAAAAAGAAACGATATCCTAAATACCTTGTCATTGCCCTCTAAACTACATTTCCCTCTCCCCACAACCCCCCAAAAGATAACCAAATAGAAATAAGAAGAAAAGAGACCATTACCACCAACAAGCATTTGTGAACATTGACATATTTTCTTTGAAAACATCAAAATAAATAACATTCCAACTTTTTACCTTAAAAAAAAAAGATTTAATAAAAGAAGTAGGAAATAAGCCAAAATAATTATGAGGCTATTTCTTAAAATTGTAAATAAAGAACCAACTAACCTGGGCCTATTGGGGCTCACAGAGACTGAACCGCCAACCAGGGAGCCTTCCTGAGACTGACCTAGGCCCTTTGCACGTATGTTATAGTTGTGTAGCTTGGTCTTCTTGTGGAACTCCTAGCAGAGGCACCAGGGTTTCTCTCTGTTGCCTGCTTTTGGGACCCTTTCCTCCTAGTGGGTTGCCTTAATAGGACAGGAAGTGCCTAGTCTTACTGCAACTCCATATGCCATGGTGGTTGACATCCAGTGGAGGGCTGCCCTTTTCTCAAGAGAAACAGGAGGAATGGTTGGGGGTGGAGATGTAGGAGAGGTGTGGATGAGAATGGGAGGAAAGAGAGAGGGAAAACTGTAAAAGTAGATTTAAATCAGCAAGTAAACAAATAAATACTATAGAGAAAAACAAAAGCAAAATAAGCAACACTCGCCCCCCCCTAGTTTTTAAAACTTTTTTTCCTTTTCTTTTGGGGTATCTGAACATAGGGTGCCAACAGCAACAGCATTACAATGCTTGTCAGTGGTATTTGGAAATCTTTCCTGTAAGACCACAGAAGACACTCAGAAATGATGTCTGGTTAAATGTGTACTAGTTACAGATTAAAAGTCAAAACTAGAATAGTGTAGAAAGAGCAGAGTTACATCAAATTAAAAATGTTCTGTATAGTGTATGTATAGTGTCGGCAGCTGCCATGCACCCAGTTCTACCTCTCCCAACTCATCCTACCCATGTGGTCTGTCTTCTAGGACACACGTCAGAATTTCTTAAAAAAAAAAAAACCAAAAACATAATCACATATTTTCCTAAATGAGAAGCAACGGAGTTCTGAATAGTTCATCAAAGTCCTCTTGATCAGACATTCAGTGAATAGGGAGAAAAGCTCTTTCAGAAGAGCCACACTGATTTCAGAGAATGCAGGAGAAAATCTGAAACGTGTTGAACGGAGTCTGCATTTCTCTATAACTCCATATCCCTGGCTCTCTTCTGGGCACTGTCCATCACCCAACCATGAATGATTCTATCACTTCCATCAGAGCTGTGAGACCGCCTCAGCACACCCCCTGTCCCCTTCTTTCTGTAGTTCCCAGAGAGGAGGCTGAGTTTTGAAAGTGTCAGACCTGTGTAAATGCTGATGTATAGGCCACAGTTGTTTCTCTGAAAAGGCCTTCAGAGCCTCCCCTCTCCTCTGTTCCCTTCAAGTTGGGAATGATTCATCAGCTGGCCCCAGCAAGAAAAGAGGCCAGCCTGAGGTCTTCGACCTTTGACCTCTGTGAAGAGAAAGGTCACAGCGACAGCAAGTGTGTGAGCTCTGGAGCAGAAGCCACAGGCACAGAGACCCAGTGGAGTGGAGGGGGCTGGTGGGGAAGAGTGGGTGTTTAGAAGAGTGAGGAGTATATTTCTAAGAGACTCAGTGGCTCAGCTGACAAGCAGGGTCAGGGGTCATATTTATGCTTGATTCCCAGAGCACGTTACTGTAACGTCTGCTTATTAAGGGTCTTCAGGGAGCAGGCCCCAGGTCCTAATGCTTCTGACCTTTTTCCTCCAAAGGGGACATGCTAAGAGATGGGAGGGGGTGGCTATTAACTTGTGTGCTTTTGACGTGAAGGCTGCTCCCTCCTCTCCTGGGCATTTTCTGCCAGGTTCACCCCATTTCTTTTTATAATCTTGCTACATATTTAAAGGAGTCCCTTGCCTGGCAATAGGGCAGAGTTTAAACTCCAGAATAGAAAGTCAGATTTCGATTGTGAAAAAGTTTGCCAAAAAAGTACAGATGGGAAGGAAACCATGGGACAGGGTGGTCATAAAATTCTTCATGGACTAAAAAAAGAATTCCGTTCTCAGGAATCACTCAGCTTTTGGTATTATAAGTAAGAGAGAGAGAGAATGATTGTGATGGAGTTGGTTATCACAGTCTGTGATAAGCACCCTCACGGGAAAGATGTCTTCATGTATCTGTCAGGTAACTAACCATCACTTCACGAGAAAATTGTGCTTGTAGACTTGGAAATCTAAACTCCAAAGGAAGACAGAACCCATAGTCCAGGGGCCCTAATGACTGGATAGTGCTCTCCTTTACTAGGTGTGTTTGAGTTGTTTTTAACTTTTGAATTCTAATTTCCCTTTCAAAGATGCTAGGTATCTTTCAGATCTCCAGAGAAATGAACCTTTTGTATGAAAATGGCCGTTTCCTCCTACTTCTCTGATATAATTGGTAGGAGACCAAAGCATCAACTAATTTCTCTAAAACTAGTTGAAGGAAGAAGAAAATGTGCCAAGCTGCTAATTTTACCTTTACCATCTGAAAGAAAGTATTTGGTGGTCCTCTGTAGTGCACACTTAACTTCGGTGTTAATTACCAGACTTCTGTGGTCCTGCTGGCCATGACGTCTGAATGGAACCTCTAAGAAGTCAGGTCTGTTTTATTTAATCTCTTAGTGCCATCATAGGCCTGCATGCCATGAGCATATATAGTTGATGTCTTAACCATGACATTTGGCCCCAAATCTCCCACAGGGAAACAAACAGGAACGGGGCAAAGGAGATCAGAGTTAAAGAATATTATTTTTAGCTAGCAAATAAAAGCTCAAATAAGTAAGTGAGTGACATCACGTATCACAGCGTCCTCTGGGTTCCACAGCCATCCATGGGCAAAGGTCACATGGTCTAGTGTTCCATGTGACCGAATGAAAGCATGTTTGCTATTTATAGGGGATTTGCCTCGGGGGAGCCTCCTCTGAGGAGAATAAATTATTTCAAGGTGAACTGATGTGGGCAGAAGGGCTGTTTTCCAGGGTGAGGCTGGGGTGCCTGTGTGTATGAGTGTATGTGCCTTTGGAGTCTGGGTATTGGTGGTGCATTGGGTGATGGGAGCTATCTAAAGTGACTCTGTGATTATAAATAATAAAAAGAGAAATTCAATCGGAAGTGAGTTCTGCCAAACTTCACAATGCCCCTCCTAGCAGGACATGGAGATCTCCTTAGTCAGGGTCAGACCCACAAGCTTAAGGCCAATAAGTTCAGTTGGGAAAATGACTCTTCCTTGCAGTCTTTTTCCCCTTTTCTTTTCTCTTTCATTTGGAAGGCACCCCCTCATAAACATGCAGAGCAATTTTCCAGTACATTAACCCAGGAGGGATCCTCTCTCTGTCTGCTTGAGAGACAGAAAAGTTGAGAAACAGGGTGAGGGGAAGATGGATGGGCCTGGGATATAAGAGAAAGCAGTTTTTCCACTGTCCTACCCTGTACACCTAGGACAAAGGCTTCATTGACTGCAATGCTTCACATCAGCCCCATAAACTAGTAGTCAGAACAAAAGGTCTGACACTTGAAAGTACCAGTTCCTGCCTACTTTCTATTGCAGCTGTGCATGGGGGTCGGGCCTAACAGTGGTGCTCCTTTTTCAGCTCATAGGACAAGAGATGAAGATAAATAGTGTTGACTTTAATGTAGTCACACAGTTTTGCTGTTTCCCAAACAACAACATTTCCTCCAAGGCCTCACATCATGGCCCCAGGAGATACAACCATCATCCTTTTGGCTAGGGAGCCAGGGCGAAGCTGGCCTGGGATGCCTCTAAGGGTACAGGGTGAACAAGTAGCTGGAGGGTATGGATGAGGGATAAACACAAGAGCCATGAGATCTATGCCTTGTCCTCTAGGAGGAGGTGGAATGGTTTTCATGCATTCCAGCTTAGTCACAGTGGTTTCTTTCATTTTCTTGAGATCCCTGGAAATGGCCCTAGAGGGGGAAAATAATGAATGCAGGAAGCAAGACTAAAAAAAATTGTGTACAATTACATGATTTAAAAGATTTCCCCCCCCTGAAAAACCCACCATGGTATCAGGCCGATTATCAGAAGGCCAGAAGTACAATGATGCCCTGAGAACATTTTGCTAATGGGGCTTTCAGACTTTTGAGGAGAGGAGAGTTCAAGCCCATTGTGTGCCGATGGCCTTGTGTATCATTGCATAGTCTGTCACATTTCTCCTCCATCATCACCAGCTTCTAGTTGCCTAAATTTCCATGTGGACGATCAGGTTTGAGCCACCCGTAGAATAAGCACTCATCTTGTCTCTAGCCAGTATTCATTTCCCAACCTTGGACTATCCAGATTCTAAAAATCTACCCAAAAGTATCATGGTTGCAGAAAGAAAGACATTTGTAAGCTTTGATGGCTACTAACCTGCAAAAAGAAAAGGTCAGAATTGAGCTATGCATGCTATGTTATACATGCCAAAAAAAAAAAAAAATTAGCACCATTACTGGTACCCAGGTCAACCATATATTAACTACTATAAGATTTGGCTGAGTTTTCATTTCTAATTTCTATTACTTACCCAAAGTAATCATACAGTTTGTGATATCACTTGAACATGAATTTTAGAAGATTTATTCATTAGTCATGTATACATTTGAGGTGTTTTAGAAATCTCTCTCTAGACACCTGTGTCACAGCCTCTAGGAGAGAGCATTAGTCTTTCAACTGAAAATATCTGAAAGATTGAACCCCTTTCTAGGAATCTTTTAAATAAATATATTTGGCCCCCAAAATAAAATAGCTGAAAGCTGAGAGATGTATTTTGGACATGGAGAAGGGACTGACTAGCTTTCCTTCCATGTAAGAGAAAATGGATGCAGGTGTGTCTCCTGGTGAGCTTAAAGCATTCGTTTTGAACTTACTGTTGTTAGCTTCTGAATGGTTTGGTAAATGCATCATGTTTTGAAAATGTGGGCTTCAGTAATTTCTTTGGACCTTTAGAACCTCTGCATTTGTTGTTCGTAGGCTCTGCTTTTGCTCATTTATGGTTAAGAACAACTCAATTGTTCCAGAAACCTACAAGGCAGAATTCTGGCTACCATTTTTATACCCTATGTCTAGTTTCTATGGAAACAGTAGCCATGAGCCTGATGATGCCCCTATGCCTGGTCCATAGCCTTTTCCTTTTCCCAGAGTGACTGTGCCTTAAACTGAACCATCCTCTGACTTCTTTGCCAAAGGTCATCATTAACAGCTCTCGGACACGGGTGCTAAAGGGGGTGGTGTGTGTGTGTGTGTGTGTGTGTGTGTCTGTAAGTAGCTGAAGATAAGCAAATAGCAACCTTACTGTGGGGGGAAATATAAGGATTAGGTGGAAGGCATTTCTATGTGATGAGATATGAGTAATTAGAAAGTTTGTTGTGCTAGGTGTGTTTGTGTATGAATGTATGTTACTAGGAGTCCAAACACTTCCAGAGGGCACATAGCTCCACAGGCTTGCAGAACCAAGAATACCCATGAGACAGAGATGGAAAGAGGGAAAGGGAATGGAGAGAGAAGAAAAGGAGATGGGGAATATGCCCCAGGTACCCCTCTATACACAGACAGATGATAGACTTGCTTCACTTCTTACTATACTTCACAGTCTATATTTCCCATTCTCTTGGGACTCAAATCCCAAGATAAACCTCCTACATTGGGTTGTTCTACAAACCTAAAGACTGAGAGGGTCTCTCAGTGTTCTCTTCTGATGTCCTTCAACCAGAGAGGGAAAATCCAGGCTCTGGCCCTGAAGAATGTATGCTCTTTTTATTGAATTTAGATAACCAATCTACCAACCTCACTTTTTTGGATAAATCTGCAAAATGGGCAAAGTAGACAGCTATAAACAATGTCTCTTTTTTTCTTGTTCTCTGAGTTCCAGTAGTGAACTATACCACAGGTAACTATGAAAAATTAGACAGGATTTAAGAAAATAGGCCATTTAAAGATGCAATCTCAGGTAGATATTCCAGTACTGCATTTAGAAAAGGTAGTAAACTTAATGTACCTAAATGCCTAAGCATTCCCTTTACATTATATTTAGGACCGTGTCATTGAATTGGAATGGACACATCCTTTAGTTTTCTTAGCACTACTTGAGGACACATAGTTTTAAAACCACACCATTAAAAATCTTTTTTTTTTTCCAGGCAAGGACTTCAGCATGTGGATGTCCCCATGGGATTCAGCCATTGGCTGAATCAGTTTAAAAATTGTTTTAAATAAACATTTGTGTTCTAGCTTGCTGAAGATCTTATTTTTTTTTGACAAAACCCTACTTCTCTGTGCAGAATATAAAACTTTTATTTTTAGGTCCAATGGATGTTTCAGGTCACCCCCTTGTACGCGGGTGCACATGGTGTCTTTGGTCTGTTGTTGGGAATGGTGCTGAGCTGGTAATGCAATGCTTTGCCTCTTACTCTGTTTCTAGAACAAGACTATTGTCACAGATAAAAGGAAAAGATGCTATTTTCAGATGCTAAGACCAAAGTATTCCTTCTGTGCAAAGAAACCAAGTGGAACCAATGCCTATAACAGGAAAACCATGGGTGGGATTGGCTGTGTCTTCTCACTAACCCTGATGTGGAGAGACTCCTGTGACTCAAGCTCTTTCACTCCAGCTTCGCAGGGCGAGGCTCAGCTGATGAAGGAAGTTTCCTGTTTCTAATCCCTCACTTCGCATTGCTCTATGACTCTACTGTCCATGATAATGGAATCAGTCAACGTTTTATGGTATGGCGCCCTGCAAATAGCAAATGTCTTTTTTCAAAACCAGTTACCACCTCTGCTTAGAAAAATGCTCAGAAAAACAGTTGCTCTCCATGTTATCCCATTTGGTAATATTACCATTGTCTTTGTGGTCTGAGCACAAAGTATTATCCTCAGCTCTGCCTGCACACGCTTCTTCTATTTTCCACTAGCTTTCTCAATGTAACAGTGGTTGAAACCTGTGGCATTTCTTCTTTCTATGACCTGATTCTGTACTTTCTATTTCTGGTGTCCTGTTTACTGGCAACTCTCAGATTCTGATTCCTGAACTATTGCAATAACTGCCAACTTTGTGAACACATGCATGCATGCATGCATACACTTTTTTTTGTACAAGTGTAATATAATTCTCAGACTCAACACTCTTTGACTTGGACTTCAGTGCTTCATGCTTCAGTCTTGAGTTTTCCACCCAAGAACCAGTCCCCTCATTCCTTTGCACATCCCAACTCACCTCCCTAAGCATCACCACCATGACCTGTCGATACCCCACAAATACTCTTTTGGTACTATCTCTAACATTGTCTGTTACCATGTACTATAGTTTTCTGATTGGAGAAGGCATAAAACATTTAATATTGTCTGGTAGTGTGCTTTTAGAATTATAATATTCATCATAATTATTGTAATTACCTTTGAGAGTTAGTCATATCCTAGAAACTTTTCTGAAATATTAGTATTGTCCATACAATTTGTAACTGTCTCTCTCAGAGGTTACCTCTCAGCTTGCATTTAACTGAAATATAGACAGAGTTAGTACAATAAGATGCATCTTTTACCTAGACCCTCCCCAAAACATTATGAAGCTCCCACAACAGAGATGACTGCTGTCCAATGGAGGACAGTGTTTTAAAGGCTCGTAAAGGAAGAGTAGAAGGGCATTGGTGGCACATGCCTTTAATCACAGAACATAGGGAGCAGAGGCAAGTAGATCTCTGTGAGTACAAGGCCAGCCTGCTCTATGGAGTGAGTTCTAGAAGAGCCAGGGTTACACAGAGAGACCCTGTCTCAAAACAAAAGCAGAAACAAAAATAAAACAAAAAAACCAAACAAACCAAACAACCCCTCCCAAAAGAAAGAAAAAAAAGGACAAGGAGGAGGAGGATGAGAGAAGGGCAAGGAAGAGAAGAAGGAAGAGTGACCTCACCATTTTCCCTGTGGTCTATTAGGGAAGCCACACTTTTTGTTTCACAATAACTTTCTGTGTGAGTCCATTGTTCTGTTTCTAACATGCTACCAAGATCTCTGAGGATGGACATGCATTTGTTGTCCATCCATATGTATTGCTGTCATCCCTTCATATATGGAATGTTTGCTGTTTTAAGAATTGCCTTTTGTGGCTGTGGGTGCCAAGGCTAAGAGTATGCAGCATGTATAACCAACAGAAGCACGTTCATAATAGCTCCTTGTTTTAACTCAGTACAAAATAAGTCTGTGCTTAATTTTTTGCACATTTATCCTAATCACAATTGTTTGTTAATCAGGGTTTGATTTGCAATCAAAGTAGGAGGTAAGCTGATATAACTTCCCAAAACTTGGGTACACCATGTGGCTGTTATCTAGGTATTCATTCTGGTAGTATGGCTTTGATATTTTGTCATTTACTTTCTTGCAGGGTTATTGGGAAATGTTACATACAATTCAACAACATAAAGCAACAGCTTAAAAGTCTAACACATTGACATATTGTAGACATGTTGAATATACTCCCACCTACTACAGTCATCTCTATTCCAACCATCTTCTTTCCACCATCCTCACTCATGACCATCATATGCCTCTAAACACCATTGACAATTAGTGACTGAAAGGATGACCCTATTCTTAGGGAAGATTGTGTGTGTGGTGATACATTTGTTTGTGCAAGTGCACAGCAATGCACATGTGCAGAGGCCAGAAAAGAGTGATGGATTCCTTAGACCTGGAGTCACATGAAGTTGGAAATTCCAGGTTGTTTTGCCGGGACTTGTGTCCCAAATCTTGCCCTCGTGGTTGCACAATAAACCTTTGTAACTGCTCAACCCTATCTCTAGCCCCATGGCTCTGGCTTTTCATACTAACATTACTACAGTTAGTTGTGTAGGATTACTAGAGGATTTATAACAGCAGATCCAGCTAATCTTCCAGACGAAAGCTAATGTGCTTCATGAATACACAACTGGGTGTCCTTGCTTCTCATAGACCATAGGATGCACTCTACATTAATGGGATAGCTGAGTTTTTCTCTTCGAAGAAGTACGCATGACTCCCAGATAAGCCTCTCTTCCCATCCCATGTCTTCTATTCAGCACACTTTAACCAAAAGTGGCTACCACCCACATGCTGCTCAGTAATTATTACTTTCACTTTCAGGGTAAAGAAAGTACCAATGGAACCCTGACATGTTTGTGCTAATGTTTAACTTGTTGAGATCAGAAACATTTCTACAAATCCTTCTGCTCTTCAAAATAAGTTACTATTAATAATTCATTGGATTAAATTAAGCCAAAGCAGTCTTTAAAGTTGTACTTTTCATTTTAAATGAAAATCATTTTACCTACTGGACTGTGTGTGTGTGTGTGTGTGTGTGTGTGTGTGTAGGTCTGGAGGTCAGAGGACAACTTTGTGGAGTCAATTTTGTCCTTTCGCTATGGGTTCCAGGGATCAAGCTAAGGTTATTATTTTACCGGCTGAGAGAACTTATGGTCTGAAGTTCCATTTTTCTTTAACTTACACTCCCTTTTTATATATAAGGTTATTGTCTATAATGACAAGAACAACAAAAAAGATACTTTTCCTAAAATACTTTTCTGTGTTGATCACTATTGAGTTTTCAATTTTACATTGGTTAAACCTTAATGATTTACCTGCCATGGAGTTACTCTGGGTATACTGTGTTATAATAAGCATGCAAGTAATAGACTTACACTAATGGTAATTGCAGTTTTTAAAGCAAAGGTAAAATTCCTTGTGTGGGCATGACATAGGTCAGTAGTATTGAGCTTGCCTGCCCTGCAGGAAGCCCTAGGTTGGATCTCCCATAATAGGAGAGAAAATAAAAAGTAAAAAGAATTTAGTACAACTTCCATTTTGCCTTTCAGAGATCTTACATATCCCAGTGTCAAGCTCCAGTATTAATGAGACTAAAGATACTTCAAAGGTGTAAAACAGAAATCAGTGTGGGGGAAGAAATGAGTTTTCCTAGCCTACAGTTTATTATAATTTTATTTTAATTCATAAATGAATAGAAACATTATAATTTCAGAATAGTTTCTAATAATCAGTTACCTATTACATTTTAAACATACACCCTTCCTTTCCTCATGCTGCAACCAGGTAAAGCTTGAAAGTCTCTGTCCTATGTAGCATCTCTTTAGGAATTTCTGAGACTCTAGTTTCTGTGACATCAAAGAATAGCCAAATGCTTTTGATGAAAATTTCTTATTTTAGTAAAAAATAGTTACTACTAAGGTATTTTATCATTTAAGTGATGTGCATAGATTGACTGGTTATGTTTTATTTCAATCAATGTGTGGTCAAGGGAAACCACAGAAATGTCTTTGAAAGTAGAGTTTCAGAATCTCACAATGATACAAATCAGCAGCACATTTGAAGAGATTAGAGTTACACCAAGATATTTTATAATATTTATGACTGTTGTGAAAGATCTGTATGACAAGAACTTCAAGTCTCTGAAGAAAGAAATTGAAGAAGATCTCAGAAGATGGAAAGATCTCCTATTCTCATGGATCTGCAGAATTAACAGTAAAAATGGCCATCTTACCAAAAGCAGTCTACAGATTCAATGTAATCCCCATCAAAATTCCAACTCAATTCTTCACATACAAAGAAAGATCAATTTTCAACATCATCTGAAATAACAAAAATCCCAGGATAGTGAAAACATTCTCAATAATGAAAGAACTTCTGAAAGAATTACCAGCCCTGACCTCAAGCTATACTATGGAGCATGGGATTGATACAGAGTCAGACAGGTAGGTCAATGGAATAGAACTGAAGAACTAGGAGTAAGCCCACACACCTACAGTCACTTGATTATTGACAAAGAAGACAAAATCATTTGGTGGAAAAAAGAAAGCATTTTCAACAAATGGTGCTGGTCTATCTGGAGGTCTACCTGTAGAAGAATGCAAATTGATTCATTTTTATTTCCTTGTACAAAACTCAAGTCCAAATGGATCAAAGACCTCCACAGAAAACTAGATACTCTGAATCTAATAGAGGACAAACTAGAAAAGAGCCTTGAACACATTGGTACAGGGGAAAATTTCCTATATAGAACGCCAATGACTCGGGCTCTAAGATAAATTGATAAATGGGACCTTATGAAACTGAAAATCTTCTGTAAGACAAAGGATACCATTTTGTCAATAGGATAAAACAGCAACCTACAGATTGACAAAAAATCTTTACCAACCTTACATCTGATAAAGAGCTAATATCCAAAATATACAAAGAACTCAAGAAATTGGACTCCAGAGTAACAAATAATGCAGTTATTAAAAAACAGGGTACAGAGCTAAACATAGTGTCCTCAACTGAGGATTCTCAAATGGTCAAGAAGCACCTAAAGAAATGTTCACTATCCTCAGTCATCAGGGAAATGCAAATCAAAACGACCCTGAGATTACCCTTTATACCAATCAGAATGGCTAAGATCAAAAATTCAGGTGACAGCAGATGCTGGTGATGATGTGGAGAAAAAGGAACACTCCTCCATTGCTGGTAGGATTACAAGATGGTACAGCCACTTTTGAAATCAATCTGGTGGTTCCTTAGAAATTTGGATATAGTTTTACCTGAAGACTCAGCTATACTACTATGGAGCATATACCCAAAAGATGTTCTAACATATAATAACAAGGATACATGCTCCATTAATGTTCATAGCAGCTTTATTTATAATAACCAGGAGCTGGGAACATCTCAGATGTCCCTCAATAGAGGAATGGAACACGTGGTACATTTACACAATGGAATACTACTCAGCTATTAAAAGACGACAACTTTACAAATTTTACAGGCAAATGGATGCAACTAGAAAATATCATCCTGAGTGAGGTAAACTAGATTCAAAAGAACATACATGGTATGTACTCACTGATAAGTGTATATTAGCTCAAAAGCTCAGATACCCAAGATCAAATTAACAGACCACAAGAAGCTCAAGAAGAAGGAAAACCAACGTGTGGATGCTTCAATTGCACTTAAAGGGGGTAACAAAATAATCATGGAAGGCAGATGGATGGAGGGACCTGAGTAGGGGAAAGGAGGGGGAGGGAAAGAGGGGCCCCGGATCAGGTACGGAAAGAGATGGGGTGGGGGTGGGGGGGGAGTCCAGTGGGTCAGGAGAATGAATAGAAATGTGTAGGGGTATGGGAGGGGAACCACTAGAAAGTCCTGGATGCCAGTGATATTAAAGGTGTCCAGGACTCAATGAGGATGCCATTAGCCAAATTAACCCAACAGTGGGGAGATACTTCCCATAGAGACCACTTCCAGGAGATAGACATGGTTCACAGTTCAAGGAAGGGGCCATGCTCCCATCTCAATCTTTAACCCAGAATTGTTCTAAAGGAAGCCCAGGGACAAAAAATGTAGCAGAGACAGAAGGAAAGGCCATCCAGAGACTGCCCCACCTTGGAATCTATCCCACCTGCAGACATCATACCCCAACACCACTGCTGGTACCAAGAAGTGCTTGCAGACAGAAGCCTGGTATACTGTTCTCTGAGAGGCTCTGCCAACACCCAAAACAGATGAAGATACAAATTGTCCTGATCTCAGGGACTTCAGTGGAAGAATTCGGGGAAGGACTGAAGGGGCTGAAACTGTAACTCCATAGGAAGAACAACAATATCAACTAACCTGATCCCCCCTCCCATCCCCAGATCCTAGTGACTAAACCAACAACCAAAGAGTATACATGAGTTAGTCCATGGCTCCTGCTACATAAGTAGCAAAGAACTGCCTTGTCTGGCATCAATGGGAGGGGAGGCGCTTGGTTCTTTGAAGGCTTGTTTGGCCAGTGAAGGGGAATGCTAGAGGGATGAAGCAAGAGTAGGTGGGTGGGAAAGCACCCTTTTAAAGGCAAAGGGAAAAGGGGATGTGGTGGGGAGGTTGTGGAGGGGAGATAGGGAAGGAGACAGCATTTGAAATGTAAATAAATAAAATAGTTAATAATGAAAAAGCAAAGAGATTAAAGTAACACTCAAATTTGTTTCTGATTTCTTTTTGTGTACAATATTTGCTTCATTTAAAAGAATAACCAGCAGAATGGCTAAGAGCAATAACACAAGTGTCAGTTCACTCTGGTAAGGATGTGCAACAAGAGGAACACTTCTCCATTGCTGGTGGGAGTGCAAATGTTTACAACCACTATAGAAATCGATATGGCAGTTCTGAAGAATACTAGAAAAAGATCTACCTCAAGACCCAGCTATACCACTCCTGGGAATATACCTATCAAGAGGATACTTTTTCAACTATCTTCATAACAACCTAGGTGTCCCCCAACAAAGAATAGATAAAGAAAGTATGATACATTTTCACAATGGAGTTTTACTTAGCTGTTAAAAACAATGACACCGTAAAATTCACAGGCAAATGGATGAAATTAGAAAAGATCATCCTGAGTGATGGAACTCAGATCCAGAGAGACACACATAGTGTATACACACGTATAAGTAGATATTAGCTGTTAAGTAAGTCATGATCATGATACAACCCATAGACCTATAAAGGCTAAGTCACAAGGAGGGTTTACACAAGGATCTCCCTAGGAAAGGGAAATAGAATAGATTTCATGGGTAGATTGGGGGTGGGTAGAATAGGAACGGGAGAGATCAGGTGTGTGATCGGGGAGAACTGGGAGTGATGTCAGGAATTTTGGGGATGAGGTTAAAACCTAGTGCAGTAGAAACTCAAGATTCTTCAAAGGTGACTCTAGTGAGGACCCCTAGTAATGTTGGATATGAAACCTAAATTGACCATTTTCTGTAAACAGGCATGGATGGGACACCAACCCAGCCACAACACCTTCAATCTTTAATCTATCTTGACTGGAAGTTGTATGGGAGCAACGGAGGCACAGACCTTGCAGAAATGGCTAACCAATGACGGGAGTAATGTGATATCTATACCACAAAAGGAAGAGCATATTCAATACTACTTCGATGACCAGAAACAGAGGCTACACAGCCCAGAGAACTAGGATAGAAAAAAACCAATTAAACAATTTCCAACAATATTCTGTTATACTCATAGATCTGGAAGCTGGTGGTATCATATGCAAAGCCAAACATTAGGCGCAGAGAGCCCAAATTGGAGATCTTCATTGGGTCCTTTCCCTCAGAGCTCAAGGAACTCTGTGGAAGATAGGGATGAAGGAACCAGAGGGGGTGAGAAAACCAGAGGAACATGGCCCACAGAATCAACTAAGCAGGACTCAGAGGGGCTCCCAGAGACTCAAGTGGCAGTCACAGACCCTCGTGAGTCTGTGCTTGTCCTCTGCTAGTATGTTATGTGAGTTAGGTTGGTATTCTTGTGGGACTGCTAACAGTGTGAGCGGGGTGCCTCTTTTCCTCCCTTCGGGATACTTTCCCTCCTATTTGGTTGCCTCATTCAGCCTTGATATGAGGGTTTGACCCTCTTGTTATACCTTGTTATGCCTTCTTAAGTTGAAAACCCTGCAAGGCCTACTCTTTTCTAAAGGGAAAAGGGAGAACTGTAGATCTGCAGGAGGAGGAGAGGTTGCCAGGAGTGGGATGGATGTGGAGAGACTGAGAGGAGTGGGAGGAAGGAAAACTGTGACTGGGATATGTTGTATGGGAGAACAACAACAGCAATAACAACAAAACAAAGGAAAATTTAAAACAATGATAAAATAACTAGTATTCATTACAAAATGTTGCAATTTGGGACGAGCATGCAAAGACTGTTTGTGTGTGATGTAATTAATCAAAGCAATTCTGGCTACCCTCATGCTGTACTCTGTAAATGGTATGTAGAGGCAATATGAAAAAGACTGAACACTGCCCATAGCGGCATTAATCAATTGGAAACACTTTCACCTATAAACATATGTATGATTACATTCTACTGAATATCCTGTCTCATCCATGTACACATAGTTCTGTATATGTTGTATGCATACAATTTATGGTAATCATAACATATGGACATGTAGCATACAATCTTATAAATTATGCACCTTTGGATGCAATAACTCTAATTTTGGTATTAAGACTTTATCAACTGTTATTTCCAGTTATTCTGTGAAAAGAACATAGTTGCTAACACCAATTAGGCTGGCAGAAAGGCTGCCGTTGTAGATTACTTAACCTACACTTTCAAAGTACCCATTCATTTCCAACTACGCAAAGCACACACCCTTCTTAACAAAACTTAGCGTGAGGAAACCCTTCCGTTGGATATTATATTCTTATTACCGACAGGGTTACAGCCTGGACTTTTAAACATTCGGCCTGGCTTTTAAAACTATGTATTTACACCTCTCACTAGCTAATTCATTTTAAGCACCAATTTTAAGCACCCAACGATGAACGCTAAGAAGTCAGTCTTTTATTCTATTAAAATATTGTTAAGCTATACAACTTCCTCGTTGGAAAGCAGATTGAGCACATGCGCAGTGAATCTGATAAACTTTCCTTTAAGAAGTAGCTGTGTGTTCCAGAGACGCTGTGGCTGTGTCTGGACTGAGTAAAAGGGACTGACTTCCAGAGCATCCCTGAGGAGGTAAGTTCACCTTGAAGCTCTCCTAGCAAGACATCCTTCCCCTAAATTAATAATTGTTCATGTTAAATATACCAAAGAATTGTGAAGTGCAGTTTTGAGACAAAAGGGAGACAGAAGAAAGGTCCCTACTAGCCTGAGTCTCATGATAAAAAGATCATTTAAACATATGCAGGCTCAAGCCAAGACCCAGGGATAATTGGTGTATTAACCTTATACTGAAGGAAGATTTAGCTACACTGTCTGGTTATGAGAAAAACAGGAGTTACCTGTGTAGTCACTGCAATGCCAGAGCCTGCTCAGCAACCCACTGAAAATTAGGATTTGGGACAAACATATCCTCCATCAGCCATGGGGGCATCTCTGTCAGAGGACACCACACTTTTGCATTCATTCACACCCCAAAACGTCCTGTTACAGAGATTTCACTCCATAGGATATGAGAGCGATTTCTATGCTCATTTGTGTTTGAAACATGAAAACAACATAACAGCTGCGTGCTGGGTTGAATAAAGAAGATACACATGCATTTAAATCACTTATATCTTACTTTTTTATGATGCAATTGTGAATTATGTTCCTTTTGCATCTGTAATTAGAGGGCAGAACAGATGGCGAAGGCTTCGTTTAAAGTGATGTGTCCATTAAAATAACCTATGCAGCCAAATGATTGCTCACCGTAACAGGGCGTACATTTCTCCATGGCAGGCACTTTGCTGCACTGAAATATGTTGCTAAGGCCCCTGGACTATACATGGTGCTTATTATTTTTAAGGGCTTTCCAATAAAAGGGTTCAGTGTAGCACAGCTAGCTCTGTACCTCATTCATCTTCCCAGCATATGTTTTACTATATTGTTCTAATTAAAAAGTGACCTTGTATATAATGATCAGAACTCAATACTGAAAATGATTCATTTAGGCGCTAGGGATCTGGGAAGTCTGTCTCAGCCATATTAAACTGGGCAGTGAGATAGGTTTGGGGCCAGGGGCTCTGGGGGAGAATTTTTTTCCCAAGATCATAACTGCAAAGAATTCAGAAGATTTAGTTCATCTCTGGGACACATTATCTTCTTATTACATGTTACTTCCAGGAGGTTTTCGAGAAAAACAAAAACAAAAGCAACAAATACAAAAGGGCAAAAGTTCATCGTAAAGTTTGTTCAGAGCACAGCTTCAAACTTAGCTATTTTCCATTTGGCTGAGGCATATTAACTTGTGTGTTGTTCAAAGCCATTAAAGGCCCATTTTGTTTTGCTTCGCTCGGTCAAGATATCCCAGATTGTTGTTGTTGTTTTTATCGTATGAGATCCTGTCTGCTATAATCATAAATATCACTCAACTTCCATTTTAATCACTTCTGGGGATTAAGAACTTGCAAACATTTCACGGCTTCCCAGAACTCTGCAAAATAAATCTGGAGTTTGTGAAAGTGGCTTCATTTGCTGGACTCGTTTGAGGTCCTTACTCAAACTACAGAAAGTCAGAGGAGAAAACATAAATGGATTTTTTTTTTTGGTTCAATTTCTGGGGAACAGATTTTGCAAGCCCAAACTGATGAACCATAATAAACTCAGCATTGTTAACATTCCATAAGCAAAATTAAAATATCAACACCCGGGAAAAGAAAAGGGAAAGAAAGCTTTCTCACCTTTACTCAGGGATGTCTTTCCTAAGTTGTCTTCAAATCCTGGGAAATTCAAGAAGGATCAAGACCAATAATAGGCAGGCAAGGTGCCTGGTGTATAGGGAGAAAGACCGAATTATCAAAATAATGTGCGCATGCAAGTTATTTTAATATAACTAACACTGTTTTTTCAGTTAAAGCTTTAGGAATTATATGTTACTATTTATGGCTACATTAGTGAATAGCTGCTATGGGAGCTTTGTAATAAAATGAATGTGTGTTGGAATCAACTTTTCTGAAGAGTTTGTGTATCCAAAAACTCAGGTGCATTTAATCTGGCAATTCTTTTACAATTGTTCTTACACGTCATACAGCAGTGTTGACTACATGCTATGTGCTGGAGTATTATGAAACCTGGAAACCATAGTAATACTTGGATAATATAGTGTCAAATTTCAATAGCATCATGCAATACCATAATATTTCAGTGTTACTATTATGACTTAGGCTCTTTCTGCCCACAAGAAATAAATCTTATGTTGGGGTGAGATACATACAAATTTTCTTCCAAAATTGACTCTGAATAATTTATTTCTACTAAACTGAATTCTCTCTCTTCAACATCCTTTTAAATTTGGTTAATCAATGAAAGATTCCCATACTTTGGCAGGTTTTCTACGCTAGCCTTTTTGTGAGTAGTTAATGATCTGTAAACAACAGTTTAAAAGCACCAGGGGACCTTACCGTTTAGAAGAATTCTATAGGGAACTTTATCGTAAAAAGGAAAAGTCTTTGGTTAACACAAATACTCACCCTGAAACATTCTTTTATTTGCCTTTAATTTCACTATAAAGTTCTTAGGGTTACTATTATGTAATCACAGTAATGCTACCAGTTATCACAGAGAACTTTTATTTCTGAAGGAAAAGGATGTCTCAGTCACTACTGATTGGATTTTTCTCGGCACTGGAAGAGGGTAGTGATGTGAATCAGGGATTCCGAATGTCAGACTTGGTCTTCAGGTTTCTTGTGTAGTTTTCCATGGAATCCCATCCTCCTCTGAGTGGTTCATGAACATCACAGGCCTTCCTTGGAGCTTGTGGGTGAAGCACAATTATGGTTAAGTGAAGCATGCTTGCATGTCCTGGGGAATAAATTAGAAAGCTTGCAGGTTCTGTTCTCCTGTGGAATTGTTGTGGAAAAATCACAGCTCTCTCTCTCTCTCTCTGGTGTCTGAAAGCTAGGAATACGGGAATGGGTTACCATGCTAAGACCTCCCGCCTCACTCCTCTGTAATTTTCCAGTGTCCCTGAATGTCCTGGTGAGGAGTTAAGTATATAAATAACACCAGTTCATAGAAAAGCCATGAGGATCTGGAAGACGGCTAATGTTGAGATGTTCTTTGATGTTGTGTGGGAAAGGGAGCACTTACTGTAGCACACACACACACACACACACACACACACACATATATATTTATATTTATATTTAAATGTTTTACTAATTATTTGAAAATTTCACTTCTTGGACCCCAATCCCACTCACCTCCCTGCCCCTCCATAACTACACTCTACCCTTGCAACCTTCTCCTAAAAGAAAACAAAAGAAAGAAAGAAAAAACCAAACCAAACAAACAACAAGACATTTCACCATGGAAGATGCTGTGTGTCACAGTGCGTCTCACAGGATGCCTCTCTGTCCATGCATCTCTACTTGCAAATATTCATTGCTGTGAGTCATTGCTCTGGTTCAAAGCCTCTGGTTTTTTTTGTATACCATCAATAGTGGATCCTGTCTGGAACTCCTCTCAGATGTCCTGTGACTGTCCTGTGCCGTGGAGATCCTGCAGCTTTGGATCTACAAGACTGACCCTTTCACTGGCTCCAGCAGTTCAGAGATAGCTTAGATATTGAGGTTGGCAAACTCAGAGCCCTGGATCTGTCCTGAGTGGTGGCTGAGTTTGTCAGCCCTCCAGATCTCCTGCTTTGCCCAGGTAAGGGGCTGGGCCAGTTTAGCATGGATTTTCATTGCTTTCTGTCAATTCCATTCTGTGTGATTAACTTCTTTAGATCATGTTTACCCTTCCTCTGCATAAGAGGATATCCAGCCTCTGGATAAGACTCCAAATGTTGTCTCTAAGCATGAGTTTTATCCTTTACTAGGCTATGCCTCAGTGTCCCTCAAAGGTTCTCAACTTCCCTAATGGCAGTGACCCTTTAATACAATGTTGTGGTGACCCCTAATCATAAAATTGTTTTTGTTGCTACTTCATACCTATAACTAACTACTCTTATGAATTTTGAAATATCTGTGTTTTCTGACAGTCTTAGGCAACCCCTGGAAAGGACCATCCCATTCTCAAAAAGGTCATGACCCACAGGTTGAGAACCACTGGTTGAAGTCTTTGGAGTATTGTGAAGATGAGCAATTCTGCCAGCGGCTATGTTCTTTTTATTTACCAGCCTCTCTGCTCGCCTTGCCTACATCATACAAGACCCTATACAAAATTTAAAGACACTCCCTTAAGATCTCAGACAGCATGCTTCCCAGAAACAATGTGATTGATCAAGGATGAGGACATTAAGCATTTGGCCTTCAAAATTCTGTCTTTTTACAACATGAAAAGCCATTCAAGACACATTCTCAATTGTTTTAGAGTGGAATCAAGACACAAGTCACACAGGACTGATAAAGAATGAGGAATAGCTATAAATGGGATTGCCAAATATACGGAAACAAAACACTTCTTTTCTGTTTTTTTCTTTAAATTTTTTAATTCGGAAAACCTCATTTTAAAATATCAATAGTTTGCATTTTAATGTTTGTCCTCTGACCAAGCTATTTTTCAGTTGTTGGAGTAACATTTGGCATCTTTGATACTCTTAGTCTTGAATTCAAGTCCTTCTTTTGAGTGCATGTATCTGTCTAGATTAAGGCATTCTGATTTTCCTATCTCAGAGGTCATGTCTACAACAATCATGTTACCCTACCTGCCATGAGGCTTGGCTCAGTGATCCTAACTCCTACATTTGTGCTTTCCTGTGGGAAGGAACATGCTTTCTAGTTCTGCCCAGGGAAAGATGTTTGCTTCAGAAATGTCTGTGGTTTATTTCCTCTGCTTGAAAATTCAGAGGCCGTAGATCAGAGCAGAACAAAATCATTTTAGAGGAAGACCAGGCATAGCGACGTGGCATGGCTTGAACCAACTGTCAGCTTAGCATCTAGAGGATGTTTTTTCTTCAGTTTATGCAGCTTGCAATCCATTAAGGACAATTCGAGAAGCCTTGTAACTTTACTTACCTGGCCACCCAGGTGAGTGTTGCACATGAGTGTGTGTGTGAAGGTGTGTGCACACAGCTCCCGAGACCCTGAGCATTGTTCCCTTCAGTTGGAGTGACAAGGATGACTGACATGTTTTCACACAGAATGTGGGTTAGGACTTGAAAGGACCTGTTGGGACAAACACATTCGAGATAATAGCATGTGGGTAAGAAAGACAAAAGCAGAGTCACTGAGAAAATGCCTTCGACCTGACACATCCTGAAGGAGCTATTCCCGAACAATGGACACAAACTGCCTAATGTGCTACCTGCACCCAGCAGTAACCCTTAATGGTGACTGTAAAATGAAGCATTATGTTAGCCAGTAGAAAGGAAAATGCAAATTGATTCTCCTTTTGTTTAGATGGAAGTGCTTATCAAGGTTAGAAGGTATTCAAGGTCTGTGACACCAGAATAATTTGTTTTATTATAATACTCCAACAAGGACAGTGCTTGGGGCTGTCTGAGGGACTCAGATGGCTAGATGAAATTCTACAGTTGCGGCTTTAACCATCGCCTTTTCAACATGCCACATGCTCAGCCTGATTGGGGAAGTGGTTGCAGAACCAAAACCCTTTCATTTTCATTTCAAGGATGAGATGATAAGATTTTCTGTTAATACGGGAATACGTCATTCCCTTACAAGAGCATAGAGTCAAAGCTTACAATTTAACTTGCAGGCCTTTACATCTGCCTGTGAGAGAAAAAAGCTTCCCAGAGCTTGTTTCTCAGGCTCCTGGTCACCAACAAGGTATTCATAGCACTCTACTTCATAGGACAGGACCTCCTTGGAAAACAGAGGTTAGGGCATGGGTCCACGTGTATGGCTGGAACATCAGCATTCCTAGCTCCAGCACCATTTCTCCATCTCTGCTGAATGTATGACTGTCTGTGGGTACCTGGATTTGGGGTTGGTATCTCCATAGAAAAACAGCTTACCATATGGATGCTGTCAGTTAGTGACACCTATTGCTTGATGGGGAAATTTTGTTATAAGATCTGACTGTGGCGCAGAAAGGGGGAAGGCTGGAGAGCTGTAGAAGCATGGTGACAGGCAAACCATATCATCTGAAACTCTGAGAGCTCCAGTACTGTGCTATTCTCAATACACACTTTGGCTTTAATAGTAAGACTAATTTGTAGAGACATTGGTAATGGTTGGAATAGCTGCTAGGAATTTTTTATCCCTCTCCGCAGCTCTGTTTTCCTTTATTTCTTTTCTTCCTCTTTTCCCTTCCCTACCTCATTTTTCTTTTCTTTCCTCCCTTCTTTTTTTCCTTCCTTTTTAAAAAAAATGTTTTAAATCTTTGAACCACGTCTTCAGGCCAACATCTCTAATTATAAAAGATGTTCTTATTAGGATTTTTCTTATGATAGTTTACTAAGTAATAGACTCTTAAGTAAGCAAACAAGAAAGCAAGCAACAAACAAACAAAAAGAATCTAACTTAACTTGGTCATTTTAATTATATGGACCTGACCCAGAAAGCATTGCACAACTTAGCCTAGCAACTCCTAAGGAAGGGCCAGGCCACTGTGAGAACACAGGTGTGACAGTGGAGTACAGATTCACATATAAACATCACCCAGAACACTGCATGTCATCTTATACTGCCTAACATTTGGCTTCCTGAGTACTAGCGCCTATATAACAATGCAAAGCAGGTTCAACGGGTATGAAGAGTATCCAATGTGGGTGACAGTCTCAGTGAGGAATTTCTGGTGCCTATGTGTGGACACTTTGATGCTCACCAATACAGCAGATGGCTCAACCCTAAGTGTGAGATTGGATATAACATACTGATCCCTGATCACCCCAAGGTACTTGGTGTCTATCATTAAAACTTTAGTTGAGGCCTGATTGATTAAATGTTTGGAGCTCATCTCCAGCTACATCTGATGTTTATGGTCAGATTATGATGCTGGTGACTTTTCAGTGCCAGAAAAGAAGCCAAATACCCCATGACTGATACTGGAAGACACATGTGAGATATTGTCAGGCCTTACCTTTAGAAGGGTGGCAGAGTGTCTTGTTGTAAAGGCTGTGGGTGTCTTCTGTTGATATGAGCATAGTTCAAGAAGTTGGAGACACTGAGGACTTCCTCTTTTTTTTGAATCCTACTATCCCACTATTGCTAACAAGGCTATCCTGGATTATGGAAGCTGCGCAAAAGACAATCACAGGGAAATTCTAGAAGCTGAGAAGCAATCTTTCCTGAAACTGAGACACAAGTTGGTATCATAGGTAGAACCAGAGAGGAAAGAGGAAGAGCCAGACCTCTCATGTTCCTGTGGGCTCAGGCTGGTTCACCTAAAGTAATAGAGACTAAAGACCAACATAATAAAGAAAGAAGAAGCACACACATGCACACATGCACACAGCCATGCTCACATGAGGACACACACACACACACACACACACACACACACACACACAGCTCTTTGGATGATGGAAATAGCTCTTTAAGTTAGTTACTATTCTGAGGACTATACAAGGGCAGTACTCCCAAACCATACAAGATGTGATTCTTTCTTGGGGAATTTAAGACCAAACTTTTGAACTGACAGTTGCTAGTCTCTTGTACTATTACTCTGTAAATAAATAGAACACTTCCCTTGGGAAACTGTCATTATCTATCAAGGAGAAAAATCACCAAGAAGATTTATAGTAATTCAGAATAATAAAATATAAAAATAAAATGAACTACATTGGTGTTCTTTGATATGCAGGCAGTAGAAAATAACTTGAGCAACTTAGCCAAAAAAAAAAAAAAAAAAAAAAAAAAGGCGATTCATTGGAAAGATGTTGAGTCTGTGCTGGAGGGACTGACTCATATGGCTTTAGACAGGGTGGAAATGTGAATCCTAGGATCTCAAAGAACATTTGGTTCTGTGTCTTTCCTCTTGAGATATACCAGAGCTTTCTTCTAAAGTGAAGAAGTCCATGTAGAAAAGAATGTTGAGCTTTGTTTCTTGATATAAAGGTTACTCACATTTGTGTTCTTTTAATTAACACAAGACTTCAGACTAAAATAAAGTAAAATAAATTAAAATCCCCCACCATAAAAGAGAGAAAAGAATGTGACTGCGCTGCCAGTCATGGCTAAGGTAATAAATCACACATGGCCACTGGTTGGCCTTCTTCATGGGCCCATTGATGAGGAATAAATACATTTTTCTTGACTTGATAAGCTTCCTGGTTCCATTCAACACTAACCTAACAGAATCAAATGGAAGTGATGGACAGCTGTAGATCATTGTGGCCAGGACACAGCTAAGAAGAAAGGATAACAAGCTGAGCCAGCAGGAAATAGTTAAAAATCTTTCATAAGGTATAGATTTACCACTTCCTTAAAACCTCAAAGTATCTGGTATAACTGCCAGTTCCTACACAGCAGTCATTTGATGATGCTGAGTTTGGACTGAAACCTCTTAAACTCAGGACTCAATATCTAACTTTCCAGAGACATTTCCAGTCAGACAATCCATACAAATACCTTCCCACAACTTCCCTGAGCCTCCTTGTCAGCCTTAATACTTAGCTGACCTCTGGCCTATAGACTTATTCAGCAAAGTTCCTTAGTGCAGTACTGGGTTTAAATATCCTTATATGTAGTACTGGGTTTAAGTATCTTTGTATTCTTTTCTAGAGGAACAGAATCACTGGCCAGAGAGGGAAAATATGCACACACACACACACACACACACACGCACGCACGCACGCACGCACACGCACACGCACACGCATGCACATGCACACGCGCGCGCACACACACACACACACACGCACACGCACACATGCATGTGAAATTTATCAAGTCAGCTTTAAACTAGAAGAGCAGAATCACACAGGAAAACTGAGAACCCGATAGTTGTTCAGTCTCAAGGGTAAGTGCTACAGTAGTCCCAATAGGTTGTAAAAGCCACGATATTTCCTGGAGAGCCACTGGTCACTAGAATACAATAAAATCTTTAAAAGGGTGGGTGTGCTATCAGTCAAGGAATCATCATCATCACTATCACCATCATCATCATCATCATTGGCACCGTCCTCCTCATCATCATCATCAGCGCCATCATCATCATCATCGGCATCATTGGCATCATCATCAATAGCAACAACAGAGAGAACAGCAACAGCAACAGCCGCAATAAGAACAACAGCAAGTTCACTCAGCAGCAAGAAGAAAGGCCAAGTAAGTAAACGAAGAGGGCCTCCCTCACGACACGTCCATTTTATCTGGACTATACCAGAAAATCCACCCACGCTTGCCAAATGTCTTCTCAACCTCAAACACCACTATCAAGATCATTCTTCAGGTGAGGCTACATATTTTGGTGATTCGAATTTGTGTCAGGTTGACATTATGTTCAGCTCTTAACAAGGCTTAGAGGACAGCATGTTTTCAGCACACATTAGCAAGTTTGTAACTTCAAATGAAATAGAAATTTCCATAGAAAATATTCCCAATGAATAAAGAACTGTGAGCTGGATAGACAGCCAGATATCTAAATTATGTGCTTTCTCGGTGTCCTCTCCCATTAAAAAGAACCAAACACTGCCTCAATGGGAGTTTCAGGATGGCACCGGGTTTACAGTAACAGAAATTAATGATTGGCAGCTAAGTGCTGGAGCTTGGACCATGATCACATAGGTTCACTTATTACCTTTGTCTTTTTCAATCTACTTTGTGTATTTTTGTTTTTCTCTTACTTGCTGGTCAAGTTTCTGATTAACCCATGCAGGGCCTCAGTGGGCAAGCACTAGCTCCTTGGTTAACTCTTACCATGAGTTCAGAAGAGAAGCAATCTTGACCATAGTAGCAGTTCAAATGACAAATTATGGCTAGGTGTGTGTGTGTGTGTGTGTGTGTGTGTGTGTGTGTGACAGATAATGCCAACCACAGTGGATCTCAGTTCATGTACTACTGCCTGGAGAAATAATAGAGGTAAACTTCTAGGTACAAAGGCATCTTGTAGTTTCTTTAACACCTGGCATGTTCTCTGCTGCTGAAATTTACTGATCCCCTTTTCTTAACTCTCAGTGTCATCTCTTTCCTCTCCTTGGAAAACTCCTCCTGACCACTTAGAACATGTAAAGAGGTCAAATATCGGTTTTTCAAGAGACAGGGTTTCTCTATGTTGCCCTGGCTGTTCTGGAACTCACTTTCTGGCCTCGAACTCAGAAATCTGCCTGCCTCTGCCTCCCGAGTCCTGGGATTAATGGCATGCACCCCCACTGCCCAGCTCCCAAATATCACTTTTTCTAGACCTCTCCTCCCTCATCTGACAAGTGCTTATCTCCCAGCATTGCGTTCCTGTTCTCAGTTTCTTATCAACCAAGTTGCTCATATCCCAGCTAGTCAAGTATGAGCACAGAAACCTGAGTTCCATTTGAAAAATTCATGAGAGAGAAAGGTAAGCGTGGTATGTGCCTGTAATCTCAGCACTACAGAGGATCCCAGAGAATTGTGGGACACAGCCTACTCAGGAAGCTCGAGGTTCAATCAGAGACCCTGTTTAAAACAAAGGAGGTGGATGACGCCTGGGAAATGACAATTGAGCTTGTCCTCTGGACCCCATAAGCACAAGAACATGTGGTCCCCATGTGTAAATGTGAGTAAAAGCTTGAGAACTCCAAAACACACTTCTTGTTGGTACTCAGTCTTGTAGCTGTCCCTTGGCCCTTCCTCCAACAGCGTATAGGTAGCAGTGAGAGGAGCCTCTCTCTAATGCTTCACTTTTCTTCAGAACTCAAGGTAATGACAGATCACCCAGCTCACTTGCAGGTAAAGAAGCTAGTGCTTGCCCACCGAGGCCCTGCATGGGTTAATCAGAAACTTGACTAGCAACTGTGATAATCAAGCACGATGCTCAAGCTGGTCCATGCTGTGATTGGAACAAAACCAACACCGTAACAGTATTAAATACGGTCTAATCTCTGTCAGTCCTGATGGGATTTCAAGAGGAGGATTTCAGGACTAAAGGTTGAACATCCCTCACAGGTTCTCTGAGTATCAAGAACAAAACCAAAAACAGACACGAAAATACCAAACAACAACCGAAGTCCAAGGAAATCTGAAGAATACTTATTATTGTTCCTAGTGTAGGCTAGATCTCCTAATGCCCTCATTAATATTTACCTAAGGCCATATGCTATTGGGAGGTCTGTGTAAACTGTATGATTTATATGCAATGTTCACATTCTATACACATATCATTTATTACATAGACTATGCAAACATATATGCATGTGTGCAACCATCTTTCCTGGGGCTGGAGGGATCATTCACATACACACAGAAAGTAACAGGATAAGAAAAAGTATTTTACTGCTTTGTAGGCTCATTTGATGTTGCAAAAGGAACAGAATTTTGACCAATCCTTTTTAAATGTTTTTACTCTTACACAGGCTAGATTAACTAAACTGGCCTGGCTTATCGACAATTAAGGCCAGCACGGCCATTTGCCTAATTTAGAATTGTAAAGGAATATGAATTGATTTTGAACCCCTCTCAGGATACAGGGAAAGAAGGGACATCTGGTGGAATGAACCACGTGTGTAAATCCCTTTTGACTCATCTTATCTGACAACGGGGGTGGGGGGATGGGGGAGTGGAAGAGTAACTGGTCGACCACAGAGCTCTCTCTGTTCACAGTAAGAAACATGCTTTGCCTCGGAGGGAGTCCATCACCTAATATTAACACAGAGAAGGAGAAAGAGCAGGTTGACAGGAAACCCTGGCTCTCCCCTGACTCAATTCAGGAGATCATTAAGGATGAAGTCTTGCTGTAAAGTACACCTCTCTTCCTCCGATGACAGTGACAACCAGGGCGATGAATCAGGGGCAGCCTGCTCTCCTTTGACAAACAAACACCCACTCTGGTAAGTGCCCTTTAATGTGCATGGAGTCTTTGTCTAGGAAAGGGATGCACAGTTGGCCTGTACAGAGCTGTAAGGGGATAGCTTTGACATACCGATAAAGCGTCTAGGTTTACATTGGACTTGACTTTATCATTTACTGAAGGATATTATTAGTGTAGACATGATAGGCACTCTCTGCCTTCTCCAGCAAGAGCCAGGGAAATGTATACGAACAAAAGGTCTGCTGTGGAGAATCAGACCCTGTTTGTTCAGTGACTTTGGGATCCTAATCCTACAACTCAGCAGAGATAAGGCCTAAAGCAGAGGAAAAGAGCCCACCCAGCTCCGGGGCCCCAGGAAGAAGAGGGAAAGTCAATCGTGTGAAAAATGGAAGTTCATCCAACACTGAGCATGTGTGTGGCTTTCCCTGGTTGCAAATTTGATATTATAAAAATAGATTTGCTCTTTGGGGCCAGATGGCATGCAATACTTCTGAAGTAAAATTCAGTCTTATGACAAAGGTCATCGCTAGAAAGAACCACTTGGACTGAGCTTGTTTAGCACTTGTTGAAAACCTTTGCATCAGCAATTACCTCTGCTTTCTTGAGTGCAAACACACACACACACACACACACACACACCATGACTACAAGCAACATAGGCCTAGCTAGCCACTGTTCCTTTTGATTGTTCTGGCAGTGGGGCCTCTCCTTTTTAATTTTATTTTGCTTTATTTTATTTTTATTTTATGTGTATGGGTGTTCTGCCTGCATGAACCAAATGTATGGTGTTCTGTCTGTGTACCAAATGTATGTTCTGTGTCAAAGGAGGCCAAAGAGACTATCAATCCCTTGGGACTGTTAGTTACAGAGAATTGTGAGCTGTTGTGTGGGTGCTGGGAATTGAACCCCAGTTCTCTGGAAGAACAGCCAATACTCTTAACCATTAAAATATCTCTCTAGCCCCAAATGGTTTCTTCATTATTGTAGTTTTGTAATGGGTTTTGCATATCTCCCACTTATCTGAAAATAGCTATAGTTAAAAACAGGTAAGTAAAAACACTGCCTCTAACCATCTGCTAGATGCCTGCTTTATATATGATTTCTCTCCTTGTTTGATGAAGGATTCACTGAATAAGTAGCTTGTCAACTAATGAATGTACCATTCATTTATCAAAATCTATTAACACTATTCCTATTTACACACACACACACACACACACACACACACACACTCTCACACACACACACAAACACCTGAAATCTAGAGTGAAAGGTTGTATGTTATGCATCTTCCTTTGAAGGTCATGACACACGTGCTACATGTTTCTCAGCTCTTACTTCTATAACTGGTATTGAAGATAATCATAATTGTAATTAGGTGTCTCTTGTAAAAGTGGCTTGTAACTCTAAAGACCATAGAAATACACTTGATTTTCTAGAAGCAGAATGACAGCTGGAATATTGTATAATTTAAGTGTCTAGTCATATTCTAAAACTCATGCTGTGCACAAAACTGTGTGGCTTCATAGATAAAGAGACTAATCTTACAAGATTCTGCATCCAAGAAGGTTAAAGTCGAGGCAGAAAAAAATAATTCAGTCTTAGAGAAGATAAAAATTTTATCATAGAATTCTGCTAAAAAAATTCAGTTAGTAATTTATTTACAGACAAGGGAATATTGGAATTCTCTGGGACTTTCGGCCCACATGCCCAAGTCACCTGCTGCCATGGCTGCTCCAGTTCATTTAAGATATGCCACAAGCATTCCCAAATATATTATAACTTTTATTTTATTTAACACTTTTCTGCTTGCTAAATACTATCCTAACTTTGACTGGCAAGATGCCTCAGTGAAAAATGGTGTTTGTTGCCATGTTTAATGACATGAGTTCAATTCCTGGAACACATATGGTGAACTGACTCCTGAAAGTTTTATTCTGGTCTCTACATACATCAAGCATTCTCTCTCTCTCTCTCTCTCTCTCTCTCTCTCTCTCTCTCTCTCTCTCTCTCTCTCTCTCTCTCTCTTTCTCTCCAGAATAACAACAAAACTGGTAATAAATCAAATATCCTAACTTTATGAATGTTAAGAAATTTTATAACCATTGAGTCCAGGGCTATTTTTTTCTGCATTGTGTAAAAAAATAAAGTTGAATAATAATTGAATGATATTTATTTTTATTGTTAATAATAAATACCTTAGGCAAAACAAACAACTGTAGGTTTGCCATAAGAAATATTTAAGTCTGGACTAGTTTACTTAATGTAATTTGAAACTTCCACAACCTTTGCATTTTAGTTTCTGTCTACATTGGATGAGCCACAAATTCCCCATTTCAAAGATGAAACAGACATGCGCATTGAATGAGTATATTGATGAGACGAAGGTTAAACTTCTGTAACAAGGGCCTTCAAACACAGTGGTTTAAGCACATGCAAGTTTTCTCCTCCCTCGCAGCACAGGCTGAGTGTACGATCTCCCTATGGATGTCTACAGCAAGCGTCTATGTTATAGACCATTCTAAGAACATCTGCAGAGCCTACAAACATGCTGTGAGACAATAGTTACAGATTTTCATCATTGTAGCACCATGGCTACCTATGAACCATTGTTATATTATTGTCAAAGAATCCTTAGAGGAATGATTACCTACAACCTTGGGCAGCATCTCTTCTCCTTATGGGAGGAGGAGGACATTTCCTGGGATGCTTCCCATCTCGCCTTTCAAAACACTGATTGTATGTGTCTAGCATTGAGGATGACAATTTTCATGATTTTTTTTTGTTTGTGTTATTTTTTTCCCCTGAAGGTGTGGTCTATGAAGGAGGAAGGGATTACAGTCCTGTAAGAAATCAGGTTTAAAGCTGTAGGAATACAACAGAGAGTGCATGTGTTTGTGCTGGTGTATGAATTCATTCATTCACGTGGAGGGAAGCTTCAGCTTGAAAGCCAATAAAACTGACATCAGGGACCAGAGCCTGTCTGAGGGTGCTCAAAGGATTTCAGTACCTAGGCAGATTTTCTGAACCAGTGTGAGCAGCCATCTATCAACTTGGGCTTTGTGGGGTTTCTGAGATGGTTTCCACTTACCCAGAGGCCATGGGACTTCTAGGCTCTGTGTAGTAGTTACAGATGGTGCTGTAGGTAAGTGTCAGATGGCAAACCGGCATGTGTCCTTGTCACCTCTCCTTTCCCAGAAGTCCCTTGCCCAAGTCTCTCCTTGCAGCCAGCAGAGGCTCAGGTGCCTGGCTGTCTGCCTTCTGTCTGGAGTTCTCTTTGACATTGCTGCTTATGCATCCTGCCCTGGGGATTATGAGAAATCACAGGCAACAGAGACCCTCGGAGGTGAACCACTCAGGGATTCTGGCTCTGAATCCTGTTTACATCTTCATTCAAATTCGTGTGACACCTTAGACAATCCTGACACCCAAGCAGTGTAACCAAAGGCTGTCAGTCACCTAGTGCTCCCAGCACAGTGAGTGTTTGATGACTTGGAGGTGGCACTGAGAAAAGGTCCAGGTTTTGGAATTGTAAACAGGATGTGGGACATGATCAAGTCCAGAGACTCAAGACAATCTTAGGACCGTTTTCCAACATTTTTATGTGGTTGCCATATCAAGAATATGAATTATGAAACAAGTTTATAGACTCTATGGTATAATAAATTTATCAAATTTTAGTTAAAAGAAAACCTGTGGCATATCTTAAATTTATCAATATGTCTCTTAATATATGAAGCAGTTAGTTTGAATTTTATTGCAAATTCTAACAGTTCTCTGGAGTATATTTATGTGCAGAGGATTAGACTGTGTGGTTCTGCACAAGGAATATATACGTGATTAGTTTTTCTACCTGGGGCAGCCCTAGATGGCCCTTACGGTCTTATCACAATTACGGCAGCACTCAAAATGTGTCTCAGTTTAGTGTTAAATTGTTTGTCCAAATTAGAACTCTCATGTGCTTGCTGACTTCTTAATTGTGCAATGGCCAACAGGTCTGAGAGTAAGCCAGAGAACCACTTTTCAGGCATCTTCCACTCTTTGTAAATGGGTCTCTGTCTGGCCTGGAACTTCACCACAGAGCCTAGACTCGGTTTCCTACCAGCTCTTTAGCTCTGTAAAATCTATTTTTTTTTAAATCAATGTCTCAGGCAGTTGGAGGAAATGAGTTTTGAGAATTGATGTGGAAACCCCAGAAAGCAGCCCTGAAGTCGTGAGTGGATGAAGAGTCTTCCCCAATCTCCTAGGGATGGGACAGTTACTGTTCTTATGAGCTTTTGACTCTGGTTTATATATCATAGCTCCATGTAGAATCCTTGTCAGGGTGCCTCAGGAAGCATGTGTATCTGTGCACTGACAGTGTCAGTCCTCAAGCAGCTTTCTTCTTCTATGTGAGATAGCTCCTCTTATTGGTCTGCAATTTCACCAAGTCGTCTAGGCTAGCTGGCTGGTGAGCTTTCAGAAATCCTCCTGTCTCTGCCTCTCATCTCAACACTGCTATGTTTACAAGTGTCCTGATTTTTATGTTGGTTCTCAAGATGGCTTTGTTCTGTGTGTCTTATGGCAAGCTTGGGCTTTACCGACTGAGCCATGTCCTCAGCCTCACCTTCAAGAATCTTAACTGATGTTCTGACACCACTGTGAGGGAAGTAAGTACTTATTGTCACAGATTTACCTTTGATGAAATAGATCTAAGAAATACCAGATTCTCAAGATGACCACAATGATAACAGGCGGAGCAGAATTCCGATCCAGATTTGAACTCACAGCAGTTTCCCAGTGTCAAGCACAAGGAAATGTTGGAAAGCACCCCACCGTCCATTTGTCAATGCTTCAGAAGAGCTAGTACCCCGTGCTCTGCGTGCTAGCTAACCTGACCAGTGACAGACCTGAGTTGTAGGGCCCTGTTGTACCAGGTTCCATCTAGCACCTGGAGATACCTGAGAGCAGGTGTGCATGACCAGATGCTCTTCTGTGCTTTGGGTGCTCTCTAGACCTTTCTTTTATCCTTTGATCTGTACATGCATGCAATCTGTGTCACACGGCTAAGCATGCTATCCAGGAGGCACCACAGCATTCATTTCTTCTTTGAGGTACATATGGACGGCTTATATTTTTAAGATCCACTGTCACCTAGAGGAAGAAGGAAAAAGGAAGAAGGGTGAGGCTATGTTACATTTCCATGACTGATGTTCCCTCTTACCTCAGAGATGCATTAAACCAGAAGCCGGTCTCCCAGCAGATAACACAGAGATTTCTTCTCTGCTCCTCACAAACACTGAAAAAATTTCTTGAAATTTTCCATTATGAAAAGGAAATTTAATATTTAAAGGTAATTTGACCTATACATGCATATACCATGAATATTTGATGAAACCTATAGCAAATGTATTTATAGAGCATTAATCTGGGGATATTTATTTCTTATCCATTTTCTGGGATATTATTTCTTCAGCAAGTGTGAAGTCACCCTCTACAAATGCTTGACTCCGAAGATGCACATAGAAATGAGAAGGGGCTGTTCCTTTTCTCACCAGAGCTGGCAAAGCCCCTGTCACCCACTTGTAAAAGAAGCTATTCTAAGGGAATTGGAGAGCACTCAGTGTGGCCATAGGGTCACATTCACGTAAAGGTCCCAAACTGCAGGCAACAGAGACAACCTTACCCTTGTCCTTCTGTAGCGCCAATGTTACTCTTTTGTGAGATTTCAGTATAATTCCATTGATTAAAACTTATGTACTGTCCAGTTTTGTGAATTGTTGTATATAATATCCAGTTCAGACACTTGCCTTTTAAAATTGCTTAGTGTGCACACCTAGAAGATAAATATTTTTCTTTGCTGTAGCAACAATGTTGAGATTAAAAAATAAAAGTAGAAATGAATATCAACCAGAAAAGCAGCAAGAAAAGAGAAGACAGCATTTCTATACATGTACAATTTATGATTATTTTGTTATGTGGATTTGAGGAGGCAAAAGTTGCCTCACCATTATTATATAGAGAATGAATACATTCAAGAGACAAACGTTTCAGACTAATTAGTATGAACTGCTTTGAGGTCTTGGTTGTTGACTAAATTAGACAGCGATGTTTACTCCACTTGTCAAAGGCTGTGGAGAGTTGTGCTTGTAAGGGATCTCACACTGACCAATATGGCAGCCAGGCCACTCTGGCTGCTATGGGAACACCTCACTTATATTTGCCTATATGCAACCACCTGGCACTTTTCGTGTTGTGTAAATAATACTGCTCTCTTACATGATACTTTAGCAAGAAAGAAGAAGTCAGCATTTGCTGGTCAATGGAAGAAAAATGAAACTTAAAACAGAAATTTCAACAGCAAACTACTTTAAAACAAAGGACTTTTAATGGAGTTATTCCAAAAAGTACCGGCCAAAATAGCTCAGAAGAACTGATCTGTTTATGCTAGAAGAAATGTTTGTTGGTTGATGTGGATTCCAGGTCACATATGACTTAGTTCCATAGTCACCAAGCTCTGTTCTGAGTTTGTCTAACCATTGTAGTACCAAGTTCTTACTTGAAGTTCCTGGAGGCATTTTCTGCTGTGTAAGAATTAGACACCTGTGCTTACAGACTCCTAAATCTGTAAGCTTTTGAGAAAGCACTGCTCTTTTCCAGTGTAGATACACAGAATGCTATATGTGAAGACAGTTGCCTGCCAGTTTCTAAAGAGCTTGGCTTTGACAACATTTTTTTTCCAGTGAAAGGATGACCAGCACTTGCGTGACTGATTTCAGAAATTTATTTTGCCATAAATAAGTTTAGCTTCACATTATACAGCAGACAAATGATCATTTGTGCATGCATCTGCCTGTACACATACACATACATTTACACACTCACATTTACATATACTATAACAGGAACAAGTTTTTCTTAAAACATTTCTCCATATTAGATTTAGATGTTTTCTGTTCTAAACTATTCTATTTCAGTAATAAAAACATGCCAGTTTTATGACTCAATAACTCTAGCTCTCAGTCTGCACTTGGATACATACAGATTAAGAAGCAATGACTGGTTACTAACAAGGCAAACTTCAGATACTATAGTCAGGGCTTTTAGTTTTGCACTTGATTTTAAGCTGGTATACAAAGTAGAAAGATGGACACAGCATTTCCATACAGATTGACTTTTGAGTGCTCATCCTCCCCTAACTCTTTTCCTGCTTACACTTGTATTCCTCTTTCCACTTTACTGCCATGAATGTTCTATTGCCACTTGACTTTTTCCTTAAAATCCTTCAGCCTCCTCATGGTCTCCTCTTCAGTTTAATAACCAAAACCCATTCATATATGCATGCACTTATGCATATATGTGTATACACATATGCACATTCACTTATGCAGACATGTGTATATATTATACATATTCTATATATAATTATATATAAAGAATAAACATTAAAATAAAATATATAACATATAAATGTATATATTATATATAATTTTATATATTATATAATTATGTTATAATAAACTATACAATATATTATGATTATATACAATTATACTGATATATAAAATGTATAGTATAATGTATGTGTTGTATATATATATGTATGATATGTGATTGATATATGATTGATATGTAATATGTGATATATGATATTATTAAGATATATGATTGGTATATATGACATATGATATATTATAATATGATATAAGATATATTATATACAATATATGATATATGTGTGTATGTAAAAAGCCAGGGTCCTCATATGAGAGAGGATATATATCTGTCTTTCAGATTCTGACTCACCTCATTTAGTATGATGATTTCTAGATCCATCCATTTTTCTACAGATTTTGTTTTTCTTTATTTCTCAATAAAATTCCATTGTACATATATGCTATATTTTCATTAACTATTCATTTGAAGGACATCTGAGATGGTTTCCTTCCTTGCTGTTATGAACAGAGCAGCACTAAATCTGGGTGGGTGATTATCTCTTGTGGACTCTAGAGTCCTTTGGGTGGCCCAGGAGTGGTGAGCTGGGTCACATGGTTCTTCTACTTTCTATTTCTTTGAGAAACTTCTACTCCAATGGTTGTCAACCTTCCAAATGCTGTGATCCTTTAATATATTTTCTCATATAGTGGTGCACCCAACCTTAAAATTATTTTCATTGCTATTCTGTAACTGTAATTCTGCCACTGTTATGAATTTTAAGGTAAATATCTGATATACAGATATTTGAACTGTGACCCATGTGAAAAGGTCAATCTAGCCCTAAAGGGCCCATGGTTGTAAACTCCTGATCTAGATTGATTTTCCATAGCACCAGCTTACCCTCATACTCATTTGGTATCATTTTTCTATTTTTACCAATAGTCACACATAGTCTGTCTTTTTAATGTTTTCATCTTTCCAGTCAAGCATATAAAAGACTTTTAGTCTTAGCCACTAACAGAACTTTATAATACACTGAAAGAATTTTGAAATTGGTACTTACAGCACTTAGGGGTTGTAGTGATTTGTTTTTCTTGAAGCATTGTGGATTGAACCCATTATTTGTGCATGCTAGCCAAGCAATCTCTCACTGAGTGCATTTCCAGCCCAGGATATAACAATTTTAAAGCATAGTTAACAAACATATGGGGAATCCAGTTAGATTTAAATTCTAGATTTTAAAAAAGAAAAGGCATAACAGTTTATTATGCATTTGACTTAAATGTTATAAGGATATGATTATTAAAATAACTTCTTGCTAACCTGGAATTGAATTTTCACTTAACCAATTGAATTGGTTAAGTATGACAACAATGAATCATTCAAAAATCACTGTCTGCTCCTGAGATCTGGAGACTGAATTCAGGGCATCAGGTTTAGGTGTTAAAGCTTTTTCACTGAGCCATCCCAATCCTCCCTTTTTGAGCTAGCCTTGTATTCCTAGAGATGCTTCTAGCCAGTTCCTGGTCAGGCTATAGGTCCTAGACCCGGCTCCTCTAATAAGCAGTCTTCATGTTGGACTTCCTTGTTGGCTCAGATACAGTGATGAGAACCTCTCTGTGATGGAGTGTTCTCTCTGAATGACTCTACCATTTTTATCTGTCTGAGGCCTCTAGAAGTCTCATTCTCAGGGAAAGTGTGGATGCCTGTCAAATACTCGAACATTGTCTTCCATTGTGACCAATTACCTGAGAAAGTCAACTTCTGAGGAAAAGGTAACTGTTGTTCATAGTTTTAGAAGATTTATTTCATGGTTGTTGGCTTGTGTGGGGGACAGCAGAGTTCATGATGTGACACAGCAAGAAAAAGTGTTGAAGTTGTGGTGGGTGTAAACAGAGAGAGAGAGACAGTCACAGAGACAGAGAGAGGAAGTTGAAAGGGTTGGTGTCCTATCCTAATATCCTAAATAAGCACAGGGTTTCAAAAGGTCAATTAGCTTTCACTGGGCCCTCTGCAGTAAAGTACTACTGATTCCCAGTAGCACTAATGGCTGGGGACCAAGCCTCTAATATGTGATCCTATGAAGCCTATTGTAACATAAACTATAGGAGAAAAAGTATTATGCTTGATGCAATCTGAAAATAATTTTAGATATCAATAAGAACAAAATGTTTTTAACATCATCATTTACACAATGAAGAATACAGAGAAAAGGATAGGTGAGCTTGGTATAGAATTTCCTTCTTTTCAAATTCTTCTTGACAAGGGAACCACATCTGCCTATACTCAGGATAAGAACTGTAAACCAACCTTTTTTTCCAAGGAAGAGAGGCCATGACTCACACAGATATGGATGGGGAAGATTTCCAGAGCTACTGGCTCTCAGGATGTATATCATTCTGAAAACTTTGTGAGAAAAGATCATTTCAAGACATCTTAAAAAGTGAAATGAATTAAGATAATAGTACAGTAGCTAAGATAGAATAATAGAAACATAAGGCATAAAAGGGGAACAAAGAAAAAGATGAAGCTCTCACTAACCTCAGATTTGGAGGATTCTTTTTCTAAACATGCTATGATAAATGTAAAGAATATAGTTGGTGAGTCAAGAGTAATTTTGAAAGGGTAGATTAATATACTAAAAAGTCATGAATGTAGATTTCAAATCTGACTTTATTGAAAAGTACAGAAGAGGAGAAAGAAGACCGAAGCCAGAGGGGGGCGTCATCAACTTGGAAAGTTAAGGAGTCTAACTGAAGATTATAGGAAACACAGAGGGTGCCAAGCATGCAAGTGACCAGGGGCACAAGGGGGCCAAATGTCTAAAAATAAAAGTCTTTCCCTGTTAATCACTGCAATAATTTGTCTGCTTAAGAGATTGTTACATCATTCATTTCTGCATTGCCTATGGGTAAACACATGCTCTGAGAGTTGAATTTGCAGATTTACAGGGCAGCAAATGCACCCAAAATATGAGGATGCTGGGATTTAAACTCTGGTCTTTATGACTGTACAACTACTCTTAGTTGGAAAGTCATCTTTAGCACTGTAAAGACCTTGTCTATATGTATAAATATTCTGTTTGGGAGCAATATACCTTATTTACCTCTCAGCCATTTTCTATGGCTGGGAAACAGGGCACCTTGTATGAATTAGTGTATATGTGTGTGTGTGTGTTGTAGTGTTTGTGTATCTGTGTGCATGTGGCTTTGGAGGCCAGAGATTATAATTGTGAGTGTCATTATGCCTTGTCCCTGATGTTGTTAAGTTAGTGTCTCTTATTGAACCCGGAACTCACTGATTGGCTAGACTGACCTGTGAATAGGCTCAGGAGATCCACTTGTTTCCACATCTCCAGCACTATGGTTACACACATGTACTACCTGTGTCCACTGTTTCATGCAGTGCTAGGGATTTGAACTCATACCTTCCTGTCTGCATAGAGGCACTTAATCCAGTGAACACTCCCTTAGCCCTCGGACTCCAGCCACTGGAACACTTTTATCAGTCAGTGTTGTCATACTTCAGGGGTCATGCTAATTTTGTTTGCTCATTTCAATTTTTAGTATATGTGCTACTAAAACTAGTGCCCCTTAGACTTTCAACCAACACTCCACAATTAGTGTCCTAAATATGCTGAGAAGTTATTCTTCCATAGATGGGCATGCTAATTTACCAACTCAATAGCATTCAAGGACAGGGGCTATTTCCTCACTTTCTAGAAAACATGCTTTTACCATAGAATCCTGTTACTTTAGCCACTAAATACTTCAGGCACACAGGAGATATGAACCTTTCCTGAAATAAAATGTTAAATTTTGTTGAAAAGTGAGTTAGTGATATACTTATATGCCAAGTGTATTATTTACCACAAAATAATTTAAAATCTCTCTTTTAGATTAAAACTAACTGCTAATTTTTTTTTCTGGATTGAGTAAATATTTTGTTTTGGGCCAAAAATGGTGTCAAGTGACTTCAAAATATTTGGTAATAATTAACTTTCTCCTTGATAAGATAATAACAGGGTTGAATGTGAGCAAGGTAAATCCATCACACATGTATGTCACAGTGATACTATTTTGCATGCTAAACAAAAAGTGCATTAAAATTTAAAACGCTAAAGATACTCACAAAATTAATTGTGATAATTATGATTAGGTTTGGATTATCATTTTGTGAAAAGAAGTATAAAATATAAAATGAGTTTCAAGAAATATTAAGACAATGTAAGGATAGCAAGTTAAAACATCCAATTAGCATAGGTGGTAGGATATTATAACTGAAAACTCTTATGTCAAAAATATCACACTAACTAGCAAAACCAGATTTCCCTGACAAGACACCACAGTTGCATGTTAACCCAAAGCAGCTTAGGCTATTTGCATAAGACACACACACACACACACACACACACACACACACACACACGTGAGCAGATAAAGCCAGAAATTTTCCCAGCATGGATAAAGGAAAGGCACTTGAAGTCCTACTTTTAGCTGATGACCCATGAATGGGCAATTGATGGCTTGTAGTGGAGAAAAAAGTTAGATCATTTTTTTTTCTTTAGGGATGCAGACCCTGAGATGATACCCATGTTCCAGCAGGTGGTCCCTCACACATATTCATATAGGGAACATTGAGTGGAATCATGGGTATTTAAAAAATGACTACAATAAATAACATATGAAAGTGAGAGAAGGTAGCCTTCTTAGTAACTCATCTTGAGGGACTAATTGAAGGTAGACCCAGAAGAGTCATCTCTCGCAATTGCATCAATCTGTGTCTGGAGGGGGGGGACATCTCAAAGTAAGCACCACTGACCAAGGGTCAGGGTCTAACATTTGGGAGCTATCATCCAGGATTCAAGGAGACCAGTGACCACGTAGACCCCCCTCTCACTCCCTTGGCTGATCAGAGGGAAAAGATCTGCATTAGGCAACAGGCACCAACTTGTGCTTGCCAGTGTTAGTCCATCTCTGCCTTTTGCTTTCACTGTTGGCTCCTGAGTACAGCTGGAAATCCTCTGGTCTGATGAGGCCAATTGCTGCTTGCAGATGTGCCTTAACTTTGGGGAGTCTAAAGGATGTTGAGGCACCCTGGAGGGAGTCGAGAGGACTACACTCCTTTTGGAAATGGCAAGACTCAGTATTGGCAGGAGCCAACTGAATCTTGCTATAACCTTGTTTCTGTACCTGTGGAGGAGTGAACTGTGCTATCTTACTCTGTGTTCTTGGACCTGGACTGTCTGTGCCCGTGGCAGGGGTGAATTGTCTACATGTTGATCATCTTTCTCTGTATTTGTTGGTGTTGATTATCTCGTTCTGTGTTCTTGGACTTGGATTGACAATATTTTTGGACACTGGACAGACTGAATCTACCCTGTTAAAAAATCTAGTTAACTACTGGAGAAGAAAAATTGTCAGTAGTAGTAAAGAAGGGAAAGTTAGTTACTTTCTGCTTCTCTAAATGGTCCATCTTCAGAGTAGGGTAGCCACCCATAGAGACCTTCGACTTTCAGGTGATCAAAGCAGTATAGGGAAGAATCTTTAGCACAGGATCCCTCAGGCACTCAGACCAAGTGCCCTAGATAGTTACCCGGAAGAATCTAGTGGAGGACACCCCTCCCCCCATGGATAAAAGCCTTTCTTTTCCCAAGACCCACCTCACAGGTTCCGGCAGTCAGGAAAATAGAAACACAGGAGGAGGGATCCTGACCTGAGAAGAAGCGGATCCTCCAAGAACCTCCAACAGTAGACCTGTTGCTCCAAGACCCACCCCCACTTATTCCATATCCTACTACCCTTTCTCCCATGGTCTCACCAGTGTCAGCACCAGATCCTCATCCTATATGGGACCAGGGCCATTGTAGCCCCCTTTACCGAAGGGAGGAACAGGAGGAAATCTTCAACTTCCTGGTCCCACCATGAGAACCTAAAGTCTGAGAGCCTCCTCCCCAGATACAATGGTGACTCTCCTGCTGAGGGCATATGGGCCTTTAGAAAAGGGCAATCAAGCTATGCAATATTGGTCCTTTTCTTCCGCTGACTTGTACAACTGGAGGGCCTTCACCCTCCTTCAGATAACCTCAGGGGGCTGATTAATCTCTTTGAGACTGTTTTATTTACTCATCAGCCCGCTTGAGATGATATCCAACAACTCATGAGAGTGTTCTTCATGACCAAAAGGTGAGAGAGGATAATGCAGGAAGCCAGAAAGAATGCCCCCATAGACACGGTATACCACTGATTGACCAGGCAGTCATCAACAGTGGGTTTCCCCAGACTAGACATGACGGGGAGTTTAACACAGCAGAAGGTAAGGGGAGCCTGAAGGTCTACTGCCAGGCTCCATTGGCAGGTCTCAAGGGGGCCGCACAACAACCCACAAATTTGACCAAGGTACATGAGGTTAGACAAGGATTAGATGAATGACCTGCTGCCTTTCTAGAGAGAGTCATGGAGAGACTCTGTCAGTTTACACCTTATGACTCCAGCAGCATGCAGCACAAAGCTACTGTGACTATGGCTTTTATAGACCAGGCTAGTAGAGATATCAGGAAAAAGCTTCAGAGTCTAGAGGGACTACAAGATAAGCCATTGAGGGATTTAGTGCAGGTTGCTGAGAAAGTCTACCATAACAGGGAGACAGGAGAGAAGGAACAGAGAAAGAGAAATAAACATGAAAGGGATATGAGTGACAGGAAAGGAATTTACAGCGAATCTTGGCTACTCTAGTTAGGGAAAGTAGAGAAGAGAGACTCCATCCAAAGAGAGACAGAAATCCCTTAAAAGGGACCAATGCACATATTGCAAGGAGAGGGGCCACTGGGTCCAATAGTGCCCTAATAAACCAAAGCCAGGTGCGGGAAATCCCAGACCTTAGGAAAAGCACCTCCAAATGGTGAAGGTGTTAGCCCTGAGGGTAGACAGCAACTAAGGAGGACAGGGTTTGGGCCCCCTTCCTGAACCCAGGGTAACTTAGAGTGGAAGGGAAACCCAATTCTTGGTGGACACAGGGCTTCAACACTCAGTCCTCCTCCAAGCTGATGGCCAGTTCCCAAGAAAAAAATCTTGGGTTCAAGGAGTCACTGACATCAAAATGTGTTCATGGAGTACCCAAAGAAGGGTGGACCTAGGGATGGACTGGGTATCCCATTCATTTACCGTTATCCAAGACTGTCTCTACCCTCTATTGGAGCAAGACTTGCTCTCCAAGATGCTCCCCCCATATACTTTCTGCCTGACAGGCCACAACTAACTGACTCAAAAGGAGAGCCCATGGGTGGAGGAAAGACTTCTTCCACTGACCCAGGCTAGGAGCCAAGGCCTCCTGGTTTACAGATGGGAGCGGTTTACTCCATGCTGGTCAGAGTCGAGTGGGTGCTGCCTAGGTGGATGGCACAAATGTCATCTGGGTGGAACCTTTACCCATTGGTACATTTGTGCAGAAAGCAGAGCTAATTGCCCTCAGTTTTAACTTGGGGCTGGCAAGAAAATTGACAGACACACAGATAACAGGTATGCCTTTGCCACAGCCCACATCCACGGAACTATGAACCAAGAGAGAGGACTGCTCACATCAGAAGGAAAAGAAATAAAAAACAAACAGGAAATCTTAGATCTCTTGGATGCTCTGATGAAGCTGGAAACTATGAATATTATTCATTAGCCAGGATGTCAGAAGAAAGAGACTCAGTTGCCCGAGGCAATAACCAGGCAGATCAAGTAGCTCAAGAAGTGGCTATGCAGGAGCCTTTCCTAGTTATGGGCCTGCAAGAGACACCCACTGGGGAATGGCACTGGACTAAGGGATGGCCTCACTTAGAATATACTGAAGAAGAAAGAAGTCAGATTGCTGGTCACCCTACCAACTACTACTTAGAGAAGGAAGAGCAGTGGCACACAGAAGGAAAAACTATACTCCCCAGAAAACAAGCTGAGGACTTACTTGGCCAAATGCATAGATGGACCCATCTAAGCAGTCGATAGATCTAAGGTATATGTAATAGACCTTGTAGAAGAGTGTAAAGTATGTCAGTAAGTAAATGCTCATGCAGCCAAGAGCAAACAGGCAAGAGACCTAGGGGAAAGCAGCCTGGGGGTTATTGGGAGGTCGATTTAACAGAAGTTAATCCAGGAAAATATGGTGACAAATACCTTCTAGTGTTTGTGGATACTTTCTCTGGATGGGTTGAGGCTTTCCCCACTAAGCAGGTAACAATTACCTTGGTAACTAAGAAGATATTAGAGGAAATTTTTCTTGAGGTTCAGAGTTCCCAAAGTAATTGGATTGGACAATGGTCCTGCTTTTGTTTCAAAGGGATGCCAGAGACCCCTCACTGCTTCCAGACTGGTGACTGGGTTTACATACGGAGGCATTGGGAACACTCATTGGAACCCCGGTGGAAGGGATCATTCCTGGTGCTGCTAACCATTCCCACAGCCCTCAAGGTAGATGGTATTGTGGCCTGAGTACATGCTTCCCATGTGAAACCTGCAGACATTCAACTCCCCAGGGACCCCCAATAGACGGTACAGAAGAAGACTGAGAATCAGTTCAAGCTCAAGACCAGTCAATCTTGATCATGACCGCCTGGTGGTATCTTGCAAGCTCAGCATGCTTATTATATGCAATTCAGAAACTCAACAAGTTTATTATATATAGTTGAACAAGGAGGCCAGGTTATAGCAAACAGATGAATAAAGAGGAATTTTAGTTTATCTCAATAGGAGCAGTCTTTGAAAGTGAACAACATTTGGGCAATAAACCCCAGAAGGAGAGGTCAGGAGAAAAGCTATGGTGGACATTTTCTGCACATGATGTCAATACTCATGCTTGGACACAATGAAGCCATTGTCATTCTTCCAAGTCTTACCTGAAAGGGTTTTGACACTCCCATAGGGTTGAGGCATTGGATCTACACATGGCCATGCCTGTGTCAATAGCACACATAACCTCAGCATTTCACTTTTTCCTACACACAAGCTCCTGCAAAGCAAGAGGAGGAGATAGATCTAGAGATGTTCATGGGCATTTTATCTAAGTGGAACTCTACATCTTTACAAGTCAAACAATGAAGAGCATCGATCGAGTGTGGACACCTTTATACACAGTGGTTGGATATACAGCCTATTGTGACCTTTCTGGAAAGCTGTCTGGGAGTATTTGAATAAATTGAATATATCTAAGCCAAGGAAATTGGTGATTCTTCTATTATGTGTCTATTGAAAAACATCATTCTGATCTATTTATAGGCATGCCCCAGTGTGTCTCATTCTGTGACACTTGTGCTTTTCAAAGGAGGAGGCAGTGTATGGCTGGACCTCCAGTTTTGTAGCAAGTGGGTAAAATGTGGTCAATATTCACCATGGGAGTGTATTAGGGTAATGAGGTAATCAGGAGAAATAACACACACACACACACACACACAGAGAGAGAGAGAGAGAGAGAGAGAGAGAGAGAGAGAGAGAGAGAGAGAGAGAGAGAGAGATGAGACAGTGCTGGGATGGAGGTGGGGGTAAAGAAAGCTTAGATATCTTGTACCACACGCACACACATTAAATATTGAATACAAGTTGACCTAGCACTTTAAATTTTGTTCTAAACTTTTGAAGTAATAGAATAGAATGTGACTTTTGGAGTGAGAACACTCTATCTAGTTACTTACCTATCTATATATTATCTATCTCTATCTATCTATCTATCTATCTATCTATCTATCTATCTATCTATCTATCTATCTGTCATCTACCTACCTATTTACCTGTAATTTATAAATTATTTATCTATTTATCTATAATCTATCTACCTATCATCTATATTATCCACCATCTGTTTATCTATGTAAATATCTATCTATGAATAAGTGAATATTTATTCATATTTTGAATATACATAAATGTATATATAGAAAAGTCATGTATATAAATATATATCAATAATTTTGAATTATGGACATTATTTGTTGTTATATATATTTATTTTAAAACAGTACACATAAATTAGTAAATACTCCATGGACATCAATATGAGATACAGTCAAAAAACTAATATAAGAACTGCCATATGATAAAGCTATACAATTCCTATGCAACCCATTTTCACTCCCCCTTCTTGTTCTGAAATTTGTCACCTCTTTTTCTTTGTTATTGCTACATATATGAATAAATGCATAAATATGTAAATACAACCTGCTGACTCTATCTATACATAGATACATCTATATAAGCATTGCTTGCATGCATATGTTTTCAGAGTTGACCACCTGGAACTGGATACCCAATTAAGAGCTTATGCCTGTGAATGACTAATGTTTGGTTTTTCCAGACATCTTTAGTTGTCTGTAGTTCTTTGTCGAGAGATGAGGTCCCATGAGAGTCCCCCTTCCAGAAAGAGTGCCAGTTGGTGTCTTGAACTTGCCCTTTCTCTCTGTGATTCTAATGCAAGTAGTCTGGCTTTAACACACACTCTTAACCTGAGGATACTTAACTTTTCTAATCATCACTGAATCTTTGCCTAGACATATGAACATCTTTTTGCAAGTGTGATGGCTTGTATATGCTTAGTCCAGAGAGTGGCACTCTTAGGAGGTGTGACCCTGTTGGAGTAGGTGTGTCACTGTGGGTGTGGGCTGTAAGACCCTCATGCTAGCTTCCTGGAAGTCAGTCTTCCACTAACAACCTTCAGATGAAGACGTAGAACTCTCAGCTCCTCCTGTACCATGTCTGCCTGGACACTGCCATGATCCCCTGCTTTGATGATACTGGGCTGAACCTCTGAACCTGTGTGCCAGCCCTAATTAAATGATGTCCTTATTAAGACTTGCCTTGGTCATGGTGTCTGTTCATATCAGTACAACTCTAACAAAATAGCATGTATTCTATTCACTTCACTTAAAGATTCAAATTTGAATTTACTCTCATAGCCAAAAGTTACAATATCCTAATTCCAATTTTATAGTTACCTGCAGTTCTGCCTCAAAAGAGCTCTGCTAAACAAATAGCTTCAAACTTCAGTTCTTCAAATTCATGAAAGCAAGAAGATTGTTTATTTTAAGAAAACTGACATTTAAAAATAATAGTCTAATTTAGTTGTATGTCATTATTCATTTAATTACTTTTATCATTCTGACAGTAAGAAGATATTACCTGTGAGATTTTGTTTATGAACATCTATGAAATAAACTAGCACTTGCAATTATGTTAAAGATGATTTTACACTTAAATATCTACTTTTATTTTTTTTACAGAATAAAGAAAAAATTTCCCAATTTAAAGACTTTTTTTTTTTAGCATTAGGTTACCTAACTAAAAGCAGTCTCAACCAAGATGAGTTATTGAAATGTTTATGGAATTACACTAAATTTATTATTGTCCTTTTGCTTATATGGCTTTGATTCTTGAGGCACAATTCAGGGAAAAAACAATAAATACAAATAGAATAAAATCAGCCTGATGAGAATTTTTGTGAAGGAGATTTAAAAAGTAAAAATCAAATTTTAAGTGTAAAACAAGAACAAAGCAGAAAGTCACCTGGTTTTGTAGAGGAATGTGTTTGCTCTTTCCCAAGTGCAGTGCTTTTCTGTGCGTGTGTGTGTGTGTGTGTGTGTGTGTGTGTGTGTGTATGTGTGCGTTGGGGGGGTACTGTGTCACTAAATCTGACTAGAAGGAAAAGTGAATCGCAGATAATTCAGACTTTGAAATGAAAGCGTTTAGCTATTGGCAGATGTCAAGGCAGCCAGAGACTTAATGAATACCGCATACCTGCCATCCTTATCTGTCTCCTGCACAGTTGACAAAACAAGCCAGACTTGATGTCAAAACAGATGGGGAAGGAAGAGAGAAAGACAGAAGAAACTTGGGCAGAGTTAAGTCTCGCTTTTCCATTTTCTCCCCCACCATCCCCACTTTTAAATCTCGGTGATCTGAGCCCAATCTAGGCATACCCACAGTGAACCATTTGCTGCTCCTCAGAAAATTACTCCTAAAACATCCTGGGCCACTACCTCCAGCAATTTGATCGATAATTGCTTTTCTTCCGGTACAGACCCTGGATCTTCCTATTTCTAGGACCATCTCTTAGCTTGGGATTGATTGCTGTCTGACTGGGACCTCTTTGCTTTGACTCTCTGCATGGCTTGGCTGTATTTTTCCTTCGTTCCTGCTTGAGATACCTTGTACTATGGTTTCTTCTGTCACAGACTTGTTGTCCAACACTTTCTCTAGGTGACTGTGAATTTCTGGGTCATGTGCTCAGACTTTGTACCCAGGCCAGATTCTTTATGAATGCCAAACCCACAAATTCAATTGTACAACAATGACTGCGTTGAACAAATTCAACGATCATTTTCTGTCCACTGTACGTTCACTCAGACTTCCACCCATGCCTGCCTCCTAAGCAAACCTAAGGAAACTTTCTGTTTCTAACCTTTACTTTTTAAGGTCTCTTCTTCTTTAAAAAAATAAGAATTAAGAAATTGCTTTAAACAAGCCTCCCTAATTGCTGTCTTTCCTATGGTACTCAGCATAAGAGAAGTGATGCTCCTTTGCCTGGTACCCAAAGCCCAGACATGACCTAGTTCATCTCTACCTCTCCAGCCACCATTTCCCATGCTGTGATTTCCCTTTCATTCAACATACATTTCCTGAATGCCTTAGTGTTTTATAGTGGGTAAAAGCTGGCATTGCTTTTTTCTGTAACAAGACTAGATTCTATTGACAGAATGAGCTATTAAATAAGAGCAGCAAGATTAAAAAATTTAAAAATATGAAAGACTTGGCCTAGTTTGGGAGCTGAGAATGTTTGGCTGAAAAAAAACCCATCATATCTGAAGGATGGATAAAGAAGTTGTAGGGGATGTGAGTTCATTAGTTAATTAGTTAGTATATATGTTTGTTCTCTGTGATAGAGTAACTAATAGAAATCATTGAATGAGAGATTTCCTTTTAGCTCAAAGTTTAGAGGCTCCAATTTGTTATGCAGGGGAAATAAGGCATGGTGGCATGGGCAGTTCCAGCAATGGTGGTGTAGAGTTTGCTGATGGGTCGCTCATATCTTTGTATATAAGAAAGCTGAGATTTCAGGCCAGAAATGGAACCAGCTTGTATATTTGAAGGCTTTTTCTAGTGATATTCACAGGTAGGCTCTATGTACCCCAAAATTCTACAATCACATCAAACAGCACCATACTCAGGGGATGATATATTTAAATACATGAATCTGTGAAGAAATTCAATCAGGGAAAGGTAATCTTGGGCACAGCATAAAACGTTCTTCTAAAGAAGTATTTAAAGGATGGAAAAGGGGCTGCTTGGAGGTAGTGCCTGACTATAATATCAGCACTCCAGAGGCAGAAGCAGGCAGATTTCTTAGTTCAAGGTCAACCTGGTCTATTGCTTGAGTTCTAGGACATCCAGGGATACACAGAGAAACCCTGTCTCAAAATAAACAAACAAACAAACAAACAAAAATGGAGAGCCCTTCAGCTGAACTGGAGAGAAGGAGGAGCTATGAAGATGACTTAGTGACACAGGGAGACAAGCAGGGGACAATGGTTAGAACTGAAAATCTGATGCTCTACTCTGAAAGCAACTTTGAGAAACTGGTGTTCTCATGAGGGTGATTGATTTGAAATTAGAAGAGAACTTGACAGGATCATTGAGTACAAGCACAGAGCAGTGGTTTTGGTGTACTGCTAGTGAATCAAGCATCTTATAGATCTATTCTTGAGGAGTTGGCAATAACTCCTCAATAGCTTGACCCTATGACTCAGAAACTGCATCTTTCTATATAGAAGCCAAAGAAATGAAGCCATATGCCTGCACAAAAATTTGTACTATCAGTATTCACAGTAGCATTATTCCTAATGAATAAATACAGAAAACAACACAAATGCCTACCAACGATGAATGCATAAATAAAATATGATAAAATCACATCCTGAGTTGAATGAAAATGCTTAGGCATGCTCTACTATGAGCTTCAAAATCACAGTGCTGAGTCCAAGAAGCCAAATGCCAAGCACCATTCAAGGATTGGAAAGAAGAGAATATTAAGAGTTTGTCTATGTAACGGTGCCAGGAACAAAGTCTATGGAGATTGAGTCACTTAGGGTTTGTGAGGAAGCAGAAAGATGGAAAGTAAATGGTAGACACTAAAGAATGTTTGGAAGCAATGGGTCATGTTCTAAAATTAGATTGTAATGATGCTCACACCTAACTTCATGCTTAAAAATATTCACTGAATGGCACACTCGACAATTTTAATGATATGTAACTTATTCTTTAACAGTGAATGAATGAATGAATGAATGAATGAACATGCATTGAAATGGATGTGGAAAACTGGGTAGGAGGCAGCTACCCAGCTAGCCCAGGTGATAGTTGATGTCTGGTACTAGGGACTAGGATACAACAGGACAGAAGACCATTTGGGAGTTCAGCTTGGCAAGGATTGGAAACATGAGCACGTTTAGGTCTAGTCTTTCTCTTCTATAAATGCAGCACTATTGTGAGTACTTCAGCCCCTTCCATGCTCCCTGCCTTGTTCACTGTGATCCTGTGTTCTTCAGGATGGGCTCTTAAACCATTGCCTACCTGGTGTACACACACACACACACACACACACACACACACACACACACACACACATGTCAGGTGTCCTTTTTCCCTGAAAATCCTCAAGAATCAACATACTCGTTTATGCCCTCACAACACTCCAGGCACATTTCCATGTTAGCTTTTTCTTGTTTTCTTGTTTTTTGTTCTTGTTTTTGTTTATTTGTTTGTTTGTTTTGGATTTTTTTTTTTTGAGACAGAGTTTCTCTGTATAGCTCTGGCTGTCCTGAAACTCACTCTGTAGACCAGGCTGGCCTAGAACTCAGAAATCTCCCTGCCTCTGCCTGGTATTACAGGCATGCAACACTATCACCCAGCTAGTTTTTTCTTGTATCTGAGTGTTTGCTTATCTGTCCCTGTTGCTGAACACTTTATAATTAGGTGCATTAGGTGCTTCATTCCATCCATCAAATGATTCCTGCCAAGAGTGGACAAACAGTTTCTCCTACTGAGCCAGGATGCCTCTCAACCAATGTCAATGATAGCCTCTGTCAACACACTGGCATAGCCATATATATGCAGTCTGTTTGCACATCTGTTGCTCACTGATGCATATAGATATATCAGGCACACTGGATTGATAAAATAAATAATTGAAAATGTTTTTGGAAAGATATGTTCATATTTATCTGTGGGTAATAATTGAAATAATTTATTCTTGTCTACTATTTATCCATTCTTAAAATGGTTGGTGCTTTTCAATCTCCTTGAAACAAATTTGTACTATTGCCATGATTTCTACCCATAGCATCTTGTTTTTGTCTGCATCCTTGTTTTGCTAAGTATGGGCAAATAGTCTTTTTATTATGAGCCACCCAACTACAGTCCATAATGGGGTTTGGCCTTTCGACAATAGTCTTTACATTTTAAACATTGTGCCTTTGAGAACTAAAGCTTTCTAAGTCTGGCATCAAGGTAATGATTTAGTTATTTATTCATTTGAATCAGCTCCCTTGGTGACTCACTTTTCTTCCTAACCCAGGCTATTATGCGTTAATCCAGACATTACATTTCTTTAGAACAGATGACACAGACTGTTGACTTAAGGTGATTTTGCAATATGCCTGTTAACAAAGACTTTGTGAGCAGGAAGAATACCAGTTATTCAACCAACTTTAAGAAAACAGCTGAGTTGGAGACCAGCTTAGCAGGGTGTTAAATATCCATTAATAATGGCAGGGAGTCAAACTTCAAGGTTTTAATTTTAGTTTGGATAAGCACTTCGAATTCCGGGCCCAGCTATATTTCTGAGTTTCTATTTAAGAAAATCTGGCCTTAACTCACAGCAAGCTTGACCTATGAAGACAAGACAGACATTTTCCCAGGAGCCTTTGAAGATGCATATCATCATATGAGGAGGACCATGCACTGTACACTAAAATTATTGTTGAAGCTTATGGGATAATACAGATATCGACTCTTCAGCCCTGTATTTCCACATGACAAGATTTCTCAGACCATATGTATTGATTTCTAGCAGAGAAAATTCTGTCACTCTATGTCTGAATGTGAAATGCACCACTAGGCTCACATCTTATATACTTGCTCCCCAAGAAGTAGGACTGCTTTCTGGGGTTCAGGGAGCTAGGAGGTGGAGCCTAACTGGAGAGTTCAGTCAGTCACTGGTGGTATGCTTTGAAGGTGTCACCTGATTGCACATCCCTCCTAGATGCCCAGAAGTGAGCCATTCTGCCCTAAGTTCCCCCAATAAGGCAGATAGAACCCTCTAGAGCCTGAACATCTTGCTTCTGCTGAGTAGTTAATGTGATATATTTTGTCATGGACTGGAAAGGTTTGACTAACCTAGGAAATCAGTACTAGAAAAGGAAGTTTACTGTTGCATCTGAAATCTGAACAAGTGTTTTTATGCCTTTAGAAATTAGCTTCCTGATGAAATCCAGGTAAACTGGAATAAGCAGATTATTGAAGCCTAGACAGCTATAAGCACTGTGAGGTGGTGGGATCAGAGAAGATAATGCTGTGAAAAGGAATTTGGACAGTAGAGACTTTGCTTGTATAATCATAGGTAGGACTCTGTACTGACTTTTTTTGTGTGTTAACACAAGCTGGAGTTATCACAGAGAAAAGAGCCTCCCTTGAGGAAATGCCTCCATGAGATCCAGCTATAAGGCCTTTTCTCAATTAGTGATAAAGGGTGGGAGGGCCCCTTGTGGTTGGTGCCATTCCTGGACTGGTAGTCTTGGGTTCTATAAGAAAGCAAGCTGATCAATCCAGGGGAAGCAAACCAGTAAGCAGCATCCCTACATGGCCTCTGCATCAGCTCCCGCTTCCTGACCTGCTTGAGTTTCTGTCCTGACTTCCTTTGGTGATGAACAGCAATGTGGAAGGTGTAAGCGGAATAAACCCTTTCCTCTCCAACTTGCCTTTTGATCATGATATTTTGTGCAGGAACCCTGACTAAGGCAGACTCTATTGGGTTTAGGACCATGTGTGTTATGTCCTGGCATAGAACTTACCGATATATTGTGTCTGCCCTGAAATTTTTCATGAGGGTAAACTGAAAAGAAATGCACTAGTTCATGTGATAGAGGAAATTTCAAGGCAACCTAACACCTAGGTAATAACATGGGTATTGGTAGTGGGTTGAGCAAGGTTTGTAGTGAATATCTATAATCTGAACCAAACACAGAGTCAAAGATCTGAAATATATGCAGAGTAGAAAGGTTTTAGTTCATTGAGACTTGGTATGAAGAAAAGAGCTTTAGAGCACTTTGCTTACCCAGGGCTGGGAATGGAACTGCTTTACTAGGTTCACTCATCTATGTACTACTTTATGTCTACTGCTATTTATGTTGACGACAGTCATGCTATAAGGAGATCTGATTGAAGTTTGAGCTGGAGACAGGACTTGGCTTCATTTATTCAGTGCTGATTTTGAATGCAGACAAGATATAGAAAATATCAGGTTGTGGAGACTTCCCTCCAGATTGCAACGGAAAGCCCTGTGTACTGGGTAGTGTCTGACTTGGTCAGGATCACTATAAGCAACTTCTGAAGGTGGGATGAAATCATGACGTGAAATTGAGATGCCTGGATGTTAGAAATGCCAGAAAGATGCCTAAACCCACATGAACACACATCACAGTAGCATATGCTGCAGATATTTGATTGCAACTCATAGGATTTAATGTTTGCCCTACTGGGTTTTGGTCTTCCTTTGGTCTAATATCTCTTTTCTATGATACTATCCCCATCTTTAAGAATGGAATGGAATATTTTCTTTGTGTCATATCTTAGATCTACATAATGTTTTTTAGATTTTTTTGTTTACTTTCTGGGAACTTATAGCTAAGACATTTCCTTGATTCTTAGAACTAATGTGGATTTGGACTTTTGAAATATGTTGGCTCAGTTAAGACTCTGAGGACTCTTAGATTTTCTAAATGTATTTTCTGTGGGCTAGCTAATTTTCGTTTTCAACTATACATACTTGGGAAGAGGGAGCCTTTATTAAGGAACTGTTTCAATCAGATTATCCAGTGGGATTGTCTGTGATCCATTGTTATTTGACACAGGGGGGCCATGCCTACTGTGATGGTGCTGTGCCTAGCCAGGAAAGCCTGAGTGGTATATGAAAGGAAGCTGAACTTGTGAACCTTTAGCTTCTACCATGGCTTCTCTCAATGATGGACTACGAGCTATGACCTAAAATAAACCCTTTCCTCTTTCATTTGTTTTTGGTCAGTGTTTTACCACACCACCAGAGAAGCAGATCAGAACATGGTGTTATGAGACAGCCATAACTCTCTTCTGAGGGATTTTGTCTACAATATGTAGTCCTCAGTTGGTAGTGCCACTCTGGATACTTTAGTGCATAGGACATAGCTGGAGGTAGGAGGTCCTTGGAGGCATACCTTTGAAGGTTATGCCTTTCCCTCAGTCTTATTCTTACTCTCTGCTTTTTTGGGGGGAGAGAGGTTGCCTGTCATGAACTGTTCCAGCCTCTACCCCACTGTGATAGCCTGAAACCTATGCATCATGAGCCAGAAGACACCATTCCTTGCGCTATTTATAAAACTTTTGCTGAATGATGAGAAAATTGACCAGAACACTGCAACTTAAAGTTAGTAATTACAACTTTGATGAGAAATTTTCAGAGAAGTGGTTCTGTTGTCAGTAACAGAAGTTACTATTTTCTTTTGGTTTTGTCAAAGTGGCTTGATGTGATACATATATCTTCATCCTGTACCAACCCAGAAGCTTTTTGAAAACCAAGAAGCATTTCTTGTTTATGTTTTTTTTTTTTTTTTTTTTTTTTTTTTTTTTTTTTTTTTTAGTGCTTCTTCAATTTAGCTGTTCAGTTGTGGCAGCTAAAATCTGTTTTGTAAACCAGAATTCACACATTGGTCTGAGAACCTCTTCCTGATTGGTTGGAGGTTCCTACTGTTGAAATGCCTAGGTTTCTTCAGTTTCACACATATGACCTCGCATTGCTTATATGTGCTGAGAGATTACTATGGGACTTACACAGTAATGATTGTATTTCTTGGAGTTACATTCATCTGGAAATATTTCTTCCCTGGGCACACAGGCTACTTAGTGTAAAATTACAGATTTTAAACTGGGCTCTGTACTCTAAAACCTCTAAATTAATTTTTGAAAAACAAATGTGTATGCGAGTGTGGAGTGTGTTGGCTTAAAAAGTTATGATTCCCACAGACTCATGTGTTTGAATGCTTGTCCCATAGAGAGTGGCATTATTATGAGGTGTGACCTTGTTGAAGTAGACGTGGCCTTGTTGGAGGAAGTGTGTTACTGTGAAGGCAGGATTTGAAGTCTCCTTGTTCAATCTATACCCAATGGTGTAAACAACTCTCCCTGCTGCCTGTTGATTAAGATGCAAAACTTTCAGCTGATTCTCCAGCACCATGTCAGCCTGTGTGTTCCCCCACCATGTTTACTTCCATGATAACAATGAACTGAACCTCTGAAACTGTAAGCCAGCCCCAATTAAATATTATTGTCTTTTATGAGAGTCATCATGGTCATGTATCTCTCAACAGCAGCAAAACCCTAAGACAGATTTAGTACTGGAGACTGGCATATACCTGTGATAGGCTTTGTCATGCTTTTGTTTGAAGGAATGTGGATTTTGAGACTTGGGAAAACAGGGAGTTAAGCAGGGCTTAATGGGTCATACTAATAAGAGCACATAAGACCTTTGTGCTAAGGGAGATTTGAACTGTGGTCCCTGGCTCAAGATGTTTCAGAGGAGAACAGTTGTAAAATATCAAAGCATAACAAATGATATTTTGAGATTCTATTGCTCAATATGATAAAAATATCTAATATTTCAATTGGGTAAAATTCCAGAAGAAATATTAGTACTAATGTATTTTGTGGACTAAATTCACAGCTGAAGAAAATGTAAATTTCAGCTTAAGATTGCTGAAAATAAAGATGCAAATTTAAAAAAACAGAATTTTCCTATGTTGTATAGAGATTGTTTGTGTGATATTTTGGTGAAGAATGTGGCTGCTTTTCCCCTCATCTGAAGCTGAGGCTAAAGTGAAGAGATTAAGATTAATTGTGCTGGAAAAGGAAATCTCAAAACAGTATAGACTGTTGTGTGGTTCACTCTTATGAAGAACATTTTGATGAAAAAAAGCAAGCTAAGCAAAAAATAAAAATAAAAATAAAAAATGTACAAATTGAGCAGAAAAGGGTCACCAGAAAGTGGAATGAAGGTAAGTCCTAGGTTCAAGGAAATAAACAGATTAAGTCATGGAGTAGAGGGAGTGGTTGCCTTCAGGGGAAGATCACACACAGCTAAGCTTCCATTTTGTGAAAAGAAATTAAAGAAAAGCTTAGGTATGGGCATGGTGGTACAAGCCTTCAGTCCCAGCATTCAGGAGACAGAGGCACACAAGGTCAACCTGGTATACAGATCAAGTTCCAGGACAGCCAAGCTGAGGCAGTGAAGGAAACCATTGAAAACAAACAAACAAACAAACAAAAAAACTGATGAACATATAATTGAAAGGGAGGGCTGTATCCCGGCCCTAGCAAGCAGCAGAACTTGGCAGCTTCAGCTATGTGGTTCTAACTGTAGAGTCAAGGATAGAAGCAGGGGCTATGGAGTGTCACTCAGAGACTAAGGAAAGCTGCAGAAGCCAGGCATGTGGCAGGGATGTCCCTGTATGGAGGCCCAGAAAGGCCCTGGGGTTGTGCAATCTCCCTCTGGGACGAAGGAACACCACTAAGACCAAATGTCTGGTATGTGCATACCTGGAAGTTAATCATGTGAAGCTGTGAAGGTGAAGCCTGGATTGCTTTGGAGACACCAAGAGGGTAGAAATGCTAGAGCCTATGGGATTCCTACTGAGGAAAGCTGCTAACAGGGAGTAGAACAAGTCTGAGAGAAAAGCGTATGTTGTGCTCACAAAGCTGAAAGGAGTTGTAAATATGAAGAGAGTTTTGACATCGGACATGGAGATGCAGGGTTTGGAGTGTGTCCATCTGGTTTTCAGCCTTGCTTTGGTCCAGCATTTCTTAACTATGTTCCTTTCCCTACATTCTGAAATAGTAATGCTTATTCTGTGCCATGATATGTTGCAAGTATGTAGTGGTTTGAGTATGTTTGGGCCATACGGAGTAGTATGTGTACCCTTATGTGTATGTTAGCCAGTGTACCCTTGTTGTAGGAAGCATGTGGGTTAGGCTTTGTAGCTTTGCCCAGTAGAGAAGAGTCAGTTTTGTCCTGGCTGCAGTCAAATCAAGATACAGAACTCTTGGTTGCCATGTTCTTGCCATGATGATAATCCGACTGAACTTCTCAACATATAAGCCAACCCTAATTAAATGTCCTTTATAAGAGTTGCCTTGGTCATGGCGTTTCTTCACAGCAATGGAAACCCTAAATAAGACAAAGTATATGATCTGTTTTTTGATTTTTTTTTTAATTTTATAGGGGATTATAGTTAAGAGATTTCATGATTCTCAGAAGAGACTTTGTTGAGACTGTGATAGATTATGGGGGCTTTTGAAGTTGGACTACATGCATTTCATATTATGTTATGGCTATAAATCTATAAGGGCCAGGAAGTAGTAAGTATGACCCCTATAGACACATATGTCTGAATGTTTGGCCCATAGGGAGTGGCACTACTGAGAGGTGTGACTTTGTGGGAGAAATTGTGTCATTGGGAGGATGGTCATGGAGGTCTCCTATGCTCAGGCTATGTTCCGTGTGACACACAGTCTTTCCTTGCTGCCTGTAGATAAAGGTGTAGAACTTTTCAGTTCCTCTCCAGCACTATATTGGCTGGTATACTTCCACACTTCCATGATGATAATGGACTAAATCTTTGAAACTGTAATCCAGCCCCAATTAAATGACCTTTTTAAGAGTTGTTGTGGTCATGGTGTCTCTTCCAAGTAATAAAACCCTTACTAAGACAATGAGTGTTTTTGACTACATATGTATATGTATACCATGTATGTGCCCAATGCCCTCAAAGTCCAGAAAAGGGCATTCAATTTCCTGGATCTGGAGTTACAGTTGGTTGTGAGCTGCCATGTGAATTATTTATCATTGCCAGGGAACCAAACCCAAGTTCACTGTAAGAGCAGCAATTATTCCTAACCACTGAGCCATCTGCTCATTATTGAGATCACTAATTTCTTGCTTTACATTTCAAAAAGGAAGATCAACAATTTTGACTCAGTTCAGTAGAAGATTTTTGAGCACCAAATTTTGTCAAGAAAGTTGAACCCTTTGAATAGGTACCCATATCAAAAGCTGAGCAATTCTTTATGTCTTTCTTGTTGTTCAATTTTAAATTTAACAAACCAGAAAGGTCCATTGTGTGTACCATCAAAATCTGTCCAGAGACTTACCATTCCTCATTTTCTTGGCTGCAATCACCGGGTTTCCATCTCTCATTTGACTGCTGCAGTACCTGACCCCATGCATCCCAACACGATCTGCCTTACACATCCACAAACAAATTTCAAGTAGAAGTCAAGGCAGTCTTTTGAGAAAGGAAGTGACATCTTGGGGTACATGTTCCCAATCCCAATGACTTTCCATCTTGTATACAGTAAAAGGCAAAGTCTTCCCAATGGCTACACAATTGGTGACTCTGAGGTTGTCTCTAATTACTTTGTCTACTGAGCATGCTCTTCTCCACCCTTCTTTCTCCTTTCTGGCTCAACTCTGATGATCTATGGCCCCAGGGTCTTTGTACTTACTGTTGTAACTGGCAGGAATCTCTTCTCCAGAGCAAACTGAATAGCTTCTTCTTTGATTGCTTCAGGTTTTTTTCCTGTTATTTTATTAAATTTCCCCCTTTTTAGTCAAACTTCTTCTGACTGCGATATTTTAAATTATTATTCAGCTCTGCTTTTTCTCCAATCACTTCTGTATCACCACAGAAGATCATATCTAATGTACTGCAGGATGCAATTATTAGTTGAATGTCTGTTTTTATGCACTGGAATTTGAGCCCCCTGAGGGCAGGAATCCACATCCATTACATTCCCAGCAGCATCTCCAGGTCCTGCATAATTACTTTGCAAATAATTTGAGAAATAGTGTAGAAAAAGAAACTCGTGTATACATCTACAGACAACAGGTTTTCACCTATGTTATGAAAAATAGATGAAGAAATTTTGTAATTTGTAATCATTAATTACAGCTTTACAAAGACAAACAGCTAGAATGACTTCCTGTGGCTAATTGGTTAGGCATCTCACTGCTATTTAAATAATGCTGGTTATTATGTAACAGGTCCACACAGCCTCTTTGCAAGAATTTATATATATTTCCCTCTCTCCAAAGTTGTTTTCAGCCTCTGGAGTTCCAGATATTTGGCAAAACAAACTCTAAGTTAGCATGAGTCTCTGATTAGGACTTTCTCAGAATCCTTCACAGAGACAGACAAACTCAATTCTGTGATTGGAAAAAAAATAGAACAGTAAGGAAGAACACTAATTCAGTTTACCTTTGCATCTTTTAAAATGTGAAAGTAAAGGAGTTTCTGTTTTTCACTAGGCTTTATATTGTAGTAATCCTATTACTGAATGAGTTCCTCTTAGAATTCTCATAAAACTCTTTAGAGTCAAAGTTTTGTATTAGATTCCAAGGCAAGTATTTTTAAAAGCATCAAATAGCCCATGATTTAGAATATTGTATTAAAATGATTAATGAGACTCTTGAGCCCAAAACAGAAGAAATTTCAAAGTATAAATCTTAAAAGCTTGTTTTTCTAAGTGTAGCTTTTCTTGAGAAGAGGAATACTTGGCTTTCTGATTTGTGTGTGTGTGTGTGTGTGTATGTGTGTGTGTGTTATAGTCAACATATAATCTGTACTGAGTATGTAAAGAGTAAGAATATGAGACTTTAAAAGTCTTACGGGCTAGGTAGAGATGTGACACTTTCAAGTTTGGTTTGACTCTCTGTCACTAGGCATGAAGTATTACATTTTATTGTACCATGCTAAAGAGGAAGAGGCAAGGCAGTGTCTTTGACATGGTGTCTCTCTGACTGAAACAAACATTGACTGTGAACACTACTGTAGTTTCTACCTAGTTTATCTCTAAAAGACTCAGGTCAAAAGCTCTCTGCTCTCTTGGTGCTGTGGTCATAGTAGAGCATATAGAAGATTGGACCTACTGAGAAGAAGTTAGAGCTTAGGAGCCATGCCCTTGAAGAGCATGTTGGCTTCCTTCGGTGAAGTGAGGTAAGTGGGCATCCATTAGGAAATGAAGTGTCACAAGTCCAAAGCAAGAATGGCAAGTGACCACAGACTGTTCACACCATTACTCAAAATAAACCTTTTCTCCATATATTGTTAGCCTCAAGTATTTTATGATAGTGACAGATAAATACAAGGTGTTTAATGATGTAAACTTCCTTAGAAAATTATTTATTATTCTTAGTTCTGTGTGAGGTACATTGGGATAGTGCTTTCCTTATAAAACTTCTTTTGTAATATTTTCTAAATACCCTTTATAGGTGTTTGTTTGTTTGTTTGTTTTTCAAGACAGGGGTTCTCTGTGTATCCTTGGCTATTCTGGAACTCCCTCTGTAGACCAAGCTGACATCTAGCTCAAAGATCCGCCTATCTCTGCTTCTCAAGTGCTGGGATTAAAGGTGTGCATCATAACTGCCTGTTTCCTTTCTAACTTTTGTCTTTATTACATAGCTGATTGAACTGCATAAGATTAGTCTAACCTCCCTTTAAAAAGGCAGTAAGGTTTAACTTAGTTGAGTTGATGTCAATGCCTTCTTTATGACTGGTCTAGGAGATAGGCTTCTATGACTGATCCTGGGTCCTTTCTTCCACACTGTTTTTCTTCTAATGTTAGATCATATATGTTTGTTGAATTATCACATTTACTTATTTGTTCTATTTCCTCAATAAGTCATGGCTCAATAAAACCTGTTATTTCTATTGTATGTGTATTAACTAGCTGTTTCATAAATATTAATTGAGTAAATAAGTTTCATAATATGAAACTGTAACTTCAATATTTGATTTAGAGTGTTCCCGTGCAATGATTAAAGAAGTAGTGAACTTTAAATAATTCTCCATTGGTTTGGTGGTTTACAGAATTAAAACAGTTTTAAAATCTAGTTGAATTGGGGCAAAGGCCAGATTTACACATATGCAAGGCACAGAAGATTTTCAAAGGATATTGCATAATCATTTTTTCAATAGTTATTGCATGCAATTTTGGTCTCCACATCTTCAACAATGTAGGCTGAAAGATCTTGTAGAGTTCGAACTGAGAAAAATTAAAAATGCAACCCAAGAAAGACATAAGGGAAGTATGTAAAAATGTGCTTGTTCAGGCTTGCTACTATTTCCTGGAGTCAGCCTTGGTTTCAAATACAATAAGCAGACCCCAGCTTGTCATATCTAGTTTCTCCCAGGGGTTTGAAACTGTAAAGAAAGCATTTTAACTCAGTGGTAACTGGATTAGAGTCATGCAGGAACCTGCCACCTTGGGACCTCCTGCTTATGCCTCAGCCAGAATAAATGCGCATAGAAAATGTTCTAAAGCAATGGCTATGCAAGATCACAAGTTATAGTAATGGTGACAGTCTCAGCTTGGAACTTCTGCAAAACAGCCAAAGAGCTGGGGAAGAGGATTGAAAGCAGTTCATTTGCTGACACGAAGGCACCTCACAGAGGTTTAGATGTACAACCTTTGCAGGTCAATGATGACAATATTTGCAAAATGCTACTAGCATCTGTCCCACAAATTGAAGTGACTTCCATACAAATCCTTGCTGCAAATCTCAGACAACTTGATTTCTTTTCCAGCCTCCAGTACTCGTAAGAAGCCATAAGAAGTTTCTCAGACTTAACGTGTGTGAAAGGGTACTAAATCTTTCATCTCCTGGAGGCTGCAAGGGAAATGGAAAGGTATAGTTGTCACATTCTGTCAGAGCCCAATATCTTGGAGATAATCAAATCTGTTTGCTCCCTTTAGAAATAGCTGGTGTTTGGGTACAAATTCTACCTTTGTTATTTCACAGGTTTATTGTACTCTGTCACAGAGGGGGAACATCTGCTGGTGACAAGGGAGGACGCCATCCCATCTTTCTTACCGGCATTCACAAAGGACTTTTGCTGGATTTATTCCCACTGGAAGGTGGCAGCTTGTCGAGTTCCAAGATCCCAAGTTCAGGGAGGCACCAAATGGCTCCTGGCTAAAGGAAAAGAAAATGCTTTGTCTTCTTCATGGAAGTATGCCTCAGCGTAGCAGTTTGCAAAATGGATACAGAGGGACAGTTAAAGACGGGGTAAAACCTGATTGCAGTATTCTATGGAGTTCTGGAAGTCCAAAGCTGCTCCCTGGAAATCAATTTGCTCTTTCCAAGAGATTCATCTTTTCGTATGGCTTTGTTTCCAAGGAACAAGACAAGGAACTCAAGTCATAAACCTGTCTAGCTGCTCAGTCAGACACATGAAGTGCCGTGCAGTTCTGCATCCTTTTCAAATGGCTGGAGCACTAGGGTATCCATCTTACAGATCTGGACAGCCGGAGTCAGAGATTAGAAAAGTTCATATGTTGCATATGGTCACGTGATCGTTAATTGTAGGTCTTGATTACATCCACCTTATGTCTGTAGGAGCTAGGGTCAAGGAGAGGGTCTGGCCCATCAACACTTGACTTTGTCATTGTCAGGTGAACTGGATAGTACTAGATCAGTAGCCAGTATGAAGAATTAAATATTCCTCAACTCTTTGAAAAAGAGTGTCTTTTGCAGTGATGAGACACCATCCATTCCTTCCCTCCTTTAAGAGTTTATATCTTCCTTTTCTGGCCTAAAACCTTGAGAACCTATGTTTTATCAAAACTTTAGACAGACCAAATTCCCAGCTAGCTTTTTTTCTTCATCAAAGTCTCTTCAGTTTTAAATTTTCCCTCAGTTTTGAATAGGCATTACAATAAGTAAAGTACTTATATTAAATTTGGGAGGTGCAAATCATCAACAGCTTTTATTTTATTTTCAAATGAAGGAAAGAGCAATATGAATGCAAAATTAAAATGAAGTATAGCGATATAAATATGCAAAAATGCCACTATGCTATTGGACTGCATGATACCTTAGAATAATCGTTGAAAACAGAAAAACAAGAAGAAAATGGCCAGCCCTTAATAGAATTGGAAGACAAGAGGGTTTCCTTAGGAGTACATGATTTTGTGCGCATATGTGCACAGGCATTGTACCCTTGCCTTCGTCTTTATACTTTTCACATACCTGACTCTTATTCTAAAAGGAACCTTTGTGTAAGACGCATGGAGCTAAGGCAAAAGTCCCCACTTTTCAAAGCCTTCTCACTGAGGTAGGCAGCTGCCATACTTTCTATCCAAGGCACAGCCTCTTCTCTTCTTGCCGCTGCTTCTCTCGGTGAAAGCTCGAACTTTATTATAAAAACCATTGCTAAGTATATCAACTGCTAGTAGGCAGGCATGGCAGAATAAAAGCAAAGAAGAGATAAGGGAACTTGGTCAAATATAAAAAGTACTGTGGAATTTAAACCAAATGACAGCAGATAAGGCTTTCTCTGAATTTCTATTAAAAATACAATAAATAAGAAATCCAAAAAAATTTCAGTACCAGCAGTTTTGCTCCTATATTGCTTGTCATAAATGTCTAGTATTTTCATCAATACCCAGATTCTACTCACAGTCACAAAGAAAATATTCTCTGCTGAAATCAAGTTACAAACATAATAGCATCAGACAGATCCCCTCAGACTCTCTCAGAAAAGTCCAATATTTGAATTAATAGACCTAATTTACACACTTAAGAAAGTTACTTCTTAAGCCTGCATGCAGTCCTGATGGTAAACCTAGGGTTGCTTGGTAGATTGGTTAGAAATCAAAATATAGATGAGTATGTGTATAAGGGTAGAATATTTGCTTACAGTGCTTTTTAAGGACCATCTATAGTGATTTCACTTTATTTATTATTATTTTCATAGACAGAGTTGTCAGGACACCAATGCACTGCTGGTAGTAGACGCTGCTGATAGTTCATGATCCACTGTGGAATTAAATTGACCAAAATTAGAAAGATCATAATAAAGGAGGCACAGCTTCATTTAATGAATTCGTACAGCTTCATGTATCTCAGTACTTTTGGTCTCTTTCAGGGTGGGAGGTGGGGACCCTTGAGATCTAAACAATGGGAGTTTCCAGTGGGATGGAGGGCCCCTGGAGACTGTAGCTGGAAGGAGATCTGTGGTCTCAGGTAAAGTAGCCCATGGTATCTGGTCCATCTCCAGAGAACAATTGTCCTAGGTCATTAAATGTCTTTCTGTATGATATTACATACATTTCAGCCCCATCTTGTTTGACATTTACCTTATATTAATCTTGGAATGGTTCATGGGTGGAAAAAAATCTCTCTATCCAAGCAGTAGATACTCTAGCCATTTTCTTTTACTCTATTTCTTCTTTCTTTGTGCTGTATATACACATATTTTTCTCTGATGCAATTGATTATATATTATATATGATATATATGATATATAATCAATTATATCAAATTTATAACCAATTATATATATATATATATATATATATATATATATATATATATATATATATATATATATATCAGTTGATAGACAGACAGACAGACAGACAGATAATTCAAAGGACTTGGCTATGAATCTCCCTAGGCTATGGTTCCTGCTAGTTTTATTTCTGGGAAACTATCATGAACTCTCATTATATGTGACCATAGATTCTTTCTGGACATAGTGAAGTCATCATATTAGGATACATTTTACTGATAGCCCTGAATAACAAGCCCTAATGAGCAGAATTATTAACAATCAAAACCAAACTGAACTAGAAAGATATTCTGTGGATAACCAACACTTTCTGTGTCTTGTTATGTAATATTATCAAACCTTATATTTTTCCGTCTATAGAAGAATGTTGGCAGTCTGCAGGGATAGTAGACTCCAAGCTCACATGCGGTATGGAAAAAGACCTAAGTGGAACAACTAAGATTGATGGTAAATCAGGACAAATCTCTCATCTTAAAAACTGCCAAATTAGAAATTATCTAGTTCTCTTACTGTAGACAATTTGGATTTCATGTCAACAGAAGATTTTCACTTTATTATAAGGGAAATTCTCATGAACCTTCACAGTTTTTGTGTTAAGAGTTAGATTAGGAAAGAGTACTGAGAAGGGACGATGGCTGAAAACTTGGTAAAGTAGCTTCAGCTTTAGCCCAGGAGTCTCAATGGATTCCTCTCCAACCTATGTAAACATATCTAGCCAATAATAACAAGAATCAAATGAAATCAGCATGTATAAGACGTTGAGGGGTGTGTATGGTACATGGTATTCTGTAAATATGTACAGCCACATTTATTTAGTTATCCTTTTTATTTATATTTCTAGGCTAGAATACAATATTTAGACTTTGTCAATGTCTGTAGCAAACCAAATGTGGAAAATGTGAAGCAATGTAGAAAACAAGGATGAGCTCATTACTACTTCCATCTTTCATTCTTTCTTTCTTTCTTTCTTTCTTTCTTTCTTTCTTTCTTTCTTTCTTTCTTTCTTTCTTTCTTTCTTTGTTTCTTTCCTTCTTTCTTTCTTATATGTGTATTTATGTATGCCGAAGATTGATACCCAAACATAAAAAAATATTTGTGCATTTTCTACATTCAAAACCCTTACACCATATAAGAAACACTTTTAATCAAAGAAGATCCTATCACTGGAGAATTAATTGAAGAATAATTTCATTGAGTGTATTGATTAATGAAGCTGTGCAGCAACTTGATGGTGTCTTGAGTTTCACTTACTGCTATAAACCGCATTTGTGGGTGAGTTTATATGGGTGCATATGGGTGTAATTATCCGTCCAGCTTCTTGTGTGTATGTCTGCAATGCCCTGTGGGCAAACTGGAGCTTTCCTTTGTGTCTCACAAATTCTTGTTACTGCTTACATCTATGAGATTCTGCTTGTGAGAAAACAAAAGAAAGAGATAATTTTATTATTGAATGCTACTCTCTCCAGAAACCCTTTCATACACACACTCACACACATACACACACACACATCTATAAGAATATCATGCATTTATCAATTTTGTCTAGTTTTGTGGCCATTTGAAGAATATTTTCAAAACTAATTTTGTAATAAAACTAAATACATAAAACTAAAATATGAAATAAAACTAAGAAGAAATCTGGTGTTCCCTAAAATAAAAATAGTTGACCAATATTTCAGGGGTGTTAGTATCCTGTTAACAAATTTCTCAGGATATGAAATGTTATCTCTCAATATAATTATGTAATTAATTGTGTAACTACATAAAATAGTGTGAACTAACATTGCTTATTTTAACTTCTAGATTTATTGATGATGGCATCCATACCAAAATAGTTTTCTCTACCATGCAGTAAAAATCATACAGGGGAGCAAATAGGTAAGAATGTGGCCAATTTAAACTTTAATTAACAAATAAAAATTAATTTAAGTTTTCCAATAGTTACACCTTTAATTCAATGTACTAATTATATCTAAAATCTTGGTCAAAATCTTATGAAGTATAATAAGCCATTTTTAATAATAGGCCACTTATGTTAGTTTTAAAACAGTTACCTAAAGCAAATCCATTAATGAAATTTTTGTTTGCTTTTGTATTATTAAATTATCTTAATTCCAAAGTGGAAATGTCAGCATTCATTAAGAACTTCAACTATTATAAAATTGTTAATGTTTCACAGAATGGTTATGTCTTGAATTAGTTATTTCTATAACCCATTGCTTTTTATTCAAGCCTAAATAGTTTCCACATTTAACTAAGTCATCATTTACTTAACAAATAAATTCCATGTTTTAATGATAGAGGAATGTAGATGCATTATATTGCTTCACAATATTTCTTCACAGTATAAGTTTACAATAAGCCTTTCCACAGATGTCATTCCAGCAGAATTGAAGGATACATGCATACACACACACACACACACACAAACACAAACACAAACTCACACACACTTGCACACACATGCACATACACTCTCACTTCACCAGGCCATTATACTGTCAATGCGTGTGTGTCTCTGTGTATGTCACGACCTCTAAATTCAGGTGGCCTCAAGCTGTGCCATATAATTCTAGCCTCAATTAAACTTTCCAAGGTCAGCTGTGCTGTAACAGGTCAGGCATAAATAAGACAGAGGACAGTCTTGAGGTACTGAAAAGCCATGTTTATCCTTTATCCACAGTTCATGGCCATAAGATGAAATCTTGCAGAGAATGAAAGCAGAAGAAAGGGAAATTTGCCAAAGGTACTTCCTATGGAAGTATAGCCTTGTTACAAATAAAATCTAGACATATATAATTCAAGACCCAATGAATCAGTGCTGTGTATCTACTTTTTCCCTTTGAGAATATAGTGCGACTAAAACACAATAGAGAATATTTCAATATCAAATCCCAAATTAAAAGACCCAATTCCCTATTTTCTCTATGTCACAACCAAGTAGAATAAACTGAGGCATTCAGTTTACCACATTCAGTTTCCTGGTCTTAAAATAAGACATTTGTGACAAGTGCTTCTATTTAGACTGTAAATTCTAACTAAATTTTCACTTCAATAATGCTGGTAAAGAAACGTTTAATAAATTGGTGAGAGATTTATTTTATCCTATTCAACATGTAAGAATTTGTGCTTAGAATCTTTAAATAACTTTTTATATTTTTAAAGGACATATTATGAAAATAGCTACTAAATTGATAGGTGATTCAATAACTAGGAATCAGAGTAGTTAATAAATACTGGAAATGCTATTTAATTGCTGTAATGGCTTGAAAAATACAAACTTTAAACCCATCATTTCTTTAAAGGGAGTAAGTCAGAGCTGCTGGGGGATGTTGGGTGGCATTCTCACACTGTACTCCAAATTCCCCAAAAGCAATCAATGATATCACCATGGTCCCAGAGGATATCTAAAGGCCTTAGAACAAATAATTCGCTTACAAAATAGGTTTTTTCATTATGACAGTTTCATACACATATATCATTGTACAATCCTCGTATCTGGTCCTTACATCACCTTCCCAGCTTCCTCCTCCCACGTCCATTAGTCGCCGCCATCATTCCTCCTGGTCCTACGTCATATTGATAGATAGATCAATATACACACATATAAATCCAGATCCCATTTATGGGAAAGAACATGTGACTGTTGTCTTTTTCTCCCTATTACTCTCTTGTTATGCCCCCCTCTTTTTCTTTATTGTCTCCCTGTCTCTCTTTACATAGTACTTCTGTTAGTGTGTGTGTGTGTGTGTGTGTGTGTGTGTGTGTGTGTTTAAAATCTAGTAGACTGGTGGGACATGTCTATAATTCCAGCACTTGGGATACACAGGCAAGTAGCTCTCTAGGATTTCAAGGATACCCTGATCTACAAAGTGAGTTCTAGGCCACTCAGAGCTAGGGAGTGAGCTCCTGTCTATAAGGTAAAAATAAACGTCAATATTAATAATTTTAGAAAAATGTAATAAACAAGAACTCTCCCAAAATGTACTTGGATAATATAATTTGGCATTTTTTTTTTGTCAATGGAAGTGTAAAATCATGATTGATAAGATCATATGGAAATTCAATCAAAAGATTAAAATATTCTCATTCTGTTTCTGAATATAGCTATCTCAGGAAACTCTAAATTATATATTCCCACATGACTTCAAGGTTTACATGGTCTACTTAGAAGCTGCCTGTAGCGATTTTATTTTATTTATAATATTTCTTGATATTCACCTCAGCGTCAGTAATCTCTTCATAAAATTTTAAGGCAAAATTATGAAATATAATCTTAATATACTGTCTATTTAAAATATAAAGAAAATTAGTAATATATTTAATATAAATTTTGTTTAAAAATCTAATAGAAATTAATTACTATGCTTCATGACCAGTGGCCAAAATGGAAAAAAAAAAACATGTAAATGTTTGATGGACTGAAACCCTTAAAGATATTGCATGTTATTTAATATTCATTTATTGTAAATGGCAAATAATGCTAAAGGAGAACTTCAATGTACACATGCTTATTAGTAAAGCACTCTTACTATGACTGTTTGATACAGATCGTATAAGGAGTTATGACTGATAATGATATGTAGATTGCAGAGTCTGCAATCTTATATTTGTATGAGTTCACCCATCAGACTTGCAAAGTGAGACTTTGCAGCTGCTGCTTTCTGTTTTGTCCTCCACCGTAAGTGTAATCAGAACTCAGGACAAAGATGAAATGATATTATCAACATTTGAAAATATATTTGTCCAGCCATTATAACATGACAAGATAAAAAGTAAAGTTAAAAAAATAAGTTTTGATTTTTAAATATTTTGTGTACTTTGGATAGTATAATTTAATTACAACATTGAAATGAAAGTTTATGTGTAGAAAGACAGACATTAGTATTTACAGGTAAGTTTTGATTATACAAGCAAAGATAATCTGTGACCTCCCCCAGCCCACTGTTCTCAAAGAATAGCAGCCAGCAACCTGACCGCCCACCTCCTGAAGAACAAGAAGAACTGGTCCAGCCTTCAGGGGAGGGGCTTGGCCTGCCTTTGTATCTTGGGAAAGATGGATTAAAGATGGAGAGCTGAACCAGAAGCCATATTTTGTCTCCAAGTGTTTTCTCTTGCCATGCTGTCCAATTCCCATCTCTCCTTCCAGAGAACCCGCCGTTAGAATGTAGGAGCTGGACTCTACAATAATTGACCAAGTAACATATTATAAAGTGTGTAAACATATGTGATATAAAAAATAGGTTTCCTCTACACTAAAATTAAGCTAATTATGAAACCTCCCCAAATGAAGCTTGTTTCCAAGAGTGAGTTAAATGTGGGAAGTCGAGTAAAGGGTTTTCTGGCACTCAGAAGACCTATCTTTATTTTTCCTAGAAAAGTAAAAATGTTAAAACATTGTAGAAAAATGTAGATTCCTGTATTAGAAATGTAGCAAAATAAACAATTGTGTTTCTGTCATCAGGGTCATTCACTGAGGGGTCTCTGCCAAGTCATTCAATAAAGTAGAACTCCAAGGCAGGCTAGTAGACATTCCAGTGGGAACTTCCAATCATGGACAAGGTGCTTCTCCTATGTAAGTGGAAGAGACAATGAGATGCTTGCAGTACCTGTGAGACAATAGCCATTATTAGCTAAGTGTGACACAGATGAGATAGGTATAAAACAAAAAATTATTGTGTATTCATGTCTGACAGTACTAGGTGTTGGAAAGATTTGAGGTAAGGAAGCTCTTGCTCTAAGAGTAGAACTTTATACAAATGAATTAGAAAGCAATTCCCTAGAAAAGCTGAAGATGGGGGCACATCACTTGTCTCATTTGTTCTCGACACCTCCTCATTATAAAACTTTATAAAAAGTTCATTTCCATAGTCCTTTCAATAGAAAAAAAACAGTGGGAGGAAACCACAATCTATTACTTATGTAATAGCATATACCTCATAAGTAAAAGTGGTTAAATGAATGATAATGTATGGACAGTCCTTGAAGTAGATAAAGCTCGAAAGATATCCAGAAGAGAGGAAAAAACAACTTCAATGTTCTCTTAGCCTTAAAACTTTTAAATTATGTTTTTGTACATTTAAGACGCAACAACGTGTACAACGGTGCTGATACCAAGAATGGACTCATCCATCAACTCTCACAATGGGCAGAGGAAAGCAGACAAGAGCAAGAGACCCTTAAACCCAGTTATAGGGCTAGTGGGATGACTCAGTGGGCAAAGGGATTTGCAGCCCAGCTTGGGAACCTGAGTTTGATTCCTGGAACCTACCTGGTAAGACAGAATCTACTCTACAAGTTGTTCTCTGCCTTCTCCTTGATACCTCAAATAAAAGCAAATAAATAGATAAATACATTTGACATTTTGTGTAGCAGTATTATATATGTTTAATACTGATATTAATATTTAGCTACCTTGGGGGCTGGAGAGATTGATTAGCAGTTAATAATATTTACCGTTCTTACAAAGGACCTAGGTTTAATTCCCACATGGGGGCTCACAAATATCTCTAACTCCAGTTCCAGGAGATCCGATGCTGTGGCCTCCACAGATACTTCAGGCTTGTGGTACACAGATGAACATGCAGACAAAACACACATACATATAAAATAAAATTTAAAATATTTAGGTACCTATTACAGATGTGACTATATTTATTCTGTTTGATGTCTTGGGAGAATTATATATTTAAGATAATAGAATAGTTTAATATGTTTTAAAAATAAAGTTCCTCCTGAAAATATAATCTTCAATAATTGAAAAAATGCTAAAAATGAAGATTTTAATTAAACTATGATAAAAACTGAAGTAATGTGTTCCTATTAACTAATAATCATTTCACAAAAGTATCAATATTATGTTGTGTTTATGATCTTTATGATATACTAAATGAAAATAGCCACATGTGGAGCAGATTGTATGGTAGAATTGTAGCTTTATGATTAAAAAAATGTCTATATTGAAAATGTAATGGGGGAATGTAAGAAAATCAAGGATCTCTGTTAGAATCACAGTTATTTTACATGCATTTAGTTTAAAATTTTCTACATTTCATCAAAATTAGCATGTCTGCTAATAATCCATATTTCAGGGTTGATGATCTAAGAGTAAGAAGTGACTTGAGAACATGCTGAACTTCAAGGTTCAGTACAGGATAGAAGCTAATGCTCACAGGAACATTTAAAGAATCCAAAGAGAACTGTGTATCAAAGGACCTCCATCGAACAGTGTCCCATGACTCCCTCAGTGCCTGGGAATCTTAATGTGACTGGAATCAAGTGACTGTTCTTGCAAAGCCAGTGTTCAAATGAAGCTTACCTCTCTAGGGGAAAGGAGTGCAATTGAAAAGAGAATCCTATGTAGAAAGTTAAACCCACTCTAAGAATACTTGCGTGCATATATGCATATATCATGTGTGGTTTATATGTATGTAACTGTTCGTGGGGATGTCACATCTGTGTATGAGCATGATTTTTAAACACACATTTGAGTAGGAACAGAGGTAAGAAACCAACCGTGAGAGTCATCTTCAATTGTCCTTTTGACAGCCTAAAATCGTAGGCCTTGATGACCATGAGGTCACATATATCCACCTTCCTTTATTCACCAATGCTGGAATTAAAGGCATCCTCCACCACATCTGGCTCCATTTTCTCTTCTGAGATTTTTTTTAACTCTACCTGGATCTCAGTGATGGAGCAAAACTTGCTGGTACAATCCCAGTGATCCACCTGTCTCCCTTCCCCAGTCCTAAGATTGCAGAGACTTGCTATCCCACCTAGCTGGGTATCAAGCCTGGAGCCTAATGCTTGGGTGGCAAACACTTGACCAGCTGAGCCATCTCCAGCCTCCACTTACAGAATTCTCTGTGATGACATGTAACATCTGTACTGCTGATGAATTCATGACAGCTAGAGCTACTCGGAAGAGACACTCAGACAATCTAGAATATAAATGTCAATGTCCTGCAAAAGAAGGAAATGGAACGTCTCCTCCCCAGCATGTGCAATAACACACACCTGTTTAGAGACATGGGAAGCGCATACACATTTCCCAGCCTTCAAAAGTTTCCTAGATTGGTATTTCTTGTCGCTCCGTCCTAGAGACATGCCATCACAGGGTGCGGATGGCTGCCTTAATCCGAGTTGAGCCCATCCACTTTCTCTTACAAAACAGAGAAAGAAACAAGCGGAAACATTTGTTCCTATGATAAGTCTACGCATTCTTGACGAACATTCTCAAATGATTCTTCAAGTTTTGATTTCCTTCTCTGAAGAACAAATAATCTCAAGTTCTTTTATCTTTCCTCCAAGGTCCCATTTTCCTGTGCTTTAATCATTTTTATTGTTTCCATCTGTGCCTGCTCTAATTTTTCCTATCCCTTTAAAAATGTGTGTCTGCAAATTAGACACAGTGCTTCCCAAATCGGAATAGGTCTGAAACACCTATCGAGCTGTTATGGAATTCCTATCGTCATTTGAAGAAGGCAACGGATGGAACGTGGTGATAAGGACCAGAGAAATGACAAGATTTCAGGTCCACAAAACAGTTCTAAGTGCAGGCATTTGCCCTAGAGAGAAAGAAGAAGGCATAACTAAAATGTTATTGCAGAAATTACATTTTGAAAAAAAAAGAATGTAAAAATTCTGTCTATGAAACTATGCCACTCTCAGATGGACACCTGCATGTAAATATGCAAAGACAGAGGCATGCGCGGAAGAACCTTTTCTTTACTAGGCTAGGTTTCTGCATTTCATTTTTCACTTTTAGCAGGATTCTGTTTGTAACAAGTGAAACTTATAATTTTAAAAGAAAATATCCAGAGAATAAGAAAGCAAATGAGATGGATAACTAATAATGCAATTATTTCTAACAATCAGCTTCAATATATGTTTATATATCTACACAAACATATATAGATTGGCCTGTCCTAGTTGAATGTATTTTTTATAAATTCTATAGGGTTTATCTTCTGTTGCTATTCAGGATGATAAGGAATGGAGAGAGAAACATTCAACCCTCTAAAATTCTTTGATTTTTCTTCGAAATTGAGGTGATAATTTAAAAAAAAATAATAATAATAAAAGAAAAAGAAAACAGGCTCAGAGTAATAGAACATTAAGGCTGGAAGTATCCTAATACATCATCTAGTCTACAACTCTAATTTCACAGGTGACAAGCTAAGGTCTCCAAAGTAGGACTGAATTTTCCATGGTAATATATCAATAGTGGAAGGCAAACTCCAGATCTGCTGTGTCCTAAGGCACCTGAAGGTGTTTGCATGCACGACCCAGGCACAACAGAGTCTCCTTCGTGAAGAGAACGAAGAATGTGCAAATCTTGTCTCGGCAGAGACCGTGTTTGCTGTCTATTTATATTTTTCACAAGTGCAATCACTGTAGAGTACAATGGGTCCTTGATCTTCTGTGTGGAAACAAAGAGACAGCATCTCACAGGCCTACTGAAAATTGTGACTTACAAGTCACGCAGAGGAATCAGCAGGTAAAGGGTTCTGCCATTCAAGCCGGGTGAGTTGAATTTGACTCACAGGATCCTCATAAAGGTGGAACAAGAGAAACTACTGTATGGATTTGCTCTGTAACCCCCACAAGTACATTTTTGTATGTTTCTGCAATAATTCAGACACACACCTGCACACTTGTGCATGCTCAAGTGCATACACACACACATACACTCACACACTGAATAAAATGACAAGTAAATTGAGTTAATAAAATTACAAAATTTTTGAGCAGATTAAGACAATGGTATTTTGTGATAGTTTATTGCATTTTTCTCCACGCTTTGTATATAATACATACATACATGCTCATACTTATTTTTAAAAATGTGTTTTCGTTTAATATGCAGTCTATGGCTCACAAGTCCTGAACCTCCCCTGAAGGGCTGATACCCAGCTCATCTTTCGTTTCATCTTGAATCGGCGACAAAGCTCTTGTGTATGTGTTTCCTAAGAGCAATTCAACTCCCAAGCTCTGTCCTTAAAATTATTCCTACCTGACCAAGACCAACCCTCTGCTTCTTTTGTCAAAGAAGATGTGAAGCCCTGGAAACGAGGCATGACAAACAGTGTAAGACTCACAAATCAAGGTCTTTCAGCTATCTTTATGTAATTTTTACTCTTTCTGCATCTTTATCTGTTTGTCTGTCTGCCTGCATGCCTACCTGCCTAGCAGGAACTAGGTTAGTAAACATGGCATAGAAACATGATCTCAGATGATCAGTAGCTTTTCTAAGAGTTTTGCTGCTATTGCAAGTTGATGAAGAGTTAGGACATGTTGGCCAGGCCATTTGGACTGTTTGCTCCAAGACCTCTCTCTCCTCATCACTGCAGGCTTCCATAGTCACCACGACAGAAAAAGAACCATGCCATCAAAGGTCATGAAGACACCATAGGCCGTGCTATGCTCTGAACTTATCCCTTTAAAACTTCTGGCACTTCCCATGTGATTTTATTCACGGGTGCTGTCTTTAAAGAAGTGATAAGGTCACAAGGTCCCTTTCATCACAAATGTAAGGATCTGATGGAGGGTGTTCCCTCCCTTCTGCTCTGCGTGTCTCTCACCTTAAGCTGAAGCCATCAAGGGTCCTATTCTTTGTTCTTACATGACTGTGGCTTCAGCTGCCTTCACTTTCCACCTTTTTCTCTGACCACATGAGATTGCAAGGTATAAGCTGGTCTCCTTTGAGCCTACACTGGAGAAATAGCAAACATCATGGAGTGTCATTTTAAAAAATTTTTCACCTTTTCCCATTAACGCCATTGAAGGTTGTGATTTTCTTCTTTAAAAGATCCCCAAACATGTTCTTGTTTGTTACTGCTTCTGTAACTTCATCACTTAGCCATGTGTACCACACTTAGTGATGTGTACCACACTCTTTAGTGATGTGTGCGACCTTTAGCAATGTGCACTGCATGCACATCACTAAGCAATCTGTGTGACCTGGGCAATGTGCTAACTGCTTTCAACTCGCACAAGTCTTCAACGCAGTCTCTATCTTACCTGTGAGGAAACAGACTCCAAGGATTTAAACAACAGGCTTGAGACCACACACATCAGGTAAGAAATCAAAACAGACTTTAAGTGGCACATCATCCAGTTACAAATTCTCTGTTTGGTCTCTGGAAAGAACAGAAGTCAGTCCAATTCCAAAATCCCGGGAGTGGAATTACGTGGTCTAGGGAGTTCTAAAGACTGTTGGGAAAAAAACTCCCAAAATTATCTGCACTCTTCTTTTCTAAAAAGTGTTCATAATAATAAATAGTAAAAATTCTAACTGATTTTGTGATCACAAATTTACTTTAGTGTGAGGGAGGCCTTAGCTCCCCTCCCCATTCTCAGATTATGCTCTTATACAAATACTCTCAGAAAAAGAGATGAGACATCTCCAATGCAATTATAGCTTTCATTCTGATTTCAATGATCATAATTTTAGGGAGGTGGGGAGAAAGTTGCAGATATTAAAAAACCTCACTGAGGCTAACCATTAAACCCACTGGATATATTTCTGACATTGGATGACAGACAGTAGGATGTAATTAGGGCCTGATTTGGGAAGGATAGCCTGACTGACATGTTTGATATCTTGTCCACTTGGGTGACAGTAAATGCCAAAATGTTGTTCACACTGTTGGTAAAAGCAACCAAAGGCTAGGCACCTGAAGCTTGCTTTGACATGGGACATCAGGCTTCTCTCAAAGGGTGTTGCCCCTCCAGAGACACTTGTGCATTATCTAGTAGTTTATTTCGATCACAATCACTCAACTCATTTTTTCGGGCCATGTACATATCTTTATTTCATTTGAGTGTTACTATAAAACTAAATTTTATGATGTAAGTAACTGTGAACTCCAGATGGGCATGGTGGCTCACACCTGTCATTCCAGCACTTGTGAAGTTGGAGCAGGTAAGAGGGCCATCGTGAATCTGTTCACCAAGATTGCATGATGAGGCTGACATGGTTCTTCAAAAGAAACAAAATGAAGAGGGAAGAAAAAGAAAGTAATATGAGTTTTAAGAGATGCAATTTTCCTTTCTCTCTCTCTCTCTCTCTCTTTCTCTCTCTCTCTCTCTCACTCCCTCTCTTTCTCTCACTGTGTGTGTGTTTGTGTGTGTATGTGTCTGTCTCTGTCTTTCTGTCTCTGTCTCTCTCTGTATCACTGTCTTTCTGTCTCTGTCTCTCTGTCTCTGTCTCTTTCTGTCTCTCTGTCTCTGCCTCTGTCTCTGTCTCTGTCTCTCTGTCTTTGTCTCTCTTTCTCTCTGTCTCTCTCTCCATCTCTCTCTCCCTCTCTCTGTCAGAGCAATGGCAAAGAGCCCAGGACCATTCCTGACTCATCCCAGGGTCTTAATAAAATGTTAGTGGACAGAAGAAAGGCATGTGCCCTGGGTCTTGCCCAGCATGAGTTGCTGTCCCCTGCACAGCATCTTTAGCATCCCTGTTTCCTTGCACTCTTGGAGTAGAGATGTGCCAAATGAATCTTGGAAAACATGTTTTCCAAATAAATATTTAACCATATTGAAATTATTTGCATCCTTTTAAGTTTTCAAAAGAAGCCCCCAAAATGGGCCTTTGAAGTCTGCAGCGTGCTTCTAACAGATGGGAACCTACAGCTCACTATTAGGAGATATCAGGTCCTCTGTCTTGTTGTCTTCTGAAGGGGGACAGCTGAGCTCCTGAACACTCCAGGTTTGGGTCCAAATATTAGAAGAAATGTCTTCAGTTGAAGGATGAGAGAGCTCACTTGAAAAGTGTGCTACTTTAGTCATTTTGAATTTCAGCCCACACAGAGCTGGACCACATCTCATGGACATGGACTCTCCAGAACATGAGATAACAACAAACAAATAACAAAAAATATCAATTTGATATGGCGCAGCAGAGGATCTTATATGTAAGAAAACTTTACACCTTGTTCCCTTCTTCTGCTTTTCTTCTGCTCTTCTCTCCTCTCTCCACATTTCCTTCTCCTTCTCTCCTCTCTGTTTCTTTCCTTCTATCCCTGTCTCCTACCTTCCCCTGTCTCCAAATGTCTTTCTGTCTCATCCACACACTACAAACTCTAAAGTTGCATTTTTAAAAAAAGGGGAAGACACAAAAACCTCATGTTCCCTCTCTTACACTAAAAAGGTAAGGATGTAAACGGATACAAGTCTCAAAGAATTCCCTCTTATACATGAATGCTCAGGAAACCCATATATACAATAATTTAAAAATATATAGGAACATAAGAACTTCTGAAAATCATCCTCTGTATTCCTGCACCCACACACAGCAGTCAAATAAGTAAGTTAAGTACATAAATAAATAAACAAAATGTGTTAACAATATATGAAACATAATATTTGATCAAGTTTTTTGGCATGTCTTGGCTCACTTGTTCAGTGAGACTTTATGTATTAAAACTCTCAGTGAAAAGTATCTCTCAAGATATGGTTTGTGACATTTGAATGTCATGCTTCTCTAGAAAAACTGTGTGTTAGCTCTACAAGCTTACAGAGAACCCCAGCCTGTTTGCTAGCGATACAGACACCTTCTCCCCTGCAGCTTGACTTTGGTTTTTAAAGAGAGGTAAAGAAAGCTTCCTACTTTTAAGATGAAAGGAAATTTGAACGTAGGTTTTATTCCAAATGATTAAATGAAAATTGCAATTCTGTAAGTTTTCTTTCTTGTTCTGTGAGTAGAGACAAACAGGAACTCTGGCGAGGTTCACATGCAAATGATGTGGTAGGGTCTGTGCTTTTAAGTGTGGGTTTTGTCATTTTTATAGCAGCCCATTGGTCATAGATTGTTCCTAAACAGGCTTCTCTGATGCAGTCTGAAAAGCATTATTTTGTTAAAAGTAGAAAATATAATTTTGTAACAAATGAGCACTTACCTGGCCATCTTGTCTTCCCACAGGTATGATGGCTTTCCAGTACAGCCATCGAATACGAAAATGAGTTTATTAAGTTTACTTAGAAATGATTTGAAGATAGCCCCGTGAGCTGCTTGAGCTCTGTCAACATTTTCTTGAAAGATACCTGAGATTATTCGATGTTTACTTTTTTTTAAGTATAGTATTTGTAAGTGGAACATTTTATTACATTTTAAATGTAATTCCTGATCCCCAGATGCTGTCCATATAAATCTGAACAAACCCAAGACATCGCTATCTATATTAGATCAACAAATCCTCCCAGTCCCCGGACTAGTCTTAGGAATAAGCAACAAATGTGAAATTCCTCGGTAATAAAACTTCTCTGTCTTGACAGGTGTGATGTGAGGCCATTTCTTACTGTGTTGCCTACACTTCTCAAAGCAGGTTACATTGCACAGTGCATGTCCTCCCACAACCTCTATTTGAAAAGTGCCTGGCACATAAATAATATACTATTCTAACAACTAGGTAAGTGGTCATTGTTTTTAAGGCCATTTTTGTGAGACATTTGAAACCATAAAATGCTGAAAGTCCAATTTTGCTTCCAAGGGATGCTTTTAATTTTTCAATCTAAATTTTCCTATTTTTGGCTTTATTCCTGTTTCTTAAGTGGAAGTCCTAGTGGAGATTGGTATGCTCAAGCCTCAAGTTTCATCGTGCTAAATAATTTCTTGAAAAGGACCATGAAATTGGCTGTCCTTGTGGGCTATTGCTATTGACATTTCAAATTACTGTGTTATGCTTTTCTTCAGAAAACAAAATAATTATATTTTCAGATACAAATTTGTCTCTTCCCATTGCCCATGAAGACACTGATGCCATATCATCTGGTAATACTGGGAAAATCTCTCCTAACTGCAGTCCTCAACACCCCTGAAATATCATGATCTTGTCCCCTACGAATGTCTGTGTATGTATCCTCATAGAACATTCATTAGTCATTGTGAGTATAGCATATTACTGTAGAAATTGGATAAATTACATGAAGTCACACAGGGAAAAGAACATATCACTTGTCATTTTGCCTAGATCGCTGTGGTATATATTATGTGATAGTAATCCCTGGCCTAGCTGGGCCAACTCCAGTGTTGAGATGACACTGTTTTGGAAAATAATTTAAAATTCCACAACCTATATAAATATACAGTATTCAGTTCAATATTCTCAAAACAAGTCAAAATGACAAAGCTGTTTAAAACCAATGTTTCAGTGTATGTGTGTATACTCACATTGGCATGTGAGTATATATATATATATATATACATATATATATATATATATAGAGAGAGAGAGAGAGAGAGAGAGAGAGAGAAACTTCCCATACATGCATATGGAAAGGTATATAACTATTGGTATAACACAACAGAGAAAAAGAGAGAGTGAGAAAGGGAACAACATAACAGATTTCAAAAATTTCAAATTCAAGAAGCATGAAGCATGTCTATAACAGAATTATAGAACATACTGTCTTTAACAGATGTTGGATACACATACATTACATATACACAGGGATGTGCACATATACATGCGCACATTCACACATGCACAAGACCACTGAGGGAATAAAGAAGACAAATCTGTAGTATGTTTATCCACCCACCTCAATAGGCTTCAAGGCTGTAGATGTCTCAGTGAAGTAGACTATTTTAGTGCTTTAAATGTAATGCACTTAATTTTTGTTTGTCTGTTTAAGTTTCACAATGTCCAGGAATGTTTGATCTAATTAGTTTTGTTATTCATTAGCATAGATAATTTATTTACTACATCAGTAAGAACTGTGTCATGATACCCTTTCAGAATTTGAATTTACTTATTTATATTCCTGTGTGTGTGTGTGTACAGGAGTCTTTGAGTGTGGCTTGTATACACATGTGTGTTCATATAGGAGGAGGACTTTGGGTGTTGTGCTATGTCTTTTTCTGTGTTATTTTTGAACTGGGAAGACTGAGGTAGAAGAAGCCCTGAAATTCACAGGCTTGGAAGCCTATTCCACTTCATAAAGGCTCTGTCTCAAAAAGCAAAGTTGCTGGCTCCTGATAAATAACCTCTGGGTTCAATCCCTGACCTCCGTATGTTTGTTAACACCACAAAACCCTCACCCCACACTCAGAGGCAAAGTGTCTAAAAGTCAAATGTAGTAATATATAGAAAGGATAATAAATAGTGTCCAACCAGGATCTACCCAGAAAAGGAAAAGCTGATTTCATATTCCAAAGTCAACCAATACAGTTTCAACACACTTGTATAATAGAGTATAGAAAAAATAAGCACCCACTGAACATTTGGAGATGCACTTCTTGTGACTGGCATGAGAAAAAGCTCTTAGTAATTTGAAATAGAAAAGGTATTTTCCAGATAAAGTTATATAAGGAAATATCCAAAATCACTGGGATGAAATGCTCAAATATTAGGGCCAATAGAAAAATCTCTTACTTTCTGATGTTTTTCTCTCGAGGTTTTTGTCATTTTTACAAGGCAAATGAAAAGATAAAGGTCAGAGGAGCTGCTGTAGAGCTTTCTGCCTTCTCAGAGGCCATTGTTGCCCCCACAGAGTCCTCAAGAGTCTATGTAAAAATCTGGGGGAAAAAGCAATATCAGCAATAACTCAGAAAGAAAAAGACACATTCAAATTTCAATTTTAGAGCGAAACATGTCTAAAAGCAGAAATGATAAGAAGACTTTATTTTCTGTATCATCCAAAACAACAAATATTTGAAGATAAATTCAACAGCCTATGCAACATCTGGGGATTGACTGCTGATTAGAGAAATTGAAGAGACTGCTCCAGAGGAGTCTTTCCTAGCAATGGATTGAAAGACCTGATATTGTTAAGAAGCCAATGACACCCAGGTCAACTGATCTATAAAGTCAGCACAATGCTACAGAACTTTTAAACTGTCTTCTATAGAAAATGACAATCAGGTTCCAGAACACGCATGCACATGCAAAGGCAGGCAGTACCTGATGTTTGTCAAAAGATAGTGTAAGACAATTTTTATACCCAATTCAAAGATTTCTAAAAGCACACCAATCAAAACCTTTGGTATTTTCTTAGAGCAGACACAAAGATAGCCTAAACCAGGTGGAATATGTGTACCCACAGGTACAGATCTAGGTAGGTTGTTTGGTTTAATAGATTTCAATGAAGGAATGGGATTTTTTTTAGGTAATCATTTTTTGAGCAATTGATTAATTATATGAGAAACAAGTTTAATTTCTCTGCTGAATTATACACAAAAATAAACTTCACCTAGTCCTAGGTGAATTATAATATGTAGTTTCTAGAAGAAAAGTTTGACTTCCCAGTATGGATCAGGGAAGTCTCCGAAGGTCACTACCATAGATGAAGAGCTGTAGTCAATTAGTGTCTACAAAGAGGGATGAACCCTCTGATATGTTATCTAATCCCAAGAGGTCTTCCATATATATTCATATATAAACACACACACATATTTATATATATATATATATATAAAACACTAAACACTAAATGGACTCAGTAGGCTATCTTTATATATATATATATATATATATATATATATATATATATATATATATATATAACATTATTATAAATCATACTTATAATTAGCAGTAATCACGAAGAAGTTATGAAGTTGAGAAGGCATAGGAATACATAACGTTAGAACATGGAGTAAGTACATTAGAAATGATGGGATACAGTCTTCATATACAACATTCTTAAAACATTATAAATGTTCAGAAAGTAGAATATTCTCACATTTCATGAATGAGTATTCATAACTGTTATAAGTGTTAGCCATAAAAAATCAATGAATACAAAACTTCTAAAAATTGATTTTATCTACTTTTCAAATGATAACATAGTCAAGAAATACCTGCCTTTCCATATCTGTCAAAATAAAAGTCCTACAAATCAATGAAAAAGAGAAAGATCTCAATTGATATTGGCAAATGGTGCAACAGATGCTCAATCAAGAATAGGAAACTGGGAAGACATTTAGAAAATGTAAACATAAACATAATGAGATACCATTGGATAGATTCAAAGCAAAATCAGACTGCATACATTAGGCAAAAGTACAGAACACATCAGACATATACACCACATATTGGTGGTAGACCTGCCAAATGATACAGCAATGGAGAAAGGTTAGACAGTCTGACCCTACAACCCATTCCCTCAATCCATATGTCCAGAAAAAGATATAGCGAATGCTCATATCATCCTTTGTCATAGACCACAGCTGGAAAAAACCCAGAAACCCTTCAAAGCAAGAATAAGAATAACGGAGGAGTGGCCCCTAGTTCTGGAAAGACCCAGTGTAGCAGTATAAGATAAAACCAGAACAGGGAAGTGGGAAGGGATGGGTGGGAGAACAGAGGGAGGGAAGGGGGCTTATGTGACTTTTGGGGAGTGGGGAACCAGAAAAGGGGAAATCATTTGAAATGTAAATAAAAAATATAAAAAAAAGAATTCTATTTTCTATTTATGGCATATTCTTACAGCCAATATCAAGAAGGGCAAAGGAATGGAGCAACAAGGGCCATACCTCCAAACAGTGTGTATCATGCTTAACAAACATAAAGCAGAAATGATAGAGACTATTCCAGACCAGGGATGGCCAGCCTTCACTGCCATTGTGAGCAGCTGAGAAATATCTAGGGGATTCCTGAGGTGTTTTTGTGTGGATATTTCCAGAAATGATTAGATCATCCAGGCTCTGACCTAAAGTAGATTAATTTCTTTATGGGTTAAAATCAGGATATCATTTTTGGGAGGTCTCAACAAACAGAAGGTAAGGTCAAGTTCTAAGAAGTGGCTTCATGGCCATATGCATCTTTGGATTGAATGTTGTCCTGGCTCCTTTTTCCTCCTGTCCAACCCACCATGACATGAGCTGTTCTGCTTTACCATGCCACTCAGAGTGTCAGTTGGCATCTCTCCTCTAACCAAGATCCCAATAAATCCCCCCACACATTTTTTAACTCATGTGTTACCAGTAGCATGTTTACCACCATGTATGTGAAATCAACACCATGCTATCTGTACTGAATTGTAGAAGTTGTCATACTGAACTTAGAGGATAGAAGTATCCTTGTCTGTGGGGTTTGAGAGATGCGAAGCATCTGAAGCAATTCTGGGTGATAGGAGTGTTCCTTATCTTAGTTTCTGTAGTGCTTACGAGGTATATACAAATGAACTAAATCATTGAACTAAACATATAAGTTCTGTACATTGTATTGAATGTAAATGATATCTCAATTAAAAGTACAACTATTTTTAGTATTGTTAAATCATTTTATTTTGATTTATGTGTAAGATTGTACATCAACATATACATTCTCTCTCTCTCTCTTTGTGTGTGTGTGTGTGTGTGTGTGTGTGTGTGTGCATGCGTGCATGTATATGTGTGTCAACAGAGGTCAGAAGGGGACTTGGATAATCTGAAAGTGTAGTTAAATGTAGTTGTGATCTGTCCAATGCGGGTTCTGGGAAATGAACGTGGGTCTTCTGGAAAAATAGCAAGTCCTTTTAATTATTGAGAAAAAATTAACATTTCTTATACCCTGAGATGTTAATTCTTTTGAACAAATCTTTGATTGAGCATAATGTTTTTTCATAACAACAAACATCATGTTTGATAAATATAATTTTCTTTCCTATGATGACAGTCCATATAGAAAGCATGACTATAGGATGAGGGGCAGCTCTGAGGATGTGACATCAAATAAAGTGAGAAAGAAAAAAATATCAAGGTATGACCTAAACATTTCCTAAAATCGGAAAGGAAGAAGTCAAACTATCATTATTTGCAGATGACATGATAGCCTACCTAAGTGACCCAAAAAACTCCACCAGAGAACTCCTACAGCTGATAAACAACTTCAGCAAAGTAGCAGGTTATAAAATCAACTCAAGCAAATCAGTGGCCTTCCTATACTCAAAGGATAAGCAGGCTGAGAAAGAAATTAGGGAAATGACCCCCATCACAATAGCCACAAACAGTATAAAGTATCTTGGGGTGACTCTTACCAAACATGTGAAAGATCTGTATGACAAGAACTTCAAGACTCTGAAGAAGGAAATGGAAGAAGACCTCAAAAAATGGGAAAACCTCCCATGCTCATGGATCGGTAGAATCAATATAGTTAAAATGGCCATTTTGCCTAAAGCACTATACAGATTCAATGCAATACCCATCAAAATCCCAACTCAATTCTTCACAGAGTTAGAAAGAGCAATTATCAAATTCATCTGGAACAACAAAAAACCCAGGATAGCTAAAACTATTCTCAGCAACAAAAGAAAATCTGGGGGAATCAGTATCCCTGACCTCAAGCAATACTACAGAGCAATAGTGTTTATTCCGCTTTCTAAGAAGGACCGAAACACCCACACTTTGGTCTTCCTTCTTCTTGAGCTTCATGTGGTCTGTGAATTGTATCTTGCGTATTTCAAGCATTTGGGCTAATATCCACTTATCAGTGAGTACATACCATGTGTGTTCTTTTGTCACTGGGTTACCTCACTCAGGATGATATTTTCTAGTTGATCCATTTGCCCAAGAATTTCATGAATTCATTGTTTTTAATAGCTGAGTGTGTTGTGTATTTTCTATATCCATTCCTCTGATTAGGGAAATCTGAGTTTCCAGCTTCTGGCTATTATAAATAAGGCTGCTATGAACATAGTGCAGCATGTGTCCTTGTTATATGTTGGAGAATCTTTTGGGTATGTGCCTAGGAGTGGTATAGCTGGGTCCTCATTTTCTGAGAATTTTCATGCCCAATTTTCTGAGAAACAGCCAGACTAATTTCCAGAGTGGTTGTACCGCCCAGGCCCCAGAGCTAAACCAACAACCAGGGAGTACACATGGAAGGACCCATTGCTCCAGCTGCATATGTAGCAGAGAATGACTTTGTTGGGCATCAATGGGAGGAGAGTCCCTTGGTCCTGTGAAGGCTTGATGCCCCAGTGTAGAGGAATTTGAGGGCAGAGAGATGGGATTAGGTGGAGGAACACCCTCATAGAAACAGGGGAGGCAAGATAGGATAAGGGGTTTCTCAGTGGGAGGGGGGAACAGGAAAGGGGATGACATTTGAAATGTAAATAAAGAAAATATTCAATTTTAAAAAACAGAATTTGGGACTAGAGCTGGAGAAATGGCTGAGAAGTTATGGATGCATGCTGCTCTTGTAGAGGACCTGAGTTTTTAGCACTCTCATGGGGAGATTTACAACTGTCTGTTTTTAATCTTAGGCATTCTAACTGGTGTAAGGTGAAATCTCAGAGTTGTTTTGATTTGCATTTCCCTAATGACTAATGATGTTGAACATTTTTTAAGGTGCTTCTTAGTCATTCTAAGTTCTTCATGTGAAAATTCTTTGTTTAGCTCTGTACCCCATTTTTAATAGGGTTATTTGGCTCTCTGGAGTCTAACTTCTTGAGTTCTTTGTATATATTGGATATTAGCCCTCTGTCAGATGTAGGGTTGGTGAAGATCCTTTTCCAATTTGCTGGTTGCCATTTTGTCCATTTGGCAGTGTCCTTTGCTTTACAGAAACTTTGTAATTTTATGAGGTCCCATTTGTCAATTCTTGATCTTAGAACATAAGCTATTGGTGTTCTGCTCAGGAACTTTTCCCCCATGTCTATGTCCTCAAGTGTCTTCCCCAGTTTCTTTTCTATTAGTTTCAGCGTGTCTGGTTTTATGTGGAGGTCCTTGATCCACTTGGAGTTGAGCTTAGTACAAGGAGATAAGAATGGATCAATTCACATTCTTCTGCAAGCTGACCTCCAGTTGAACCAGCACCATTTGTTGAAAAGGCTTTTTTCCACTGGATGGTTTCAGCTCCTTTGTCAAAGATCAAATGACCATAGGTGTGTGGGTTCATTTCTGGGTCTTCAATCCTATTCCATTGATCTACCTGCCTGTCACTGTACCAATACCACGCAGTTTTTAACACTATTGCTCTGTAGTACTGCTTGAGGTCTAGGACACTGATTCCCCCAGAAGTTCTTTTACTGTTGAGAATAGTTTTAGCTATCCTGGGGTTTTTGTTCTTCCAGATGAAATTGAGAGTTGTTTCCACTCTATGAAGAACTGAATTGGGATATTGATGGGGATTGCATTGAATCTGTAGATTGCTTTTGGTAAGATGGCCATTTTTTACTATATTAATCCTGCCAATCCATGAGCATGTAGGTGTTGTTGACGATGTGGAGAAAGAGGAACTCTCCCCCACTGCTGGTGGGAATACAAGTTGGTACAACCACTCTGGAAATTAGTCTGGCTGTTCCTCAGAAAACTGGGCATAATACTTCTGGAGGACCCTGCTATACCACTCCTGGGCATATACCCAGAGGATTCCCCAGCAGGTAATAAGGATACATGCTCCACTATGTTCATAGCAGCCCTATTTATAATAGCCAGAAGCTGGAAAGAACCCAGATGTCCTTCAATGGAAGAATGGATACAGAAAATGTGGTATATTTACACAATAGAATACTATTCAGCAATTAAAAACAATGAATTCATGAAATTCTTAGGCAAATGCTTGGATCTGGAAAATATCATCCTAAGTGAGGTAACGCAATGCAATCACAAAAGAATACACATGGAATACAGTGACCGATAAGTGGATATTAGCTCAGAAACTCTGAATACCCAAGACACAATTTACATATCAAATGACTCCCAAGAAGAAGGAAGGAGAGGTCCCTGGTCCTGAAAAGGCTTAGTGCAGCAGTGTAGGAGAATGCCAGGACAGATAAGTAGGAGGGGATTGATAGGAGAATGGGTGGAGGGAAGAGGCCTTATGGATCTTATGGGGAGTGGGGAACCCGGAAAGAGAAAATCATTTTGAATGTAAACAAAGAATATAGAAAATAAAAAATTATAATTAAAAAAAGGAAAAAAACCCAACTGTCTGTAACTCCAGTTCCAGTGATCTATGGCCTCTTTGGGCCTCTGATAGAGGGCCTGCATTCATTTGCACATAGTCACACAAACACTGATTATAAACAACAACAACAACAACAACAAAAATAAATCAGAAAAATTAATTTTGGTCAAAGCATAAATTAAAGTACTCAAGTATAGACATACAGTTGAATGTAGATGTTTATATGTGTATAACCTTTATATATGTATAAATTGTGTGAGAATATATTTTATTTACATAAGCATGATACATCTATACATATGGAGGACAATGTGAATCCTTACTTGGTTAAGATAGATGATCTACCATAGATATTTATCAAATAATTGCTCAACTTTTAAAATTTTATTTTCTTAATAGACTTCTAATGATCAAGTTATTGATAGTGAGATGATATGATCTAGTCACTACAAAAAAAAAGATAGTTGTACAAAAGCCTAAGACGTCATTTTCTTTGTCTTTATGATTTACTGCGACTGAAAATGAGTAGGACACCGTGGGGCTGGGCATTCATTTGAGGCTGACTCTAACCTCTCTGTGCCAGCTCTGCCTTTAGTTGATCCAGTAAGTTCACAGAGCCAGTCCTGAACATGAGGAGACCTGCTTCTCAGGGTTTGTCTTAGGACCTCACGGAGGCCTGAAGGTGCAAGAAAATCATCCCATGTCATAAAAATCAGAATGATATTGACGGTCAATTCTAAAGAAAAATGTTCCTATGCAAACCTCAAAGATACTCAGTGACCCCACAACCAGAAGACCCTGGAAATGGGGTGCAAATGAAAGTTGGTAGATACAAGTTCCAACCCACAGTACGTATTATTTCTAAATTTAAAATGTATAAAATGTCAGTGGTATGGCCTTTATTTCATGGGCTGTCCGGGGATTCCCCCCGTATAGGTCATAAAAACATTTTAAAGGCTTTCAGTTACGGGTCATCTGCAACCTCTATCCCTTAATGGGGAAGGGTATTATTAATGACTCAGCCCAGACTAATTGTCCCTCAGGCCTCAGGATTAGTTCTTCCATGACCATCTGGAGCAGCCACCCTGACACTCACCCTGGGGACTTCCGGCTGCAGAGACCCCCCCATTGGTTTGCTGCTCCTCGCCTTGGCCTTGGGCTTCAGTGCCCTCCACCTCTTCAGTGTGTCTGCCAGGAGTCCCACGGGCTGTGGCCAAGATCAGGCTCTCTCAGGGGCACAAGGTTAAAGCATCCGTGTTTGGGGAATCACGGACTGGGATAGCTTTGAAGAGCCGTAAATGAGAGAGTGTGGCCACGAATTTGGGAGGGCTTTGAAAAGTAGACTCTGAGACATAGTTTGCTCACAGTTAAGCGTGTGGAGTTGTGCTCCCAGGCTCTCTCTTATAAGTCCCATGAGTCAACAGGGCACAGCCTCCGAAGTGTATTACCAGCCCTCCTCTCCACCCCAGCACTACTACTGTTACATGTCTTCAGTTTGTCATTTTAGCACGAGGCCAACATTACCAATAAGTGCGAATGATTCACATAAACTGTATTTGAAAGAAAGGTAAGGAAAAGTCACACTTCTCAACAAATGGTCGCAGGCTCCTGAGAAAGGAGCAGTGGACGGAAGCCTGCCTTTCTCAACCAGGAGGTCTGCATACAGTTTCACTGTGTGTGAGAAAAGCAGCCTAGTGGAAATGCTATGCTAACAAACCTTAGGGGAGGAGCCGTCCGTCCTTGCTGCTTTCTGAATTAATGAAGCTGTATTTCACATTGAAACTGGTAAATAAGGATAAGAAGAGGAAGAGTTTTGAGGAGAGGGGATGATTCTCACATAGATGTCACTGTCACGGGACAGTCACTGAGTGTGACAGTGAAGGAGAAACGGAGTTGTAGTCTTTTGCTTAAGGCCTGGGGAAACGTGTGCTACACGAATTATACAGGCTGGAATTTTGTTTGAGCAAAAATAAAGCTATCACAGCTGGGAGCTACATTTCTTAGGAAAAGGGGTGTGTGTGTGTGTGTGTGTCTGTGTGTGTGTGTGTCTCTGTCTGTGTCTGTGTCTGTGTGTGTGTGTTTGTGTGTGTGTTTGTACCCTGGGACTAATAGAAACAGGTTGTAGAAGGGTTTTGATTTGAGGGCAATTTAAAGATCAAAGACTTTTGTGTGATGTATACAGCATGGTCTGAATTTACTGACAAACAGGCAATAGTATTTTTTTAAGTCTATTTCCATTCTCTATGAGCGCTGATTAATTGGTGATGTATGGCTAAGAACGAGTCTTATTGTTTAAGGCAACTAATAAAAAAGGAAAGATAATCTCTTTAAGGATGAGAGGCAGTGACAAGACAGCCCGCCTGTAATGTGGATTTATTAACAGTCTTTTGCTGATTTTCAGTAAAATACTCTTCATGTAACCTTGACTTTATTAGGGAGTCCTTAAGGTGCATTTGGAAGATAGATAATGAGTTTGGGGAATAGCCTTATCTGCATCAAGCTAATCTTTAACAGCTTGGAAAGGAATCCGCATAAAGTTTTCCAATTTGAGTGACAGACGCATGTTAAAGATGAAACTGTTGAGAACGTCCTTTTACTGTGAAGTCTTTATGGTACAGGGCAACATTTTTATAAGCATGCTTCACAGAGCAGAGAGAGAATAAAACAAATAAGAAACAGAAAGCCACAGAGCGTTAATACTATTCTTGAGGGTCAAATGAATTGCTAGTTGAGAGAAGAAAGAATTCTACTGTCCGAAGCCTCTGAGTGGCACTTTGTATCTGGGTTAATGAAAGCAAGTCAGACATACCCAAGGGGAAAAAGTGTTTCATTCACGTTGGCTGTCTCCTTTAAAAGGAGGGACAATCTGAACGAGGGGATTTTGAGTGGCATGTCATTGTCGAGACTGCACATGCCACATTGTCAGGGTTTCTATGGAGAGAAATGGCCAGGAACCTTTCTGACCCTTCGCAAGTGCGGGACTCTGTGTGTCTGTGTGGGTGTGCGACAGAAGGCTGGAAGCCGAAAGAAAGCGGGAATGAAAAGGAAACTAATTGAGAAGTATCTTTCTAATGAGACAGCTCATATACCCAAGTGCAGATTCCCAAGTTCAGATTTCTCAGTTAGTGGAAACACAAGCGCCCTTCTTTAGCATAAGACTAGACATGCGCAGAGAGGCTAATTTCCCTCAGCTTCCAGGCCAGTGACATCACTTTCCCAAGCTGGTCCGCTTATGCGTTGAAAGCCTTAAACACATACATTTGTTATTTTTGTTTGTTTGTGTGTGTGTGTGTTTCTGATAACTTTGTATCAGTGGTTTTCTTTAATTACTATTTGCTTTTACTCAAGTTTTTGCGTGTTTGTTGATTCCTTTCTCTTCTTTCCCTTCTTCTCCTTGGACTCCACCCATTTCTTTCTTTTCTGTCTCAAGAGTTCACAAAAACTGGATTCACCTAAAATATCTGTAGCCTTGTGGGCATGACTGATTTTTAAATTTTTAAATTATGAAATTAATACAGGTTATTTATTTGGAGAATTGATGTTTACAGCCATAAGGCCTTCCTAAAATATTCCCAGTTAACTCCGCCCCTTTTAAAATTTCCCAATTCTTTCTAACTCTGGAATAAAATGATTTCTTCATCTGAATAAGGACTACATAGACAACTGGCAAGGGGAGGAAGATGCCATCACAGATCTGCCCCGCAGTGGTGAAAATAGCAAGTGTCTGTGCTCAAAGCAAGAAGCCTCTCACTCCTGGGAAATTTCCATAGTGCATGAGGAAGACAGGATTTAGGATTTGAATGAGCTTTTCTCCCTCTCTTTAAGAAGCAAGTGATAATTCATCTGCAAACACACCTTTCTTCGCTGCTGTCAATAGAAAAGTTGTTTTGCTAATGGCTATCTCTCTGCAAGTCCTTGACCTGCTTGTAAACACATTTCTGCAGGAAAACCCTGGGCCATGGCCTCAGGACTTTGCGTCAACAATAAGAGATAAAGTGACCACAACTTAACCTGTTCTGGCCTGGAGTGCCCTCTGCTGCCCCTTGGCCAAACGAGGCCCTAATCTCTCTGTGGAGGGAACACATGGCTGGGAGGGCTGGCCACGACCCGCCTGACCCCTGATGCTGTCTGCTTCTTTATATTTTAAAAAAAGTTTATCTAGCCTTACCAGAGAGCCAGTTCCATCTGCTGTCCGTTAACAGAGAAAGGAGGGGTAGCTCTTTGGGATGATAAAATATAGAACTATATGTCTGTGAGTGTAAGTGGTCTGAAAGGAATTTAAAAAAAAAGAAGAAAATTCTTGAATTGTTTGCAGAAATTCCATTTATTTCCACCCTTGGAGTCTTTGTAAAAGAAAAAAGCATTAAAGTCACCAATAGGTATTTCAGATGAGTTGATTTTTGTTCAGGTTTAGTCAAATGAAGATGTCTTTAAAAGTAAAAAATTTACAGGGGGTATTTGAGATAAATTTATTTATGTTCAGTTATATCCCATTTCTTAATTTACCTGCCTCTGCATCCACTCTCTCTCTCTTTCCCTCTCTCCTTCCCTCCCTCCCTCTTCTCTCTCTCCTTCCTTCCTTCTATCCTCCCCTCCCCCCCCCACTCCTCTTTAAAGTTAACTTCAAACAGTAGTTCATCCTGTGTCGATTCTGGGATGTTTGGATTCTACTGGGGGTTGCCTGGTACACCATCTCAAGTTTCGGTGGCCAGGTCTAAAATACAGACTCTTCAAATGTCAGGCTTCACACATGCAGCTTTTGGATACCCAGTCTGATAATCTATACATAACTTCTTTGAGGCCAGCACTCATGGAAGTGACTTAGTGTGAGTTCTACGTGACATGAGTGCAGAAAAGCAACACACCCTTTCCTGGTGATCTGCACTCACTATTAAAAGCGTCATCACCATTGTATTGAAACAGCTGGAAGCGGCCCTTCCTGCCCAATTCCCTTCTCCTATGACTCTGTCTATAACTTACAACCTGCTTGGTTTTTCTGTCTATAACTTACAACCTGCTTGGTTTTTCGTCTCCTAAACAACTATCTTATGTAGCAAGTTTGACTTTTTTTGTGTTACACCAATGTAGCTGCATTTGTTTTTATTTATTTATTTTTAGTTCTGGCTTCCTTTGATCCTTCTGTGTGTGTAGTTCCAGTTTGTTTATTTTAATTACTAAGCAGTATTATAGTGGGTTATCATTTCACAGCATATTTATCTTTTTCATGATTGGTTTACTTTTAAAAACTTTCCAGCTGAAGTTTCTGTATCTGACAACTCAGACAATTTTTGTATAGTTTATGGTTGGCCATGATCTATCCGACTGAATCTTTATTTATAAACTTTCTAATGATATCTATATAGTCTCTATTCAAGACCAGGGACAAGATTCTTGAGGTTAATAGTAGTTTTCATAGATAAGCATTTTAGCTCTTTGTGGATTTTTTTTGATCTTACATTTCACATTGGTGTGTTTTTATTTGGGGTAAACACACATTTTGCTGTCCTGTTTATCAGGTGAAAGAAGATATTACTGATTAATTAATTAATTAAGAAATTAATGCCTCACAGTTACTACCTCTTCTTCCTTTGTTTATTTTGAGACAAGATATTTTTCTACATAATCTTGGCTTTCCTGGAACTTGTTATGTATGTAGATCCAGATGGCCTCAAATGAACAGAAATCCTCCTGTCTCTGTCTCCTAAGTCCTGGAATTAAAGGCACACACCACCATGTCTGTCTTTTACTATTCTAAGGGACAGGTTTTAATGGTCATATCATTCTCATGGGTAGGAATTTCTTCCTAACATTTCAGAAATGTATTCTTATATTCTGCTATGTTTCTATTCAGAAATAAAATGTGTCTTAATGCTGTTCATTCAGAAGAAACCGTTCTTCTCTTCCCTCTAAATTTACTTATGTTTTCATACTTTATTTTAAGTTTTTTTCAGCAGATAGTTCTAAATAATATTTTGGAGAGTTTAAAAAAACAAAACAACAAAAACAAACCAAAAAGAGCAGGGTTCTAGAGACTTGCCTCAGTAGTTAAGCCCGCATACTGCTCTTGCAGACAACTTGAGTTTGGCTCCCAGCAGACAGCACACAACTACCCATAACTACAGCTTCAAGGGAATCAACACCCTCTTCTGGCTTTCATGGGCCCTTGTCTCATGTGTACAAACCATCACACACACACACACACACACACACACACACACACACACACACACACTTTTTTTTTTTTAAAGGGAACAAATTAGTTAGTGCAGTGAGTCAGCCTGGACAATGCTAGTCATTCAATGCTCAACATTTGGGAAATAACTCTCTTGTCTTCAGTCCTTCTACTTTCAAAACAAACTTAAATTATGATTCTAGTGGGCATTTGGACTTAATTCAACTTTCTGTATTCTATATGTCTTTGGTTGACTGGTCTAATAATTTTTCAGTTTATGTGCCCAGTTGAATATTAATCCTGTCCAGCTTGGTGTGTGTTGACTTTCAGAGTGCTGTAGCGCCTCATAGATCTTCAGTGGACTTTGTGAATATTATTGATTTAAAAAAAAAAAAAAAGCAAAATAGACCTTATATTACTGCTTCTGCTCACAGAGCTACTTTCAAAAGGACTACTCTTTCATAAAAGTTGGATTGTATGGCCTCACTTTTGAGCAGTCTGAAGGATGCCAATTGTTATTTTCTATGCATGTTGCAGAATGATGTCTCTATTATGATGGTCACACTCCAGGAAAACTTATTTGACCCTAAAGTCATTTGAACCCTAAACTCATAAATGTTAGGCATATATTTGTATGAAATACTGTTTCCTGGTTACCTGGGGAGAGAAAGATGAGGAACTCCATCTGCATTGACATGTGAGGAATTGTTTATTTATAAGCAAGAGAGAGTGTATGGATGCAGACGAGAAGGATAACTTCCGAGAAATGGTCATAAAACCCAAGCAAGACACTATATGTTTCTACTGCAGCTGGAGATTGGAAAATCACAAATCAAGCCGAACTCACTGCTTCTATAGGTACTCAAGAGTATCAGCAGAAATTCCTGTTTCATTTTTCTCTCATCTTTTTGGTAGGGATGGAATCTCGGCTTAGGCAAGCAAATGGCTACTTGGTGACACCAGGTCTCTGCTCTGTAAGATTTCTTATTTCAGTCAATTAACAGAAGCTTAATGAGGATCTCTCTTCTGGTTTCAACCAGTTTCTATCCATTCCTCTGAAAATGCATGGGCCACAGTGCAGAAGTGATCAGGGCCTTGGACCACACCACAAAGATAAAGTCCCTGAGAATCTGTCTGAAGTTGTATATTATCTTTTTCTGTGTCAACAGTGTGAATGTTAACAAGTAAAAAAATCAGTGTTCATAAAGAAATCAACTTTCACCTAAGTTTGGAGTTAAAATAGTATTTAGATACACTTTTGCAAAGACTCTTCTTTTTTGTTGCCTGAGACATCATTGGCCCATGGTTGACTTCTCTCCTTTTCTCCTCCTGGATCCTTCGCTCCAAGTCACCAACAGCCATGATTTCGTCAGAAAGCCTTGTCTCTGCAACATTATTTCAGAGCTACCTGAGTGCCTAACTCAGTTCTTTCTTCATCTTCTTGGATTCCATTAGAAAAATAACTTTATCTTTCACTTGACTCCTCTTCTAGTACTTCTGCCACCTCCCAGGAATAGAGAGAGATGGGTTCTCCATTGTCATGGATGCATCATATCCCAGGGAGAATCAAGAGAGAAGAGGCTACACAGGAACCAACCACCTGCTGGGACGTGGTGGTGCACACCTTTAATCCCAGCACTTGGAAGGCAGAGGCAGGTGAATTTCTGAGTTCAAGGCCAGCCTACAAAGTGAGTTCCAGGACAGCCAGGGCTACACAGAGAAACCCTGTCTCAAAACAAAACAAAAACAAAAAAACAAAACAGGAACCCAGCCACCTTGACAACTCCGTGTGAAGAAAGAAGGTAACCTGTCCACTAGTCTCTAGACCTCACAGTAAAGAGAAAATCCACAGAATCTAAAATGTAGAGCAGGAGCAGCTTGTAGAACCCATATTGGATGAGGTGGGCCCTGTAGGGGTGGGGGTAGTGATACTGCTTGATGGGAGATGATATGGCCCTTCTGTGATGACACAGCTCTGTCTCCTCAAGGTTTCACACACAGGGCATGTGGTCAAATGGTCTAAGATGCAGGGTTTTTTGTTTGTTTGTTTTATTTTGTTTTTATTTTGACAATTTTCTTCATAGAAATTACTTATAGTCTACTGTGACCTTAGGTGTCATAAAGCATTGGCACTTGCATTGAACCTTGCCAGTCTTCCAACAATGCCCAGTGTTGACAAACTTTGTGTGTTTCAGAGGCCTAGTTACTGTCTTAAGTGGAGTATGAGGGGCTGTTCTTAAATAGGGGTTAGTAACTCACTCACTCCCTGATGCATGGAATCTGTACACTGGGATATTTAGAGCATCTGTCTTAGATACATTAACACAGTCTGCACTTTTATTTTGGCTTACAAATCAATTCATAAATTAATTTATATTTTGGAAGCAAATGAATAACTTAAAAATATTATACTCAGTTATATTATGCATATATTAAATTATAAAACCTATTGGGATCTCTTGTATGAGGTCCTAATTTTTATTATTGCCTGTCATTCCAAACAAATGAGATTTTATATGGTGCTTATTGTTGCTTTGCATCTCTTTTGGGGTAGTGTTTCTTCTCCCTGTCCCATGCCCTCACAATGCTCATTAATAATATCTACTGATGATTTCTGAATCCATTTCTCATTTCGTTGTCTTTAATTCAGAGCCATGCTGCTTAATTTTTTTTTTAATCTCCCAATTTGATATTTCTTACCAGGTTCAATGATCAATTACGTGTTTGATTTTCTTGAACCCTAGGTTTCTGGGTTATCTGGAGAAATTATAGAAGTACACACACACACACTATGTATATACATACACACACAGATACACATACACACATATACATATAATACACATACAATATACATACACTTATATATACACATAAATATATTTTTGTTTCTATACCAGAAATTCCTGAGGTGATGACAGGGGCTTCCTAAAGACTTTCCTTCTTAGACTTCACACAGGTCCAGATCTGTCGATGATGCCTCCTCCATTTTTACATTCTATTGCTTGGAAGCATAGATGTGACAAGATTCTGATGAGGTGGTTCTCATGATACTCAATGAAGCGCTTCCCTGCTTTTAGTTTTTAATGCTGGAATCCTTTGGGGCCTCTTTGAGCTCCTGGGGAGCTGATAGTTATTACCTGTCTTGTTCCTCAGAAATTCTCTCCATTTAAGCTTGCCATGTGATCTCATTTCCGTGATTTTTCACTCCTGATTCAGCTCCCGACACCATCAACTGGAGAGTCTTTAAATCCCTATTTGCCTAAGTCATCCTGTTTTAGCAGCCCACTAGATTCTGCAGGCCATGTAAACTGCCATGGTCACCACTGATATGTCTTCTGCTCCTCTGGATGCTTGTAACATTATCCTTTTCATTGCCTTCCTTATGTCTCCTAAGTACATATTTTTATGGCTTAAAGTCTTTTATCGCTGCTACCTCCCTCTGGATTTGCATGACAAATTCTAAAACATCTTTTACAACTACCAATTTTCTGCCTTCTACTGGTCTCCAAATATCTGTACCTTACCCATTCACAAATAGCATTCCTGGGCCTTCAAAATTACTCCTCGTAATGTGCAGCTGTTCCATTTTTTTCAATTTAATGTTTTATTCTATTGAGATCATTTTCATGTTTCAAATATGATTAAAATGACACATTTTATGTATTGTGGATTTTACCGTAATCACACTAGGACCTGAGGTAAAACTATGAGAGTAGCTGACATGTTCCCACAAGTTCAATTTAAGTAGCAATCTGTCCTCCTCACAAAGCACATTGCACGTGTTTCCAGGAGAACACTCTTGTGTTCTGACTCAGAGAGTTTGTGTTCACAGAGCTATGTTTTTCAGAAGTACACAGGCTATTGGATTTCATGGTGTCTAGAGAAAGGCAGATGAGATGAGCCCTAGAGGTTGGAGTTCAAAGTCAGGGATGAATTGAAAGATGCTGAGGTCTTCAAAGTACAGAAGGATTGAGAAATGTGTAGGCAGGAGAGACAGAATGGGGATGGAGGCCTCCAGTGAACTCAGTGATAGACAAGAACCCAGACAGGAGAGTACATCCCTGTAATAATAACCCTTACTTAGAATGCCCCACCCAGTTTCACTTACAAAGAGAACAAAAGATGAAAACACGATCTTCATAGCATCTGGTGTCCCATAGCATTGGCTATCAAGTGTTAGTTACATAAGCAGGAATCTTAGTTGAATGAATAGTGAAGCCAAGGTTTGTATATGCCCATAAAAATATCAAAACAATAAAATGATTTTTATAAGAAATGCTTATGACCTGCTTTGTTTTGATCTCGAAGAAGAAATCAAAGTTGAGAAAATGCTTTCATCAGATTGGTCTGTAGTCAGGTGATTTGGGGCATTCTATTTATTAGTGATTAATACAGGAAGGCCCAGATTGTAAGTAATATAGTCCCTGGCCGAATGAGTTGTATAAGAAAGCAGGCTGAGTAAGCTACAAGGAGCAATCCAGTAAGCAGTACTCCTCCATGGAATCTGCTTGAGTTTCTGTCACAATTTCCTACTCTAACTTCTGTTAGTGATGGAGTGTGACATATAAAACTAAATATTTACCTCCACAAGTCATGTTTGAACATGATATTTTATTACAATAGAAACCAAGACAACTTATTTAACAAACATGGTACTGGGAATAATAAAATTTTAGGAATTCTTATTGAATTCTTCCAGGATAGACAGATTTAAAACTACACATGCAGATACATAAATAATGTCATTTACGCCCATTAAGTCCACTGGAACCAATAGTATAGAGTTGCTTTGGCTTTTGGGGAAAGATCTGGCTGTCAAGTGTATATTAAACACTAATTCATTTTTACTATTTCTATGGAAAGGAAATTCAACTTAAATTCAGGGTGAGAGTGGGATATAAAGAGGATTATCACAGAGTTGACATTTATACAGAACGAGGTAGTCTAAAAGTACATCTACACACATATTTTCAGAAGTTTCTGGTTTGTGCTATAGGTGGTAACACCAACATTCCTGCACAATTAAAGACAAGGTAACCTCATCCTCTGTGTTAACTTTCTTTGATAGAAAGGCATTGTAGCAAAGCATGCTAAAAATATTTATTGGACTTAATGAGATAAAATATAGTTCATATGACTTAGCAGATGAATTTCTTTATTTTCAAAAAAAATTTTGGTCTAATCCCAACAAAAAATAGAAAGTAACTTCACTTTTTAGCCATGGTAATTGGCAACCCATGTAATTTTTTCCCTTAATCAGCAATAATCCAATCATCTTTTCAATGAAAGATAAAGAAAAGGGCGCTTAGCTCTTGATTAAGCCACTATCCACAACTCTCAGTGAGTACAGTTATTAGTAATGTCTAAAAATCAAAACCATTGAGAAATGCATGCATCATTTAGTATGGACCTCATATAGGCTCTAGGTGTCACACTAATAATCCATGTTCTTCCCACAGACTGTTCTCTATGTAATGATATAGAGTTCCCTACCTTGTTCTCAAAAGCAAACACTCTCTCTCTCTCTCCCTCTCTCTCTCTCTCTCTTTCTCCTCTCTCTTTTATTTGTTAAAAATTTCAAAGCTCTTTCAAGCTCCAGGTCTTTTTATGAATAAATATTAGACATAATTCGGCTGCCAGAACACAAAATAAAGTATCTGTCTAGCAATAATATTGTGAATGTGATAGTTAAATCTGTGCATCAACTTGATTGGGGTATATGGTCTTAGACCTTGATTATATACTATTTTAGGATGTTAAAGTGACATTTTGGTTCAATAAGTGGTCTTCCTTTCCAATGTGGACTGCTTTCATCAATCTAAGTCACCTGAGGCCTGAATAGACTAGAAGGATGAGTCAAAAAGCATTGTTTCTCTGCCGAAATATATTTGAGCTACAACATCAGAACTTCTGCCTCCTGCTTTAGGCTTGAACTAGATATGGGATCAGTAGCTGGTCTAGGTCTCCAGTCTTCCATCTGCCATGTTTGGACTAGAACCATGTGAGTTATTATCACCTCAGAGAAAATCTCCAGAGATCCTGAATCAGACCACTACAATAGGAAAGAGGTGAGCCCTGTGCCTTATAGAATCAGAGAAACTTGAACTAGTGCCCCAACTCTTTTTATCTATCTATCTATCTATCTATCTATCTATCTATCTATGCATGTCATCATGTTTTAATTAAAACATTGTTATTGGTGTGCAACATGTCATGCATTAAGTGGAGAAGGGCAAACATATCATTAACTCTTCATTGGTGGGGTTATGTGGACTTATCATGATTCATGGTCAAACATGTTTGTTTGTAAAAGCAAAGAATTTTGTTTCAGATACTAACATCTGACAGACAATTATTTTTGTGCCTGGTCCAAGAGCAAAGGGCCTATACAAAAGCTTCTAGAGATACATTTGGCTTGGTTTTTTAATTAATGAAACAACAGAGATGAGCTTTGGAAATTGCGATGAGTCTATCATGTTTTCTCCTTTTAGAAAATATTCACTTTGCCCATGAACTCCAGAGAGCCTTACATTCAACATTCTCTCCTCTTAAGTTCCTGAGAAGCAAGTAGACTAGAAGCACGTGCTGTGGAATGGTTTCCATTAGATATAAATGACGATAGACAATAGGTTTTCACCTCAGAATAAAGCGCATGCACCTTGGGCAAGTTCCTTTGACTGAGTTCATTAATTTACTTACTACAAGATATTGTGCTTCTTTTGCTTAGAAGTCTCATTCAAGACAGATAAGCCACTAGACTATCAGGAAGAGTCAAGATTAATTCAGAATAGTCCTTAAATGGTAGTCTCAGGTAAAATGCTGGAAATGAGAGCAGGACTATTTGATTGAAAGATGGAAGTTACAAAAGTAAAATAGAATTAAAATGTCTACTTAAATCTGTATTGACTTATCAAAAAAGTAACCCAACCCTCATCACTTATTTCTGTAAAGAAGTGAAATTTGTGATCAAAAAACTTCATCACAGTGTACCCAATGTCCACAGTATCATGAATGTCTCAAAACTGTTTCAAAAATACATTAAAAGATAAATAGATAAACAAATGCCAAACATGGGTGTTGGTTCCCTGTCATTGGCCCAATTGGTCACATTCTGTTATCATTTGAATACTTCTTTTACAGTCTGTTGACCAAGTCTGTACACCTTGGAAGAAGGCCCAGATATAGCAATGTTCAATTTAAAGTAAGGCATATTCTATGCATGGTCTGAAGATGGTACATGAATTACCTCTCCTTCTGTCTTCCTCCTGCAAGAAAGGAATAACGTGTAAAGGACCAAGGGTGAGGGTGGAAGAGGAAAGGGCAGAGGTGTGAAATGCAGCAGGTTTGGGAAAGGGATATTGCTTGTGTGATGGATATTAATGTCCTGAGCTTACAGACATCAGCTTTAACTTTCACTTTCTGAGACTTGGATGGACCTTAATCATCTTTGTCTGAAATAGGTGTCCCACTGTTACTAAACACTAGGAGTAAAATTGCCCTTAAGTTTTTAACTTACAAAAACAAATGCACACACACCTTGAATTTTAGTTGCGTGCCTGAAATACCTTGTCATGGTGAGAACTTGTTGCTGTCATATGTGAGGACTTCTGGCTTCTCCAGACTGTTTTCTTTAGTGTGTCTTCCCTATGCATCATCTTTATTACTCAGGTGCAATTAATCAGTATTTATAGGGACTGACAATTTCATTCATTCAAAGTAAATATTATGCTTGGATGTTTGTTAATTTTTTTTAACTTAATGGAAGCTTCTTGTTTTAGAAATTCATGTGCAACTACAAATTTGGTCACTGTATCATGACAACGTGCTCTATTCTAAGCATTATGTTAAGAGTTGAGGGTACAAAGATGCATAAGCCCGGAACTGATCTCAAGAACTTTGTTGTCTAAGGATATGGCCTGAAGGTAAAGTAAATATTAAGGCTGTCATGGAGCTGGAAGTGGATTGCTCAAAAAGATGTGGGAAGCATGTGTACAGATTGTGCTATTGAAAAAATCTCTATAAAGCTAGGTCATTCCAAAATCAGCTTCAGTAAATCCTTTCTATGTAGAAACTCTGGAAAACTACACCAAATCCTTGAAGTTTTTAAGAATCTGGTTAATCTATACCTTGTGAAAGACTGCAAACTATTTCAAGCTGGTATAGCTTGCTATTTATGACTTTTAGATATGCCCTGTCTCTGGCAATCTATAGCTTGTCCATCACTTTCTTTTAATCCCACTGTATTATTACCAACTATAACTAAGGACTTTACCAGGTGAGTAAAAAATATTCTAATTCCTCATCAACAGTAGCTTGAAAAAATATGAAAAATGATTCTTAATTATACCTGAGAGGAAAGGTTGTCTATCCTATATTAGTCAGAATAGATTGTGATGAGATGCCATAACAGAATAGATCGAGATGAGATGCAACAACAGAACCCATAATTTCAATACTGCAATATTTTTCATACATTCATTTTATACATCTATTTCATATTGTAGATATGCCACGTGCTCTAAACACTATTCTTTGGCACCAGCACAGTATAATAGTCTCTCTCTAGAACACTGTTGGCCACCAAAGACAAGAGAAAGACAAGACCTTATAATTCTGAAAACATCTGCTTAGAATTGATCTCAACATTGAAGCCTATTTCATTAGGCAAAGCAATGCATTTGACCATGTGTTGGAGAAGGGAAATTCTTAACCCTGAAGATAAGAAGGAACAGTCTGTCATGACCAAGTAAGTGAAATGAATTTTCACCTACGTTAGTGTTCTCAGAGACAGGCCATTTGTGGGCATCTGCTACCTTAATGTCTGAAAGAAAAGTATTTAGTGCATTGAAAAATATGCTTCCTTTATTTGGGTAAACCATGAGATGTAGTCATTTAGGAAGAAAATAAAAGCAAAGAATTCACTTTGGTTTAGGAAGAAATCATGAGAGTGATTTTTAGCTGAAATTATTATAAAGGTAGATGCTGTACTGGCTGGTTTTGTGTTTCAACTTTACACAGGCTGGAGTTATCACAGAGAAAGAAGCTTCAGTTGGGGAAGTGCCTCCATGAGACCCAACTGTGAGGATTTTCTCAATTAGTGATGGGGGGGGGGCCTCTTGTTGGTGGTACCATCCCTGGGCTAATATTCTTGGGTTCTATAAGAGAGCAGGTTGAGCAAGCCAAGGGAAGCAAGCCAGTAAGGCCTCCCTCTATGGCCTCTGCATCAGCTCCTGCTTCCTGACCTGCTTGAGTTCCAGTCCTGACTTCCTTTAGTGATGAACAGCAGTGTGGAAGTGTAAGCTGAATAAACCCTTTCCCCCCAACTTGCTTCGTGGTAATGATGTTTGTACAGGAATAGAAACCCTGACTAAGACAGATGCTAAATTTATCATTTAGTAATAGGAACATCTTTAAACTTGGTTAATGTTAGAGAAATAGCCCAAAACAATACTCCTATGTGGCATTTAATAAAAACTCAACAGCTTAGATTTCAGGTCATCAGACTAAAATCATGAAGTGAAATGCAGGCTGTTTTTATTAATGATGTTGGGATGCAGCCAGGACCACTTGCTTACAGACTTCTGTAGTTACTTTCGTATGACAATGTCACAGTGAATCATTGTAATCGCCCTGCCTGAAAACCGTTTATTATCTGAACTTTAGGGGATGTTTGTTAACTCATCATATAGGTTAAATCACATTATGATTATTTGAGTCAACCAGTCTCTTCATTCATTAAAGAAATATGTTTGTAGTTGTCATTATGTGCCCAATTCTGTTCATACTGCTGACGTATGAAATGAGTAAAATGGAGTCTTTCCCTAATGCAAATTATAGCCTAGTGGAGAAAACAGACATTAAACAAATTATCTTTTAAATAAATCTTAAATTTTATACTAAGTAATGGGAGGCAAAGAGTAAGGGCTGGCAACTACATAGAATGAAGAAAATTAATTTGGATCAAGACAAAAACTTGCATCTCCTTTGAGTGTATGATTTACAGCTGAGACTTAAAAATTCAAGCAAATTAAATGATGAGACCAACATTGTGAAATTGCTGGGGAGAAATAAAGAAAGGATTTTGTTTACAAATGAATGAAATAAATTCAGGGACCTATTAGGATATAGTACAGCAAGCAGTAAGAGGGTAATTCAGATAAAGAAAACTTAATGGTTGTAGCACATGATTAGGAGATAGTATGAATGAGACAGGTAAATAGAGGAGAAAGACATGAGAGAAAGGGTAACTGTGTTTCTGTTTCACCCACCTGATGGAGAGTCTTTGGCATAAGGACATAAAGAAGAGCTGGGTTTAGAAAAAGAATTTGTACAAAGGCCCACACACATTTAAGGACATTACAAATATCCTATGAAGATGCTTTAAGGTGATATTGTGTTCAAAGAAAATATACACCATAACACAAAGAATTCGGGGATTAAAAAAGTGGATTTTTAGACACTCAGCGGGTGAACTGAAGGGACGAACGTGCCCACAGGAGGCTAGTATACAGTTTTTCCTAGGGAAGAGAATTTGAAGACGTTGCTTCTGGATGTATCATTGGGGAATTAATCCACAGAGCCATGGGAATGACTGGATTAAGTCTCTCCAGATCTGTTCCTTTGATGGCCACTGGCAACGATGGTCATCAGTAGGTTTCATTTTCCTTTCCTTTCCTTTCCTTTCCTTTCCTTTCCTTTCCTTTCCTTTCCTTTCCTTTCCTTTCCTTTCCTTTCCTTTCCTTTTTCCTTTTTCCTTTTTCCTTTTTCCTTTTTCCTTTTTCCTTTCCTTTCTTTTTTTCTTTTTTCTTTTTTTTCTTTTTTTAATTTATTTTCTATATTCTTTGTTTACATTCTAAAAGCTTTCCCCTTTCCCAGTCCCCCCCCCATATGTCCCATAAGTCCTCTTCTCTCCATCCATTCTCCTATCTTTCCCCCTCCTTTTCTCTGTCCTGTTACTCCCCTACAATGCTGGATCAAGCCTTTCCAGGCTTCCTTCTTCATGAGAATCATTTGATATGCTAATTGTATCTTCAGTATTCAGAGCTTCAGGGCTAATTAATATCCACTTATCAATGATTGCATTCCATGTGTATTCTTTTGTGATTGTGTTACCTTGCTTAAAATGATAATTTCCAGTTCCATCCATTTGCCTAAAAAATTCATGAATTCATTGTTTTTAATAGCTGAGTAGTATTCCATTGTGTAATTATACCACATTTTCTGTATCCATTCCTCCACTGAGGGATATCTGGGTTCTTTCCAGCTTCTGGCTATTATAAATAGGGCTGCTATGAACATAGTGGAGCATGTGTCCTTATTGCATGCTGAGAATCCTCTGGTTATATGCCCGGGAGAGGTATAGCAGGGTCCTCGGGAAGTGTCATGTCCAGTTTTCTTAGAAACCGCCAGACTGATTTCCAGAGTGGTTGTACCATCTTACAGCCCCACCAGCAGTGAAGGAGTGTTCCTCTTTCCTTTCCTTTCTTTTCCTTTTCTTTTTTCTTTTCCTTTTCTTTTCTTTCCTTTCCTTTTCTTTTCTTTTCTTTTCTTTTCTTTCCTTTCCTTTCCTTTTCTTTCTTTCTTTTCTTTCTTTCTTTTCTTTCTTTCTTTCTTTTCTTTCTTTCTTTTCTTTCTTTCTTTCTTTCTTTCTTTCTTTCTTTCTTTCTTTCTTTCTTTCTTTCTTTCTTTCTTTCTTTCTTTCTTTCTTTCTTTCTTCTTTTCCTTTTCTTTGTTTTTTAAAACACACCTGAGTGGCGTGTGTTTTATTAAGAAGGGATGTGGGTAAGAACAAGACAGCTGGGACCCTAGGTAGGTAGGAATACCCTTCCCTCTCCGTATATACCCACTGCCCCAAATGAAAAAAAAGAAGCAACTATAGGGGAGCAGCTGAGACAGTGACAGGGAGACTTGGAGTGGGCAGGAAGGATACTTTGAACTGAGGGCAGCAGTGAAGAGACCATGTGTGTCCTGGGAGGGCTTGAGGAGGCACTGAATGAGTCTGTCTTCCTTGTAGGCATGTATAAAAATAAAGATAAGCCTTTCTTCTCCCCTCTCTGCCCAGTGCTGCTTACCACTGTCCAAGCTCACCTTTCCTCATCTGCAAAGGGAAGAGGGGGAGGGAAAACAAGTTATCACCGAATTGGGATCAGGCCCACATCCATCAGCTTCTGTATCTTCTGTACTATTATAGGATTCTTTAAGTGTTTGCTCAGAGCCTGGAGGACGTTTTGCATCTACTCCAGGATGAGCCTCATGGCTGAGTCACTCATCTGCTGCACCACAGGGTCAGCCATGGCCCGTGCTTCACATCCTCAGGACTATCATGTGTCATCATACAACAGTGGTAACCATCTGCGGCTTCCTTACAGCTGGAGTCCAGGTCTAATGCCTTTTGGAAGACATCCATGGCTTGTGTATAGTCGTCCATGGCTCCAGAGCAGCTGCTTTCCGTGTATAACCTTTGATGAAGGTTGGCTCTAGCTGGATGCACTCTTCACAATCCTTGAGTGCCAATCCTTGAGTAAAACTCCAGGAGCTTGGTGAGACTGGCAGCTCGGTTGCTCTATAGTTTGGCATCTCTTGGGTTCCTTTTAATGGCTTCTGTATAGTGCTTCATGGCCTGGGGGTAGTCCCCTTTCTGGAAGAATTCATTCCCCTTGTTCTTCTCCTCCAAAGTCAAGTCAGGGTTGATCTTGTTCCTTCATAATTTTCTCTTCCTGCTGGCACGTCTTGAGCACATCTGGGTTGCTAGTACAGATTAGGCAAGTTGAATTTCCTCTCTGCCAACCTGGCCTCCATGTTCTGCAAGTCCTCCTAAAGCTGGAGATTAATGGCTTCGTGATTTAAACCTTCTTCCTAGGTTCGTTTGGCTTCTTCAAAACAGTTTAGGAACTCAAGGGCTGCTGCTTTTCTTGAATAACCCTTGCCTCAGTCAGGCTTCAAGCCAGCAGTCTTACAGCTGTCCTCATAGGCCTTCTGGTGGTCTCCTTTCCTGACGTAGGCTGCAGAGCAATTGCTGTAGAGTACAGGCTTCTGGGGGATCTAGTTTAATGGCCTCAGAGTAACACTGTAAGGCATCATCAAGGTTCCCAGCACTCAGGGCCTTATTGCCTTTCTCCTTTAGCTCATTCACCTGCTCCATAGCCTGGCCCAGAACTCGTCCTCTCCATGTTGCCAAACGCATGCCCCTCAGTAGTTTTCAATGGCAACATTTGAAGTTAGTCTCTACAGAGGGAACAGGTGCTATTGAAAGGTAACAGTGCTTTCTGCAGAGTATACCAACACCATCGTGTTAGTGTCTGTGTTTGGGAATACCTGGAGAGTAAATTGTTTCTAGAAATTCATGGGAACAGACTCAGATTTGTAACAATTTAAACTCGCAATCGGTGTTGCCATTTAATTTTGCTCCTCTAAGACATTTTACATTATGTTAATGTCTTAACTTACTAATATTTAACAATTAAAGCATCTTACAGGACTGTTGGTGCAGTAGGTAAAAATCTCTATCAGAAAATCTTGACAAGATGAGTTTAATTCCTAAAACTCAGGGTGGAAGAAGAGGACTCCTAAAAGTCTTCCATTTAGTGGCACATGTGCAACAAAACTTACTAATGTTTCTTAAATGCACAAGAGGCAGTTAAAACAGCCCCAGGAATTTGAGATAATCCTTAAATGAAACTGGCTAATATAAAAATGAGAAACATTACTTCCATGTAAGACCCCAAATTGGTGATGACTATGTCAATTCTGTCTCTGAAGAATAATTTAGGATCTCAAAAATGATGGTGGACTTTCCTCTGAAAGTGTCTTGAAATGTTTGCAATTTTTTTCCTGATTTTATGTTCAAGGATAGCTTATGCTAACACTTGAAAATGGTAGAAAATGATTAGATTGTCTTTGCTGAGACGTATGAAAGCACAGTAAACTAAAGAGCAGATGTAAAAGATTGTCTCTCATGTCTATAGTAATAAGTTTAAATATTTCGTGAATGTAAATTTGGGTTGCGAGAACTCTGAGGAGAATCCACAACAGAGTGTCCTTTGTCTGTTTGCTTGTTTTAAAAAGTTAAACTGATGATTCTTGTTTATTTTGGAGAGAGTTGTTTCAGGAATTAACTTGCTTTAAAATATGATAGCAGTACTATTTTAAGTGCTTGGCTTTATTTGCCCCAGGATATGTAAGTCCCTGCATGGCTAACATTGATGCTGAAATCCAACTTCTGTTCAGAAACTTCTTGTCACAGTTTGGATGGTTTACAGTACAATGATCCAAAGTTAAGAAGGAAGGAATATGATAGTTGGAGAGATGGCTAAGAGCACTTGCTTCTCTTGCAGAGGACCCACGTTTAGTATCCAGCATCCATATAGGATGGTACATAACCACCTCTAGATTCAGTACTAGGCTATTTGATGTCCTCTTCTGGTCTTGGAGGGCAGCTACAAGCATATGGTACACATACATACACTCAAGACATGTACACATATGCTTAAAATATATTTTTTTTCTAAAAGGGAATGTGAATGGGATCCTTAATTTTAGGGAGTCCAAGTTCACATCCTTTAACAGTGCCCCAGAATCTGATTGCTTATCATTTCCTGCTAACATGGGCTGAATAATCCTTACTATTGTCTTCCATACCTTCCTCTCACGCTCCAAGACAATTGGTTCTAGCTCTTCACTCCCGGACTGTGATGATAGTTAAACTGAAAATCAGATCATGGCTTCTTGTTTTTACTAGGTAAAAAGCAAAGCCATCAACAGGATCCCTGAGGCTTTGCCTTTGTCTCCCTCTAGCCTCTTCGAAGACACACTCTTCCCAATGTTCTCTACTTGACTTGTTTCATTATGTGAATGTGCCTTTGTACAGCTTTCTCCCCTTTGCCCAGATTATCCTCATATTCTTCCTAATCTTCAAAACCAGTAAGTCCTGTTGCACATGGAGATGGGGGCTGAGAATTAAGAAATTATCATGGACTATCTAGTTGAGCTCAATATAATCAAGACATTGAGTGGAAGATGGAGGCTGGAAGCTGAAAGTGGGAGGCAAGGGATGGGAAGCTGCAAGTTTTGTTTGGAAGAGAATGAGTCACAAAGCAGACAACACAGATACTAGCTTTGAGAATGAAGGGAGGAGCTGCACAGCCCAAATAGCCCCCAAACACTTGAAAAGGCTGGACAATCGACTATGTCTTAGAGTCTCAAAACTTATTAGCTCAGTAGACATCTTGATTTTAGCTCAGTGAGACACATTTTAAACTTTCAACATCCCAAACTATAAGATACCAGTGCCATTGTGAGCTGCTAGATTTGACAATGTGCCGTGGCAGCAACTTACACAAACTGCAGCCAACATCTTTCACCTAAACAGCCATCTGTTCCTGTACTATGTCTTCAGGACAGTCTTCTTAGATACTCCTCATCAGGTCAGATTCTGCCTCCTGTTATATTCAAGCTACTTGGAGGGATCCTTCAGAGCACATGTCCACATGTGACTTTGTGGGTCTGAGGAATAACAAGGCTTTTATCTGCTTCCTTGTTGCATGCTATATTACACTGTGGAAAAACTATGGCAAATGAGTGACTATTTTAAGATGAATATTTGGTACTGAAATAAATAGAAGCAAAGAAAGGAAGTGGAGGGATATGGTGTATATTCTGTATGTATATTTGACCTTTCTCTCCAGAATAAACATATTAGTAGGACAGCATCCCCTTTCTCTACAGACATTGCAAAGATAGTTCATTTCCTTAGTTTTGTTCAGATTAGACCGCAAGCCAGTTATGCTCACAAAGGAAGCATATATAATATGTATTACATAAATATATATTTATATATCTATATAATATGTTATATATAAGTATTTATATATAATATTATATATATGTTTATATAATATATTTTTATATATCTTTATAATATATATTTAAATAGGTTTATTTGTGTGTATGTGTCTGTGTGTATTTCAATGCCAATGGACAATGCTGGATGTCACTCTTCAATTATAACCTAACTTTTTTTTTAATTCTTAAATTCTTTTTTTATTTTATTGGATATTTGCTTTATTTACATTTAAAATGATATCCCCTTTCCTCATTACCCCTCTGAAAACCCCCTCCCTCATCCCCTACCACTGCTTACCAACCCCACATGAAGCTCAAAAAGAAGGAAGACTTCTTTGATCCTCCTTAGGAGGTAGATCAAAATACCCATGGCTCACTGCTAACCAATAGACTGAGCATAGGGTCCCCAGTGGAGGAGCTAGAGAAAGGACCTAAGGAACAGAGGAGGTTTTCAGGCCCATAGGCGAGACAATTATATGCACCAACCAGTACCCCCAGAGCTCCCAGGGACTAAACCACCAACCCAAAGAGTACACATGGAGGGAGCCATGGCTTGAGCTGCATATGTAGCAGAGGATGGCCTTTTCAGACATCAATGAGAGGAGAGGCCATTGGTCCTGTGAAGGCTCGATGCCCCAGTGTAGGGGAATAATCTAACTTTTTAAACATACGTATGAGTACCTGTGGAAGTCAGAAGATGGAGCTGGATATCCTCAACATTGATTTATACACGTGTTTGTGAGACACTTGACATGGGTATTGGGGACTGAACTTGGGATTTCTGCAAGAACAGCCTACATACTTTTAAACACTTAGCATCCCTTTGGGACTTAGTTTTATCTATCTTTTTTTCTTTCTTTCTTTCTTTCTTTCTTTCTTTCTTTCTTTCTTTCTTTCTTTCTTTCTTTCTTTCTGTCTTTCTTTCTTTCTTTCTTTTTTTTTGTTTCTTTTAACACTTTGCCCTAAACAGTGGTCTGAATATATGATGGAAACTGTGGGAAGACAGATGTCCTTTTCTCATTGTGACAAAGGATAGGAGGAGGTCTTGAAAACAGTGGGCATAGAGAAATGGGATTTAGCCATTACATGCCCTGAACTGTATTTATGTAGGCATTTGGCTTAGCAATTATGGTGCCCTCAAGTCATTGTTCAAAATCAAAATACTGATGTTTACCTTGTCCTTCCAAATACAGCCCACTCTCTAGCATTGAGGAAGGCATAAGGAAATTAAAGAATGATCAGATCAGACATTTTAGTGACAGCAACAAATTACCTCTAGAGAATTTCAACAGGAAACACATTTTTACAAAAGTTAGAGGATCAGGAAGGATGGAGAAGCAAGTGCAGGAAGCAGAAGCTGTGGAGAGCAGCCAGGGTCAGGTGTGGAAGGACACTGTGCCTGTTGCCACAGACAGCACAACACATTGCCCCACATAAACCGCATGCACTGTCTGCTGTCCCCTGGACACCATTCCTGGCACTACAGCTCCCTCTCTCCTAGGAGACTAGCTGGGACTTCCACTGCCATCTGCTGCCATGGGCATCTATGGTCCTGTGCTTCCCTTTGAGCATAGCTGGCTTGCAGTCCAAGTCCAGAGATGCTATTGGCTGGCCCCAGGACTTAGGGCTCAATGGGAACAAAACTGGGAAAATGAATTGTCTCTGTAATGTCTGTAGAGAAAAGGGTGCTGTTCTGCTAAGATGTTTAATCTGGGGAGAAAGGTCAAAGAAGTGTCAATTATAAAATTTTAAAAATAATGAAAAGCAAATGTTCATCCGTGCAGCCTCTATTTTTGACTCAGTGTAAAGAGGGCAAATTTATCAACTTAGAGTATGAGCGCTGTGTTGTCAGCTTAGTTAATTAAATAATAATTAATTAATTCTTGCTTTCTTGTGACCTTTAAGCTACTTATGAAACCTTTGTCTGCAAACAGCATGCCAAGCTGGGCCCTGGTTCTCAAGGAATACTATGTAGTATTCAGTAATAATAACTATGCTCATTCTTTTAGTGAAAAACATTATTCCGTGGAAGCGCTTATGCTTTGAGACCTGTTTTGTTGTTGTTGTTGTTGTTGTTGTTGTTGTTGTTGTTATGGCTCAGGCTCATTTTGTTTTGTTTTGTTTTGTTTCATGGAGGGTGGGTTTGTGTTACCTTCATCTACTGGCCTTGCCAGGAGTCAGTCAGTTACTGTTGGTATATGCAAATAAGATCCCTAGTGATTTTTCAACTTCCCCTGGGATTTTTTTTTTTTGAAGCAGCATATAAAAGAGATCTATAGAGTTTCCTAATCAATGTCGGTTTTGTTATTGCCTACCCAAGTGTTTAATAAACCCATCCCAATCCTGAGCATAGTTAGAAATACTTCATTGACTGTAACAGAGCTGTTCTTTTCTTTCTGGCTAAAGTGGCCATACAAACTATAATTATGGATTAATTACAGTTCTACTTGTCAGATAGCAGGAGGCATCATGTATTTTGCAACCTGCAGAACATTAGAGGAGGAAAATATAAGAAAGTTGAAGTATAAAGTTTTGAGGTTCTTGTTTTTTTTAGAAAATGCAATATTTTGAAGAGAGTTCAGGGGAAATTAAGTCTTGGTGACTGTGGGTATGATATTTTAATTGGCAAAGTGCTTTCTTTGCAAGCCTAAGAGCCTGATTTTATCCCAGAATTCATGTGAAATAGCCATGAATGATGACTATCCACTTATAATTCAATGCTGAGAAGGTGGAGAAAAGCAGGTCCCTGGGCCTAGCTCACCAGCCTAGTTAGGTTCTTGGTGAGCCTCAGGCCCCATTGCTTCAGATCACATAACACACACACACACACACACACACACACACACACACACACACACACAATACATTTATTACACACATTCCCCACATACACATCCCACATACATGTGTCACTCACATATACATTACACATACACTTAGCACACACATATATACACACATGGCATACATATATACACACATACTCCATACTATATCACACATACCACATAAACATACACACACACTACACACATATACACACATAGTACACCTAAACCACACAACACATATATACACACACATTCCACATACATACCACACACACATACACACATACACCACATACACATATCACACACACTACAAACACAAGAACATTCACTCCTACCAGTAAGTTTGAAATTCAGTCTCCGAATTACAGGAACTACTAAACTGTTCCTTATCTATTTCCATTAGAAGTTTTAAGTGGAGAGAATATGATTTGAAGAGCAGGAAAGAGGTGCTGATTCTGACAATCCCCCCTCCACATGATCACACATGTGAACAGTCACACACAAGGAAGCCACCTGCACACCAATGTACACAGCTTTCAAATCTCCCTGTGATCTAACCCTGCTGCCTGTCAGAAAGAGTGTCCCGGCCACGGCTGTGCGCACACTTCACAGGAGCTTAGCATAGAGAGGACATATTTAACAGTTTATAACTGTCTCGGTGACAGCGAGTTCTAATTTAAAACTCCTGTGTAATACTTGTTAGGATGTTTTTATATCAAAAGGCCAGCCAAGGTCTTCCATGAAAAATTTCTAGACAGTGAAAGAAAGTAATCCTTTTTAGTGATGTTTGGCTTCTCCTCTGCGGTAGGCGATCTCGGTTTCATATTTTATATTCATGGTTTGTTAGTGAAAGGTACTCCCTCGAAGACCTCACAGAAAAAAGAGAAGGAAATCACCACACTCTAGAAGGGAAAGGCACACAGAACAACTAAAAATACCTGCAGAAATTCTAAAATTGAAAAATTGTCTTTTGTTCTCTCAAGGGACTACTTACTACTGGGCTGTTTGACATGACTGAGGCGTGAGTTGGCACTGGGTCACTTTTCAAATTTGTGTCTCATATAAAATAAATAACATGATCTGAATTCATCTAGTTGCTGTCCCCAGAGGATGTAGCCACCTTCCCACTGCACCTTTATCTGGAAGGAATTCAAGACTTATTGCAGTTCCCTTGGGGGCATGGTCAGAGGTGATGGCGAGCTGCCTGACACACTTAGTGCTAACCCGTGTAGTTCTCTCTCACTGGTGCTGGCCAGCACTTTGCAAAAAATAAGACATGCTCTTATTTATTTCATCTCTTCCCATCATTGCTTCAGGAATATACTTTGTTTCCTCTTACAAAATCATATATGTTGAAATACAAGTGTATGCAGATTTTGTGAACATATATGGATGGGTATTTTTGGACTGAATCACATAGAGTATCTTGGCTGCTTTGCGATTGTTCTATACTTTTGCAATTTTGATGTGGACTCATGAAAACTATGTGTAAATGGCCTAAAAAGATCGGCAAATGGTTTCCAAAATTTTTCCTATAGATTCAGTCATAACAAGTTACTTAAGAGTTGTTAACTATTAATCATTTCTGAAATAAATTACTTGGGTGAGTAATAGAGATCTCTTAACAGTCACCCATCTAAGACTACGTTAGGCTAGAAGAAAAAGTAACAATGACAAAATAGCACCCTATATTAACTGTTCCCCTTTATTGTATATATGACAGGCTATATTTAACAACCAGACAATTGTCTCTCTGATTCTCTTATTTATCTATTTTTTCTTAATGTGTTGTATGCATATTTTATAAGCTGTGTCAGGAAGCCTTTGGATAAAATTATGTATGTGTATGTGGGTGAAGAATACCTTGATAAACGTGGTAAATAAATAATTAATACCTGATTTGTATGAGGCACTTTAATTTTTTTTTTAGACAATACATTCACATCATGTTAGTTCAATGGCTGGCATGCATTGAGATGGTTATCACTTTCTTTTTCAATATAATGAAAAATGGGAATAATCTTTAATACTAATGAGCTAGTGTTTAAAAGCATTATTGATTTCTTTTAGCCGACATTACATTTCTTTATAATTCATGCTTTACTAAGATTTATTAACAAATATAGTTAGAAAATGGATTATTTTAGATACCTATTAGGGCAGAGACCACAGTCCTGAAGCAAGCAGCCTTTTAAAGTTTGTGTTACTAAGAACTACGGGTGATTATTTTGACCCAGTCACAGGTAATGTTCATCTACGAAACTAAAGAATATTTTGGCTGTTTTTACCACTGTCTGCTCTGTAAAGGATCTTTTGTAGAAGTTGCTATGATGCCCTGTGGCTCTGTCTGATCCACTATAGCTCATTAAACTCCAGTTTCTGGTGTTGGGCAATGTCAAATCTTATTTCACTTTTGTGCTTTCAAAGTTTCTCTATTCTCTATCTTCCCTGAACATTCGATCCCTGCACATAATTTCTTCATATGTAACCAAAAGAGTTAGGGATGTGTCTGTTCAAATGCTAAACATTGGTGATGAAGATGCTCGTCTGTGGCAGCTGAATTACATTAGTACATTCTGTCCATTCAGAAAAATTGAGAGGGATATTCTTTGACTAAAAGTACTTTGCACTAGGACAAAGTTTGTACTTCATAAACGCTAAAGGTAAAATATCTCCCCTGGTGCCTCCCAGCACCCATAGCCTGGAATCACCAAATCTCTTTAAGACTATTTACTTCCAGATACTACTTACTGTCCCACTCTCTTAGCAATTGGTGACTACCGTGGTTCATTAGCTGTGTGTTTTATGGATAGCCCTCACCTTTACTAGTCCTGCCAGGATATAAGTGGGCTACCATATCATTTTAATGACTCAGTATCTTACCGGTGACTCAGGCAAACTATTATTAACGAACTAGGTTTAAGATTCTCTAGTTGAGGACCAAGGTAGATTTGATACTCCAGAATGCTTATGATTTTCTGGGAAGGTCCCACACCATTCCACATGAGCTCTTTATTACATTCTTAGAATAGTCCTGTGGGTAGACCTCTTCCCAGTTTATGTATGGGAACTCTTAAGACCAAAAGTTTGGTACCTCTCCTAGAGTCAACTAGAGAAGAGGGGACTGCATGATGTAGTCTTTTGTTCTACAGTGTACAAACAGGAGCTAAGACAAGATGTTATACACCAATGCTCATTCAGAGTTAATTCTACATGGAGTGTTTAGGGACATTAGTATGAGACAGAAAACAGTGTTCTCAGGTTCAAACCCATCACTGGCTTCATATTACACTCAGGATAAAGTCCCAATATACAAGATACAAGATAAAAGATTCTTTCTTGCTTCCTGGCTTTCCCTACAACTCAGATTTGACCTCACTGACCTGTCTGCCTTTTCCCTTGTCTCTCAATCTGAAGTCACAACATCCCTTGTGCTAATCCTCTGATAACCAGGGTGATATATTTTTCCTTCAGAGAGATATTTTTTCTCCCAAGTCATGCCTGGTTCTTCCCTTCTCTGCTTAGCCGTCTCACCTGCTCAGAGGGCTTCTCTGTTCCACCCAGGAGCACCTGCTCCTTTGTCCACTCCTCACTACACAATTGCCATGTTTTCCTTCTGAGAATTTCACCATTGGCGGGTACCACTGTATGTGTGTATCTGAGAGTTTCATTGCTTCAATCCCTGGTGTAAGAGTTCAGACAATCGGTAACTGTCTCTGCTCATGGTATTTCCTTCAATGCCCACTGCCCGTCTGGCATGTCATAGGTTTGCAATAAACCAAAACTTCAATGAGCTGCTATTCTGTCAGAAGTGCATGGGTAACCTTGATCTTTTTACCTCACTAGATTCTTCATTTTCATTTTTGAAAGAGAGAGCACCATGTGGGGTTCAGACCCACAAAATGATTGAACACTGACATCTAATCCAAGAGGAGGAACCTGTATTGAGTGGGAGAGAAGCTCCACAATAAATCTCCAGAGCATCCCAATTCCAAGGTGGTTTTTACATTGTTTGAGGGCAGTGGTTTTCAAACTTCCTAATGCTGTAACTCTTTAATACAGTTCTTCATGTTGTGGTGACCCCCCAACCATAAAATTATTTCATTGATCCTTCATAACTGCAAGTTTTCTACTGTTATAAATAGTATTTCAGATAGTTGATCAGCAGGATATATGATATACTACTGCAAAGGGGTTACAACCCACAGGCTGAGAATTGCTGTTCAAAAGGAATTGATATTTTTTTTGACTATACTAAGAGTAGTCTTCTCTGAACCTAAGATAAAAATCTTCATATAAAGCTAAAATGAAACACTCCCATATACTAAAAAAGTCATGATTGCTGTGTATACTTTATACTATGTCATATATATATTTTATATATACATATACACATACACATATACATAATATACTATGTCATATATATAATATTTTATATATACATATATACATATACATAATATACATATAAATACACATACACACATACAAACACACATACACACTCATACACATATACATAAACATCATATACACATACACATATACATCATATACATATACATAAACATCATATACACATATACATCATATACATACACATATACATCCTCATCTAGTTTCCATGAGATACAAATTCTTCTCCCTAATTGTCCATGCTGATGTCAAGTGCCTTGTGGTTTGAAGGATGAATGCCAAGTGAGATAGATGTGCTTAGATGGATAGAAATAACATTTGCAACCACCCAGCCCAGCTCTGTTGCCTGAGAAAAACAATCAGCATCAGGTTCAAAGCGACCCATCTCTGTCAGATGTCCCCACTCTCCCCAGCCTGCCACAGTTTCATCTCATTCCCAGCACCTCCTCCCTAACACCAATATACAAAGGCACACACACCGCAGGGTAACCTCAAATCTATGGAGCACAGCCAAGGATTTAAGGCTGAGGTTTCCTGTGCCAAGCACTCTCCTGCTAAGCTCCGAATACAACACCCTCTTTTGACTTTGCTAAAGCTTCCCAACAAATCTTAAACCAGATACAGTCCTTTTAATCCTATTGTTACTGTCCTGCGTGGTGCCAAAGTAAAGACAAGCCATGCTATTAAAATGGGGACACTAAGGAGATATAAGTAGGATACAGAAAACATACTTAGAGCTATTCCCCACAGGGTTAAAGCATGATCTCTCCTAACCAGGCTTCCTCCTTCCTGGCTCCCCCTTCCTGTGCAGTAGTAAGTAAAGAAATGAGCCAACAAGCACCCCTCTACTGTGTTTTCTTTTGAGAGGACAGTGTACCGTGAATACTTTGTTCTTTCATTTTAATTCACAGAGAAGGCCAAAGCACCTACTATGAGCATGATGCAGAAGCAGCGTATATATCCTCTCATTTACTCTTATGAGGCCCAGTGAGATCAGGCATGAGTGAGCCAGGGACCACAGCTCACAGAAGTGCATTCATTTAAGATCAAACAACCGTTTATTGGAATGTGACTGCCATTCAAAATCAAATAGGAGGGTTCCAACATCCAAGTGTTTACTCACTTTCCTTCCAGTATTCAAGAATGCAACTAAATAAGTACAGACATAAATAAGCATGCATATCGTTCAAGTGGTGAAGGAAAGAAGCCAACTTTATGCATTTGTGTAAGTGCAATGTAACCAAGGAGAAGGAAACTGAAAACGACAAGAGCCAGGAAGCTGTGAAGATGGCGGAACTGGGCAAACATTAGATGTGCTTCTCTGGTGTTCATTCACTTGCTGAAAGTCAGAGGTGTCTGTTTTACCTGCAGCCTGACCCCTTCATGCAGCTTGAAAGCCTTTGAAGCAATCAAGCAGCAAACTGGTTGATAGGAAGTGGCTTGCATTCTGACCCTACTCTGTGCTGGGAGAGAGGACTTCCCAGTGAGTGAGACCAAGGGCCTGTGAATTAATGCTTTTTAACAGCAGGAGCTCTGCACCCCTTCCTTTCTGAGGTGAAGTCACCCAATATAACCTTCATCTCATCAGGGCTGTGACAGCTCTTTGTCACACATCGACACAGAACTTCTGAGGGGAAAACTGAAAAAAAATAGATAGGAAATAAATATTAAAACACAGAGGTGGGGGGAAAAGAGTTGATTTTCAAAATTACATAGATTGACTAACAGGGGCCTGAACCTGTGCAAAATTTGAGAATGTGGTCAATTCAATTGCACAGATTATTAAGTCTGCTGCCAAAGAGCCACCAAGCCTCCAACAGTATAGTTCTTCCAAGTAGCTGGCATAGCAAGTGCAGTTTACTAGGGAGTGTGGTGTACCTGATTCAGGCAGACACCTTGAAAACAGGGCTTGTAGACTCCCATCTCTCAAATTTGAAATGAGGGCTCCTTGAAGCATAGCAACAAAACAAAGTATCTTTTGTTCCTGAATGTCTTCTGAGATGAGTGACCTTAGTCATGAATCTGAACTTCACTTTAGATACAGAGCACCCCTGGGAACACATCGTGGGATCTGTTTCAGAATCTCTGCTTCCACAAATCCCTGCAATAAGCTTTCCCATGCATAAGCGTTTGAAGCCTCCTTTTCCCACAACTGTTGATTCTGAGTAATTTCTTGGATTGACATCTGTTCATTTTTTTCCATCAAACCCAGAGATGCTGAAATGACAACCCTCTGGTCAGATATTAAAATGTACAATCCCTCCTACTCTTGTAATGCTTGGATGATGTGCGGTTATTGTCCTGAAATCCAGTCATTGGAGTTGAAAGATAAATATTATTCCATATCTTATTGAATAAAATATATTATATCACAGGTGATGGAGACAGATTGACTCAATAAATTCTAATAGTGTATGCTGAGAAATAGTGGCAATAAAAATGCTGATGGCTCGACCTGGGGAGAATATTGAATGTCATTAACATGCCATTTCCTCTGTTCTGATCTCCCTGTCCTGGTCTTCACACTATTATAATCTCTGTCGCAGGGTTTTTCTTCGGTTTATCAGCCTGAGAAAAAGAATGTTCTTTTCTTTCTTTTTTCTACTGCTTTAAATTATCCAGGACTCAGCTGATTGCAGAAATGAAGTAGCAGTGTAAGTACAGAAAACTGGTGTGGGATGTTTTCTTAATAACATTCCACAGATGAGATGCTACTGTTTCCTATAGCATGAGATCACCTCAAAATTTTGTTCACATTTTCCTTTTACAACTTCATTTTTTTTTCCTATTAAGTGAATTAGTTTGGAATGATGACTGGCAATTTAAAGACAAGTTTTAAGAATTTGTTAGGAAGTTTGAACTAATTCACATTAAGAGGTTATTTTTAAAGGTATTAATTACATGACTTTTTTATGCAAGAGGATAAAATAATAGATTAGAAGTTTAGAAATTGATTCCTATTTTCTGCATATTGCCCAGGAGACACCAACCACCCCTCCCCCCCCTCTCTCTCTCTCTCACACACACACACACACACACACACACACACACACACACACACACACACATTCACACAAGGAAGGAGGCATACAAGCACACGTGTTATGCTGATGGAACTTAGGTTTCTAGCTTACAATACTTCTATTAATATATTAATGAGGATTATACTGAGAGAGTGGCAATAGTTAAAAATGACATCTTACATGACAAGGTTTCACAGGTTTCTAAATTATAAGACTCTCCTCAACTCTATCTTCCTCCTCCCTATGACATCCACATATGACTGCACCATCATCCAATCAGCAACTCTAACCAGACATTTACATCATCTACTCCGCCTCCCTGTTTGTCTCCCCCAGCCAGCACCCAGCAAGCTTCCACGGATCCCCTTAGTATTGTCAGGATTCCCCGTGTTCTCCAGACCCTAATTCTGCTTTCAGTCTACACTGCTAGCATCTCTTCTCCAGATGACTGCAGCAATTCCACAGAGCATCCACATCCCAGCATGCTCCAGTCTCCCATCCTCAGTCTCCTCCATCTGGCACAGTGTGGGAAACTTGATCAATCTTTGCTCTGCTGGCCTTATATGATGCTCATTCCTGGCAGCATATCATTGGGTTCCCCCAAAGTTTTTCAAATGGTCCTTGCCTTTGAAGATGCCATTCAGATATGCTTATATTTCTACTTTGAATTAATAAGTAAAATCGCAAAACTGTGACTCCCTTTAAAACTGGAGTGGTCTCAGAGCTTCCAGTGGTAAATTTCTGAAACCCCCAGGACATGATCATGCTATGCATGGACAGACTCAACTTTGTGACTTAGACAGACTTAACCCATGATACCTGGGACAATATGGCATGTAAGAAAAATGCTCATTTCTTTGACTTATTTATTTTACACTCATAAACTATCTGTGGAAGACATGACTAACAATTGAGGAAGTCTCAGACATTACTGTAACAGTCACCTTAATAGGCAGTATAAATGTAACACTGAACTTCACAGACTCAGGTAGATCTATTCATCCTATCCCAGTATGTGGGAGGTATTCGAAGATGAAGCCAGTTACTCACAACACAGTGCTAGAAAGGATGGTGAAGTAAGGGGACATGTTAGCATGGAAGTTATTGCTAGTGCAGGAGGCTTCTAAAAGAGACAAGGTGATAAGAGGTGTCACCTCCGAAGCATAAAAGCTCCTGGCCACCATGGACTTCTTAGACAATGGCAGCTGTGCTTGGTCATTTATCATCAGGATGAGGGACATAAGAACCACCCAGTGCTTCTGAGTTTATTCTCCTCTCCTCGTTTTGATGCAGCTGCTATACCTACACAATGACCATTGCCAAAGACCCTAGACGATGGGGTTCCTGTATTTACTCATTTTTCTCTTGGTATTTCCTCTAACTATATATCTCTATAGTACTGTCTGTCTATCTCTTGGCTTGAGGGACAAGGTGCTCTCTGGGGTAGTGGAGGAATGTAACAAAAGTTTGCAGCCTTTTGGTCACCTGGTATGTTACCCTGACACCTCGTCTATTTTACACTCTTGCCCTGCAGTGACAGTATTGAGGGTTCTACAATGAGGTTTGGGATAGTTGGAATATCAGAACCAACTGAGGTACCATGTCTAAATGTTTCAGTGCTGGAGGGTTTTCTTTTGCCATTCAAGCAAGTGAATGCATTTGTTAAAGAACTAAGGAAACTGATATGAGAAATACCACACCTATCACAATTCAGGATTATTAATTATGTTTGGTATTTCTATTGTAATTGTTCTTGGTAAGTTAATCTTTCCTTCAACTGGTTGTCTCTGGCATGAGAACTAAATCATGTCCAAGAAATTGATGAGGAGTTGTTCTGGGAAATATTAAAGACCACCAGCACATTCCCATGCTAGTGCCAGCAAGGCAATGGCGACCCGCAGATCTAGCACCGGACCACAGGGCTCCTGCTAGCCTGCTAATGGATCTGAGAACACTCCATGGGTTAGGCCCATGCTCCCTTGATCTGCTGGCCTGCCCACTTTCCAGTCCCTGCTGGGCCAGTTCTCCAGTGGGGGGTTCCCGCAAGTTCATCTTGTTTTCACACAATACCCACACATCCCAGGGTCCACCAGCTCACCATCCAATTACCCGTTAGAAACACGACTTTTAAAGCTTGATTAGTTAGCCAATTAGATTTATGTATATATAAAATCACAATTACAAGATGCCAATACAGTAATTTAGAGCCAATTGATAATGACAAAGCCTTAACCCAATTATTCTAACGTTTTGGTAACACCACATTGGACTTCATTTCTGTTCTCCTCTCTTCTCCTCTCTTCTCCTCTTGAGACCTCTGCCTCTCTTTTCCTCTCCAATCACAGGCCTTCCACTGCCCTAATATGATTGGACATGGAAAATCCTGCAACAAGGAATTGTGATTTTTTTTGAAGTTGCTACCTTAAAATTCTTCCAAAATTTCCATATATATATATATGTAGTGAGAAGTACTGTTATTGTCTGCCCATCTTCTCCTAGGAATACTGTATTCCATTAGTCTCGTTATGGTCATCCTGGGGCAGTCATATGCTGCCTGCAACCTCTTGAGTTTCTGAAACTCATCATCCCATTCCATCCTTAAACTTATTTCCACATCACCACCTCCCATTATTATGCGGGTACTCACTACTGGCTTCCTCTGAGCATCCTAGGGTAAGGTTGCCTCTCCTTTAGTGTACTGATGTCAACTTGGAAAGTAACATGACCTCTGATCCTCTCTACCTAATTCAGCCATCAGTAGAGGGGGGGTCAGTTTTATAAAGGGCAAGTCCTCTTTTATATAGGACAAGTCCCTGCAAGTCCTCTTTTCTGTGTCTTTATCACTCTTTTATATTGTCTGTGTAATGGCTGTCAACTTGACTACATCTGGAATAAACTAAAACTCAAGTGACTAGGCACACCTGTGAGGAATAATTTTTATTAATTAAATCATTTGAAGTGGAAAGACTTGCTTTTAATCTAGATCTTTCAAGGTTGGAAAAGGCAACTTTAATCTGAGCCACACCTTCTGCTGGCAGACTACTTAAAGGATATGGAAGAAGGAAGGTTGCTATCTTTGCCTGCTTGCTCTTACACTTGGTAACAAGTCCATTATTTTACTGGCATTAGATCCTACTTCTTCAGGATCCTAATGTGTACTAAAGACCAGTTGAGACATCCAGCCATGTAGACAGAACTACTACTGGGTTCTTAGAACAGCCTTTGATGGCAGTCATTGTTAGACTAGTTGGACCACAACTTGTAAACCATTTTAATAAATCTTATTTGAATATATAACTTATGCAAAAAGATTCACACACACACACACACACACACACACACACACACACACACACACACACTGTCATTTCTGTTCCTCTAGAGAACCCTGACTTACACAGTCCAGAATGACAATTCTTATGCTATGATTTCTCCTTAAGCTCCTGTGGGTCCTTGATTTCCCCAAGCTTCTAAAAGACACCTTGCAGTGTGTTAAAATCACCATCAGGGCTATGCAGAGTGCCATCTCCTGAATGCCTGCAGCACTCTGACTTTGGTAAGGTTTCTTTATCCAAACTCATATTTTGCTCCACTTATTTTAGTACCTTTTGAATTCCTCACATATATAGTCCCAGCTCTAATGGGCCATGTAGACTGCATTCTGTAGCAAATTCTCTTCTTCTTGCAAAGGCTGAAATTTTCCAGATAGGTAATATGGAAGCTGTAATTACAGACATTGACCTGGTGGCCAGAGGTGAACTAGGGAGCAAAACCTAATGGAGACACACCCTGGTCTGCAAGGCAGAGGACTTCATTGTCTTCACAAAAGAGGGAACTCTAATTCATAATGGGAAGGACACAGCCATTTCTGCGGGCTTTGAAGAGTCCATGGAAATAAAAACTGAAGCATTATGAATGCAAAACCACTTATTTCCCCATCCTATTCACAGGATCTTTCTGCATCTGAGGTGGTTTTCTTCTTCTTCTTCTTCTTCTTCTTCTTCTTCTTCTTCTTCTTCTTCTTCTTCTTCTTCTTCTTCTTCTTCTTCTTCTTCTTCTTTTCTTCTTTTTTCTTCTCCTCCTCCTCCTCCTCCTCTTCCTCCTCCTCTTCCTTCTCCTCCTTTTTCTTTTCTTCCTCCTCTTTCTCCTCCTTCTCCTCTTTCTCCTCTCCCCCATCCTCCTTTTTTAATTTTCGTAACATTTCTGTCACAGAGACCCAGTATATAGGGATGTAGGACTGGATAATTAGCTCAGTGGTTAAGAGTATCTGTTGTTCTTACAAACAACACAAGTTCCATACCCAGCACACACATGAATTTGGCAAACAGACATACCTGCAGGCAGAGCACTCATATACATAAACTAAAATAAATCTAAAAAGAAAAAATAGAAAATATTTTTTAAAAAGTCCATATCAAGAGCTCCTTACTCTGATGGTTAGGTCTCAGACTAGTTATCAAAATGTTCCTCCAACTACAAACGAGAGCCTCTTTTTCAGTTGCCAAAAGTATATGGCTTTCACTTTAGACCTTTATCTATTCAGTAATAACTGTTAGCATCTACAAAGCCTTTATTCTCTCCAACCACATTCCTTGTTCCTATAATTTTGATTTTCTTAATGCCACCAACTTGACACATTATATTGCTAGAGCATTCATTTATGTTGGTATGTCACTAACAGTCTTCGAGTTACCAGTTGCCCATAACTTATCTTTTTAGAAGGGTGCTAGTTCATACTCAAGAGACCTGTTATCCAGTTCCTAAGTCCTACCTGAGAGCCTCCTGACTTCAATTATTCCACGTTCATTTTAGTGGGAACAGAAAGAGAGGGATAGTTGCACGTAGGAAGTTCATCTGGGAGAAACTTTGACGTCAACAACTGAATGCAGTGAGAAAAACAAGATAGAGCAGAGAGTAAAACTGATGTGTAGCATCACAGAACAGTAATAGTTATACATGGTTTCAGTAATCATAGCTTTTGCTTAAATCATTTTATTACCTGGGGCCCATGGGTACAATGATGTGACAACTTCTGGGTATCTGTCTGGCTCATCTAAGTTTATCAAGTATGGACCAGGATACCGAAACAAAATAGACAACAGTAGCACTTATCTCCTGAATCATGTTCTTAGTTCCAGAGCTGATCTGATGTTGAAGCACACTGGTTCATTTTGCAGCAGGAAGTCACTCATTCACCTGCCTACTTGAATATTGGTGGCTACATCTACAGGATGTGGTTACAGCTTCAGGAAACGACTTTGGTAGAAGAGAAGCACCCAGCCAAGTCCACATTCCCTCCCAGCAAGGCAATACAGTTCCAGGAACTTGGAATGGGCATGGACAAGGTTTAAGTCCACTATTTCTAAGCAGATATTCCCAAACAACATTCTGAAAACCCTCCCAAAACATTTCAAATACCTTTGATGCCTTTTAAGTAGTTTCTTTTCCTAATTATTTCCTTTGCTCTTTTTCTATCCCCAGAATCGGACCTAGGATAATTTGTAAGTTGTGCAGTCACTAAGTTTCTATTAGAGACATCATTAAAAATTATATTAAATGTATCTCTTTAATGCTAGCAATAACCTCATCCAAAATGAAATATTTGACTTAAAATTATATTATATCATGTAAATTTTAAAAATGAGCAAAATATCCCAAGAATGTAAGAGATTACATTGCTGTGAAAGGAAGCTACAAACCTAAACAGACTAGAAATTCTGGTCTATAGGATGGCTTTTGACCATCCTTCCTCATTCTTGTCTACCTTGGATCTCAACTTATTTCCCCATAGCATGTCCAGTTCCTATTGGGTGTTCTGAGAGTAGTTAATCTTCTCTCTTCTATCATATAAGAGAGTTAAATGGGATGGAAGAGACTCTTCTAGCCCTCCTGTCAAGGTAATTCACGCTGACAGAACCATCTCTTGAACTGGTTAAAATGATGGTGTCACGCTTTTACAGCCTTTTTTTATTTCAGGTTTTTCCTCTTGTTCTAACAGCTGTGCCTTCCCCCTGAAGCCTGGCCCCGAACTTCAGTTTAAGAAGTGTTTCTATAAGGTTAGAGACACACCAGTGCTAGGCAAATGCTCTGCCTCTGTAGCATGGCTCTCAAGGAAACTTTTAAAGGTGCTTAAAATGAAACAAATTTATGGAATATGGAGTAATCATTTGGATATATTGTATATATATTAAATTGGGCACTTAGGCTTTCTATCTTTTTAAATATTATTTTGTTCTCTGAATCTCCATGTTCTTTATTAATAGTTTTAAAAGTTATATAATGTGGTGCTGTGACCTCTTTTCACTGCAGTTCATAGTGATAGCACTTAACTACCCTATGATGTGTGTTTTTGTGTATCTTATCCAGTCTATATCTGTCTCATCTTGTGGCCTTCTAGCAACTTCTCTCTATTCTACACTTGACTTCTACAAAGGGAAGCTTTTAGCTCCCACATATAAGCGATCAAATGCAGTATGTCTTTCTGTTCCCTCTTTTGCACTTAGCTTATCTCAAGCTCCAAACACAGAGAGAGCCTTAGCACTGATGATAAATAAATAGGACAGAGTAGCAGGTCCGTGGAATAGTTATTGTGCAAGACACTTTATTATTGATTAATGTGAGTACAGATATTCAAATCCAGATTTACAATGTCAGCCCAATTTAGTGTTAGTTATTTCAGAAATGGGCCAGAATCTTCAGGGGTTTTTGGTGGGCTGACAATTAGCTTGGGATTTTGATGCACAAGGATAATTATGTAAATGATTGATTTTTACCAAGAATAAATGGGTAAACAATGTGGACTTACTGAATGCCAATGCATAGTTTGGTAGTGTATTTGAGTGAGGAGGAGGTATAGTCTTGGCAACCTTGAAGCATATCCAGTAAAAAAATTCATCCCTTCCACTGATCCTGTCATACTCAATAGGTCATTGAGTAGAATTACCTGTGGATTTCCATAAAAGCTTTCAACAACTTCTTATTTATAGATTTTACAGTATCAGATGTAGTTCTAAGGAGTGGGTTATCCAGGGGTTTTAAGAAAGGCATTCCAAGATGTGTGCCATATAACAGTGTTGATGCTACATGATAGATTTTTTTGGAAGATTTTTTGAGATTCTCACAAAATATACTCTTTATAAGAAGAAAGATATGGGCCAACTATTTCTGCACAGTGATTGATCATCTCTTCATTGGATGAATCATTCTTCTCTACTTGAGTTGTACCCAGGAGGCTTTTTCTCATGTAATTCCATTCTCTAATGATGTTCTGATCACAATGTTGATTAATGATCAAACTGGGCCTATACTCAAAGTCTAACTCCTATTGTCCTGTTACTTGCTCAGAAGGAGCCTAAGATCTAAAGAAGGACAAGGAGCAACTCTTGAACTGATCATCGTCACAGGAAGATACAACACCTATCCTATTTATATGGATCTATCTTTTATAAAAGAGATCTTCATAGAACAAAATGAGTGTTTAGCAATAGAGAAAGGGCATTATCCCTGCTAATGTGCCCTGAATTTGTGTACTTAACAGGACATTTAGTTTGTTTATTCTCTTGGATATTTCAATAAATGGAAATGTCCTTGTTTGTTTGAACTGGTGCTCTGGCCATTTTCATCTAAAAGTATTCAGATTAACAATAGATTATTTAGGTAAAACATGCATAAGACATGTCTGCTACTGCCTAATTTGTACCCATACCTTAAGTTTACTCCTTATTTATGCCAGACTAATGTAGAAACTCTTCCCTAAAGATGTGCCTCAGAGGAACACTCCTCCACTGCTGGTGGGGTTGCAAATTGGTACAACCACTCTGGAAATCAGTCTGTTGGTTCCTCCGAAAACTGGGCACCTTACTTCCAGAAGATCCTGCTATAGCACTCCTGGGCATATACTCAGAGGATTCCCCACCATGTAATAAGGATACATGCTCTACTATGTTCATAGCAGCCCTATTTATAATTGCCAGATGCTGGAAAGAACCCAGGTATCCCTCAACAGAAGAGTGGATGCAAAAAATGTGGTATATCTACACAATGGAGTACTATTCAGCCATTAGAAACAATGAATTCATGAAATTCTTAGGCAAATGGATGGAGGTAGAGAACATCATACTAAGTGAGGTAACCCAGACTCAAAAGGTGAATCATGGTATGCACTCACTAATAAGTGGATATTAACCTAGAAAACTGGAATACCCAAAACATAATCCACACATCAAATGAGGTACAAGAAGAAAGGAAGAGTGGCCCCTTGTTCTGGAAAGACTCAGTGAAGCAGTATTCAGCAAAACCAGAACGGGGAAGTGGGAAGGGGTGGGTGGGAGGACAGGGGGAGAGAAGTGGGCTTACGGGACTTTTGGGGAGTGGGGGACTAGAAAAGGGAAAATAATTTGAAATGTAAATAAAAAATATATCGAATAAAAAAAAAGAAAAAAAAGATGTGCCTCAGGAAGGTTTTCCTCAGCCTGCTTCTGTTACTGAAAAACCTGCTGTGAGCAGTGATAAAACCTGAACTCAAAGAATTGACAGAGATCTATCCATTTAAGGATAACATAAAAACACTGAGCATACAATTTTCTTTTCTTTTCCCTACATTTTATCTATCTATCTATCTATCTATCTATCTATCTATCTATCTATCTATCTATCTATCTAGCCATCTAGCCATCTAGCCATCTACTTTACATTCCCATTGCTGCTCCTCTCCTTCCTTTCACACAATACCATCCACCACCCCCTCCCCTTCTTCCCTAGAGGGTGGATGTCCCCTCTGGTTGTATCAAGATTTTTCAGGGCTAGGCTCAGCTTCACCTACTGAGGCCAAATGAGGCAGCCAACCTAAGACAGGCAACAGCTTTTGGGAGAACCCCTCATTCTCTAATATGTTTAAAAACTTCACATTTTGCTTTGACTGTGTCTAGAAGATTCCTGGCTTTTCTGTTAAGATTTCCAATTTGGAGAACAAGCAATACAAGATACAGTCACCTGCTGGCATCTCCCTTGAAGGTCCTCCAGCGAGCATTTGACTCTTGACTCTGCTGATTACTAGGTGTGCGATCTTGGGCACTGGTTTTCATTTGCTCACTCTCCATTGCTTAGCGTTTAGTGTAGATCTTAAGTTATCCCTTTGAGTAGATTCTTATGAAGGTTGGGTGTTGTAACAGGAATGAATGGGCTGACTGTCCAAAAGTCTCAATAAACATATCCTATCTCGCCTTCCTATCCACGTGGTAAACTCCTTTTGCCTTGATACATTAGTGAGGATTTTCAGTTTCTGTCTTTCCTGCTCTTATACAGTCATAGTTTTACTAACTAGACCCTCTGAGCAGTCCACTGCAAATGCCATCTTTGAATCAACCACAAAGAAGTCAGAAACACATTGATAAATGCTCAGTAACTCTGTCTCATGTCATCCATGAAATTCCCAAAGTTGAGGAAAAAAGAAGGAACCAGAGAGGAAGAAAGATGACAGTGGCTTCATTTAGCTCTGGATTCCATTTGTAATGTGCACATCATAGACACCTTCTGATGCTATTGGTGGAAGTGGGTACAAATGTCAGTTGTTGACTATGCGGCTTGGCTACACTAATCCTAAGGGGGAAATGTCCTAGAAGGGCAGTGTGCAGACTTCAAATGAGTTCAACAGCACTTTTCTACTAAAGGTAAGTCATAATTTCTTCGTCCTACCTCCAGAGCTTCTGCTTTGAGCCAATGATACTGTTATGTTCTCATCCAACATCTTCTCTATGATGCCCAGCTCTACCTCTTAAACAAAATACCATTCATCTCCTTAAAGGAAAAATTATATTTGTGGTGAGGTCCTTGACATATGTGAATACACTGTGTATCAGATGAAGATCAGTGTTGTATGGAAAGGACTGACATGTATGAGGGGATACAATGTTGCTATCAAAGATTAAGTGTATGTGTGTGTGTGTGTGTGTGTTGAAAATCACCACTGAAAATAGCTCATGCATATTTCACCAAATTACTCATCAATAAATTAAAACATATTTAAGATGACAAATAATTCAAAAGGAGACAGAAAATGTAAAACATAAAGGCAAATGGGATAAGAGACTAGAAAAGGTGTAAAAAATTCAGCCATTTTAATGATTTATTGTTAATTGCTTACACAGAGCAATTTAAGAGGAGAGCAAAAGCTAAGTGTTTGAAATTAAGCATCATAGCATCATACTTCTACATAATTTATGGGTGAGGGATAAAATTATAAGAAAAATTAGACAAAAATTTTAATGAAAGCATATCAAAATTTTGTATTCTCAACTAGAACAATGTATAGAAATAATTTGTAGCATATGAAATAAAAGTACATTATTCCTTTTAACATCCTGAAATAAATCAGATAAAGATCTATCTAATTATGAATGCAAAAGGAACAGCTTTAGGCTGTCAGCCACTATATCAAATATACCAGGAGAAACCTAGAAAGAAAAGAATTGCTAGATATATGGATAAACGTAGGTTTGTGAGCCTTTACTAAAGGGACATGGTATTCCCATCAAATTGCCTTTTAATAATTGAATTTGTTCCTATAGATTAGTGATGCTGTCAGCCTTGTGCAAATCTTGCTGCAATGGGAAGGATTGTGAGGGCTCATAACTGGTCAGAGAGCTGAGAATACGTGGTTGTTGACTGATTAGTCATAACTGGGGCATCTATATCATGCCCTGGAAACCTCAGGGTTAGGATTAGAAAATGTTCCAAGATAGATAGACAGACAGACAGATGATAGATAGATAGATAGATAGATAGATAGATAGATAGATAGATAGATAGATAGAGAGATAGATAAGAAGGAGAAGAGGAAAGAGGAGGAAGAGGAGCAGGAGGAAGAGGAGAAGGAAGAGGAGGAGGAAGAGGAGAAGGAAGAGGAGGAAGAAAAGAAAAGAAGAAGAAGGAAAAGAAGAAGAAGAAGAAGAAGAAGAAGAAGAAGAAGAAGAAGAAGAAGAAGAAGAAGAAGAAGAAGAAGAAGAAGAAGAAGAAGAAGAAGAAGAAGAAGCTGACGGGTGAGGAAGAGTGCTGTACAACACAGTCTTCCTGGCATGGCATGGTCATGGCTCTCAATCAGCAGCTGCACAATACCTGGACCAGATTTGTCTGTCCATAATATAGACTAAGATAACTTTGCTTATAGAAACCGGGTGAGCTGGGGTGGCTACACACATGCTAGATAGTGCAATTTTCATGAACCTTTGCTTTATTGAATCTATTTTTTTATTCCTTCTTTTTATCCAAAATATGAAGACCTTAGCCATGTCTTAGAAATACATCTGTGTATAAACAAAATTGATGACTGATAACTCATTTGTATATAAAATGAACCAAGTGGTATAAAACTGTCCCCCAAACTGAAGAGCTTCTAGTAAAATGCTGGGATTGGAAATCTAAATTTTGAATTATTCTTATACAGGTTGCTGAAAAATTATCATTTCATTATTGATTATTAGATTTTGGAAAGAAGATTCTGTGATAAATAACATTTTCTTTTAAAATAGCTTACTTCAGTAGTTATGTTTGTTTGTTTGTTTGTTTGTTTGTTTTGGAGAGAAATGAAAACCACAAAATGGGGAGCCTATTGTCATTTTCAGGACAAGCATATATTTACCACGGGAATATAGTGTACTGTAAGTGCGGAAGGTGTAAAGGCGAACTGGGTGATACATTGAAAAAAATGCTTAGTTGAGTGGATGGAGGCTCATGGGAGGTGCAGAGTGCTTAAAATGGTTAATCTCACTTGAACTCCTTTCATGTTCTACCACTGTATCAGCTATCATTCTGTCATCATCACAAATACAAAGAAGAGAGAGAGAGAGAGGCAGAGACAGACAGAGGGACAGAGAGAAAGAGACAGAGATACAGAAAGAGACTCAAGTTTCACTATCTTCTTCAAGCCAAACCTCTAAAGGTTTAACTTTCTCCTGCTCATTTTGTTGTTGTTGTTGTTGTTGTTGTTGTTGTTTTTGGTTAACCTTTTACAGTTTGACAGTTTGATGCATACTCTGATCAAACTCATTGCTCCATCTCTCTCTATCATCACCTCCAATTAGGTCCCTCTTCCCGACAGCATGCTAGTCCCCTTCCCACGACCATCTTTTTGTTTTGTGGCCCACAGGGTTTAACCCAGGCTACCCACATGAATGTGGGTATGGAGGTTTACAGAAGACCATGAGTAAGTCACTAGTGGCTACAACATGCAAGTCAGTGACTTTGCCTCCCCTCGGGTCTCATCTATTAAAAAGTCTCCATCATCTCCCAATCGCACTACAGGCTAGCCACCAAGCCTCTGAAACATTGGCCTTTGGCGAATACTTCCAATTGAACATGCAGGTGCAGTTTTGTTCACAATCTGTTCCTGTCTCCTCTCCTGTGCTCAGTAGCTCTGGAACTGCAGGCACAACAGGTGTTCCAGGTACACATTAGGTGGAGCGAATGTGTAGACGTTAAAGTCTCAGAGTTGGTCACAGTCTTACTGTAAATACAACCCCAGACTGTAAAATGGGGATGCACACCGCGGGGGGGGGGGGGGCACATCCCTGGAGGTATTTGATATTTCCCTTACTCTTCCTAGTCAGGTGCCCATGCCTCCACAGCACCTTGGTTTAGCTCTAACCTCAAACCAAGTCAGCAAACTCTTAAAAATATCAGTTTCTGGCCTCTGACCTCCTGAGTTTCTGGTTTAATTAAATCGGGGTGCGGCCTCCATTGGTATGTTTTTAAAAGCTCCCCAGGTGTTTTTAATATACAGGAGAGATTAAGTTTGCAGCTTTGGGGCTCCCTGGGTAGGGCCACAGGCTGGCTTAATTTCCAGGCCTTCTCTTCATGATTTGAACTCAGCCTTCAGTATTGTAGTCTGCCCAGCTCTGCCTGCCTCCCTCTGCACCTCACTGCAATTCAGAAGTGACTGCCTGACTCTGTTTCTCTATTGTGAAGGTGCACTTCATCCTCTGCCTACCTAGAGTTTGCCACAGTAAGCTTCCCTGGCAGACAGTGGCTGTCAGCTGGCTCCTGAGTCCCTCCCTCCATAGCAGTGACCTTGAAGCCCAGAGTAGCCTCTAACCCTACCTGCTTTCAATGCAGAACTGACAATAGACCGTTGGCCTCTTAACTCTTCCTTCAGGTCTGTATTTTCTGTTTATTTACTCCAAGGCTTAGCACTATGCCTGGTGAGATTCTACACACATATGCGCTATTTCTGGTCTCTTGCCTCGCTTTCTGTTTCAAAAAAAAAAAAAAAAAAACTAATAATAAGGGAGGAAAAAAACAGGGTCAGAGATGGAGATTCCAGAACACATTTCCCCCAAGATTTTCCTTTATTATAAGACATAAATATTTAAATTTAATATATTTTATGGTATGTTTTATGTAAAAATCTAATGTATTATTAGCATTCCATAAAACCTAATGCATTATAAGGATTCTATTAAACATTTAATATTTATTAATCAGAGTTTAATGTAAACTATTTAATTTGACTAACTGCACCACATATATTTTTGATGAAATTCAAAGAAAAACCTGTTACCTTTCTGGTTCTCCAAGCACTGAGCTTGGGGATTTTGAAGGTTGCATCCCCAAGATCGCTTCATGGTTTGAAATGACTTAAGCTTCTGCCCCATGGCCCACTTACGAGAGGAGAGAGGTCAAGTCATTTGCCAAGGCCAGGAAAATGAGCAGGCCTACTGCGTGCTTCTGTACAGTCCTCAGTCTTCGCTAATAAGCAATGCTGAAGCTTAGTTATGACACTTCCCAGTTATCATGCTATCAGAATCTCCACTGAGTCTGTCTAAATATTTCTGAAATCAGATTAGCTAAAAACAAGAAGCTAGATGTCTGGGAAGGAATGTCTCATGATCTCAGGATTTACATTTCCGTTTTCATCATGTGGGGAATGGCAAACAGGCAGAAATGTATGTGCTTTACCAACATATTAAATGTCACAAATATATAAAAGTTCCAGCAAGCTAATGACTAACACTTACTTAAAATTTCAGAAATAATGTTCATTCACAACTTTAAAAACAGATCATCCCAGTATAGCGCAGTATGTCAGGATCTTGATAGTTTCTAGACAATGGCCCATAACTTGATCATTTGCCTACGGATTGATATTGGGCTTATTTACATTACAGATTGTCGTGCTAGTATCAATAACAGTGCAGAGAATGACTTTGCTTATGTTACTTCACATGCACATGAATTAATTAATTGCTGTAAATTGGAAAAAATATAAGTACTGGAAATCCACTTCCCATTCAGTCTTTAGGTATATGCTACAAGCATAGCCCAAACACCAGACTCTTAGGGAATGGGAGGTAAGAACCATTTGAACACAGGCATGCACGTTGGTAAGGACTATTCTAGAGGACTGAGGAATACCCCAAGGATAGAATACTGGTGTCACATCTGTGAGACCCTGAGTTTAGTCTCTAATGCCCCACTAAAAACTGAGGAGGAGGAGGAGGAGAAGGGGGGGAGAGGGGGAAGGGGAAGGGAGAGGAAGAACAACAAGAAGGAGGAGGAAAAGAAGAAAAAGAAGGCGGGGGAGAGGGAGGAGGAGGGGAGGAGGAAGAGGAGGAGGAGAAAAAAGGAGGAAGAAGAGGAGGAGGAGAAGGAGGAGAAGGAGGAGAAGGAGAAGGAGGAGAAGGAGGAGGAGGAGAAGGAGGAGAAGGAGAAGGAGGAGAAGGAGGAGGAGGAGGAGAAGAAGAAGGAGAAGGAGAAGGAGAAGGAGAAGGAGAAGGAGAAGGAGAAGGAGAAGGAGAAGGAGAAGGAGAAGGAGAAGGAGAAGGAGAAGGAGAAGGAGAAGGAGAAGGAGAAGGAGAAGGAGAAGGAGAAGGAGAAGGAGAAGGAGAAGGAGAAGGAGAAGGAGAAGGAGAAGAAGAAGAAGAAGAAGAAGAAGAAGAAGAAGAAGAAGAAGAAGAAGAAGAAGAAGAAGAAGAAGAAGAAGAAGAAAGTGAACAACAATAAAAAGAACATTCTTAGTGAATATTAGCGGGTTGATGCCCTCCTTTTATAAAGAACTGTGTCTTTAAATCCACCTATTCTTCATAGTGTGGACAGCTGAGGTGAAAGTGCAGGTAGGTCCTTTGCTACATAGAAGGCTCATTAAGGCCTTTAATGGTGATTGATTTTCACAGCCAAATTAATGAATGAAAGAGTGTGTCAATGAGAAAGGAGGAGACATGCTGTATGTCCCCCTTTCGTGTTTAGGGCTATGTGGGATGCATTTCCCTATGGCTGCTTACCTCTGTCCAGGAGAGCTGCATTTCCAACAGGTGTTCTATCCATTCCTCACACTAGTCTTTCCCAGTAGCATGGACAATGCACTTTTTTGGACTTTTTTCCTACAGTTATTGACTTAGTGCAGATACCAGGTTCTGTAACATCAAGTGGGACATCCTTAGTGTTTTTATGCTAGGGAACCATTTACTGATTGTTTGGGCTACAGAATTAACATTGTGGATTATTTCTTTAGCAATGAAGTGAGATTTAACCCTAATAAGATTTATCCCTGTTATGATTTTGTTACCTACTTCAGACCTAATCTATTTATCTTTTCTTGGGAGAATAGCCCATATTCTAACCACTATAACAAAATAGTCTTCATTTTCTCTTTTTCCCTTCTTTTCTTTTTAATTTTAATCTTAGCACTTTGTCAAAAATATTTGCAAAGGGTGGGTTTCTGTGCATTTGACCCCAACATTGTCTAGGTAAATGACTGTATCAGGAGGTTTGCCATCAGTATTGAATTGCTGAGGCTAGCCAGAAGAGTTGTAGAAGCTTATTTGGGTGTGGTTATTGCTTCTGCAAATTCTGCTCCCTTCTTTTCAAAACAGTCACTTAAACTTTCCTCACTCAGGCTCCTCATCTCCACAATGACATTTTTCATGCCTAGGGTTGGGGGTAAGATACTCTTTATTTTCCCTCTCCATAAAGTATGGTCCCAGCTGTGTGGCTCCCTTCATGAATATGCATGAAATCAGATATGACATTGCCCTACTCCCATTAATAATCTTGTCATCTGACTTGAGCTCCAGAAAGCTCCAGTCCATGGCTTGCAGAACAAATGTAGCCTGAAGACAGACGGGAGGAAAGGGCATCTTTTCATGCCTCTCTTTTATTTGGTTGGGATTGAGAATTCCAACATTTAGGCATCTTTCTGAGGATAGCAAGAGGAAAGGTGGAGGGGAAGAAATGGGCAGAGCTGAGTGTGACTGGCCTGGCTTGTCAGGAGCCTGGGGCAGTGGGTGTAATGGTATGCTAAGTGACCCTGCTGCATAGGCACGGTGGGTAGCTTTTTAGCTTTTTTTTTTTTTTTTTGTAAAAGAAGCATTTGCAGTGGAGGTTTGGGTTTCAGGCCTCCCAGTCATCAATCATCACAGTCCATTCTTCTCTTTGACAGCTCAGTACAAGGCCTGACATTTGACACCCAAGACCCTGGACTTATGTGCAGACACAAGCTGAGGCCCTAAGGGAGGGAAGGGGGGGGGGACAAAGAGAAAAGCTAAGCTGATTTTTTTTTTAGATGCTGCAAACAGAGAAAGATACCAAACAAATTGTGACAGCCACAGGAAATGATTCCAAAGGAGGGACAGCATCACAGTGAGTTCTGTCCACTCCTCTAGGATGTTTTGTATCTTCAGGTTGCTTAAAATAGCTCTGAGTGGACCCTTTGTAGGGAATATCTGATCCTAGCTGGCCTCTTTCCATTTGGCTAGATTGAATCCAACCTCAGCATTCACAAATGGATAGGAAGACATGAGGGTTATCACTTTCTGGACAATGGCTCATGACACTGTGACCTGAATGTCATTATATTATACTGTCACCTCCGAGGAAGGCTACACTTAGGGTACTTTCTCTTTAGAAAATTGAAAAGAATATAAAAAGAAGGGATAATAACTCAGTTTCTGATATGAGCTCACTGGAGTTTGAGGTCAACTAATGCAAGTGTTTTAGGGATCAACTAATGGTAATTGGTGTTAAGAAGAACTGGGTAATTTATGATCCTAACACTGAAGGAGACTAAAAGGTTTACAGCATGCAAGTCCCAGGGTTTCATGGGTGAAAGTCTAGGTGATTCTGCCTTGAATCTGTATTCGTCTAAGGCCAGTTAAACTAAGTAGTCTGCTCAGTATGGGAGTCCAAGGGTAGGGACTGTGTCCTTACCCATGTCTAAGGCTTGAGAGATCAACTGAACATTTTATTCTACATCAACCATATGCCTAGAACAGCTCTCCTGCCATCGGAAATGTTATTAGTCTCAGAGATAATTCCAGCCTCCACTGCCATATCATCTACTTGCAAAGATAAAGCATATATGGGATAAGAGAATGAAGAATAGAATGAAGAACACGACTATATTTTGAACAATCAGACAGGTCATCTTCTGCATCATTTAATGCTTCTTTCTTCTGGAAACAGGTATCGACCTCACAGTTCATACAGTTTTTCACTGTGGAACTGGGAGAAAAAACTGCTAAGAGAAATAATAATTTTTCAAAGGGCATTTATCATAATACTATGACATATATGGAACTAAATATTAAGGTATGTTTTAGGAAAAAAAATCACTGAGTAAATATCATATATCCATGATAAGTGGGTTGGTGGTAAATTAGAAGTGTGTTTTCCTTAATATTTAATTCATCTTTCGAAAATCCACTGGGTTCATATGCAGCTTTCCAAATAAGTTATACAAATATTTCTTTTAATGTACTTATATGCTTTATAGAATTCCATATAAAATGTTCTATTGTGTAGTTTCCCTCTTCCTGTCTGATAAGATCTATACTTTTCTATCACTAATCATTGCTGATGGTCATGGTCTCATAAGATCAAGGAAAGGCTTGTCCAGGTTAAAGTGCCCACTGCACAAGCATGCCAGCCTGAATTTGACCCCTGGAATCCAAATAAAGGGAGAGGGACAGAACGGGCTCAGTTGTCCTCTGCAAATACCTCATACACACAATTATGACAAATGTCTTTTGAGATGAAAGGTAGTAGTGTTTGGTCCCATAGGATTAGTCGATGACTGTGACCAAGCCTGTTGCTAGTAGATTGGGTTCTTTTTGTATGTTCTTTGGGCAAGTTAAATAGGCTAGACTGACAAAGGGAAAAAATAAATAAAATAAAACAGATAACCTGAATGGTGGCTAGAAACTGAGACAACCTCAGACTTGGATCCCAGTGGGAAACCATTTGACTACTCAATACAACAAAAGTCACACAAAACATACCTAAGCATTCTTGGCTTTATTATATTAATTATGTGAAAATCCCATTCATGGACTGAAAAGGAAAGCAAATCCTATTCTGGGACAATCTCAACTCCTGGGACTCCCTAGCTTCCCTCTATAGTATTTAGCTTGTGAAGTATCCCCACAGTGTAAACATTTAAAACTAAGATGCTCTTCACAATTGTGGCCCTACATCTCCTTTCAAAAGTGCACATTCATCTCTTCAGTGTGTTCTGATCACCCTGTTATGAGTTTTCTTCATACTCCTTACTTTTCTTTAGTGCTGAGTGACAAGAACCTACAGACAAGTCCCAAAGCCCTCTCACTCTATAAGACGTCTCCAGTCCCACAACAAAAGTAACAGCATCATATGACTTGCAGAGTACCAATAAGCTCAAGAACTTTTTTTCTTTTTTTTTTAAATATTTTTTATTCAATATATTTTCTATTTACATTTCAAATGATTTCCCCTTTTCTGGCCCCCCACTCCCCAAAAGTCCCTTAAGCCCTTTTCCCTCCCCCGTTTTCTTCCATCCACCCCTTCCCACTTCCCTGTTCTGGTTTTGCCCTATACTGCTACACTGAGTCTTTCCAGAACCAGGGGCCACTCCTCTGTTCTTGTACATCATTTGATGTGTGGATTATGTTTTGGGTATTCCAATTTTTCTAGGCTAATATCTATTTATTAGTGAGTGCATACCATGATTCATCTTTTGAGACTAGGTTACCTCACTTAGTATGATGTTCTCCAGCTCCATCCATTTGTCTAAGAATTTCATGAATTCATTGTTTCTAATGGCTCCATTGTGTATATATACCACATTTTTTGCATCCATTCTTCCGTTGAGGTATACCTTGGTTCTTTCCAGCTTCTGGCTATTATAAATAGGGCTGCTATGAACATAGTGGAGCACGTATCCTTATTACCTGCTGGGGATTTCTCTGGGTATATGCCCTGGCGTGGTATAGCAGGATCCTCTGGAAGTGAGGTGCCCAGGTTTATGAGGAACCACCAGACTGATTTCCAGAGTGGTTGTACCAATTTGCAATCCCACCAGCAGTGGAGGAGTGTTCCTCTTTCTCCATATCCTTGCCAACACCTGCTGTCTCCTGAGTTTTTAATCTTAGCCATTCTGACTGGTGTAAGGTGAAATCTCAGGGTTGTTTTGATTTGCATTTCCCTAATGACTAATGAAGTTGAGCATTTTTTAAGATGCTTCTTAGCCATCCGAAGTTCTTTGGGTGAAAATTCTTTGTTTAGCTCTGTACCCCATTTTTAATAGGATTATTTGGCTTTCTGGGGTCTAATTTCTTAAGTTCTTTGTATATATTGGATATTAGCCCTCTATCTGATGTAGGGTTGGTGAAGATCTTTTCCCAATTTGTTGGTTAAAGCTTAAGAACTTATAAGTAACTTCTCAATGTTGTGTACTGAGGTATGGGCTTCCTGAAGGACCAGTTTCTGCTTTTTATGTAAATCAGATTATTCATTTAATATTTATCTCTTCAAGGGTAGGTTTTCAAACCGTAGGCCCTGAGTTCTCTACTGATTGATGCATAAATATGTAACAAGGACCTACGTGCCTGGGGTCTTCAGCTCAGCATTGTTGGTATCTCATCTTAGTCCATAACCTTGTTGCTCTAACATGTCAGTGAATTTATTCCTCTGTCTTTTCACTACACTCTTATCAGGAATAGACTACCCCCATTCCTTTGCACCCATTGAAAACTAACTGCTCTGAGCTTCCCTACAGGTTTTACTCTTTCTCATATCTTTTACATTTTGTATTTGCTTGCTTGTCTGTTTGTTTCTTTTTGACATTTGGGTTACTCTGTGTAGCCCTGGTAGGTTTGAATTAAGAGGTTTATCTGCCTCTGCCTCTGCCTCTGCCTCTGCCTCTGCCTCTGCCTCTGCCTCTGCCTCTGCCTCTGCCTCTGCCTCTGCCTCTGCCTCTGCCTCTGCCTCTGCCTCTGCCTCTGCCTCTGAAAGATAACACCACCACCTACCTTTGATTCTATATTATTAAAGCTACCTCTTCATGTTCTCTTGGAGTCTTACAGTAAAACCATTTCCCCATTCCAGTTCTGTTCTTCAAAATAAAAACACTTTCTGTTCAAAGTAGCTTCCTATTGAGTAATTGTACGGACTGTTTCTAGAATTTTATCATTTTATCATGGTACTCTTTGGTATCCAGAGAACTCTCTTTTATTTTTTTTTCTTTTCTTTTCCAGCAATTTTTTCCATAGAAAACTCTACCCATTACCTTTAGGGATTCTAAGTCAACGTTGTGGGTCTTCTTCCCCTTTTGGAGCAGAACAGAATCTGTAACTTCACAAAAGTGAAATGTCTTCATCTCTGGAAAGCCTTTGATCCATAACATAAAACTCTTGCTTAGGCATGACTTTTTGAAGCAGAGCACTCTTCATTTTGTGCAAAAGAGCTAGCTATAGTCAGAAGTTTGGAAATGTCACAGTGTGGAAACGATTTGTTTTAATATAAATAGTATGGAGCCAATGGAGGAGACGGGGTGGGAGGGACCTCAAGACAAGGTTTGGTTTAGTTTTTAAAACTTAGATGTGTTCAATGATGACAAAAGGAAGGATGACACATTTGTAATTAGCAACATTGAATGACATAGTTTTGATGAGATATTAGCTAGATTTCAATTCATTTAGAGAAAAGAATATATTGTTCTGCCAAAGAATTCTGTGTCTGCTTTTCTGGCCTGGGTTCATTGTGTGTCACGCTACAGAACCGGTATTCAAGAAAGGAGCCTGGATTTCTAATCATGTTGATATTTCCCATGTAGCTTTTTTTCTCAGCTCCTTGGACTCTTCACACAAAACTATAAAAGGTCATCAATTATAGGGTCCTTATGTAAATACTGGCCTGTTTTGTGATTCTATTCTGAGCAACGGTTATATACATCTGCTCAAATAAATTAATTTTCTTGTCCCAAATGACTCATTCACTGGAACTAGAAGTTCCCATGCCAGATCAAATAGAGAAAGGGAGAGAGGACACAGCACAATGCTGAGGATGGGAACTTACTCTGTCCTATACCAATTTATGAGTACTGGCACAAAAATTTTAACTGGAAAAGCTCTAAGCAACTGTGTTTGTGTGTTTGTGTATGTATGTAGGAGAGACAGAAGGAGGGAGAGAGAATCTTGTCTTCTCATGTGTAATACAGCTATGTTTAGGATATAAAAATAATTCAGATATACTTGCCTTTGAGTATTTTCTCTATATTTAATAAGCTGTTCTGTTTTGTTTTTACTTTATAACCATTAACGTCTACATTTCCCATATCCCTAGTACAGAATCCTAAGACAAGATTTCAAATTGTAATAATAGCCTATGAAATTGCAGTGTTTACATTTGCTCTCAGTGTCATGGATCTCCACAGACAGAAAGTGGATATAAAGAGTGTTGGCAACATTGCCATTTTGAACTAAGGTAGACCTAGAAAAAAGCCCTTTCCGCTGTCTGGTGCCTGGATTCATGGCAGATTTTGAAAGGAAGTCCTGGCTTCCAAGAAGAAAACATTTCTTCACCAAACTTCTACAACATCTTCAACAACACCTTGCAATACATCACATTGATTGGTTACTTCCGATCTCATGTAGATTTATCATAAATCTTTTTTATTCCAATCAACTTTCTTACTTGAAGTTTATGCTTTTTAAGCAACTTCTGGCATCAAAAACAGGATTTGGGTTAGTAGGAGCAATCTCTGACTCCACCATTGCAAACCTAAATGCCTAGTCGTTCACATGGTATGACACTTCAATCCTTTGATCTTGTTTTATTACAACCTTGGTCCTGCCTCTCCATCTTATGTTTGCAATTTCATTTCTTCAAATTCAAGCTCATCTCTTCCCCAAAGAGCTCTTACTAAGCTGAACTAAAGTGTTTTGAACTGTGGACTCATCTGATTCTTTAACTTGTATGCATAATACTGGGTTTTGATACCATGTCTATTTCTAATCACTTATATGTGTTACTTTTCTTTTCTATTTACAGTGCTAACTATTCAGGAGACAACTCTTTTTTTTAATTTATTGATATATTTATTTACATTTCAAATGATTTCCCTTTTTCTGGACCCCCACTCCCCGAAAGTCCCATCAGTCCCCTTCCCTCCCCCTGTTTTCCCACCCAACCCTTCCCACTTCCCTGTTCTGATTTTGTTCTATACTGTTTCACTGAGTCTTTCCAGAACCAGGGACCACTCCTCCTTTCTTCTTGTACCTCATTTGATGTGTGAATTATGTTTTGGGTATTCCAGTTTTCTAGGTTAATATCCACTTATTAGTGAGTGCATACCATGATTCATCTTTTGAGTCTGGGTTACCTCACTTAGTATGATGTTCTCCAGCTCCATCCATTTGCCTAAGAATTTCATGAATTCATTGCTTCTAATGGCTGAATAGTACTCCATTGTGTAGATATACCACATTTTTTGTATCCACTCTTCTGTTGAGGGATACGTGGGTTCTTTCCAACTTCTGGCAATTATAAATAGGGCTGCTATGAACATAGTAGAACATGTATCCTTATTACATGCTGGGGAATCTTTTGGGTATATGCCCAGGAGTGGTATAGCAGGATCTTCTGGAAGTGAGGTGCCCAGTTTTCAGAGGAACCGCCAGACTGATTTCCAGAGTGGTTGTACCAATTTGCAACCCCACCAGCAGTGGAAGAATGTTCCTCTTTCTCCACATCCTCGCCAACACCTGCTAGGAGACAACTCTTTTAATATTTACTTTGTATTAATCATACTACTGAGCAGAAAAATCTTATATAAATTTGTAATCTTTAAAATGTATTCTGCAGTAAAATAGGGTGATTTAAATGGTTTTGTAGAATCATCACTTTTTTTGCATTACATCTACTTTTCTATCTATTAGTCATGGATACATTGATCATTGATTGATTTGGATAACAGTGTTGCTGGCCATGTGTCTGTAGTTTCAGTTATGGCCAAGGCAACAACACTCCTTGAAATAACCAGTTATTTTAATTGCTTTGATTCCTTGGTCCTAGATTTTATTTTATTTTATTGTTATACCTACAGAACATTTAAAGTAGCACGTGATTTATGGAAACTAGTTTTCCAATCACGATAGCACATTTCACTTCATTTTTTTCAAGGTCTGGCACCATGGTTTGATGCATCATTTATCATACCTAACAAGACATGTAGACAAGAGACAAAATGAAGACGCACCATTTCACTTACATCATTAAGGTTAAGATGATGCTGCTGTCATAGAGAATCATGGACAGTTTTCACCCTGCTGAATGCCATGGGCAGTTGGATATCTTACACAAGATGGTGTGTTGTTTAGTCCTTGCTGGTCCTATAGTGCCGTCTAAGCACAGGAGTAGCAAAGGTGACTGTTCTCTGTTGTCATGAGGAAAGGAGTGTGTATATGTTAGAAAGACTGATGGGCAAAAATAATAATAGAAAGAGGTCTAGTGGTGTGAGATCACAGTTTTTAAATGTATATTGAATAGCAACCTAATACTTTTGTTGTGTAGGATTTCTGTGTCCCAGGATTCTTGCTTGTAAAAGCGAAACAAATGAGCCTTATATATTCACTAAAGCATCTACCAACTTGTGGCTTTCCAACATTATTATTATATTATAGATAATGAATTTAGTAGCTTGTGTTTTTTATGTGTTACTGTGCTGTGGATTATGCCGTGGCCAAGTTTACACACACACACATATACATATATGTACACACACACACACACACACACACACACACACACATATATATATATGTATGTATGTATTTCACAAACACAGCTGACAAGTATGTGTTTTTAAGTTGCATTTCTATGTGCCGAGTATGACAGAGAAGAGCAAAATGGGAGAGTGAGAGAGAGAGAGAGAGGAAAAAGCCCATGAGCATCAGGCAAATTCTATTCCCAGTGCCTCCTCTATGAGATTAAAGGAAGGCTTCCCAGGCAATGCTTCAGACTGGCTAATTTATATGGATATCAAGGATTCAACTGGAGAATGTGTTTAAAAAGAGCTAGGGGAAAATATGATGCTCTCAGAGTCCCAGTGGTGTTGCCACGTTCATTTTACCCGAGCGTTGGTTCTTTAGTACTTTCCTGGATTGACATGAGGGAGGAATTCGCATGTCATGGGAGATAACATCTCAGTGTTGCCAAAGGAGTCTATTCAGACATGCATGTTAGTGGGTTGATAACTTATTCGCTATTGCAGAGGACTCAAAGATAGACATTTTGCCTTTTATCTCCATCTCTGTGCTCCCTGCATACTAAAGAGAGTGCAGGACAGCCAGCTACATCTTAAGTAAGCAAAGCAGCTAAGAGGGACTGTGGCTAGCCTGCTGCAAGATCTGCGAAGTTAAAGGAACAAGATGTCTCATGGCCAATGACAAATGAATTATACATGCTTATGCCCAGCTTGGGCTGTCTCTGGGTCTTATTTTTCCAGCATGAATCTACTAATAATTGGATACAAAGAGATTGAAAATAAGTAGAATTTAAACATTTTGGCTACTGTACGGTGGAGAGTAAATCAAACAGCCAGTAATAAGGATGCTAGCATTTTCTTGAGAAACTCCTAAATGAGTATTTTCCTATGAGTTAACACATATTTTGAGGTAAAAAGAAAGATAACCAATAAGAAATTCAAACAATAGCCTTAATATGTATTAATATAGAACATTCTAATTCCACCAATAATTGAGAACTCATCCTTTCTTTAAACAGAATAGTTTCTTCCTCAAAATTACCTAGGAATGAGAACAAAGTGGGATTATTTATTAATGTGTGTAAAATACATTTCTGATATGCAAGTTGAACTTTACCAGGAAAAGAGGACCAAGTTATTTTGTAAGGAAAATTGTACTAATATTGATAATATCTGAAAAACTAAACAAAAATAAGTATTTGGGATCAAAACATCTACTTGCCCTTTGGTATTTCATTAGAATTTGTAATGTGCTAACAATATAAAATATGACAAAATAATATTCAGTTGTTACAAAAATTGTCAAGTTAGTGTTGTCTTTAAAGTAAAATTTCTGATAGTCAGCATTACTCCATTTAAAATAAAAAGAGATTGGATGGGTAGAAATGGAAGTGATTAAAACTGAATTGTGATGTTTGAAGTGGTCTTCATTTTGTGATTTCTATTTTTATCTCAGAAATTACTAAATACTTGTTAACTTTAGATTCCTAAAATAGATGTGTGTTTCTATAACCACAAAACTTCAGTTTTTCCTAAAACTATTCAGTATATAAATCTATTTGTATGCCTGTATCACTCTCAATTATACTTTAATCTCATATTCTACTTAATATTCTTAAATATTCTGAAGAGCAAAAGCTACAATTGGAAAACCTTCTCTCAGGAAGATGGGATTTAGGGAAATGTATCTTGTTTGTCACAGCAAAGTTGTACCAAGCAGACTATGTGGAAACATCAGTCCTCAGTCATATAAGCTGAACTGAGATGCTCTTAAGACTAAAGGACCCAGGACTACTCAGAAGAGAATGGAGTTTTAGCTGTAGGGATGGTCCTACATATTGGTGCTGTGATATGCAGCTAAAATATAGACAAAGGACCATCCGGTGTGCTCACACGCTTGGAAGCCTTCATGCAGATGTTCTGCAACTTTGAAAGCAAGCTAGCTCTGGCTTAATTCCCCCTTCTTGTTTTTATTTGGTTTAAAAAGGAATGTTTGCACTCTTGCTTACATGACTGAAGGTGATGATGGAGAGAATTTCTTCAGTTTATTTCTTCAATACAGAGGAAATAATCTGAGAAAGCCTGAAATCAAGTCATTCAATGAGATCTTGTTTATCTAATTAGGATAAAGAAGAATGATATGGATTTTCTCTAGCCCTGTAGTGAATGAGTTTGATAGGTCAGAATAGGAAGACATTCTTCATTACTAATAAATATTTAGAAAATAAATTGTTCAGTGGAATACTTTATAATATTTATTGATAGACTGCCTTTACACAGGACATATAGCATCTTTTAAGACTGAATTATCTTCACACCCCATCTAGAAGGATTTGACTTCGAAAATTGCTTCAGCAGCACCTATGAGCTTGAAAAGCTGTATCACTCCAAAGAAAGTTGTTTACTATCCTTCTGAAAATGCCTGCACATCTTCTAATGATGTAAAAGCTCTGGGCATACACAGTCTAAATATAAGCTTGATAAGTAAAGGAATGTGAACTTAGAGCCATACAATAGCAATCTATCTGCTTGTGTGGATATTGAATTAAAAAGTCTTGAAAATGTGGACCTCTCAAACACAGGAAAATATAGTAATATAAATGCAGAAGTCTGCTAATAATCTTTGTTATTGCAAGTTTTCTTAGATTTTTGTCAAGTGAATTTGTGGGTTTGAATTCAATACTGTCTGTATATTTGATATTTTAAACATTCTTTCTTTAGAATTGGTGTTGCAACTCCATAAAAACATAACATCAGAAATTGTATACATGTACTTCTGTTTCCTAGGGTTTTTTTTTTCTAGAATATCATTTATATGGGAATTTCTTTGCTATATATTGTAAGATCCCAGCATATTTCAGGCCTATGGTTACAGATTCAGTGTGAAAACAGCCTGTGTTATGGCCAACTTCACATCCAATGGATTGTGTCCCTAAATTTATACATCTTTAATACCCCTGGCTATAGATTTGAGTCTGACAAATGTGACACCATTGGAGGTCCATTAAAAATGTGACTGTGTTAGATACATCCATTAGGTGAGGCTTTACTCATTGACAGCCTAGAGTTCCTTGTTTCTAATCTCCCTTGCCTATGCTTGAACCAGTAAGCAAGTCAGTAGTACCAATATAAACTCTCATTTCTGTAGGTGCTTAGAGTTGTAAGATACTGTTTAAGGAAACAGTATAACGTACTTCAAGCTACTAAGTCAGCATCTCCAGCTCTAATCTTTGTTCAGCTTGTTTCTTGCTGTAAACCTTTATTTTTTTATTCGATATATTTTTAAATTTACATTTCAAATGATTTCCCCTTTTCTGGTCCCCCACTCCCCGAAGGTCACATAAGCCCCCTTCCCTCCCCCTGTTTTCCCACCCATCCCTTCCCACTTCCCTGTTTTTGTTTTGCTCTATACTGCTACACTGAGTCTTTCCAGAACAAGGGGCCACTCCTCCGTTCTTCGTGTACCTCATTTGATGTGTGGATTATGTTTTGAGCAGCCCTATTTATAATAGAAGCTGGAAAGAACAGTTGTATCCCTCAATGGAGAAATGGATACAAAAAATGTGGTATATATACACAATGGAGTGCTATTCAGCCATTAGAAACAATGAATTCATGCTGTAAACCTTTAAATGCCAACATTTATTTTTTTACATCCCAACTGCAGTTTGCCTTCCCTCCTATTCTCCCAGTCACTCCCTGACAACTCCCTTCTCCCCACCCAACCTCATCTCCTCCTGCTCCTCCCCTTCCTCTTCATATTCCTCATCTTTCTCCTCCTCCTCTTCTTCCTCCTTTTCCTCCATTTCTCTGCAGAAAAGGGCAGGTTTCCCATGGTTTTCAACCAGCCATGGCATATCAAATTACAGCAAGACTAGGCATCTCCTCTCCTATTAAGGCTGGACTAGGCATCCTAGTCAGAGGAAAGGGCTCTAAAAGCAGGCAGGAGACACAGAGACAGTCTCCATTCCCACTGTAAGGAATCCCACAAGAAGAGAACTTTTTGTTATATATTTATATATTTTATGTATTTATACATTTTCACTACTTGTGTATATATATTTATATAATTAACATTATATTATAGTTTATATAAATGTATCATAAACATTTATATATTCTTGTTACATATTTATAAATTACAACTGTAACATGAGAGCAGAGAGCCTAGGTCAGCCTCAGGCAGGTTCCCTGGTTGGCAGTTCAGTCTATGAGTTCCTGTGAGCCCAGGTTAATTGGTTCTATGAGTTTTTTGGTGTCCTTGAATCCTATGGCTCCTATATTCCTTCCTCCCCCTCTTCCACAGATTCCCCAAGCTCTGCCTAATGTCTTAGCTGCCAACGTGTTAATGAATGATTCAGTTTAAGTGTCACAGCTTTCCCAAAAGTTTGCCTTCTATCCTATGCCTTATTTCTGTGGCAATTGCACAGCTGCTGTTTCTGCAGCCTTTTGAAAAACGATTGAGTCTACACAGGTTTCTCTCTCTGCCTTGTCTTCTTCCCACAGGTCATGGTTTCTGGTTGAGCTTGTCCACTCTTAACTTGCATTTTAGCCTGCACTTTCTCATCTCCCTTCAGCCATGTGCAAATAAATTGTCAATATTGATTGCAGCAACATCAGCAACTTCCCAATTCCTCTTCCCACTCTTTCTCTCTGGAACTTCCTAGGGCTCTTCAATTAATGAATGCTTTGGCTTTCTTCTGCTTTAAGAATGCCTTCACTCCTTCAGTGGTTCTCAAGTCCAAGTCTCTTGTTTATCACCTGCCATTGTTTTAGTTTTCAGACTTTGAATGGACTTCTGCTCCTAACATCAGCGGGCATACAGCTTACGTTTCATCAACCCCTCTTCATGTGCAACAAGATAAAGCTGGACAGAGAAAATCGACCCTCAGAAGACTCATATAGATTGTGAATTTTCTTCCACAGACATAATAGGAGTCTAAAGCAACAGGGTAGAACTGCTTGCCTAGAGTAGATGCCTGGGAATATCAGCAGTTCAGAATGTTGGAATTTCTCTGTTAGTGAGTTGCTGTTACGCTCATCTCATATTGATATAGAAGGGAAACCAGAAGAAACTAGTCCTGGGGGACCACATATTCTTTAAAGAATTCTCACCAAGTAATTCGATACGACTCTTAAGATCTTTGACAAGAGACCAGAAAGCTTCTGATAGTGTCCTGGGTCTTGAAAGAAAAAAACATCATTCCTAAGATTATTTCTAACAGTATAGAAAGAAGTTTTAGGTCTGTGTTACTTTAGCATGTAGTCTTTTTTTAATTTCCAAGACTTCTATAATCATGTCAATTTAAACATATTAAACTATATTTTCTATGTATTTTGAGTATTTCCTCTTAAATATTTAGGATAGGTCTTTCCACCTAGAAATGTTGAAAGGATAGAGAAGGCTACCAGACAAATGCTGCTCAAGAGAAAACCAAGGAAGCTCTACACATTTCAGACTTTATCACAAGAGAAAACACCGAGAGTAAAACACAGCATTATATGAGAAAAAAAAGTTAATACTGAAAACAACAAAATAACAATATATCAGCCCTACCATATACACACACCTGACAGCAGAGCCTTGAATATAAAGGACAAAATCTGATGAAATGGAAGGAGACTCAGACAAATCTGCCTGCTGTCAACAGAGCGGGGGAGGAATCACTGGGGATATAACGGAGCTCAGCAGCCTCATCTTCGAATCATTTGTACTTGGTATCTGTAGAGTGGTCCACACGACATCAGCAGAGTCTCCATCCTTCTCAGCCTCTCAGAGAACACTCAGAAAGTAGGACTCCAGCCGGGCAGTGGTGGCACACGCCTGTAATCCCAGCACTTGGGAGGCAGAGGCTGGCGGATTTCTGAGTTCGAGGTCAGCCTGGTCTACAGAGTGAGTTCCAGGACAGCCAGGGCTACACAGAGAAACCCTGTCTTGAAAAAACCGGGAGGAAAAAAAGTATGACTCCTTCAGGGTCCTAAAATCCACTTTAACAGCTGTAGGAGAATATACATTAAAAATGGTCTCCTCTGAGCTTTACCTTTCTCTCTTTCATTTACAAAAAAAAGATTAATTCATAAAACAGGTCACTTGCTATTAGCCACATGTCTGATCCCGTGTATTTCATGTTATTTATTGACTAAGTACCTCCATGAAGATAAATGAGATGTGATTTGAAGTCTGTTCTGCTCTTGCTCTAGACCATCTCACTTGTTCCCTACAGTTCCCCATTTCCACACCTAGCACTGAGAAAAGCAAAGGATCAAGAAGGATTAAAAGGACACTTTGAAAAATATTACTCTCTTATACAATAAAACAATGATACAAGCCAGATTTTATCTGTTTTCAAATAGTTTTTATATTAATATCCTGGGAATTTTACACAATGTATTCTGATCACATTTACCCACTCATCAAATTCTCTCAGATCTATCCCTGTCTATGCAACCACCACTTCTCTCTCTCTCTCTCTCTCTCTCTCTCTCTCTCTCTCTCTCTCTCTCTCTCCTCTTCTCTTCTCTTCTCTTCTCTTTTCTTCTCTTCCTCAAGTCAAGTTTGTGTTGCCTAATTATTCTTTAGTGTGGAGCTCACCATGAGGAGTAGTCAATATACCAGAGCTCACACTGTAAATAAAAACTCTCTATCCCTCTCTCAGCAGCTATGAAATGCCAATAACTGGCTATACAACGTGGGATGAAAGTTATACCCACCTCACTCTTGCTGGGAATTTGTCTGTGTTGAGCTTGCAGAGAGGTGCACACTGTCACCATCACTGTGAGTTAATATATACAGCTGCCTAATTGTGTCAAGGAAATATTGTTCTCCTGACTTCGTCAACCATCTCTGACTCTTATAATACTCCCTCTTCTGGGAAAATATGGGGGATTTCCATTTAGGGCTGAATATTGCACCGTCTTTTATTTTCTGTTGGCTAAATAAGAAGCTTCTTTGATAAGGGTTGAGTAGTATACTGATATATGGGCATAGAAATATGCCATCAGGAGTTATTTTATCACTATACCAGATTAGGAGAATAATAGTAATAGATTATTCCTGAGGGCTTATGACCTATCTAGCCCTAGATCTTTGGCCCCCAACACAGTTCCAGGTATGGATTTCATTCCGTGGAGCAGATCTTAAATCCCACCAGAAAGCTGTTACATATTCCCAGTGGGCATAATTTCCCAGACAAGTCACTATTGCATCTCCCAGTATTCAAAGATGCATGAGACCAGTGACTACTTTTCTCCTCTTGTAAGCATTTACACCACCTTCCAGAACCGTGACAGCTAGCCAGCGGGGATAAAGGTTGCAGTCGGTACCACCTTGGTTTCTCATGTTTACAAACACCAGCAAGTGATTTTTCTATGATGGGCTCTTACTGTCATGTTATGGAGGGTAATAACGAGCAGGAGCTTGTAATCCAATCAGATTTTAGATGTTGTGAAAGGCAACAAATGAGATAAGTCACACCTGTGGTGACTTAAAGCAGTTATCAGGCATTTCTCATGAAAGAGCCGACCACGTGCATAGATAGCTGTCATTTTTTTTCAGACACAATAAAATGTTTATCACAGAAATTCTTATTAGAAAATGAGCAAAAGTGATGCAAAATAAGATTTTCCTAAAGGACAAAACCAAAATTGAGCCAAAAGCACAGCCATTGGGAATGTTGAGGCCTGAAGCTTTTTAAGTAGAGACCACATTTAATGCAGCTAGAGATCTTCAGCAGTAGAATCTCAGTAAATCTAAGTAAGGGAGCATGAAGATATTCAGAATGAAAGTGTTAAGATATAGTGGGTAAGATGAGACAACCCCATTACTGAATTAATTAGCTGAAATTGTATTCCACTATTTGATTATTTAAAAACAATAATTTTGCTCAATTTATTATCAATTAATTTTAAATGCATAATCGAGTTAAAAAATTTGACTACCATTTTGGACTCAGAATGGAATCAGGTGCAGATACTATGGCATTATAAGATGAGGTCTCTGCAATTTTTGAGTGATAAGATGCTGGCGCCTTTTATAAAGACTGGATTATAAAAAGGTATTTCCCAAACCATCTCTTGTTGCTTCCAGTTTTTCCCTTCTTTAGTGGCTATAAAAAGGAAGTTATTATATTTACAAACTAGATTCTTTTTAAAGAAAAAGTCAGTCACTCCTAGTATTCACCATGCTGAAAAGCACCTTTTGTGCTACTAGATAACAGAAACAATCTTCAACGTCACCCCACTACAAACTTGGATCTACAACATTGACTGACCTGCCTTCAAGTCATCCTGCAGCAGTAGTGACACAGATGCTTTGAACGCAACCAACCATGTTTTAAAGTTGGGTTTAAAGCCCAACCCATGAGATAGGACCCATAAAAGACAGTGCTAAAGTGCTCAAGAACCTGAGATTAGACAGGGCATGGGCCCAAGGTGAAAAGCCTAATATTTTTCTGCTAAAAATAAAAGCATAGAAGTAAGATGAGTACTAATGACATACTACTACACCCATCAAACAATGCATTGCTCAACTCTTGTGAAAAAAATGTTGAGGTTCTTCTTGCCATAGTGCTTAACACAGAGATCCACAACCTGTTAGAGAAGGTAAAATCAATTTTATCCAATGCATGTCAAGGGTACATCACCTATCTCCCAGTGCAGGCCCTATATCCTAGAAGAATAATGTATTGCATTTTTTGTTGTTTGTTTATTTTATTTTGATGTATTTTATTTCTGGAGAGATAGAAAAATATGAATCTGAGTGTTCATGGATATGCAGCATAAATGGGATGAGCTGGTGGAGTATAAAGATATAATCAAAATGTATTATATGAAAAATGTATTTTTAATATAGCTTCCTTTGCTGGGTCATCCTTTTGGATGCACTGCAAAGTATTAGCAAAAAACTATTTATTTAAATCTGATATTTTGTCCATCCATTCTCCCTTCACAATAAGCTATTATGACTAAGCAGACAGCTTAGGCCAAAGAGATGTTAGGGGAACAGGGTAGGGCAACATGTGACTTGAGACAGGATGTAACAGGGAGTTGAAGGATCAACTAAAACACGTGTTAGAAAATGCCACAGTGAAGCCTAATACTTTGTGTGTTAAATTAAAAAACAAACATTTTAGAAAAACATTTAGATTTGGTTTGAGCACTAGTGAAGAAACATCAAATTTCATCTTCTGGACTAATACTGCCCTTTTAAATGTACTGTGCTATATATAAATCATGGATGATACCCTTGCAAAAGGCTATCTACAAGCCTACAGCCTAAGTATAGATTCACATGAATTAATTTAAAAGGACAGATATATTGTATTAATAAGCATTTAGGAGGCAATACATTCTTCTAAGGTTAAAACTTAGGTCAATACGGGCCAGCTAAAGGGTTCAGTGGGTAAAGTATCAAACTCAATAACTTAAGTTCAAATCTAGGAACCCACATGGTAGAAGGTGAGAACCAACTCCCTCAAGTTGTCCTCTGCTCTGACAGTGACATGTGTTCGCATGCCCTGACTACAATAAGTAAATAAAGAAGTAGAAAAACACAATTAGGTCAATGTCAATTGAAGCCTGAAAGTAGATCTACAAACTGTGCTATGTGAGATACACGTATAGCAATAATGGAACACGGTTGTAGACAAGCTTCCAGTCTCATGGTCCGGTTTCACTTTGGGAACTACCATGAGCAATAACTCCCTGCAACATCCAAGACTGCAAGTGTAATTGTGTCATGTCTTATAGTTTTCCCAGTTTTACTCTTTGTTTTGTGTGTGTATGCATCATGCGCATGTGATCTGCGTACATATGTACGCCTCTGCTTAGAGTCCAGAAGAAGGTGCCAGGTGTCCTGATCTATCACTTTCTGCCTTATTCACTCTGTCTGGATCCATGGCTGAACCTGGAGCAAGGCCAGCAGCTAGCAGGCCTGAGAGACCCTCTTGTCTTCACTGCTCCCAGAACTCAGGTTATAGGTGAAATCACAGACACACTTGGCTTTCTCCATTATTGTTAAGGGTTTCAAACCCAGGACCTGTTGCTTAAGCACAAGCTTCTTAAAGCCTTCTCCAACTCCAGGAAATGAACTCTCAATGATTCCACCAAATGAGGGAATGGAGTCCTAGGTCCATATTCCTTAAAAAATATACACAGTCCATGCTCAGACCAACTCACCCAGTGTGTAAAAAACACTAACATGTAGAGAAAAGAATCCTACTGGTCAGGTGGAAAAATTTATTTACCTACAACATCTTGGCAGAATGAAGGTATTACATATTTTCAATGGAAAGATAAAAGAATGGAAAATGATAAAAGTTTTTTTAATGCAGAATTTTAATTTTTATAACTCTACATATTATACATTTTGTCTTCAAAATAGGTCACTACATTAGCCTTTCTTTTAGTAAAAGATTCTTTTGCCTTAAGAAAAAAACTCAAGTATAATCACTAGAAACTTGAATAATTAATTATTTGCAGTTTAAATTGCAATTGAAGAGAGAAAGTAAGGTTAATTTCAGAAAACATAACTGTAAAAAAAAAAAACTTAACATGGGAACAGTTTCACCTGACCTGATTCTATATTAATTTCAAATCTTTTAAAATTCCAGTAGACACCCTTTATCTCACCCCCTGCCCCTACCAGGGTGTTCCATAATTTCCTTCTATAATTTAAAGAATGAGAAGATAAAGAGGTCTATGGAATCATTTCATCCACATTCTTCCACAGCAAGAAAACAGATGCTGGGCTATTGTGGAAGTGTAAACAGATTGATACAGCTACTCATTTCAAAACTGTGAGCTTTATCTGTGAAAAGCAGATATAGACATGAGAGGTGCCTGATAACAAGGGTACAAGATGGATAGGACCACTATCAGCGATGCACTAGGAATGGGGCATGAACAGCTGCTGCAGTACATACAAAATGATTTCTTCCACGATGTTAGTTAAGTCAAACCCAGGCCTTCTTCCAGATATTTAACCATACTTAGTGTTGTCTCTTTCAAACTCTGGCAAGCTCATTAGAAATGCCTGTCCTGGTCCAGTAGGTGCAGGAGGGCCAAAGCATTTATAATTCTAACTCTTGCCTGGAAGATGCAAATCCTTTCTGAAGACTACACTTTGGGTTGTCAAGGAGTTTAGGACTAGGACTCAGCCTTCAAGAGAACCAGCAATACATATAATGCCATCTTATTTTCACTAAATACTATATTGGGGCTATCTTAATGTATAATGAAGTTCCCAATTACCTTCTGATCTGTTTAAATTGCTTATGCTACTCAGCAGATGTGTTTGCTCTGAGGATTCAAGGTGTGATGTTAATCTTGGTTGTCAATCAGATTGGATTGAGAAAGATCTAGAATGTTTGTTGAACATACTCTAGGTGTGTGTTTGTGTGTGTGTGTGTGTGTGTGTGTGTGTTTCCAGAAGCAATTGGTTACAGAATTGAGCAGCACTGATTTTGGGAGTATGAGAGAAGATAGTGGAGGACTAGGAGTGAATGGGAAAGAGGAAATGAGACAATCAGCAGAAGAAAGGAAGAAATCTAGCAATAGCTACATTTTCAGTGCATGTGTATTTTTCTTCTTGCACTACCCTACAGAGAAGAGGTTCTTCAGCATCTCCTAGAGAACTCTCACCAACGACTCTCATGATGATTTCCAAGCCTTAAGCATGATATTGGGTGGCATCTTTGTTTTCTCTTACTCTTAGGAGTTGCAGCTTCATAGATTGAGCAGAACTAACTGGTCCCCCAAGGTCTACTTCATGGGACTCCATGAACTCTGATGATAGTCCAGTCTGATATATCGCCTCTTCCATTTTATTCCATCAGCTTCTTCCTCTAGAGAATCCAAAGGACAGTAATTATGTCAAGAGAATGAACATTTCTTTCCATGTTGGACTTTGTTTCATCTGTCTTGTTTATTCGCTATCACCTTCCATTCTAGGTGGCAAACACCAAACACCATACCCTAGAGACAGTGGGTACTTAGTGAATTCAGAGTCAGCACTTCCTTGGATATAATACTAAGGACACACACACACACACATACACACACACACACCACAAAGACACGGAATTTTCTCTGGATTTATGAAGAAAAGCTATATTAAAAATAATTTTAGTGTTGTCACTTAAATATTGGAGGAAGTGTGCAGGCTATGTGAGGAGACAAGTAGGCTAATAGTTGTAAAGAATCACAGGAAAAAAAATAAAGGGTTATAGGAGAGCGCCGGTGATTGGGTATGACTCACATCCCAGGGTGCTGAGAAGAACACCAGTGGCTACAGGATGGCACTGACACCAGCACAGAAATCTGGGTAGCTCTCTTTGCCAATGGTTTGCTGACTTGACCTATGGCACTGAGGGGAGGGCCAGGAGGACAGATGTGTAAGGTGGAGTAGGAGCAGCCTTCTGAATTTGTGTTAAGAGAGGATAGTCGTGTGACAGCATTATTATTCCCATAGATACCTCATCTACCTTCATGTCAAGGTTGTAGAGGAAAAAATCCTTTCAATAATATATTCACCAGGTCAACAATTATTCATCCATTTGTTAGATTCTCTCTCTTTTTTTAATTTTTTATTGGTTATTTTCTTTATTTAAATTTCAAATATTATACCCCCTTCCAAGTTTCCCTTCTGGAAACCCCCTATCCCATCCTCCCTGCCCCTGCTTCTATGAGGGTGGGGCACCTATCCGCCTACTCCTGCTCTAGCATTCTCCTGCACTGGGGCATCAAGCCTTCACAAGACCACAATGCCATCCTTTGCTACATATCTGGCTGGAATCATGGGTCCTTCCATGTGCATTCTTTAGTTGGTGGTTTAGTTCTTGGGAGCTCTGGCGGGGGGGGGGGTTCTGATTGGTTGATATTGTTGTTCTTCTTATGGGATTACAAACCCCTTCAGCTCCTTCAGTCCTTTCTCTAATTCCTCAATTAGGGTCCCCCTACTCAGTCCAATGGTTAAGATGGTTAGCATCTGTATCTGTAAGGCTCTAGTTGAGCCTCTCAGGAAACAACAGGAGCCTATCAGGCTCCTGTCAGCAACTACTTCTTAACATCATCAATACTGTCAGGGTTTCGTGGCTGCATATGGGATGGATATCCAGGTGGGGCAGTCTCTGCATGGCCTTTCCTTCAGTCTCTCTGTCTCTGCATTTCCATTAGATAGGAGCAATTCTGGGTTAAAATTTTGAGAAGGGTGTGTGGCCCCATCCCTCAACAGTGGGCTATGCTTAAACTCTGGATGTGGTCTCTACAGGTTCTTTCTCCTCTTTGTTGGGTATTTCAGCTAATGTCTTCCCTGTTGGGTTCTGGGAGCCTCTTGCTTTCCTGGTGTCTGGGACTTTCTACTGGCAACCCCCAGGCTCCCATCCCCCATTGCTACATACTGCGATTCAATTTCTGGATCCTCTGTACATCACCATTGTCTCCTCCCACACTTTATCCTGCCCCTAATTTTTTCTCTCCCTGTCCTTTCTTCTTCCCAAGTTCCAGCCACCCTCTTCCTCCTGTGATTATTTTGTTTTCCTTTCTAAGTAGGACCAAGGCATCCATACTTTGGTCTTCCTTCTTCTTGAGTTGCATATTGTCTGTAAGTTGTAGCTTGGGTATTCAAATATCCATTTATCAGTGAATATATACCATGTATATTCTTTTGTGACTGGGTTACCCCACTCAGAATGATATTTTCTAGTTCTATCCATTTGCCTAAGAATTTCATGAAGTCATTTTTTTTTAATTTTAATTTTTAATTTTTTTATTTTCTACATTCTTTGTTTACATTCCAAATTATTTCCCCTTTCCTGCTTCCCCCTCCCCATAAGTCCCAAAAGCCCTCTTCCCTTCGCCCATTTCATGATCAAACCCCTCCCACTTCTCTGTCCTGATAATCCTCTACAATGCTGCATCAAGCCTTTCTAGGACCAGGACCTCCTCCTTCCTTCTTCTTGGGAATCATTTGATATGTGAATTGTGGTCTTGGGGATTCAGAGCTTCTGGGCTAATATCCACTTATCAGCGACTGCATTTCATGTGTGTTCTTTTGTGATTGGGTTACCTCGCTTAGTATGATATTTTCCAGTTCCAACCATTTGCCTAAAAATTTCATGAATTCATTGTTTTTAATTGCTGAGTAGTATTCCATTGTGTAAATGTACCACATATTCGCTATCCATTGCTCCATTGAGGGACATCTGGGTTCTTTCCAGCTTCTGGCTATTATAAATAAGGATTCTATGAACATAGTGGAGCATGTGTCCTTATTGCATACAGGGGAATCCTCTGGGTATATGTCCAGGAGTGGCATAATGGGTCCTCTGGAAGTGTCATGCCCAGTTTTGTGAGGAACCGCCAGAATGATTTCCAGAGTGGTTGTACTAGCTTGCAATCCCACCAGCAGTGGAGGAGTGTTCCTCTTTCTCCACATGCTCACCAACACCTGCTGTCTCCTGAGTTTTTAATCTTAGCCATTCTGACTGGTGTAAGGTGAAATCTCAGGGCTGTTTTGATTTGCATTTCCCTAATGACTAATGATGGTGAACATTTCTTAAGGTGCTTCTCAGCCATTTGAAATTTTTCAGGTGAAAATTCTTTGTTTAACTCTCTACCCCATTTTTAATAGGGTTATTTGGCCCTCTGGAGTCTACCTTCTTGAGTTCTTTGTATATATTGGATATTGGCCCTCTGCCTGATGTAGGGTTGGTGAAGATCTTTTCCCAATTTGTTGATTGCCCAGGATAGCTAAAACTATTTTCAGCAGTAAAGGAATATAAAATGGAATAGAATTGAAGACCCAGAAATGAACCCACACACCTATGGTCACTTGATCTCCAACAAAGGAGCTAAAACCATCCAATGGAAAAAGGATAACCTTTTCAATAAATGTTGCTGGTTCAACTGGAGGTCAGCATGCAGAAGAATGCAAATTGATCCATTCTTATCTCCTCTTACTAAACTCAACTCCAAGTGGATCAAGGACCACCACATAAAACCAGACGCACTGAAACTAATAGAAAAGAAACTGGGGAAGACCCTTGAGGATATGGGCACAGGGGGAAAGTTCCTGAACAGAACACCAATAGCTTATGCTCTAAGATCAAGAATTGACAAATGGAACCTCATAAAATTATAAATTAACAAAAAAAAATGCCCCTGTAAGCCAAAGGACACTGTCAATCCAACAAAATGAAGTCATTGTTTTTAATGGCTGAGTAGTACTTCCTTGTGTAAATGTACCAACTATTCTTTATCCATTCCTCTGTTCAATGACATCTGGGTTGTTTCCAGCTTCTGGCTATTATAAATGAGGCTGCTATGAATATAGTGGCGCATGTGTCCTTGTTATATGCAGAGCATCTTTGGGGTATATGATCAATAGTAGTATAGGTGGGTCTTCAGGTAGAATTATTCCCAATTTTCCGAGGAACCACCAGATTGATTTCCAGAGTGCTTGTACCCACTGTGGAATCTTACATGGCTGAGAAGCACGTAAAAAAATGTTAAACATCCTTAGTCATCAGGGAAATGCAAATGCAAACTAACCTGAGATTCCAGCTAACACCAGTCAGATTGTCTAAGATAAAAAAAACTCAGGTGACAGTAGATGCTTTTGAGGATGTGGAAAAAGAGGAACACTTCATTACTGGTAGGATTGTTGAATTCTCTTGTACACGTTTGTTTGTGTCTGTGTCCATATATGAGTGTATACATACACTTATGAGGAAATGATGAGTCTAGATGTTAACTCAGGGGTCTTTCTCAATTACTCGTTGTCTTACATTTGGAGAGGGTCTCTGAGCTTACTAATTTAGATTGTTTGGGCAGCAAGCTCCTCCCATCTTTTGTCTCTTCCTCTCCACATTGGTAATCTAAGCATGCATCACAACTACTGGAACTTATGTAAGTACTGGGGATCAAACTCAAGTCTATCTCCCCAGAAAAGTCCCACCCAATGCACATTTACAAAAATATGTATTTGACACTGAACTTTTTACTTTTTGCCTCTCTGGTTAAAGGGACTACAACAAATAATTTTACTCTCATTCCTTTTCTATTTCTGTTTCTGTTTATTTCAGTAAACACACACACACACACACACAAACATATACACACTAACCAAATAACAACAACAATAAAAACCAAACATTGAAACCCTGTACTAAGTGCAAAACCTCAACCCATAGCTTGTTCAGACCCCATTTCTCTCAAGTTATAATTCACAGGTCATTTCTTTATATCAAATCATAAATCTTCTGAAAATTTTCCTTTAAACTTTTTTAATTTGTAAAGAATAATAAATGATGTAAAGGATAATAAATTATGTTATTTGGAAATTATTCATGCTAATTATAAAGATGCAAGCAATTGATCCTACAAATAACACATGAGAGAAAAAATCTCCATATAAATTTAAACCTAGGGAACCCATAAAGTCATTCAAATTTTTAATAATGTAATAGCCTTCAGATAGGCAAACTACTTATACATTTTCACATGTGTTTCATTCTTTATAGTTAGAGCAAGCTGATAAGTCAGAGATATCTGAGTATATTTATTTCTTAATATAAAAAAGCAAAAATTCACTTTAAATAAGTAACTGTCATATTTAAAAATTATAGTACTGCTAATTCTATGAAACCATAACAATATCAATCAGCAAATAGACCACGGTATATTTTTGTATCTAACTTAAATTTTATAGAATTAAACAATAAAAAAGCATGATGAGTTTTGGTTTTGTGCATTTTATAGTTTCTAAAATGTATATGTTCCCAATTTATTTTTGTTTTGAAAAAGCCCTATGTTTAATTATCTCATTTTAAGGTGAGAATGCTAGACTTAGCTTTCATGTTTAGCATTTACATATTTATATATTCTTATAGTGAAAATGAATATATAGTTTGTTTCTATTTTCCTGTTTTTTGTATTTTTTCAATAAGAAAAACAGCATTTGAAAACAAACTTGGGAGAAGAGTTCATCTAATAATCTACAATGTGTACAGTCACTCGAAAAAGCCATCTCCATCTTAAGTATGAACAGCCCACAAATCTGCAACATAATGATTATTTTTCCTTAACTCCATTGAACAGATAAGGTTACTAGGAAGGTAGAGGGACAATTTAAAATCTCTACTGAATACATCTTCTTTTGCTTTTCTTTTAGAATTTGGCTAATCAAAGGTAAAAGAAAAGTTTCTCCAAGGCAGGTAAAAATAAAGTAGTTGAGTAATATTTTTAAAAATTCCTAAAGTTCTTGTAAGGATTAGTGACAGTTTGAAGTAACTGGGGACATTGGAGGCAATGGTGCATTCACTCTCCATTTTATTTTCACACACACACACACACACACACACACACACACACACGTGTGTGTATATATATATATATATATATATATATATTTATATATATATACTCAGTGGTAGTTGGCTTGGTTATGACTGAGTTTGTACTAAGAGAGTCAATAATCATCTTTTTGCTCAACAGTGATCCAAGTATTGTAAAAAAATACAGCTAAGGTTTACTAATGGAGGATTACTCTGTTGCAATTGTATGCAGGAACTGCTAAAATGTTAAGGTGAACATAGGACAGTGCAGCTCTACAGACTCACCCTAAGCCCTCTATTAAACATTTTCCATTGGGCCCCATGATTCTATTTACTCTCCATTCAACTTCTGTCTTATGCAGGCTCCAAGACAGTCAATAATAGAGGATGTGCCAATGAATGTGCTGTTCTCAGGTCCCATCCCACTTGCAGTATTTCCTGTGAGCACAAAGTAGAGTTTCCTGGGTCTGATGAGTCAGTTATTCTTAGCATTCTATAGTGCCCCAAGGAATATAGGACAAGAGGTAAGTCTGGCTTCTTGTATGTCACTAAAAGATGAGAGAAAACACATCACCAGTTAGCGTCTTGAATATTATTGGCCTTATTTCCAATTTTTAAAATTTACAGATAGTATCTGTTATTGAATAAAAATTATGAAACATATGCACAATACAAGGGAAAATACAGTTACCCATTTCCAAGAGTCATTAATTAATAAATAAAAAGGTAATGATAGCAAAAGTTAAAAGAACTGTAAAAAGCATTTTATGGGGTTTAGAATAATGATCAGCAATGCAAAGAAAGCACAAGATGTTCATATACTTGAGAGTGTCAATATCCAATAGAAATATAGAACTCTATTAACTGTTTAGTAGCTGACTAGATACATGCAATAAGAAGACAAGCTAACTTAACTTAAAAACTGTCGAACAGCATTACATACAGGAACTGGAAAAGAAAATCAAGTATCATTTGATACAACCAAGGTATATATATAAATGCAGTTGTCTATATAAAGGGAAAAAAGGAATATATTTGCCAGAGAAAATATTTACCAAAGAAGAAGCTAAGAGTATTTCCAAATTAGTGAAATCTCTAATCTGTACATTAAAGAATCTTTGAGGAGCCAAAGCACTCTAAACTTAGAACAGGAAAAAAAATGCTCATGAAAATTAACATTTCGTAGTCAAGTTGAGGAAAATCAAAGCTAATACAAAAATCAGCCATATAGATGTAAAATACTCATTATAGGAATATATAAGCATTACAGCAGACATCTCATCATATATTATGCAAGCAAAAGGGCGATGGAGCAGCATATTCACTGTATTGAGAAAAACAGAATTATACAGTCTCATAATAAGTAATCACATACATAATTTAATATAAGCAAAATGCTATGGCCAACTCTTATAGGGACAGTAATAATATCTGCCTAAAATCAAAGCAAAATTAATAGTTATAGATCAAGGAAATCTGGGAAAACATTAAAAATAATGAGAACAATTGAGAAAATATAATGGACTTATAATACTCTGGTCCTTCTTAGAAGGGGGAACAAAATAACCACAGAAGGAGATACAGAAACAAAGTATGGAACAGAGTCTGAAGGAAAGACTATTCAGAGACTACCCCACCTAGGGATACATCCCATATACAGTTACAAAGTCCAGACAGTATTATAGATGCCCATAAGTACTTGCTGACCAGAGCCAGATATAGCTGTCACCCGGGAGGCTCTGCTAGTGTATGACAAATATAAAGGGGGCCACTCTCAGCCAGCTATTTAACTGAGCACAGGGTCCCCAATGGAGGAGACAGGGAACGGACCCAAGGAGCTGAAGGCATTTGCAGTGCCATAGGAGGAACAACAATATGAGCCACCCAGTACTCTCAGAGCTCCCAGGGACAAAACCATCAACCAAAGAGTACACATGGAGTTACCCATGGCTCCAGATGCATAGGCAGCAGAGGATGGCCTTGTTGAACATCAAGGGAAGGGGAGGCCCTTGGTCCTGGAAAGGCTTGATGCAGCAGTATAGGGAATACCAGGACAGGGAAGTGGGAAGGGGTTGATTGGGGAACAAGGGGAGGGGAGATGGCTTATGGGATTTTCTGGCGGGGGGGGGGCACCAAGAAAGGGGAAATAATTCGAAATGTAAATAAAGAATATACCTAATAAAAATAATAAAAAATCTAATCCACACAAAATTTAAACAAACAAACAAACAAACAAACAAACATAGGATTAAAAGTAGGGTAACAAGAGAGGAGAAAGTAATCCCCAAACTCAGGAAGTAAAAAAGTAAAATTTAGTTCCACCAATAATTGTACTGAATCTTAATGGTTCACGTGTTCCAAATTTGAGTGAAGACAGTGTAATATTAAATGTGTAAAGATAAGGACAATTCCCTACAAGGATGATGACACACACAATTGTACGAATGTGTTCAGCTGAAATGCTCTGCATGTTATGCATAAGCAATTCGTTGTAGAGGGTTTCTTGGGTTGTAGACCACTTGAGCCTCATTCATCTTTCTTTTACTGTTTCACCCAGCGATCCTGAAACACTGTCATTCTGTACTAACTATACTGTTCACAAAGTTGTAAAAGTTAGCTTGGAATTTAGATGACACAAAATTCGCTTTCTTTGGCATGCTATTGTGTATCTGACTAGTGGTAAGTTACCTCAAGCACGACCACAGCCAAGTCCCAATGGTTTCTTCTGACCATTGCTCATCATCCTGGAGTCAGCCCAGTCAGCCCATCCCCCTCTTTCCCACTGTCCCTTAGTGGGTGTTCTCCATCTTAAAATTCGGTGTGGTTAGATGTTTTACAAATCCAGTCATACAGGAGCCTTTGAGATCAATCCATCTTGTCACAAGTATTGATATTTCAGTCATTTTAAGTACTATATACAATTTCTCTTCATGGGCATAACAGTTTATCTATTCCCAAGCTGAGTGGCTTAGAGGTTGTTTCGAGATAACTATAAATAAATCTAAAAGCACTTCATAAACATTTTCAAGCATATTGTCTGTTTGTCAACATTGACTAAATATGTGGTATCTTGGTGAAGCAAGTTTATTTTAAACTTTATTAAATTTATTATCACCTTCATAAAAATAAGCAGACTATAAAATCTATCTGTAAGTGTATTGCTTTGAATGAGAAGTATATTTGTTTGGGTTTGTTGAAGATGTTGATCTCAGTTTGCTTAAACTTTAAATTGTTTAGATTGAACTAGGAATTTGCCCATTTCTTTTAGTTTTCTTTCACCTCAATAAAGTATAAGTTTTAATATTAATTTATTAGTACTTTCAACATTATGACTTTCATTGATGTCTATTTTACTCTTCTCTTAATCAGTTCTGATATTGATGATTTGCAGGCTCTCTTTCTTTATTTTGGCTAGTTGAGCCAGGGGTCTATAGATATTTTTTTGCCTTCTCAAAGAATGAGTTCTTAGACTCATTGATTGTTTATATCATCTTCCTTTTCTTGTTTCATTAATTTCTAGTCTAATCTCTTTTTTTGAATTATTTTTACATCGATGGGCCTGAGATAGTCTTGTTATTGGTTTTCTAACTTCTTAAGTTGTATTATTATGTAATACACTGACAGACTTTCTGAATTTTTTAATGTAGGTACTTAGAACTATACATTTCCCCTAGGACTGCTCTTACTGTGTCCCTTTGGTTTTGTCATTGCATCATGTTTTAATTTCCATTTAATTCCACAAGTTTACATTTTTCTTCACTTCTTCCACATTCATTCTTCATTTGATGATGACATTGAATCTCTACCAGTTTGTGAAATTACTAGAGTTTCAATTACTTTCGATTTTAAGCTTTCAGATAGGATACAAGGAGTTTTTTCAGTGTTTTGAATTGGTTCAGATTCATTTTTTTTTGTGGCTATTTTGCGATCCATTTTAGGAAGCCTTCCATTAGCTGCTAAGTACAATCTATATTTTTTGATGCTTTAGTGATATATTTTGTACATATATGTTGGGTCCATCTATTCAGTATATGATACCATTTAATTCTGATATTTCTGTGTGTATTTTTGTCCTGATAACCAGTGTATTAGATAGAGACAGTAGGGTTTTAATAATTCTCTGTTCCTAGCTTGATACTAATTTCCATATTTAAGTGCAGTAGTATGCTTCCTCTGAATTCTGCTGCACCAAATTTGGTGTATGCCATAATACAGTATTGAAGAAAACTTACTTAGCCCCTCCCAACAGCTCTCAACTTCCTAAAGCTCCTTGACTAGAGTAGAATTTTATGTACACTTCACCTCCTCCATGCTGGGGTTTTGTCTGCATTGATCTTGGATGGGTCTTCTGCTATATGTGCACTGTACTGTACATGTACTAGCTACTTTTATGTCAAATTAATACCCACCAGGGTCATCAGATAGGAGGGAGCCTCAATTGAGAATGCTTCTGTAAGATCTGGCTGAAGACCAGCCTGTAGAGCATTTTCTTAATTAGTGATTTATAAGAAAGCATCTAGTCCATTATGAGTGGTGCTGTCTCTAGGACTGTAGCCCTGGATTCTATAAGAAAGCAAGATGAGAAAGCCAAAAAGAACAAGTTAGTAAGCAGCATGCCTCCATGGCTTCTGTATCAACTCCTGTCTTCAGGAACTGTGATGTGAAAGCATAAGCTGCCTCTTTCTTTTCTGTGGTGGTCTGAATAAGATTAGCCCCATGACTGAAGGAGCTGAAGGGGTTTGCAACCCCATAGGAAGAACAATGATATCAACCAACCAGACCCCTGGAGCTCCCATGGACTAAGCCACCAACCAAGGAGTACACATGGCTCTGGCTGCACATGTAGCAGAGGACAGCCTTGTCAGGCATCAATAGGAGGAGAGGTCCTTGGTTTTATGAAGATTCAATAGATGCCCCAGTGTAGAGGAATCAAGCGAAGGGAGGTAGGTGGAGGAACACTCATAGAAGCAGGGGGAAAGGGAATGGGATAGAGGGTTTCTGGGAGTGGGGCAAACCGGGTAAGGGGATAACACTTGAAATGTAAATATGTGTGTGTGTATGTATATGTAGATAGATAGATAGATAGATAGATAGATAGATAGATAGATAGATAGTTAGATAGATAGATAGATAGATAGATAGATAGATAGATAGATAGATGTTTTTAATTGGCCCCATGGACTCAGAAAATGGCACTATTAGGAGGTACGGCCTTTTTGGAGATGGTGTACCTTTGTCAGAGTAGATGTGTTACTAGGGGGTGGCCTTTGAGGTCTCAGATGTTCATGCCTGGTTAGTGTGTCACTACTAATTCCAGATGGTTGTGGATCTAGGTGGAGAACTCTCAGCTACCTCTCCATCACTATATCTGCTCAAATGCTACCATGCTTCCTGAACTTAACAATGATGGGCTAAATCACTGAACTATAAGCCAGCCCCAATGATTTTCTTTCTAAGAATTGTGATGGTCGTTGTGTTTCTTCACAACAATAAAACACTAAGTCACTCCCCAAGCTGTTTTAGTCATGGTCTTTCATGTTGGCAAAAATAACCTTAACTAAGCCAGTATACTATCACAGTCTCTGTGAGTTTATATGTACATCTGCCCTGCTGTGTTTGGAAAATGATGTTTCCTTGAAATCATTTACCACCTCTGACTCTTCTGATCTTTCTGCTCCTTCTTTAAAATAGATCCTTGAACCTCACAGTGAAGACACCAATGCATGTGTGTGTGTGTGTGTGTGTATGCAGGTATGTTCCATTTAATTTGAGCAACTAAAATCTTGTATTCTCTTCACATGGTCACTTGATCTTCGACAAAGCAGTGGAAAACATCCAGTGGAAAAAAGATAGACTTTTCCACAAATGGTACTGGTTCAACTGGAGGTCAGCATGCAGAAGAATGCGAATTGATCCATTCTTATCTCCTTGTACTAAACTCAACTCCAAATGGATCAAGGACCTCCACATAAAACAAGACACATTGAAACTAATAGAAAAGAAACTGGGGAAAACCCTTGAGGACATGGGCACAGGGGGAAAGTTCCTGACCAGAACACTTATGCTTATGCTCTAAGATCAAGCTTAAGCTCTAAGATTAGCTTATGCTCTAAGATCAAGAATTAACAAATGGGTCCTCATAAAATTACAAAGTTTCTGTAACTTTGGAAAGGACACTGTCAAAAGGACAAATCGGCAACCAACAAATTGGGAAAAGATTTTCACCAACCCTACATCTGATAGGGCTAATATCTAATATATACAAAGAACTTAAGACATTAGACCCCGGGGAACCAAATAACCCTATTAAAAAATGGGGTACAGAGCTAAACAAAGAATTTTCACCTGAAGAAATTCGGATGGCCGAGAAGCACCTTAAGAAATGCTCAGCATCATTAGTTATTAGGGAAATGCAAATCAAAACAAGCCTGAGATTTCACCTCATATCAGTCAGAATGGCTAAGGTTAAAAACTCAGGAGACAGCAGGTGTTGGCAAGGATGTGGAGAAAGGGGAACACTCCTCCATTGCTGGTGGGGTTGTAAGATGGTACAACCACTTTGGAAATCAGTCTGGCGGTTCCTCAGAAAACTGGACATGACACTTCTGGAGGACCCTGCTATACCTCTACTGGGCATATACCCAAAGTATTCCCCGGCATGCAATATAGACACATGCTCCATTATGTTCATAGCAACCTTATTTAAAATAGCCAGAAGCTGGAAAGAACTCCGATGTCCCTCAGTGGAGGAATGGATACAGAAAATGTGGTATATTTACACAATACAATACTACTCAGCAATTAAAAACAATGAATTCACGAAATTCTTAGGCAAATGGATGGATCTGGAAAATACCATCCTAAGTGAGGCAGCCCAGTCACAAAGAATACATATGTAATGCAATCACTGATAAGTGGATATTAATTAGCCCAGAAGCTCTGAATACCCAAGGCACAATTAGCATAACAAATGACTCCCATGAAGAAGTAAGGAGAGGGTCGGATCCTGGAAAGGATTGATCTAGCATTGGAGGGGAGTATCAGGATAGAGAAAAAGGAGAGAGGTGATTGGAGAATGAGTGGAGAGAAGAAGGTTTATGGGACTTATGGGGAGTGGGGAACTGGGAAAGGTGAAATCATTTGGAATGTAAACAAAGAATATAGAAAATAAAAATATATAATTGAAAAAAGAAACATTAAAAAAACGTGTTTCCCAGACAATTGATTTTCATTTTTTGAGAACCTTCTATTTAGTTTCATATCTACTTTAAAATTAAGGGTTCTTATAGTTGTTTGCTTATTCTGGATATTAACCCTCTGTCAGGTTAAGGTTGTTAGGTTTTTTTTTTTTTTTTTTTTTTTTTTTTTTTTTTTTTTTTTTTTTTTTTTTGTAGACTGCATCTTTCCTGCAATGATGGTGAGACAAGCATGTAGATTTCTTTGTTGTGGGATGGTGCCCATTTGTATGGTGAAAGCTAGGCCTGGGAGTGTGGGAATGGCAAATGATGATATCGAGAAACCCACCAGGCAAGGCTGTTGTAGGAACTGTGTGACAAAAGCTCACCCCTAGAATATGGAGACGGTACTGTCAGGTAAGGTTCTGGAGAACTCACCAGGCAAAGTGGGTGCAACAACTCAAATCAATAAATCATTATATATCATTCTTTTATATATATATATATGAGATCAGATCAATAGTTTTCAACCTTCCTCATGCTGCGACCCTTTAATATAGTTCCCATGCTGCAGTCACCCCCCATCATAAAATTATTTCAATGCTACTTCATAACCATAATTCTGCCACTGTTATGAATCAGAATGCACATTTCTGATATACAGGACATCTGATATGCGATCCCCCAAACAGGTCATGACTCACAGGTTGAGAAAAGATGAATTAGAGGGAAAGGTTTATTATCTAATAGTTATGATAATTTGTCTTTTCTACATCTTATTTCTGTCTTTATATTCCTTCTAGTATATCTTCCTCTACTTGCCCTTTTATTCAGGAAGAAAACTTTCTCTAGACATGGAATTCTGCACTGATATTTCCAGGTCTGAGGAGGAGGATAAAGGAAGGTCATCCTCTGCTTTGGGCCTCCACTATTTGTTATGAGCAGTCTACATCCGTTGATTCTTAACATGGAATGTGTCACTTTTAAGTTACTATTTTAAAATGTTTTCCTTGTCTTTGGTTGCCAGAAATTTCATTATGTGGTCCACATACTCAATTTTTTTTAATTCGTTTTTATTCAGAATTGTCCATGCTTTTTCAGTTAATTGTTTATGCCATGTGTCCAGTGTAGAATGTTCTTGACCCTTATACTATCAAATACTATATATTTTTGTACTTCCATTTTCTGAAATTAATCAGTTTAGAACTTTGGGTAATATTTAACATACCCCAAGGGCCCTTTAAAAAAACTTTTTACACAATACATTTTAATTATATTTTCCTTCACCCAAGTTCTATATCACCCTGCCTACTCCATTATACAACTTTATGATCTCTCTTTTTCTCCCTTCCCCCCTCAATCTCTTCCCTCCTTGTCAAAATGAACACATGAGCACCCACAAAAATAAAAACCACATTAAAAATAAACCAATATATCTAATAATTGCTGAACCACAATAAAACAAAGAACTTAAAACAAATTACTGAACCATAGAAAGTGCTTCATGTTAAACATCTATTCTTAGGCATGGGACTTGTCATGGCGTATGGTTGATACATTCATTGTCATTCCATTGGAGAAAATGTATTTTCTCTTTCTTAGCAGGTATCAATTAACAGTATATCCTTACTGAGGGACTGGAAGTTAGTGTCTACTTCCCTTTCTCTATGCTGGAATTTTGCCTATTTTAACCTTGTGTATATCTTGTGTATGCTATCATTGTCTTGCTGAGTTTATATGTGAGCCTGAGGGGAGGGGGAATGAGTGTTCTAAAGTCTCTCACTTTCTGTACATTGCCCAGTTGTGAGTCTCTCTGTTAATTACCATCTACTCTAAGAAGCTTCTGTGATGAGGATCGAATGATACACTGTTTATGGTTACAGCAATTTATGATTTTATTGCTATGATCATTTATCAGAATAATAGAAAAAGATAATTCCAAAGGTTCCAAAACCTATCCAATCTCAGGTTCTTGGCTCCTTTAGCAATGTCAGGTTTCATCTCGCGGAGTGAGCCTAAAATCTAATATTTAGAAGAGGGACTGGTTAGTGGATCACATATGTTCCATTATGACACCAGTAGATCTGGCCGGCTTAAAGGAACCGATTGTAAGCTTAGTAGCTAGGTTATCTTTATGATTCCTTTTCTCCTCATGTAGGATACCTAGACCATCACAGCACATTGACTGCTACTTGTTAGCAGAGAAGCTTGTACTTATACTCCAATAGTCTCTTTGATAACAGGGCTTTTTCTCTCTGATTTTTTAAAAAGGTCTTTCTTTGACATTTGGTTGAATAACTTGGATATATCTGTCTTCAATTTTATTGAATGCTCATTTTTTAATTATATAGGTAGATAGATAGATAGATAGATAGATAGATAGATAGATAGATAGATAGATAGATAAATGCTTCTTTAAAAAAATCAGGCAATATTTTAAAATTCTATTTATTATAATTTCTAAATAAGATTTTTCTTCTAGCCAGGCGGTGGTAGCACAGACCTTTAATCCCAGCACTTGGGAGGCAGAGGCAGGCAGATTTCTGGGTTCAAGGCCATCCTAGTCTACAGAGTGAGTTCCAGGACAGACAGGGCTATACAAAGAAACCCTGTCTCAAAAAAAACCTAAAAAAAAAAAAGAGAGAATATTTATGAAATTGTATTGAAGTATCAGTTTCAGTTTTTAAAAATCTAGGTCATTTTTGGAGTTTGTTAATTATATTTCCTTTGTGGATTTTCCCATTTTTTTTCCTGGTTCTTTAAGTACTGAAGAACCTAACACCTTGAGAACTATCAACACCAAAATTTCTCCAGAGGACTCTGAATATTTTAAAATAGTCTAAAATATAGGATTTGTAACACATATTATTTTGCCTTTCACAGACAGTAGTTTCTATACCCAGTCAGCTTTAAAAAGGCTTTTCACGTGCAATTTGTGACTATTCCCTTGAATATATGACATTAAGTTTTAACGAGCTGTAGTATTTTATATCGCAGTTGAACTCTCAAAGTGCTTGCTATATATTCCTTGGGAATGTTCTCTCTCTCTCTCTCTCTCTCTCTACCTTGGGAAACAACTCACATTGCTTAATAATTGTAATTTTAGTATTGTTTTCTTACCCAGCATTTCCTACATGTTTCCTAGCCATAGACATTCCATTTATTCATCTAATTATTCTCCCCATGTTCTGCATGATACAAATTCTTTTCCTACTTACTATGTGAAAGATAGATTCTCCCAAGACTTTTAGATTTTTTAACAATTATTTCAACCAAGAAAATATGTGCTGGTAGAATTAGTTTGAGAACTGATACTAGTTAAAGTACAGAATCAAAATAAAAGAGGTATCTTTGCCAACCTAAAAAGGTAGTGAACTTGAAATACCATGTATAGTCATGAAATTCCTTGTAGGGATCCCCATTCATTTCCTACCTACATTCTCAATATATATATGAATGCTTAGTAACATTGTCTTCTATAAAGAATCTAGAAATGTATAAAATTGACGGAAACTATTGAGAATTACTTCCAATGCTTTTAGTTTTAGGTGGCCTGAAGATCAATATACTGGTTGAGTGAACTGTTCATATAATGCTAAAGATTTTCCATCATGCATTTCTTATGTTAATATTTAGTTTTGCTAATGTGCTGAAAAGGCTGCCCTGAAGACCAAGTGTGGAGCTCTTATCTACCGCACTGGAGTGATAGCAGGGCTCTTTTCTCGGCTACTAAAATTAAAGTGTCTTATTACAGTGTATTTATGTTATGAGTGTTCTTAGGAAAGTGGAATTTTTATATTGTCATTAAGGTGAATATTAAAATGATACAATGGCAAAATATAGATTTTTATATTTCTTTAGCATGGATAAATTTTACTGTAAAATACATGTCTTAGAAAAGAATGATATAAATTGAAGCCTGTAATTTTAAAAGCAAGGTCCTGGGGTTTGAAAGTTGTAGCGTAAGTTTCCTTAATTCTCTTAGCAGACTTGCTACAGAAATGGTGAGTTTCCTACATGGTATTTTATTCCCTCACATATTATATTCATGAATAAAAGTGAATGTCTGTTGAGATCTTAAAAGAGTGATTTGATATGATATTATCCTCTGATTTATAAATATATATGTAAATATCCATACATATATGCATATATACATATATGTATATATATATTTAGCTGGCCATTCTCTATTTTTGCCCCTTCCTGGCAAATGTCATCAAATTTCACTCATTACTTTGGGGGGAACTGGTGCTCACTTTTTGGTATGACTTGACATCCATCTGCAAGGTTATTTTGAAGCTTTATGCAGAGCGAAGTCTCCTAAGAGGATCTGTTAGGAACAGTCCATCTAAGTTTTGGGCCATGGTTTTTCTCATTCAGCAGGTCCTAGGCAGGAATTGAGGATATGCATGTCTCTCATGATGGGGTGGATTCTGTAAATCTTTCAGGAGATGCTATGCTGCAGTCCACAGACAAGAACTGAAGAAAGACTAAGAAAGGTTAGTCACTCTATGTTCTCTGTCTAGTAGAACCATCTACTCTCATCAATATGCACCATGTTAACTCAGAAGCACATATCATATACTGAGGATTTGACACCAGGGTGTTGAAATATGAGAGCCTATTGGTTAGAAGCCAAAACTTAATCAGTGTTGTGTTGTGGTCAAAAAATCACTGATACCTTTGATACAAGGCAATGTCTAGATAAGTAAAGCAATGTGTTATTTTCTTTTTTTTAAGGGGGAGGTAAGAATCAGAAGTTCTGTCTTCACCTGGACACCATTTCAGTCCTCAGTTTTCAGGCTGGGTACCTTGGCCTCCAGGAAGTCTTCTTGATTTTTTTTCCTGCTCATGGCATTTTATATACGTAGATGCCACTAAGTTTTACTAATTTTCCTTTTAAAAATTATTCTTTCTGAAGCAATAATCTACATTAAACATTTTAGTCTTTGAAAGAAAAGGTAATTTTTTGTTCATCTTTGGACCATGAAAGTTTGAACAGAAAGTATATTTTTAAAAGAGATTATTCTCTGGGTGTTTTATACCCAATAAAGTTTTGTTAAACAAAGGTAACTGGCTAATTCATGATGGATGACATGTGCAAAGGAAAGTGATGGAATGTCACATCCTGGACAGTGTACTGGACTTATGGTTGTCATATCTGGGAGAAGTTATTGTCATGATAATCAAACCTTGACTCTTTTAAAGGAAGTATACACACTCTTGCCTGTTGTACAGAGAATGACAAATAAAATTCTCAAGGGGATAAAAGGTGATAGACTGGAAAATGTCAGCTCTAGCTAGAAAGACAAGCAGAAGGGAATCACATTAAAATTGAAAATTCATTGAATGAATGCATGAAGGAAGGTAACAAAGTAAGGTAAATCAGAATTGGATGTTTCCGTGGGGATTTAAGAAGTGTCATCAGTATTTTTAAAAGGAAATACTACTTTGCATAAAGGTCAATAAAGAGTGAACCCATTCCCTTTATTCATTTTTATGTCCCCCTTTAAATTCTAAGCCAATCTTAAAGCATTCATGGTAAGCCAGATGCCTAAATTTACCTTGTTCCCGCTCTAATCATCAGGGATATTTTTCAAAATTATCCAAAACTGCCTTGTTAAAACATTTATGCTGCATGTCCTATCTCCAAAGAGATGGAAAGGTCCTTGATGGCATATATCCAGAAAGTCACACAGCATACTGCTTCTCACCAAATAGAATTGGCTGCTAGAAGTCCTGTGGAGAGAGAGAGATGCTAAGAGCAAGTCTGGGCTTGATGGGAACTGCATAATGCTGGCAAGGTACATCCCATATATAATATTGTCACTTGTTTTGTAACTCCACTTGCAGCAGATGATTAGGCTCAGTGAAAGAACATTGAGGCGATTAATGAGTGAGATAGGATGAATATTTAAATTAGATTGGGTTGTTTCTATGAAACGTAATGTCAAATTTATGTTTTTATAAAATATATGTTAGATTTTTTATAAAATATATGTCAAATATGTCAGAATCATTTATACATAATAATCTTATGTATGTATGGTGTGTATAATGTAATTATGTGCAAAAATACATAAAATACATATACATAATACTAATGAGCTGACTAGAATATATATCTAAGTTTTTTTTTTTTTTTTTTTTTTTTTTTTTTTTTTTTTTTTTTGAGTATTTTTTTTTATTTGATATAATTTATTTACATTTCAAATGATTTCCCCTTTTCTAGCCCCCCCCCACTCCCCGAAAGTCCCGTAAGCCCCCTTCTCTTCCCCTGTCCTCCCTCCCACCCCTTCCCAATTCCCCGTTCTGGTTTTGCCAAATACTGTTTCACTGAGTCTTTCCAGAACCAGGGACCACTCCTGCTTTCTTCTTGTATCTCATTTGATGTGTGGATTATGTTTTGGGTATTCCAGTTTTCTAGGTTAATAACCACTTATTAGTGAGTGCATACCATGATTCACCTTTTGAGTCTGGGTTACCTCACTTAGTATGATGTTCTCTAGCTCCATCCATTTGCCTAAGAATTTCATGAATTCATTGTTTCTAATGGCTGAATAGTACTCCATTGTGTAGATATACCACATTTTTTGTATCCACTCTTCTGTTGAGGGATACCTGGGTTCTTTCCAGCATCTGGCAATTATAAATAGGGCTGCTATGAACATAGTAGAGCATGTATCCTTATTACATGGTGGGGAATCCTCTGGGTATATGCCCAGGAGTGGTATAGCAGGATCTTCTGGAAGTGAGGTGCCCAGTTTTCGGAGGAACCGCCAGACTGCTTTCCAGAGTGGTTGTACCAATTTGCAACCCCACCAGCAGTGGAGGAGTGTTCCTCTTTCTCCGCACCCTCTCCAACACCTGCTGTCTCCTGAATTTTTAATCTTAGCCATTCTGACTGGTGTAAGATGAAATCTTAGGGTTGTTTTGATTTGCATTTCCCTAATGACTAATGAAGTGGAGCATTTTTTAAGATGCTTCTCCGCCATCCGAAGTTCTTCAGGTGAGAATTCTTTGTTTAACTCTGTACCCCATTTTTTAATAGGGTTGTTTGGTTTTCTGGAGTCTAACTTCTTGAGTTCTTTATATATATTGGATATTAGCCCTCTATCTGATGTAGGATTGGTGAAGATCTTTTCCCAATTTGTTGGTTGCCGATCTGTCCTCTTGATGGTGTCCTTTGCCTTACAGAAACTCTGTAACCTTATGAGGTCCCATTTGTCAATTCTTGCTCTTAGAGCATACGCTATTGGTGTTCTGTTCAGAAACTTTCTCCCTGTACCGATGTCCTCAAGGGTCTTCCCCAGTTTCTTTTCTATTAGCTTCAGAGTGTCTGGCTTTATGTGGAGGTCCTTGATCCATTTGGATTTGAGCTTAGTACAAGGAGACAAGGATGGATCAATTCGCATTCTTCTGCATGCTGACCTCCAGTTGAACCAGCACCATTTGTTGAAAAGGCTATCTTTTTTCCATTGGATGTTTTCAGCCTCTTTGTCGAGGATCAAGTGGCCATAGGTGTGTGGGTTCATTTCTGGATCTTCAATCCTGTTCCATTGATCCTCCTGCCTGTCACTGTACCAATACCATGCAGTTTTTAACACTATTGCTCTGTAGTATTGCTTGAGGTCAGGGATACTGATTCCCCCAGATTTTCTTTTGTTGCTGAGAATAGTTTTAGCTATCCTGGGTTTTTTGTTGTTCCAGATGAATTTGATAATTGCTCTTTCTAACTCTGTGAAGAATTGAGTTGGGATTTTGATGGGTATTGCATTGAATCTGTATAGTGCTTTAGGCAAAATGGCCATTTTAACTATATTGATTCTACCGATCCATGAGCATGGGAGGTTTTCCCATTTTTTGAGGTCTTCTTCCATTTCCTTCTTCAGAGTCTTGAAGTTCTTGCCATACAGATCTTTCGCATGTTTGGTAAGAGTCACCCCAAGATACTTTATACTGTTTGTGGCTATTGTGAAGGGTGTCATTTCCCTAATTTCTTTCTCAGCCTGTTTATCCTTTGAGTATAGGAAGGCCACTGATTTGCTTGAGTTGATTTTGTAACCTGCCACTTTGCTGAAGTTGTTTATCAGCTGTAGGAGCTCTCTAGTGGAGTTCTTTGGGTCACTTAGGTAGACGATCATGTCGTCTGCAAATAATGATAGTTTGACTTCCTCCTTTCCAATTTGTATCCCTTTGACCTCCTTATGTTGTCGAATTGCCCGAGCTAGTACCTCAAGTACAATATTGAAAAGATAAGGAGAAAGGGGGCAGCCTTGTCTGGTCCCTGATTTCAGTGGGATTGCTTCAAGTTTCTCTCCGTTTAGTTTGATGCTGGCTACCGGTTTGCTGTATATTGCTTTTACTATGTTTAGGTACTAATGAGCTAATACTAATGAGCTGACTAGAATATATATCTAAGTTTTAAAAATGCATCTTTAGCTGTTCTGAAACTTTGATGGTCTTCAAAAGTTCAGTGTCAAATTACTTGCTCTGCAAACCTTTAAGGGGCTTGGCATTCTTGGAACCCGGCGAGATTTTAGGAAGTAGAGCTTCCTGGAAAGTAGTTATGGTACTGGAAGGATGACCCTGAGAGAGATCCTGGGATCCCAACTCACTCCTCTGAGTTTGTTTTCTGGGCCCCATGAATTCAGAAGTTCCTGTCCCATGTTCCCAATGGCCTCCCCAGAGGCCCAGAGTGAGAGGACTGAACTAAGCACCTATAAAAATGTCAGTCAAGGTAAACCTCTCCTTCCTTTTACAGGATTCTCCCAGTTATTACATCACAAAGAGCTTAATAGGTCTCTTCCAAAGTATTCTGTTGTTTTGGGCCCAAAATAGAGTTATTACATCTTTCTTGTGTTCCTTAGCTAAGAAAGTTAACTCCATAATCGTATTAATTTAACACTGAATCTCTGAATTATGTTTTTCTTTAAGTGTGGAGTTTTTTATTGGGTAGCATGCAATATAAAACACGTTTCCATTGAGAAATTGATGTTATAATTATAGACTGTCAGGTATTAAAACTTGAATGAATATCACATCTTCCATATTATTTCTGAATTCAGGTGGGCATTCACGTCTTCATCAAGTTTGAATCCATTCACTTTATATCTCTTAAACAGACGGTATTCGGCTAGTAACGCAATTTTTAATTCTTTTCCTTTCCTTCAGTAAAATTAATCCAAATAGCTCTTGCAGCAGTAATGCCTTATTTTTAATTCATTTTCAGTAATGAAAATCCCTGGTTCTTACAGATTTCAATAATACCTCAGTTAAAATATGTATGGATATGCCTTTAACTGTCTTCTTCTTGCAGGTGGGAAAGGCCTGTCTGTTCTCCAACTTGAACTTTCAAACCCTGCAATTTTCAAGTCTGTAGTATTTATATAATGGATGCCTTTGGTGTTTTAACTTCTTCTGGATAGTATATTTTTATTTCCTTGTCTTCATTATCTATGTGCCATAGAACTGTGATTTGAGTCTTCATTTATTGCATTTTATCTCTGTGCCAACTATTATATCTTCACTCTGTATGCCAACTACTACATCTTGTGTGTGTATATATACATATGCACTGCATATGCATAGACTATATACCTCCTACATGTAAGAAATTAATGAGCTAAAATTGGGTAAATAAACAGATAATTCAATCTGATAAAAGGTGTTATAGAGATAATATAATTTCTAACCCTATGATTTTATTGGTTGCTTATATCAGTATTTACATGGACATTAGCACTATCTCTACTTTTGAATATTTTTCTTAATTCCTATCTCTATCTTTTTCTTTATTGTGTTTCACTGCACTCCCTTCTTCATGGAGATTCAGTGGTGAAGAGGTTGTGTTTTGTGATCATGAGGATTTCGACTTAGACCCCACAGCACCATGGCAAGGCCTCACCTGTGAATACATGATTACTCATGGCATCTACAAGGCCTTATTTTCGATCCTTAGCTTCAATCATGCAGAAGCTGCTACCTTCCTGCCTGGAACAAATACTGAACAGGAAGTGCAAGGTGTTAGATCAAAGCTGTAAGCCTTGTTAGGTGTCTGTGTTACCAGATGAAGAAAGGATTAACTACTAGTTATTTGTTTGATTTCAACTCTATTGGTTTTATAGCTAATAGAAATTCTTCCAAAGTATTGCAATAAATTTTTCTTTGTTTCAGTTTTAATATATTCAACTGTCTGAGGTCATTACATTTTCACTCCTAGTATAGTAAGGGTATCTTACTTTTATAATTATCCTTTTTTAAAACTAGATTTTAGACACTGTAAAAGTATAAACTATGTTTATTTTCTTGTTCATCACTGTTTCTTCACATAGTGTAGATGTGCCATATACTTTTTGAAGAAATAAATGAAGAACACACACACTAAATATTAGTGTAAAATTTTGGGAGAATGAATCCATAACAGCTAGCCACATGTCACTGTGTTTAATACATTATGTCACTAACATACAATATAATGTAGGGCATATTTTGGTTCTGTGTTGGGTTAGGCAATGTGCACATTATTAGAGTAATGACAACATAGTGATATAAATTGGACCACTAAAAACACTGAGAAGTCATTTTTACATATTAGAAGGCATAAAACCATCAAAATCTTTTTTTATCAGTAATACTCTATGCTAAGCTATATTTCAGGGAGAATTAATTCAATCAATTGTATACCTATGTGTATGTCATGGGTGCTGATTAAGCAGAGGAGTTAATATTTAAAGTGCTAAGAGGCATTAGAATGATCCTTTAGTGTTAAGATCACTTGCTCCTCCTGTGGACGACATGGCTTTGATTTCTAGCATGAACATTGTGGCTCAAACAGTAACTCCAGTTCTAAGCGTATCTGGTGCCCTTTTCTGGCCTCTGTAGACATCACACACACACACACACACACACACACAAGCATACCTACCTGGTATATGTATATATATATATACATATACCTATACCAGGTACATACATATATATATATATATATATATACACACATACATACATACATACATGCAGGCAAATCACCCAAATAACATAAAATAAAAGTTATAAAAACAATTCTGGTGAGAAAGAAATAATATGGACAAATATGAAGCAAGTTGTATGCAGTGAACTAGAAGAAGAGGGAAAGGAGAGAAAGTTGCTGTTAGATAACTGAGTTGCTCTTGACAGCTCTTTAGGGTGTGCTGTCTGGGGTTTCCATCGCAATTTCCCATGAGTATGTGTACTCTCTAATTAGGGGACTTGCTCCTTCGGGCTCTTTTAAACATTGTTCTGTTCTTTTTTCATCTTTTCCCTGGACATGGTACTAAATTACATCATGTCTCTTGGCATATTCCTCATATGCTCCTGCCCACTCGCACCCATTTCCACCCCTCCCCTCCAACTATTCTCTTTTGTTCCTTTAGGGAGTTTTGTTCTCCTTTTCATGTCACATGACTGTATATGTATCTGGCTCACACATGAGAGATTGTGTGATCTGTGCCTTTATGACAATGACTTAAGTCACTTAGTATATACTTATCTCCAGTTTTGTCCACTTCTGTAGACAGCAAGAATTTGGTCCTTTAGGACTAAAAACCAACTCCACTGTATATACACCACAAGTTTTTTTTTTCCATGTCTCTCCTATGTGACCCCAAGATTGGGTCTGGAGCACAGCTCTTGTGATTACGCATTGATGTACAAGGTCTTCTTTTAGTCTTATCTTTTGCTTCTCCTTTCCTATCTATCCTTTTCTTTCACTGTTTTGCTTGTATTACATCCTCTCCATCAGCTTCCTTATTCTTTTTATTTTTTACTTTTCTCATTCACTTCCTACCATAAGAAATCACTTTAGGACTGTTGTCCATTCATCTTTCTACAATGACTTAACAGCTCATGAAAAGTGGGCTATGTTTTTACTACCCCATTTTCATTCATTATTGTGTAAAAAGGGATAAGATGCAAAATCTTGCCCCAAGACATTTCATCATTGCTAAGTTGTATGCATTTATTAATTCATTCATTTATGTCTTTACTAAAGGTACATAGTTGAATAACATGTTCAAGAAATTCAAAGATTGATGTTAGAATATTTAAAGCAATTCTATCTTTATCAAGACAAGGTTAGTAAGTACATTTCACATTGTTAATACTGATTACCAAAGGGACAAGACTAGAGATGAGGAGTAAAAAGATTCTTGTGTCCCAATATAGAACTTAGTTCCCTTAATGAAAAGATATACTACCTTATAACTAAGCAAATTAACCAATAAAAATTGTTCCAAATATACTATTATAATTTTCATAAGTTCATCATACATTTTTCAAAATTGTTCATGAGCACTCTTATTTTATTTCTATTGATCTAATTTACTGTGTCATTTGATTTGAAACCATGAAAACAAGAATAAAATATTTTCCAAAGCTATTGTATTATTCTACTACCACACTAATTCAAAAAGTGTATTGTTTAAACAAAGTTCTCAAGCCACACATCTAAATTCTTCCTTATGCATTTTATTAAAACTTTCAAAGTAAACAATTTTTCAGTGAAGTAGCTAACATTACTATTTAAACTCTAAAATTATCTGAAGTCAATATTCATTGTTAGATATTTCATCAATAATTAATAGAATTTTTGCTATTCATCAAAGTCTAACTATCCAGTATCACTAAGCACACACACACACACACACACACACACACACATCCTGTCCCACGGGACCTAGTTATTCGGGGAGCCGAGGGGAACCCAAGCCTGAAAGAGAAAGGGGCGGGAAAGAAGAGGGGTGCCAAGCAAAAAGGGGTGTCTTGTCAAAGCCTCCTTAATGAAAGGCAGAGGAAGTAGGGAGGGGCTGAGGGGAATGCAAAAAGCACAGAAAGAGGAAAGGTCATCGGGCAGATGCTGGCTGTGGCATCCAGCAGCTTTTCTGGAATGCTGATTCCACCTAAACAACCCCATGTGTTCGGTCAGGATAAGAACCAGTTGATCAGCCTTGTGTGAAGAAGGGGGTGGTTCAGCTGTAAATCGCAAGGTCAGTGGAATCTCAAGGTGAGAACTGGTTTTCCAGTTTGGTCTCTCTCTCTCTCTCTCTCTCTCTCTCTCTCTCTCTCTCTCTCTCTCTCTCTCTCTCTCTCACACACACACACACACACAGTACCATAATTCTATTGCTTACAATTTCTTTCTATTCTCTGAAAGTCTGAGGTGTATCTTGACACGTTTAAGGTCTTGACAATTAACCTCAGCTGAAAGTCCTCTCCCATCTACTGCAGCTTTCATTTTTTAAAAACAATTTTACCAGAGTTACTGAAATACAAATCTGAGGTAATAGGAGAATACACCTGCAGGTTTAAGTGGAGTTTAGGATTAAGCATTTGAGAAATGCTCAAAGAGCAATTCTCAGTAAACCTACTTGAATCTTAGGAAATGCTGTTCCTTGGGTGACAATGTGGGGACTTGTCAGATCTGAATATTTCCCTGTGTCTGTCACCCTCCCCACTGCCACCACTAGTAATGGCTGGAGAGTCAAGCATAAGGTGCTTGCTGCCAAAGTGACAGTGTGCTAGTTTTCTTTAGTTTTGGGGGTGATCTAGCCATGCCAATTCAATTTGCAATGGCTCAGATCTATCAACAGTCTTTGGGTCCCATTCCAAAGTTCTTGGATATCAGATGATGACAACCAGTGTATGTGAACTTCAGTATCTCAGAATCCCTAAAACTGAAGAGGTGTCAATAGCTTTTGAACTTTAATTCTAGGACTGTTCATACAATGTCCATTGATTCCCTGAGATTCCACCTTACATCAATTAGAATGGCTAAGATCAAAAACTCAAGTGACAGCACACGTTGGCGAAGATGTGGAGAAAGAACACTTCTTCCATTGCTGATAGGATTACAAACTGGAACAAACAACGCCTCAGAAAACTGGAAATAGATTTAGCTGAAGACCCATCTATACTACTCTTGGGAATGTACCTAATAAGTGTTTCACCATATCACAGGGATAGTGTTCCACTATGATCATAGCAGCCTTATTTATAACACAGCCTCTTTCCCCATTCCAACACCATAATATTATTTTACTATAAGTTATATCCACTATGATCATAGTAGCCTTATTTTCAGCCAGAAGATGGAAACACCATGATGTCCCAAAAAGAATGGATACAAAAAAAATGTGATTCATTTACACAATGGAGTACTACTCAGCTATTAAGAGGGAGGATATCATGAGTTTTTCAGACAAATGGATGGACTAGAAAATATCATCCTGAATGAGATAACTTACACCTAAAAATATTCTTTTAAAAATCTAGTTTTCTCCAAAACAGTCACCACACAACAGGTATTTGTACCAGATGTTTGTATTTTTATCACCCTTTCTCATTGCTAACATATTACCAAATCATTATCTTTTTTGTTAAAGAACACTCTACTTATGTTGACATTTCCCTGGTTCTTGGTGATGTCAGTCATCCTTTTAATATGTGTTTGGACATTTGTGGGTTATTTTAGAGTGTTTATTTCTTCATGTAATTTGCATATGAGTTAAGGGCAGGTAAAATGTAATTTTCTTATTAATTTTGAGTGTTCTTTGATATTCTGTATATTTATTTTTACTGTTAGCAATGTAACAAGTACTGTATTTCCATTTATTGATTCTTGGCTTCTGAAACTTAGTTCTCTACCTAGAACTGAAACTAAGATAATGCCTAGGATATAACTTATAGTAAAATAATATTATCGTGTTGAAATGGGAAAAGGGGGCTGGGGAAAGGAGCTGTGTTATTTGCCTCCAATTTTTCAGGGCCCTCTGCTCATCAGGTGAGTGACTTCTGTTCACTTTCCTCACAAAATAAATTGGAAGCTCTTTCATTTCCTTCTTCAGCTGTCTGCAGAAAAAAAATTTCATTTCATTTGTCTGTCAGCTAACCGTGAATCCTCTCTTATTCAGATCTCCTCATTCGGAGCTCTTGTCTTCCATGTTTGATGCTCTATAAAGGGCTGTGTACACTGATGGCTCTCTATAAATAATTGAAGGAGTAATAATTTGCATATACAGTGGTCTGTAATTGGTTGTGATAGACTCACTAGTAATTTTGCATGAGGGATGCTCCAGTAAAATAAATTGTGCTTGTCTGTGTTTACTTTAGACAGGTAAAGTACCACAAGGCATGCTGAATTTTTATAGCGAGTTTTAATTAGGTCATCCCGCTTGAGTTACCAAAATAACCTGCTCTTCCCAATAACGAGAATCAGATTTATTTAGAAATGAATATCAATGGCTCGTTTCTACATTTCAGAATATGAACAAACTCTTCTCTGTAATATATGCAAGTCAAATATTTCGCATCCTAATCTAGTCAGGCTTTTCAATTGATTCCTAGCCAAGTAGAGCTAAGGCAGAGACTGGAATTATTGAAGTCAGTGTCCCACTGCATACCGGAGAAAGCACTTGTAACTCAGAGTTTGGGGAGGAAGAAAGAGAGAAGCCTCCTCCTTTCCCAGGATACTCTTTCCAGGCAAAATCTGTTTAACCTGGTCCCATCTCACCTCTCTTTCACTTGTGACTGCATACATTCGTGCTAGGAGAGCCCTACCTTTCAAATTAGGAAGGTGGGAAGTTTTGCCTATAAAAAAACCAAAACAACAACAACAAAAACAAAAAACACTCTTTTAAGGCAGGGAAATGGGCAGGGGTGAACCTTGACCTTTTCAGATTGGTGAAAGCCAAAGCATAGAAAGTGAGAGAAGAAAATATAGATTATGATGGCTCTTGATTATGCTTTTTAGAATCTGGAAAGATTGATTAGAAATATTCCTATCCTACCAGAAACAAAATCTCCCAAGAAGAAAGCTCATGTTATAGCTCAAAGGGCTAAGGAGTTCACATGTGATGAGGTCTAGCCTTGTCATTTCATTCACTGGAAGAGGTATTTTTAGGTCTTTTCTTTATGTATAAGGCAGTGTTGATACACAGAGGAACTGTGGAATGGACTAGTGTCTTCACACAGTATAGCATTCTCAAGAGTTCACAATCAGATTCTATTCTTGTCAATGGCACATTACCCCACATCAATGTTTTTCAAACCTTCCTAATACTTAGACCCTTTAGTACAGTTTCACATGTTGTGGTGACCCCACGGGCATAAAGATAATTTTGTTGCTACATCATAACTTTAATTTTGGTACTTCTAAAAATAGTAATGAAAATATTTGTGTTCTGAGGTGGTCTTAGGCCTCCTGGTGAAAGAGTCATTTACCTGCAAGGGGGTCGCGACTCACAGGTTAAGAAGCAGTGCTATAGGCAACCTGCAGGAGGGTTCTGTACTAAGAAAGCCCTGTATCTATCCCAGAAGCTGAGATGGAAGTACACCTTTTTCTCAAAATGTCTTTTCCATTCATGGAAACATCGTATCAAGAGCCCCTAAGCTCTGCTAGAGTGATATCTTCTCCATTTTATTCCATCCATGAGTTGAAGAAAGTCCTGGTCATTTCTGGACCGTGAAACACTAGGTGAGTTCCCAAGAATCCTATCTTACTTCAAATTTTTTCTGGTAATAATTTGAAAAATCAAATCAAAGGAGGATACCTTCTTCTGGTTCATATCCACATATTCCCTATTTTCATCAAACCTAAGTAAAAAATTTAACGATTTATTTAACGAAAAATTTGGTGAAGCTGAACCTACCACTTTGTTACCATTTTAATCTCATCCTTCCTTATCGCCTTAATTCTCTTTTGAGGGTACTAGTAGAATTCCTGAACAGGAAGGAGAGTGTCCCTTTACAAAATAACTTCAGATCGATCCTTCCATGATCCCACCCCCAGAAACACCCCAATCCCTGGCAAAGAACAAACTAAGAGGCTATGAATCCAGACAGGTCAAAGGGAAAGCATTGCTTCCAGTAGAAAGGTATGCATGACCGTTGGACACTATTTAAGTCAGTTAAGTTCTCTGCCATCTAATGAGCTTGTAGACAATGGGATTTGAAACACACTCATTAGACAGATTAAAGAATTGGGCTGTGATAGGGAATTATTTGACAGGAGAAGAAAGGTGCCACTGCTGGGTAGACTCCAAAATGTCTATCCTCCTATTTCCATATTTTTGTGCAAGGATTTTGTTGTTGTTGTTTGTTTGTTTGCTTGCTTGCTTGTTGTTTTTGGTTTTGTTGTTGTTTTGTTTAGTTTTTTTGTGGTTATTGTGCCTTTTTATGTGCACAGTTTCCATCAGGCTGTGAAATCTTTGATGTTTTTGTTTTCATCATGCATGTTGTTTCTCTCTTCATCCCCCAGCATCCATAACTCCTCTGTGAATACCTGGTCTTATCTTCTGCCACCCACACCCTCCCCTTTTAAAAGTCTGAGCTGGGTTCTGCATGTGAGCAACATCTCACACCATATTTAGTATTTAAAGCCTGGTTCCTGTCTTGTATCCACAGCTCTCATATTTCTATGTTCAAGGCCAACCCATGCTCTCTTTTGCTTCCTGAATTCTGTCTAGTTTGTATAACTTCCCTACTTCTACCTTGGTGAAAGATGGGGCTTACTGGTTTTCTGCTCTTTATCCCACAAATACTTCTTTTCTCAAGTCTCACTATTGCGAACTCTCACCCCAGAAAAGTTTCTTACCACTGTGTCACTGAGTCCCAGAAAGGAGATGGAAGCTTGAGAGTCTTAACCAAAATGCACTTCCTCAAGCTTCCTTTAGGAACACATGACTAGAAAGCATAAATGGTTTGCCTAGAAACAATAACAGGGGACTCCAAAGGGAACAGTAATCTTTCATAGGTATAATTGCAAGGAGAGTGTGTCTTCAGAGGAATTCATAAGCTAAAGAATTCATCAATGCAAACACTGTCATCAAAAGTTAATATCTGATATTAAGATGGTGCTTTGTAGGTGAATGACTAAGACTAAGAATAAAGTCAGCCTGGTAGAAATGAGACTACTTAATTTTTTCCTGCCTTCTTCAAATTGTCTAGATAATAATAATCCAGATAATTATGAAAGAATAATAAGAAAGAACTGAAGGTGGCATTTCAGCCAGGAAGAGTAGTAGCCTAGATGGCAGCACTGAGAAACAGTGGCTGTCATTCCTATAAGTAGGTATGCACCTTGGACCCTATCATCAGCTGAGGGTAGAATACTTACCTAACATGTATGGAGACTTGGGGTTAATGTTTAGCATTGTAAACAATCACCACCTTTCAAAAGATTAGATTGAGTCAAATGAAATTATTATTTATTAAAGGTGCTCCAGAAGTGTACAAATATCAGCAAGTTCTTCCAGTTCAATCTGTACCTAGAGCATGATGCTGATGGCTACAGTGTAGGTTGGAATGGATGGAAGTTGAGAAGATGGATTGGGTTCTTTGGGTACTATTTTTATTCTAGGGTCCTTCTTATCCCTGTTTGTTTTCAAGAAGAATAAAGACTTTGAGGAAATCAAGTCATATGTTTTGGCTTTGGGGCAAAATACATCCTGAAATGAAATTCAGTGATGTGTATTACTGTTGAAACTGTCTATTACATAAATAATGTAAAGCAATAAAATGATTTCTGGGTCTTAATAAATGCCCTTTTGTGCTATCTAGAGAGCCTATGCCCTTGCATGGTATTCTCAGTACCTACTAACTAGCTCTGTCCCAGCAACTGACCTTTCCCGTATTCTGCAGCTCTTCCCTACACATAGGTATGAAACTTTACTATGAGAGAAGAGTGAAGAAACCATCCACCTGGCAGAACATAGAGGTACATGATATAGATAGGAAAAGTTTTGTAGATATTTGCATATCAAAGATCAATAGAAAAGTCAGTGGATTAGATCATAGTGAATGTTTCACACTTCGACATACTGGACCCACTGTAGCAAGAACTAAAACTTCAAAAATAAATTATAAAAGATTTCACAACATATACAGCAAAAGTACATATCTTAATTTGGAAAAATCATTTAAGCATTAATAAGGAAATTCTATCATCCTAGTAACAATAAGCCTAAGTGACAGATATATCACAAAAGAAATATAGAACAGATAAACATAAGAAATTAGTTTCTTCAGTCGTAAAAGAGACAAAGTAAGATAGAAAGGATAGCCATATCTATTAATAAAATTTTTTTTGCTGTAAACATCCAATGTTAGTGAGGATTCACTAGGATGATTCTGTGGGGCAGAATAGGTTCTTCAGGAATGAAAATGCTTTCTATAGAAGCATGTAGCCTTGTAATCAGGCCCCCCAATAGTCATACAAAAGCAACCCAGCCCTACAGAGAAGAGGTATTGAGACCATTGGGATCACAAGGGCTGGCTGGTCTGCAGGTCTAGAGAAAATGTAACTTAAGACTTTGTCTCAAAAAAAAATAGAGTGATAGAGAAAAAGACATAAAATGTACCACTTGCTTAAACAAGGTGAAGATAGATGCACACAGATTCATAGACAATCAGCATATGTACATGCATAGATTTTAAAACATCACCTTTGTGTGTTTCCATTCTGACATGAAATTGGTAATCATTTTAAAGCTTTCTATATTATTCAAGAATCTACAATGGTATTGCATCATCGGATTCAGTGCTCCATAAGGAATTTAAAGGGGAAGCTTTGGTATCAAAACATGTAAATGTAGCTTTTGTTCCATCTGATAAAGTGGTAAGATGAGTGCCTTTATCAAGCTACACAAATGCATTGCTAATGTCGAGCCCAGAGAATTTTTCTGTTCTAACTATCCCTAAGTCTAGGCTGGAAGCTTATGATCTTTGTACAATCTAATCTTCTACACTGACTAATTCAATCTGGCTTCTCTCAGCTTCTGACTGAATTGCTCTGCTTGGGCATACTAACTTTGGCAATGTGTTCTAATCTGGTTCTTTCTCATTCTCTAGCTTATTCTGTCTTCACCTTTGTCTAGCTTGTTCTCACTCCAACTTGTCTCTATAAAACAATCCCAGTACTGAATAGAAATATGTAGCAGTTGCAGATGGCTCTCAAGACCCTATGGAGATGACTTTAGCCAAAATATCCATCAAAGTGGAGACAGAACTTATGGAACCTCTACTAGATAGGCATGGCTCTCCCATTGAGGGATGGGGCCACCCACCCATCTAAAATTTTTAACCCAGAAATGTCCCTGTCCAAGGGAAAAACAGGGACAAAAAAATGGAACAGAGACTGAAGGAAAGGCTATCCAGAAGCAGCCCTATCTAGGGATCCATCCCATCTGCAGACACCAAACCCTAACACTATTGCTGATGCCTAGAAGTGCTTGCTGACAGGATCCTGGTATGGCTGATTCTACCGGGACCTGACCAGTTCAGATGCATATACTCATAGCCAATCATCAGACTGAGCCTGGGAACCACAATAGAAGAGCTAGGGGAAGGACTGAAGGAGCTGAAGGGGATTGCTACTAACCAGACCACCCAGAGCTCCCAGGGACTAAACTACCAACCAAAGGTTGTACATGGAGGGATCCATGCCTCCAGATACATATGTATCAGAGAATGGCCTTATCTGATATCAATAGGAGGGGAGGCCCTTGGTCCTATAGAGACTTGATGCCCCAGTGTAGGGGGGTGCTAGAACAGTGAGGTAGGAGTAGGAGAGTAGGTGGGGAGAGCACCCTCATAGGGCAAAGGGGAAAGGATCGAGTGAGGATGGCATGGGGTAACTGGGAAGGGGAAAATTATTTGAAATGTAAACTAATAAAATACGCCATATGTACACACATACCCTTCCCTCTCACTCTCTCTTCCTCGCTATTATTATACGAGTTGGGAATATCTTATATCTAACACATTCTTTCAAATCTTTCTCTGATTTGTTACTTTGTTTGCCTTTGAATCAGAAGTCATTTTCAAACATGGCTGCTTCCTTCTACAAACTAACCTTACCTTTGTTGTTTGGGATTAAAGGTATGTAGTAAGGGGATGTCTATATTCCAGCCAGATCATAGTGTAGCACAGGGCAAATCTGTATTCTGACAGGATCATATATACTGTAAGAGTCCATGAATCACCCAAGAATGTTACCCTCAGCTCAAACAAAATGTAAATGCAACGAGTGTGTTATTCTGCAGATGTCCTGCATGCTGGGGTTTACCATCTACAAAGATGGAGAGACCATGAAGTGAGCTTGTAGGCCCAATTTAAAACACATTTGGAGAATTTCAGGGAGGAGTAGGTGACCTCTATCTTAATCTTGGTTCTATCGTTAGGAACATTATAGAACCATTGCTGGGGCCTGGGGGCTGCTGGAAACTATTGCTGGGGAAGTCTGGAAACTGCTGCTGAACCATTGTCCTTGCCTAAGGGCTGGTGACAGGGCAGCTTCTGAGGCCTGGCCTTGCCTGCCTTGACCAGTTCTTGGAAGAAACAAGAGATTTAGTTGAACTATCTGAACTACCAATCTGAAGCCTTTCATAGAGTTAGCCTAGCCTTGTCAATATGTAGAAAGTCTTTGGATGTGTTTCCTTGCCAGAGCAAAGCCATGCTTCTGCATTAAAAATCCTCTACAAAAACATAACTTCATCCTGGTACAAAATACTAGGAGAAACTTTGAATCATTGGGTCTTAAGATTAAGCAAATAAAAATCAGAAACCATGGAACTGGCTTAAATCAAAAAGGATTTTTATCCAAAGCAGTTTACTTGTTTGGGGAAGGGGAATTGGGGGAGGGTTGCTGAAATCAGGGTTAACGTCTTCAAGACAATTCCCTGGGACTGTTCCTATGAGAACCTCACCCTTCTGTTTATCACAGAGCCCAGGGTTCACACAGGATGGATAGATCCCAGATGCTAGGAGCCTGTGACTCAGCAGAGTTGCCCTCACCAGGAGTCCATCAAGCTGCCAGACAGCTCTTATCTTTCAAATTACTTTATCCTATGGGAAGAGTCCTGGAGGTCCTAATGAGCATAGCCTGGATCTCATGACTCCGCCTCTTTTGTAAGGGATCCTGAGAGAATGAGTTCAGGTTTGCTTGTGTGGAAGCTTAGAACACTAGAACACGTGAATGGAAAATCTTTTTTCCTAGCCTTACATTTTAATTTATTCTGTGTGTGAGCATGCGCTCCTGTGTGTAAATGCTCACAAGGCGAAGCAGGTGTCAAGCCCTCTGGAGTTAGGGTTATTGGTGGTTCTGAACTGCCTGTCATGGGGCTGGTAACCAAAATTGATTCCTCAGAAAGAACAGCCATGGAGCCATCTCTCCAGTCCCCTGAAATTCTTCAATATAGGGGGTATATGAAGGAGTTTCTGGAAATCTAGACAATAAATTATGTCTTGAAAAACCTAAATTACCCTAAATAAGAGAATAATCAAATTACTATCTATAGAACGATTCAATAGAGTACCAATTAAAGATACTTTTGAACCAAATAACCCTATTAAAAAATGGGGTACAGAGCTAAACAAAGAATTTTTACCAGAAGAACTTCGGATGACTGAGAAGCACGTTAAAAAATGTTCAACATCATTAGTCATTAGGGAAATGCAAATCAAAACAACCCTGAGATTTCACCTTACACCAGTCAGAATGGCTAAGGTTAAAAACTCAGGAGATAGCAGGTATTAGTGAGGATGTGGAGAAAGAGGAACACTCCTCCACTGCTGGTGGGATTGCAAGATGGTACAACCACTTTGGAAATCAGTCTGGCAGTTCCTCAGAAAACTGGACATGACACTACCTGAGAACCCTGCTATACCTCTCCTGGGCATATACCCAGAGGATTCCCTGGCATGCAATAAGGACACATGCTTCACTATGTTCATAGCAGTCTTATTTATAATAGCCAGAAGCTGGAAAGAACCCAGATGTCCCTCAATGGAGGAATGGATACAGAAATTGTGGTATATTTATACAATGGAATACTATTCAGCAATTAGAAACAATGAATTCATGAAATTCTTAGACAAATGGTTGGAACTGAAAATATCATCCTAAGTGAGGTAACCCAATCACAAAAGAATACACATGGAATACAGTCACTGATAAGTGGATATTAATTAGCCCAGAAACTCTGAATTCTCAAGACATAATTAGAATATCAAATGATACCCAAGAAGAGGGTAAGAGAGGGCCCTGGTTCTGAAAAGAGTTGATCCAGAATTGTAGGGGAGTACCAGGACAGGGAAATGGGAGGGGGGTGATTGGGAAATGGGTGGAGGGAAGAGGGCTTATGAGACCGATGGGGGATGGGGGAGGGGAACCGGGAAAGGGGAAAGCATTCAGAATGCAAACAAAGAATATAGAACATAAAAAAGGAAAAAAATCATTTATTAATTAATAAAGTGCATGAAGAAATACAAATTTAAGGTTATATTGATGCAAACCACAAATGTAGAACTGCTGTAGTTTTAAATATTGATTTTTATTTATGTGTATATTTAAGTGTCTACTGAGACCAGTAGATGCTGTCTGAGCCCTAAAAGCTAATGTTGTAAGCAGTTCCCAGTATGTCTGCTGGGAACTCCCAAGACCTCTGGAAGAGAAGGAAGTATTTTCTAACATCAACCTGGCTCTTCAGTCTTGTATTTATTCTTTATGAATACAGAAAAACTAGAAGTCAGCATAAAATGTCAAATAAAGGTAATGGATGTGACTTTTATGTTTTAATTTTTCACTTTTATTGAATTAGTATACTTTTTAAAGACAAAAGTATAAAAAATTCTAGGCCCTTACATACTTAGCTGTAGACTCTAATAAGTAACCGCTATCTTTACCTAGACTGGAGAGACATAGTAAATGTCTACCACTGATGTTCAGTTTTGTCCATAGATAGTAAATTCTTGAAAAGGACAGTAGTTCCCTATTGCTAGTCTACCTATGACTGCCAAACTCTTTTTCATTTAAATATGATTTGGAAATAAATTCTATATTCACCACTCTAAATCTTATGGCTTTCTCTTCTCATCACTGCACAGTGCAAATTCCAGTCCCGGTGGTCTGCGGCAAGAATCCTTAGCGAGTCGGCAGCTTCCTCTTCCTGTCATATTCAGTACCCAGGCTACTAGCTCAGGTTGTGAGCCAGTGGATATTAATTAGCCCAGAAGTTCTGAATTCTTCAATGGCTTACCTACATCTCCAGCTCAAAAAAATCGAACATAAAACAAGAAACAAAACAAAACAGAAATACAGGATCCTTTCCTCAGATATATTTTTAAATTATCCCAGATAGTGAAAATTATTTCTAATGCCTTTGGTCTCACTTTCTCTCTCTTCATCCATTCATTCTCATTTGTCAAAAAACAAAAACCTTTACAGGGTGCATTATCCACATCTATCATTGATGTGACAAAATACCTTGCTGAAGCAACTTGTGAGAGAAGGAATTTGGTTTTTTAATATATTATTTATTCTTTGAAAGTTCCATACATTTATACAATGTATATTAATGATATCCATCCACCACTACCTCTCCAACTCTGCCTGGTACTCCCACAATACCTTTGTACCAGCTTTATGTCCTCTTTTTTTTTATCACCACTAAAAACTCCCAAATTCAGTTAGTATTGCCCACATGCACAAAGGTGTGTGGCCATCACTGTGCCATCCACCAGCCACATCCACTCAACAGCCATCAGTTGTCAAGAGCTCCCTCGATGGGGTAAGGCCTCAAGAGTCCCACCTTCATCCTTACTGGAACATTTCCTGGCTTCTTCTTGTGCAGATCTTGTGCAGATGTTCTGCACTGTTGCTTACAACATTATTATTATTGAATACAACAGCAGTATTTCACTGCTTTCCTCCCATCTTCCTGGACTTTATCTTCTGTCTGCTTCCCCCTTCAGAAAGTTCCCAAGCTGTAAATGGGTAAAGATGGATGAAAATGACCCGCCCACAGCTGGGTACTCAGAGATATTTATACTCAGCATTTTAAGCAGTTGAATCTGTTCCTGAAAACGAAGCTTCTCTGAACAGTGTTGAGAGTAGAACAAAATTACAGGTGAAAACATAAATATGCAGAATGTAGTATGTGTATTTAGCAAAACAACAACACTAAGGTCTCCTTCTTCCAACCAGGGATTTTGAGCAGGTTTATAGTACCTTCCTGCAGAACAAGCCTCATAGCCAACCAGAAGGCAATGGATCACCCCCATTTCTATGTGTCATTATTGTACTGAAAGGATGAAAAATACAGCCTAACTCTCCAATGATCCTAAGAAGTCAGAAGTTTAGAAAGGCTATCTCACTCCAAAGGAGCCCTACCTCCAGCCTCCTAAGAAGGCTTAAATACCTCAAATTCCAGACCCTGCTCTCTGCCAGTAAATAGGTAAAAGATCACATTTCTTGTTGTTCCAGAGCCTGCTCTCTGTATAGAACTAGGTGAAGGGCATAAGACAGGCCTTTGAGTACCGACACAAAATGAGCCAACTAGCCACTTATCTGGCTTCTGTAAACTGCTTGTGCCATAAAAAGAAAGCCCTTGTGACCTATCTTAACTGCAATTTGTCATCCCCCACCCAGGAGCCTGCGCAAATGTGGACCTCTGAGGCTATAGGAAACTGATTGGTCCACAGAGCATGGCCTTAGATGATTTGAAATGACTGGCCTAGAAGCTATGGAATGGTACAAATAGATTGGCCGGCACCACGCAGACTCTCAATGCTAAGGAATGATTGATTTGCGATGTGCGGACTTTGTTGTAAACCCTATAAAAGCTGTCCCAATTCTGCACTCAGGGTCTGCAGTCCTCTACCCCTGCGTGGTGTATAACTGTGGGCCCCAGCGTGCTTGGAATAAATGCCCTCTTGCTGTTTGCATCAAGACTGTTTCTTGTAAGTGATTTGGGGTGTCGTCCTTCCTGAGCTGGAGCATGGGGGTCCTCGCTTTGAGGGTCTTTCAGTATCACAGGCTACAGATTGTCAAACAAGTTGATCTTGTAGCATGCTGGGCTCTGCAATGCATGAGAGACCGTTGTTGCTGTTACCTTTTCCTTCCCAGAAGTCTGCATAGCACCTTCTTGTAAACCAGGGAGAACTTTCTGGTGAGTTGAGGTGGGAAAATAAACCCCTAATCTACTTTCTCGTTCCATACTGCTATTCACCCATAGTTTAAGTTACTTTGTTTAGGTTTGGTCTCTCTTCTGAAAGTATATCTACATCTGTATATCCATAGGTACCTTACCCTGGCAGTCATCAAACTCAAGTAAAGATTCCCTGACGTCTCTTATGTTTGCCTTCGTGACTTTTTCCCACCTGGACTGTCTCTTTTAACATATGAACTTTTCTTGCAGCCTCTGAAAAAGGAACATTGATATTAATCCTGTGACAGAGTAGGGATTGAGACCACAGTACCAAGATTGACACATGAAAGAAGCCAGTTGACAAGGACTGGAAATCTTTGCCCACCTGGACTACATGTCATGAATGAAGCATGTCTAAGAAAGGCTCAGGATCTGTAAACACAGGAGAATCAAGTGCTCCATGGCAGGCCTAGGAGGCAGGAGTGTTGTGACCTGGGGACTTAAGAATTCCTTTCTCCAAATCAACAGCTACTCCCATCTTAGAGGTCCTCTCCCCTTCTTAATAAACTATCTCTATTTCGAAGCCTATGGGCCCCATACAACCTTTATCCCAGGACAAAAACAATCTGAGAACGTAGGCAGGTGTTCTCCAAACCCAGATCCATTCCTGTAACAATTCCGTGTCTTTACAGTCCTCAAATAAGTGTGTTTTGCTGGTGGCATGTTGGTTTTCATCTCTGGTTTTCTGGAGTGATCTCTGTCATAGGTACAAGGATTTTTGTTTTTACTTTTATTGTTTTGAAACAGAGCCTTTCCATTTTATTTTTATGTGCATGGATGTTTTCCTATATGTATGTCTATGTGCCATGGTTAGTACTCATGGAGATACTTAGGGAGCGCCAGAGCCTGAGCTAACACGTGGAATCGAACCCAGGTTCTTTGGAAGAGTAAACAGTGCTCTTAACAACTAAGCCATCTCTCTAGATTCTACTTTTTTTTTAAGTATTACTTTCTGGGTCTGGAGAAATAGCTCAACAGTCAAGAGTGTTTGCCAATCCTCCAGAAGACCAAACTTTGGTGCCTAACCTTCACATTATGTGATTCACATAACATTAGTGCCAAGAGACCTGACAATCTCCTTTGGACTCTGTAGAGCTACGTTTATATGTCCACATATGCACCGGGAGATATACATATAACTAAAAGTAAATCCCCCAAATTGAAAATATGAATAAGTAGCATAGCATCCAGAATTATACTAACACCCTAAAACTTTAAGGCACGTCATACAAAACTAATTTAATTTATTTCTGGAAATCAGTGTTTAAAGTATGATACCAAACTTGAAGCCTTCATTTTAGTTTCCCTACATTTATTTCATTTTTGCAGTGAGCATCTTGGAGACTTATCAAATCCAATAATGCTGTGTCCTTGTGTTTAGAGAACCTTACTGCTAACTGCCTGTTACTCAGGAAAGGGGAGAAAATAGGAGTCATTTCTCCTATGTTTTTAACATCAGGTTTTAAACTCGGCTGGGGCATTAAAAACACACGCAGACCTTCCTTCAGAGCTGCGACGTGAGGTGCGTTTTCCATATTTACTTCTTAGCTTTGAATCTTTGTCAAAGATGATTCAAGATTTCTTTTATTATTTTTTAGTAGGTATTTGGCCCCCAAGAGATTCTGTGGAATTTTCCATGGCATATCATTTCCCGTTCTCTATCTTAAATTATTTTTCAGTCCAGTGCGGTGCTCTAGGAGCTAGGCTGGCTCCTTACCACGGACCCACTGAGCAGGGCGCTCCTCCTCTTTGCCCTCTCGGCAGCCTGTGAAGAGCATCCACTTGCTGGCTGGGCTGGCATGCCCCCATCCAGCTGAGCTACAGACCAAGGGGAGCTGCTGGCCCTCTTCAAAGGGCAACGCAGCTGCCACAGGCCATGGTCCCTGACGGCACACTTGGCTCCACAGTCACTCAGACTACATCCTCCCAGCTATTAGAAGACAGAGTAAGTGGTGAGGCACATTTAACTGAACAAGTTTTTAGACCTACTAGTTCCTGGTTCCAATTTTTAAAGTCATCTTTTATGAGCATGCGCACTTCTCCCTCGAAACTTGTGCACGCTGGTTTTCCTCTCACCAAGAAAAGCAGCAGCGTGTCTTGTGGCATGCGCAAGCACATCTTGTCTCTGTCCAGGCACTTCCATCTTAGTTCTGTTTTCTCTCTTTATAATACAAGCAAGGAAAACAAAAACGAAAACGAAAAACAGAAAAAAAAAAAAAAAAACAACCCCCCCCCAAACAAAACAAAACGAAACAAAAACAAAAAAACCTGCAGGTAAAGAAGGCATGAAACACATTTCCCTCCTTTCCTGCTTCCTGAGTGTTAAATCCACAATCAGGAGGAACTAGCACTGCAAACTAGAGCAAGTCTAATGGACATCCAGGTTATTTGTGCTCAGACACTTCTCAGTCCTCAGAGCTCAAGAGAGAAGCTGCATGCGCGGCTACACAGAGAGAGGAAGCAGACTCTCCAATGCTGTTATTATGAAAATGCAGAGGAAAGGTGTGGAAGGACAGGAGGAAGGGAGGTAGGAAGGGAGGGAAGGAGAGGGAAGGCGGGAGGGAGGGGAAAGGAAGAGGGGGGGCGGAGGAAGGTCTTCCTAGCAGGGAAGAGACAGAAAAAGGAGAGGGAAGAAAGAAAGGAGAAGAAGGCATGCCCAGGGCAACCTGCAGGAGCTGAGGCAGGAAAGGAAGCAAGTATTTGCTAAAGGTGCTTTTCACTACCCGCCATCCCCTTGGCGGGGTGATCCCTGCATACACACTCCAGCCCCAGACAAAAGGAACAGGGCAGCTTTAGAGCCTTTGGAGCTGGGGGCTGAGGAGGCGAGGGAAGAGAGGCGCATGATTGATGGAGTTCTGGTTGGCTTATAAAGGGCAGTCTGGAGTGCAGGGAAATAATCAGGGAAAAGGGCGTCCCGTGCCGGCTTTCTCAGAGGGGCGAAATGAATCCTGCTCCTCTGCATTATTAAGTTGTCAGGCGGGCTGATGATGAAAATCTGAAGGTCAGGTATAACAAGAAGCACCTTATGGGGGGGTCACGACCTTTCTGGAAGTGCTACACTCATGTTTATCTGCACCTAACCCTTATCCACAATTCTTCATTTGATAAGAACATTGGGAGAGGGGGAGGCAGGGACTGGGGGGGGGGCGGACGGGGAGGGGGAGGTGTCTCCTCATATGTATAAGCAGTGAGTGAAATTAGGCTTCTGGTGAAACTGATTGTGGAGGCTCAATTCACAGTGAAAGATAATAAACCAGAAGGACACACGAGGGATGCAGGCAGAAATTGTTCGCTACAGTGAAACTCAATAAAGGGAACAAGGGCTTCCCTAAATGACAAATTTGGTACAGCGGTGCTAAAATCAGGATTCTCCCTGGAATTTCAGCGGCTGCAATTCGTGCTCGGCAGTACCACTTTTTATTTACTTTGGAGATTTTAATGGCTTGCGGGCACTTTTTGAGGAATGTCTATTTCTTTATCTGCTGGTTTTCAACCAAAGACTGAAGGTGAAGGAGGATCAGACAGGAATAGTCTATTTGACTGGTAATTGTTTGTTTTCAGACTATAATGGAAGCCACGGTTCTCAGGCATCTTGCTGGTGTGTGTTGGGGGTGAGAGTTTAGTTCCCCCCCCCCTTTTGAGGGAATCTTTTGCCAGGTGTTCTCCATTTCTTGGGAACTGAGGAAGTGCTTGGGATTCTCAGCTGGGACTCATAGAGCAAATCTCAAACTGACGACAAAAATAAACATATCACTTGTAAAAATAACACTGGAACAATTCGCAGTGACACTGCAGGCTCCCAGTGACACTGCCAACCCCAGCTGTTTATCTCTGTTTGTGAGAAAGCATCCCTCAGATCTTGATTCTTTGGCAGCAATGTGAAAAACATGGCGTTTACAAAAACATTGAGTTTTAAAGGTGGAAATCCTTTTGAAAACTCACAGAAAGGGAAAACTTGGGCAAAATGCAGAAAAACTGAAAATCATTTCCATGTATGCATGTATATATATATATATATACATATATATATATTTGTGTATATATATATCCCCTTGCAAAGAACAGAAAAGCATGTGTAAGTCCACTTTAGAGTTCTTTTAATTCAATCTCCTTTCTGGGAAAATCTGATTTTTTTTTTTTGCCAGAATACCAGCTGAGGCTCACTAGATGACTGTTGCTCCAGAGTCTGCCTCTCCTTAGAGCTTTATCCGCTTATTTTGAGAGGAAATTTCAAATACTTTTTTCTTGACTTCCTAGCATTATCTCTATAAGCTCTATAAGCTCTCTATGAACTTATATGCAAAAAGACAGTATCCCAAAGCAAAAGCCCTCACAGATGCTACAAAAATAAATCCCTTGATTCAATGCAGGAATAAAATTTTCACGTTTATAATTTGACCAAGGACCGCTCTGGCAGAGCACCCGTGAAGACCACGTCTGTGGTTTCATCTCAGATGCATCTGTGTGTGTGTGAAATGAAATCCACCTCTGTGTAGCATCTACATATGTAACGCAATTTAAAAGCTGGACTTGTAAAACAGCACTGGGATAAAAAAAAATGAAGCGATACACAGCAGCAATACTTTACATAAGCAATTACTTTACATTATTCTTTTTTTCCCCTTCTTCTCATTTTTTTCCTGAAGACAAAATAGGTTTATAATTAATGAGAGTGTCTGCCTTGGCTAGGTTGACCTAGAAGTGGAGAAAACAAGAGAGTGAGGGAACAGAACGCAGGAGAGCATGCGCATGCGCAGTAGAGAATCACTGTTGTGGCTAGCAGGGTGGGATGCAGGATGATCAACTTTTCTTGGAAGGCAGAACAGGTGCTGAGAAAGAGATCCCAGAAATTGTACTTGCACCATTCTTTAGGGAGGAAGTTTGTTTTTTTTTATTTTGAATATTTTTTAAAAAATCTTTCTTGTACTTTAGTAGTACTAAGGTGAGAATGCCATTCAGAATGCACTCTGCATTGATCAGAAAATGTTACAATTCAAACAAGTCTCTAAACACTCAAAGGGCCCCTTCCCAATAGCTCAGTATGCTCAGAAATTTCCATACAATCGGACAAAGTGTCTATAAGACCCAAAGATCGATTTTCACAATAACAGTATGTTGTCAGCTACCTGGCACCATCTTAACACATCACAGCTGCTGTCATTACACAAGAGGAACGCAAACGTTTAGTTTACTTTCCATCCATTTTACTTAAACATTTATTTTAAAAGCCTTCCATTTCACTTTCACTAAGTAGATTGGCACCTACCCCAGTAAAAGTTATATGTAACATTTTAAATATGTATACTAAATACAATTAGATCAAAGCATTTATCAATGGAATCAAATTATTGAAGGTGACGCCATTATGACCTGGGAATTTTAGGAGTGTGAGGCTGGTTCATCTCACCTATTGGCTATCTCATTTTTATTATGTGTTTCATATCTTACTTCCTTGACTTAACTGCCACCTGCTCATTTGTATGGGGGCCTGCACCTAATCCTAAGACTTAGAGGCAAAGGGAAGACCATCATTGATCGCCTGCAGTTTGAGGTCTGTCTATTTTAGACAGTGATAGGACTGCACAGTAAGGCCCTCTCTCTCTCCCCCTCCCCGTCCCTCTCCCCCTCCTTTCCTCCCCCTTCCCCTCCCTCCCTCCCCCTCCCTCCCTCCCTCCCCTCTCCCTCCCCTCCCCTACCCCTCCCCTCCCCTCCCTCTACCCCTCCCCTCCCCTCCCTTTCCCTCCTTCATCTCCCCTCTCCCTCCCCTCCACTTTCCGACCCTCCACCTCCCCTCCCCTCCCCTCCCCCCTCCCTTTCCCTCCTCCCCCTCCCCTTCCCTCACCCCCCCTCTCCCCCTCCCTTTCCCTCCTCTACCTCCCCTCCCCCTCCCCTCCCCCTCCCTTTCCCTCCTCCACCTCCCCTCCCATCACCCTCCCCTTCCCCTCCCATCACCCTCCCCTTCCCCTCCCATCACCCTCCCCTTCCCCTCCCATCACCCTCCCCTTCCCCTCCCATCCCCCTCCCATCCCTCTCCCCCTTCCTTTCTCTTCTCTCCCTTCCCCCTCCCCCTCCATCTCTTCTTCCCCTTCCCTCTCCCTCTCCCTCCCCTCCCCCTTCCTCTCTTTCTCCCTCCCCCCTCTCCCTCCCCCTCCTCCTCCCATTCTCTCTGCTCCCTCCCCCTCCTCCTTCCTGTTTCTCTCCTCTTTACCCGCCTCCTCTCCTCTGCTCTTCTCTTCCTCTATTTCTGTCTCTCTCCCACACCCATGTCTTTCCTACCCCTATTATTCATCTGGTTGTAGGGTATTTCCAATTTCCTTTTGGAATCCTGTTTTATATGACATGGAACTATTTGTGTTTGGTCACTATATTACAATGAAAGGACGGATGGGCTCCATTGAGACTGCTCAAACCTTGGCTCTACCCCTGGATCAGCAGCACCAACCCCTTGAAAGAGCAGCAACACTGAAGCAGCAACACTGAAACCTTCCTGCAAATCCAGAACCTCACTCCGACCTATGTAGCCAGACCCTTACTCAGTCCTTCAAATCTACATTTATTATTTGGTAGTTTTAGATAGTCATTTCTTTGTGTGTGCTTGCATGAGTGTCCATTATGCTCCACAATTTTTTTTTTTTGAGTCCTTACCCTTGGAACTTACTTGGAACTTACTGGTTGGTGAGACTAGATGACAAGCAATTCTTTCTCTCCATCTGCTCTCCTATTCTCCCTTACAGTGCCAAAGTTACAGACATCTCTGCCATGTTCAGATTTCTACATGAGGTCTGGGGATGCACAGTCAGGTCCTCCTGCTCGCGTGCTGTTCCCGACCATCACTTTACTGCAGTATTTTACTGATCAGCCATCTCCCTATCCCACCCCACCCCCAGCATGGTGTGGTCTGCCTGTAAATTCTAGCCATCTGACATTTTGGGCTTCGTTTTGGTTAGGAGAGGGCAACCAGCTCTCAATTGCTTACCTATTTCAGGTGCCTGCTACAGCCATCTTAGAGTTTCGCAGATGACCTGAAAAAGGCATAGCCTTTCTCTGCTTATCTTTTTCCTGACTGAGCAGAAAGCATCAAAGAAGATGTGGGAGATGTTAGGGATAATTGCAATGGAAGCAGAAATCTCCAGAGGAAAGGAAGACCTAAAAGTATTTTCTACAAGGTAACTAATAATTGACTACCCTAGCAAACACTATTGTTCCCACCTAATCTGAAGTTTTCATATCAATAATAAAAAATAGTGACATTTTTCCATGTGATGCCAAGAGAAGAATGTATTCTACTTCCTGTCATGTCACACATTATCAGCTCTCTTTTCTTTTCTATTCTGTGCATATAACCCCCCAAAATGTTCTGTGTTTTTAAAACTACTGGAAGGTAAATGCTACCTTTCATAAAACCCTTTGTTTTATTTTCAATTCTATGAGAAAATGCTACATGAATTTTTTTTCCAAGTGGCTGGCCTTTTTTTTTTATGCATTCTTAATTTCATAGGCCAATCGATTCAAATCCATTTTAAATCTCTAAGGGCTAGAACTTGGCATGCATAGTGGCTGGCCAGGTGCAAGTGACTCTTCAAAATATGACAAAAGTCATGGCTGAAATATAGAGCGGCAAAATTGTTGGAGAGGTTTGCCAAGCTCCAGCCAAACAAGGCTGACTGCTATTAGCAAGGGGCAGAGGGGCACGCTGAGGGCCAGAACGTGGGCATCCTGCCACTGGCAGAACAATCAATCTAACTTAAAAAAAAACAAACAAACAGAAAAACAACCAAAAAACCAAAACAGAACACAGTGCTACTGTGCTATCCCATTTTTTTCAAATTTTCAGAGATGCTTATTTTATTAAAGGTGGTACTAAGTCGTTAAAAATGCAAAACCCAAATGAGTCCAGGGGGTGAAAATAAGACAATAGTAATAATGACCGTACAGCCTGAGATCTCTGATATCTAGAATGTTTATTCCAGTGACACCCTAGAATTTCCACCCACAGGAAGCATCCCTGTGGTAAACACAGCTTACGTGCCCATGAGCAGACAGATGATGCAGAATAAGGGGGAACCATTTTAGAAGACTCTTTGATAATCCCAGAACATTAAGCAGTGATTTCATTACAGTGTTTTCACTCTGCATTGTTTTTACTATCCAGCATCCTTTCAAATAATGGGGATTAATTTCACAGATCCCTTACCTATTACTTGTCCTGAGCAATGTTGTGGAGGAAAACCTTTCCTATCCTGCTACTGTGAAAAGGCAGCAACTGGAGAAGGTTCCCTTATGGAAGCTTCTCTTCTACAAATGGGAAGCTGGAAAGCAACTGGGCCAGGGAAACTCTGTGTGGGCCTGTGTGGTTTAGCAGCTAGAGCTTTGCATCCTGACTTAGCTGACCTCATATTTGCAGGCTCCCAACTCACAGAGCATCAGCTGCACCACCCTCAGTTTGCCCTCCATGGCCCGTGACTTACTCATACCATTTGTCTCCTGATGAAAAGAACAATTGGATATCTACTGATGGTGGACAGGAAGTCCAGAAAGCAAATGTAGAGACAGGCATCTCATTTTCCCTAGCTCAGGCAAGGACTTTGAAATGCCTTCCAGTTTTGAATTTTATAGAGTCACATTGTGTAAAGGTGTGATTTAAAAAAATAAAATAAAATAAAACTGGCGATTTGACTGTTTTCCATGATTACAAACATAGTCTCTTCTGATAGAAGAGATTTTGTCTCTTAGTCTTTTGTCTCCAAAGTTAATCTACGTCTCATTGGCTCATCAATAATCTCTTCATTCTCGCAGGAAGGTTTTGCTATCAAGCAGTATGGCTTCAGTATGGTGTAAGTATGAGTCCCAAGGGGCATGGGAGGCTTGGTCCCTAGTGGGGCAGGGTTGAGGAGTGGTGAGGCTTTTGAAATGGAATGTTGAAAAGGAATCCAAAAAAGGGCATATTGCTCTCTGGTGTAATTAAGGTAGTTTTTATGAGGCTCTAGCTTGTCTCTTGAGATGAATATTATAAAAGAGTAAGAGTCAACGCTCCTTGAGCACCGGCTTCCTCATTCCCTTTCATGGACATCTCATTCTCTTCAGCACTACAGCTATTCCAATGTCATTGGCCACAAGGCCCTTCCTTACCACAGTCTAGAAGACGCTGGCTCTATACTCTAGTGCCTCCAGAACTATCTAGTCAATAAACAGCTTTCCTTAATATAGTATACTGACTGAGATATTTGAATCTAGTTACAGTGACACACTAACATAGAGCATTTCTGCGATTTTTTTTCTACAGTCCTTCATCTCAAACTGGATCAGAATTCCTTGACAGAAATGAGTGAACATTGACTCTTTAAGAATCAGTGTCAGAAAAATGTATGGATGATCTAGAACAGATTCCACTTGCCTTAAGTCAGCTTCAACCGTTGGGCAGGAGTGTGACTTTCGTGGAAGTACACTTCTTCCTCCTATAACTTTGGCACCATTAAGGCCACCTTCGCCTTCTTCTCTCTTACCTTTGTTCCTCTGTTAGCACCCAACACCCATTAACAACATTCATTTGTGTCATGTACATCAGCAAGCCCACACATGTGAGAAGCAAGGCGGCTTGCCAGCTACAACTGACAACGTCTGAGAACAGCCAGCATGAGGCAAGCGTCTTCCCTTCCATTCAACATAGGGAAATATTCATGCAAGGAAATATTTGAGATGGTAGAATGTGTAATTTAGCAGATCCTAGAATGATCTGCAGATCTATTTGAGACACACACACACCACCACCACCACCACCACCACCACCACCACCACCACTACCACCACACACCACAGAGATTTCATGACAAACACAATCTTTGAGAGTTGGGATGAAATATAGACAAACTGTTTTTTCGATTGCTGGGGTGCTTGGAGCCTTTTATCTGTGAATGTGCACCGTGAACCTCTGAGAGAAAATAGCCTTTGTAGCTTGTTTACAACTCCAGGACTGCAGAACTCCTTAGGGGCAAGGACCAGTTAATTCCTTACAGAACCAGTACAACTAAGAACACTATTTGCTAGACACTGATAGAAATCCAGTCTGTTTACTAGCGAGATTCAACAGGCGCTCTGATATTGCTTTAAATACATGGAGGTCAAAGACACTGGTCATTGTTTTCCCAGTTCTTTGGTATTATGCTACCTCAATGTTGCTACTGGTAGAGATGTGCTAAATCTTCAGTGATGGACAGTTTTAAAGGGCAAGAAAAGAATTCATTAGCTTTTTGTCCTGAGGTTTTCATGAGGGACTGTGGCATGCACAGCCAGTCACGAGGGGAAGTCAACATATCATTTAAACGAGATCACCCATCTCTCAAGGACCAACCTGCTGCTCAGAAGCCACCAAAGTCCTCTCCATTGTCCCAGCAGGCCACGTGGCTTTCTAGGTTCTGCAGGGGCACACAGTGCTCGCACACTAAATATCTCTCTGCTCTCCGCACCCTCTTGGATGTCTCTTCATCCTTAATCCCATCCAATGTTCGCTTTTTCTTACCACTGTTCATTTTCCCTTTGTGTTTTACCTACCAGTTTAGAACGGTGCTTACTGTTTATAATGAGGTTTATGATGATGCTTACTGTTGATTATTTTAATACCCATTTCTTATGAATTTATTATGGGCAACTCGCAGTGTTGAGCTTTACACGTGTTTTATGAGTGTGCAGACTATGTGATGGTGAAGATCTGTCTTCCTCCCCACACATACCACACCATCCTCCCATTCGAGACACCCTCTTTGACAATGAAGGAGTTTTTACAAAGTTGATTGAAATCTATGGACTATATTAAATAATAAGGTTTACCACTTCGTGGGTTCTTCTGTTGTGACATCCTAAAGGTGCCTTGCAATGATCCTGGTATCTTTATTGAGTATTATATTTGGTCTTAAAAATAATACAGAGTTGATAGAGAATGACCTACACTCCAGCATGGCACACTTTTGAGTTAAAAGTTTCCTCTGGTAATAGGCAGCTTAAAAAAAAAGAAAAGAAAAGAAAAGAAAAAGAAAAAAAGAAAGAAAGAAAACTAGATAAAACAAAACAAATAAGCTTTGATATTCTCTTTTATCCTAAAGTAACAGGAATACTATCCATAGTTTACACTAAATTGTTGCCTCTTCACATTAACACACATTTTCCTGAGCATCTATTATGTGCTAAGACTTGTGCAAGGCATCAAAGATACAGCTTAAACAGCTCAGTGTACACTAGGGATGAGAGGCATAGATACCACACTCCACAAGATGTAGTGAGTTTTAAGGACTGTCATACATATGGAGGACAGTAAAGGCTCACTCAGAGGCAGTGGCCCTTACAGGAAGGTTTAAAAAGCCTGAAGGAATCCTGCTCTACTTTCAAACCCGTGTTTCTCTTCAAAGATAAGAAATTAACCTTCTGTCTTTGCACATGCCTTGCTGAAAAGCTGATAAATGCCATTGTCTTTTTAATCCTGAAAATCTGCATAGGTAAGTTTCTGTGGTTCCTGGAAGCAAGAAGGCAGAGGAGGACCTCCTCCTGGACCAGTTTTTCTTTCAGCTGGAATCAACTTTTCTTACTCTAGCCCCTCCACTAGAATTATTGGTTTCAGAAGAACCTCAATTTTGCTAGAAAAATCCAGAAAATATTTTAGTTACAGCTTCAGATAATAAAGCAGTTGTGTAATTAGTAATACATTTCTCATTCCTTTACTAAGTGGAGAAAAAAAGTACATGTATTGCTTTATTGCAAATCCTGACAGTGAAGATCCCCCCACTGGAAATTATACCATTATACCATAAAAATGTCAAGGCATAAGTTTACTGTTCTCACTAATATTCTAAAATATTCTCTTAGGCTGACATCTCTGTCAATTAAAATTAAACAAAATTGCATTCTGCCATATACACTTCAAGGGAGGAAGCTTTTGAGTTTATAGCTGCTCTTTGAATTGATTTTTAAGATAGCATCTGTAAAACCTGGCTCGAACAAGATGAGGTGGGATATATTTAAGGACCAGTCAATTTAAAAAATGTTTTTAAAGATCATAAATTGGCAGCTAGAATAGACTGCACATACCTCTATCTTTCTCAGCTATTAAATCCAGTGATTCTTCTGTCTTGAATGGTTGTGCTGACATAATTCAGTGCCCACGTGCTTCTGACTTGTTTTGGGTTTCCGATATTTTTACAGAACAGAATGTAAACAAGGAAGCTCATGAGTGTGGCTTCCAGTTATTCCATCTGCAGAGATTTGGGAAGAGTGTTCCTCAGCGGTATTTCCCACAGCCAAGCTAGGGAACGTGCTTTCTCACGGGACCATGACTCTCAGGACAGAGATGCAAGGACAGTATCCGCTCTGAGCACTCTTGGCAGGATGAAGCTGCCGACGAAGTCTTTGGGGAGATCGTGCCATGTGATAGAAAGAGGAGCAAAGTGAACCCCGTCCTGGTTCCTCTGATGGAACTTTAAGATGCTCAGTCTTCGGGCTCAACTCCTTTAGTTGCCAAAACCTCAATGCACAGTATTTTTTACCAGGGAGTTTGAGGCAAAGATTATTTTATAAATCAGACTCTCACAGGCCATAGGACCTCCCTCATTCTTTGTAAAGCACCTTTTGGAAACGGACTGTGCCTTTTCCCATCACCCGGTTGCCATTTAAGGGAAAGAGATAACATCGGTAATATCGCAAGCAGCTGAAAAGGGTTTGTGACTTTTCAAGGGAGTTTACAAATAGTACTCTGGCTTGGCCACTTTCCCGGATGATTTGGGGATGGAGAATATAGCAATATTGATCTTAATGGGAAGAGTTTGGCTCAGAGAAGGCAGTGGTGCTTCAGGCAGAGAGAATGGAGAGACTTTCTTTTGTTTTTTGTTTGTTTGTTTGTTTTGTTTTATTTTGTTTTTAAAGCCAGGGGCTGAGAGGTTGGAGGACAGGCAGAGAGGATCAGCAGTTGCTTGTTCTGAAGTGAGGCACCTTCTTCTTCCTTTACAGCTGTGGGGAAAGGTCAAGTGGCTTCATGGCCAATTTAGCTATTCTCAGGCTCCTAGGTTAGCACCTAGTAGGGAGAATGGCTAGTTTAAATTGTAAATAAAATGACAGATTGAACCTTGGGTCGTCCATGAGTATAGCAGCTGCTCTTACTCATATAGGACAGGTCACCAAGAGTAGTTGGTCGTAGTGGGCAACCATAGGCAGTTAGATTTATATGCTCCTCCCCTACCTTAGCCAATTCTCAATCTGTAAATAGCCCAGAAACTTCTTTTTGCATACAATAGTACTACACAAACATATGCAGTTTCTGACATAGTCATAGTGATATTTAAGATGAGTACTGATTAATTGTAGTGTGTGTGTGCGCGCGTGTGCATGCATATGTGTGTGTGGGGGTGCTTAAGTGTGATTTATGGTTTATGTCGTAAAGAAAAATAAAATGATAAGCATGGTAGGTTTGATGGGAGCAGGAGACCACAGCAGAGTGTGCGAAGCGTACTATCAGATGACTGCTTCTTAGACTATGCTACTTGTGTAAGATCTGAGAAGTTCTCACCAGTGCCAGTTCTTAGGGAATCCCATTAGGATCCAGCCTTTGTAGATAAAGTGCAGGGATCCGTCCTTATTCTCTGTACTCTTTAGTCCTCTAACTCATCCAAAGGGGTGGCAGTTGAGCTGGCTTTTATCCTCAGCGGGGCCCCTCATATCTAGGCCTGCTGTCCATCACCTCCCTCCACTGTAGTGTTGGCTACCATCATCTGTAAAACCCTGTTTATCCATGCGGTTACTCACGGCCTCTCAAACGTGTCTCTATACAGGCATCGACTGTGTCCCATGCTTTCAACACACCCATCCCATTTAGTGTATTTTCCTAAAACATGTCAGTGTTTTCCTGCTCTGACAAAGATGCTTGGGACACACAACCCTCCATTCCCTCTTCCCATGACAAGCTTAGGTCAGTTCTCCCAGCAAAATTTTCATCAACTATCTTCTTCTATCTAAAAAGAATCTAGATTTGGATAGTGAATTAACGTGGGTATCTGCAAAGGTTACATTTCCTCCCGCGGAGTCACCGAATTCACTCTCTAGTTCTTCCAGAAACATTTTCTGAACACATGGACACATGCTTATAAAAACAAAACACAGGTGCTGCCAGCCCAGGAGCGGTGTTGGAAACACAAAATGGCGTTCTTCCCATTCCTTGGAGAGAAAGGAGAGGCCGTGAGGTCCTTTATCCAATGGGCAAGGAATAGAAGGGCCAGTCACAGAAAGACACACATGAGTTTGAATGATGTGTTTTCTTTCTGACTTCAAGTTCAGATCAACTGGAAGACTAAACAACAGTCCAGCCTTCTTTTAACTGTCACAAACCAGGCACGTCATCCAAGCCTCTGGGTTTCTTTCAAGAATTCAAGAATTATATTAGTCAAAATCAGATGCATGATCTTTTTGTGGTGTTTGGAGAAATATGGCATGTGTTTCTGTGGTCAAGAGAGAAAGAAAGAGGTACTTTCCAAATAAATAGACACTCTTTATGAAGTTACTGCATTTTAGAGGAATACTCTTCCAGAATGTAGTAATCTATTCAGCACTTATATACATATATCAAATTATATACATATATTATATACATATATACTATTCAGCACTTATATACATATATCAAATTATATACATATATTATATACATATATCAAAATATTTGGTGGTGCTGTAGAGAAGTTCCTCTGCCAACCCTGGACCCACACTCTGGCTTCTTTCCTGACCCCTTCTTTCCTGACCCCTACTATCAAAGAGTACTAGCCAGGGCTCTAGAGAGTCACAGAACTCATGGAACATCTCTATACATTAAGGGAATTTATTATAATGACTAACATTCTGTAGTCCAAATATCCCAATAATGGGCAGCTGTGAATGGGAAGTCCAAAAACTAGTAGCTTCTCAGTCCCATGAGGCTAGTTGTTTTAGCTGGTCTTCTGTATAAGTTGGAATCCTGAAGTAGTAGGTTCCAATACATGTGCTGGCAAGTAACTGCAAGCAGGCAGAGAAGAGTTAGTCTTCCTTCTTCCAGGTTCTTACTTACATAGGCCTCCAGCAGAAGAAGGTGTGTCCCTGATTAAAGGTGTGTCCTGCCACGCCTGGATTTGGAACTGCTTTGTCTCTGGCTGGCCTTGAACTCTAAGGCCTGGAGATCTTCTTGCCTTAGTCTCCTGGGATTAAAGGCGTATACTACCTTGCCTAGAGCTAAACTTTTCTTGGCCACAATCCTCAAGATCTCTATTTCATATCTGGGTCAGAAGCCTGAGTCTTCTTCCAACCTCAAGGTCTGGATTACCACTGAGCCCTCGTCCATTTCTGGATTGTAGTCCATTCCAGATATAGGCAAGCTGAGAACTAGGAGTAGCTGTCATCACACCAAGAGTCTGTATATTCATTTCCTCAGCTTTGGTAGTCAGCAATAGAGCTTTCAGCTCTAAGAAGATCATGAAAACAGAAGAGATAACTAGTCAGAACGTTGTTACCTGACAAATGACGTGCTCGCTCTAGGACCCACAGAAGTAAATGATTACTAATGGTTAAGCACTGAATATGTGACAAAGTATACTGTGATTGTTCTCTTTGTCAATACTTCTCATATTGTGATCAGGTATCTACCTGTCTAATTAGTAAACACCTCTCTGTCAGTTAATACTTTAAAACCTAAGTGTTGATGCATTTAGAATCCTGGATGACAAACATCTAGGCTTTCATCATGACTTGAGCTAATAAAAATCAATGCTGAATACTGTAAGATTGCCGCTTAGCTCTGACCCACTAACCTTATTCCATTGTGCTGGATGACTCCATATATTCTTTTCCCTTTCCTGCAATTTTGTCACCCAGGGTTATCTGCTGATCCTTGCCTCACTTACTGGTGACTGAACTATACCTAAGTAGGAGTCACCTCCATATCTCCAAACAGCTTGTAAGACTGCTGCACAGCAGGAGAGTGTAAGAATAAGAAAACACAATGGGTTTTTTTTTAAATGGGTTTTTTTTAAAACATTAGTTTTTATACATTAAAATTCACTAATGTACGCATATTCCTAACTCAGTTTGCCTTTTGAATGCACACATTTGACTCTCTGAATCTTTTCAAATTCCTTTAATTCACTGACTGCTGTTGGCCTCATACTCAGTTCAGATTTAGCTAATAGCTTCGCCTATTTTGAGACATCTTTTTTGATTTTTTTTTTGTCCATCATCTTGAATTATTTATTTGGTAAACAGCCAACTCTTGACATTCTCCATATGCTGGGTTGAGAACACAAATATCAGTGTGTTTATATCAACTTGAGATCTCTAAAAATGGACTTGGACCATCATGCTATTCTGAAATACACTTTGAGACTAAAATGTGTCTGTCTTGTTTGCGTTCTGAAAGAGCTCTCTAGAAGAAGCTGGTGTTCTTGCTTAGTATTCTTCTTTTATAGCTGGAGTAAGGTGTGTTTAGTCCAGGCTGGACCTAGTAACGTTATTTAGTATCTCTTCTGTATAACATATCAAGGCAGATCTCAGTGATGAATAATGAAGTTTTTTTTAAAACGTAGCTATAAATGTTTCATCAACGTAACACAGGTTTCTCTGTTCAAACAGTCCTGTAGATGCTATCAGGGAGGGACAATGAAGAAATACAAGGTAAGAAAACTTTCCATACACGTGTAGATGTAAGTTTCACTTATCACACAAGCATGTCTTTGGTTTGTGCAGAGGCCACCAAGTTCAGTCATCCTACCCATGGAATCAGGAATCCGTTCCCTGTGTGAGAGAGAGTCCTACCCTGAAAATAAATTCTTCTTTTATTCCCACAGGCTGCACTGTCATCCCCACTCTAGTTTTCCCTCACACCTTGAGTCCCATCTGCTCTGAGCATCCTCCTGGCATACTTGAGTATAAGTTGTCACTGTCTCATGGCTTCATCTCCTTCGTGACTGTCATCTTCAAATATGAGGGTGTGCCCCACAGTAAGGAAGAAGGCCTGTTAGTAGTAGGTAAATAAGTTTTGGACCTTGCCTCTCCATTTGTTTTTCTAGCAGTTTTAATCTGAATCATCAGAGAATGTGGCCACCCTTTCCAGAATGTGGCAGAACCCGTTAGAAAGTCTAGAGAGCAGGCAATGAGATGTCAGTGAAGAAACTACCAATATTCATTATTACCCATACTTATGTACTGCCATGCTGGATGAAGCTGTACATTTTCTTGGATCACACACTGTGCTTCGTCAAGTAACTACCTAGAAAGGTGAGAAACAGCTATCGGTATGGAGTATATATTGGCACAGAAATGCATGATAAGTCCTTCAGGACACCATGGGGTTTTGCTGTTGTTACTAAGTGGACTCTCCTAATTAAATGACTTGCCTATACTTATTAATACATGGATAGGCATGGAAAATAATAATATAAAAGCAAATCCCATGGCTTGGATAAAATGAATATTCACATCTCCCACAGGGTACTTCACAGGGAGACTAAAATCTACCTAGTTCTACCTCAACAGTTTGACACATCTTCTGTTGTTCTGTGGTGCTGGCTTGTTGCTCAGCAAGTCACTCCTCATAGCAATTCTCTACAGCAAAACTCCAGACTATGCTGTCAAACCTGGCCGACCAGTTCTGGGATTGCCTTAAAGCAGCCCACAGGAATGATGAATGAGGACTCAGAGAGGACAAGGAAGAAAGCATGGAACTGCACACAGCAGACTTGACTTACACAGAATTGGCAAAAACCTGCACATGACCACCCGTGCAAGGAAGAAAATCTGAGGGCTCTCAGTCAAGCAGCCCCTTACTCGCTATAATTCATGAGGAGGCAAGTCTATAACTAATAGAAAGAACACCAGAAGAGCCATGGTTAGAAGCCTTACAATATTAGTAGCCTTGCAGTCTTATTATGGTAGGGTGGGTGGAGATGGGCAGCAAAACAAGTCACGTGAAGCAAGTTTGGCTGACCACAGCCTCCGTGTTATGAGCAATGTATCAGAATGACACTTGAATTCTGTTGACTGAATCCATAACCATTGCCCTGATGGACTATGGAAGGATACACAGGATGCTGGTGGCACCACAGTGGACACTTCACAGTCACAATCAGACACACTCAAGATTTTCCTGGTCTTACTTTCCCTTTGACTTGCTTCAAGTTATTTAGCATGGAGTGCCACATATATGAAAACGTAAGTAACTAGTTCCAGAAAAGGACCATGCTTGGTTGCCAAAATGACAGGTAGTATAGACACGGAAGTCCCCCAGGTCTTGGGCCTGCACACTAGCACACACATGCACACACACTCACACAGAGACACATACACACACTTGTGCACAGACAGAGATGAGGAAGATGAGGATAATTACAAGCAATTAAATGATGTAACCATGGGAAAGAATGGCAAAGGGAAATATGCATGCTGTGCCACAGATCACCTCACGTAGGCTGAAGTTATGAAAAGCTAAAGGCTTTTCCAGGGAAGTGATGGTATGGTTCAGACTTGTGGGAGCGTAAGGATTACTGAGGCTGACAAGAGGGGGAGGGGTACCAAAAATAAAAGGCGCTAGGAACGGTGTGATTCAAGAATATGATCCAAAGGTTCAGGTGTTGAAAGCTAGGTCTTCAGTATGGAAGTAGGGGGACTTCTAAGAGAGGGTGGAGATGCTCATGAAAGTGCTGCCCTGGAGAGGAACTAATGTAGCACCTGGTGAGTTCTCACCAGCTTGTGGCAACTAAAGAGTGTGGCATATGGAGCGTCTTAGACTCCCACCCCAGCATCTAATCTCCCCATCTCCCACATGCCAGTCTGATCCCATTAAATAGGAAAGGAACTGACACCAGAACAAGTCCTTCCACAGCCATAATTGTGAGCTGACCGAATTCTTCTTTTTCTCTCCTAAAGCACCCATCCTTGGGGATTTTGTTATAGTGACAGAGCCCTGAACACACATTAATGTTTGCAGGTGAACGGAACCTCCTTGGTCTTGCAAAGCTAACACCTAGTCTGTTAGAGAAGAGCATATCTCCTTCTAAAAGCTATGTTAAGAACTACATCAAGTAATTCAAGGTCAGGGCACAGTAATGAGCCTTCGGAGAGCAAAAGTGCAATAACTGGTAGCATTTATTGCTATTATAATTAGTATTATTCCTAAATATATCGGAAGCTAAGGTATAGATAGTCCCATAAATACAGCCTCTCAGATGGCTGAGGAAACATCTAGGCATATTTTAATTCCTCTTACTTCTTTTTGCTGTTCTTTTAGACACCCTGTGTAAATATACACAAAAGAGACTACATTTCTCTCTCCATCCATAATTTCTAGGTGTACCTATGATAGAGCTCTTATCCAGAAGCAACAACAAGTCAGAGAATCTAAACAGGAGTTTCATACATGATCAGTCAGAGCAGTCAAAAGTAATAGAACATCAGTAAAACAGGCGCTAAAGTAGTAGAGATTTATCATCTATGCAGAAAGCCCAGAGGTAGATGATGCCTCTGTAAGCCAAGAATCTCTACCATGTAATGGAGATTTAACATTCTACTTAACCTTCTTCAGTGTTGCCTCTATTGCATAAGATAGCTGCTAGAGATCCAGCCACCTCAGACATATCTACGTTCATTCATGGAAGAAAGTGGAGGCCAAATCGTAAGGCACCTATTTTTTTTACTGATAGGCAAACTATTTTCAAGAAGAAACCTGACAGCTTTCACCCCATGGGTTGTTTTCTACCTGTGGCTGTGAGGTGACATCGGGCAACTCATCAAGACAAATGTGATGGAGTCAGACTGTTACTGAAGGCTTGGAGTTGATCAGGTAACTGCATTAGGAAGACAGCAAGAAAGGCGGTCCATAGTGGCTGTTGGGTGTGTACCTGGCACTGCTCATCATGGTGGCTTGGATATAATTTAAGGAGACAATATTTGACTTATTTCCTAGGACAGTGTAAGAGCCAGTCTGAAGGAAGCATACATGGCAACAGAGCTCAGTTTTCTACAGGTGGAAGAATGGAGCAGATTTCAACCCAAACCATTAAAGGGAAGGAATAGCAAAATACATAAACAAATAAGCAAGCAAGTAACAAAAGAAAGTTGCCCTTGAAACGATGTATGATATAGAAAAGGCAAGAGGCTTTCCTGGGCGTGTAGTGAATGCCCTGGGATAGAAGACTCACCATTGTGGGTTATGGGATGGGGATTCATTCATGTTCTCAAGTATGAATTCATGGGCTTAAAGGGCAAAGAAACTGCAAATTATTGACAGAAATCTGCATTAAAGCTTTTAGCCTAACAGTGTTCACATTCTATTTGCTCCACATTTTCTTCTTCCTGAAGATTTTGACCTTGCTCCTTTACCTTCAGGATCCACAATTCACAATTGAACCATTTGAAACCATCCACAACAGAATAAAGTGCAGAATATCACTACCCGGGCTCAGAGAGCTGGCTCCGTGGTGTGAACTAAGGAGGCCAGCCAGCTCTGCAGCCATGGGCTCAGCTGATTAAACTCACTAATGTCCGGTCTCCTGGAGCAAAATCAGAAGTGTAATCTCCTGGCTGTGACCTTCTTTGTCTTTCCTGGCAAGGCAGATATATGTAGAAAAGTAGAAACGTACATAGTTTTACCTAAAAAAAAAAATCAGGAAGAATATAAAATGTGTGCATATATGTAACTGATACCTTTATATATTCATGAATGTGTGTATGTGTATGCATGTGTGAAAAATGGATAAATATTATTCTGGTAGCTATTTTTGCATAAAAACAATTATACACACACACACACACACACACACACTTATATCAATGTCAGGCATTCTTAAAATATAGATTTTTTTCTTTCCAAAACTGCAACTAAGACAATCCAATTAAAATGGTTTTGCAATAATCATTGTGATTGGTAATATTATTAGGAAAAACTAAATTATTCTATATTAACTATAATTCTTTCCTATACTTTAAGTGGCATGGGCTTCAGTTTGATTTTTAAACAGGAATCAATAGTGCCTCTTTTTATTTGTTTTGTTTTTGCTTTTCTTCAAAATCCATTTAGAGGTAACTTGGAAAAAGTTACCATTATGGAAAAAATAATGTATCCAGATATGAACTGATTATTTCCAGATTTGGAAATGTGTACGTCTTGTCACCATGTTAATACTCGTGTGTATTCTCTACAGTTGTGTTACTTAATTAATCAATGAATAGAAAATACAATGTAAAACTGTAAATACATATCACCTCGGAACCTTTCTGCAGAAAACACTTGAAGTTAACCAAATAAATCTTTAACCAACAATGTTTATAATTACCAAAATAGCTTCTTAAATACAGAAAAAACACGACAAAATTAAGTGACGTATCAGAATAAAAATGATCTAACAATTACTTTTAACAATTGTTTACTTCTTTAAATGTTTTATACCTTTATCCAGTGAATTCAAGAACACATCTCTAAAAATAGTTCTAGAGAGATCTTTGCAAAAACAAACAAAATCCATTTAGAAAACCCTTTCCTTTATATTTTTCATCGAAAATGATAATCATTCCCTTGCCTTGTTTCCCAGACATGGATTCTGCTTCCAGTGAACAAGAATTTAGCACATTTAGATGGCGACATATATTCTCCAGGTTTAGTCTTTGCTGGCATTTGAGGAGATTTTTGCATTCTGACTTCATATAAATTGCAGAAACTCTTTTTGTCCTGGATCTGAGGGTCCTTGGCCACCAATCTACTTTATGGTTCCCCCATCATTTAGAATCGCCTTATCTTGGAAGCACTTACACAGACTCTCTAACTCTAACTTCAGGAACAGATTAAGTTTGCTTTTCAAAGCCATCCATCATTCGAGATATGTTTTTGTTAGTGTTTTCTTTTGTAAATCATTTTATTATTGTAAGCTTTCTCCGGCTTGCTGGCATGATAATAGGCTATATAAATGATTTTTGTCCTATATTTGTGTTGTATATACTTTATTGTAATAGCACTCTCGGGTCAAAAGCAGCCAATATTATTCCGATTAATTCCTGTCTAGACACTCATAAATTGTCCCTTAATTTGCAGAGAGAAAGCGAAGTCATATGAAGCATAACCTTTCCCTGCTGCAGAAAGTGCACCTGGTATTTCTGGGCGAGAGGAGGCCCGCCTCCCTGCGTCCTTCAAAGCAGCAGGCCTCAGAGGATGCAAGGATGAGCAGTTCTTTCTCTATGCATGCGGCCCAGGTAGCCAGCCAAGGCCTGCCAGTTGGCATGCTGTTCCTCAAAAGGAAAACACAAAGCCTAATCCCCCAACACAGTTTCAGACAAACACTCATTTTATTTACTCATATTCATCTCCCTGGAAGGGGGGACAAAAAGGAGGAGAAAATAGCTTGCTTAATCCCAATGCTAACACAATATCGATTCACATTCATGTTCGGTATTTATTGACGTGCATGGCATACAATGGGGGCTATCATTTCGGCTACTGTGTTCAAGGGAAGGTACAATCACATCGGAGAAGGAGATGAAGCACATCGTTTATACAGCCCTAATTTTATGTAATGTAAACCTTTCAAACATTGCACATTGGGAGAGAAGATGCGTGGCCTAATGAAAACCTGCATGCATACCAAATGGATTTATCTTAAAGCTAATTACAGGGCTGCAGAGTGTCTGTCCTCAAAAGTCTGTCGTTATTTCCCAAACTTGTACAATGAAATTAACTTTGTTGGCTTCTGCAGCAGCTTTCTGTCTATCCCATTAACCAAACTGTAAGTGCATTTGTACTTGAAAGCAGAGATGGGGTTTTTGCTTTGTGACATCCAGGGTGAAGTGTTTTGAAATTCTGCAGGTGCTGTGCAGTGCTCTAGGCTAACTCCAGCCTATGCTGGAGCACATTCCGAAGAGCAGACAGCACAGAAGGATTGCTAGCATATGGTCGCTAGGAGAAGAAACAGATATAAAAGCACCACACTCTTTGCTCGGCCCCTCGGAGATTTTATTGCCTGGTGGCAGCTGTATTTAATAAAATATTAGTATCCACTTGAGGTTTAAAGGTGTAACACAATTCCATTTCAATATAACAGTTCCATAAATTCAAATATGAAACTTTCATAGACGCACAATACAGCTATAATTAAAGAAAACTTGGTATGCACCTTAGCAAAAACCAAATGTGGGGACTGCTGTATTTGTAGTGATCTATAAAGTAGATGTGGGGCAATCATTCTTATGTTTGAAAGTTAGAAGTGATTCTAGAGGCTCCTGTGACAGAGACTGGTGGTTCATTTTTGTGTCTTTTGAAAAGTTATACTGTTTCAGTCTGATCTTCTCAGAGCCTGAAAACAAGTCCCGACCCCAGCCCCTTTGATCATGCCTTCTCTATGCTTCTGAAAGGTTCTTTTCCAAACACATCAAGTCTCCAAAAGGCTGGCAAAGTTTGCTAGATGCTTTTAGGACCCTTAGATTACATCACTGTTGTTTGCAAGTTTAAAAGCAGGTAATGCCTGCTTGAAATCCTTAGTGCAGTCTCTGTTTGAGCAGAGTCATGACCAAGACAGGCAGAAACTTACATAGGAAAGACTTGGAGGCGGTCCTTGGGCTTGTTTTATTATCCCACAAAGCCCTTGTCACCAACATTGGGAGGCGATGGACTCCTAGGAAGGAGGGCCCTGGTGGAGGAAGCATAACTTTAAAGTGAGCTTGGCCCCTCAGCTCCCTCCTTCCCTCTTTACTTCCTACTTGTAAGGTGCCTAGCATCTTAGCCACATGCTTTTGCCATGAGGCACTTCCTGCTTTGCTTTGCTATAAACACAAAATGGAAAGGACTGCTGACCACAGACTGAGAACTCCAAAACCTTGAGAAAGAGTAAATCTTTTGTCTTTCTAACTTGGTTTGCCTCAGGTGTTTTGTTGCCATGGTGGAAAGCTGACTAACACAAGTGGTCATTTTGATTAGCAAGTTTCTTTGTGAGCTATCTATCTATCTATCTATCTATCTATCTATCTATGTATTTCTATGTTTCTTTATATCTCTCTATATCATTCTGTCTCTATCGGTGTCTGTCTATCTATAGCCCTATCATATCTGTCTGTGTGACTTTCTGTCTATATTTCTATGTCTCTCTATATCTATCATTCTGTCTATCACTGTCTATCTATCTATCTGTCTGTCTGTCTGCCTACCTATCTATAGCCCTATCATCTATCTATCTATCTATCTATCTATCTATCTATCTATTTTTATGTCTTTTTATAACTCTATCTCTCTATTATTCTGTCTCTATCGGTGTCTATCTATCTATAGCCCTATCATTATCTATCTATCTATCTATCTATCTATCTATCTATCTATCTATCTATCTATCTCTATGTTTCTTTATATCTCTCTATATCTATCATTCTGTCTCTATCAGTGTCTGTCTATCTATCTATAGCCCTATCATATCTGTCTGTCTCTCTGTCTATATTTCTATGTCTCTCTATATCTCTCTATAATTCTGTTTCTCTATCAATGTCTATCTATCTATCTATCTATCTATCTATCTATCTATCTATCTACAGCCCTATCATCTTTATCTATATTATATCTATCTATTATCTATCTATCTAATGTACATCTATATCTAGAGAAAGAGTCTTTCTGAGAAGAAAGATTGTACAACAACCAATCTAGAAGCCCAACTGACATTTTTGACAGCATCCTTTATGCCAAGATGGAAGTCTATGAGTGAGGTGACAGAGCTCTCCCAAAAGCTACATGGAGCCTCTAGTGGAGTTTTGATCATCTAGCTGGTATAATAAAGATGACACTACAGCACACATGCCTCTAATCCTACATTGTCTCTGAGATTTTTCAGTCTTTTACCTGCCTAAGTATACCAAAGGCAGAGTAGATCATGACCCCTAGCAGAAGACATGGAGAGGACAAGGAAAGCTTCTGTGGGTATAAAGAGAGGGCATCAGTCAGACCAAGACAGCAGACATTGTTGCTTCAAGGAGATCATGGGCAGGTTTGAAGGACAATGTCCCTGGGGCAATGAAGAAAATATGCTCTACAAGGAAGGAGAGAAAGGTCAGCTTGGGAATCTTTTGAAATAAACCGGGGGTGGGGGGGTAGTAAAGGCAAAATCAGATGACATAGAGGTCTGGACATGTTAGTGAAGTAAATCCTATGAACCCATGTCACTGCACTGGAGGAAAAACCAGAAGGGTAATAGAAAATTAAATATAAACCTGAAATCTGAACACCAACTTTAAGCATGAAACCAAGAGAAACAGCTAACAGATGGAGAAGCTGGTCCGAAGCAAAGGACAATGATGAGTTTCACGTTGGTGTAGGGGAAGTTTCTGGTATGGTGTGGCATTCAGAAGGTAATTTTGAGTAAAGAAGGGGACTTGGATGGTAGAAAACTAAAGGCCTCACATCCCTTGGGAAAATGAAAGTTCCATACAAGAAACAAAGGGTGAAGATGGTGTCTCTTATTTCTCGGAGCCCCAAAGACTGAGTTCAGGAGTGTAAACAAACCTGAGGCTAATTAGGAAATATTCCTGATGTGGTGTAAAATCAGGAGTGAGAACCCCAGTACAGCTTCATCCTACCAGGCAGCAGGATTTCTGGAAGAAGGGGGCGTGGCCAACTACCACTTCCGGTCTTTTCACAGGGGGCTCTTCTCTCCCCGCCTAACCGCCTAACCTGCATGCGCGCCTCACCTGCATGCTGAACCCATGCGGATCAGCCATGAGCCTCATCTCTTCTGAGGGCACTAACCTGAAGCAGTCTTTTTGTTTTGAGTTGCATTTCATTCCTGTTGTGTGTCGACTTGATGATAATGTTCTAAGTGACCTCAAGGCTGATTTATTTTTCTGGGAATGCTATGATAAGCCCCGGAGCTCAGGAAAGAAGACTTGAGAAGTTCAGAATTTAAATCAAGATGAACTTTAAAATGTAGAATCTGAACTAAATTTGGATCTCTAATCCTAAGGAAAGAAAAATCATACAACCTAAGCAGGTCAGATTGTGTTTGGGGCAAACTTCTCCAAGCACAGGTCAGAAGCAGATGCTCCTGTTGCTATGGCAACTTCTGAGCTGGTGTGTGCCTTCTCCCTCCCTCCCTCCCTCCCCCCCTCTCTCCCTTTCTCTCTCTCTCTCTCTCTCTCTCTCTCTCTCTCTCTCCTTCCTCTTCCCTCTCCTCTCCTCCTCCTCCCTCTTGACCCTCTCCCTCCCTCTTTCTTTGTCCCCCTCCCCTCCTTTTCTTCACCTCCTCCCCCTTCCCCTTTACCTCCCTCCCTCTTCTTCTCTATCTCCCCCTTCTTTCTATATATTCTATCTTTTTTTCTTCAGTTCCTATGTCAGATAAACACTGCTAAAAATATTCAGTGTTCTTTCTCCTAGGAGGTAGAGGGGAAATGCACATCAAAAATTATGTTGGAGCCTGTGATTTTTTTCATATATATTAAGACATGATAGAATTATTTAATTACCTTTGCTAGCAAGTTGATGGACAAGCATCCTCCTATCATATTGCAGATCTGCAAATAGGATTATTTACATCCAATCTAAGGAGTGCTGACTGGTGTTGTTGGAAGCTAAAGCTGTATCAGCATTTAAATTCCCACTTTTCTGGGCAAAAACCCAACTGAATGATTCAATTAAACTCGTTATGTTATATATTATCCAGAAGTTCACAATATAAAGTGATCCTCCAGCCTGAACCCTTGCCTTTATGATTGCAATTTGGTAAGCAAGACAATTTCCAAGGACTATTTTACTTGAACTGCAATGAAAACGTCAGGCCATAACACACTTTTTGATGCAGGTTTTATGAACGGCACTCCAGAATCAAGCATTATTTCAAGCGCATGCAATAAATAACCTTCATTATTCATCAGAGAGTAAATATGCATTTGTGTTTGCAAATATGGCTGGCGGTTTCCTGAGACAAGCGGCCAGCAGTCAGCAGCTCCTTCAGCCATTTAGAAAGATAACAAATGGACGCCAGCCTCTTTAATTGCTGCAGACCACCCTCATAATTTCTAAGATGAGCAACTCCTCTACAGCACAGCCTTCGGGCAGTGCTCGCTGCACATGCCCACTCGCCTGGCTTCACCTGGGTAGTGTGGCTCTGTGGGCTCGCTCTGTATCTGTCCGTCTGTCTGTCTGTCTATCTATCTATCTATCTATCTATCTATCTATCTATCTATCTATCTATCTGTCTGTCTATCACCATTTTTACTCACACCCTATCCGGTCCCGGGGAGACATTCCCCCCCCCCCCCGCAGTGATTTTTAAGAAATTGCTGTCTTTGTACTCTGAATTGTTCAAGTCCAGTAAATTCATTTAAATATGATTAATATATTCTGTAATTTGACATTCTTTAGAACTGTGTGTGCGATGCTAGAGAATCTGTTTTCTGTTTGGGGGAGATGGAGAGGAGGATTAAATACTTGCTGCTCAAAGTGAGGACCACAGTAGGGGGTACCTAGGGCCCCTGTTGAAGCTGGACAGGAATAACAGTTCACTGTAATACCAGTGATTGGGATCAAGACAGAGAGCATCCCTGGAGTAAGCTGGCTGGCTGGACTGGCCAGGATTGGTGAGCTCCAGGTTTATGAAGAGACATCCTTATAAAAAGTGGAGCGCAAATGAACTTCTGATGCCAAGACTGGGCACACATGCATGCACACCACACACACACACACACACACACACACACACACGTACACACACACGTACACACACACACACACACACACTCACATCTGAAAACATTTTTTCACCCACCACAAATGAAACTGTATATACATGTACACAACAGATATACACATTCCCATTTGGGAAAGAGAGAGAGAGAGAGAGAGAGAGAGAGAGAGAGAGAGAGAGAGAGAGAGAGAGAGAGAAAGTTTTTATAACACCATTACCTGGCATTTGTTATTTCTTATGTTCTTTTGATCTTTCAAGGCACTCAAAACAGAGGACAAAACTATTTCACACAGCTGTTCTTAGATGTATATAGGGAGATATGAAATATATGATATTTAAGCTTAAGGCTCTCTGATGTCCAGTGAAGCCATTTTGCATGGCATATTTTTGGCATGGGTCAGGGGAGTCAAGCCTCTGCTTGTTCCCACCTCCTCCAGGCCTCTTCAGTGATTCAGTACCAACTTGATGAATTTTGCCGCTGCCAAGTGTGACATACAGAAACATCTCATCTTCTGTCTATGATTTTGTGACTCAATTATATGCAATCAGTTTGTTAGTTTGTCCAGGTATCTGCCCACAAAATTTATTGAGTACTTATGCCTGTCTTATGTGTGTCAACTATCATGCTATCTGATGTCATGCTTGAGATATACATTTAAATAAGTCTGTGATAGACCAAACGCTATGCAGGCACATCTCCCCATTTCTTGTTTCAGTGCTGTAACTTCTGTTGTGATGATCCTCCCTGGAGCACTCACTCCCATGACAGCTAGCACACTGCTTTGATAATAGCTTTTGTCAGATCTTAAAGTTGGTACCTTCATGACCAGAGACCTCTTAAAGAGCCACCTTATAATTCTATTAAGAGGGCAGGTCAATTTGATACAAGTTTGGATAGGACATTTCCACCGCAGCAGGGGTAGATTGGTGTTAGATGAAGTTGTCAGGGTGAGCATGGTACGTATGATGACACAGAGAAAAGACAACTGTGAGTCATGAAGAGCAGTCTAGGTTGCGGTTTAACTACAACAGAGAAACTGCACTGCTTTAGCTCCTAGGCACCAGGAGAACACAGCAAGCTTCATTGGCTCGGCCTCTCAGTGCCAGTCTCACAATACCAGCCGTGTTAGCTGTACTAAGAACGGTAACACAAGAGCAGGGAAAGACCAAGTCACTGAAGAAGAGCTGATGACTTTCTAGTAATGTTAGATGTGGGACTAACAAGAACGATTAGATTAACTACCTTCCATGCAGAAGATACAACATATCCAAAGGCTTGGTATCTGAGTGACCTGTCACAGGACAGGGTATAGCAATAAAGGATGTCACAAATGACAGAGAACTAACAGGGGGTTGTCACCTAGCACATGGGAGAATGAGTGAGGCTGTAGTGCCTTCTTGGAAATGGCTTTCAAGTCTGGGGTTGGGAACTCTAGGAATTCCTTTCCTATGAGTCAAGGCATGGCCTGCCTACCTTCTCTAGTTGCGTAGAGGGTTCTCTGTTCCCGAACATCTATGGTAACATACTCCGTGACCTACTGGATCTCAATACAATTAGTTCAAGAGGCAAAGGCTGCTTAAGACATATCATAACTAGCACAGCTTTCTGGGAAAAAGGCATTGCACCCATGACATCTCACCTCAGTTGGTGGAGACATTTGCCAAAGCATGTTCTGCAGGATGCTAGTGTCTGTCAGATGATAATATTCACTACATTAACCAAACATACAAAGAAAGGATTTGCCCATGAAATTACTTGTGGGAATCTCTGAATCAAAAACAGATGGCTTAGTTTCTGCTTATTTAGCTGTTGCAAGACTTTCAAATCTTTAACTCCTAACTTGCATTGTGGTAATCTGAAAAGAGGAAGAAAGGCATATATTGGGTTTTTTTTGCTTTTTGTTTGTTTCTTTTTCTTCAATCAGAATGGTACAGAGAAACATTTCTGGAGTTGCTCCCACAATTAGAATCTTCATAAAAAGTGCTAAGTGGAAGTCTTCATCATTAGCACATTACTATCGTCTGCACTGCTTCATTTGGTCCTCTCTCTAGAGTTCATGCTTGCCTACAGCAGATACCGCTGTGGGTGATTTAACAGAAATGAGCAAAAACTTACAGAAGTCAGAGACTCATGCTTACTCCCTTAGTTTTCCTACTTCGAAGGTCTGGGAGGTATACTCCCACAAGACCAGAGCCATTGGTCCCCCTGAAATCCTCAAATACCATCATGGCCACAGCTAAATGAAAATGGACTATAGGGGCCTCAGGACAATAGATGAGCAGGACTCAGGGTCCTGAGGGAGTGGAGAACAAAAGAGTGTGAGGAGTAATATGAATATGCAGAATTGTATATAATCAGGTTGTCCCAGGAACGTAAGGGACCGCTGATGTCGCATGGGTAATATGATATAAATTATCCTTCTCAACATTCTAGGAGTCTCTAACAAGGGATGTGGAGCTGTCAGCCCAAGAGATCTTAGGAGTTTACTGTTCATTCTTTGAATGATTCAATGATCATGAGTACATAAAAATATATATTAGTTGTCTGCCTCCACTCCCCCACCCCCGCACACACACCAGCTCTACCTGCCTATAGCTGAAGCAATTCCTTCAGCAAGTTCTCAAAACTGAGTCTTCTGTTTGACTATGCAGCACCCACATCACCTTGTTCTAAAATGAAGCAGTCTAACTTGAATGTAAGCAGGTAAAATCCAAGAGGACTTAATACAGACCACATCCACAGGCCATTGCTGTGATAGTATCAGTTAGGCAGTTACTCACCGTTACAGAGTGCCCTCTATGTTCCAGATGTGGACTGAGTAATACCGAGAGCAGTATACAAGAGGGGCCAGGCCTCTGCCCTCCCAGGAAATTAGAGACCACTAGAGAAGGGAAGTAATTATGAAACAAATCATTCTAACTTACTGAGTAAATAATTTAAAATGAAAGCATTCTCCCAAGAGCAAATGCAATGGGAAAACCTAAAGAGAACCTGACCATATTGTCGGTTGAACAGAAAAGACTACGTAGAATTGTTGTTTGCCTCTGTTTGTCTGTTGTACATGTGCATCTCTGTGTGCAAACACAAGTGTGTATACGTAAGTGCAGATGCACCCATACTTGAAGGTCAAATGACAACCTTGGGTGACCGTCCTCAGCCCCCACCTCATTTGAGCTAGGTCTCTTTGTTGTTTTACATTGCCTGTGCCAGGCTATCTGGTTCTCCAGCTCCAGAGAGTTTCATGTCTCCCTTCCCATCCAAGTGTAGGAGTATTGGGCTCGATCATCATATCTGGCATTACATGAATACTGGGAATTTGAACCAAGTTCTTCATCCTTGTCTGAAAAGCTCTTTACAGACTGACCTTCTTAAGCCCGCATAGAGTAGAGTTCTCTAAGTTCATCTCATTTGAAAATGTTCACAAAATTGGGGTGATTGGATTATTACAGCTTTTCTAAAACATCTTTCTCAGAAGAAGGTAAAAGCTATTTGGGGATCCCTGAGTTATAAGTTCAGCTGGCTTTTGGAAAGGCTCTGATTTTTAGGGGATCAAAGGGGATCACAAGGGTAGAGCCAATTTGAAACTTTGTGGGAAACATTTTCCTGTGAATGTATTTAATACCCAGTGTCCTAAGAAAACAACTTGGAAAATAGTGGCACAGGTGCCAGAAGTGCCTTCCAGTTTTAAAATTCAGCTATTATGTTTTAGAAAAATAATGATTCCACCAATAACATACAGGAGAGACTAGACACGTAGACCCTCGGCTACTTGCAAGGCTTTGCAAGAAATTGTGAGTATAAACTCAAATGGAAGGGATAATAAATATAAACTACTTCAGAAAAGCAAAGATAACTATGAGCACAGGGAACCTACAGGTACCATTCAAGAATGTGATAGGAAGGTTACATATACGTTGTCATTTAGCATCACGAGCCAAGAATCTTCTGGAAGTAGGCTTACCTGCAAGGATTCTGAGTAAACTGGGTATACTTACAAGAGGGGGGCTGTTTCAAAGTGGGCAGATGAGAAAGGCAGAGAGCTGGGTGCAGGCCCATGGGTGTTCCTTACCCACTTTGGTGTGGCTTCTCGTCTTCTCTGACTCTTGACCCCTGAACCTGACCTCACTTTTCTAATATTTGTAACTTTTATTACAACGCGTGTCTAGGTGTGTGAATTTTTTCTCTCCTGAGATCTTTTAAGTTTTAAACCCCACCACTTAAAAGGCATTCCTCACATCTCTTTGTTGGGGGAAACTTTCCTAGCTTTTCAGCTCCAGCTCAAATTTGACTTTATTCATGAAGCCTTCTGTGAAAACTCTGCCAGCCAAGAGGGACACGCCTTCTGACTACCAATGACAGCATGCACTGCTCAGAGCAGCTCCGTGATTCAAGCACAGTCCGCTTTTGCAGGCATTTTATAGCCCTCTGAGTACCTCATGGAGTGCTGGTAACGTTCCTCAAAAAGTCTGGATTCCACAAGGAGCACATTGTTAGAAGTGAGATAGGTCTGCGCTCGAGCAGAATCAAGGGCTATTTATTTTTTCAGCAGTTTGTGGATATTGGGCACATTTTGATATCAGAATGGGGGTGGGGGTAAACTATGAAGGAAAAATACCAATCAGAACCAGGACATTAAGTTTATGCCCAGAAGACTTCAGCTCTTACAAAGGTTCTAAGAGGTGTCTGTTAATAAAAGATGTAACAGAAGCCCAAGTAACATGGCCGCAGGCCAAGAAGACTTTGAGGAAAGATTTCCAGTGGAGTGAGGAAGGAATGGATCTGCACATGTCAAAATCCTGCCGAGGCTCTGACTCCACGGGCATCCTTCAATATTACCTACTAAACCAAGTGATCCTCTGAGCTACACATGATTCCCCCAACATTAGTAAGAGCAACTAAAGCTATAAGGCATAGTTTATGAGCTTGGTTATTAATGACAGAAGCAGAAAGTTGGCTTTTACAGACTTCTTATTTAAGTATCAGAAGACCTTAGGTGCGACAGGCCCTGGTTAGGATGGGACTGAAAAAAGAGGCCTTCCATAAAAGGTGAGGACAAGATGGCCTCCACAGTGAACTCCAGCCTAGCCTGGGCTACAATGGGAAATTGCCATTAGAGAAATAAGTGCAAAAATATATCACTAATAGTGTGTGTGTTTCACCTTTATTTTTTTCAGACCACTTTGCTTGTTCAACGTGTTTCCCAAGGTATAGAACCAAGCTTTAAGGCCAACATCTCACCCAGTTAATTAAATAATTCTTCATGGTTGAAGGTAAGCAGTAGGATTTCTGAAGTGTGTTATATGTGGAAATTGTTTTACCTTCCTTGGGGATTATCATTATTATTATTATTATTATTATTTGACTTGGGTCTTGGAAAATTTTTGTATAATTAGTCCCATGGCTCCAGCTACTATCTTCTGAAGTTTAGCAGTTCAGAGAAGGACTGCCGTATCTTTGCATGGCTTAGGTCTTAGAACCCTGACTAGGGCATTGAGGAGATGAAGAAGAATAGATAAACACGGGGACATACTTCTGGGACTGGGTGGACTAAGCTGTTGCATGGAGAAGCCCCTGCATCCCAGAAGCTCAGGATGGTTATTATAGACAGTTGATCAGGGAGATGGCTATAGCTTACAGAGCTCAATCAAGGATACAGCTTTAGTTAATCCCCTAGGAGCAGTCTCTGCAGGGGAGCAGGCTCCAGGCCTTAAACATCTGGGGAAAAGTTGAGCATTTTCTGCACGTGTGTCAATGTCAACTTGTAGAACAGAGGAAGGCCTTGCTCTCCCTTTGAGCTTCACCCTAGAGAAGGGCTTTGGCAATTTTCCATAGGTCTGAGGCTTTGGTCTTTGGCATGGCCAGCTCATGTCTCCAGATCTACTCAGACCTTCACATCCTCAGTCAGGGCTTCCTCAGCTCCCTACAGAGGACCATCCCACACTGATGAAAGTAACCTGCTCATTATTTCTTTGTATAGATTTGCAGGATTCTTTATGCCTGCGCACTAATGTCTTAACTAAATTCTGTAACTGGTGCCATCTTTGTATACAAGATCTATTCGAGTAACTGTGAGCTTTTCTCAGTCCTTCAAGTCTGTCACTCTCCCTCCCTCCCTCCCCCCCATATACGTACACATTGTTTTGCTTCTAGATAACCTCTTTGATTATTTTCTAATTCTCTCTTCTTATCTGGTTTATAAATGCCAGTTACTTGGTGATTGGCTCTCCTATGGTCTTTTATACCAAGGCTGCTTTGATTTTTCCCACCATTTCCTTTTGAAGTGGTATACCACAAGATAATTTTTTCCAATTAATGTGTTAATTTAACCGCTCTAGTGAAAAACATCATCCTGTTATCACATATTTGTTGTATTAAAATGTTTTCTTTTTTAATCAGATATGGTGTCTGTCATATACACATTTTTTGGCATCCTTGAAGTATGTAGAACAACTCAAACAAGAAACAGGAAAGGGAAGCAATCATCACCCTCCTCTTCCTCAATACCTGCCATAGACTTGTTAGCCAGATTTCTTTTCATAATATTTTTTATACATCTATATTTTAATATATTACTTGTATTCATATCATTTGTCTAAAATTACAATGTTTTCCTTATACCTTCTTCTGAAACAATAGTTTTAATTTCCTTATCTCTATCTTAGATGTTGGTAAATATCTCAACAATTGTTCTATTATTATTTATGCTTTAATACACTTTCTATGTTGTAATCTAAAGATGAAACAGCTAAGCCAGCTATGTCAATGGGTCTAATGCTTGAGTTCCTTTTCAATTTTAAATGGTCAGATAAGAGGCTAGACAGATGGCTCAGCAGTTAGGAGAAATTACTGCTTTAGCAAAACACATAGGTTTGGTTCCCAGCACATGCATGGTATATCACAACCACCTGTAACTCAGAGTCTAGGGGATTCAATGCCCTCTTCAGGATTCCTTTTGCTCCTCTGCTCACAAGGTACATATTCGCTCATTCAAACTCACTAGCATGCAGTTAAATAAAGAAATATTAAAAAGACAAATGCTCAAATATGGCCAGTTATAGCAGTGGTTCTCAACCTTCCAACTGCTACAGCCCTTTAATATAGTTCATATTGACCTCCAGCCATAAAATTATTTTGGTGCTATTCCAAAACTGTGATTTTGCTATTGTTATTGATTTATATTGTAATATAAATATCTGATATGCAGGTGGTCTCTGGCACTCCCTGTGAAAGAAAGGGTTGTTCAACCAGCAAAGGTTTCCGGACCCACAGGAACTACTCAGAGGGATTCCGGCCAGAACTGGAACTTAAATATTATTATGTATCTTTTTCTCCCTATGCCTGAAGCCTGTAGGAAATGGGAGGGGGCAGAACTCTGAATTCCTACAACATTGTATTTGAAACTTTTGTGGTATAAGCATTTGCATCTTCTGTCAAAATCTTAACTTCCAAAGCAGTAAGTGTTACACCAAAGTGAAAGGTAATAATTGGATTATGAGTTATAGTTATGGTAGTAGTAAAGAGACTCCAAAGGTCCCTTTGGCCGTTCTATCATGTGATGGTGCAGTGGTAAGGTGGTGTCCACACACAGAATAAGAGCCCTCACCAGACACCCAATATGTTGATGTAAAGGCAGACTCTACAACTTTCAAGAAATATATTTCCGTGTCTCATGTGCTACCAGCTTACAATATTTTATCATAATAATACAAATAACTTTTAGATAGCAGGAAACCACATGGATGTTTTCAGTAAACACATGACCACAATTAAATAGCGTGGATGTGGGACTTCTCCCTGAGGTTGTCTCCAATAAATCAGGAATGAATCACACACTTCATCAGATGGTCAGTTGCAGACATAGCTTTGCAGCTTAGCATGGCATTAAGCCCTTCCTACCACACTGCACTGTTGAATGGAGTTCTTGGGTGGACACGGTGTGATCATGCAGAAGTGTCTCATGAAAGCTTTTCTACTTCCTGGTGAGGATGAAGAATAGTAAGTTGACTTCCTTTGTCTTCATTTGGTTTCATACATCCCTGTGTCATTCACTGAATAATGCCTCAAACTTTCTCTTTCAATGGAAGGTACAGACTTGTCCCTGAAAATGGAAAATTTTAGGAAAACATTGGTGGGTAACAGTGAAAAGGAGCAATGAGATGCCATTCCAAGTAAAGCTTGCTTATTTTGCTTTTAGATACATCCTTTGAGGCCAAAGGTTCTTCTTTATCTCCATTCTAAGAACAGCTATCCTGTTTCTACTACATGGTCATTCCATTGGCGATGAAATTCGTTTGCATGGATACCCACGATGACTTAGCCCTTCTCTGAGTAACATAGGCTTTGACTAAGTCACAGTGTAGTCTGGCGTTTTCTTGCACTCAGCATCTTATCTCCATGTGCTCTCTAGAATGCAACCCACATATATGGACACACCATTCTAGGTGTCTATTGGCCAGGGCTCACATGACAGTGTCCTTAAGTACATCTACTTCTGTACATGCATAACCTGTGCTATTCATCATATTTTTTCCCCAAACTTTTTGTCTCCATGGATGATGCAGACTTTGCTCTGGAAACTGATAATCTTACTAAGCACATTCCTGGGTATATAGATACATTATATATTTTAGTCCAACATGTTCATATTGTGTTACTATGTTAAGGCCCTTTTGTGTTAGAAAATTCCATTAGTGTGTCTTATGCTCCAATTTCTTGACCTTGGATACAATGGATACCAAGAGAATGCATGGTTTGACCTTGGATACAACGTAGACCAAGCGAATGCATGGTATAGGGTAATCCTGAAGTCTTATAGACATATCTCCTGTCAGTGACACCTCTTTGCAAATTATCCACCTGTGAGAACAGATGTTAGGTTAATTATATATCCTGTCAATTTTTCCAATTTGACCTCATTTGAACTGAACAAAATTTTGTTTATTCAAACATAAATTTCTCAATTAATTTTTTCATATATATGCAATGATATAAGCATGTTGTATGCACACAGATGTGGTATGTATGTGTGTCTGTCTCTATCTCTCTGTCTCTTTCTGTCTGTTTCTCTCCCCCTCGTGTATGTGTGTGTGTGTGTGTGTGTTTGTGCACGCGTGTGTTCTTTAGAAACTTCCATGTATAAAAGGAAAATGCTGGCTGTTTGGTGAGATACAATGCAGAGGCTAAAGTTGCAGAGTACCAGGGTATTCCTGTGACTCGGCAAACCTCTTATTTGGATCTGTCACAAACTAATCTAACACAAAAGTTTATATGGAAAAATTAAGCTCTCAAAGAGATTCTGGCCATCTTCTGTCTCTTCCTGGGTTTCAAGGAGCGATTTTGATTTGTGATCTCTTAAGTCCGGAACAATTTGGTATTTCTAATTTATTGCTTCATTTGTGACTGCTGCTACAGCAAGGTAAATTTATTCTGATTTGCACAACCTAAGTCCTTTGTCTGACAGTGACTAATTATTACCTGAGTTAAAATAATGAAAGTGTCGGAAAGTGTCCGAATGCAATTTGTTAGGAAAACATGTGGCATGCTGTGTTACCCCAGTCCACAAAAGCCTAAGTGATCAGAAACCATGGAGAATTAAGATTTTTTTCCCCTCAAAGGTTATAAATCAATGTAGAAAACTGTAGAAACTTCCATTGCAAAGAACTGAATTTGGCAAAAGCAAGCGGTGTTTGGGAGCTCTTACACATCTTCAATTTTAGTAAAAGTAACTCTTAAAAGATATGATCATAAAGTCATATATGAAAAGCACTAAAGAAGGAAAAAAGACAATTTTTCTTAATGCCTACTATGTTCTTGGCCCCCTTGTCTGCTGGGCACATTGCAGCTCATTTGCATTTTGGAAATCCATACGGACCTATCTATTCCTCTTTATTTTCCCCGTTCAAACAGATCTGGTGTTTTTTGCAAAGACATGAGCCACAGAGTCCCATTTCAGTCACCCATTTCTTGACTTCACTATCTGATAGACCTTTCTCCATACTGAGAACCCACTTAAAGCTGACTTCACGGGCAGTGGTGGCGCACGCCTTTAACCCCAGCACTTGGGAGGCAGAGGCAAGCAGATCTCTGAGTTTGAGGCCAGCCTGGTCTACAGAGTGAGTTCCAGAACATCCAGGGCTACATAGAGAAACCCTGTCTCAAAAAACAAAAAACAAACAAACAAACAAACAAAAAAACAAAAAAAAGTTGACTTCATTGAACACATGCAAAAAATTGAAACTATGAAATGCTTCTGGAAATCCTATTCCAGAGGCAACAGCTATGGGATTCTGTGTGTGTTTAATACAGCTAATTAATAAAGCAAGTGGTGATCAACACACAGTTGATTCATAATATTTGGTTTCGGAACAGATTGGCATAAAAATTCCTAACTTGCTCCTTCCCTAAAAGCAATGTCAGACTCAACACGGGATGTATTCTGACATGCAACTGTTGTTGCAGTTAATCACTTGCTATATGTGCATGTTGATGTATATGTGTGTGTGTATGTGTGTGTGTATTTGTGTGTGTTCCTGTGTGTGTATTTTAAGGCCTATTTTCTTTAAGGAGTTCTGACCTCAATACATTAAGAGCATCAAGACTTTTCCAGGTAAAATATGTATAATTATGATGATAATTATGGTAATGAAAAAGAAGAAAGTACATTTCTAAAATGCACTTCATTTAAATTAATGATATAATTTTCATATGCAGAGTAAATTTATAAACTTCAGCAGCTAAATTTTGGCAATGGTAAACTGCAAGGAAATAGTATGTTTAGTTTAGAATCTCAGAATTTTCCTTCATTAAAATCCTTCTAAGTTATTAACATATGTACTTAAATATTTCACAACCTAAGGTATTCCTGCTACAAGAATCATGAAGAAATCCATCTGGGACTGGAGAGATGGCTCAGCAGTTAAAGGGCATGTTGTCACAGAGGACCCAGTTAGGTTGTCAGTATTCACACTGAGTAATTTACAATCACATGTAACTGCAAGTCTAGGGTATTTGACACACTCTTTTGGACTCTGGGAGTACCTGTATTAATGTGAATACACACACACACACACACACACACACACACAGAAAGAGAGAGACAGAGGCAGAGACACAAAGAGAGACAGAGAGAGAGACAGAGAGAAAGACAGAGAGACTGAGAGAGAGACAGAGGGAGAGACTGAGAGAGAAACACAGAGAGAGATTATCTGGAGAAGTAATCACTTACCCTAATTTGTTGCTAAATAACAAATGTAAAGAAGCAATTTTGTTGGCAGTTCTCCATACAACAGAAACTAATATTCTAGAGGGCATCAGGACAAATACACACTGGTACAACCCAAGTCACTTTTCCTTCACTTATCTAAAGGGTTCTACTAGGAACTATGGCCAGCCTTATTCTCATGTCATATGCTTATATTACAAATAATGGAATATTATTAAGTGCCCAGAGGAAGGAAATTCTGAAACATGATCCAACATTCAACTCTTGAAGCTTTTGTGCATACCTAGTGATTGGAGTGACACAATGCAGAAGAAATGCTCTGTGAGACCATGGCACAGGGTCCTTGGAGCTGTTCTACTACTGATGGACAATGATACACAAGGAGGCATGTGGCTGCTATGCAGGCCTGAGATGGGGAATTGGGGTTTACTGAGCATGTACACAGTTTGCTCTAAGGAAGATGAGCATTTCTGGAGCCGGATGACGTTGATGGCTGCACATCAGTGCCGGCAAACTGATGCCACCGTGCTGCTTTAAAAAGAGTTAAAATAGAAACCCATCACCATTAAGGTAACTGGTTTTCTGCTTCAGAAATGTCTGCTTTGGTAAATCTTTTTCAAGCATATATTTTCTGGTTGGGGTAAGTTAGAAGTAAGAAAAAAACAAGAAAATATTTTAAAAGCAGGCAAAACTAAACAAACAGAAAAAGGCACCTTGTTTTAACAGCTGATATGTACACTGGATAGGAAGGCACTCTTTCAATAGAATACACGATGACTTGCATTGCGTCTCTTTTTCTTTCCTCAGTAGAGGCAACATCATTACAAGTTTCACAGGAGACTTTTTAGGAGACCTGCACATGAGATATAGGTATCATGTAAGCTTTAAAAAAAATAATCATACTCCTTGCTTTCTATAGAGAAAATCTTGGTGATTCACTTACAATATTGCCTTGATATTTTACATTATTGAACACTATTTCATCATGCAAATATAAAATAATGTATGCAAACAACTCCAATTGATAGGTATTACAATTATTGTTTGACACTTTAGAATCATAAGCATATCTTCTTTGAATTGTATGTGTGCCACTTCCTGCTATGAAAAAAATGAATGTATTTTTATAAGTTACTTAAGACATTGTGGACACAATATCAGAAGTCATAGCTATGGAGGGATGAAGGGTGTCTTCTTAGTCAAAAGAGGAATAATTAACTTAGAAGTTGAACTGGGACATGTTGAGAAATGTGAATAGTGGTATATATAAAAGAAATGGGAGGAACTGGTTAGGTGGCTTCAGACTACTTCCCAGGGAGGAAGCAGTTTAAGATGTGTTTACCAATATGTGGAAAAGAATACCTTTACAGTTTCAAAGTTTAAAGATGGAAAGTTTTAGACTGGGAAGCTGACAAATTCAGGTCATTTTTTTTGTCTTCTTTGTTTCTCTGTTTCAGACAGGAACTTACTAGTTAGCCCCATCTGGGTAGAGTTTTTATTGGCCAGGATAGTCTCAAACTTGCAGCAAACCCCCTAATTCTGAGTCTCGAGCGCTAGGATTATAGATATACACCATCATGCCTTGCAAAAATTCAGCTTACTTTCAAAATACCAAGTAGTTATCAATATGCCCTGGATTGCTGTCTATAAAACAGATAGAGGAGAAAGACCTTCATCTTCTGAAGTGAGTCTTTAAGCTCTTGGGATTTCTTCCAGTCATTAAGACAGCCACATGGGATGGAATCCAGGAAATATATAGGTCTGTGGGATACAGGAAATGTATAAGTCTGTGAGATCCAAGAAATGTATAAATCTGTGAGAATGAAAACAATCTTTGTTTACAGCTAAGTAAAAGTTTATCTCAGCACCACACATAATATAGGCTTTTGAGAAATACGTTTAGATTAGCTGGTCATCCACAGGGATTGGATGTGATAAACTCTGGGCAATCTCCTTTTTCATCAACAGCATTGAGTAGTATGTTATCTATTTTTCCTTTGGTGAGACAAAATACCCAAAGAAGACAACTTAAAAGATGTATTTTGATCCTGGTTTTAGAAGTTTTGGTCTGAGATCAGCTGGCTCTGTTATGTTTATATGTTATTTGGCAGAGGCCAAACAACAGGATGGAGTTAAGATGCTTCCTTAATGAGAGGCAAGAAGCAGGGCTAGAGAGGGAAAGTCACTAGTCTCCTTTAAAGCCCCACCCTCAGTTCCACTGCTTCTCAATTATGCCATCAGATTATCATCTATGAATGGATTAACGCACTAAAAACGTTAGAGAGTTACCTTTCCAACACTACTAGCTGAGTACCAAGCCTGTCACACCTGAGCTTTGGAGTCATTTTATACTCAAACTGGCAAGAGGTAGATTATTTTATGTTAATGACTTTTGAGAATGGCTATCTTCTTCATATTTTTCTTTTATAATTCAAGGACAAAAGAAGCACACAGTAGAGGACTAAAATCAGAATTATGTTAAGAGCATAAACTACGGCCAGGCATAAATAAGGGCACATGCCTACAATCCCAGGACTTTGGAGGCAAAGGCAGAAGAATCAGAAGTTCAAGGTCATTCTTAAGTATAGAGTAAGTTTGAAGCCAGCTTAAACTACATGAGACACAGTATCAGCAGACACACAAGAGTGTGTTAGAGGTGTGCTAACAATAGGGAACATGGATCCAGCATGTTTCTCACCAACTGTGGAACTGATGACCCCCCTGTGACCTCTTCCATCTCCTCCCCCAAATGCCCAGGCTTACAGCTGCTTAGCTGCTGGAAACCATGCATGTTTTGGGTTTTTTTTTCAAAGTATAAACACTCAGAACATGAGATGTGAGGAGAAACTTTATTGGTGCATGAAGGAGGGTGCTCCTGTCCATTTGCTAGAAGTAAGTCAGGTTTACAGTTATTGTTGAACCCTCAAGTACCTGAGAAACTATAGCAAACTCTACAGCTGAGTGGTCATTTTATTGTCAGCTAAACGAGGGCCTAAGAAAATTCAAATCCTATAGTCACAGATTTGGAACATGCTCATGTAGGAGGAGAACTGGATCCTCAAAAGAAATAATGTAATGGATTTCTTTTAGAATGACATGGTCCTGGTAAATGAGCTGTTGTATCTGATGTATTTGAGCACCACGTCTATACTCTGCTCTAACAGGATAATGTATACTGAAATGCTCACTGAGAACATGTGTTATTATTAGATTATATTATGTGAAATGAAACTAGTCAATAATGGGATTTTTTTTTTTTTTTTACCACCTGACCTCACCAAGGCAAATGCCTATTTTGAAATTGCTCCAGGACATTCTTTGTAGGAGGCTAGAAAGAATATACCTGCCAATCCTCAAACTGATGTTCCTGGTACTGCTGTAAGCCTCAAGTAAGGGGTGCACTACAAGTCTACAAGAACAGGGAAGTTTGTGGAGAAATACATAGGGCAGCTTCTGGATGAGAGAAGGCAGCGTGGCTTGCTCTAATACTGAGACAAGGAACCATTATGAAAAAACAGGAGAACCTAAGCTATCTGACCTCCAGACAAGAAAAAAAGAGCTTTGGCTTCCAATTTTCAGAGAAAAACATCAGGTGACTCTGTTGCACAGACGAGACAGAATTGGGCCACAGAATCCTTTGACTCCTTACGTCACTGCTTTTATTTTTCACTTTAATCCATCTTCAGTCACACAGTTTTTCATCTATTATTTTTTCTTAATCTCTTATCATCAGTAATAGATTACCTGTTTAAAAATATCTTGACCCGAATAAGAAAAGCCTCTCTTGAATTAATTACTTCTCACGGGACAGAGAAGGTACTTCTCTTAATTCAGAGAGCTAAATTGTCAGCGGCGTAAAAGCAGGGGACCCTCTGAAAAAAAGAACACCTATCCTACTTCTGTTCCCTTACTGGTCAATTTAAGAGAAAAAGAAAAAAATATTACATTTAAATATTCAGTTTGCCTATAAAGGTTTTTTATTTTTTATTTTTTTTTTTTATATCTCACAAAACCAAATTCTCCTGTAAGATTGACATTTCAGAAGAAGAGAGGCAGACAGGTGAACTCAGATCAAAATGGATTTCGCCAACCTTCCGTTTTAAAGGTCAAGGTTGTTGCAGACTAGTGTTGTGTTTTCCGTCTAAAGCTCCCGACTTCTTTTTCAGGAAAAGTCTGTGAACAAGAAAAAGCAAAAGAATTCTTTGCTTGTTCTCTCTGGGATTTCAAATGCCCGCCTTTGTGACAGCAAAATGTCTTCCTGTTATGGGCTCTATTTAGAGGTAACAGAAGGATGTTTAATTTGTTAATTTATGTATTCTGGAAGAAATTAAATAGAAGGAAATCTTTCCACTCACTTGGCATTGCCCCTGACATCAGTGGTCATTTTTGTCCAGGGCTTTCTGTATGTACTGTCTGGGATAGCTTGGACTCCATCTTCTTCCCGTAGTGACCAGGAGTGTGTTCTTAGACATTGTTCAAAATAAGTCAACAGTGTGTATACCCCAGTTCCTCTGACCATATCTCTTCTTTCTCTCTTCAGACACTGCATACTCTGGCCACAGAGGAATTCCACATAGCCCTTGCCTTTAACAGGTGCATGGCCAGTGAGCAGAACTTCTGGTAGTGTTTGCATACCCTGGATCTAAGGAGGATGAATCACTGGAGTTAAAAGTGCCAAAGAAAGCCACTTTCATATGAATAGTGTCCAAATATTTCTATGTGTTTTTCACATATAAGTAATGTCAAATTAAAATTAAAACCCATTTTTTCTCTAGACTTCCATTATATTGGAATTTAAACTGACTATTATGGTTGTTCATATTTTAAGTAATGATAGAAAAGACCCTATGTTATCCCCAGCATTCTTGGGACATTTTTGATTTACTACAATTACTTATATTTAAATGGCAATTCATACATGGTTGTGCTATATTAGAAACTTAGGACACACTTTATTCTATTTTGTGCATACCCGTTACACGGAGAGATATGGAGCAAAGGCTTTGTATCTTAGACTCAAGCAAGATTTAAGATAATGGAGTGTTGATCGTGAAATGTTCTCACAAGTGAATAGTAGTACATTTGTTTTTAAATGAAGAACTAACACTAAACTGCTCAGAGGGTCTTCCCAGTAGCAGACAATATGGTATAGAAGTGATTGTCTTTGATCTGGGCAGGCATCCCTTAAATTCTATGCCCCCCAACAGCACGAGCCCTTCTTAGATTTGAGATGCTTAGCAAATGTCCTCCATGCCATCAGATCTTGAAAAATAAGTCCATGAAATGAAACCCTTTAGCTTCTGAATATTTGACATTTAACACATCAAAAGGAGGGATATCTCTGACCCATCAGTGTTTCATCTGAACCTGAAAGAAAAATGTTTAGGTTTGCCATTAGACAACTCTATTCCTGTCTCCCTTCCCTGCTCTTAGAGACATATGCCTCCATTGTCAGCTCGGTTTCCTGTGTTTAAGTCCATGCTCTGTCTCCCCTGATTGACCCTAATGGAACTTGGCAGTTGTAGAGTTAATCTTAGCTCTGGTCTCCAGGCCTCACCTCAGGAAACAATCAGTCCCCAGAGCTTTGGGGCTTCTTGCAAAACTATATTCCCCTAGAGTTCTTTCCCAGCCCAGCTGGGAACCTTTTCCATTGTCTGCCAAATGGACACCAATTAAGTCAACTGCTCCCCAATTAGAATTTTGAAGAATTTGTCTTGTTGTCTTGTACCGTGACTCCCAAGTAGGGGTCTGTTTTTGGAATTAGTTACAGAAGGAAGAAAATAAATAAATAAGTGACAGCTCTTTCCTGTAACATGATAGCCATGGGTTTTCTCTGCCAGCCACTCACACAACATGATCTGTAATATGTGGCCACTGCTTGGTAGCAAGTAAGTTGATCATCTGCATAATCCTTTCACCCAGAGACCATTCAGACCATGGAGACCCTGGGAAGGACAATACTGGCCTAGGAGGAACACCCAAGTTTGGGGGAAGAAGTGGGAAATTCCTCTTTGTACCAAAAATATAAGGATTTGCTTTGAGAAGAGGAAAGCTAATGTTTCCTTTCTGAAGGCGATGTATCCCATGTGGGCAGCCGATTGTTCTTGCCATTAAGGCAGATGTGTTCTTGTGATGAAGGATTCTGCACAGCAAGGCATTTCCAAGCACCGTTTAGGATGTCAATCAATGGTGTTTGAAATCACTCAGGCTGTCACAGCTGGGTGACACCAGGGCTGTGTTGGGAGTCTTTAGAGAATGAGGATGCCTTTGACATCAGAACGCACTTGTTTGTGAAACACAGTCAATCACAAATAATATCTTCGTCAAAGAACCCTGTTTATTGTCGTGTACTTTAAAGCATTTGTTCAGTGTGTTCAGACGTGCACTTACAAAGAACCAAGAAAAGCAGGTGGCTTTTCTCCCCTCATCTTAAACTTAAATGAGCACAGAGTCACCTGGGGTCTTATTAAAATGCAGATTTGGATTCTGCAGGTGTGGTGCGGCCTAGGCCTGAGATTCTGCATTTTTCTAAGCTCTGTATCCTCTGTCACAGTTAGAAATAACTGGACTCTGAATAATATGGAAGAAATCCTTACATTCTTAATGATTTAGGCCCACAGGCACAAACTAAACTTTGGAATTGAGGATGTATGGATTGTGTCAGATGTCTCTTGCTCTCTGTGTGGTTTCCCTCCTTCCCCCAGCAATGCACACTGATTTTATATTAATTTGTTTGTGGCTTGGGTTCTATATATTAAAACTGACTTCTGATTAGTACTTACATTTAGGAATAGAAAATGAAGACACAGGATCAGTCAAGAAAATCACCCACATCCACACCAAGAATTGTAGTGAGTTTGGCCTAATGCTGCTTGTATTCTAATGTTAATCTGGGTCCCGCAAATTGTTTGCACAAGGGACCCTCTCCCTAGTTGATTCTGATTGGTAAATAAAGATATGGCGGCCGGCGGCTGGGCTGGGCAGAGAGAAGTGGGACTTTAGGATTCCTGGGCTTGGGAGGAGGAGGAGTTGGAAGAGGAAGGAGATCTGCCATGCCCGGAGAGTGTGGAGGAGAGGAAAGACGCCATGCCCGAGACTGCGCAGGACAGAGAGGCATGACCACCATGTGAAGGAGCTGGAAACGCACAGCCCAGTGGGCAGCCCTCTGGGTCCAGAGCAGCCAAGCTAGGACACAGAATTAGTAAGTAATAACTCGGGATTAAGATCTTGGAGTCTTGGAGGTTAGGCAGTGGCCCAGCTATTGGACTGTATAAGGCATATTAAAATATAAAGGCTGTGTGTGTGTGTGTGTGTGTGTGTGTGTGTCTTCCATTCAGCAACGTAAACCACTGAGGCAGGTAGCAAAACTGCCGATGGGATTTACTATTAAATAATTATTTAAACAAAGGATAATGCCTGTATTTAGCTATTTGAGGCAGTAACAGTATAGTGGGATGTGTCCGGGGTCTTAAATCTTCTAAAGGCCTAAAGACCTGAGTCTACTTGGCTTTGTCATTACAATGTACGATCTATCACTGTCCATCAGAACTAAGAGCCCACAGTAAACTTGTTAAACCTACTCAGACTGGCCCAGCATCAGTTTGGTGAGGGGAATCCTCACTAAAACTCTCAGTATAGAGAGCTCTGAGGGGGTGACAGATGACTGGCGGTCATTCTGCAAGATGATCGAAATGAAGTAAACAAAACCACCGGCTGTGATCATTACTGAGAAAGCAACAGAGGAGTGTGTGTTACATACATGTTTTAGGAGCAGACTTCATTTCTACAATAAGGCAAGGTCTGAGCACTTGACTCTCTGGGTAAGGTAAAGTGTTTGCCTTTCAGGCATGAGGAGCTGACTGTGTTTAATCTTAGGAACCCACATAAAAATCCTGCACACTGGTGGTGACTGCCTATAATACCAGGACTGCTGTGTGGATAAGGGAGGGTCCCGGAGGCATATTGGCCAACTAATCTACCAGAACTCAAGAGCTTCAGTATCAATGAGAGACGTTTGAAGTTATCTAAAATCAAATCAATGGATAGCCATTTTAAACAGAATCTTCAGACAAAAGCTACAGAATCTCAAAGGGTGAGCTGGGAATAAAATATCTGAAAGTCATACAGAAAATATATTCCCAGGAAAATGGCTTTCTTAAAAATGAGAAGAACAAAAGAAAGAAAAGGAAAGGAAGGAAGGAAGGAAAGAAGAAAAGAAAGAAAGAAAGAAGGAAGGAAAGAAAGAAAGAAAGAAAGAAAGAAGGAAGGAAGGAAGGAAGGAAGGAAGGAAGGAAGGAAGGAAAGAAAGAGAAAGAAAGAAAGAAAGAAAGAAAGAAAGAAAGAAAGAAAGAAAGAAAGAAAGAAAGAAAGAAAGAAAGAAAGAGAAAAGGAAAAAAGAAGATGGCTGTGTGGCTGTGTATCAGTGATTTTAAATAATGTGTTGTGGACACTCTGCACCCCAGCCAGTGAAAGGAATTTGTTTGCTTGTCACAGATCACCCACAAGCCCACCAGACTTCACTCAACAGTCAGACACAATGACGGCGGAAATTGAGACCTCCATGCACTGTCTCAGCTGCATGCTGCGGCCCAAAGGAAAACACCGACCCAGTGAAACAAAGCTGACCCAATTTTCTCTCAATTATATTTGTTTGGAAAAATGATCGATAAACCTCGTAGAGAAGCGAAATTGACATCTGCCTTTCAGATGGAAAATGGCTTCCCCGAGAAGCCATTTCGATCTCTATGCAGAACTCTGACTAAGAAGTGAAATTTTTCAAGTGAATAGTTCTTCAGTCTCTGTAATAGTTTAATGCTGATCATTTAGCAAGCTCCCAATCTTCAGAAATGATAACTTAGCCCCGCTGAACAGACACTACTCAGTCTTTTCTTCTTGCTTTTTTTTTTTTTTTTTTTTTTTTGTCTTCAACTTCCTCCGTTCAGTTTCTGTTTCCAACAACCTAATGCTATTTCTCTGACCCAGTGTTCAAGATCTGGTGTAATTTAACATTCATTAGTTTTCAGTCCTAAGAAAGTCATGGCATAGCATTATTAAAATATCAGAACTTTCTATGGAGAAAAGTAAGTAAGTGCTTTTATTTAATTCACTATTAATGGGACCACTTGGAGAGGCATCCAAAGAACCTTCCACTCTTGTCCTATATAAGCAGAAATATTTCAGACTTTGGATGAGCCTCATATAAAACTTTCTGGTCATTTCTGATCAGAAATTCCAAATTTCCTTAGCACTATTGTATTTAAAGCCAGGGTTATTCTGTCTCAGTTACCACCAATACCAGAGGTGTAGAAAATCAGTACACAGGCTATAAAAGGATGTTTCTGGCCTGACCCGAAGCAGGACACACTGAAACAGTTACAAGACAGTTTGTTTTTAGGAAACTTCTAGTCCAATTATGCTCTCCCTAGAGGCACAAATAATCCAGATAGCCTTCAGATAAGCATGCACAATTTTGAGAACTTCATAAAAAAAATTTAAAATAAAAAAGAATCAGCAATGGTTTTAGGCTCGGCCTCCCCGGGATAAAATAACTATTTTAGGGTGAGGCTGACGAGCTTGGTGGTCTCAGAAAAAAGTTAAGAGTCAAGAGTCCTGGGTGTTATGATTTCAGCTTCCTTTCCTACTTGATGGGTGGCCTCAGGGATAAACTGAGAGTGGACTCCATATTTGAGAGGAAGAGGCAAACAATGTTAGATTAGTCTCTCATAGAGTGAATCGATCTGTGGAATGAGGCTACAAATCCATTCACTTTGTAGACAGAGGTATGGAAAGGCTTTGTGAGCAGCCCAGGTGAGGAAGGTTCAGTTCTTCCTGGGGAGAATTTGCTAGAATCGTTACCCTCCAGAATCCTCTCAGTCCCCATAGCAGTGGGTTCAACTGTGCTTTCACTTAACGTGGGCAATTTTTGATTAAGCTTGTGCCTAATGTTGGTGGGTTGCTTTAGCCAGCCTTCTTCTATTATATAATGATGCAGACTGAAGCCATCATGCCGATAATATTCAAAAATTTAAAAAGTATAAGACAATGTTTTAGAGACCCACCATGAAGACAAATCAAGTTGAGGGCCAAAGTCACTGTTTGGAGGGTGTTCTTCTATCTTATTGCTGGTTCTAGAACAGCTCATGTTTGGGTTATTTGTTTTCTGTTTTTGTTTTTATTTGTTTTTGATTTAATTTAGTAGGTTTATATGTTTAGAAGTTTGCTCACTCCTTCCAGACTTTTTTACTTTTCATTTTCTATGTCTTTTATTAAAAAGTGTGTGTGTGTGTATGTGTGTGTGTGTGTGTGTGTGTGTGTGTGTATTGAATTTTTCTGGAGCTGAAGTTGCCAGTGGCTGTTAGAGTTAATATGTGAACTGGAAACAGAATCAGGTCCTCCGGAAGACTAACCAATGCTCTTAAGTTCTAAGCAGTCTGTGAGAGCCCCCTTTTTCCTCTTACTAATGAAGGCTCTATACTATATAGTATTACCCATTGGTGCTGCCTTCACTGAAACCCACAGTTTGGTTTTTATGTCAGCAAATCTTTCAATATTCCTCTCTGTTTCTCAGTGACCTCCTGTTCATTCAGCCAGTTTCAGACTGTGTATGGGTAGTTTATGCTTCACTGTGTGTTACACATATAAAATACCGTCTGGCCTGCGTTGGGTCTCTCCAGCCACATGCTTTTATTAGCATGAGAGATGATTTCTAAACTTCAGAGGCTGGCGGTGACAGAGAAAGTGAGACCCTGGCTTTAAACAAAATGAGTGTTAAGAAAATCGAAACTTCTGAAAACTTAAAAAGAACTTTGATAGGAGATTCAACTAAAGCCTGGGAACTTTTTTCCTGCTTATAATATTTTCTGCTTATGTGTATACTACATATTGTTTGTATATATTTTAAAGTTTCTGTTGTGATTGACTTCCAATTTAATTCCATTGTGATCAAAAATCTTATAAGTCATGATTTCAACTTTATGTACATATATATGTATGTATGTATGTATGTATTTTAGGTTTTGGGGACTTGTTTTGCCTAACCCTTTCCAAAAAAGGAATTTTTACACACTGATCCAAAGACTTCATTCGCAGCTGTTAAGTGAAATGTTCTGTAAAAGCTGATTGAGTGCCCTTGAACTATAGTGTACTTTAATTCTGGTGTTTCTTTGTTGATTTTTATCTATTTAATACGTCCATTGTTAATAGTTTAATATTGAAATCATTATTATTGTACTGGCACGTACCTCTCTGGTTTGAACAAATACTGCTTCTTTTATGAAATCAGGGAACTCTGAGATTTGGCACATACAGGTTTACAATTGTATCTTTCTGAGAGACTTGTTCCCCCCTCATTATACAGTTCCCCTTATTAGCCCTTTCTTGCATTTTGCCTCAGAATATGTTTTTCTAGATACAAATGTAGATGCCCCCGCTTGTTTTGGTATTTCGTATACTTCAGACATCACGTTCTATTGTTATTTTTTTCTTTTAGACTACAGACATCTTTACTGGTGAAATTCACCACAGGCTATGGACCGTTGGCATTTAGATTTCCAGTCAACCAAGTTCTCTGTATCTTTTAATTGGTCATATTTCTCCACTTACATTCAAGGTCATTACTAAGTTACAACCTATGCTTTCGTTTTTCACTGATTGTCTTACAGATGGTTTGAAGATTTTTCATTCTTTTCTTCCCAAGTTTCATCTTCGTGGTCTGATGGTTTCCGTTTTAATAGTCAGCTTCCCTTATGTATACCTACTCTTCTGGGAGAATCTAAACTTCCAATGCTCATACTATCCTAGAAGTTAGCTATCCTTTTCCACTTCTGAATGTCTTCACACCTCTTTTCTGGACTTGTGGACATGTGTCTAGGCCTTCCTAGGGTTTCTGCTGAGAAATATTCTATTAGCACCACATAAATATGACTTGGCATTTGTTTTATACACATTTTAATTGTTTTAAAAGTTGACTGTGTATAATCTTTTACAGTTGAAGAGTTTCTCTTGCAATGTCCATGTGCACTCCTTGCACCCTGAATAGAGGTGGCCATCCTATTGCTGAGATTAGAGAGGTTTTCTGTTCTCACTTCATTGTAAAGGTTTTCTGTGCCCTCACTATTTCCATCCCCACCTCTGGGTAATTTAGATGTTCTAAGATCTTCAATGACTTCTCCATCCTTTATTTTTTCTTTTTCCTTGCTGAGCTTAATATTTCAAACCTCCCTTATCCAGGCTTAACTATTCTTTACAATTTAGTCTAGTTCAGGCTGCTGCTTAAAACTTTTAACTTTATACACTGAGCTCTTCAATTCCATGATTTCTGCTTTATTTAGTCTTGAAAATTGTTTGATAAATTTTCCTAAGTTCACTTGGCTGTTCTTCTTCATCATCATCATCATCATCATCATCATCATCATCCTCTCATAACACATTGTGCTTTAAAAACAATCAGCCTTTCAAAATCTATGTTAGGCTTCTCATCCTTTTTGACTCTTTTGGAACCTGTTAGCAGAGTTGTGGTTCTTCGAGTATGTCACTTTTAGTTTTCTCATATTTCTTTTGTTTCCCCCATTTAAATGTGTGTGCCTATGTGCTCTTTCTACTGCTTCTATAGAAGGGTCTTTATCATAGACTATTGACAGCTTTCTTTCTTCCCTGTTTGTCAGCCCTCCAAAATAAAAGCACCAAGATGTTCTGCCTGCATAAAAGCATCTACAGAAAAATCACCATGGAAATGATCACAGAACATGTAATGTAACTCATGGTATACACCCTTAGCATGACACTGAGTACTTTCTGTGCTTTGTAAGCATACATTACTTTTTTTCTTACATATTTTTGTAGTTTAATTATAAAATAGGCATTATTTCCTAACAGTATTTTTTTTAGCCTATTTAAATCTATTTGAGTTAAGGAACCTCTCAGAGCCCACCACTCAACTCATCAGCAATCATCTGTACATCGAGGTCACTCCACAGCAGGCACTGTGTTCTCACTGGGCCAGTGTCCACCTGGCACAGAACTCCCTGTGTCAGGATGTTGTCAGCAACAGAGAAAACAAACTTGCATACAGATATTTTTTCCCCTAAGAAATGCCACAAAGCATACCTTTGCACGTCCAAGGGTGGCTTTCTCAGGCTTATAATCAAACTTTAGCTTCCACTGGGGGAAAACCTATTCCACAGCTAATACAGAAGAGGGCTTGACAAAGAGAGTTATACAGTTAGGCACCCACGAGCACATCCCTTGTCACACCATGTCTAACCACTTTTATGCACCATGGAAAATGCTGTTGGAAGCCTCAAATGCTACATGTCCCTGCAACTGAGCACAAGGAAGTCTTCTCTTGTATCCCCGGTGTACTGTGTCTTGATGTGAAGATTAGAATGTGCCTCCAGAGCTGTGTGGCCCAGGTATTACAGTGAGTGGCTACTGGCACATTTCTCTTATGCTATAGCCTCAAGATCACCTAGAAAACTCAAGGTTATGGCTGTATAGTAGGGGTGCGGTGACTGAATGAACACAGCTGATGTGAATACTTTATAATAGAGGTTTTAACAGTTGTTGGTTAAAAAACTGTTCGCATGTTACTAAAATGGAAGTAGAACACAAAGTTTACCAGTGACATCTGGCCATGGCAACTGGAGTTTGTCTTCTCAATTAGCCTCAAATTAGATAAAGTTCTAAAGCCTATAGAACTGAAAATTCACTAATTCAAGGGGATATAAACATTTCAATTTCCCCCCTAAAATCTAGCTTTATAGTAATTCCTCTATGTAAATTCACACCTGCAAACTTCCTGGCCGCCTATGAAGAGGTACTATGTTATCTATGGAACCATGAAATTTGTGATCCTCATATTGGATTTTAACATGTATCTTATGAGGGGAAGGGTAGAGACTAAATTATAGGATGTGTGATTCAATTTGCGATTCAGATTTTTAAAACAAATAAAATTTAGCAACAATCACACCCCAAATTTACATGGGACAGAGGTGTTTGTCAGTATTTTTTTCTTTCTTTCTTTCTTTTTCTTTCTTTCTTTCTTTCTTTCTTTCTTTCTTTCTTTCTTTCTTTCTTTCTTTCTTTCTTCCTTTCTTTCTTTCTTTCTTTCTTTCTTTCTTTTTTTGAGAAAGAAACTTAAAAGCAAAGAAATGTTCATCTTGGTTTATAGTTCCAAAAGACTCCATGCATGGTTCGCTGGCCTTGTTGTTTCTGGGGTATTGTTATGGCTTGACATTGGGCAACAGTGAGGAGTTTAGAGCTTCTTTATTCATGTTGCTAGAGTGCAGAGGAGGGGAGAGAGCAGGGACATAATACTCTCCAAGGACATACCACAGTGACCTGCTTCCTACAATTATGCCCCACCGCCTGGCTTCTACCGTGTCTATACAATCCATGAAACTATGAATCTATTTGTGGATTCATTCCTTGACCAGACAAGAGTGCTCCTGATTCAATTAGTTCTCTGTAGGGCCACCAACTGCTGTCCTTAGCACATCAGCATTCAGAGACCACCTGCTGTCCAAACTGTGACCGAACAAAAGTTACCCATTTGTTTATGTGCAATCAAAATGTAACTGAGTTACCAGTATTTTTATTAGGTACACTTGGGATTTGGACTTGAACTACAGAGCAGCAAGTCTCTCTGCATGTCAAGCACCTCTATCTAGTTGGTCACATTTATGTCACATAAGAGCTGAGGAATGGGAATGGCAGTTTTGAAGCACTGAGGTGTTGCTGCCAGCTGGCTAGATTTTTCATTCAGCATGCTAGCATGCTGTTTGCTACCTTACTCTTAGTACTTGGTGGCTTTAGAATGTCTTAGGACAGCATATATATATATATATATATATATATATATATATATATATATATTATAAATATATATATATATATATAAATTAGCCTTCAGCTGTGATGGTAATGAGCTATCAACAAAGCTAGTGTACAGAAGTATTGCTAAAGATGATAAGTATCCTGAAGTAAAGAAAAATGTTGGATTTAGGTACAACTTCAAGGGGGTGGTGTCCTGCTGGCTGCCTCTTTGAGGCTTAGTTTCTTCTTTTGTTGACAAACTGGTTCCAACAGTGGGGACTGGTACATGAAAGGAAGGTTCTGCTAGAAATGCTCTGCTCAGGGTGGTACATGTTGCATATACAATAAGAACTACTCTCTATTCTTTCTTCTTCCATCCTTCAAAAAAGAAAATGATTGTAAGAAGATGCTAAACTCCTTCTATGAGTCATCTCCAGAGAAAACCACCTTCATAGTGTTTCCTGTTGTGAAGTAGATATGGATAAACCAGCATTGGATAACATTCTCAGGCACGAAGCCAACTGACCTAAACCTTTAGTGCCAGAAGACAGATGAAAGAGGAGGGTGTAAGATGTCTTTCCAGAGAAGAGGCATTTCAACCGGCATAGCATAAGTGGTCCATGGAAACTGCTCTGAAGAAGAGCTTGTGAGAGATAGATATAAAAAGATATATCCTGAAGCCTTCTTCAAAGAAAGTACCACATCTCTGGCTATATCCCCGTGAAAACCCACAAGCTATGTTTTGGGGGTAAACTGGCAAATGTTATCCTGGCATATGTAATTTTCTAGAGTAATGATGTGTCATTACAAGCATCACTTGCTTGACTCTGTTAAGTTTACAATAATTTAACAAAACAGCAGAGATGATGATGTAGTTATAGAGAAGGAAGGTTTTTGGCTCAGTATCAGAGTTTTTAATCTACGGTCACTCTGCGCTGTTGCTTTGGTCCTAGGACAGTTTGGTAAATAGCAAGAGCTTGTAAGGAAAAACCCCCTTTCCCCACATGAGAGCTAGAGGAGAGGGGCAGAAAAGAACTGTCACTATATCTCCCCAAAGCAATGACTTCAATTGTCTCCTGCTGGACCCAACTCTCAGTGGTTCTACCAGCTATCAGTAGTACTGAGGTCTGGAGGCTACTTTTTTTTAAACAGGTGGATCTTTAAGAATGACTCCAGATCTAAACTGTGGTATGAGAAAAATTGCATGACAATGCATTACATGCATTGGCATGTAATACTCAGGATTCCCCATCTAACCTCTTGGCAGAAGGCACAAGGCCAGTGTCAGTGCACTTCGCAAGCCAGAGGAAAGGATTCTGCTTCAGCTTTGAGTTTCCTCATTAGTAGCCAATTTGAATTGTAGAAGCTCTTTCCAGAAAAACCCTTGCTTTCTGAGCTCCAGAGACCCACAAAACACATATCAGCTTTTGCCCCCTTTTATCTAAGGGCACAGCGATAGAAATGAATCTGAACTTCCGTTTAACTTTCCATGCAAATGGCTCAAAGGCTAAATTCCATTTCCCTACCTTAGCCAGGTCTTATAGCATCCCCAGCACAATATAAAATTTGCTTGTGAAGTAAAGACAAACACATGCTTGACAGACATGGCATAAATAATCAATCCTCAGTATATTTATATAGAAGCCAGGTGCGGCACATGGTTGATTGCTTCGTATTCTATTTCTTTGCTTTCCCAAGAAAACCTGATAGATGTAGTAGAGCAGATTGACATCATCTGGGAATATCTCTCATATGTATCTTGAAAAATAATCAACCCCAAATCAAGACTGGAGTATGTGGAAGGAAACCAGAGCCCAAGTCTAAAATGAAACATCTTCAGAGTTGAGCAAAAGCGGACACCTCAGAATCCTCATTTTGATCAGTTTCCCAAACTTTCCAACACTGAGTATAGTATCATAGCCCAGCCTGGGGATACAAAGACTTATATAATGATTGGAAAGAGTTTATGGGATAAACTTACTGGTGAGGTTTCCAGACTCAGTATGCAATCCCCAGACATAAAAAATATGTTGGGATCCATTCAAATGTTCTCAAGTAAGCACAAGTAAGGCCAAGTACATGTTTGTTGACTCTACATCTTTGCAGCAATATGGTACTCCACTTATTAATTCCATTTCCTGCAGATGGGCTCATTACAAATGCTTAATATTATCACCTAAGTTAACATATATGGAGGGTGTATATGAAAAAAAACTCAGGATATGCTTAAATAAAAAGCAAAGTTTTCAGTGGCGTAGGACAGCCTGCCCAAAGTAACTCTTTTCTAAAATAATTGAGGGCAATCTCTTCCAAAGCTGGGAGTCTGTGTGTTTCCTTATTTGTGATGAAGTGGGGCATGTAAGGGAGAATAAGATACTAATCAATGAGGCCATAATTTGCAACTGCAATTACAGTGATCTGATTTTTCCCACAATAATTGCCACATGTTGACTGTGCAGATGTCCAAACACATGGGAGCATTTCCCTCTCCATGAGACAAATGAAGGTTTTCACTTTGTTTGGTAAATGTGTCATGATTTATCACTTAGTCATGTGCCATCCATTAGGGTGTTTATAAAATATGGCTTTCTGCACTCTGGTTATGGAGTTTTATGATTTCAACAACATTGCGGTGATGAAACCAGTGTTTTATGGATTCCGATTTATACAAATACTCAGGCTGGACCATGGGCAAGAGTTCAATTGTTAAAACCAAGAGCCCAAGAAACCTCTGTATATATTCCACATACACATGCTAGCCAGAGATCTCCTTCTCAGTGTCCAGGAAAATGGTGAGCAGGTAGCAAGACCTTGTTCAGAAAGCCCTGTAGTTTGGAAGTCAGAGACTCTTACTTTGTTTTAGACAAGGGAACAATGATAGCTTCTAAGATGCAATGGAATTGGGCAGAGGCTGTCACACTGATGGGAATGCAGTGATGTATATATAAAGATAAAGATGTTCTATAAAGACAGAAAATACACCAAAACCAAAGGGATACATTTTATATCTATTGACTACTACACTCTTCAGGAAGACGCAGTCCTTTTGCTGGACCAATGCTAAGGCAACACGTACATGCCAGAACACAATTCGTGGGCCTGGAGAGATGTATCAGTGAGCACGAAGACCTTCTAAGCAAGTATGAGAACCTAACTTCAAGTCCGCAGTGCTCACATGAAGCACCAAGCATAGGCAAGGGTGGCCTTAACTTTGGTAGATCTTCGGGGCTCATTGGCAGGCAAACCTACCTGAAACAGCGAACTTCATATTCACTGAAAGACCCTGTGCCAAGTAAGTAAAGACAATACAAAGAAGACACAGAATACATTTGACTTCTGTATGCGTATGCAGAAGGCCACATGTGTGCACACCCCACCACACACACATACATGTACGAACAAAAGAACAGAACTCAAGCTCTTTGAAACTTTTCCCTTTCTTTCTTTTATAATTTTAAATCTCACAACAGAGCAATACTTCTCTTCCTTTCATCAAAATTTGATTTTAAAACATATGTATGGATGTTTCCCCTGCATGTGTCTGTACACACCTTGTTTGACTTGAGCCAGAAAAGAGCAGAAGAGGGCACCCAATACTCTGAAATTGCAGCTTCAGATGACTGTGAGCTTCCATTTGAGTGCTGTGAATAGAAGCTGGATTCTCTGGAAAAACAGCCAGTGCTTTTATCTTCCCCTGATATTTCACGGCTTTTTTCCAAAATATATTCCACATACAAAAATTATGTTTTTATTTGAATCACATGAAATTATATTCATTGATTGAGAAGATATTGACTTATACTGCAGGCTTAGCAGTAGAAACATTAAAACAACCAGCATGTGAGAAGGTCTTCTAATCTCTCATCTGTACAGTGAAGCTCAATGTTCCCAGTACGGGCACAGATGGTTCTAGAACACTTTCATTTTGGACACTACCTTAGAAGCATGCCCTATCTCAAAAGTGAAGTGTTTTGTTTTATTTTGTTTAATTTAATTTGTGGGAGTGGTAATACTTCTGGAGGAGGGGGAAAGAATACAATTCTGTATCATTTCAAAATAGTTCCTAGTGTGAACATTTTTGTTTTCAACCAGGTTATGAAACCCACAGAGGTGGTAGAATTCTTTGGATTGTTCTATAACTTTTCATTATCGTACTTGATGTGGGATTTATATATCTGTGGAGTGTGCATTATCAATTTTCTCAAGCACTCTTTGAGCATCATTTAGCCCAGTACTTGGAATACAGTAGGAACTGATTGTGTTTGTCAACTAGATGGAAGAGTGAGATTCTTCAGGCCAGTGATGAAGTGCCTTGGCACACTGGAAACCTTGATGATGGATTCGTAAGAGAGCTTGGGAGCCATAGCCTGACACCATCCAGGCTCTTGCCCAAGAGCGACAAGAACTTCCTTTAAATGGCATGGCATGTGCCATCTGACAGATCCCTGGCTGCAGTGAGGACCAGTAAAAGATTGTGTTATGGTCCTGGGCACTGTTTACTTTAAGGAATCAGAAAGTCTACAGAAGTCTCTGAGCTAATGACAAATACTGAGTGTCCATGACAACTTCTTAAGCCTTGGCACCACCCTCTGAAAGAACAGCTTAAAGTCTGTATTCGTCTCATCTGTACACACACACACACACACACTCCCCCCTCTCTTTACCTCTGTTCTATGCAAAAAAATCTTTAAGCCATTTACACAATGCTCAATAGATGGGCAGAGGCCCTGGGGAAGTCCACTGGTGTCCCAACAACTTATGGGTGCCTCAGACAGTAATAAGAGGTTCTTTATTAAGAATTAATATGTGTGTGTGTGTGTATGTGCACGTGTGTGTGCGCATGTGGGTGCATGTCCATGTGGGTCACGTCACAAATGTGAAAGTCAGGGGACATCCTTTGGAGTTTTTTCTCTCCTATTTTCTGGGTCCTGGGGGTAAAATTCAGGGTAACAGTGTTGGTGGCAGGCACCTCCTTCATCTGAGTCATCTCACTAGGCCTGGTAATTAGTTATCTGTATTTGAAAGATATAATATCTCTTTTTCTTAAGTAGATGATGGTGACCATTTTTATCTATTTTGTAGAGTCCCTGTACCATTGGGGACATGGGGGATGATGTCAAAACCCTTCAAATTAGAGGAGAAAGAGAGACATTTTGTTGGATTTTTCTGATCAAATTTATGATTAAACAAAGTTTTGAGAAACAGGGAATAATGGATGGAGTGAAAGAATGTATACATTCTTTTGAACACATAATACAGTAATATATTCTTTATGGATAATGAAATAGACACCATAGTTTAAACATGTTAAGAAAAAAATCCAAGGTGAATTAGTTAAGAGCCTTGGATCTTTTTCCAGAGGAACTGTATATTAGTCAGGGTTCTCTGGAGTCACAGAACTTATGGAACATCTCTCTCTATTGAAGGAATTTATTGTGATAACTTATAATCTGCCATCTAACTAACCCAACCATGGTCATCTGTGAATGGGAAGTTCAAGTATATAGTATTTGCTCAGTCCCATGAGCCCAGTTCTTTCAGCAGATCTTCTGTAGAAGTAGGTTCCAACAGATGTGCTGACAAGTAATGCAAGCAGGTGAAGACGATTTAATCTTCCTTCTTCCAGTGTCCTTATGCAGGCCTCCAGCAAGTGTGGCCTGATTAAAGGTGTATGCCACCACGCTTGGATCTGGGAATTGCTTTGTCCAAGGTTGACCTTGAACTCAGAGATCTTCTTGCCTCAGTCTCTTGGGATTAAAGGTGTGTACTACCTTGTCTGGGCCTAAGCTTTTCATGGTCACTCTGCCTCAAGAGCTCCATGCAAAGGTTCAGGTGAGAAACTTGTGTCTTCCAGTCTCAAGATCTGGATAACAAGTGGGCCCTCCAATTCTGGATTGCAGTTCATTCCAAATATAGTTAAGTTGACAATCAGGAATAGCCTTTACAACCTGGGTTCAATTCCCAGAAACTGTTGTCTATAATTCCTGTTCCAGAGGATGTGGCACCCACACGTAGACATGCACACAGGCCAAATACCAATGTACATAAAAATGAATAAATCATTTAAAAAATAGAAAAAAAATCCAAGGTTGTTTCAACATTGTCATCTCAGACACCACCGTCTTTTCCTGTCCAACCTTATCAACACCAGTCCAAGAGATTGATGTGGACTTTATACTTTAACAAAGTTCATAACATGTACCATAGAAGACTTTTTATCAACCAATAGATTCTAAGTTTATACTTTGGCACCATTTATATGCATTTCATTATATGGTATTGGTTAAAGAATTAACAAATTGCATTGTATTTTGGGCAAGTAGCCATGCTGTTTCTTAACCTCAAAATAAACATATAAAATCCCCATGAAAGCCATGTAGATGACAGTCTTGGTTCCTTTTCAGATGGCAGGCTTTTACATATACAGTGGTGGGGCTAGTGTGGATGGTTCAAGGCCACATAAAGAAATCAAATCAACATCTCAGTGTAAATTCTAATGTCTCCGTTCTGAGGCCTACAGCCCAGAAAACCTTATCAGCTTGGATCTTCCCTGAGAAATGGTGCCAAAAAGATTAGATAATGAGCAATGTACCTTTGGAGACAAAGTCTGAGGGCTGAGGGCATAATAGCTTCTAGTGGGAAAAGGAGCAAGCTTACATGCCCGTTCTCTAGGTAACTGGATAAAGGAAAAAGCCAGCTATACAGATCTTAATTCTTTAAAATTTAAAAGCTAATTTTGTGTCTTTTAGTCAATTTCCTGCACAGGAAGGAAGAATTTATTAACTGACTCTGGTATTAAATGGAGTGCTAATGGTTAAGTACAACAGTTCAACAGGTGCCAAGTCGATCTATAGTGGCATTATATCAATATTAATCACAGCACCTTGCAAATGCATTTCTAGAGTGATAGCATTTCCCCCATTCCCCACTGAGTCTAAGAGTCTGTCTCACTCCAAATAATAAAGTGGCTATTATACCTTATTGTGGAAAACAGAATGCTAGGCAGTCTTATTTATATACTCATCCTATGTAAATGCAATTGCACACTTCTCAGTAACAAGCAGTATGTGAGCATAATTTTGTACCTTAAACAGTAATGATAAAAGCACTAGAGGGGTTGAATCAGACTTAGGGAGAAATTCCCTGATTACAAGATTAAATCTGTAAACCATGAGTCTTTTATAAAAGGCACTCACATAGACTCCAAGAACTTGGAAGTGAAGCTTGCTGTAGCAAAAAGATGGATGGTAGCTGTTTTCCAAGCCACCTTCTATTTTTGTTCCTTAGCTTTTCCCTAGCAGCTTACTTTAATGCATTTGTTGATATGGATAGAACTCATAGAACTGTAAAGTTTGTAAGCTTATGCCAAGTGAAAGCCAACAGTTAGCGTCACTCTCAATAAAACTTATTTAAGTGAAATCATGTTTTATATGGATCAACTGCCACATGGAAGAACAAAGGGAAGTCTCTTCTAAAATGACCTTCAATTTGAAACCACAGAGCCAGACTATAGTTAATTTCTTCAAAATAGTTCCCTTGCAAGTATCCCATACTGTACTCCATTTCTGATCATTTTCCTTTATAGTTGTTTAAGCTCACATTATCCTTGTAGATAAAAGAAACAAGTCAAGTACATATCAGAAAGCACTGTGCTCTTCCGGATTTAGGGTTAGGCAAGAGCAGAGTAAATAATGACACGCTATTCCTCCTAGTTTTCTTTACATATTAGGATTAAGCCTGGGCACAGGTGGCGCCAACCTTTCATCCCAGCACTTGGGAGGCAGAGTCAGGCAGATCTCTGAGTTTGAGGCTAGCCTGGTCTACAGAGTGAATTCCAGGAAAGCCAGTCCTATATAGGAAAACCTTGTCTAAGGGGGAAAAAAATTTACTCCCAACTTCTGTTTTCACTTTTTGACCCTTTTTGCTCTTTTTAGGGAGTAAGAGATGAGCACATGGAATGAAAATATAATAGGGTGAAAATTTAAAAACTATGGAAAGATTAGAAATGTAATAACATGAATTTACCACTCTGGAAATCAGTCTGGCGGTTCCTCCGAAAAATGGGCACCTCGCTTCCAGAAGATCCTGCTATACCACTCTTGGGCATATACCCAGAGGATTCCCCACCATGTAATAAGGATACATGCTCTACTATGCTCATAGCAGCCCTATTTATAATTGCCAGAAGTTGGAAAGAACCCAGGTATCCCTCAACAGAAGAGTGGATGCAAAAAATGTGGTATATCTACACAATGGAGTACTATTCAGCCATTAGAAACAGTGAATTCATGAAATTCTTAGGCAAATGGATGGAGCTAGAGAACATCATACTAAGTGAGGTAACCCAGACTCAAAAGGTGAATCATGGTATGCACTCACTAATAAGTGGATATTAACCTAGAAAACTGGAATACCCAAAACATAATCTACACATCAAATGAGGTACAAGAAGAAAGGAAGAGTGGCCCCTTGTTCTGGAAAGACTCAGTGAAGCAGTATTCAGCAAAACCAGAACAGGGAAGTGGGAAGGGGTGGGTGGGGGGACAGGGGGAGAGAAGGGGGCTTACGGGACTTTCGGGGAGTGAGGGGCTAGAAAAGGGGAAATCATTTGAAATGTAAATAAAAAATATATCGAATTAAAAAAAATTTTAAACAATAAAAAAAAAAGAAGTGATGACCGCCGGACGGTGGTGGTGCACGCCTGTAATCCCAGCACTCTGGGAGGCAGAGGCAGGCGGATTTCTGAGTTCGAGGCCAGCCTGGTCTACAGAGTAAGTTCCAGGACAGCCAGGGCTATACTGAGAAACCCTGTCTCGACAAAACCAAATCCAAAAAACAAACAAACAAACAAACAAACAAAAAGAAGTGACGACCTACTATAATCTATGCACACAGTTTCTCCATGTAAAAGCATGTTTTCTAAACACAGACACTAGAGAAGTTTGGGGAAGACAAAAGACTAAAGAACTAGGGCTGACGCCTTTTGCATTTATGTGTGTCCCTAACAGGTCATTGAAAATTATTCCTCATACAAAAATGATGTGGGAGCTCAAACATTAAAATCAGAAATATTTTAAAGCTCTGTCCCAGCTATGTAAACCAGTTCAGAGGAAGTGAAACACAAGTTTATCATTCAGGCAGAATACAATGGCCACAGTGAGCATTCTATCATGGATATTATTTTTTTCCTGAATACACTTTACCTCCTCATGGAGAAAAAATGCCCTTGTGTAAATTCAAATGCAAGGTCTTCCAATGAATTACAAGTGGAAAGATGGTTGTATAACTCAATGACAGAGTCTTTGCCTAGTATGCACGATAGCCTGGGTTCAGTCTCTGTCCCTGGAAAACAATTTAATTAAATGAAGATATTCTAATTTGTATCAGAATCATGAAATCTTAACCACATACTTCTGGATCCCTTACTGACTAAATTATGCCTCTTCAAAGCAGAATTTCCAGTATATCTTTCATAGTGGCATTTTTGATATATATTTCTAAACAAATCATTAAATGCAATATGTAAAAGTTAACTTCACAATTAATTATTCTAGAGTTTACTTTTCTCCTTACAAAAACTTAAGTTTCAAACTCTAACAAAAATAACAAAAGCATTAATTTTCCTTTATAAATTGGTGGTCTTAGTACCTGAGTTTTCAGAGTCCTGTTCAGCACATTCTTCCTTCTGCCAAAGATTTTGAAGGTATCTCCCATTTTTTTCCTCTACCAGAGTCAGGGTATCCAATATTATGCTGAGGTCTTTGATTGACTTGTAGTTGAGTGTTATGCACAGTGAGAGATAAGGATCTAGCTTCCCGCTTCCCCATATAGTCATTCTGCTTGACCAGCACTATTTGTTGAAGATGCTGTTGCTGTCCGCCCTTCACCCCCGCCACCACCCATTGTGCATTCTTGGTCTCTTCATTAAAAATCAAGTAACTATAGGATCATGTTTTTATATGTCTCCCAATTCTAACCCGCTGATCTGAGACATTCTGAAATTAAAAATCCTGTATATAGTGAAAGGATATGAGTATAGAGGTAACCCAGAGAATTGGGATTGTTTTTTTGCCAGATCTACATCTACAGAGGGATAGAATCTAAAACATGCAAAGTAGTAAAATAGAAAGCCTAACACATCAAAAAAACAAAACAAATGATATTGTTTTTAAAAGGAGGCTTTGAAATAAATAGAGAGGTCTCATAGATGCAGTAAAAATGTCTAAGAAATATTTTTTAAAATATTCAATGACCTTGACTTTCTGGAAAATTCAAATAAAAGGAGTGAGATTTTATTGTACCATAGTCAGCATGGCTAAGATCAAGCAAACAGAACAACAAGAATACAAAAACAAATTATATCAAATGTTGGAATGAATATAGGAAAAAATGGAAGTATTAACTCACCTCTGGTAGGAGTTCAAATTAGTGTAACTGCTCTGGAAATCAGTATGGAGTTTACTCATCAAGCTTGAAATAGATCTATCACATGGTCCATTATACCCAAATTTCTACATGCTATTGTAGAGATACCTGCTTATCCATGATGGTGCCATAGTCACAATATTCAGAGAATGGAAATAGCTTAGATAGCCATTAAATGGTGACTGGATAGTAAAAATGTGATACACGTACACAACAGAATATTATTCATCTCTTAAGCAAAATTAAATTAAAAAATTTGCAGGTAAATGGATGAAGCTGTTAACCATCATTCTAGGTGATGTAAGCAAACTGAGAAAGACAAATGTATGCTGTCTTTCATTGGTGGATGTTACATTTTAATCTTCTGATATAGAATTTTTTATTTGGAATACCCACGGAGACCAGGAAATTAGTAAGGGACTTGGGGAGAATTCTCAGTAGAGGATCGTGAGAATGAAATGGTATAATAATTAAAGGATAATAACTGAATCTGAAGGGTTAAACTGGGATGGAGAATGGGAAGACTAGAGGAAGGAAATAAGAAGATCAATAAATAGAAAGAAAATTTGGAAAATTGTTATAAAAAATTATAGTTAATCGGGCGGCGGCGGCGGAGGTGGCAGTGCAGCAGTGACTGGTCCAGCTGAAGGGCCATCAGCAGTGGAACCAAGGCGACACAGGGTCCAGTTAGGCCCTGCGCCCACGACCACTGACCTTCGCTGACCAGCCCAGCAGCAAGCAGCTGCAGTTGTGCAGCGCCTTTCCTGCACGGAGGCCACTTCAGAACACGGCGTCCCGTCAGTCAGCAGAGGTGCATCCATCTTGGTTCCGGACTCCAGGGATCGGACAGACTGAGGTACACAAACATAATCCAAGGCCAACACCGCGGTGGTCGGAGCCCGACGGGCGTTGGCCTGCACCCAGGCCCTGGGCTGGTCGGGGGGCCATCGGGATGCCAACCCAGCCAGGAGGTTTTTTGCCCAGGCCTGCGCGCGCGCCGCCGCCATTTTGCCTGCAGGTCGACAGAGAGCTCTGGCGGGCAGACCTGTAACAGGCATAGCCTGAGGCTAACAAAGCGGGGGTCTAGGCCCCAAAAGGCACAGGACTGACCCCAAGAACTGGGCAGCTTGGTGGGCCATCTGTGAGTCAACTCGCCCAGGAGGTTGTTAGCACAGCAGACTCTCCCGGCTCTTTCAGGGAGCGCGGACGCGCACGCCTGCCATCCTAGTCACCTGGTGGACCCAATTAACAGTCATAGCCCTAGGGGAACTTTGCTCGGACCTTGGCCTCCCAGGCTTTTGCCTGGACTCAGGGACTGGGCGGCCAGGCTAACCTTGTGTGCGACAGCCCGGTTGGCGGATCGGCTGCCCAGCGGAGTGAGCAGAACATAGGGGAGGTCACAGCAGCATACACCGTCGGCACTCCCTGGGGGTGCACACGGGCTCCATCTGGTCCACAGACACAATCTGGGGCAAGGCCTCAGGTGGAAGCCCTCAGCTCTACTCCCTCCGCTTCCGGATCCAGATCAGCCTGGGCGGCAGCACCACATCTTCAAGTCCTGCAAGTGGCTAGCTGGGCTTCTGGGCGGCCAGCTGGGAGAAGTCAGTGTGGTCCAGTGAATCCAGCGGGCCCCAGCGGGAGCCTTCGGGTGCCCGTTTTGGGATCTGAACAGCCTAGGCAGCAGCACCCTGTCTACAAACAGTGCAGGAGGTAAGCTGTGCACCAGAGGCCAACTGAGAAGGGGCAGCTTGCACTGGTGAGTCCAGCACTGACAAGACAAACTAACACCAGTGAGAACTAGATGGCAAAAGGCAAACGCAGGAACGTCACTAACAGAAATCAAGGCAATATGGCAACATCTGAACCCAATTCTCCTCTACCAACATGTCCTGGATACCCCATCACACCAGTAAAACAAGATTTGGATTTAAAATCACTGGTCATGATGCTGGTACAGGAACACATGAAGGACATACTTAAAGAAATTCAGGAGAAAATGGATCAAAAGTTAGAAGCCCTTGCAAGGGAAACACAAAAATCATTGAAAGAAATCCAGGAGAATACAAAAGCCAACAAGGAGGAAATGCAAAAAACACTTAAAGAAATACAGGAGAACTTTGGTCAACAGGCTGAGGTCATGAAAGAGGAAACACAAAAATCTCTTAAATACAGGAGAACTTTGGTCAACAGGCTGAGGTCATGAAAGAGGAAACACAAAAATCTCTTAAAGAATTACAGGAAAGCACAAACAAGCAAGTGAAGGAGCTAAGCAAAACCATCCAGGATCTAAAATCAGATGTAGAAACAACTAAGAAAACTCAAAGGGAGACAACTTTGGAGATAGAAAGCCTTGGGAAGAAATCAGGGGACAGAGATGCAAATATCAACAACAGAATACAAGAGATAGAAGAAAGAATCTCAGATGCTAAAGATTCCATAGAAACCATGGACTCAACAGTTAAAGAAAATGCAAAATGCAAAAAGCTTGTAACCCAAAATATCCAGGAAATCTAGGACACAATGAGAAGACCAAACCTAAGGATTATAGGCATAGATGAGAGTGAAGATTTACAACTTAAAGGGCCAGCAAATATCTTCAATAAAATTATGGAAGAAAACTTCCCTAACCTAAAGAGAGAGATGCCCATGAATATACAAGAAGCCTACAGAACTCCAAACAGACTGGACCAGAACAGAAATACTTCCCGTCACATAATAATCAAAACACCAAATGTTCTAAACAAAGAAAGAATACTAAAGGCAGTAAGAGAAAAAGGCCAAGTAACATATAAAGGAAGACCTATCAGAATCACAGCAGACTTTTCACCTGAGACTATGAAGGCTAGAAGGTCCTGGGCAGATCTCATGCAGACTCTAAGAGAACACAAATGCCAACCAAAACTACTAGAGCCAGAGGTGGTAGACAACTACAAAGAAATAGAATCTTCCAGACATGGCAGGTCAGTGCACACATGACAACAAGATATGCATAAGCTCATGCCAGGCCAAACACTACAGAGAGAGGAAGAGCAGACACAAATCCTGATCCCAGAAAGGAGCTGTTTGCAGTCTACAGCTGCTGGAAAGACAGATGGTTTTCTTTAAGGGTACAGCCCTTGTAGGCTGACCATGTTTCAGTGCAAGGCCATACATTGGAGCATGCATGGGTGGCACAAGCTGCTCTTGATGGCTTAAGTATAAAGGAGGACACAAAGGTGGGTTGGCTATGAGTTGGAGAAGGGAGTAAATAGATGAATGTAAACAAACACTCTACACTGTACAAAATTCTCAAAAAAAATTTGTTAAAAAATTAAATAAAGGAAAAACCACATAAAACTTACAAAAACTCCATACCAAAATAATTGTTAATACTTAAAAAATTTAAAAATCCTTTTAGTGAAAAGTAGCAAACTTGCAATAGAAATAATTTCAACCAAGTCTGAGTCTGAGGGTGTTACAGTATAGGGGTATAAGTTAAATGTATGCAGAGACATTGCCACAAAGATATAAACAGCACTGCTTCAAATGGGCCGTAAAATTTAAATTAACTTTCCATATCAACAAAATAAAAACAAAGGGAACAGAAAAAGTAACTTGTCTTGCTTAAAATAATACTATGATCCTTCAAAACAACAAAAAGTAAAACCCAAACAAACAAACAAAAACACTGTTGTAGAAGTTAATAATTTAATGGTTACCCTGGGTTTTCCATAAACAAGTAATTCCCCACATTAAGAACACCATTAGCTTTGGGCAGTGGTGATGTGTGCCTTTAATCCCAGCATTCCAGAGGCAGAAGGAGGTGGATCTCTGTGAGTTCAAGGCCAGCCACGTCTACAGAGAGCTAGTTCCATAATAAAGCCACACACACACACACACACACACACACACTCAGATGCACACACACACACACACACACACACACACTCAGACACAAAGAGTGCAATTAGCCAGTAATTCTAATAGTGCATTGTTGGGTTATGTTGTGTGAAGGGGTACCTCTGTATATTATTTCTGTACCTTCTGTAACAAGAGAAAGCTAAATGCTGGCAGGATCTTGGTATTCTTATTTCTATGGCCCATTAGCTGTCTCATATTTTGTAAATATTTGTTCTTCCTCGCCTACCCAGGGCAATCTAGAATTGTATCTGCTTGGTTGTAATGAATATCTGACAGCCAATAGCTGGGAAGAAAGTGGAGGGTAGATCTTATGACCATGGAAAGAATTGGGACATGGGAGATTGAGCCAGTGAACATGGAGGTGAACAAACAGACCAGAGTGGGGGTGGGGGTCGGTGGGGGGAGGTACAGAGAGGTAGACCTGGCCACATGGCTCGTCCTAGTCAGGATAGAGTAGTTAGGAGACGGCCCTTGCAAAGGCAAAAGTTTTAAAATATTAATAAGCCTCTGTGTCATTATTAAATCTCTGGTGGGTCTGGGGAAGCCTAGCTATAGTGCATAAAGGGAAAATGTAAGTACTACCTCTTGGCCTGACACTTTTGTGTTATCTAAACTGTTAGTCATGTGATGTGCAGGTTTGTTATGCCAATGTGCAGGGCAGCATATCTTTATCCTAAGGACATTCAAATATCAGTGTGTAGGGTTTACAAAAGATTAAGACTATATTATTCTTTTTAATTATGAGCTAAATATTTGCTCACAATCTTTTCATATTTAATGTGATTTTTAAATGGTATCTAGGCATATTCTCTGGGGGAAAAAGTGAACTAAGACAGTCATAGCCAAAGGGCTAGAGAGCTGACTCAGAATTTAAGAACAGTTGCTGTTATTGAAGAGGACCACTGTTCCATTTCCAACATCCACATGGGGAGGCTCACAACTCCAATTTCAGGGGATCCAATACCCTCTTCTGGCTTTCACAGGCACCTGCATACTCATGACATACATATACACAGAAAGACATACACATGCATATAAGTAAAATAACATCTTTGAAAAGGTTATAATCAATAAAGCAAAATATTAACAGTTTTGAAAAGCAATATGCAATCAGTTGTAGTCAAATTGAAAATGCAAAAAACACAAGAAAGAGAAGATTCTCAAACTCGAGATTATTTTTATGAATGTATCTGTGTTTAAAAGAGACACATAGATACATGTATGAAATCGTGCCATTTACATTGGTTAACAACTAGATTTTTTTGTTTGACATTATAAAATGAATACATTTTCATGTTATTCAGTTCTGGAAATTACAGTTAGTGTTAGAATAATTCTCCATATGAATTTCTATATATTTTATAAACAATTCAGTATTTCTGTAAAATATTTTTTCAAACTTCTGTTGGGATGCATGTTACTATCATGAGTGTCCTTTAATCTATATTTTTGTGGTTTTTCCCTAATTTATACCCAGGAGATCCCTTCTTAAAATTGAAAGGTCCTTGAGTTCGAGGCCAGCCTTGTCTACAGAGTGAGTTCCAGGACAACCAGGGCTATACAGAAAACCCTGTCTCAAAAAACAATAAAACAAAACAAAAAAAAAAACAAAAAACAAAAAACAAAAAACAAAACAAAACAAAAACATTGAAAGGCTTTGGTCAAAGAATGTCATCTGGAAGAGCAGATATCATGTTGTACAAACACATACACACAAACACACATACACACACCATAGGTGCGCGCACACATGAACACACACATACACACACACACACACACACACACACATACGATCACTTGTCCAACATATAGTCCTGACAATCCACAAGAGAAAAGGTTTTTTTGTGGTATTTTTTTTATTCGATATATTTTTATTTACATTTCAAATGATTTCCCCTTTTCTGGCCCCCCACTCCCCGAAAGTCCCATAAGCCCCCTTCCCTTCCCATGTTCTCCCACCCACCCCTTCCCACTTCTCTGTTCTGGTTTTGCCCTATACTGCTACACTGAGTCTTTCCAGAACAAGGGCCCACTCCTCCGTTCTTCTTGTACCTCATTTGATGTGTGGATTATGTTTTGGGTATTCCAGTTTTCTAGGTTAATATCTACTTATTAGTGAGTGCATACCATGATTGATCTTTTGAGACTGGGTTACCTCACTTAGTATGATGTTTTGCAGCTCCATCCATTTGCCTAAGAATTTCATGAATTCATTGTTTCTAATGGTTGAAGAGTACTCCATTGTGTATATATACCACATTTTTTTTGCATCCATTCTTCTGTTAAGGGATACCTGGGAAGAGAAAAGGTTTTAAGCAGTCATTTTGACTGTGAGTTTTATTTGTTAACTGCATCTATTCTTGTAAGAGGACTGAGCAATAGTTCAATCGAGTGTTTATCATTTTCTTACTGAAATTTTAACACTTCTATTTCTGAGTACTTGATCATTTAGCAAGTAAAGTATTTTGAACATCACTCAGCTATTATGTGTCTGACATTTTCTCACAGTGAATTTTCAATTCATGCCTTTATTAAATAGAATGAAATCATTTAATTATTGCTCCATAGATGGCCTGCTTAAAAATCCCTTTCTAGGGCATAAAGAAGGCACTGCTGTTGAGCCTGCTTGCACCTGTTCCAGAGTAGTTGAGTTTGGTTCCCAGCACCCAGGTTGGGTGGCCCACAACTGACGATCACTCTAGCTCTGGGGGAATCCATGTCTTCTTCCAGCCTCTACAGGGATACACACACACACACACACACACACACACACACATACACACACACAAATAATTTTAAAAAGAATTGACTTTGTAGCCATTCTATATAATGTTTATCAAATAATTTGTGTTAAGGTATATTATCTGATTGAGAATGAAGTATATTGTCATTTCTTTACCTATAATCATTTGAATTTTAATATTTACAGAATCTGCTTCAGGAAATGATATGAAAAAGCCAACTTTATATTTTACATAAGAAAAGGTATCAATTCAACCTAATATGATGTAGTAAATAATTGAGTCTATCAAGAATTTGATTTAAAGTTCCACCTTCAGCTTGTGTCTTTTGATAGCAACATGGATAATAATTAACTGTCATGTGCAAGACATTTTGAAATGACTTTTCAAAACACTGTCATTAATGATAAGTTTTGAAACATTAGCATATGACAGTTTTTTCTATCAATAGGAAGATTTTGGAAAAGTTTGTTGGAATTAATTAAAAAGTTAAACTTGGACATCATTTGATATGTGGATTGTGTCTTAGGTATTCCAAGATTCTAGGCTAATATCCACTTATCAGTGAGTGCATACCATGAGTGTTCTTTTGAGATTGGGTTACCTCACTTAGGATGATGTTCTCCAGCTCCATCCATTTGTCTAAGAATTTCATGAATTCATTGTTTCTAATGGCTGAATAGTACTCCATTGTGTATATATAGCACATTTTTTTGTATCCATCCTCTGTTGAAGGACATCTGGGTCCTTTCCAGCTTCCGGCTATTATAAATAGAGCTGCTATGAATATAGTGGAGCATGTATCCTTATTACATGCTGGGGAATCCTCTGGGTATTTGCCCAGGAGTGGTATAGCAGGGTCCTCCGGAAATTTCATGCCCAGTTTTCTGAGGAACCGCCAGGCTGATTTCCAGAGTGGTTGCACCAGCTTGCAATCACACCAGCAGTGGAGGAGTGTTCCTCTTTCTCCACATCCTTGCCAACACCTGCTGTCTCCTGAGATTTAATCTTAGCCATTCTGACAGGTGTGAAATCTCAGGGTTGTTTTGATTTGCATTTCCCTAATGACTACTGATGTTGAACATTTCTTTTTTTTTTTAATTTTTTTATTCGATATAATTTATTTACATTTCAAATGATTTCCCCTTTTCTAGCCCCCCCACTCCCCGAAAGTCAGGTAAGCCCCCTTCTCTTCCCCTGTCCTCCCTCCCACCCCTTCCCACTTCCCCGTTCTGGTTTTGCTAAATACTGTTTCACTGAGTCTTTCCAGAACCAGGGGCCACTCCTCCTTTCTTCTTGTATCTCATTTGATGTGTGGATTATGTTTTGGGTATTCCAGTTTTCTAGGTTAATATCCACTTATTAGTGAGTGCATACCATGATTCACCTTTTGAGTCTGGGTTACCTCACTTAGTATGATGTTCTCTAGCTCCATCCATTTGCCTAAGAATTTCATGAATTCATTGTTTCGAATGGCTGAATAGTACTCCATTGTGTAGATATACCACATTTTTTGCATCCACTCTTCTGTTGAGGGATACCTGGGTTCTTTCCAGCATCTGGCAATTATAAATAGGGCTGCTATGAACATAGTAGAACATGTATCCTTATTACATGGTGGGGAATCTTCTGGATATATGCCCAGGAGTGGTATAGCAGGATCTTCTGGAAGTGAGGTGCCCAGTTTTCGGAGGAACCTCCAGACTGATTTCCAGAGTGGTTGTACCAATTTGCAACCCCACCAGCAGTGGAGGAGTGTTCCTCTTTCTCCACACCCTCTCCAACACCTGCTGTCTCCTGAATTTTTAATCTTAGCCATTCTGACTGGTGTAAGATGAAATCTTAGGGTTGTTTTGATTTGCATTTCCCTAATGACTAATGAAGTTGAGCATTTTTTTTTAAAGATAAAACACAACTTTTATTGAATCATACTGCTGATATGCTGATGCACAGTTCTACTGATGCTTCATATGCCTCCAGAGGTTGCTATGAAAATGTCTAAAGAGCATTTTTTTTAATTTTTTTTATTCGATATAATTTATTTACATTTCAAATGATTTCCCCTTTTCTAGCCCCCCCCACTCCCCGAAAGTCCCGTAAGCCCCCTTCTCTTCCCCTGTCCTCCCTCCCACCCCTTCCCACTTCCCCGTTCTGGTTTTGCCAAATACTATTTCACTGAGTCTTTCCAGAACCAGGGACCACTCCTCCTTTCTTCTTGTATCTCATTTGATGTGTGGATTATGTTTTGGGTATTCCAGTTTTCTAGGTTAATAACCACTTATTAGTGAGTGCATACCATGATTCACCTTTTGAGTCTGGGTTACCTCACTTAGTATGATGTTCTCTAGCTCCATCCATTTGCCTAAGAATTTCATGAATTCATTGTTTCGAATGGCTGAATAGTACTCCATTGTGTAGATATACCACATTTTTTGCATCCACTCTTCTGTTGAGGGATACCTGGGTTCTTTCCAGCATCTGGCAATTATAAATAGGGCTGCTATGAATATAGTAGAGCATGTATCCTTATTACATGGTGGGGAATCCTCTGGGTATATGCCCAGGAGTGGTATAGCAGGATCTTCTGGAAGTGAGGTGCCCAGTTTTCGGAGGAACCGCCAGACTGATTTCCAGAGTGGTTGTACCAATTTGCAACCCCACCAGCAGTGGAGGAGTGTTCCTCTTTCTCCACACCCTCTCCAACACCTGCTGTCTCCTGAATTTTTTTTTTTATTTGATATAATTTATTTACATTTCAAATGATTTCCCCTTTTCTAGCCCCCCCCCACTCCCCGAAAGTCCCGTAAGCCCCCTTCTCTTCCCCTGTCCTCCCTCCCACCCCTTCCCAGTTCCCCGTTCTGGTTTTGCCAAATACTGTTTCACTGAGTCTTTCCAGAACCAGGGACCACTCCTGCTTTCTTCTTGTATCTCATTTGATGTGTGGATTATGTTTTGGGTATTCCAGTTTTCTAGGTTAATAACCACTTATTAGTGAGTGCATACCATGATTCACCTTTTGAGTCTGGGTTACCTCACTTAGTATGATGTTCTCTAGCTCCATCCATTTGCCTAAGAATTTCATGAATTCATTGTTTCTAATGGCTGAATAGTACTCCATTGTGTAGATATACCACATTTTTTGTATCCACTCTTCTGTTGAGGGATACCTGGGTTCTTTCCAGCATCTGGCAATTATAAATAGGGCTGCTATGAACATAGTAGAGCATGTATCCTTATTACATGGTGGGGAATCCTCTGGGTATATGCCCAGGAGTGGTATAGCAGGATCTTCTGGAAGTGAGGTGCCCAGTTTTCAGAGGAACCGCCAGACTGATTTCCAGAATGGTTGTACCAATTTGCAACCCCACCAGCAGTGGAGGAGTGTTCCTCTTTCTCCGCACCCTCTCCAACACCTGCTGTCTCCTGAATTTTTAATCTTAGCCATTCTGACTGGTGTAAGATGAAATCTTAGGGTTGTTTTGATTTGCATTTCCCTAATGACTAATGAAGTTGAGCATTTTTAAGATGCTTCTCCGCCATCCAAAGTTCTTCAGGTGAGAATTCTTTGTTTAACTCTGTACCCCCATTTTTTAATAGGGTTGTTCGGTTTTCTGGAGTCTAACTTCTTGAGTTCTTTATATATATTGGATATTAGCCCTCTATCTGATGTAGGATTGGTGAAGATCTTTTCCCAATTTGTTGGTTGGCGATCTGTCCTCTTGATGGTGTCCTTTGCCTTACAGAAACTCTGTAACCTTATGAGGTCCCATTTGTCAATTCTTGCTCTTAGAGCATACGCTATTGGTGTTCTGTTCAGAAACTTTCTCCCTGTACCGATGTCCTCAAGGGTCTTCCCCAGTTTCTTTTCTATTAGCTTCAGAGTGTCTGGCTTTATGTGGAGGTCCTTGATCCATTTGGATTTGAGCTTAGTACAAGGAGACAAGGATGAATCAATTCGCATTCTTCTGCATGCTGACCTCCAGTTGAACCAGCACCATTTGTTGAAAAGGCTATCTTTTTTCCATTGCATGTTTTCAGCCTCTTTGTCGAGGATCAAGTGTCCATAGGTGTGTGGGTTCATTTCTGGATCTTCAATCCTGTTCCATTGATCCTCCTGCCTGTCACTGTACCAATACCATGCAGTTTTTAACACTATTGCTCTGTAGTATTGCTTGAGGTCAGGGATACTGATTCCCCCAGATTTTCTTTTGTTGTTGAGAATAGTTTTAGCTATCCTGGGTTTTTTGTTGTTCCAGATGAATTTGATAATTGCTCTTTCTAACTCTGTGAAGAATTGAGTTGGGATTTTGATGGGTATTGCATTGAATCTGTATATTGCTTTTGGCAAAATGGCCATTTTAACTATATTGATTGTACCGATCCATGAGCATGGGAGGTTTTCCCATTTTTTGAGGTCTTCTTCCATTTCCTTCTTCAGAGTCTTGAAGTTCGCTTCTCCGCCATCCAAAGTTCTTCAGGTGAGAATTCTTTGTTTAACTCTGTACCCCATTTTTAATAGGGTTGTTTGGTTTTCTGGAGTCTAACTTCTTGAGTTCTTTATATATATTGGATATTAGCCCTCTATCTGATGTAGGATTGGTGAAGATCTTTTCCCAATTTGTTGGTTGCCGATCTGTCCTCTTGATGGTGTCCTTTGCCTTACAGAAACTCTGTAACCTTATGAGGTCCCATTTGTCAATTCTTGCTCTTAGAGCATACGCTATTGATGTTCTGTTCAGAAACTTTCTCCCTGTACCGATGTCCTCAAGGGTCTTCCCCAGTTTCTTTTCTATTAGCTTCAGAGTGTCTGGCTTTATGTGGAGGTCCTTGATCCATTTGGATTTGGGCGTAGTACAAGGAGACAAGGATGGATCAATTCGCATTCTTCTGCATGCGATGCAAAAATACTCAATAAAATTCTTGCCAACCGAATCCAAGAACACATCAAAACGATCATCCACCATGATCAAGTAGGCTTTATCCCGGGAATGCAGGGTTGGTTCAATATACGGAAATCCATCAATACAATCCACTACATAAACAAACTCAAAGAACAAAACCACATGGTCATTTCATTGGATGCTGAAAAGGCATTTGACAAAATTCAGCATCCTTTCATGCTTAAAGTCTTGGAGAGAACAGGAATTCAAGGCCCATACCTAAACATAGTAAAAGCAATATACAGCAAACCGGTAGCCAGCATCAAACTAAATGGAGAGAAACTTGAAGCAATCCCACTGAAATCAGGGACCAGACAAGGCTGCCCCCTTTCTCCTTATCTTTTCAATATTGCACTTGAGGTACTAGCTCGGGCAATTCGACAACATAAGGAGGTCAAAGGGATACAAATTGGAAAGGAAGAAGTCCAACTATCATTATTTGCAGACGACATGATCGTCTACCTAAGTGACCCAAAGAACTCCACTAGAGAGCTCCTACAGCTGATAAACAACTTCAGCAAAGTGGCAGGTTATAAAATCAACTCAAGCAAATCAGTGGCCTTCCTATACTCAAAGGATAAGCAGGCTGAGAAAGAAATTAGGGAAATGACCCCCTTCACAATAGCCACAAACAGTATAAAGTGTCTTGGGGTGACTCTTACCAAACATGTGAAAGATCTGTATGACAAGAACTTCAAGACTCTGAAGAAGGAAATGGAAGAAGACCTCAAAAAATGGGAAAACCTCCCATGCTCATGGATCGGTACAATCAATATAGTTAAAATGGCCATTTTGCCAAAAGCAATATACAGATTCAATGCAATACCCATCAAAATCCCAACTCAATTCTTCACAGAGTTAGAAAGAGCAATTATCAAATTCATCTGGAACAACAAAAAACTCAGGATAGCTAAAATTATTCTCAGCAACAAAAGAAAATCTGGGGGAATCAGTATCCCTGACCTCAAGCAATACTACAGAGCAATAGTGTTAAAAACTGCATGATATTGGTACAGTGACAGGCAGGAGGATCAATGGAACAGGATTGAAGATCCAGAAATGAACCCACACACCTATGGACACTTGATCCTCGACAAAGAGGCTGAAAACATCCAATGGAAAAAAGATAGCCTTTTCAACAAATGGTGCTGGTTGAACATTTCTTAAGGTGCTTCTCAGCCATCTGACCTTCAAGAAGGAAGGAGTGGCCCCTGGTTCTGGAAAGGCTCACTGCAGCAGTGTAGGGGAATACCAGAACAGGGAAGTGGGCAGGGGTGGATGGGGGAACAGGAAGAGGGAAGAGGGCTTATGGGACTTTTGGGGAGAGGGGATCCAGGAAAGGAAATCATTTGAAATGTAAATAAAGAATATATTGAATAAAAAAAGTTAATCTTACTATTTACAGTTAACCTGGACACTCAAACATCTATAAATTTCAAATGAATACAATAAAATAACTCACACTTGTATTTTTATTGTAAAAGATTGCATTAGAATTAATGGTATAAGTCTTACTTCATTCATTATAGTGAAGTTCTGCTGGGTAAGAATGCATAGTTCATGCCACACATCAAGGCATTTACAAAGGAACAATGTGAATAGCATCGGCTTGCCTGCAATTTATACACCTCGCTCTGCTTGTGAAAATACTAAAGCATCTTCTTATAGATGAAGAATTAATTTCCAATCCAGGAAAATAAAAAATAGGACTTCTTGGCTTCCAAGTTGACAAATCACAAATTTAAAATTTGTTTTCTGAAGCTCAATAAATGAATGGAAGGCAGTAGAAGGAATTTGTCGTTGCTGTTGTCATCATAGGTGGAGATCTTAATAGCTGGGCTGGCAGTGTTTCCTAATCATGCCAAGTCGAAACAATTATCCAGATATTAAATCCTGAAAAAAGTCAAGGAATATAAATGCAGAGGGATAAAAAATTAGACCCTGAAGCACTTCTGCTGTTTAAGAGAGTGAATACTAAAAATAACTCATTGGCCTGATCTCTAGAACATGCTCAATGACTCATTTGGAAAAAAAACCAAAACATATGAATATTAAGACAGTGAAAAATTCTTTCTCATCATTTTAACCAAATGTCTACTTGAAAGAACCAGTTTCTTAACTGTTATTTAAACAGTTAAACATATTTAAACATTTCATTTTACTATATTTCCTTTTGGACAAAAGTAGTAATTATTCTTAAGCATCTAGATAGGTTTTTGGGAAGAAGATAGTGCTGCTTTGTTTGCTGAGTCAAGAAGCATCCCCAACATGTGTCTCTTGACTTCTGCTCTTTCTTTCCAAGTACTGTTGGAATGAACTGATATTGGACAAATAGACTCATTGGGATGGTGGCTTCAAGGGTAAGAACACTCACATCTATTTGTCATGAATGGAAAAGAAAGTTTCCATTTTCACCCTTGTTCTACAAATGTTCTGCCCCATCAATGTGTAATGTGGTCTCACAGAGTTTGTCAGCACAAAGTTTTGTTGAATGATCTTTCTCTTAGGAGACTGAAGAAAGAACATTGAATCTGCTCGCCTGGGTCTCTACCACTACATTACTGTTTATTTACCATCTAGTGCGGGTCTGCGCCTCAGATTCCATATCTGGAAAAGAGCCCATTAGGGTTGAAGTGACTCTCCAACAGAATGCATCTTGACAAATGCTTGAGGTAGAGGAGATAGTTCGGTAGGTAAAGCGGTAGGTGCATGAGCGTGAGGACCTGACTTTGCATTCCTAGAACCCACATAAAAGATGATCATGCATGCGGGTGCTTTTTAATTCCACTGTAAGGGACAATGGACTCAGGTCAACCTCTGGGGCTTTGTGGTTATCCAGCCTAGCCAAAACAGTGAAGGCCAGGTTCAGTGAGGAACTTTGGCTCAAAAAATAGGGTGACCAACAATGGAGGGAAAGACCACATGTTGACTTCTGTTCTTCCTACAACACAAATAAAATATAGGAAAGCGGAAAATCCTGAGTGCAGTGGTTCTCAACCTGTCATCAAGACCTCTTTGAGGGTGGAACGAGAGGGCATCTATCAAATGCTTGCATAGAAGATATTTACATTATGATTCATAACAGTGGCAAAATTACAGTTATAAAGGAGCAATGAAATAATTTTATGGCTGGGGTGACCAGAACATGAGGAATTCTATTAAAGGGCCACAGCATTAGGAAGGTTGAAAATCACTATTCTAGAGCTTTGCCAGACACTCCTAAGATTATAGAAAAGGTTTATGATATTGCTACTGGTGTTGATGGATTGAATCACTTCTGATTGTGGCTTTTTTTTTTTTTGTTAACAATTTGTGGTTTAGAAACTGACAGAAGAAAAGTTCTAAGGACAAGAAGGAAGATTGGCAGCTAGACCAGGTCTTCTGACTTATTGCATTGACCGAGGGTCCTCTACCCTTTGTTTCCAACCTTAGTTTAATCAAGGGCTATCCTGGGATAATAGAAATAAAAGTGTACCATTTCTTAAAATTATGCCAAAGAAAAATAAAGCTACTTAGCCTATACTTTTCCCTTACTTAACGGGAAGACAAACAGAGTAAGTGGTTAGTGTCTTCTACAGCCTTTTTTCTTTCTTTCTTCTTCAAATTTTCCGTTGAGCAAGTACTTTTAAAACAAATTTGAACTTTTCCCATCCCAACGATTCCCACGGACAGTTGGCAAAGAATCCTGGATAACTTGCAAAGCTGGGATATTTTCCAGGCATGAGTAACTTGTTAAAAAGCCACCACTTCCTTAATACTAACAGTGAATAGAATTCACATCCACATAAATCCTCCTTGGCCCACTGAGAGAGTTGTGTGTGTGTGTGTGTGTGTGTGTGTGTGTGCAAAATCTTTTTTATTCATAAAAACACTTGGCTCTCAGTATGTCTGTTTATATTTCACTTCTTAAAAATAAATACACACGTTTATGCCAGTTGAGGTTAAAAGTATCCTTTTTCCACTTGCCAGCTGTGTGCCACTGATTTTATGACAGATGAGTTCAGAATTCGTGGTTAGAATGCTTGAAAATGATTTTCCTTCTATTTATCCTAGTTAAAAGAAAAAAGGATAAAATTATGAGCACTTTTTAAAAAGAGGCATTTTCATGAAATGTAGTTTTTTTATTTGGAAGTCTTCATTAAATATTTTCAAGTCTTATAGAGAAACTAAATGTGTAATTTTACAATTACAGAGGAAAGTCATTATTTCCTATGTGCAAAGGGGTGGAGTAAATTTCCACAGTAACCTCTCCCAATTACTACTCTGAATACACAGCTGCTTATCAGTACATGATAATAATAATGATAATGATAATAATAATAATAGGATTTTGCTAATTTCTAAGTCTTTTTTAACACATAGATATTTTAAAGGTATTAATGTCTTTTAAGATAAATGGTGGTGTTTTGGTCTTTACAACCCAAAAGAGGCAGGTTAACCAATTTATCATCTTGCATAGTCCATTTTGTCACAAGAGCAGCGGAAATCTATTAATGTCATACACATCTTTAGTAGAACATAATTTTATCAGCTAGCCATTAAAGTCTGTTGTGTTTGTGTTTGCTGAGGGATACAGAGTTCCAGGGAGCCTTCCCAAGCTCGTGTCTCCCTGTGAAGAGCCTGTAGCTGAATTCTCCCGGAGTCTCTTTATCCGAGTGTTTCATAAACAACCGGTCTTGTCTTGGCAAGGCTGGACAGGGTATACTTTGATAACAGGCTGTCCCATGAGATAGTTAGCACTTCCTGCTTCCGGTCAGATGTACCATGAGAATAACTTTTCTACATATGTTTGTGCATTTTTGATCACAATCCCAGCTGGAATCAGGAAGTTTGGAGGCGGCGTGGAAATGGAAACTAATTGAAAGTCACAGTGACATTGTTTTGACTTTTAAAAATATTTAATGTTCTGAGGATTTAGGGATGGGGTTGATGATATAATCTATTATTGTCTTAAAAAGTAAATGGTGCTCCAGTTCCCTGTCCAAGACATATCACTTGTTAAAAGTATAGAGTCACAGTTTAGAGGAAGATTTTTCTGAAGCTATAGGGAGACACGGAGTTGAATGTTTTATAATTCTCAGCTGGTGGGGAGGGGGCTTAATGGAAGTATGATTCCATGTTATCACAGCTGTCTTTGCCCCAAATCCATACCATCCTATAGCTGTATCTATTTGTGGGGTATAATACATAGAAGTGGAGAAAGAGGTCAGAACACATAACTGTCTCCTCAAAAGGCATGACAATGAATGATAAACACTGATTGTATAAGACATTCCAGAAGACACTGCTTTGGTCTTTGAGCTTCTCTTGTCCTTCTGACAAGAGGGAGAAGAGGGAATATTTGTGTACCACTGAGTCTAGTCCTAACAGACAACGGGTATGGGCTGTGTTGTTCTTTGGAGTCTAGCCTACACTGTGACCTTAAAAATATATGAACTCTGCCTCAGACACCTTTCTCTTGTGTCCTAAGAACAACTCTCAACAGGCATCCTTATCTTGTTTTTCAGACATCCATGAAGTCTTGCTCTATATTGGCCCTGATTCTATCTATTGCTAGGACTGAACTAGAAGCAGGAAGAACACAGGGTCTGCTTTCTCCTTCCACTGTAACGATTTACATGTAAGAAACACAAAATCCAAGTAATGTTATATGGACTCAATGGGTGGGATTTGGGAATACAGGTATATATAAATTCCTATAGGCATGTAGTAATGATGAAAAAGAAGTTATAAATATGAAGAAGAGTAGAGCATATTTGGGTTTGGAGGACAGAAAAGGAGGAGAATGATATTGTAATTAAATACAATCTCAAAAATAAAAATATATACACATGTACCACCAAACTCTGGTGGGGGCTCCAAGCAGACGGGACATTTCAGCCATGATATTTCAGAGATACTGGATAAGCCCAGGCAGAAGAGCCTTCTGACATAGGCTGTTTCCAGTGCTCCATTTGATTCCTTGTGAAGATTATTATTGTTATTTGCTTATAATAATAATAATAACAATAAATTATTATTATTATTATTACAAGGTTTTTTGTTATTTTGTTGTTTGCCTTGGTGTTTTTGTTTTGTTTTGTATGGACCACATAGAAAGAAAACAAATATTGACTGAGGATCAGCAACATGCCAGCCTCTTTTCCACTCCTTTCTTCCAGCCCTCACAAAGCAGATTAGTGACTTGTCTATTCTTAACACGTTTACAAAGAGAGGAAGGAAGTTAGCTGTGATTAAATTGGTCAGATTCATAAAAAGGAAACTCCAAAACCTAGGAATAAAACCCAAGTTTAGCTAAGACAAAAACTTCTGGCCATTGTTATGTGTTGCCTATCTTTCAGTTTCTGAGAGTGGATATTAAGAGATTTGTCGTACAGGTCACCAGTGGGGACAGAGCTCTGCTATTCTCTGGAGCAAACATACCTCGAAATTTGGTTTTAAATTGTGCTTTTAAACAAATCATAATTGTCTTGGGTCAGATAACTGCATGTTGATGCAGGAGAATGCCCTTGCCCTTGCAGATGCCTAATTAAATCTTTAGGGTTTGCTATCTGTAGTTTACCTTCAGATGACTCAGCTAAACTGTTTGTGATTGGTGAATCCAGCTGCAGAAGTGCTCACTGCCCAATTCTTTCAGAACTTAATACACTTGAAGATCTTTCAAAATGAAAGGTTGTGGGAGAGTATTACTTTTGTATATTTTCTAAACCAGAGAATCAGTGTGTACCTACCATGAGCCAGAAAAACTGGTCTTCTTCATGCTTATTGTCCTACATATCTACTTGTAACTAATGTGAAAAATAACAGTTTTCAAATTTTAATTTATAGAAGACAGACTTGACAAGCAGATGTTAGCGATTATGAGTTTCAGTGTTCCTGTGTCAGAGAAATCAAATGTTATGCCAGGTTCTGGGTCCCTTGAGTCACAGCAAGCTGATCAATGGGTTCCACAGATCCTATTGAGAATGTAGTTCCCCTGATCTTAGGGCTCTTGGATGCCTGTTCTATTTTCATCTAGGACTATTTCTGAGATTATTAAGTGCTGAGTTTAGTTAACTGAGGGATGTTACAAGCCCCTGGAGCTTTCTTAGGATAATAACTTATGCTTTTGAATGAAAAGGCAGATATGAAAGAGACACATGGTTCTAATGAAAAGAGATATCAGTCAAAGCAGTCTTGAATCACATTTAGTTGAGTGTCTACTCTACATCAGCAATCTTCAGGAAACTTCTCTTTCCATCCTTCCTTTTCTCTCTTAATCTACTAATTCTCTTCTTTCTTTCCCCTTCTTACTCTCTAATTCTTTCTTGAAACCATTTATAATTCCCTTTAAGAGGAAGAGTGGCTAACAGTCAGTCTTAGTAAGTTAGGAATTGAAGCTCACATGTTTTAGGATGACTAATTTGTATTGAGTGCTGGCTATGCACCAGGCATTTGAGTTTACTAAGAGCTTGTTTATCTAGAAAGGCAGAACTCAAGTTTGGAAGTCATGTATAGAGGGAGTAGAGGAAGATAAACAGACAAATATTGACTTGACATCTACTCTACTTCTTTGTGTTTAGGTGAACAGCTACCTAAGAAGTAGAAAAAATAGTCATAGAACAGTCATTGTATGATTGGGGAAAGATACTCACCAATAACAGGGTTAGAGAGATGGAGCTGAGTTGGAGTGTCACACAACTGATGGTCCAGGTACCCAGAATTAAAAAAAAGCTTTGATAAACAACATTAACTCTCAATCTGATAGTTCTTTGACCAATTCACCCCTCAGATCTACAAAAAGCCATAAGCAGAGAGTTATCATGGGATGGTAGGATAAAAGAACATATGGATCTGATGTTCATCATGGATCTATGACGTTCAAAGAATTTCTATTCAGAATATGGCAGAGTGGAATTTTGGAGTCTAGGGTAAGGCTAAGTGAGAAATAACAAAACAAGCTTCATTTTTAAAAGTTAAATAAAACAGTAAGACCCCTGTGCTAGAGAGTGGATCTTGAATGCCCCAAAAGCTCCCTATATTAAGGGCTTGACAACTATGGACCTATCAGAAGTGATGGAATTTTAAGGAAGTGGGGTCCTATAATGGGAAGTTTGGCCATTAAGATTTGCTCTTTCAGAGGACATTGTTGGAATATTGGACCTTCCACTTAACTTCTACAGTCTCACAATCTTCAGATGTGGAACTTTCTCCACCACAGGCTATTGCAACATTCCACAGGCCCCACTGCAGCATTGGCAACCAAACTTGCATTGAGAGCACTCACTAAATATGCCTTCTTGTCTTTAAATAAGTTGTCAATCTTCTTGTTGCAGTGAGGGAAAGCTGACACACCCAGATGTCCCCACATTCATTCTTCCTGAATCAGTTGGACAAAATAGAAACTAATGTAGAAGGGTTTAAAATTAATTTAAAATAAAAAGTATTTAAGACATCACAGAGTCTCTGGAATGTTTCATCGTATCCATTGTACAAATAGTCCTTGTTATTACATATAAGTTTCCATTTGCTGAAAACCCATCCTTCCTTTTGAGACTCTAGATCCCAAGACTCTTGTTCATCTTCAGTCAGTGTTGATAACTTCAACAATACTAAGAAGTCTGATAGAGAAAGAAACTAAACATGAATTCAAATGAATACCTCAACAAAGCTTGGCTATATCCACTAGCTTTCAAGGACTGGCATTCAGCTGTAATTAATTTCGCAACTATTTTCGCCCAATAAGTGCAGCCACTGTACAATTTTAGCCTCATGTGCTGTCTTAATATCCTTTATGCCATCGCAAAACTATTTTTAAACCATGTATTATTAAAAAAAATCCAACGTGGGTATTCATTAGGTTAAGATGGATGAGAATAAAGCTTTATCCTCAACAGATGCCCCACTTAGGCATAACAATCTAATTCTATTTAATTTAGTCCCTGGCATCCTTGCCTCCTCCTGTCAGACTGAATCAACCTGAGTGCTAATTTCTGAGGCAAAACCTCTGTGATCATTTCACTCGTGATTTAATCCAGATCTAACCTCAGGCCTTTGGAGGTTCAAGGTCAATGACCCAATTTACTCTGCCATCCGCCTCGGTGGCAGTAAGCATTGTTGTTCCGTGCAAAGCTTTTCACTGTTTATGTGATTTCTTTCCTAGGCACCTTCAACCAAATCCAGCAAGAAGGGAGAGATGGCTTTAGATGTCAAGTGGGTGGGAATTGGCAAAGATTTGGGGTGTCCGTGTTTGGGTGATTCAAGGAAAAGTGTGTTAATGAAACCTTTGACCCTGTTAGCAGAAGCCAGCAGGAAGAAATGATTTGATTTGTTCCAAGGAGAAAATTCTAGTCAGTGGTGTCCTAGCCAGTGGTAAACATTATTTTACAAAGAAATCCTGGACCTTAAAGACTCAATACAAGATGTATTGAGGGATAGAGGTAGATACATAGATCATGCTGAGTATTCTCAGAGAGGAATGAATACATATGAGCTCAACTCTTACACTACTTTTTCATCTTTTTTTTTTAAACAACCAGTGTCTTTCTCATCTCCTTCACCCACAGTGGTTAATACATTTTGTGAATTTTCCTTTATGTTTTAAATAAATTTTCCCTTCTCTGGTGTCCCAGCAGCCCATCTGCCGGGAGCAGAGGCTCGTTGAAGAGCCTCTCTTTAAGTAAAGAAGGTATCCCAGCGACACACAGCTGCACTCAGGGACAGCAGCTCCAGAGTGCTGTCCCTCCCACGAGGAGTTAAACTGGGTTTCTGTGTCAAAGATGCTGAATGGAATTGGGGGTGGAATTGTTAAAATTGGAAATGACCTATTTAACTACATGCGCCTTCCTCAGGACTGGTATAAATACGTCCAACTTTAAAATTTTCTCATCAGGATGAGCTTGTCATTGGCTTTGATGCAGAAAGGCTCTGTAGCGATGTCTTGCAGGAAATGGAACATGGATGATTGATCTTTGTAAATCTCTATAATCTTTATGATATGTCAGTGTCCCTTTTGACAGCAACAACAAAAAGTTGGCTTAAATCTCCCTGACACCTGAAAACATAAAGTAACAGAGTGGAGGTTGATCAGAGAGACAATGGAAAGTCCTTACAAATTAAAATAATTTGTTTAATAATTCTCTCCTCCACAGAGGAGAGACAAAGAGCAAAGAGCATAGTTGTATAACTACTATATATATAGTAGTTATACATATATATATATATATATATATATATATGTTGAGCTGGACATTGTTTAGCAAAGTCCTTTGTTATGGTTTCATCATTAGATTTCTTAAAATAAGATGACATAGTAACATCACCCAATGAAAGAAAAGTAAAGCCACCAAATTTTTATTTCGGCTTTCCCAAATCACCTAGTCATCAAAGATGAATGTCAAGAGAATTCCAGGGGAAACTGCTAAGGAAGCTACCAGCAATCCTGACACACAATAATTATACTTTTAGTCAAGAGACATACATGTATGTGCTTTATTATTGACTTATTGATTATCTTAAGGAGTGCACTTTTGAATGCTTTAAAACCAGAAGTGTACAGATTAGCCAGAGTTTAGATAAACAAGATCAGCTAAGAAGCAGATGTAATACATTCTAATCAGAGACTTGATGTCTCGGAAGGTGCTTCAGTAAAAGGGCATTGGCATCTATTCAAACAGCTTCTGCATTTAGAGTTTCAAAATACGGAACTGAAATTTTGCATCAGACTAGATATCAATGGACATTTTAGCTAAAATTCTTTAGACTTGGCATGAATTCACATACCCTTCCTTTAAAAAAAAAACAAAACAAAAGAATATTTTGCTTTTATAAAATTGCATTACTTCCCCTTCTTGTTGGTTGTATGACCTTTAAGCAAAGGTTGTGCTGTATATTTCAGTCACAGAGCATTGAGAAAATTACATTAACACTAAAATAATATTCTTACTGCCAAATGCCCAAGTCCTCACTAGCAGCAGGCTAAGTCTCCAAGGCCCGGAGTAGTGCTTCATCATGCTGGCAGGGCTGCCTTGACAGACTGCTGCTCTCCAATCCATCCTCTCTGCCATTCACAGCCTTCTGATTCAAACCAGCTCTCTGCCCACCCTGGCTAGCTGACCCCTTGTCCTTAGCCCTGCCTTCCTGGAGACCTAGGGGACCCTCTCTTTTGGGTTCACTAGTGATGCTGTTCTGAAGACTACTTTCCTTGATTGCCTTTTGGACCAAAGAATGAGGGAAGGACAATTTTTCAGGTTGCTTTGCAAATAAAACTTTTCTTTAAAAAATATATATACATGCATTTGTGTGTGTATTTGTATATAAAACACATTCATAAATACATTTTTTGCATGCATTATTCAATAGGTCATAGCTTATAAAGTTTTAAAAGTTTTTGTTTGAATATATCCTCTTTTCTTTTTTAAAAAAGACATATTGCATGTAAATGTTTATAATATCTTTGTGACCAAATGGCCCTCTTTCAAAAGACTGGATAAGGGCTGGAGAGATGGCTCAGCGGTTAAGAGCACTGACTGCTCTTCTGAAGGACTGAGTTCAAATCCTAGCAACCACATGGTGACTCATAATCATCCATAATGAGATCTGACTCCCTCTTCTGTGGTGTCTGAGGATAGCTACAGTGTACTTACATATAATAAATAAATAAAAATAAATCTTTAAAAAAAAAAGTCCTGGCAGTGGTAGTGCATACCTTTAATCCCAGCAATTGGTAATCAGAGGCAGGATGATCTCCGGGTTCAAGGCCAGCCTGATCTACAGAGCAGGATAGCAAGGGCTATCCTGAATTGCTGTCTCAAAAAAAAAAAATAAATCAAAGACTGGATAATTCAGGTAGATTAAATTAGGGACTAATTAATTGCTTAATAATTCACAAATATCTAATATTTTAGACACTGGAATCGTTCTGCTTAAGTCAATGCCCAATGAACTCAGGAAAAACAGTGGTATTTCATATGATTTTCAGTGACAACCAATGAATTCAGGGAGACTCCTGTAACAGAGTCCTTCATCAACATCACAAAACTCAGATTTCTGGCATGCTCTGTGGGTATGGGAGTGTGGTGTGCATGGGTTCTACTTTCACTATTTGTGCTGTCCCAGCTATGGAAGAAGGAGCAGAACCCCAGCATGTTCATTTCTGGGTCACTGCTGCCAAATCATATGATGTGACTCAATGTCCACTAGTGCTTAGGACAGCATGCCCTGATTTAAGTTGTGAGATTGAACTCGTCTACAACGGCTGGGGAGAGAGGCCAGTTCACGCACGTTAATTAGTCTAATTCATCTCACTCAATTTCATTCTATGTCTTTTACGGGATAAAGCTGTCTGAGGTATATTTGGATAAAGTAAAGATGTTAGAACCCAGAAATACAATAATCCCATAAAGATTCCTCCCCTAGCTGCTCTTCCAAGGTTGAGGATTTCAGCACATTTTGGAGATGAGTCATTGGTAGTAGAATGACTTTGTGTGACGCAGTAATGGGAAGAGTATTTGTCTGTGGATACCAAAAGCACTCAAATCACTTAGAAGTGATTTTGATAAACAACATGACAGCTGGAGTCATGGAAGATAATTTATTTCACCCAAGGACTTCTCTTCTAAGGCAAAGGTTCCATGAGAGTACTAAATCTCTGAAGAAATTAATTCATGCCTATCATTTGAGACTTTTTACAATTCAGACATTTAAACACCAGAGTTGCATTTAATAGTAGGAACAGGTTGTAGAGATTTGTTCATTTGAAATTCCATTTGCTAACAGATGCGATAACTTGTCTGGCATTAAAAAGCGAGTTTAGGGTAATCACTGCTCTTGTTCTTGGGTTCTAAGTGCTTTGCAATCCTTAATTCACATAAAACATCTGTGAAATTCAGTTAGGAGTGTGGTGAGTAAGATTTAATCCCTGTTTTTATAGGCGTGTGTTCAGAAACATGCTTACATATATTTCACTCTTCCTTGTATGAGAAGTCAACATAGGGATCCACAGGAAGGCATTTTAGTGACATTTTGAACCTTTGGGGCAATTGAAGATTAATGTGCTAACAGTGTCAGAAGTATGCCAAGCAAAAGACTGTTTCCTCTGCTGAGTCTGATACCAAGGGAAGAAACACTGTAAAACTTAGGGACATTTTTCCATGTTATTTTGTGCCCACTTTAAAAAAAAATGGTAGCACTTAGTTTTCTTTTTAGATCATTCATAGATTAAGGCCAAATACAATCTCTGGCTGAGAATACTAATGGAATGCAAGGAAGCTGCAGGTGTGACACATGCACCTCCCTCCCCACTCATCTCCTCCAGACAGCACTAATCAATCCAGCTCTTCCTGAGTCTCTACCCAGCTCAGAGTGCTCAACATTATGCTCCTGGCAGACATTAGCTGCACACTGATTCTTTTGAAGTTCTTCTGGTAACTGATAAAGCAAAGGCTTTGAAAACATTTTCCACCATGGATACATTTGTAAGGGTAACAGGAGAAAATCTTTAGGGGAAATTAACACATGCGTTTTAGATATTTTTTTCTATTAGATATGCATCTGGAATTGTCCATTTAGGAACTACTACTTGTGTCACACTGAACTGAACACTAAGTAGGAGCAGGCATTCCCTTGTACATAGTACATTTTTATTTACTTCTGTTCTATCTCATTCTGGAAATGACTTGTTACCAACGATTATTCACATCTACTGTATGCAAGTTTGTGTTTGTGAATATGCACAATGTGTTTGTGTAAGTACAGGTGTGCTGCCTAGTTTGATGTCAGCATGATATAAACTAGAGTTGTTTTGGAATAAAGAACTTTAATCAAGAAAATTCTTCCATCAGATCATCTATCTGGAAGTGTTTGATGCATTTTTTTTATTAATGAGTGATGCAAGAGTGGGGTAGCTGTTGCCACCCCTGAGCTGGTGGTTCTGGGTTCTATAAAACCAGATGAGTAAGCCATGGGGAACAAGCCAGTAAACAGCATTCTTATATAGTCTCTTCCTCAGATCCTGCTTCCAAGTTCCTGCCCATTCATTTCTTCATGATGGATTACCACTGTAAACTGAAATAAGCACTTCTTTTCCCAGGTTGCTTGTGGTCATGGTATTTAAAATAGCAATAGCAAGTAACCTAGGACACAACATAAGAACCATGTTTGCTTTTAGAGATTTCTAAGATAGGCCACTTGGCAAAAGCAATTAGATATTTTCTAGATATTGAAAGGAGAGAGGGAATTTCCATAGATTATCCTGTACAGAATACTGTGCTATCCAGTGAGTTCGAGGCTTGGCCACATCCATACGTTCTGGAATGATGATTCTTTTATAAGGTCTCCTCCTAATACCCTCTAACATATTGCAAAAATTAAACTTGTGAAGGAAATAACAGGATAGATTTCTTCAGATCTTGCTGGAACCCATAGTAACATGTAGACAACAGACTTTCAAGCTCAATTCTATGGAGGACATTCTGGTGGACAAGCAAGTAATTATCAACAAATTTAACAGGGGTGTCCACACAGCCACCACCGATGCAGGGAGTTCTTGCTTAGTTCTACATTACATGTGAGATAATGGTGAACATCTCATGTTAACTTATTTCCTGGTCATTAGAAGACAGAGTTGAAGTAATATTGAGCAGTACTATTGTGGGATTGGTTCATGACCCTGGCTATGATTTCTAAGCAGAGGCAAAGGGACATTAATATAAAGCAGACGTTTTCACCTCGGAAGCCCAAGAGGAGGCCAGACTCTTACTCCAGGAACTCCTAGTCTGTTGCAGATGGAGGAGTGGCCAAACAGTGCCTCCAGATTCATCCCATAGGACAGTTATATTCAGGAAATGCTATTTCTAAAGTATGATTAAGATGCTGTGCAATTAAACAAGCCTTGGAATCAATGAGAAAAACAGGGTTCAATACATTGTTTTCTTAAGAATATCTTCTAAAATTTTCCTAGGTCCATGTATGCTGAGCTCCTTGATGAATAGCTGAGTTCTAAAGCAGAGACAGTAATGAATCCTCCACTCATAAGCCCTTACCCTGAATTAGCTTCAACATCATATTGGTGAGTATTTCTTCAGGAACATTTTTCTATTGTTCACTTCTGAAGGACATGGAAGTCTGAGTGCAAGACTTTAAGATCATGTACTGTGGACTCCTAGGATCTTTGAGAACACATGTTACATATAGGATCTGTATTTCAACTACAAATAAACCCGGGTCTAGCTTTGTGTTCCTGGCTGGGTGGTGAGCTTCACTGCACCAATGAGTCTCTATATATGTACTGATAAGAATGACTCACTGCTGGGTAAACATGGGCACTATGAAGCAAGACTGGGGAAGAAACTAGGATTAAGGGACTCCCAAAAGGGCAATCAGAGCATACAAAGGCATCAGCAAGTGATTTAGAAAGTGCCTCAACTGAATCTTGCAGGTTAAGATTTGCTCAGCAGTAGAGAGAAGTTGTAGCAAAAACAAAACAAAAACAACAACCAAATAAACAAAAACGAAAGCCACTTTCCCCAGGACTGTTGTCCCTTGAACAGGGCATAAGAATGGAGAAGATACTTGTAATTTTTAGTTTACTGAGAAACCCTAAGATTTTAATTGGTGTATTCAACGTTTAGCACATTGTTTTTTTTTTTTTTACATGATTTGACATATGCTTTCAAATTAAAATTTAGTTGTGTTTTAGAAATGAAAACCCAACTATTGTTTCTAAACCAGATTATGTGTTTGCTTTTTGTTTGTTTGTTTGTTTGTTTTTGTTTGCTTTGTTGTGTTTGGGGTTTTTTTTGGTGATGGTGGTACTTTTTTGTTTATTTCTTTAGTTGTGTTTTAGTTTTGTTTTGTTTTTGGTATTTTCTTTTTCTTTTTCTTCTGTCTCCCTTTTTAGAGGGTGAGGAGTAAGTCATGAGATAATATACTATGACAGGCAGTGACCACATGACATGGTTTGAATCTGTGGCTTCCACAGAGAAACCTAACAAGCTTGTTACCTCAGGTCTACCCAATGTAAGCAAACCTTGAGACGGAATGAAGATTCACAGAGCACTTTGTTAGTTTTTCTTTCCCATCTTGAGCCAGAATTAATTAATTTTAGGAAAGAAAAATAATAAGTACAAGTATTGTCTGCCTGGTATATTTCCATTTCATTTTTTCTCCACCTCTTATCTGTTGCCAAGCTCAGAAACAGCGGACTGTTTTCTTGGGGTTTTGAGCAGGAAGAGACCAGGGAGACGATAAGGGGACAAATGAGTGTTCAAGCCTGTGTTTCATGCCTGAAGCATTTCTTATATACACAAGGTAGGAAGAAGCACAAGGGCCTCAGCAGGATGTCTCCTTCTCCAGAGACCTTATTCCCAGATCCTGTGTCTGACTGGAGACTGTAAGACAGCAACTGTAGAACAATATCCAAGAACAATGGGAAACTTTCATGGGAAAGATAGCTGATATCACACTTCACCTTGAAAATGACACCTTCTATTTCAGTCCCTTTGCAGTACAGAGCTTAGGAACATCAGAGAATCTGTTAAGGCCAGATACCAAGAAACAGAAAAAGGGAAAGATGGGTTAAGTAGAGTCAGAGAGTGATTATGAAGTTTATGAAATTGAGTTTCTGGGATCTGGAGGTTCTTCCTGAGAAAAAATTTAAAACATCTTCTAAAGAAGTGTCATGTTTTTTGCCATGTTCTCAATCAACTAACTGCCAATTTTCCCATCAGATATACAGGCAACGATGTGATATTGTGGGTGTGATGACTGTTAGACTCTCCAGGTAGCCTAAAGAAGGGAGCAACACTTGAGCCCAAATAAAGAGATGATAACTGTATATGTTCAACCAGTAAAATGGAGGACTTGTGGCCATGGACACAAATGAAAGGTTGATTTGGCCTCTTGGTTTTGAAGACTTTAGTCTATGGCCAGGAACAACCATGTTATTGGGAAGGTGAAACAGAAGAACCTTGTGGTAGAAAATTTCTCCGAGATGAATGCCAGGAATGAGAGGAAAGAGGAAAGAAATGGGGGGAATGGAAATCAGATGAGAGGACAAGGAGAGGAGAGGGGCTGGGAGGAAGGTCCAAGTGATACCCTCAAGAGCCAACCTTAGTAACCTGCCTCCCTTCCACTAGCTAGGATTTACCTATTAAAGATTTCATAGCTCCCCAACGATTCCATGTTCTAGGAACCAGGCATTCAATGTACAGGCTTTTGGTAGACATTAAGATCCGAACTACAGTAGCAAATTGCTGAAAATTTCATCTCCCATCTCTTAGATTCAAAGGGAAAAACAGAGACTTGTCTCTCCATCACAGAGTTTATGAAAGCCAGATGAGATGAATGTAGAACACTTGGAGAGCCATCAAAAAGCCATATTATTAATATTAATATTATTTTTACTCAGTTCAGTTACTTCTTGAGATCTTCTGGCTCATCCCTGAGACTCATTCTGAAGAAGAAAAGGCAGAAGGCAGCTGTCAAATTAAGCTTTGGGATTACTCTGTGAATTTTTCTCTTCCAGCAGATCTCCGTTGTAATTGAAAGTTGATGTATGATTCCATTTGTAAAAACAGAATGAGAAGGCCTGACATTGACTAAGTTTTCAGTAAAATTAATGCATCCATGGCAGGATTAAGATAATGAGACCTAGGAATCCAGTCAGATGTGGACCTGTGCTCTTTCTAATGCATGAGGCTGAAGCTTACCTACAGGCATAAAACAGTCACAACCAAACATACGGGGTCATGAAGTACTTCCTTCCTAAAATCTCCTAGGGCTTTGTTTTTGTGCCCTTGATACCTTTGCTTTTGAGGCCATGTATCTGAGACTGTCAACTTAGACCTCTTTGGGTACTTTGAGTTCTAGTTTTGAACCTGATGTCTCAGAGAAGGTTTCTCTTAAAAGTAGAGATACTCAACCTTTCCTCACCTAATGCCAAGATGTCCCACAAGAGCAGAAGAGGAGTTCCTAGAGAGACCAAAGAAATGTCACTATCAGCAAAAGAGTCCTTAATGAATGCACAGATTTAGAACCTTATTTACATTGAGATTTATTTAGTGAGTGCACTTGGAGTCTAAATGCTGGAACAAACTGTGCCTTCTCTGCTTTAATAACTCCAAGGACCTTGCTAGCTGTAAAAGGTAAAGAGTTTTCATTCACTTACAATTCAGAGTCACGTTCCTCAGGCTTGAATAAAGTGGCAATAATAAAACACCTACACAAACACAGGCAGAGCTTCGAGTTAAGTGGCTTTTAGCTTTGCCTTCAGCACAGAGAACTTGAAAAATGGTCCCCACAGAAGCCTGGCCAGAACCAAATCTCTTTTCCAGTGACCCATTAGTTGCTTCCTTCATTCCTAATTTAATGCATTCTTAGGACATATACCTTCAGGGAATTTGCATAGCTAGCCAATAATATTAAGATATTTTTATACAGATACTGTACCAGCCTACAGATATTACTTTTCTTCCAAGGATGTCCTCAGTGGACTTGTTTTTATCCAAATCTAGGCATGGGAATTTCTACATAGTAAATCATTGAAAGGCCAAATAATTCTTTTTACTTTCAGATAGTGGGAAGAGGTCAGAAAACAAAAACAAACAAACAAACATACACAAAAAAACCAACCATTGAACCAAACAACCAACAAACAAACAGATAAACCAAAAAACCCCAGAAACCTTTCTTCAGATGGCACTCATGATACACACACGATGTTAGCTTTGGAGAGAGAAGAAAGTGACAAGGCAGGGGCATTCAGCACCATGGTGATTCTCAACTCTTCCCTGTATATTAGTAACTTCTGTTGGCTTTATACTCTAGCTGTGGGACTAAACCCCTGGTCTCCTGTGTGTGACTTGGAACTTAGAGCCCTTAAAATTCTGCGTTGTCAAAGGGAGCCTGACAGGGTCTTCACTGAAAGGAGAGTGAGTGATATATAAAGCCAGTTGTCTGCTTTCTTTTTGTAGTCTGTAGATTGTGTCTTCCCTTCATACCTTCACCAAGACCAATAAATAACACTTGTTTAAAATCTCTACATTTAGAATCCAAATTGTTACTTTCTATAGGACCATTATACTCATTTCAAAACCTAGAGCTAAAATAACTGAATGTCTACTAAGCACATAGAAATATTTCACCTGTCATCTCTGAACCATCTTAGGAATCTAAACTTACAGAGTAAACAGAACAAGTAGGGTCCAGGGTTCTATGGTTCTATACTGTGTAAGTTCATTTCCAGGAGTTTCCTTTCATGTACTGGTCATTATAGACTTGTAATTGATACTTACATAAGTGTATTTGTGACACATTTGGTACATATCCATATTAAACAGGTAATTTATGGTTTACATATTGTGTGTATGTATATACAGTATGTATGTGTGTGTGTGTTCACATCCATATGCTGAGTATATTCACATTTGTGTGTCTATCCATGTGGCAGAGTGTGTGTGATGTCTAGTGTCTTTCTGGATTATTCTCTACCCTGTAATATTGAGGTAAGGCCTTTTGCTGCAGCAGGAGCACACTATTCTGCCAGTCTTCTTAGCAGTTTGCTCTAGGGATTCCTTATCTTTGCCCCCTGAACACTGGAATTATTGATAGAGTATCATAGAGCCCAGCTTTTACTGGTTGTAGGTATCTGGGCTCTTGTCTTCATCCTCAGCCATTTCTCCAACACAGGACATTTCTGTCTCAGCAGACATCCCGGTGCTGCATCTGGTGCACTCTGTGGTATGAAGTTGCAAGAGATGAATCCATGAGGATTTGGGAAAGAAACTACATCTTTTCTTTCAGGATGCGTTTTAGAGAACATATTAGGAAAAGATAAATTTTGGCCAATATTGTACCAGCAATGGCACAATAACTTGTGAGGGAAATTGTTTTGGATTTTTGTTTGTAAAGACTGAAAATAATCATATGCATCTAGCCAGACTTGGCCAACAAAATTGAAGAAGACATTATTGAAAACTTTAATGTTCTGTTTTGTGTGTGTGTGTGTGTGTGTGTATGTGTGTGTTGTGGTTGTAGCAACTCGGGATCTTAGGCACTGAGAGAATCATACTGCCATTGAGCTCCTTTCCCAGCCCAAGAATGTCAGCTTTATTTATTTTATTAAAAAAATTGTAATCATATACCTAGATCCTACTTTTTCATTATTTTTCTTGAGAATATAGCAGTAGCAGTAGTTTCCAACCTGTGAACATATGAATAACATGTGAACAATCTGTGGACCTCTTCTCAGCCCTCTTCCTGCTCATATGTTTTACATATTTGTTTTATGTGTGTAAGGACTTCGTGCCAGTGTCTTCTTTAGACATTCTTTATTTTGAGAAAGGCTCTTACTAAACCTGGAGCTTTTTGAGTGGGCAAGGCTGGTTGACCAGGGAGCTCTGCGGATCTGTCTCTTTGCCTCCTAGTACATGGGTTACAGATATTCCATACTGCTTTTAAAAAAAGGAGCTAAGTGTGCACTCAGGGTCTCAGACTTGTCCATTCAGCCCTTTGCCAACTGAGCCTTCTCCACAGCCCCATATCTGTGAGTTTTAACTTGTTTCAAGCCATTCTCCTCACTCACTAGAATGAAAACTGAATGGGACTGCCCTTTCCTGAAGTATCACATCAGCCATATCTCACTGTACCCAAAGCCCGGTTCTCCCCAGTTCTTCCTGCCTTGTCTAAAGTGCTTGGAAAACTATCACAAGTTAAACCCACCCTCCACGTGTCATGTATGCTTAACTGTTAGTTTTGACATCTCCTTTAGGCTATCTGGCATGTTTAATTCAGAGATGGAGCAAAATAACAAATGATCTTGCACAGAGCTCTTTGAGGGCATTGAGATTGGGTCCTTTCTTCCCCATCCCATTCTATACATGGTAAGACATTTTTATGCATAAGCACAGGCACAGCCATCCCCAACACCCCTGTGTGCTAGAGAAATCACTGTGTAAGGCATTGGTTCTCAATCCGTGGGTTGCCTAAAACCAACCTGCATATCAGATATTTATATTACAAAGAATCGCCACAATGTGAAGAACTGTATTAAATGGTTGCAGCATTTGGAAAGTTGAGAACCACTGGTATAAAGGAAAACTGTCCTTTTCTTATTATATGCACTGTGCAAATGTTAAGAAAATATAGGTATATTTGAGGGGCATTTCTATTATGAAGCACTCAAAAGCTACATTCGGGCCCTCTCTTATTAATGAAAGAAAAACAAATATTGGAACTAATTAGACTTATCACTGAACTCTACTTCCTGGAAGATAAAACTGGGATGGGGTAAAGTTGAATATTGCATATTAACCATCGAACAACTGATCTCACTGACACTTCCCACATACAGACATAGAACAAGCATTATATACACACAACCCATTTGCTGGTTTGCAGAGAAATTAAATTATTTATTGCTACATATTCTTAAAGCATAATAGCAGCAAGATCAGCAAATAAAATTCTGGCCTGGACAACAATGTATTTTGTATTATTACTTCATCTGGCTGGCTTCCCCTTCTACAATGTCCTCACAATTTAAGCTTCGCTTCAAGGCTCATGATCTCACAATGGACCTCTTTCTGCTCTATTAGAGGATGGAAAAGGGGGGTCAAGAGAAAGGGTCAAGAAACTGCATCTGATTTGTATAAACTCAAGTTGAGAGAATGTGCTGTTTTAGTTACAAAAAGAAACATGTATGGACATAGAGATTTCCCCTCCCTAATTGGCCAGATTTTTAAGTTTCTTTAAGAGGAAACAAGCAATTCTCTCCTAAGAGCTTTTGCTAGTATCCAATATATTCCTTAAGCTTGATGCAGCTCTTTTTCTTCTCTAGCTTCACTAAAATTTGCAGAATTACATATTCCCATTTCTCCCGACCTTAATTTCACCCTTGTCCCTTTTATAACAGACCTGAGTATCTCAGGATCCATTTTGCCTCCCATTATTTCAAGTCTAACAGTAAGTACTCTGTAGTTATCCAGAAAGTTCTACTTCCCTGTAGAAACTAGGGATGAATTACAAATTAATAAAATTTAATTTCACTGCTATTATATATGTGACTCTATATAGATATGTGTGTATATATGCATATATACATAGATACATGTAATATGTACTCACATGTTTGTTAGGAAATCTAAACACAAGCTAGAGCAACAGGTTAGATACTTGTTTTATCTATTGCTATATAACAAATTATCACAAACTTAGCAACTTAAAGGAACCCCTGTTTATTAAAGTCACAGTTTGTGTGGTTCAGGTGTTTGAGAACCTTTCTTAACTAGGTCTTCTGTTTCAAAAATTACCTACTAAGCTGCCATCAAAACATCAGCTGGGCCCATAGTGTAATCTGAAGAGTCCTAGTACTGTGAAAAAGCCCCTGTGATCTCTTTCAGCATGTTAATATAGGCAGCATCCTCCATGCAATGTGAGTAGGGACTGCAGCTCCTTCCCAGTGGTGCTTTGGCAATAGGTCTAAAAACATAATCAAAACATACAAATTCATAAGGCAGTAGAAAGAAATAAGAAACAAAAAGAAGTCTGTATCTTTTGCAATTAAGGGAGAAAAGGAAAACCCTGCCACACTGAACATGCTGGGTTGGTTAGAAGCTGCTGGGAGGTATTGTCTTCTTTATGATCCAGAGAAGCTGCACCTATGAAATCTCAACAATATGGTTGCTTAGCCAAGACCTATGTAAGGAATAGACCAGTTGACATGTCAATATAGATGGATGAAATTTCACAAGGCCCCATCCCTAGGGAGAGCTGTAGATGATAGATACTGAGAAAAGGAAAATCAGGTTTCTCTAGGGAAGAACTTTTTGATAGGTTAAACAATTCCAAGTGGTCAGCCCTACATGGGTGCACCTATAATCCTCACTAAAGGAACACAGGAGGTTGTGTGTGTGCATGTGTGTGAGTGGGGGTGGAGAGAGAGAGAGCAAGTCATAAATCTGAGAGGGAGTAAGGGTTCTGGAAAGAGATAGAGGGGAAGAGTGAGATGTAGAAATGATGTAGATAGAGTTCTCAAGTATGAACTTCTCAAAAAATTAAAAATTAAAAGAGTGAAAAAAAAAAAAAAGAAAGAAATCATCACTAGCCCAGTAGACCTTGAAGGAGAAGATGGGACTGTGGGAAAGGTGGCATTTTGGAGATAAAAACTGACAACCTGATCCAAATGCCTGAGTTAAAATATTAGAACAAAAGTGAAGTTTTGTGTCACTCAAATTGTATGAATACATGTTATTTTGTTGGTGTGGGTATATGTGTCTGCTCTTGTAACTACGTGTGTGTGTGTGTGTGTGTGTGTGTGTGTGCAGGTTGTTCAATGTCATAGCTAAGAATCAGACTAAGGAGCTGACCTCTCCTTAGTTTTTCTTTCCCACCATCATGTTTCCAGCTCGTGGTGCAGTCATAGGAAGGTGGTCACAGGTGACATCTGAGTGTTGTTACTTGGCCATGGACTTCCTGCCCTTTCTTTCCAAGGCAGCACAAGATAGAAGGCATCACAGGTATTGTTCCAAGAAGAAGACTGCCTGATCTGCATCAAAATGTGACTTAAGTTAGTAATTAATCTTCATTATGTTAATTTCCTGACATCTATTCTAATTCACATTGAGCACTGAGACACCTGTTGCCACTGTCCTTTGTCAATACTCAACAAAGCAAGGTACTTCTATTTCTGTAAAAAACACATTGACATCCAGTAGTTTCTGAGAACTTGGCCATGTTAGGTTCTGTCCCAAGCTTTTATTCTCTGAGGCATGGAATAAATACTCACAAAATGTAAGGTCAGGAATATGATTTTATTTTAGAGATGGGGGAAAAAATACCTAAGAAGGAAATCACTTTTGGCCAGACAATGCATAGCTTTAGATAGTGTGCCACCAATAAGTTGTTCGAACATCAGTAAAATCACAAGAAAATTACTGATGAAATTTTGCTCCATACATGGGAAACGTTGCTTCTTAAGGACTGAGACAGAAGCCTACTGAATCAGAGAACAAAGGAGTGTGGATGGGCACTTGCTAGGAGCTGATGGAGAAAGGCTTTTGCATTGGAGCTATGGGGTGTGGGACCTCATCTTCATCTATCCTAAGAATTATTCCTAAATTTCTGCTGTTAACACCAATATCTCTGTGGAGGTGGTTTTTATACAAGTTTTTAGGAGAGCACTAAAACATCAAAACAGGAAACTTCCAAGCCCAGGAGCAAACTATAAATACAACTAAACGCGCTGACCAATCTACAGCTAGACAGCTATTATTCTACAAAAAGCTAGATTTCAGGATCCAAACACAGATCCTTTGGGCTCTATGATCTGTCTTTTAAACCAGTATGAACATTCTCCTGTTCATTCCCCAAACCAAAACAAACCAACAAAAAAACTTTACCTACTCAGAAAGAGAGTTTCTAGAGAGAAGCTCATATGAAATAAAAATGAAGGAGACCAGGAGTGAGGCACTGAAGGGAGGAGATAAGGTTTAATTTTGCACCTAAATTGCAACTGTAATAATAACTGTAATAATCCGAGATTAAAATGTTAAAATATAAATAAATTTAAAAGATGAAGAGCTGAATGGGCAACCAAAAAATACATGAGTACATACATAAATGTTTGTATGAATGCACACATACAAACATGTTCATGTTTTCTGTGTGTGTGTGCGCGGGCATGTGTGCACGCGTGCGCTTGCATGTATATGTTTGTGTGAATATATTTGTGTATATTGTGTATGTTCTATATATGTGTGTGCATATGGGGTTTAAATGGAGATAACATTCTGTCCATTCTCACCAAATATGGCTTGAGGTGGTGATTTGAATATGCTTGGCAAAGGAAATGGCACTAGTGAGTATGGCCTTCTTGGAGTAGGTATGGCTTTGTTGGAAGAAGTGTGTCATTTTGGGTTGGGGGTTGAGACCCTTCTCCTAGCTGCCTAGAAGACAGTCTTCTCCTAGCTGCATTTGGATCAAGATGTAGAACTTTTGACTCCTCCAGCCTCACATTTGCGGGGATGCTGCCATGCATTCTGCCATGGTGATAAGAGTTCATTTGGATTATACCACGTTATAGTTTGTTCATCATCTAAGAATCTATCTATTCTTATCTCCTTGCACTAAGCTCAACTCCAAGTGGACCAAGGACCTCCACGTAAAACCAGACACACGGAAACTAATAGAAAAGAAACTGGGGAAGGTCATTGAATACATGGAAACAGGGACAAATTTCCTGAACAGAACACCAATAGCTTATGCACTAAGATCAAGAATTGACAAATGGCTTCATCTCAGGGATGCAGGGATGGTTCAATATATGGAAATCCACCAATGTAATCCACTACACAAAAAAACTCAAAGAAAAAAACCATTTCATTAGATGCTGAAAAAGCATTTCACAAAATTCAGCATCCTTTCATGCTAAAAGTCTTGGAATTCAAGGCCTATACCTAAACATTGTAAAAGCAATATACAGCAAACCAGTAGCCAACATCAAACTAAATGGAGAGAAATTTGAAGCAATCCCACTAAAATCAGGGACTAGACAAGGCCGCCCCCCTCTCCATGTCTTTTCAACATAGTACTTAAGGTACTAGCTAGAGCAATTAGACAACATAAGGAGGTCAAAGGGATACAAATTAGAAAGGAAGAAGTCAAACTATCACTATTTGCAGATGATATGATAGTATACTTAAGTGACCCAAAAAACTCCACCAGAGAACTCCTACAGCTGATAAACAACTTCAGCAAAGTGGCTGGTTATAAAATCAACTAAATCAGTAGCCTTCCTATACTCAAAGGATAAGCAGGCTGAGAAAGAAATTAGAGTAATGACACCCTTCACAAAAGCCACAAACAGTATAAAGTATCTTGGTGTGACTCTAACAAGACAAGTGAATAATGTGCATGACAAGTACATCAGGTCTCTGAAGAAGGAAATTGAAGAAGATCTCAGAAAATGGAAAAATCTTTCATGCTCATGGATTGGCAGGATTAATATAGTTAAAATGGCCATCTTGCCAAAAGCAGTATACAGATTCAACGCAATTCCAATAAAAATCACAAATCAGTTCTTCTTAGAGCTAGAAAGAGCAATTCTCAAATTCATCTGGAATAGCAAAAAACCCAGGACAGCTAAAACTATTCTCAACAGTAAAAGAACTTCTGGTGGAATCAGTATCCCGGACCTCAAGCAATACTACAGAGCAATAGTGTTAAAAACTGCATGGTACTGGTACAGTGACAGGCAGGTGGATCAATGGAATAGGATTGAAGATTCAGAAACGAACCCTCACACCTATGGTCACTTCCACAAAGGAGCTGAAAACATCCAGTGGAAAAAATATAGCCTTTTTAACAAATGGTGCTGGTTCAATTGGAGGTCAGCATCAGAAGAATGCGAATTGATCCATTCTTATCTCCTTGTACTAAGCTCAACTCCAAGTGGATCAAGGACTTCCACTTAAAGCCAGACATTCTGAAACTAATAGAAAAGAAACTGGGGAATACCTTTGAGAACATGGGCATGGGGGGGGGGAGTTCGTGAATAGAACACCAATAGCTTTTGCTCTAAGATCAAGAATTGACAAATGAGACCTCATAAAATTACAAAGTTTCTGTAAGGCAAAGGACACCTCAAAAGGACAAATCGACAACCAAAAAATTGGGAAAAGATCTTCACCAACCCTACATCTGACAGAGGGTCAATATCCAATATATACAAAGAAACTCATTAAGTTAAACCCCAGAAAACCAAATAACCCTATTAAAAATGGGGTACAGAGCCAAACAAAGAATTTTCACCTGATGAACTTTGGATGGCTGAGAAGCACGTTAAGAAATGTTCAACATCATTAGTCATTAGGAAAATGCAAATCAAAACAACCCTAAGATTTCACCTCACACCAGTCAGAATGGCTAAGATTAAAAACTCAGGAGACAGCAGGTGTTGGTGAGGATGTGAAGAAAGAGGAACAGTCCTCCACTGCTGGTGGAATTGCAAGCTGGTGCAACCACTCTAGAAATCAGCCTGGCAGTTCCTCAGAAAACTGGGCATGAAACATCCGGAGCACCTTGCTACACCACTCCTGGGCATATACCCAGAGGATTCTCTAGCAAATAATAAGGATACATGCTCTACTATGTTCATAGCAGCCCTATTTATAATAGACAGAAACTGGAAAGAACCCAGATGTCCCTCAATGTAGGAATGGATACAAAAAATGTAGTATATATACACAATGGAGAACCATTCAACCATTAGAAACAATGAATTCATGAAATTCTTAAACAAATGAATGGACCTGAAGAACATCATCCTAAGTGAGGTAACCCAGTCTCAAAAGAACACTTATGGTATGCACTTACTGATAAGCAGATATTAGCCTAGAAGATTGGAATAGCCAAGATACAATCTACATATCAAATGATGTCCACAAAGAAGGAAGGAGTGGCCCCTGGTTCTGGAAAGGCTCAGTGCAGCAGTGTTGGGGAATACTAGGACAGGGAAGTGGGAAAGAGTGGATGGGGGAACAGGGGGAAGGAAGAGGTCTTATGGGACTTTCGGGGAGAGGGTATCAAGGAAAGGGGAAATCATTTGAAATGTAAATAAAGAATATATAGACTAAAAAAAGAATTGACAAATAGGACCTCACAAAATTACAAAGTTTCTGTAAAGCAAAGGACACCTCAAAAGGACAAATCGGCAACCAACAAATTGGGAAAAGATCTTTACCAACCCTACATTCAACAGAGGACTAATATTCAATATATACAAGGAATTCAAGAAGTTAGACTCCAGAGAGCCAAATAATCCTATTTAAAAATGGGGTAGAGAGCTAAACAAAGAATTTCCACCTGAAGAATTTTGAATGGCTGAGAAGCACCTTAAGAAATGTTTAACATCAATAGATATTAGGGAAATGCAAATCAAAATAATCCTGAGATTTCACCTCACACCAGTCAGAATGGCTAAGATTAAAAACTCAAGAGACAGAAGATGTTGGCGAGGATGTAGAGAAAGAGGAATACTCCTCCACTGCTGGTGGGATTGCAAGCTGGTACAACCACTCTGGAAATCAGTCTGGTGGTTCCTCAAAAAACTGGGCATGACACTGTTAAACTACTCCTGGGCATATACCCAGAGGATTCCCCCGGCATGCAGTAAGGACACATGCTCTACTATGTTCATTGCAACCTTATTTATAATAGCCAGAAGCTGCAAAGAACCCAGATGTTCTCCAATGGAGGAATGGATACAGAAAGTGTGGTATATTTACACAATGGAATACTACTCAGAAATTAAAAACAACGAATTCATGAAATTCTTAGGCAAATGGTTGGAACTGGAAAATAGCATTCTAAGTGAGGTAATCCAATTACAAAAGAACACACATGCAATGCAGTCACTAATAAGTGGATATTAGCCCAAAAGCTCTGAATACCCAAGACACGATTCACGTATCAAATGATTCCCAAGAAGGAAGGAAGGAGAGGGGCTTGGTCCTGGAAAGTCTTGTTGCAGCAATGTAGGGAGTACCAGGACAAAGAAGTGGGAGGGGGTTGATTGGGGAACAGGTAGAGGGAAGAGGGCTTATGGGAATTATGGGAAAGGGGGAACCGGGCAAGGGGAAATCATTTAAAATGAAAACAAAGAATATAGAAAATTAAAAAAAAAATTAAAAAAGAATGAATGTAAAAACTTAGGGATGGAACAGAGGTGAAGCCAGAAGAATGCTGCGTACTGGTTTGATTCCCAGGCCTTGCTTAGGTTGCTTCTTTATACAACTCAGTACCACGTGTCCAAGTGTGGCATCATCTAAAATTGGCCAGCCTTCCACATCAACCACTCATTAAGAAATGACCCCAAGACATCTTGTATAGGTAATTCTCTAGTTGAAGATCCCTTCTCCTAGGTAATTCTAGTTTGCATCAAGCTGACAAAAAATAGGCAAGCTACCATAAAAAGTCTTGAAAGCCATTTGGCCATTGGTGTTGAGAAAGAAGAGACAGCTGATCATTATCTCCTTGAAGGGACAAAATCCTAATATTTAAGGATATAGTACATAAAAATGAAGCTGAAAATTTGCAACTATTTATTTAGCTAGAATCAAGTATTTCTAGAACTCGGACCAAGAAAATACCTTTGACAGAATCAAGTGTGCACTCGAGAATGGCAAAGCCCATCTTTCTTTGAGCTTGTTTGTCTGCTTGAATTTGAGATACTTTGAGAAATGTAAATGAACCTTTTCATCAGAGCTATTCTTGTCTTCTATATAAAAGCCTGAGATAACATAATGGTAGGAGAAGACTGACAAATCACTCATAAAATATAGACCACCACATGCTACACAAATATCTATGGAGTAAAAACAAAATGCATAGTGGTTTTTTTCTCTCTCTGTTTTTATAAGGGTTCATGACTTTGAAATGCAGAATTAATGCCATGAGGTAGATTGACTTTAAGCCTCCTATGACTGATTAAGCTTGGCCATTTGCCCATGAAGGAAGTCTCAAGGGTTTTCTGATGTATAATACATATATCTTGACCAATATCTTAGCCAGGTGAAGGCAATGTCACACTGCATTAAGAACTTTAAAATTGTATTATTCAACACAGCTAGCATTCATTTCTTCTTCATGGAAAATCCTTTGTGCAAATCTCTAGAGTGATGGCCACTGATACTCTGAGCAGTAACTCCATGACCCTAGAAACAACCTATTTATGTAAAACATTTTTCTCCCTTGTTCCTATGGTGAAGGAAGAGGGAGCTGATAGTTCCCACCATGCCACGAGTGTTTAGAGTGCCATCTAACACTTGATAATCCTGTTTATTTGGATGGAACTATTCACATGACCATAGTTAATTCCCAGGGAACTGAGAATTATTTATCTGTATTATAGCTGCCCTGAAAAGATAATCAAATGTTTGTATAAGCAACACAAGTTTCCAATGATTATATGATATTTAAAACACAAAATACGCCTTTCAACTTCTTTTAAAAGGCCTTTGATCCAAACAAAGTTTATTGTTATCTCTGTAACAATTCATATCCTGTCTCCAAATCTTACTCTTTCTCCATGCAATCCATTCAAATGTATCTTGGAGAGCAAAGCCTCCATCAGAATATGGTATTACATGACATTGTAACCTTTCTCCCTTCCAGAAAACCACCCTTTATGAATAAAACATGGGTGACCTTTAAAAACTTAGCAGTTGTACCAGGTGACTGCATATTAACAAGCCTTTTGAAGGAACAGGACAGGCGCTGTATGTTTCAGTTAAGGATAGATAATAGAACTACTCCAATAATTTATTATTTTATTCAATACAAGGAATACAACAGTTTTACGGAGCCTGGTTGTACTTCCTGGGTATAACTGCACATGACTTTTACTCACTGAAACTGGGAGGTGCCTGTTTGAAGATTCCATATATATGAGAGCCATTTTTATCTTCTTGGACTTCTTCAATTCAGCTTTGGCTGTTTCTGAAAAGACAAAATCCAAGATTTGTTCAAGTACAAAGCACAGAAGGGTTGTGTGGGGTAGAACTAAACCTCCTCCCTTCTGAACCAATCCCCAAGCTTTTCAGTGCTTGTACCTGCAAAGTCATTTGTGCCTGGGAAAGGGATTCTGGGAAGCTAGTGAGAAGGGGCTTGCTTGAGAATTCTGTCAGTGTTATGAGGAATATTTAATCAAGTCACATGCACATACACATGAAAAAGCCTTTACCTTGACCTGAATGAAGGAAATGCCAAGAGGGAGTGAGAGAGATGAGGAAGACTGATTCTATTTAAGTGGCACATTTGAACTGAGAGCTTAGAATTATCACTTTCAAACTCCACCTTCGCTCTGGACTTCTGGGCTCTGAGACAGTATTCCAAGTGATACTAAAATAGGAGATGTGTGCCATTTTCATTGAGGGAATCTGAGGGTTTGTGTGTTTATGAATAGGGGTGTTGGTGTAAGAGTTTTTATAAGATGGCTTTAACACTAAAAGCAACATGGAGCAGCCATTTGGTCACAATACAGTATTTCAGATTAAACAGGGTGCACTGGTATCAAGTAACAAAGAGGCAGAAGGCCCAGAAGGAATGAACCTTGTTTCACTCACTCAGTTTGTTTTCCACTTCTTCACATGTCTGCTTTGTTAGGAGTAATGGCATACTGGGAGGTAGGGCCTGAGGGTTTTTAATGTCCCTAGGAGGTGCTTCAGGGTTGGATGAGTCCACAGCCTTTAAACTTCCTAGTGAGCCAAGAGAATGTGGTGACGTGGTCAGATTCACTGTGCCTTACGTCTTAGTGCTGACACATGTCAAACTGTAACAGAGGGATTTCTCTATTGGAATCTCTTCTATTCTTGGGAATTTTCTCACACTTTCTTAATAAACCTGCATTCTCTCCACTTAAAAATCAAACAGCAACAAAACTTGTAAGCAAATGCAGTGGGTTTGCCTCTCCATGACAGCCAAGCCAAAGCATGCTTAGCCACAAGAGAAAAGGATAGAGAAGGATGCCTTCTGCAGGTGAAGAGATCACAGCAAGTATTTCCAAAGCAATGCCTCCCTTCGTTGGAGGATCACCAGTATCTTATTTGTGGAATCCTTGTATATACATAATGGGAAGTACAAATAAGCACTGTAAGGGCACCCACATTTTAAGTACAAATCCTTGAGGAAAATCATTGGGCTTCCTCTGTCCCTCCCTCCCTCCCTCTCATGCAAACCACAGAGACATTAATATAAAAGAGGAGTTAGCTAGGAAGAGGACAGGGGCTAACATGAGGGGCATGAATACAGGAAGCATGTTGAGAGTGTGTATTTGGATGTAAATAAAATATATTATGTACACTGATGAAAATGTGGTGTGAATCCTATTCCTATATAATTAGCACATGCTAATAAAACATAAAACCTTTAGAAAAGAGTACATTCCTATTCCTGAGAGAGATCACATTAACATCATAGTTCAATATAGATGGTGAACGTGTTGCTAGACATGCTTAGTGCAAGGTCATGGAACACATGTCCAAAGGTTAAACTAGTAGACTGAAACAATCTGAGGTATTCTCAGTAGAGTCCTGGAGATGACAGACAGGAACTCTGCCGGGCATTCTCAGCTTTTGTCAAAGTTTAAGAAGAAAATGAAAGAATGCTTTGAAAGTGTCTTAACATAGTTTGTTCCTGTGTTTGCTGCCTCACTTGGTAGGTGACAAATTGGATAGGGGTGAAAGCTTTCTTGGAAACATTATCTATGACACTGGAGTGGCACATCATCTCATCACTGTTTCTACTGTTGGAGGGACAGAGTACACTGTTGTAGCTTTAGCTGTATCTGTTTAGGTCCCCAGCAAGCTTGGGACAATCATTTCCAACTTCATGCTGAAATAAGGAATATACTAGGCATAGCCTCACCTTTCCAAGACCAACTAAGCCCATGTCAGAGACACTGTTCAGAATCATAAAAATTATAATACTGTGTGCTTTTATTAAGTTCCTTAAAGCTCTGGCATAGGAACTCAGATCATATGAATTTTAGGAAGCTCTGTTGCAGAAGAACTTTTAAACTGAGTGACCTCCATTAGAAGGCATAAATAATGTGGTTTTTGGATAGTAAAACCATGTGCTGATTTCTTTCATTCCTAGGGAAGGGATAGGCAAAGAGAAAGTTGCCTTATTAACTCAGAGACTAACTAGCACTAGGTTATAAGTAACCAGTGTCTTGGGTAATGGTGCGTATCTTATAATTTTCTTTGGGCAATGCCTACAACTCTAGGTACATGTAGACAACATTAGCCTATATGCAAGAGTATTGTTTCCATGAAGGGGAGAAGCAAACCTCAAGAGGGGCCCTTTTCCTCCTGGCCAAGGGGACATATGAGTTTGCTTTGAGAGCTTCTTCCATGATAAAATATCACTTTAACAGTTCCAGTGGCCTCTTACTCACAATTGGCTACATCTGCATTTCTTCAAATCACTTTCCTCCCTCCTAACTCTTCTGCTTAATCCTATATTAAAATATCTTTAAAAATATCCCCTCAAATCCCTAGTATTCTCTTTCTAAAAAACAAATCTAAAATTAAGAAATGAAATAATATTTTTAGGTGATACATTTTATCTTTTAAAAGATTAAATATATTTTTCTTTACCTCTTTTTTATGGAAAATACATTTTTCATATATTTTAATTAGTTTCTCCTTCCTGAACTCCTCCTAGATCCTCCTCATATCTCCTGTCATCCAAATCCATATTCTTTTTTCTCTCCCTCACTAGAAAACAATCGTCTAAAAATAATAACAAAATAAAATGAGGAAAAAAACCCAAAACCCAAACAAATTGGAATTGAACAAAACAGATAGAAGAGAAAGAATAAAAGAAAAAGCCCAAGAAGCACGTGTAGATGCAGAGATACATGCATTCACACTCAGAAACTCCATAAAAACACAAAGTCAGAAAGCATGACCTGCAGGAAAGATCTGTGGAGAAAAGAAAATCTCCAGCAAACCATTGTAAGACAGACTCTCCAAAAATGCCCTTGAGTTCTTTTTCTGTTTGCCAGCTACTGCTGGGCTCAGAGCCTGCCCTGAAGAGTGGCTCATATACACAATGGTACTCACTGGAAGAAAACTATTTATTTGTTTGTTTCTGAGTGGTTATCAATTAGAGATAGCTTCAGAGTTAAGGATGGGAGCTCCTGTCTGCTTCTCTGCTTAGCACTGAGAACCATCTGGAACAGCCCTGTGCATGTAGCCTTGGTATCCTTCATTGTCTGTGGCTCTTAAAGTCTTGCCACATCTCTGCTGTAGGGTTCTCTGGGCCCAGAGGGGCAGATTTGACAATCCTTCCCTTTAGGACTGGGTGTTCTAAGGTTCTTATTTGACATGAATATTAATATTGTCTGAGAATTAAAGTCATTTACAGATAATTTAATTATTTAAAATGCCTGAACCCATCAATCATGGTATCCCCTACGGGGTTGGTTGTATTCCCTTGGTTGTCTACATCCCATTAGGGATTTGAGTATCAGGAAATATCTGCTATCATGTCAAACTTAAGGCCTGACTGAAATGGCTCCACCTCATGCAGAAGTGCTTTCATTAGGCATATTGGCAGCTTGTCCTTTCGAATCCTGTGAGTACCTTGGGAAGTTTCATTTAATCTACAATTATGGCAAAGACCATGATGTTTATCCTCTGCATTGCTGGGCAGGCATGGATACAAATGCCTCTAAACGGCTTCATGCAATCTCATCATCCTGTTGCATGCATCTCCTCTCCAGAGACCTTCAGACAGAGGAGTTCAAGAATTGAGGGGACAAAATCACTTAACTTTTGTCATTTTAGTTCTTATGATTGTCTAAAGGATTTCTGAAATAGGAAAAAAAGACTTCTTTGTGTAGGAAGGAGCTGGAGAGCTTTCAAATGGCTCTTTGTCCAGGATCTCGAGCACAGCCAGCAGTGTGTTTTGGTAGCCCTGAGTGATGGAGGGGGACTTTGCATGGGAGCCCACCTGAGATGCTCTGCACCATGTGTCTTTAAGGTGTTTCAGAGCATCTGGGTGAAGGCTGCATGAACTGGGCGGGAACACAAAGCCATCAATTTCAGCAGAGAGCACTCATTTATCACCTTGCCATCCTTGATTGCAAGGTACAGATTCACAATCTCTCCTCTTCTCTTCTCTTTCTCTGTCTTTGTCTCTGTCTCTGTCTTTCTCCTCACCCACACACTTCTTTCACATATACTGCCTATACCTCTCATGTGACTAACAAGAGTTATACACAGTCCATTTATTTTCATTCCTTTCAGAAAACAAACCAAACAATACCACACTGCCAGTAAAGAAATGTTTTACCCTTTTCAATCTTTAACATAGCTTGTGTTTGGGATGGTGAAGCTACATTCCCTCTTCTGTATGGGAGATTGTGTTTCATGATCTCCTCTGACTGGAAAATCAGTTCTAGTGTGATTATAACATCACTCCAGGGCTGGCTTCTGTGTAAGCTCTCAGCAAGCAAACGAGTCAGCTGCTTAGGCAATTAGAAACTCCCAATCTGTGGTAAATGATAAACTGGCTCAGAACATGATTCCTAAGGTCAACATCGACACAGCCAGATGTTTAAAATAGAAACTTATACCCTACAAGGACTTTGAAGGAGGCACTTGGATGTCAACATCATGGCTCTCAGCTTCACAGTGAGATCACTGTCCCCAAAACTTGTGGCTTCAAGTCCTAGAGGCAGGGGTGGAGTAGGGCAGCCCACATGACAAGTCTGAGGCTGAATGCCATATCAAATTCCAAGGTGGGAAAAGGACAGGCAGAAATGAGGTAGAACCAGCCTCCAAAACAATATTGTACTGGTGTTCAAAGTCCTCAGGGCTCAAAGCATGTTAGCGTTCCCCACTGTTTGGAGTTACAATTTTGAAGGAGATTGAATGAACATCCTGGACCTTTTATTTTTAACCCTTTAAGCCACATTTATATCTATTCAGTATTACTAGTATAGTTATGCATTTTTTCCCTTTAAATCATGCTGTGAACGCTCTTTTTAGTTAACTGGTCTCTTCCCTCAGTCTGTCTCTCTACATATCTCTCTTTCTCTCTCTCTCCCTCTCTCTCTCTCTCCCTCTCTCTCTCTCTCTCTCTCTCTCTCTCTCTCTCTCTCTCTCTCTCTCTCTGTGTGTGTGTGTGTGTGGTGTTCTGGAAGCTTGGCATTTCTAATTTCTGTGTGTTATTTATAATACAGTATCAGACCCACCCACCCCCAAACACACATATATAAATCTCTTTTAGTCACTGGTCTAAAGTTCATCTGTCCATCCTAGATGTGTTATCTCCCAGAATTCAAGATCTCAGGATTTTTTCATAAAATCTAAAATCCCACCACAAACATTTCCCCCTTTTAACTCCTAATATATATATATATATATATTTTTTTTCCAGGAAAGCCTGATGTTCTCTCTTTAACTCCTAATATTTCTCCCTAGACCCCAATTTCCCAACCAAAGCACATTACTGTTCTGCTGCTTTCAACAGCCTGGTAGCACATCAATAAACTAAAGATTATTGTGCTTTGTCAGGCTCTATCTTGTAGCATTATGGGAAATTCTCCGCTGTCTTGGATGAGTGCATCAACTCTGATTGCTTGACAATTAACAGAGATAGTAATAGAAACGGCAATGTAATTTACCTTCGTACAAGGGATCTCAGTTAACAAAAATTAAACTATTGAACTCTCCTCTCCAAGGAAAGGGATGTCGCCTCATTATGTTAAAAAGAAAAACAGATTCCAGTGGCAAGTGGGCCCTCAGTCTGGCTGGGTGAATTTATTGTCCAGATTATGTGTTTTTCTGACATGCATACAAAATTATGGCTTTTAAACTGGACCAAACTCTCTCTTCATTAAATGAGTATTTTCCCCCTTCGGTACTATAATTCAAAGTGAACATTCCAGATAAATAATGTAGAGGGGGTGTTTCTGTGTGTGCCTGTGGTGTGGCTGTTGAGGATATCCCTTATCAGCTGGGCTAGAAAGTGACTCCTATCTCTTCCTGTTGCAGAATCTCTGTCTTTCAGGAAGGCAGTACTAAAGAACAAAATATACAGTGTAATTAAATACAGAGCCATCATGCTAAGAGTGAAGAACTCCCACAGAGGAGAGTGCTGGGTTTTACGGACTCCCACGGAGACCATATGAAGCTTGCATTCAAAGTGGCATCTGCAATTCAGAGCCTCCTTCTGCCCTTTTGGAGGAGATGTGCTAAGTTCCAAGGGATATTGTGTTTGTGTGTACATGTCCCGGGAACTTCTTCAGGTTGTTATGCTAGATACAACTATATCCTCTCTTCTTTGGGGATTTCAAGTTTCTATATCTGTTTGGTTTTATTTATTTATTTATTTATTTATTTATTTATTTATTTATTTATTTGTTTATTTTTAAGGACTCTGACATGAAATGTGGAGAGAGGAATCTGACTCCACCAAACTGCTCTTTGAACTCTACATTCCTGCTCTGGCATGCATTCCTGTACACACACACACACACACACACACACACACACATCCAAGCATTCCCTAGTTGGCCCAGATCTTTCCTCTTTGTAATGGCAAGGTGGGTAAGGGTCAAGTGGTCAGCTCAGTTGGTTATACTTCGAGATATGATGGAAGTCAGAGAAACGTATAAAAATCTGTTTTTGTCTTAAAGGAGGTTAAATTCAGGGCTCAGCAAAACATATGCCCATGAACCATTGTTTTGTGTGGACTGATAACTAAGAATGTTCTTCACAGTTTTTTCAATAATTTAAAGATATTTTAAGTGAAATGTAATATTATTTTCTAATATGTGAAAATTCCTTATTATTTTGGTTTTTTGTTAAAAAATGTATATGTATGTGTGTGTGTGTGTGTATGTGTTAAATTTGTGGACATAAAATGACAAATTGATGAAGTCAGTTTTCTCCTTTCAACATGGGAGACCTGGAACTCAAACTGGGGTCATTGGTCTTGGAGTTTACTTACTAAGTTATCTTCTTGCCCTGTTTAGTTATTTTTATCTTACTTTACTTTTATTTACCTTACCTTCATTTTATTTTATTTTACTTCACTTTATTTTATTTTAAGAAAGTGTTTCGTGTATACCAAACAAACTTCAAGGTTGCTATGCAGCCTAGAATGCTCTTGAATCCTCCTGCTCCTACCTTCAGAATATTGGGACTACTATTATTACAGGCATGGTTACAGGGCCCATTCGTCAAAGGTTGGGACCTGAACCAATTATCTTTGTTCATACTAGACAAACACTTTTCAATGGAGTTATATCCCTATCCCCATAAAATTTAAATTTTAGTGTTTGTGAAGGAGACACAGTCTTTGCCCTTGATTTACACATGATACTTGCCTGTCTCTGCTTCCAACAGAGTTCATTGGTTGAAACGGAGTCTATCAGGTCTGAAACATCTAAAATATGTACTGTCTGCCCCTTTACGGAAAGAACTGGCAACCCTTGTTATTAGCTAATGGCAGGCCACTATAGTCGACCAAGAAATAATGAACAAAGGATGAAATACAGTATATTACTAATTGTTCCAAAACTTTGTGGGAAATTGCCATATAACTCAAGAAGATAAATGTCACTTGGAATTGTTTTGCTTGGAGAAGCCATAAAGAAGCAAAACAGGATGGCATCAGACTCCAGATAGGAAGTCTACATGACTATAAACATATAAGAATATGGGTAAGGCAGGAGAACCAGAGGTGATGACTGGGCTTGTAAGAGTCAGGCTCCTATGGAAATATGACTAGAGTGGATAGTGAGAGCAAAAAGCCTACATCATTTAAAATACCATGGGGAAATGAATTGTCTTTTTTAGATTTCAATATTTAGGAGAGAAGATTCATTGAGAAGAACACATGTGAAATTTAAAAGAAAAATTGAGTTCAAGAAGAGAGAGGCAAGGAAGGAATAATTTGTGTTTGATGTCTTAGAAATAGTTAATCCTTTTTCAAAAGATGGAAAATAACTGAAAAACAAAAGCAGAAGTATCATGGCTCAAAAGGATCTTAATTATTGATGAAGGTACAGTAAAGGAAGGAGCTGGGCTCATTCTGTCTCATGTTGAATTTGGGTTATTTCTCTGTATCCATTCTTTAATAGGATAGGCGCTTGCTATCATTTTAATTACATGGTTAATCCCAAACAATTATCTAATAACATCAGTGTGCATGAGAAAAGTGTGATGTGTACTTTAATGCATGGTCATTCTAACTTTAAAATAAAATGCAGGAACTAGGGCATTGTGGGTTGTTTGCTCACACAGATATCTAGACTGAGGAATACTGGCCAAGGTTTGTTTTAAAATGTGATTAGCTTTGGGATTTAATTATAAAGTAATGCAAAAGAAAATATTTAATTATGGCATCATTATATAGTTGCGTTCAATTTGACCTGTCACTCCATTCAAGCCTATTTGTCTTTGTTTTCCTTCTGTCTGGGTCTCAGACAAGTTCAGTTTCTGCCTTGCTTTGTATTTACTGCATTTGTTTCACAGAATATGACTTGACTCTATTGTTAGTGTTTAGATCAATTGTACAATAGTCTCTTCTTTGTGTTATGATGGCAGTAGGGTGGGAGAGATGCCTGTAACTATTTGATTGTCTGATGTTAGAGTTGTCTGGGACATTCAAGAGAAGTAGAAGGGAAGGTAGAAAAGAGATAGGGCTACTATCACTTTGTCATGTGACTATTAAAAGACAGCAGGGTTCTGCCTAAAAGCTGCTGACACTAAACAGAGTCTGAGATCCCAAGCTGGGTGGATCCTGAGTCATGTATATATTTCAGGGTATATTGAGATGAAAGGTGGCAGTTGTGTGTAATCACATCGATGAGGCATGAGGTGAGTATTTGTTTCTCCACTTGGAGAGTACATACTGCATTGTATCTAAGCCTAAAGATGCAGAACTGGTTGGATACCGGTTCCATATTGAAGTTAGCCACTGTCCAGAGAAGAAGTCAGAAAAGAATATGGATGATTAAATTCTGAATGTAAAGAACAAAAACATAGCATTAGAAAGACATACTGACATTTCATAAAATAATTCCTAACTAAAATCTAAAGACAACAGGCTGACATATAAAGCTTGAGAATTGAGGCAAGAAAGTGTCTCCCAGTCCTTTCTCCAATATACAGTCCAGTCCCGACAGAAGGTGGTTTTGGTTGGCTTCAGTTCTCAGAGAAAGCACTGTGGTTGCCACACAGGGCTTGATTAACTGTGGTCATTCTTTGTAAGGTTGCTCCTATTTTCGGCTAAAATGTACTTGTGAACAGTACAACAGACACAATTCCTTTGTGTCTGATAGAACTTGTAATTCCAAACACAGATATTTATAAAAGTACATGAAACTGAAATCCACTCCGCAATTAAATATTTTAAGAATGATCAATCATCTGTGCAAATATGTTTAAGGTCATTGTGGAGGTTTATTTTCATAGAAGAGCAAGTGAATGTATCATTTAAATATGTGAGACTACACTTACATGGCTCCCAATGATTTAGCTGTGATAATTTTTTTTAAAGTAAAATAAAATAAAAATAAGAAAGTTCCCTTATTTTTGTAATTCCCCAAAGCCATCCTGCAGGAGCAGGAGGAAGCTTATGGGAGGCCATGTGTTTAAACAGTGCACTCCGAGGGCAGTAGACTAGTTCCCAAAGATAGATAATGAATGTTATAGATTTGTGCATTGGGGTTTAAATTTGCCCTATCCTGCCCCAAGCCTCCTTATACATACAAATAGGACAAAGAAGAGGCATGAGGCCCAATGTGTGAAAGCTTTCCTCTTCTCGAGAAGAACAAACCTCTATCAGATGTGTTGAAATCTCCTACTTGACCCTTGTCTAACCTTCAGCCAAAAATGCACAAAGTAAGATAGAGTTAATCCCAGAAAGCAGGTTTAAACAAACAAGCCAAACCTCTACTCTGCCATTGAGAAGCCTGGTTTCTCTACTTTCCTCTAACACATGCTGTGTGGGAAACCAGAAGCTGATGAATCCAAAGAAGGTTGCAAGTTCTTGCCTGGAGTTCCTAAGTCTCAGCAGCTACTTATTCAGTGGTAGCCCGCATTTCTTCATTACACTGACATCTCTTTTCTACTGTGATGTTTTGTATAACTGTAATTTCCACAGGACTTCATTACATACTAGAATTTGCAAAGCCCTGGCAAAGATGTCTTCATAACTTTTCTTCCTTTACCTGCATGGTTCAGATCTTTATATGGTCTAGCAAATGTTTTTAAACTAAATGTCTGTGATTCATTATGAAGCCAGCCAATGACTCTTTTGATATTAATTTCTTTCTCTTTTGATATGATATGTTTAAAACAGAATAATATGAATGGTTTCTTTTTCTCATAGTGAGTTTTTCAGTCATTCTGAAATTCAGAAAAGTTTGAAATCTGTGCTATAAAAAGCATTCGGGAAACTAAATCTTATGATATTAAATTGAAATTATGGTAACAAAAGTTGAAATATCATGTTATACAAATGCTAGTATTTCAGATATTAAACTTATTTACACATAACCAAATATATCACATGGATTGGCTGTTTACAGCTGAATGCTTTCAACAGAAATAACTAATAACTTGAACCCATCTGCATTTATATCAAGTTTTGTACACACAGAATTTTGTTTTGCTTTAAAGTATTAACTACATGCATTGTTGTTGCTGTTGTATACAGTAGTTAGTCTTTTCCATTAAAATAATATGAGACATCAAATTCTAAAAGTGCCTAGACAGACACCTCCTACTCTGTAAATACTTCACTTCCTAGAAACGCCAAGTGCCTTCCTTTCTTTCTTGCAAGATGATGAAATTCAAACTCTTTGGAAACAACTTGCAGACCAACACCAGTTCTAATTTCCTAAAATGCTTCACTGCATTTTATCTGAGCCCAAGACACAAAGGCACTTTAAAGAATGAGGAGCTCCTGGAGGTTCCTCATTCTGTGAAAGAGATAAAGATGCTAGGCTAGCAAGGCTCCATCAAGGATACCAGGAGGCTGGATGCGTGATCGGAGCAGGATGCTCCCTTAGAAAAATACTGTGGTTTCACACTCCTGTTTTCCAGGGTCTACACACAGAAAGGATGCTAGGAATTTGTTTAATTTTCAATTAAAGGCAAAGTTGAAGTCAAACCACAGGCTTTCATGTTCTGAATCAAAGAAACCTAGGGCTTTATCCCTGATTTCTTTGTTTTTAACCATATATTCAATGGTGTTAACATATAATCACAGCCAGCAATATGGTTCAAAACTCTGATCCGACAGACATGCCTCATGGATCTTTGTATGCGCCAGAGAAGCTATGGTATACATTCAACAAACCTGGGTGTATTTAAACGAATCCTAGCTTATAATTCATAGGACTGTTGATGCTGTCCCTTCTTACCCTTTACTGTTTTCAATATTCCTCATCTTTTATATTGCTCACCTATGAATATTGGCCTTGCACCATTTTCCTTCATTTTTGCCCATACAACTCCTTTTAGAAGCACATCAGTGTACTGTCTTTGTCTTCAATACATTACTGATTTTTCTGTTATTTCAGCTCTTTATATTGCCCTGACATCTTTATATTGCCCCTTTCCCTAATTTTCTTTTATGTGGTTTCTAATCTACTGTTTCAGCCATGTTTGGGGGAGTTTAAATTTTCACCAAGCAGGGCTTGTTTTATATACAGTATTCTCCTTAACTTACCATATCGTCAATGACTTTATTTTATAATCCATTATTCCTTTTTTATGGATGTTAGTTCTCTCATTATATGCTTAAACATTTAAAAACATAATTAAAACTTTATAGATGCCATTGCCAGCTCTTTTGATCCTGTTGTTTTATTTACCTACTTGGAGTGCCTGTCAACTGTTTTATAAGACACTAGACCTTGACAAGTTTTATAATTCTGAAAACTTATGGGTAAGTTCATCTCCAGTTAGCTCTTCCATATAAAACTGTGTGGAATTCTTGTTCTTCATTCTTGACAATGCCAATTCCCACTAAACTTTTAATTATACTCTTATTTCTGGACATCCATACCCCAATCAATGTGTGCATTCCTGCTGTCCAATGATCCATTCTCATTCCTGATGTCCAAATATTCTGTTCTCATGCCAGAGTGCTATCTTGTTTACATATAGTGACAGTATACATACTTAGTTTGAGCAAGAACCTGTGTTTGATACTAGAATTCTCACCACAACACACATGTATACATGCATATATGCACACACATGAACACATATGCACACATCTTTCATTAGTATGTGCTCACATATCAACTAACTCTTTAGTAGATTTGTGCCCTAAGAATCCTTTTGACCTCCATATGCTCTTCTTGCCTTTCTACACTTACTGATAAAGCACTTGAAAACTCTTTCCTTACACAAATTGCTTCTTTTCAATTCTAATTCATAGTATAATTTTGAACTATTCCAAACATAGATATGCCAAAAATTGTTGAACTTGGGAAAAAAGGTATCATCATTCTGACTAAGGGGAAGTGAACTGCAACTGCTCTTCGACTATACTCTCCCTGACTTCTTCCCCTGGAACTGCAGGAGGCAGCCATGCTGTGTCTTACCTCATCTTTCTCAGACCTTGCATTGTGCATTGTAGTGTGCTGAAGACAGGTCTTAAATAAACTATTTGTGCGAGGAAAGGACACATTCAGTAAATCAGTCTGAATTACTTTTTGTTTTCTTTCCTCTTCTTGATTTGTAGGTGAAGTCAAAATGTCTCAATATACTTCATTCTTGCCAATAAGTTGCTATCTATCTTACAGGTGATAAGTCTTACACCAGATCCACTTCAAGCCTTTTGAGTTTATGAAGACAGAGGAATTCCTGAATTAACTATTGTATCTTACTAAGATAGTAAGTTACTAAGGGGAAGCACACTATTCTATAGCATTGAAATTTACTTGAAATTTACTTTTAATGACTATAGATTCTGTTAGTTAACTTTAAGATCAAATAATTTCCCCTTGTATGTAGAAAAGACTAAACTGACATAAAATATTCAAGAAGTTCTGTCATTGACATTTTGAAAATAAAAGACTTTTATTAATTTAGTATATAAATCAACTTTTTTATAGCTATGAAAAAAGAAGAGTCTGAGACCATCCTTTAGAAGCACAAAAGATTTATGTTGGCTCTTGGTTTTGAAGATTCTAATCAATTGTCTCTTGTCCCACTTGGCTTAGGTTATACAGTAAGACATCAAGCTATGGTGGCCATGACAAAATGGGGAAGAAACTCACTTCATGGTAGTCATGAAAGAGGGGCCAGGGCTCACTAGATCCTCTTCAAAGACATGTCCCAATGACAGAATTTCCTTTTATTAGGTTCCACCTGCTACAAATTCCATACCTCCCAATAACACCACAGACAGCAAACCAAGTCTATCTTATTAGCTTTAGGAGGATAAGCAATACATTAAGCCCAAAACAAATATTGATTAAATAGATACCATGCCCTAATCTGTCTTAGCATGAGTATCTCCAAAGTAAAAACATTAAATGCTAACTTCTGTGTTTTTCCTTAACTAGTGTAGTCCCTAGAACGACAGAATGAGAAGTATGAAATGAAGAGACTATTGGAAGAAAAGGAATTTTTTCCTAAGCTGGCTGAAATATAGGACTGTTTAATTTGGAGTACGAAATTATACAAGTCCTTGTTTTAAGACAGTTCATGCTGGAGGAGGGAGACAAAACCTTCATTTATTCATTCACTAATTCTCTCTCAATCTCTCTCTCTCTCTCTCTCTCTCTCTCTCTCTCTCTCACACACACACACACACACACACACACACACACACACACACACACACAGGGCTTCCTATTTTTTCCCAGCATTCCTTAATTGTATTGCTTCAACCTTAAGCCTTCAAACAATTGTTTTCTCTAGTGTAGGCTAAGATGAAAATAAGTAACTGAAAGCCCTCCACGAGCTGAGTGTGAAGGAACCTCTTGCTCATGCTCATTTCCGCAATGGTGGACTTCTCCTTTCATAGAAATATGATTCAACATAAAGAGCAACAACTGAAGTCAACAGGTACTGAGTTCTACAACAGCCACATTTTAAGACTGCACAGAAGGACAGGAGGTCAAAATAATGTAGATTAACTAAGACAGTACCTGAATGAGGTTCATTGTTGTAGAGTACTATCCTCCAAGAATAACAGCTATCTCCCTCAACAGAGCACCTCAAGCCTGTTGACCACAGGAGTTCCATCATAGATGATGATATTAAGGAGGGTCACTGGAGCCTCACCTGGGAGTCCAACCACCCCGTGTTGGATTTTTTAGCTAGCTGTATATGACTCTGGTCTAAGGCAAATGGCCTTTTAGTCTGTGGATATAATAGAGTATGTAGAGGGTGGGAGGTTAACTTAAAGGGGGACTCCATCTATGCATCTATGGGAACATCTTTATCCATACTGGAGTGGTCTTTCTGGTGTGGCTGTTACTCCTGTCAATCACACATCACTAACACTTTGTAAGTAAGCCCAATGAGTGCATTGATTGTTCAAAGTTAATCTTTGGTAGAGTTGAACTTTGCTTTGTCATCGGTCACCTACAAGGAGGGAGTGGACGTTTCTTTAGATTTCCTCAGAAAAGAGTTCCAGATACAGTTGTCTGAGCCAAATCTAGGAATATAAAACATAAAAAGAATGTTCTATGGCGAGTGAACAAAATAGACATGATTACCTGCAAAAGCACTGTCCACTTTTAGGAGCATAAAGGGCCAGATATTATCATAATCCTGTCTGTCCATTTTAGCTTGGGTTCCTTGGAAGTAAGTGCATCAGACCCTAGCTTCTGTGCTCCTTCTTAATTAGTACAATCCTAAGACTGCCAAAGTCAGACAAACCACAACGAGAAGTAGAAAATGGAAAGGCCGTCTGAGTAAGAGGGCTTTATTCGAAGCCCTACCAAATCTGTGTGCAGTAAGAAAACAGACTGTACTTGTAAACAGATTCATTCATTTCAAAAAAGAGCTATGCCAGACCTGTTTTGTGGAGACAACTTCTACGGGAGAAAGAAAGCAGCTGTATTTGAAGTAGAGAAAGAATATAGCTCTCTGCCTAACATCCAGTTCCCATCAAATAATATTATACTATAATAACAATAATTAATAAGGATGATGGACAACCATTTGTATTTATAATAAAAGAGTAATTGTTGCTCATATTCATTTAGTAATGCCACTATTGAATTAATTGTACCCTTGATGAATTACTGAAACACAGTTAGGCTACTGTTGCTGTCTCGTTCTTTGCAGATTTTTTTTTAAAATCAGGAAACGTCACAGAACTGTAATGGCAAAATTAAAGAAGTAAGAGTGGGGAGAAGATCATTTTAGTGGTCATTTCTTTAAGCATTATCATTCTGGTAAGACCCCTCCCTCACCCATGCGCCTGTAAGGGACCTTAATGAAACTCATTGAGATGATTCTCCCCCTCCCTCTTCCTCCCCATCTCCTTCTTCTCTCCCCTCTCTCCCCACCCCCATCAATCTAACAAAAATTAGAATGGGGGCTATTCAAGGAGAAGGGGAACTGGTTCTCACAGGAAGGAATTTGTTCTGTAGCATTGGTTTAGCAGGTGGGAACAGTGGGAGGAAAGAAGGGCAATATGTGGCTGAACACGGTAAAAGCACATTATATACATGTAGGGAAATGTCTCAATAAAGCTCATTATTATGCACAATGAATGTTGATAAGGAAAGGTGCCTGTCCAAGTACATGTGTGTTTAAAGTGTATACAATTGGACCACTGCTCCGTTCACTGGGGACAGTGAATCTTTAAGAAACCACTAAGCAAAACAGCATAAAGAATAAGATTTCTTCTTCCCCATTTTGATGGCTAGAAGCCAGGAGCATAATGGTACTTCACTGTTCTTCGCCACATCATTTAGCAGTATAAAACCCACTCATGTGGGGGAAGAGGACTCTCTGCTAGAAGGCTAGAGGACTGGAAAATGAACCTTCTTTAGTCCTTGAGACTTCTTGGTTGGATTGGGTGCTGGCTTACTTAGCATAGAAATTCTGTGTGAAGACTCCAGATACTTTAGAAATCTGGTTTAAGTGCTCCACTCTAGAAGGGATTTACTCAGTCCATTTATCCCTCCATTGCTGCTAAACGAATTCTACAGAACAAGTTTCCTTCAGTGATTCCCAATTCACTAAATGATCCTGCATTCCTTTTTATGACGACCACAACATCACGATGTGAAGCCACACGGCATTTCTAAGGGAGTGACATGCTGTATCATGAGGGTGGGGGTGGGGGAAAAGTCTTAAGCACCAATGTCGTGCTGTACCCAATCCACTCTGGTGACAGTCTAAAAAAGAGTGGTTGCTTTTTTTCATAGCTGATTATGAATTTGGAAAAGAAATCCAATCTTTTGTTCAGCAGCCTCTGGGTATTTATGCTCAGCAAACAGCATAATTATATTAGTGGAAATTCCTTTGGCCCCTGTATATCATTCTCCAACAGTGAACACACTGTGGCCATTATGGCCTGAATTGTCAGAGATTCCTTAGCTGACGCTAGCATAGTGTCTGATGACATCAGGGACCTTTTGGGGTCCTGTTGTTACAAACTGACAGCATTTTAATGGCATGCAAGATCAGGAGAGCCCTACGCAGTGGCATTTCCTTGCATTCAGAAAACTTGAAAGCCCACATAGCTCATCTTCACATGGATTTAGATTGAAAATGAGTCCTATCTTGTCCTTTGAAGTATAATTACATGACAATAGTGTAATATGTCTAGCATATAAAGCAGCTGTTAGGGCCTCCCTAGCTAGATTTTTAAAGCTGTTGAAGTCGATTGGCTAAAATAGGCATCCCTTGCTCAGTGCCTCTAAAGCCCAAGTTGTTCCTGGAACCATAGCTGGGATTTTGCAGGGTCAGCTTTGGACTGACTTGGAAAGTTAAAAATTGTATAGCCGGAGAACAGTATGCTACCGAGATTCAGTCAGAATCGCAGAGTGTTGTTCTGTTTGAATGGTGCATCGGGTTTTGTTTGTTTGTTTCTTTGTTTTTGTTTTTCCACAATCCAATCACAAGTCATCAGCGTGTGACAAATAGCTTTGGAAACCAATGATCTTTTGCTCTGGGCGTGGTCTTCTTTGCTGGGTTGTTGTGTGATTAAAACAGTGGGCATGTTTAACAAGCACATAGAAAAGCACCAGAGACAGGTGACTTCAATTCCTCTTGCTAACTATGCAGAAGGTGAGTCAGCACCATCGCTCGGGTGGAAAGAGGTCGTGAGAAGACTAAACAGTCTGGACAAGTGGCATTTTCCACAGAAAAGCACTAAGCCAGGCTCAAGATCCCAAGCCACGCCCCTCCAAGGCCTACAAGGCCTAAAGAAGCGATTTTCAAGACTTTCTGTACAGTTTATGAACCATATCACAACCAACAAATATGATGAAGGGAAAGAAATCTGAGGTATCCCCTCTCCATTGGAGGAGAGTCAGTTTTAGCACTTTGTTCTAAATTCTTTTTTATTGGGTATTTTCTTTATTTACTTTTCAAATGTTATCCCCTTTCCTGGTTTCCACCCCCTCAGAAACCTCCCCATCCCACGCTTGCTCCCAGTGCTTCCCCACCCACTCACCCACTCCCACCTCCCTGCCCTAGCATTCCCCTGAACTGGACCAAGGGCCTTTCCTTCCATCGATGCTTGAAAAGGCCATCCTCTGCTTCATACAGGCCTGGAGTCATGGATCCTTTCATGTGTACTCTTTGGTGGTTTAGTCCTTGGGAACTCTGGAGGGTTTGATTGGTTGATATTGTTGTGCTTCCTATGGGGTTGCAAAATTCTACATGTACACAGAGAGTACATCTTTTTCCTTCATTCAACTGAAAGTCCCCTTTAGTCTTCAAGGTAAAGATAAAATCTACAGACATTAGAATCAGTGACCCTAATTTTGTCTCCTTTCCTGGTCCTACCTGAAGATTGTCACAGGAAAGGATGTTTATATTTAAAAAGGTTCTGCCAGCTTTCAGGGTTAAGTGAACCTGATGCCATTGTTACACCAGAGTCTGGCATCTGATGTGCTTCTTGCCTAATGTTACAGAGTAAATTGAGGAGCCGAGAACTAAACACACTTGTGTACTACTCCAGAGGCCATGTTTAAGTTCTGAGAACACCATAACTGGAGCGGTGGGCAATTAGTAAAAATTTGTCTCACCACATCTAAAAACAAAAACAGGCTAATTCTAGTCTTTCACAAATAGAAAAATGATTAAGGAAATCCCAATCCTGATTTTACATTTAGTACACACATAGTATACATAACTAAATATATAATATTTATGATATTTATCTCTATATTATATATGTTTGGATTTAATGTCTACTTGAAGAGTTTGCTGTTTTAACTGCTAATCTAAAGTCTTTGAAATTCATTAACTACTATTGAATCACATTATACAGCCTCAAAATTAAATGCTGTGTTTGAGAAACTGGTATTAGCTTGAAATTTACAAGTTGTGAATAACATTTTGCGTGTATTCCTTTCTAAGAATAAAATGATTTTAAGTAGAGCACCTGCATAGTACCCAAGAATTTTCCATTCATACAGTAATTTGTGGAATAAAACCATCATGAAAGTGTAGACTGATGAAGCTGAATAGAGCTAGACAATTTCATTGAGATTTTAGAACAAAGTTTATTTAATTCACTTTTATTGTATAACCATGTTTATTGTGAAAAAACTAAAAACATTGTTTCTAATCATATTACCTAAAGATGACTTCCACTTGCATTGTTTTGTGTTGGTCTTTTACATTTGCATGTGTTTATTTAACCTTTGTTTCATTGTAAAAGGGGACTTGGCATTCTATCCTGTTTTTTTCTATCAGAACTTTATCATGTGTCCTTATCACTATGAACAATTCAAAGACAGAAATCTAAGGGCTATATATCACTTTATCATTTACTATCTGTGAATTGATATTTTTCATAGTCAAGTTTTGAAACTATAACATAATATTCATGATAGGGGCCTTAGATATAAAACTGCATTATTATTTTTGCTTGTATTGTAAAAAAAAATCTCTGAATAGATAGATCAGTCAGTGGACATTTTTAAAGTATTTAATATGTGTATGTGTGCATGTGCGTCAGGGTATAGACATTCAGATGAGTAATCTCATCACTTAGGAGGCTGAAGCAGATAATCTTCAGTTTGAGGTCAGCCTGGCTACATATCCAGACCTGTTTCAAAAGAAACAAACAGACATCTGGGTTGTTTCCAGTGTCTGGCTAATATGAATAAAGCTGCTATGAACATAGTAGAGCAAGTGTCCTTGTGGCATAGTGGGGCATCTTTTGAGTATATGTCCAGGAATGGTACAGCAAGGTCTTGAGGTAGAATTATTCTCAATTTTTAGAGAAACAGACAAATTGATTTCCAAGGTGCTTGTACAAGCTGTACTCCCACCAGCTTCACTAGCATGGGCTGTTAACAGAATTTTTTTTTTTTTTATCTTGCCAGCTTGGCAGGAGTAAGACGGAATCTCAGAGTTGTTTTAATTGCATTTCCATGATGACTAAGGGCATTGAACATTTCTTTAAGTGTTTCTTGGCCACTAGAGATTCCTCTGTTGAGAATTATCTCTTTAGCTCTGTCCCCCGTTTGTGGATTGGATTATTTGGGTTGTCAGTGCTTAATTTCTTGAGTTCCTTCTATAATTTGGATACTGACCCTCTGTTGGATGTAGGTTGGTAATGATTTTTTCCCATTCTGTAGGCTGCCGTTTGGTCCTATTGATGGTGTCCTTTGCCTTACAGAAACATTTTATGAGGTCCTCTGTATTAACTATTAGTCTTAGTGCCTGAGCTGTTGGTGTTCTGTTTAGGAAGTTGTCTCCTGTACCAATACATTCATGTCTATTCATTTACACAATGGAATACTATTGAGCTATTAAAAACAAAGACATCATAACATTTATAGGCAAATGGATGGAACTAGAAATGGAACTATCATCCTGAGTGAGGTAACTCAGACCCAGAGAGACACACATGGTATGTCCTCACTTATAAGTGGATATTTGCCGTAAAACACAGAACAATCATGTTATAATCCATAGTCCCAAAGAATCTAAATAATAAGGAGTGCCCAAGGAAGGCTACCTGATTCTCACTTAAATAGGGAAATAAAATGGAAGTGGATGGAGAGAGGGAACAGGAGAGGAGAGGGGTTAGGGAATGGAAGAAGGATAGGAATCATCTGTGGGGAGAATAGGGGGTGGGGGTAAGAGGGATGGGAGTGAGAAAGAAAATTGGTGGTGGGGGTATGTGTGGGACAAGCTGGAGACCTGAGGCAAGGGAGTTTCCTCTAAGGATATGGGAATGACCTTAGCTGCTACTCCTAGTATTGGGGGATATGTAGCCTGAAGTGACCGTGTTCTGTAGCCAGGCAGGACTTCCAATGGAGGGATGTGGACACCACCCCACCCACAAAACTTTCCACCTAAAATTTGCCATGCCTACAAGATGCATAGGGATAAAGATAGAGCAGAGATCGAGGGGATAAACAATCAATGACTGGCCTAACTTGAGACCCAGCCAACCCCTTACACTATTAATGACTCTCCTATGCTTTCAGACAGGAGGTTCATCAGAGAGACTTCATCCAGCCACTGATGGAAACAGATGCAGAGACCCATAGCCAAACATTAGGGTGTCTTGTGGAAGAGTCAGGTGAAGGATTGAAGGAACTGGAGCGGTCAAGGACAACACAAGAAGTCAACTAACCTGGGCCCAAGGGGATTCAGAGACTGAACCTCCAACTAAAGAGTGTGGAATGGACTGGACCTAGGCCCCCTACACATATGTAGCAAATGTGTAGCTTGGTCTTCATGCAAGTCCCCCAATAATTGGAGCAGGGGCTGTCTTTGGGGCCCTTTCCTCCAGCTAGGCTGCCTTGTCTGGACCCATTGGGAGAAGATGCACTCAGTCCTGAAGAGACTTGATGTGCCAGGTAGGTACCGGAGGGTAGAGTGGGGGTGATGGGCCTGAGAGGAGAGGGAGGGCTGTGATTGGTATGTAAAGTGAAGAAATAAATCAATGAAGAAACAGACAAAGGAAAAGTAAGTTCTAGCTTATAATTGAATTATATCTTGTTTCATTATCTAAGTTTTGGTAAATTTGTAATTATAAAACAAAACAAACTGTCTCCTTAGAGACCTTCTGTGCCATCCTGAAGTGAGGATCAGTAAGTAGTTCAGACACTGTTGTTGGTATTTCATCCCAAATCTCCAAGTTTCTTGTTCTCCCTTTACTGTGTATGATCTTACCAGATGGAAGGAAAAGCTGTTAAGTCGTTTTGTACAGGAACTTGTTGCTTTAGTAAGTTGGGAAAAGGCTCTTAATGGGGAATAAAAACCCCTTTGTTAATCTATATGCTTTAGTGAGGAGGAAGGCATCCCATAGTCACTACTCTCCTGCACAGGGACACCTAACAGAGGCTAAGCATAGAGCTTCTCAGAGCTGGACGGGGACTCTCATGGTCTCATAGACAGGGCAATGAGACAGAGGACAGAGATGACAGGGTGTCTACAGTGCCATGGTTCCAAAAGGCAAGCAGACTGAGGATCCCAAGCATGTCAGCACTTTATAAATGATTTTTGAAATGGTGGATAGAGGAATTGAACTACTTTCTAGTGGACCCGTGCTCCTGAATGATTGTGATTCTCCCAGTGTCTTTCCAATTCTCACCTTACATGAGCTAATGAGAAACATTAAATCAATTTTTATCCAAGAACCTTTCCACCAGCATAAGATCAGCAGGACCCCACGGCTCTTTCTTCTAATCATTCCACAGCTTTTGCCAACTCGTACACCACAGACAACACCGTATAGTAAAGTTACTTTCTGATCTCATTGGATATCAGTGAGAATAGTTTTTGCCTATCTACTTACTTTTTTCCTGGATAAATTTATTGATTGAGAACTTAAAAAACAAACAAAACAAACCAAAACCTTATTATGAGTCACGTGGAGAGCAATGGAAAGTGCAAATCTACTTTCCCAGCATTGAGCATTGCTTTTGACATCCTGATTTCTCAGCTCTCATCTCCCTTATCCTGTAAAATCTAAACAATACACACACACACACACACACACACACACACACACACGCAGGCAAACAGGCAGACATACACACACACTCACACATACACACATACACATATGCAGGCACGTGTGGGCAAGTGCACACACATGCCTGCATACAATCACATACACATACACACACATACATACACACACAAACACACATGCAGACTCCGAGATACACACGGACACACATAGACACACACTCAACAGTTTAAAATCCACTTTTATGTAAAACAGGAATTTTGCAGATTTCAATATGAGGTTTTAAAGTTTCAACCTAAAGTTGAGAAAACAATGAACAAACAACAGACATACACCCTCTGCGAGCAGATTATATTGGTGAATAAAATCAATAATATCCTTCAGTTCGAAGCTATCAGGCACCCAGCCCATGATTTCTGTGGGTGATTGAGAACCGCTTAAATAAGTATATATGGGTTTAAGTCAGTGAGTGAGAAGCAGGTTGTCCACAGAGAAGCCATGTCAGGCTGTTGACAAATAAGCATGGGCTATGCTGGCTGTGAGCTTTCCCACTGGGCTCATGGGCAAAGGAAAGCAGCCCTGTGTGTGGGGATAATAAGAACGCAGTACCCTCCCCATTGCTCCGATTATATAAATGTTATATTTGTTAGCTGAGCTCTCTCTCCGACCACCCCCCAAGCAGCTCATAGACAATAAAACACCAGGAATCCCTGAAGAGGGGTAAAATGCTGACATGATTTAAGGAGGACCCTGATAAGAAGATAAAAATCTAATAAACAGAGTCTAGAGAACCTTAGCTTGTCTCAGGCCCTTGCCAGTGTAAGCAAAACCTTCCCAAGGAAAACAAAAGGCGCCTTAATCATGGGGACATTCCACTAGCAACCTTCTGAAGGAGAAAGTTAGGGCCCTGACCTCTGAGGCCTGCAGTTATGAGCGCTCTGACAAGAAAATATTTGATTTGGTTCAAGAGGCAGAATCAGTCATTGGCTTTTTTAATATCTCTTTTTTTCTTCCATAAAAAATAAAATAATGCATTTTGTATGTGCTTGAGATAGGGAGAGAGTTCCACATACATGGTAAATGCCTCTCCCTCCCATGTCACATTTTTGCTTCAACATGGTCCTTAATTTCACCTATGATGTTAATCAGCTCTGGGAAAAGGTGGATTCACAAGCCCATTGATTTCTCCCTTTTAATTAACACAAGGTTCCTGAAGGCTATTCTTACGTTTCACTCGTGAATGTGCACATAGGGAAAAACATACGTTCTGGCAGGTACTGGACCTGTGATTTTTTTTTTTTTTTTTTTTTTTTTTTTTTGCTTCTGAAGATATAGGGACCACATCATGGATGTATGCATGTCTGGAATCTAGAACAGAGGGTTTATATTAAAATGTTTAAATGCTGAAGGCAGAACTCAGAAACAAGCCAGTCTATGAAATGGGTAAAATTCTGAGCAACTCTGTTGCAAAATGGATGAACATTTATAGAAGCAACGTTTTTTTTTTTTTTATATATATATATACATGATAATTTATGCTCTGGCCTTTGTGGAAAGTGAGTTGAAACAGAGAAGAAACAGGGGGACATTTTACTGAAATTGGGGGGGGGGGGCTTTTCTCACTATACATGTAAGAACTCAAATGCCTACCCACACTGTTTATAAGTTTAATTTTTAAATGTATGGTTTTCTTTTCCCTGATGCAGGCAAGGGTTGTATTTATTCTCATTAGAATATAATTATCATTTTTAAACATTTCCTGGTTTCCTTTCCCAAAACTAAAGAAGTCAGAGTACAAATGTGCAGGAGATAGAAGAAAATAAAGTCAAAGGGAGGGTGGGCATGAGAACAAGACAATGTGAAAGTGTGCAGAAGGAGGTGTGAGGAGTGAAGGTGGAGAAACAGGCTGTCACTGTGTTTTTCTAAATTTCCAGACAGTAGTCAAGGATACTAGGTAGACTTTGTCAACCAGCATGCCCTGATCATGAGGACCTGGGACTCAGCAGGATAGACCCCAAAGTACTAACCTGAAGACGGGCAGTCAGGAGCTATGGCATTCAATACCCCCTGCCTCTCTGTCTCTCCCTGTCTCTCTATCTCTGTCTGTCTGACTGTCTCTGTCTCTGTCTCTGTCGCTCTCTCTCTCTCTGTCTCTCTGTCTCTGTCTCTGTCTGTCTGTCTCTCTCTCTCTCTCTCTCTCTCTCTCTCTCTCTCTCTCTCTCTCTCTCACACACACACACACACACACACACACACACAAAATAACCTCATGGAGACTGATTTCAGGACATAAAGATGCCCTGAAATAGCAAAACCAATAGATGCCCAATTCCTTAAATAAAGCAGCAGAGTATTTGTTAATATAACATACATATATATTTCTGTACTTAAAATATTCTCTAGTTTTTTCATAATGACCAAATTAGTAGTAATACTATGTCAGTAGACATTATAATGTATGCCTTTTGGATTAATGACACGGCATCAAACTGTCCATGATCATTGATTCTAATCTTCTGCAATGCTTTTAATCCAGGGTTGGTTGAAACTAAGGATGAGGAACTCAGTAAAATGGAAGAACAGCTATACTTCCTGTTCTATTAGCCAGGAACAGTAGATGATGACGTCAAAGAGGGCATACTTAGATATAGAATCTCAGAGCTCTAAGAAGTCAACCAGTGGAGACTTGGGCCAGTGGGATCATGTAAGTTCTTTATAAAGTCATATCTGCCTGCTTTGTTTAGAGCTATAGCAGTAGATCAAGGTATTTAAAGCATATATTGGTCCCTGCAATGCATGCAAGTATTTCAAAATTAAGTATGTTGTCAATAAATTTGTGATTAATTCCTTGGGGGCACTTGAACTAATTTATTCACATTGATCTGATGATTGCTACTTTTCTTGGTACCATGAAAGACAGAGTTGCGATGATGAAGTCTTTAAACAGCATGGCCTCTTTGACCATGTAACCAAAATGCCAAAATTGCTTATCATAAACCTGTTAGCACAATCTACCAAGGAAATGAAGACAAATACTTTTTGTCAAAATGCTTGACATCAGAAACGGGCTCATGTGTTTCTTCCTTTTCATATTTAGGTATCTGAGGCTTCACCCGACAAAGCAATATTCAGCATAAAAATCTGTTTATTCACAAGTCTCTGACTGGGACAATCTATGTTATTCATGAATAATGTTAAAAGCTCATGGTTCAGAGTAAAGAGGCTTTGGTTTAAATTTTGGTTCTGTCGTTTCTCAACTATATGCTCCTGAGCCAATTATTCAACCTGCACGGCACTCTACTTTCTTATTTCTAGAAAAAGTAAAACTAGTATTTATTTCAAAGATTGGTTATGGTAATTGTATATGTTATTTTATATGAAATAGTAAAATTAGTACCTAGGACAAAGGAATAATTATTTTCTTAATTATAAAATATCTATCTCAAAATTTTCTAGCTAAAAATATTCTTTTTAAAGTGATAAATTAATTCAAAAAGCTTGAAATCATCACTATTTTCCTTAATTCTTGTTCTCCACGGATCTTTTTTCTTTCACAAAGTTGGAATTAAAGTTTATCTACATTTATTTACATATTTTACCTTATTTTGTTAAATTTCACATATAAATGCTTTCCACATATATGTGTGTTTCTGAATCAAAACCGCTTTCCACATATATGTGTGTTTCTGAATCAAAACCTCTACTGTAGCAGGGTGTGGTGGCACATGCCTTTAATCCCAGCACTAGGAAGGCAAAGACGGGAAGATCTCTAAGAGTTTGACAGGAGCCTGGTCTACAGAGTGAGTTCCAGTACAGCTAGGACTGTTGTTACACAGAGAAACCATGTCTCAAATCCAAAAACAAAACCAAAAATAAACCAAAACCAAAACCAACCAACCAACTAACAACAACAAAACCCAACCAAACAAATAAACAAAAAAAATCCACAAAAATTGAAAAACCCAAAACAACAAAAACCTTACCAAAGTAACAATAAACAAATGCCCCCTCCACATGTCCAAAAACAAACCAACCAAATCATCAAACAACCAAAAAACTCACTTTTCTGTATGCCATTATGATGTATGTTTTTATTTATTTATGCCATATGGATACTATTCTGTTGATTCTCCAGTATTCTTGGGCAATTAAAATTAAATGTTGCTTTAGGAGCTAAAGAGATGGCAGAGCCTTTAAGAGTACTGGCTGCTCTTCCAGATGACCCAGGTTAAATTCCTGGCATTCATCTGGCAGCCCACAACTCTGTTAGTCTCATCTGAGGAGATACAACACTCTTTTCTGGACTTTGTGGGCACTACATGTACTTTATACAAAGATATACACACAGGTAAAACATACATACATACATACATACATACATACATACATACATACATAATACATACATACACACACATATACCATTTTTAAAAGGAAAGTAAATCGTGCACTAATGTATAAAAACAACAAAATAAAAAAGTATTATTAAAATACCATTAAAATAAAAGTATTATTAAAGATTTTCAAATATGAGTTTCATTGAGACTTAGAGTATTCAGGTTAGCAAAATTTTTATCTCTAGTTCAAAAACCATTCCTTTGAAATTTTCAAAAGTGACAAGATAAATGACTGAAGACATAAGTTATATAATTTTTACTTATTTGATTTGAGCTTACAGAACTAGTATAAAATGGTTTGATGAGATCATCATAAGAAAAGCGTCAATGGACATCTCAGTGGATTAAAAACAGTATGGGGCAAATGGAAACTCTCTTAATGATGCTTAAGAGCATGGTCTGAGATGCAGAGGTTGTACCTCTCAGTCTGTCACTCTCTACTGTGCTGTATGGCTGAAGTGAGTTTCGGGCTTCTCAGTCATCAGGCATCATGGGTCAAAAACAGTATTACCGTCTGTACTTGAATTTGGCTCATTTAATATCATTCAACCGGCATTTGAATATTTTCAACATTTTGTTTTTTAAGGCTATGTATCTTGAACTCATAGTGTAGATGAAGATGACCTTGAACTTCTGATCCTCCTAAGTCTCTTTCTCACTTCATGGGAATGTAAGCACATTTCACTGTGCTTGATTTATGCAGAATTGGAGGTCAAACCTGGGTCCCTGTGCATGTGCGTGGAAGGCAACTGCGCCCCCTCTCCGGGTGAGCTACATCCCCAGACAGTGAATAGTTATCTCCAGTTCGCAGGCTCTAACTTGGTTTCTCACGTGAAGTGTCTCTTCTTGTGTTTTCTGAGCAATTAGGCTCTTGTCATGGCAGACCCAAGATTTTGTTCCAATCTCAAAACTCTGCCAAATATTGAAAGCATTCCTCCTGTTCATAAGATCACTACTGAGAATTCTTTGAACAGTTCATGCTTTTCCAAATTCAAGTACTATATATTTGGTCTAAGAAATAATAAAATTGGAAAAATAAACTATAAAGAAAAGGGTTACCAAATAAATGCAAACACATTGGATAAAATGATAAAATTCAGTAATAAACATAAAAGCAACGCAACATACTATGTTGCTATGCAATCTCATTCCTCAAACTTACACCTAGCTTAATTTATATATTTTAATATATAATTAAATAATGTTTGAATATCAAGATATATCTTAAAAGTGCGAACTTATGAAGTAGTTTGAAAGAGTAAATACTTTCAAACTCTGTTTTAAGATCCCTTGTTTATTGTTCAATATCTTGGGGAAGCAAAAGACAAGACATAGATAGATTTCTATTTAACACAAAAAGTAATGATTGCTTATGGAAATGTGAAAAATGACTAAAGAAGTGTATAATTTCTTTCTTGTTTAAATATCCAACATTTCATCCCTTTTAAGGTAACTGAGGTTAAATGTTGACTGTTATTTCTTCAGACAGTGGTGAATAGGAACCTGTGTTTACTCGTGGATATATGTAGTAAAATATGCAGTACATAATCTTATATTTAATTGTGTGAAACTTATAAATATAAATAGAATGTGTCACACATAGTTTTGTAATTTATGATTCAAAACTATAAGTTTAATAAAAGATCATCTCTTTTAATAACCACAGATCTAATAGTTTGTTATAAGTTTTATATACAAATAAATGGAATCTTTGGTTTTATATCTTGCAATAATAGATGCTTGGAAAAGTAAATATTAATATCAATAATTCAGATTTGTATAGGAACTTGATTATAACAGAATCCTTAAACAACTGCTGTCATTGGTCTACTATTTCTCTTTTAGCATAGGTAGGCCAGTGTTTTTTCAAAGTAGTCATAATTCCCCAAAGACCTGATTTCACAACTGCTTTTCTAAATCTCAGATAAAATACATTATATTATCATGAGGAATTTACAGAAGCCAGTCCTGAAGATGAGCTCTTGGTAAACTAAATTGGACTGACTTTGTACAGAATCTGAGAGTGAAATGGGTAGCCTCTGTTCTGAGACCTTCCTCCTAGAATTGCCTGCACACATTTCACAGGCTGCTGTCCAAGTGATATGTGATCTGCAGTGTGGAAGAAATGGCTCAGAGGTAATAACCCTTAGTCACGTGGTACATGAAGACCCATATCCCTTTTGCTGGATCCCCAAGTGCTTCCCTTCTTCACATCCTAGAGAACAGTAGCCTTCTGTAATTGGATGATCATCCTGTATCCCATCAGCATCCTGTATTCTACCAGCATTTGCAACCCTGTGGGGACAGCACTTGACAACTCATCACCATGCTCCCTCTTCTAGAAGGGCAATGCCTTGGTTTTTGTTGGTACCCACTCAAAATCTATTTACCTTTCCTTTCAAAATATGACTTTAACAGAAAAGCAAAATCAAAACCCACCCCTGAACCATGCATTTGCTTTTGCTAGTAGCCAGTAAGAAAATAGTTTTTGATGCATAAATATGGGTTCAAACAAGATTTCCTTGCTCAAAGAAAAATGCCAGAGGAGGAGAAAAATGGTGAGGTTTAAAAATAAAACTGAGAGTGGAATTTGTTTCAATCTAGGTGAATAATCAAACTGACATAGCATATTGGATAGCTGAACATTTATCTAGATCGTCACACTGTGGAATGGGCCTTACACACCTGAACACCAGGGACAGGATTGTCACTAAGTATGCTGGACCACCAAGTGGCATATTTTGAAATCTATAAACCAATCCACTGTTTTTCTGCTTTGTCTCCTCCCTAGACCCTAACCCAGTATTCTTAGCAGAGAAAGAAGTCAGGCCCAGTTATTGTACACAAATCATCCTCCGACTGAAGTTTTTGGTGGCAGCCAAGAGAGGAGAAGGAAAAAAAATTAGAAAAATTTCAATTTCAGGACCATTATTATTTTCATTAATCATAAGAGGCGCTGTCACCCCTGTCCTTATTCTTTAGAAGGAGATCTATTATACGGTCCATTTAGTCCAAGCCATATTACCTCATATGTTTTCCTGGCTGACCAAATAAGACTTAAGAGATAAAACAATTTACTGTTCATTATGATCCGTGTCACTGGAATCAATCTATTAACCTACATTAACTGGCTATGTGACGATATCTCACGTACACGCTTGCCCAGTTTACAGTTTTAAAAAAAAGACTAGGGAATGAGAACGGGGGAAAGAGAGAGAGAGAGAGAGAGAGAGAGAGAGAGAGAGAGAGAGAGAGAGAGAGAGAGAGAGAGAGAGAGAGAACGGGGAGAGGAAGGAAATCAGTGCCCATAAAGTGCAGCAGACGGATAATTTGCCAAGCGAATACAACTTCATTTTCCAGTGCCCACTGCTGCGCCCTCCACATCCTCACGCAGCCCCTGACCTGTAAAGAAGTCTAACAAATTGGCTTCTATTGTGGAGCCAAAAGGTGCCATCAAAGAAGGGACGGTTCGCTGGTCCTAAAGTATGATGGGAAATCTCCGGCTGGAATAAAGAGCTGCGGTTTTTATGAAGTTAACCCATTAAGGTTAAAAGCACTCAGAAAGTTCCAGCTGACAGGGCAGCGGTAAGAGGGGAAGAGACTCCCCCTTGCCTTCTGATTCCAACACCTTGGGAAGGTGGCACCAGGGAAACCAAGCGCCTCATGAAGTTGTAATAATTATCTTTCTGTATTATGAAATGCATCCACACCTTGACATTTCCTTGGACACTCTCAGTACTCTCTCTGTCTCTGGCCCTGTCTCTTTCTGCCTCTCTGTCTCTCCTTGTCTCTCTCTGCTTCTCTGTATCTCTCTGTCTCTGTGCCTCTCTGTGTTTCTCTGTGTCTCTCTGTGTCTCTGTCTCTGTCTCTGTCTCTCTCTCTCTCTCTTTGTGTGTGTGTGTGTGTGTGTATGTGTGTGTGTGTCTTTCTCTCTTTTTCTCAATGAAGAATTACAAATAATTTGATGGAGGAGTCACTGATGAATCCCCAAATGGAAATTCAATGGTTCTCATAGTCTCTATCATCAGAATATCCTTTACTTATCCTGTCCTTGAAAATCTCATCTGGGACTTGATAATTTTCCTACTGATGCTGTGAAAAGCTGAGTTGGTGGCCACCATCTTCTTTCAGCACACAGGTAGAGTCCTTCATCCTTGGTGCACTATTCTACATCATCCCAGCTGCAGAGTAAGTGACCATTCCTAACATAGAGACACAGTCCGTTGTGGCCAGCACAAGCCAGTACATGTTTCCATCCTGAGACAGAAGGGGTGTTAGTACAGATTTCATTCATTCCCATTTCATAGGTGATTTGTTCTAAATCCATAAGAATCTGAGGAATACTCACCTCAACCTTCATAACCTTAGAAAGAAATTTTAAAAATACTTGTTGTATCAGTTCTATGGTACAGGATGAAATTGGAATGGGAAAACTTCCATGGCTGTGCAGCTATATGAGTAATAGTCAAATAATAAGGTGTATCCATACATTCCTGGGCAACACTGAATCATTGTATAGTAATACTTTCCCTTCTAGAGAACTAGAAGGCACTGGACAGTATTGTAAATATCACTACTCACCATCGAAATTCTAGGGTCACATATATATTACTCAAAAATAATGACTGTTGAAGAATTGGAGAGTTATTTTCTGTGATGATCATATCATTATCTTCATGTGTTTTCATGCATGTGTCTCTGTGCCAAGCTAGTAAACTTATTATTTTAGTTAAATCCACTTTTTTCCATTGGAAGATACAAATACAGTCTGCTCCTACAACCCCCTGTAAGTGCCAACAGAAACAGGTTAAATAAAGCTAACTTTGTGGTTGTTGCAATGAGGAAAGATGCTTTGCCAATTTGTTAAGCACTGTAAATATTTTATAGCAGTTTGTTTTCAACTTGAGCAATTTTCTTTATTCCATTTATTTTTCTCATTTCTTCCTTCTTCTTGAACTGAAAATAGGGAAGGGTGTATCTTTTCATCATAGTGCCTGAGCATATAGAATAAAGAGGCATCAGTACATCCTTCAATAAATTGGTAGAGGAAAGGGTGCTCTGTGCAGGTTTCCAGGACAGAACTCCTCCAGAATTCAATTCGATCCTGAAAACTGTCTCCGTTTGGGTTATGTTTGAAGCCCCTGCAGTCATCTTCTTTCCTCTACTTTCATCCACTGTCAAGGCCTGTTAAAGTTTTTATAAGGTCTGTTCCCATGGGAAGGTGAGATCTGGGACATTGACAGACCTACCAACTGTTGTGTCCATGGCAATGAATTCTGTAGACATGGAAGCATTTTTCATTCATCTCCTTCTTTTATTTTTATGGCTTTGTTGTGCTTAGAAAAAAGAAACATTGAAAATAACAGATGCAATCATATAACAGATGTCATCATTCATCCAACATATTCTTCTTGAGCTCCCGACCTTTGAGAAGCACAGTCAAACCCCAGACATCTACCTAGCCATGAATATGTCTACATGTTTAGTCCATCATGGCAAACCATGCTGGTTGTCATACTACTGGGAGGCTGACAAGGAGGGTGTTACAAATCAAAAGTCAGCCCAAGCTATGCCATGCATTCAAAGCAAGTCTAGGCTATATCAGGAAACACTTGATAAATAAATAAATAAGTCTTTGCTTCTTAGGAGTAAATAAGAGCTATGTGAAGATTCAGTGAGCCAGAGGGTGATAAATGATCAATGAATACAAATAAAAAGGAAGGAGGAATATAAAGATATCACTACACACATGGGTTTAAAGACCAGATCCAAATATGTGACCACTACACGAGATAACACTATGCAACTCATGGGCTTGACCAAAATTTATTGTTATTTCTCATGGTTCTGTGGCATCAGTGAGCAGTTGCCATTTAGGTCCTTCATGCGAGTTCAGTCCGTCAGGAGGCATGCATGTTTATCATCTGAAGCACTGAAAGGGATGGGGGTTTATTATAGTTTTTTCACTCAGAGTGATGGGTAACTAGGATGGCTGCAGTTGCCTGTATTTTATGGCTACATGGGAGTTCTTCATAGTATGGTAGGCCTAAGTAAACTTACTTATATCGTGTCTCCTCTCTACAAGAACACATGTATCATAAGGGCTCCAGATGGAAGCTGCAAGCCTCGTTGTGGTCTAGCCATGAAGGTCAGAAGATGTCCATTCTTCCAAATGCATTGGTCTTAAGCAAGTCAAAATAATAGTTCATAGGTAGGGAAAGGAGTAGAGATATCATATATAGTAGAAGATGCATCTCAGTGAGCTCCTGGAGCCTATTTGGCATCGGACATATGTGAAGGGGTGACCTCACTGAGAAGTAGATATCCTAGAGGAGCTCAGTGGAAGTGAGGACAGGCTATTGTGCTCTCTGGAGGATGAAATTTCCCAGCAATATAAAGAGTGATCACAAATTCCTGAAGCAGAATTATTCTTTAAGTCTTTGAAGAAACCAATTTGGCCAGACAGGCTGGAGTAAAGTAAGACTGTGGTGGAGAAAAACAAAGAAGGAAATCAGAAATGATCTAGCTAAAAGAACATATGAATTATGGATCTTAACTTCAGGTACCTGAGGAACCAACCAAAAATTTAAGAAGCACAATAAGTCTGAAGAAGATTCAAAAATATTGCTATAGAATCCTTAAAGAGAAAGAGAAAAAAGGCAAGAACAAGTTATTACAACCACTAAGGCCATCGAAATGCAAGTGCAGATCAGAGTGTTATCAATAACAGTCTATTGAGCTATCTCATGGGGGTAGATTCCTGATGGACTAGATACAGCAGACTATGGAATATGGTTTATGATAGAGAACTTACTTACTATATTGAAGATGAGATCAAGTTCCTTTCTCCCTCAATCCCGTCAACCCTCTCCATCTCTCTCCCTCTCTTTATACCTTCCATGACTCATTTCAGTCTTTTCCTAAGCAACTATAAGAATGGAGCTGCCATGTTGGGAGGTGAAGAAAATGAGGTTGAAGTTGTCATCTGGAGTTTGGAAAGACCTATTAGATATTCCGGTAGAAATAAAAATAAATAGTTCCCTTCTAAAGTGTGTAGCCCATTGAGCTGGTGGGAGGAATCTGTTGTAAAGTGCTTGCAATACAAACATGAAGACCTGAGGTTGGCCTAAGAAGCCACATAAATTGTCAGTGTGGAGATGCACAGTTATCATCCTTCAGTTGGGGAGGTGGAGACTGGAGGAGCCCTGGAATCTGCCTGCCAGAAAGTCCACCCTAATTAGATTGTCACAGGCCCTGCTGACAGACGCTGTCCCCCAATCAAAATGGATGACTTCTAATGAACAATGCTTGAGATTGTGGACTCTACATGCATACTCACACATACCCATTTATACATTATACACACACACACACACACACACACACACACACACACCACAGTTTATAGTTCAAAGGAGATTCCAAAATAGAAATATACCTTTTTGAATTGTCAACAATTGCTAGATTTTTAGATAAGCAGCAATTAATGCAGACAGAGAAACATGTTTTAAAACATGTTTAAAATATTCTGAAGACACAATAATGTCAGAGATTGAAGAAATATGAAGGAAGCATTATTGAAAGAGGATAAGAAGAAATAACCAACCCTCATCCCACCTACCCCTCCTCCAAAAGGAGGGAACAAAGTCTTGGAAACCAACTCACAGGAGAGTCTCAAGTGGGAAATGATGGACTTTTAAAAAGCCAACTCCACTTAGTAAGGAAGCACTAGGCATAGATGCTTGAATTCGTTGAATGAAACCTATAGGCAACGTTGATGAAACATTAAATTGTGTTCCAGAGGGAATAGAAGAAAACAAGTGGTAAATAGCATACTCTATTTCTCTGGTATTTTGGGATAAAGGATCAAGAAAATTGTTGGTACTTTTTAGCAATGTGGGCTTACCAGAAGAATAATTCTGACTCTATGTGCAAATATGCTCTGGGAAAGCCTTGATAGTTACTAGGTTCCTTTTTTCCCTGTTGCCATGACACCGGCCTATATGTTTTGTTATAACCATTGGTTTTCTACTGTCCTTGACTAGCATCTTTGTTGTTTTATAAACTCATTAAATAGTCTTGGGCTTATAAATGATGTTCTTTATGGCAAAGAGGCTCATCTTGGCATATAATCCAAGATAGTATTTTCACCCAACCCTCCATCTAACACTTAGGAAAGTGAAAGGGAGAAGGTTGCTGTTTCTACTTAGAGCAGTGTAGACTTCCTGTTGAAGGTAACATCTGGTTGATTCTCTGATACTGGAGAAGTTGAGTAGTGCTCTCTTTAGCATTATTGTGCTTCCCTTTTGAATGAAAACTGTGGTGGTAACTGGATATCCATAAAATATAGAATAAGCTTGGAGATGCACCTCCTCTGGGTGAGGAATTTTGTGCGTTCAGTTAATTAAAGTGGGCTGATCCACTGTAGTGTGAGCAGGGGTCCTACACTACAGAAAAAGAAGGGGAGGAGGAGGAATGGGATGAGGAATTGTTGGAGGGTAGACTGGGATAATAACTAGTAATAAAGATTAAATAATAATAATAAAAAAAATAAAATCTATGACTCTGTTACTAAGCTTGTAGGATAAAGTAGAAGATAATATGATTATCCAAATGTGGTGGAGATAGACGCCTGTCCACAAAAAGAAGCAATAAAGTTCCTTCTGGGGGTCTGGGGGCCGAAGGCTGCTAGGCCGCACCCTTATACTCCTCTCCCATGCTTATTCAATCCCATGCTCATTGGGAATTGGAGAGGGAGGCTAGGTCCCCGGTTTTAGTGGAGAGCAAATAACTGGTTAGTGGGAGGTAAAAGATGGAATGTATACACAGGACCAAGCCTTCATTTTTGGAAGCTGTGATAACTGTACCCCAGGGACTTGTAAGCAGTTTCTACCTTCAGGGTGGAGATTGGAATTTGTCTACTTAGAACTTCTGTTTTTCATGGATGATCCCTTCTCATTAATTTTTCATTTCTTGGAGAAGAGTCAGTGCTTTGAAATGAGCTATGAATGGCAAATACTCTTGATTTTGTAAAATTGGGTAAAGCTGCCTTCTAGCAGAAGAGAATTGGGCCACGATTTCTGGGCTTCTAGAGTGGTTTTAAATGTCCCCCTTTACATCCACGCTTTCTAGCAAAGAGCTTGTAAATATCGGTTACGTCTCAAAAGTGATATAGACAGAAGAGCATGGGCTTTCCCAGAGTGCAGAGAGTAGTTTCAACCATCTCTGATCTCTGAAGGGCCCTTCAAGAATGACTTCTCAGCAGACAGGGCAGTGGTAGTTACAATTACATCTTTAGCCCTGGCACCTGTCAGAGGGCACAGCTGAGTATTTACATGCCACAATCTACAAAAGCCTGGGCCAAAGGCTGTAACAGAGAGACTCATAGCGAGGCAGGATGTGGTGTTCATCAATTCTGCAGGAGCTGAAGGATAAGTAGAGGTTCTGCAATTGAAAACTGGACTCAAAATGCGAGACAACATTTTTCTGTAGCCAAAGGTTATAGATCCATATATGTATACGTGTGTGTGTGTGTGTGTGTGTGTGTGTATTAGCAGGTTAACTCACGAAAAGATTCAGAATGTATGCAAAATTACACAGTGATTCAGCCTGCAGAATTCCAAATGGACAGTTCAGTTACTCTTATTCTAGCACCGCATACCATAGTCTAGTCTTAGAAAGAGGGAATAAATCCCAGAGGTGGCATTTACTGCTTTATCTCCTTTGTAGTCTGTCAGTTTCTTTACATTCTTGCAGTGACTCTTTCACTTTAACGCCAACTCCATTCTTCAAAAGATTATTCAGTTGCTAGAGTTCCTCAGCTCCACTTAAATCCCTATTCACCTCAAGACGACAATTACAACAGAATATGGAAGACTATTTTTTTTAAAGGAAGTCACATAGTGTTTTAGCTTATAATAACCACTTAATTCATACCAATTGGTATAGTGGAACCAGTGCTTTTGTTATGACTGTGATAGCTAACATCCCCATCATTTAATCCAGGTTTGGCCCTTTCACAGGAGTCACCAAAGACCATCTGCACATCAGATATTTACATCATAATTAATAGCAGTAGCAAAATTACAGTTATGAGGTATCAATGAAAATAATTTTATGTTTGGTGGGGTCACCACAACGTATAACTGTATTAAGGGATTGCTTTAATCCAAAATCAACGTGAGAATTATCCAAAGGAGCTCACTGGGATGATAGACATTACCTACGTCAATGTTGTGCAATATGTAAGCACTTGCCATGAATGGCTACTGAGTATGAAATTGTGGCTACTTCAGTGAATTGATTTGATTTAGTTTAAAGGAATATGTAAGTCACCTTGAGGTCCTGATTGATTGTTGGGAGCTATTCTGGGGGTTCTGCTGTAGCTTAAGAACTTTCATTTTCACTGCTGAGGCTTGTGTTGATAACATGGCCACTGGCCCTTTTGACCTCTACCTATGCTTCTCCTTTGCAACTTTTCTGGAAAAAAATCACACGAGGAACCAGGAACATTTTGAATTAGAAGAACATGTCTCGGGGCTGGAGAGATGACTCAGTGGGTAAGAGCACCGACTGTTCTTCCAAAAGGTCATGAGTTCAAATCCTAGCACCCACATGGTGGCTCACAACCATCCGAAAAGAGAAAAGACATCTGATGTTTTCTTCTGGTGTCTGAAGACAGTTACAGTGTACTCACGTATAATAAATAAATAAACCTGTAAAAAAATAAAAAGAAGAACATGTCTCAAACCACAATGCATTGATGTGTCTCCTGAAGTTCTTGAACAGGAGAAGGTGTGAGGTTAATCCCAGGAATCCATGTCTCTAACAATCTCCTAAATGTATAATGACCACTTTCATCCAAGCACCACAGGTTGAATAACAAGGGATAAAATTATATATGGAATGCTGATGAACGTTACATTCTTTGGTTCTAGGACTAGACATGGTACCCAAAGCCCAGCAAGCCCATTAAAGTCTAGGGAGACATCAGGACAAAGAGGGTGAAATGAAGAAAGTCCTGCTATGTGTGACGATGGAAGAATGCTAAAAGGCCCAGTCAAGGTGGGCAAGTCCTACCCTGAGGCTGTCTAGGGTCAACTATGTTATTGAGTTCCTTCCTATCAACAGTAGAGGTCAAGTAGAACCATTCTTTTGCTCCCCATTCCTCTAAGTCTCCATGTAGCATTCAAAGCCCATAAAATCCATATCCTGTTCCTTTTCTTAAGAAAGCAGGCTGTGATCAGAGGACCTTACAGGTCAAGAAGCAAGTCAAGGTGCAAAACTGTCAAAGTTCCCAAGATTCTGTTCTTTTAAATTAACAAAGGAAGTCAAATGTTGAGGGTTCTATTACATGATCAGGCAACAATCCAAGGGCACTACAGTACTTGTAAGGTCAAATATAAAGACACCTAAGGATTCCATTGTTTTGTTTTGTTTTGTTTTTCAGTTCGGGTGAAAGGTGAGTTGCAATGGAAGTGTCAGGGTTAAAATGTGAGTTACCAGAGAAAAGAATAGGTGGGAGTGGTGCTTTTCTGTGCTTCCCCTTATAGTGGATCCCAGTAAACAGAGTACAATGTCTCATGAGCCTCTAGGTATTTTCTAAGGGAATGGTTAAGCATAAGATTAACTAGGGATTATCCACTCTCTGAAATCTTTTTCTTTGAGAAGCTGTATCTTTCCAAGCACCTTATTGCTGGTACTTTATAAATATATGATCAGGCAGAAAATGTTACCTCTATACAATTATAGTCTATTACCATGAACAGAAATAGAGTTAATAAAGATGATTGTTTTGTGGGCCATATTTTTTTCTCTTTCTACCAGAAGTTAAGTCATTTGGTACAAAACAGTTCTTTGCCACTGTAAGGACAGGCAATGAAGTCATACCAAGAGCTTCATAAGTGAGTATCAAATATAGAGAAATCAATTCCCCTAAGTGTGTTTGCCTAAATGTCTTATATGTCTCCCTTAGCACCTCTCATCCAACATAAGCAGGCACAGGCACACACACACACACACACACACACACACACACACACACACAATTTTACTGAATTAAGGATTATGTTATAACAATGCAGGATTACAAATACAGGGAACATGCTGGAGCAGAGAGGGTTTCAAAGATAGAACTCTGCTCCATTCTTTCACAGCCTTGTTTTCTGCTGAATTTGGACTTTCAGGTGAAAACATTTCTCTTGTCTGGCAGTAAAAATGACTCTATTTGCTCTTTTTTCCCCAGGACCCCCCAAGGGTCCTGTCCCAGAACAAAATGAATGATGATGCTCAGGTTTTCATAGTGCCTTTCCCCACAAAGGTTGAGATGCAGTAGCAAAGTGATCTCATAAATCTCCAGGACACCCCTGAGAGGCAGAAAGTAAAAGCCACACCCCCATTGCACAGGAAAGGAAACTGAGGTGTATCTAGGCAGAATGACTGGCCAGGACTTTGGATGATAAAGCTGAAGATCGGGCTACAGAGGTGGTTCAGTGGGTAAGTGCTTCCTGCTCTGAAGACTACCTTTATCCCCTTCCTGGCACCCCATTGGTGGCTAACAATGGTCTATATCATCATTTCTAGGACTTGGGGATGCCCTTGTGTGCCCTTTATGGGTACTACATGTATGTGGCACACACACATACATGTCGGCAAAACATTAATCCTGATGAAGTATAATAAAATTTACCAAGCTTGAGACACAGTAAGTCTTTTCTTCCCTAAGTCAATGACTCAAATCATGCATACCTCTCTTACATTAATGTTTATACCACTACCACAGGCATATGGTTATCATTTTAATCATTCTGGAAGATAACTCCCCCTTAAACACATCATACTAACTAGAGCTAAAGTGTCTAAATAATGGTAACTCATTATTTAGATGTATAGATGACATTAAATGAGTGCATGTAAATGTATATATGTACAACACCCTCCTACTCTGAACATGATTCATGGTTGTAGAACTGACTTGAGTCCTGTTTTTTATGTGTTCAGAGAGACAGGGGCCTGCCTACCTCCAATTATGCTCAGAGCAAGCTCACAATGACAGAATCAGGTGAGCCCTGTGACTGCTCAGGGGCCACAGCTGTACCTGCTTTTGCTCCTTCTTTGCTCTAGCAGCACCTGCAGAATTCAGATAGCCATTAGAAGAAGGTGAAGCTCGCAGAGGAGACAGTTCTCAGCAGCAAAGCCTAGTATCCCTGGCATTTGACCTCTTCCGTCATGGTACCAGTCTTTAAAAGCATGGAGAATTTGACACTCAAACATGGGCCTTCCATGGGTTAGGCTGACAGCTCTGTGATTGTATTTAACAATATTAAAAGTGCTAAACATAAGACTCACTATCCAATGGTCCCTCACGTCCAGAAATCAAGGAGGTGTAAATGAAGATGCTCTTCTCAATGCTGGGAAACAGGGAGGGGCAGAGTACTTGTCACATACAACTCTAGCTGCCTATGGTGCCTTAGGCTTAGACACCAAAGCTCATGGTGATGGCAACAGAAGAACAGGTCAATTCACCCAGTAGACATTTTCCAAATGACTGTGCAGTTTAAAGGTTCCTCTTTTCTCTGCTTCTGATTCTAAAGCAGGGGAAGAGTCTCACCTAATCAGCTACATAAGTATGTTTAACCCTTCACATATTTGCATCACATATAACCTTCTTTGATGCTAAATCAAAAATATGAACCTAATTTTCTCACAGCTTGTGAGAGAAAAACCTTTGGCTTAGATAAAGCAGGGAACTGCCAAACCTCTCGCACTCAGCTTGGGCAGGGCTGCATCCCTGCTTTGAGATTAGCAGGTACAGTTCTGACCCTTACCACTCCATAAGCATATTTACTCCCAGACTCTTTCTCTGTATTTAGAGCCTCATTTCTTTTGCAGCCAATTTCAGTCTTTTTTTTTTCTTACAGTTCAGCCCACTGTCATGATGTGTATGCCTCCAGCCATTCTGTTCTTCATTTAAAAGCAGCCAAAGGCCTTCCCTCTCTCCGTTCACCTCTCATCAGCGATCCATCTACTTGACTTTTACTAGTTTTTACTTGAAAGAAAGAAGTAAGAAAGAAAAACAGAAAGGAAGGAAGAAAGAAAGAAAGAAAGAGAGAAAGAAAGAAAGAAAGAAAGAAAGAAAGAAAGAAAGAAAGAAAGAAAGAAAATGAAAGGAAGGAAAAGAAGTCAAGTAAATGGTATGTTAAATTAAATGTAATGTTAGTTCGCCAACATAGATTCATGCACTTTCCCAGACGAAGACCACAGAGGAATAACCTGAGTGCAGGTAAAAGACCCCTGTGCTCTTGATAGCTAAGGGGGATGAAAGGAATGTCCCCAGGAAGGTAGAGGCTTACAATGCCTCCCTGAGTTAAGAGGACATGAGTCTTTAAAGAAAATAAACAAAACAAAAGAAAAAGGGAGAATAAAACAACTGGGGGGAAAAACGATAATTATGTCTTAAAACAATTACTCTGGCTATGAAGCAAAATTAGCATAGTCCTTTCTAATTTAAATGTGTTGGAAGTGGCTGAGCAGGCAGCAGAAAATTACAAGTTAACGACAGGCTTTGCTTAAAGTGATGGTGGTTGGATTCACATGGCTTTTCTGTTGATAGAGATGATGGTGAAGTTACCTATAAAAAGTGTCTGCTGATTGGTAGAGTTTTATTTTGTGGGCAAGTAGAGTCATTCCATACTTGAATCAGAGTATGTGTGTCTTGTTTTATTTTAAATTAGCTTTGTTTTAATTTACTATTCATAGGTTAGATGGGCTTGGGGTAACAGGCGATTGGATTTTTCCTTTTTGCTTCCCTTCTCCTCTCCTCCTCCCCTTTCCTTTACTCCCTTCATGTTCCCTCCCCTCTCCTTCCCTTTCCTTCCCTTCCCTTCCCTCCCCTCCCCTCCCTCCCCTCCCTTCCCCTCCCTTCCTCTCCCCTCCCCTCCCCTCCCCTCTCCTCTCCTCTCCTCTCCTCTCCTCTCCTTTCCTTTCCTTTCCTTTCTTTTCTCTTCCCTTCTCAATTTCATCTACTCTAGAGCTCCCATCCAACCAGTAGTATCCTAATTTGCATAACCACACTTAGCTCATTCAGCAGCATAGTTTTTTTCTTCATTTTTGTGTCTGTGAGGCTGCCTATGAAATGACTTGAGACTGTCTCCCTTTTTATTTTATCTTAGGGTGGAGAATTCATCTACATATTTTAGTACATTATTATCCTCCAACCTATTTAATAACACAAATTAAAACATTACTTTATTTCATAAATTGAGGGAGATGACTATGTTCTATGTAGAAATATTAACAGATAAGCTTGTATTAAAATGAAATATCAATAGAAAAAGAGATAGATAGATAGATAGATAGATAGATAGATAGATAGATAGACAAACAGACAGATAGAACACTTAGGTGACTTAAGACTTGCAAGACTCAAGTAACACGATTAGCATTCAGGTAATGCTTTGTTTTGGGGATCCATCCTTTGCCCTCTAAGATATTAATTCTAAGCTTAGGTCCTGTGTCTGCCATTTCAAAGTCCAGTTTCTAAACTGTTTCTGCCTTGAGACAGTGCCAGATAATATATACAAGACTAAACTAACCATTATCAATTAGGAGTCACCAATTTAACCCAATTAAAAAAAGATCTTTAATCTTTGGGAAATACCACACTGGTCTGAACAGGACTGGTTCATCTGATTCTAACATTTAATTATTGACACTAGACCTTATAATGTTGGGAATCAATTAGAACGGTCGTAATGAGCTATGAATGACAAAGACAGAAAATAATTCTTCTAAGGAAAGCTGGCATAATTCCTGTCCTGGTGTCCATGAGTGCTACGGTGCTTTGCTGGCCTGGGCTCCATCTGTCTTTCTTCTCTTCTTCCCTTCAGCCTAGTGTTGAATTTTGGTTAACAAACAGATAAATCTGGAGTACTGTCTGGATTGGCCATGCTCTGGACCTAAATTAAGAGGTAGAATGGAGGGGGTACAAAGAACATGGGGGAGGTTCCAAGAAGCCCACTACTCATGGAATGCTGGAAGGACAGGTAGGAAAGAGTGGATTATTGTAGTGACTTTTATTCCTTGTTTGCTTCAGAATGACCCAAAGAACTCCACTAGAGAGCTCCTACAGCTGATAAACAACTTCAGCAAAGTGGCAGGTTATAAAATCAACTCAAGCAAATCAGTGGCCTTCCTATACTCAAAGGATAAGCAGGCTGAGAAAGAAATTAGGGAAATGACCCCCTTCACAATAGCCACAAACAGTATAAAGTATCTTGGGGTGACTCTTACCAAACATGTGAAAGATCTGTATGACAAGAACTTCAAGACTCTGAAGAAGGAAATGGAAGAAGACCTCAAAAATTGGGAAAACCTCCCATGCTCATGGATCGGTAGAATCAATATAGTTAAAATGGCCATTTTGCCTAAAGCACTATACAGATTCAATGCAATACCCATCAAAATCCCAACTCAATTCTTCACAGAGTTAGAAAGAGCAATTATCAAATTCATCTGGAACAACAAAAAACCCAGGATAGCTAAAACTATTCTCAGCAACAAAAGGAAATCTGGGGGAATCAGTATCCCTGACCTCAAGCAATACTACAGAGCAATAGTGTTAAAAACTGCATGGTATTGGTACAGTGACAGGCAGGAGGATCAATGGAACAGGATTGAAGATCCAGAAATGAACCCACACACCTATGGCCACTTGATCCTCGACAAAGAGGCTGAAAACATCCAATGGAAAAAAGATAGCCTTTTCAACAAATGGTGCTGGTTCAACTGGAGGTCAGCATACAGAAGAATGCGAATTGATCCATCCTTGTCTCCTTGTACTAAGCTCAAATCCAAATGGATCAAGGACCTCCACATAAAGCCAGACACTCTGAAGCTAATAGAAAAGAAACTGGGGAAGACCCTTGAGGACATCGGTACAGGGAGAAAGTTTCTGAAGAGAACACCAATAGCGTATGCTCTAAGAGCAAGAATTGACAAATGGGACCTCATAAAATTACAAAGTTTCTGTAAGGCAAAGGACACCATCAAGAGGACAAATCGGCAACCAACAAATTGGGAAAAGATCTTCACCAATCCTACATCAGATAGAGGGCTAATATCCAATATATATAAAGAACTCAAGAAGTTAGACTCCAGAAAACCAAACAACCCTATTAAAAAATGGGGTACAGAGTTAAACAAAGAATTCTCACCTGAAGAACTTCGGATGGCGGAGAAGCATCTTAAAAAATGCTCAACTTCATTAGTCATTAGGGAAATGCAAATCAAAACAACCCTAAGATTTCATCTTACACCAGTCAGAATGGCTAAGATTAAAAATTCAGGAGACAGCAGGTGTTGGAGAGGGTGTGGAGAAAGAGGAACACTCCTCCACTGCTGGTGGGGTTGCAAATTGGTACAACCACTCTGGAAATCAGTCTGGCGGTTCCTCCGAAAACTGGGCACCTTACTTCCAGAAGATCCTGCTATACCACTCCTGGGCATATACCCAGAAGACTCCCCACCATGTAATAAGGATACATGTTCTACTATGTTCATAGCAGCCCTATTTGTAATTGCCAGATGCTGGAAAGAACCCAGGTATCCCTCAACAGAAGAGTGGATGCAAAAAATGTGGTATATCTACACAATGGAGTACTATTCAGCCATTAGAAACAATGAATTCATGAAATTCTTAGGCAAATGGATGGAGCTAGAGAATATCATACTAAGTGAGGTAACTCAGACTCAAAAGGTGAATCATGGTATGCACTCACTAATAAGTGGATATTAACCTAGAAAACTGGAATACCCAAAACATAATCCACACATCAAATGAGGTACAAGAAGAAAGGAGGAGTGGCCCCTGGTTCTGGAAAGACTCAGTGAAACAGTATTCAGCAAAACCAGAACCGGGAAGTGGGAAGGGGTGGGTGGGAGGACAGGGGAAGAGAAGGGGGTTTGCGGGACTTTCGGGGAGTGGGGGGGCTAGAAAAGGGGAAATCATTTGAAATGTAAATAAATTATATCGAATAAAAAAAATATAAGTTCACAAAAAAAAGAATATATTGAATAAAAAAGTATATGTTACAAAAAAAAAAAAAGAATCACATGAAGAGGGTAGAATGGCTAATGTACTCATAACTAGCAGAGATTAATTCTTTTACTTTCATTTCTCTTCAGGTTCCCAGGTCTTAAACATGTATTAACTGTGGGCCAGGCACGCTCATAGGCACTGTATTGGCTGGAATACATACTCTAAGTCAGTGGCTCTCAACCTTCTGAAGGCTGCGACTCTTTAATACAGTTCCTCATGTTGTGGTGACGCCAACCACAAAATTATTTTTGTTGCTACTTCATAACTGTAATTCTGCTACTGTTATCAATTGTAATGTAAATATCTGTGTTTTCTGATAGTCTTAGGTGACCCCTATGAAAAGGTCCTCTTAGTTCCCAAAAGGGTAATGGTCATGACCCACAGGTTGAAAACCACTGCTTTATAGGCTCCAGTGCTTAAGTATGAAATGAATCATTCAGCAAGGACAGAGTGAGCTTCAGCTGTAATCAGTGATAAAAAAAAAATTGCTGCTCTAAGTTTCTTAAGGCAAAATGGACCTGTGTTGTCTACCTTCACCAGTGTTTGTTTAGAGTACATGTTTACACACGGAACCAAAACACAACAGAAGTCCTTATGAAGTACTTAATATGAAGTAGTGTTTTTCCCTTAGGGGAGAGCCCGAACACAGTTCCTCACTACCACAAATTATGCAGTTGAGTTTCCTGAATTTGGGGAAATCCTATCCATTGCAATGAATAAGCCTCCCTTGCCCTGGAAAAACCACCTTCTTGATCAAGGAATCTTCCCTGCCAGGTAATTATGAATTAGTTTTAATTTAATTTCTCACAACCAAAATTCTGGCATCACCATGCCACTCAAAGCCAGCCTGTCCAATTTCCTTTTAATTTTATTGATTATAATTTTATGTTTATAAAACTATTTATTATAAAATTATTTATTATAATTTTATTTTTTATTTTAAATTCAGGTTACCAAAAAAATATTATCTAAAACAAAGTCCCACCAAACCTCTAATAATATACTAAGTGAATTTAAATCCACTAATAAAAATTTGGGACCAGAAAAGACAACAGCTAGATATCTCTATTCATTAAATTGTTTGGGCAGCAAAGAACTATAGTTTTTGTTCACAAACTTTACAGGTTGGAAATGAAAACTTGAAATTGATCTCTATTGTTCATCCAGATTCTTATTTCTACAATCATTTTTTTTTCCTCATTGTTGTGTAAGTAAATTCTCTTTGGTGTATGAACAATTTAAAACTATTTTACTGAAACCTTGACCAGTGTAAACTAAAAAAGAAACAAATTCATTTGGCCACACTAACCTCATTAACTCGACTATACCTTTATTTGTCCAGCTTCTAAGCTGCCACGCCCTCATGGACACACGCATTGGGAGGCACATAAATAAGCCACCGTCAGAAAGATCTTGTTATTATCTGGTATCACTGGTCGACTCAGGAGACAATAACAACTGAAATATGTCTGCACTGGAAGACACCTTTTTTTTTATTGCCTTAAGAGATATTTCTCTATGGGTTTCCTTTGCTGCATAGAAACAATGAACATACTCAGGAATGTTCTATCTCTTTCTTGGAATTAACTGTCCAGCTTTGATTATCATCATAATGCAAGTCAGCTGCTTCTCTGAGATTTTGTCTACTTCCACTCAAACATCAGCAAATGTCTTAAAGACTACAGGGTTCCTCATGCCATCATTACACAGTTTCATGTTGTGGTGTTAAGTGGACAATAATGTTCTTCTCTTGACTACCCCAGAACTCCAACATAGCCAAGTCATTCTTAGTGCTCCCAAGAGGAGAAAAATAGCCATTGGATCTAGTAAGAATCTCAAGTGACAGGCATATTTGTCTTATGAACTTTTAAAGTCTTCATATTTGAACAATCTTGACTATAAAATAACCTAAAGATACTTTAAAAACCACATGGATTATTAATAAAAATATATATACTTGGGAATTGATTGTAACCATTGGAAGCATGTGTTATTGTTTAAATGATAAATAATTGGTTGAAAGTTTACGTGCAGATTGTGTGCAACTACGAAGAGATCAAACATTGCAACAGTATCCTCAGTCCCCAATACAATTTCTCCTGCACTGGAGGTCCAGTCAAATGCTTCATTGGTATTCTATTAGCATAACTTCAGTCATCTCCTGATATTCTGTACTATTAACGTGAATATGAAATAGTCAACATTTAACAAATCACATTTATGTTACATTAGTTCCTTCTGCTGTTTTTAAGATTGAAACTCCATTGTAGCCAAGCTTCAGGTTGTAGCCCCTACCTAACTAAGCTTTGGGTTCAAATTTCAATCACCCCTTCTCTGCCATACTGCTTAAATTAAGCACATCCTGTGTGCTTCCTTCTTTGAGTTGAGTGAACTAGGAAGCCAGTTCGTGACACCAGGGTAGGAGTGCACAGCAGGGGATGAAGCAATTCTTTCTGAAAAAACATACTCTCTTTCGGAGTGTATCTGAGAAAAATTTTAATGTGCTTCAAATTTTTTGAAAAAGATTGTCATTTTCTTTACTTAGACACCAGAGAGCTAATTTTTAACCTTACAACTTGTTTTACACTCCAACAACACCCCAACAAGTTGTTTCATTTTAATACTTGTTTAAATATTTAAATATTTTGAAATCATTGATATAATTCTGGTTTATTTCTCAAAATTCTACCATATTACTAAACAGTGGGTGAATAGTTTTAGGCTTACAGAATGGTTTTGAAGCAGGACAGAGTCCTAACACCTACACGTCATTTCCACTTCGGTTACCATCTTGTTTTCTGACTGCAGTGCATGCTTTTCCCCCATATACAATACACAGACAAAAATAGAAAACAGTCAGCAAAATACAGGCGTGCCACCTATGGATCATTTGGAGAGCACATGCTTGTGTGTGGATACACACATGCAGATACGTGCATATGCGAGCATGATTCTGGGATCCTTATCTTCCTCCCAGTTTCACCCCTGATTTTTATGCGCATGCTCATTTGCGTTGCTCAAGGAAGAGGAAGCTGTATATAAAACCAGATGATGTCTTCAAGCGCTCCAGGATTACTTTCATTCTCGCTTCTCTCTATGAAGTAAATGATAGGAGGTAAACCCCGACACTCTTAAAGAAGAAAATGCATGAAATGAAACAAGTGAGCCTTCAAAAAAAAGTAGGCAAAACACACCAGCACACCAGGCAGACCTCCAGCCTAGCAGGAGGGCTGAGGGTAAAATTTGCTCCGAGGACATGTGCCCTGGATATCTTCAGCACTTAAAACAAGATAAAAGTGGTCTTGAAAGTGAAAGAAGTTGACTCTCACAAACTGGGTTTTAGATGTTGAATATTTAATTCACTGATAAAAGGGCCCTGATTTCCTGCAGTTGGCTGCTATAAATAAAAAAGAAAGAGAGAGAGAAAAAAAAGGAAAGGAGAGGGGGAAAAAAAGCACATCTTAAAAGAGAAGCAATGAGCAGAAACTGACCTTTCTGCTAGCAAGCAGATGAGAGAAGGTATTTGGTTAATCCCAGCTGCCTCTGATTGGCCAGACAGCACCGTGTTGAAAATGTCTCCATCTGGGCTAATCTGCTCTCAGTTGGATGAGCCAAGGCCTTCAGAGTTAACCTGACATTTAACAATAATTACCCTTTCGAATGACCCCGGCCCAATCGCCTGCTCGCTTAGAAATCTCTTTTTTTGTACGTGCTCCCAAACCCCTTGACTTTTGTGTTAGAGATAGGGGGGAAAGAGATGAGATGATATGACTGTGTGTGTAAACACACTGAAGTGTGTGGTTGTGTTTGGTTGTGTGTACAGACACACTCACACAACATAGATAATAATGGAAGCCCAAGTGGTAATGGACCCATATTCAAAGGCTTGAAATTTCTAGACTTTGTGGTTTATTAGCCTGCTATAGTATAAGAAAACTTGCGTGTATAGGGAGGAATAATATTGCCAATTAAAGGGGACTAGAATTTGATTTCTGGCTGTTCTCTGAAAGTCAAAGTTCCTATCTGGCCTTGCTCAAGTGCGTTGAGTATCCCTTATCAGACACTGGGAGAAATGATGCATGAAAAGAGATTCAGAGAGAAAAACCAAGTTCAGAGGTCACAGAGGCTAACCGTAGAAGAAATGTGGCCATTTCTTTTTACCTGAGGCTGGCTTCATCTTTGCTTAGAAAGGTCATTGTGATAAAACAAAAACACATCTTGGAAAGAAAATCCATTCTAGGGTTTTATTTACTGAGAAAAAATAATAAAAAGCTTTTCCCAGTTTAGACAGGCATTTTCCTGGAGTGTTCCTGGCAGGTGTCCTTTGGAGGCACTAGTTTCTAGTCTAGTTATTCAGCACAGAGCCATAGCTGGTGGTTTATAGCGGATAGCCACCTGGAAGCTTGAGGTAGTTCATTTTGTCCCAGTGACCAGGGTTAATTATCTGGGCAAGGTCAAGAAATTCCCATGAGCATAATTGCTTTTGAATTTTGTTTTAGTAACCATCCTTTGCTCACTTTGAAATACCAAGAAATACTATTTTAGAATATTTATTTCTGCACCTCCATAATGAATATAGAGAAATTTATAAAAGGAAATCCAAGAGTGCATAAGATTCCCATTTAAAAAATGATGTCCTTGGGCAAAAACAAATAAGACACGTTTTGATAGAATTTCAGTTTCATACCTGTTATTTCTCATAACATTTATCATTAATTAATAACCAAAGATATAAAGGAGTGTATGTTAATCTGCCAGTCTTCATGTGTGTGTGACCTCCTTAGATTTAATACAGATTTCAAATTAGCTCATGCTTATCACTTACCTTTTGTAAGGTTTTATTTACTTAAATTTTAGGTATGTAAGTTTTTGCTCATATGAGTATATAAGTAACATATGTGTGCTTGGTGCCCTTGGGGGCAGGGGACAGAAGAGTGGTTTAGAACCTCTGGAACTAGAATTACAGTCAACTGTGAGGAGCTGTGTGGGTTCTGGGAACTAAATACAAGTCTTTTGCTTGAACAGCCAATCCTCTTAATCTCTGAGCCATTTCTCTATATCCACTTATCTCTTTTACCACATGCAAACTTGATATTCCTTAAAATCATTTGTCTTTATTAGTTAATAGATAAAGGTGATGGTAAATGACATATCTTAGCATAAAACTTTGCAAATTTTATTTTCATTTTTCTAAAGACAGAAATATGTAGTCTATCATGATGTAATTTTTATAGTCTTTGTCTGGATCACGTTGTTGTCAGCATATGAGTAGATTTGATATGTTTTTTTCTCTGAAGATCTATATTACCTAATGCTCACTGTATAGTATTTTATTGTGTTAGATTTTTGTTTGTTTGCTTTAGATGCTCTTAATTGGTATAATATTAAGCAAATAAAGGGCCTACTGTATGCTTGCTTTATTTGCCACAGATACAAAAGTAAACAAGACAGGCTTTAGGATTCCTACTTTTAATATAAATGAGATGGTATGTGCCTAATATTAATTATACAATAAAATTCTATGACAAATAATTACAAATAGGTAACAACTATTCATATATAAAATGTAGACTCAAAATATATGAAGATACTTTAAGCATTATAGAGATGGCCAAGAGTTTGATTTTGGGTGGGCCTTCCAACTGCAAATAATTCAATTAAGAAAAAAAAATCCCTCACAAGTGTACCCAATCCCTTGGATTTAATTTGCAGCTGTAGTCACATTGACAACTGAGACTAGCCATCATGCATATATTGTTATCAACAGCTCATATACTGATGAGAAAGCTAGGATTGGACATTGGGTTTGATGATCCTCCATTCGTCTTCTCTCTTGTGCTTCAGTGTGTGCCAAGGAGGGAGACCCTGGTCTGTAAGCATGAGTAATTGGAGGAGACAGAGATGAGCAAAGGGTTAAAACGAGGGAAATCTTTTCTCTTAATATATTTGTTACCTGCATACTGTTTGCAAGGATGAAGGATAAAATAATGACCAGATACAATAAATTTGTGCATATATTTGTGTGGTTGTGAAGGAAGCAAGGCTTCTCCACACTTACTTTCTGGTGTTACTGCCACAACTTAATGTTCTTCAGATACACACCAGCTGTCTCGGCAGAGGGTCTATGATGACATATGTCCACCAGGTTTATAGATTGTATCTTTCTTACCAAGGTAATGATGTTGTCATATGAGCTACAGGACACATGACCTTTTTAAAAAGGTTTTAAGGAAGTGTTCTAAGCCCTCTCTGTTCTTCCACAACACCAGCATTCAAGGTGGTAACTCAGAGAAGGAACCTTCACTAGATCCGGACTGACCTTCCAGCACATGGAAAGGCAATTATGACAGTCATAAGCATATATTCTGAATAAGGCATATTTTGCCATGAAAGTTGAACAATGAAAATATTTGTCTTTCTTCTTTTTTTCTTAAGTAATGATGATGATGAGGAGGAGGAGGAGGAATAGGAAAGAGGAGGAAATTGGGAAGATGGAGGAGGAAGGGAGGATGGAGGATGAAAGGGAAGAGGAAGAAGAGGAGGAGGAAGAGAAGGAGGAGGAAAAGGAGGAGAAAGAGGAGGAGAAAGAAGAAGAAGAAGGAGGAGGATGAGGAGGAGGAGGAGGAGGAGGAGGAGGAGGAGGAGAAGAAGAAGAAGACGACGACGAAGAAGAAGAAGAAGATGATGATGATTTCCTGCTTCTAACCTGACTGTGCAATACAATCTTTTACTAGGTTTCTTCGTGCTTTATGCCCAGCCATTTGGAGATTCATTCCTGACATCTAAGTGCTGTTTTAAATTTTTTCTCTGTTGGTAAGCCTTCTTTCAGCAACCCTCTGGCCTGAGTTAGGTGAAGAATTCATTGTTTCAGGGCCAGCATCTTGAATTCCAACGGCAAGTCTCAGCACTTGCAGTGATATTTTGGAGGTTGATTTGGTGACTAATCTGAAGTTTTCTTGTTTCTTCAGAATTAACCAATGAGCAGCACAGCCATGCCTACATTTCTTCTGTTAATCTTGTTTCCTAAAATCTATTGTAGTTTTCATATAAGATACAAAAACACATTTTTCCACTGTTCTAGGCCTTGAATAATGGCTGCTAGTGTTGGGCAGGGCAGAGAATTGCAGTGCTGCTCTGAAGAAAAGGCCATGGGGTTTGCCATGCTCCACACAAAGGCAATATGGGAAGGTGGAAACTTTATGTAAACAAACAAATATATTCAAAGTATAAGTTTCTTAGGAATACATTAGGTATCATGACTTTTAGCGACTGGACTAAAGGAAAAGAAATAAACAATCAAATCTGGAAAAATTTGCAAGTCACACATTAGTTTAGCACAGGCCATAAAGCCAGCCTTTCTAGGCCAGTTTTAACTTTGTCAGACATTTCAAACAGGATCTCCTAATTGCTTACTGAAAACCACCTAGAAAGTTCACTGGCAGGTCAGCAATGTGGCTTTTCTATTGGAGTACTGCGGGGTCCTACCGACTCTTAGAGATCAATTGGTGGACCCATAAACAGTTCCTTCTGTATAACACCCACTACAATCTATATAGCAAAAAACCCATGTGGTGCTTTATGCTATTTTCTTCACGGTGTAATAAAAGTGGATAATTAAATCACAGAACAATGCCTATCAGTAAATAGCACAAACCCAAATGTCCCTTTTTAAAGCTACAGAACAGGAAATGGGTTCCTTGTGGAAGTCCAAAATGAGCCCCTACAAAAGAAATGGGAAGAAACGAAAGCACCATTCACCATGTGTCCCTTTCCTCAGCTTAATATCTTAAGTCACCCAGTCCTCGCCTTCCTGTAATGTCATAATCAGCAGGCTGAGAGCAAGGTTGCTGATAATTGTTCTTTATGTTGCTCTTTGTTTAGTATCTGATTCAATACATCTGTGAAGGGACCATTTCATCACCTTCTTAGTAACTGAGGTGAGAAAAATCAATGACAATCAGATTACCTTGTTAACAGAAAGGCTAGAGGGTCTGTGTGTTAGGTGCACAGGGCATCACCTTTCATTTAAAACATTTCACTTTTTTATTATTTATCTTTATTATTATTTATAGTACAGAGCCTGGAGTTGTTTCCTAACGCTGACAGTGGCCTTGCATCGTCTTCCCAAGATCCAACCATCATGCCATATCAAAGAGGACTGGGTCGAGCACCCCAGTGCAGCCCCCATTAAAAGCCTCCAGAGAGCCCCCTCTGCCATTTCCCACAAAAACGTTCTGAGTCAATCCCAAAGGACTCAGGTTGTAAGGTTGAGTTTGTGATCTGAGCTGTTGTATGATATCATAAATCTATTGTGTTAGTTATTTCTGTTGACCCATATTATGCGCTTTATTATCATTTACAGAAGCAAGCACCAGGGCTACCTAAAATGTGTTTTTAACATACTCCTCACACAAGTTCTCTCATCACGGACCTCTAAATGAGTGACATGAGGGAAGGCTGCATGAGCCCTGACACATAGGATGGAGCCAGCGTGGTGCCACATGCACAGTTATAATTCCTGAAGTAGGAAGGAAACGCACTAAAGAACAGGTATAGGGCGGCTTTGGGAAACAGAAAGTTGCATAGTTCAAACATGTTCTTATTTGATCTATGCCTTTGTGTGAGCTTAATGGGTGACTCGGAGGCACTTAAGAGGTACAATTGGGCTTAAAATTTTAAATAAATTGAAAGATCCAAAGGCAAAGGATAGCTTCATTCCTGTTTTAAAAATCATAATATATCTTATGTCTCGAACATGCTAAGTGGGGAAGGATGACTTTGACCTTCTGAGCCTCCTGCTTCCTCCCAAGTCTTGGGATGTCCTGCCACACCTTGTTTATACAAGTGATTGACAGATTCCAGAGTTTTGTTCTGGTATATGAGCCCTCTACCAACTGAACTATGTTCCTAGCCTTTCCATCTATTTCAAAAACAACCAGTAAGAGGGTGGCAACTGCTTATTGTTATAAATTGCCTTCACCTGTTCACATAGCTGTTCTCCAGGTTGAACTTGCGTCGATGCATCCTTGTGACTTTGGAGTGCTCTAAGAATCCCTCCAAAATATGTCAAATCTGGGACTTGAACCCAGGACCACTGTTAAGAGCAGCACGTGTTCTTAATGGCTGAGCCCTTTCTCCGCCCATTATCCCCTTTTATACACATGATTTGAGATCTCCAATAATGCCACAGTAGCAGAATAGCGGTCTGAGTTCAGATTCATTTGATTTAGAACTGTGGCTGTGTTCTGCCACTGCTGGTCTTCGAATGTTGTCCCTAGGTGCTAGTTTTGACCCTCTCTGAGGGTCATGGTAGACATGCAGATATTGCAGGTAAGGCTTTGACCGGATGTGTGCTAATGATTAGCCTTGCCATTAAAAGAACTGCTTTCTCACCACGGTGTGGGCAATGCTATCCTACGCAGCACTGAGCCACAAGTTCAGGATCTCTAGGCATATAATCCAGATGTTTGAGCTTCTTAATACTTGCATCTGATTTGTTCACACTGTGTAGAAAACTACACTCCATTTCAGGCCACTTCTGAAATTCCTCCCATCATCAACAGCAGCTCTTTAGGACTATGCCACCTGAGCAAACAGGACAATGAATGTTGGAAGATTTTGTGAGCTTCCAGAGCTCACAGAGCTGTTTCCAGCTAGTTCCGGAGCTGTTTCTGTCTCCAGTACCCGACAGAGACATGAGCTTGAAGCATTGAATTTGGATAATGTTTGTGTGTACATTACAATATGTCAAAGGCAAAAAGAGTTATAAAAACAAAACTAAACATAACAAAATGAGATTCAATGGAGTGTCATACAACCATTTAAATATGTAATTATGAAAACAATTAAGCATCTTAAAAAGCACTTATCATATAATTAAGTGTGAAAAGGCACATCATAAAACTGTATCTACATTATGACTTCAATTATAAAATACATATGCCTATGATGAAAATATTTCAGTATTGAGCACAGATGAGTAAGTGTGACGTTGGTTGTATGGAGACAAGATAGCATACTGTTTTTATTTTTGAAATTTTCTTATATTGAATTCATAGTTTCAACCAAAGTATTTCAACCACTCAAAAATGACCTTTGACTTAGAATGGTCAAAATACATTGGTTATAACCTATCCATGCTTGTTCATCAGTTCATTCTGAAGAATCCAGGGGTGTTATCTGAACTGAAATAGAGAGGGACAGGCCAGGGTTCTATTTTAGAGGTGTTAGGCAGTTCTTCTTCCTCTCTTCTAGGCCTTGTTCATTGTTTCCTGCATCTCAGAAGCCCACCTGATCCTCAACACATTTGCTGCCTTTCATGTATGTCTTACATCAGCATCTTTTGTTTTGGACAGTTGTGGAATTAAATGGTAATATACAGATGACAACCCGTACAGCTGGCTTAGTACAGCTGCATCATGGAAACTGAAGAAAACAAAACACACCAACACTGTTCACCAGTCATTATTAATTATATACGTGTAGAGATACATACATGCATATAAAAGTAACCAAAAGAATCAATAGCTGTATTCACCATACTAATTAATCAAGCCTGTATCCTGAAATAAAATCATCCTAATGTTTATGCAGCGAAATAAACATTAACATTAAGTCTTAAGTCATTCTTACTTTGTATTTCATAGATGGGTTGTGTTGGTAGTCACATATCAGCAGCAAGACTTACAACTTTACAATTGTTGCTGCGTGATCGAGTCTCTCTAATCACCACCTCTAATATAAGAGGAATTTATAATATCCAGGGTAGTGACAAGAAGATCTGCTTGGATACTCCTGACAAAGAGCTGAGGTTCTTGACCAAGTATTATCCTCTATGTTTCTTCATAAAAAAACATTAGGATCACAAAGCCTTGAGTAGTCTATCTATTTAGATCTTAGTGAGAAATGTAAAAACTGTGGGAGAGCCATTTTCTCTCTGTCTTTCCAGCTATATTACCTTTCATCCTGTCATCTGGCTTACACTTTTCTCCTTGGTTGGATTTAGAACCAACCCCATTTTCTCAGGGTCTGAACAGCAAAGAGAGATTCCTAAGGATTCCACATTGGCTTTAAGATTCAACAAAATCTTGATGGTTAGAAGAATGCACAGACTGGACTACTTGTGCATGAATTTGCAAGCTGTGACATCTCCTATGTGCTTGGCAAGATACCTGCCTTTATGGCTCTGGGTTCACACTCACCACCTACTTGTCAGAAAGGCTTTCAGTGTCCCAGCAGAATGACAAATGGTTTTATTTGTGTTCCCATTGCCAAATCTGATTCATACATCTTTTCTGGGACAGGAGATTGTAGGGCTACTTCACTCGGAGAACTTCTCATCCTGCACTGAAACAATCGACTGATTTACCTTCCTGCCACTTTAAGTTCCTTGAAGGCAAGGCCTTTCTTTTTTTTTTTTTTTTCAAATATACAATTGCTAGATCCAGCATAGCTTCCAGATGGGCCTTAAGCAGTTGAAGAATATTTATACAAAGCCTTTTGAGAAGAACACTCACTAAATTGTTTGAAATGAGAAGTGTTGCATAGAAATTAAAGATGAAGATGGATGGTGAGAGGTAAAGCTTTTATCCCACAGTAGTACGACTGTCTCGAGGATGGTGTGGCGGCGTCACAGGAAGGTAAGTAGACAGGAAGCTGCACATGCTACAATTAGGGTTTTAAATGTCCCCAAAGGCTCAAGGATAAAAGCTTGGTCCCCAAGCCTGATACTTTAAGGTATGGTGCTAGATTTAAGGCTTAGATGGAAGAAATTAGGAAATGCCACTTTGTGGAAATTTTCAAAGCTCCAATTCTGTTTCTTCTTTCTGAAAACCATGAGGTGGTCAGCCTTGCTGTCATCTGTGCTGCCTGCCCTGATTGCATGTGTGTTTCTCTCTCTCTCTCTCTCTCTCTCTCTCTCTCTCTCTCTCTCTCTCTGTGTGTGTGTGTGTGTGTGTGTGTGTGCATTTGTACCTGTCTCTCTGTGTATACTGTGTATGTGTTTGTGTGTATGTGTGCCCATGCTCTGTGACTGTGTCTGTATGCATTTCTATGTGTGTCTGCATGTGGGTGCATGACTCTCATGCATGCTTGTGTATAGAGACCAGACATCAATGCCACATGTCTTCCTCGATGACTATCGACTTTATACCTTGAGACAAGGGTCTATCACTAAACCTATCGCTCAACATTTTAGCATAACTGGCTGGTCAGAAGTTCCAGTAATCTTCTTGTCTCTTCCTCTTTAGTGTTCAAATGACAGGAATAGAGAAGCACGTCCAGACGTTTGTTTGTCTCTCTGTTTGTTTGTTTTAAACTTGGGAGATGGGAAATTGGGTCTTCTTGGTAGCAAATGAAGCCTTTTACTGACTAGACCATCTCCTCAGTTACAGACTCAAAACAGTGTAATTAAATGATAATAGATCGAAACCCATGGACCTTGTGCCAACATAAGCCTTTCTTCTCTGGAAGGTCATTGGCTCATGTGTTTTGTCACCATCATGAAAAATTGAACACACACATGTCTACCAGGGCAGAGACTCCTGAGTGTTTACATAGGCTAAAAGGAGACTTGTCTAGAATTGGTCTTAAGGAATAAAAATTCAGTGGAGAGGAGACAGGATATCCCAAAGAAATAGGAAAATGCCATTATGGTATTGTTTTTGTTTCTAATATCAGTCATCAGTTCTTGTGCAATGGAAGGCTTCAGATGCTACCCTGATTATGTGGAACACCTAACATATAACTCTGGAAACTTGGATGAAATTTATATACAAACCTGTGTTGAATACTATATTGTTTAGTGAACAGACTTTTTGAAAAAAAATTTCCTAAGTCATCTAGATTTGCCTCTCACTAGCTGTATTGCTGGGACACATTTGTATTTATTCAGTAATATCATTTTGATGAAATGACTTGCCACACTTTTTGGTATTTCTTTAAGCAATGGTCTAATACAATTCCCCATATTCTCATAATTTATTTATATTTATTAATGAATGTAATGAATTAGTTTGAATTTTTAGAAAAATTATTTATTAAATTTCAAAAAAAAAAACAAGCTGCAGAAGAGAAAGAATAAAGATCCAAACGATCGACCTAATTTAAATAATGGTGTCTTTTCTCATCCAATGAGGCACATTTAGGAACTTTGCCACTTTAATATAACAGAATTCCAACTATTATGAACCTGGATCACCTTGAGTCATTTTCTTTATTGAAGTGCTGCAGAGTTCATACTGACTTCCCCTGCAGAATGAGATCACTTTGTAAAGTGGGGAGGTATTTGTGTATTTTCTCTTGCCTCATCTGGATGACGACAGGCAGACATTACATATTGTCAATGCAAAAAAAAAAAAAAAAACCCAAAACAAAAAAACCCAAGATGTGAATCCTAGAACGCTTTTACAAACAAAACCAATGATGCATTTCTAAAAAGACAAAACCAAGTAATGACATAGAAACCCAATCCATTCGCTGCTAGGTGAGAGGTGTTTCAAAATTTGGGAAATCCTGCCAAGTTTCAACAACAATGAAAGCACCATGACTAAATTTTCCATGTCTACAAGCATTTTAGAATTTGGAAATAAATCATCTTTTCTGAGAGCCTTAATCCATAATATAAATTCATTTAAAGGAAAAGTAAGGAAAAAGTTCTCATGTAATTAATAAACCTGTATAGCAAAGCTCTATGTGAAGCACAGAATATTTTAAAGTGAAGGAGAACTTGTCTTCCAATGGCCAATGATCTTGCTCTTCCTTCAAGATGCTTGGATGAGATGCTCGAAGGCAGCAAGTAGAAAAAAACCAAGGTACACACTGGAAGGGAGGACAGGAATACAGGAATGAGGACCATCAGTGCTCTCTTTGTGGTAGGCCCTGGCCTAGGCCAAGCTTCTCGAATTATGAAGAAAACAGTACAAATAGCTTTTAAGTGCTAAAGAAAAATCCATGTTATTGTGCTCTTAATATGACCAACTTGTCAAGCTATTATTTTACTTCAAAAAACCATACCCAAATAAATGAAAGGAAAAACCTGTGTATTTGCTGCATAGACCTAACACGAACTAATGTGAAAGTTTCAACATGTTTATCAATTCTGTCATGTAAACAATGTGGCTGATTTTTTTCCATAGCTATACTGATAAATATTGAGAGCATGAACTCTCTTCCACATTGTTAAATATTTTCTGTAATATCACTTTATACTTCCATTCTCTAAATATATCAGTATATATTTAACGTATCTATAGTATTATCTTATTTATGTAGAATTACATGAGTTATGTAGAATTCTACATAAATGAAAAAGTTAATATTTTGTTAGACCTATAAAAGGTAGCTACTTGCAATATAGCCACTAATTCTTTCATGCCCTTTGAATGTAATACAATGGGGAGTTTAAATTAAACACATTGGGTTTGGGTTCATTATGTATATGTACAAGAAACTAAGGAGGATGGAAGAGCCTTAATTGATTTATTCACTTGCCAGATAAATAGCAAGAATGAGGGGTTGGTCTGGAAAGATGGCTTAGCAGTTAAAAATGCTTACAGTTTTGTTCCTTCAAGGTATAAACCAAGGAAAACCAATTAAGTGATTCTTCAAAGTGGAAAGGGCAGTGGGCAGTTGCAATTTACAAGATTTTGATTTTGTTTTTTGGTTAAAAAAAAATCTATGTTCAAATTTATCCTGTAGCAGGTAAGCAGCCTCTGCTTGCTCTGTGGACATTCTCTGGTTATAAATTTCCTGAAAAGTGTATCTTTAATTTTCCCCAAAGCCCTAATGAGGCAGAGTAAGTGCAAGACTTCGTAAAGACATGTTAAGGTTTAGAGAAACATCCAGGCTCATTTGGGGGCTTATTTATCAGGCTGGAGTTTTAAAAGCTGTTTTCAAGGAGAGTATCACATCTCTCAATAGAACTGGCTACCTGGGACCTATTAGGGAATGAAAATCTTACAGAGTGATTCTTCCCAATGTATAGTATTATGTCTTTTTAAAAATTAAATGGATGTTCTGATTATTGCCAGCCCTGTTTACAATTTCAAGGGAATAAGGAGTGTCCTAGAAAAATCCTTAACCACAGTCTTCCATAGATATGTGCAGACAGAAGTGGTTTTGATTTATAGCTTGGATATGAGGCCAGAAGTCCCAAGAACCTTTTATTCAGAAGAGATACTTGCTAGGGATTGGCTTAGGAGCTTAGAGTAACTTTAGAAATGAGCACGAGTACTGGCTAGGGCCTCCAGTGCTAAATTGACTGCTTAGAGTTTGGCTAAGTTATCTTCTTTGATGGGGAGTTATCTTCTTTGTAGGGGACCCTCAATTGGATGTTAGCAGCTACTGTGCTGAGATCTCTCTGTGTAATGTCAGCTATGCCATGTACATAGACTACAATACATACTGTTGCATTTATTCACTTTCTCCTGTATGGCCTCCTGGTAAGCCAAGAGCACTATAGGTAGGATGTCTTCCTCTAGCACCATGCCTCCTAGATTGGGTCAGTAGACAAGCAAGCTGCTCTCCCCTCAAGGGAGAGCCTGATTATTCAGGCTATAGAATTGAGGCTGAGATTGTTAAATGTTTTTATGACACAAAGGCAGCTGGAGGTGGATGGTCACATACATGGTATTCACAAGAGTCACTATTTCTAGTGATCTAAGGATGTAGGCAAAAATTCTCATTCAAAAGATAGAAGACTAAAGGAGAGAGTGCCAATGTTTTGTAGGAAATGTCTTTGTCCTTCATAAATATTTAAGACTCCAGTAGACATAGGGAGAAATGAGAAAGAGGAACTAGAATCTGTGGAATCTTGGGTTCCAGAAATATTTCTTAGACTTCTTAGGTTTCATACTAGATGCATTGCTTAGAAAGGAAAGAAACATGAGAATTGAACTCCACTACATTTAAAACCCAAGTCCTTCAGAAAGCATTATGCAGCAAATCAAAAGACAAACCTGAGTCCAAAAGAAAAACACTTGCAGAGTGGAGGTTTCCTACCTAAGATGCATGAAAAATTCTCAAACTTCACAATAGAAGAGAAATAACTGACTTAAAATGAACAAAGGCACTGATGAAATATTTCAAAGGAAGTACACCAATTGTATGTTAGCCAATGAAAATATTTAATATACTTGGTCATTGGAGAAATGAAGTTAAAAATCACTATGAATTGCTACCACATACCCTGTCCAGTATTGACAAGAAGAGGAGGAAATATGGCCGTGGGAGGTAACTGTGGAGGTGAAAAGGAACAGGAACTCTTGCAAGTGCCTAGTGAGGATAACCATTTTGGAAAACAGTCTGTTCTTCTCTTAAAAAGACAGAGTCAGCTATTCAACTCCTAGGTATTTATACCTAAGTACCTATCTATGTATACATGTCTATGTATACATATCTATATATACCTATTTATGTATCTAACTTTGTATATCTATCTATATGTATATATTTACAGAAGATTTCTAAATAAATGCTTACAGAAAACCTATCTGTCCTGAAAATAGCTCATATTCCTATCAATATGGAATCATGGTCATAAGCTCAGTTATGTCCTTAAAATGAGTTTGTCCTGAGCAGGAAATAATAGGGAACTGTCGATACATGTGACAGAAGACATAAAAGGTGAGTGAAATGACACATGGAAGATAGATTGCATATTCATGGATTTTGTTAATCTAAATCCTGGAAAATTTAAATGAAAATAAACACAGATAAGGCAAAGGAAGGGACAAGCCTTGTGAAAGCCTTCTTCAAAGGAAGAAGTGAAACTTGGGGGTAATGGTCTTACTTGATAGTACGGGATTAATGGATGCTTGTGAATGCTAAAATATATCAAACCATATGAAGTATAAAATACGTTAAGCTATAATAAAGCAGTTTTATTCTAAAACAAATATATAGAGCAGTGTTTGTTTTGGTGGCAAAATAAAATCCTTATATAGAAGTTAGAGGAAGAGAGAAATGGAATATTTTAGGGGAAGGAAGAAGAAAGGTGAAGAAAAGGAAAAATGTAGTAGAGGTTTTAATAGACTATTTTAAAAGTCAAGAAAGAACTATGTTGCTTACAAAGGTAGATAAATGGATGATACCTAGATGATAAGAGGTAAATAGATGATGGATAAGCCATACAATAGATGACAGGTAATAGATAACTGAAAGATACAAAGACATATGGTTGGTAAATGGATAATACAGGATAGAGAAGTAGATAATGTATGATAGATAAAAGGACAGGTGAGTATGTATATTATTGATAGATTAAACAGATATATAGATAGATGACAGAAAGATGATAAATGATGGATGAATGGATAGATAATGTTGATGATGATAGATAGATAGATGATAGATGATAGACGGATGGCTAGATAGTTGATAGGTAGCCAGATAGATGATACATATATACATACATACATAAATACATGCACATATGCATGCATACATATATATGGCAGAAAATGTATAGCTAATATAAAGGCTCTATCTTCTTTGTTGATGACTGTCAGCTGTCATTACAAACCTAACAAGCAAAGAGAATCCTCTATTTCAAAGTGGGCTCAGCCAAGATTGAGTCTGAGGCTGCAAGGCTCCAGGAAAGTTGAGCCCTTTGCCTATTATTTCTTCAGCCTGTAGTACACTTACAAAGTGCTGGGAAGGGATTCCTTCAGACCCTTTATGCCCAGAGCATTGTCATTCCCCAAAGGTACATATTAAAAGAGCTCCATATTTCTCACTTAACCCCATACAGACTTAACCATGGCTCCTCAGGATTCTAATACGAATTTGTTGAAAGTTCAGAATGTTCTGGGCATTTTGATACAGCTACTCTGCAGGGAGATTTTTAGTTCATTCGGTGGCACTTCCACAGCTCTAACAAGATATACTATGGCTCCGAGCTACTCATCAGATGATTTCTAGGGACAAAGCACATTGCAGATCTATTAGGAAGCCATGGGGTCAATGCCACACACTTCTGCAGCTGGGCCTGGTCCTGCAGTTGCCCATTCTGGCCAGCCTCTAAGGGGAAGAATAAGGCTTTTAGTTTGGGGAAGAAATCGTTATAAAATTTCATAAGGGCAAATGGCCTTCATCTTATGTTATTAAACCTCCAGATCTCTTGTCACTGAATCACACACTTGTCTTTTAAAGGCAAGAGCAAAACAAGTGGCTAGTATATCCCTTTAAAAGTCAAATCCCAGCAAAAGTAAGACTTCGAAGTTCATGGAGCAGAGGAAATGTGTTACCTTTCTATTGCTATGACAAGCACCCAGAAGCTGAAGAGTTTGGCTCATGGTTTGGGAAGTTTCTGTCCATTGTCTGAGGCTCTGATGAGTGTGATTCTGTGGTGGTCAAGCATCCTGACCTGTATAAGTGGTGGGCCCAACTGCTCTCTTCCCAACAGCTCGTAGGCAAAGTCCCTGATTCCCAAACTCCTTTCAGGGATACATCCCAAATGATGCAACTGCCTCCCACTGACCAGGCAGGCATACCCTGCTTCCTAGCGTTTCAGTGACTTCCCAGTAGGTCTACTGATGGCTTACTAAGTCTTTGACAAGGAGTCTTTAGAGGATGTTTAAGGTCCAAACCAGTACAGCTTCCAAAAATGTAAACCATCCAAAACTGATATTTTCTTTGGAGAAGACAAGAAAAGAAGAATGTGAGTTAATTGTGCTTATAGAAAGTTTTAGGAGGCAAGATGAGAGTCTTATCCCTTCGAACTGAGATACAGATGCCTGTATGTTGCCATGTGGGTGCTAGTAATCTAATTCATACTCTCTGGGAAAGCAGATAGTGCACCTAACCTCTGAGCCCTCATCCTGGTTCCCAGAGTGCATTTAATTAGAAGAAGCACAAGAGGTTTTGTTTTTGTTTTTGTTTTGCTTTTGTTTGTTTTCACTTTCTTTGCCTAGGTCTTTACAGAAAATAATAGCTTACCACAAAATCCTGAATGATTACGATGTATAACCCTGAACAATTAAAATTATATCTGACTTGTTAACAATCAAGAAGCCACCTATAATACCAAGAAATTGAAAAGACCATGTATTTTATTCCATCTTTCCTAAGATTCTTGAATCATCAAGTTAAATATGTGGTTAGTTATTTCTCTCCGTTAATGAAACAAATCAGATTTGGCGTCATTCTAACAGTTATGTACAGATGTGGGAGTCACTGGGGGGGTATTTTTGAGCTTTCTATTTCTTTTCCTTTTTAAGGTTACAGCAGGTGTTAACAACACTCCCCTGCACAGTCCATCCCCTCTCTCACTATCTGCTTTTGCATTTGTCCCCTTTGTCCCTTAGATGGTTGTACTTCTATTTCATGTCACCAATATATCTATGATTTTAAGTATCTATGTACAATCTTGGAATCACAAATGAAAGAAAACTGCAGTGTCTGTCCTTCTGAGATGGACCAATTTAAGGTATTTAAGATGATTTATAAAATTGTCTCCAGTGGCTTCAACTGTCCTCCAAACAACATGAGTTCATTCTTCTTGACAACTAAGAAATGTATATACACATGCGATGGTTAGGTGTTTCTCCCTGTAAATGGAAAGGTCTGCTCTTCTCATCCATCAATACTCCTGTTCACTGTTTGCCCTGCACTTAACACCTTAAGGTATTTTTCTCAGAGATTCCAGTAACTTCTGTGATCAGTTTCTTAAGAAGCTACAAATCCATCCCACAGGTCCTTGATTTTATTATAGTCAAAATATCTAGGACTACCTTTATCTATGACTTCATGTAAATTCCCTCAGTATTTATATATTTATTATCTTCTGCCATTTATGTGACTCCTAAGGCTTCAAATATGAACTTGCTCATGAATTATTAAGATACTGAGGTAAGTTCTGTAATTTAGGATCCTGTCTATAATTCTGTGTGGTAGGTTCTGATACTATCTGGTTTCTACAGGTAAACCTGAGACACAGAGAAGGTCAGTGAATGCCCAGGTTTAACCAGCCATTTGTTACTAGGAGTACATCCAGGACTTTGAGGTGGTGGCTTTCACAGCCTGTGGGTTTCCTCAACATCCTGCAATTCAGAAATAATCTCTCTTTGCTGGCCTTCTTAATTCCGAGGAAATTTGTATGTCAACCTCTAGTATCCATCATCATGATGGTGGATATGAAAAAAGGATTCTTGCTAAAAAAAAAAAAATACTCAAAAAAATGGCTCAAGGGGTTCATTGGTAGTTACAGTCACCTGCAGGGGGTCATGAAGTTTGGAAATCAGATGCCAGAACCTATGTAAGGATCCAAAATGCCCTGCAAACACCTGCAGGTCTGGCTCCAAGGGCTCCATTTCCTCTTCTGGCCTCTGAGCAGACACTGGGGAACATACCCCCAAACATACATCTACACACACACACACACACACACACACACACACAGAGAGAGAGAGAGAGAGACAGACAGACAGACAGACAGACAGACAGACAGACAGACAGAGACAGAGAGAGAGAGAGACAGACAGAGACAGAGACAGAGACAGACAGAGACAGACGGCGACAGACAGAGAGACGGAGAAACAAAAATAGAATAATTTTTGAAACGATTAGTTGATCTATCTACTAAACAAATTATTTCTAATTGCGAGTCTTACTTTTGAAAACTAAAGCTGTTTCCCCTATTTTCAGGTGCCTGTCAGCATCATACTGAACTAATATTAGGAGCAGCCACCATAGTAACAGATATGCTGCCAACATGGTTTCATTCAGAACTTTGATTTTCTGATAAGCATTTGTTGAAGAGTTTCTCTGCCTATGTCATCTGGCCCATGCTCAGCCCTCTAATTTCAATGGAACTTGCAATAAAAACAAATTCAATCAAATGTAACTATGGGTGAAATAGACAGAAATGCATCAAAAAAATCTGTGAAAGACATTCTTGGAAGGAGTTGGCCTTGTTTGTAAAGATTCTGCTCTTATACCTGTGAGACCACTCCTTGTCTTCTGATTTTATTTTCCAGTTACACATTGACATTCCACCTTAGCAGACTTCAAATCAGCAAGTCTCTGTGTGTGGTTCAATGGCTCCTCAGACTATTTACACAAAGTAAGAATACTTTTTCCCTGTGCATTGTAAATGCAGACCTGAAGTGGATGTAGTACCATTGCATTTAATTGGAAGATTTAGTCAGGCAGGCAAAAATCCCCTAACCAGAAATAGCGACATGTGGGCTGGTATTCTAGCCACCAGTAATTGCTTAATGGTACAGAGAATCCCACTGAAAAGCACAGGAGATACTCTTCTATTAGTGTAAACCAAATTCAAAGCTTTGGTTTGCTTGCTGGAGTATTACATGCACTTATGAGATTAGATTAATAATAGTTCAAATGGATTCTGTTATGGCAAGTACGGTTTTAATGTCTCGCGGCTTTCACCATATTATTTCAGCGAGTCCCGGGTCTTAAATGAACCTCATTATTACAACTTAAATGACTTTGAATGACTTCAAACCCATAACAAAATATGTCTGTCTCTTCTTCCATTTCCTCCATTTTTGTCTGGGATTCTATATACCTTACCCCAGATGCAGAACTCTTAAGTATGTGTTTCTCACTCTGAAGGTCTGGGTGATGCTTTTCTTGGTGATTTTCAGGATCTGTTCAGGTACACGCTTCACCATCATCATTTAAATCTGTGGACCTGTTTTAAGTTTGGTTGACAGAGACTAGATGCCAGCTATTAGGCCCGGAAGTTACCAGATTTCCAAAGTTCCTTAGTCTGACCAAACAGAGTAAACATATTCTTCTTCTGTGGTGGTCAAATAAATACCTTAGTGGTTTCATAGTTCCTGACTTAAAATTGTAATCTATCACTTTATCTAAGTAAGCAGTGTCTTCAGGTGCTGCTACTGCATTCACACCACCCCAAGCACGTAGTCCCATCTACTACGATCCTGTAATAACTGACCAGAAGTAGTACTCCTTTTGTCCTCTTTAGTTCTTTTCTTCATACCCTTTATCCTGAGAGCTGTTCACCAGTGAGCTTATTTAACTCCAAGCTGTACCACAGTCTACACACATTTCTATAGTCCTTTCTGATGACTTTTCAGACCCATTTCCCTTTTATTTGTTTGTGGCCACAAATCCAATCTTCCTAAGACAAGCAGAAAAACGTGTCTTAAGCATTCATGCTTAGTTGCACTTTCTAAATTAAGTTTTCTAGTTTTGCAACTTTGTTCTCTCTGTGTGTGTCTCTCCTCATGTCTCTCTGTCTTTGTCACTCTGTGAGTGTGTGTGTGTGTGTGTTCATTGAGTGCTGTGCATGGAAGTGAAGCACAGGTGCATGCAGTCATGCCTACATGCCAAGGATGAATACACTCATGTATACATTCATGTGGAGGTCAGAAAACAACTTCCAATGATCAGTTCACTTCATCTGCCACATGAGCTCCAGATATAGAACTTACATTGTCAGTCTCACTGGCAAGAGTCCTAATTCAGTAAGTTACGGCACGGGCCCTCTCGTCTGTATTAGAATGCAGGTCTTCTCCACTTGCAATGTGTGGCTAAGAGAGCCAGTGCCCATAATGCGACATGACTGCTAGAAAACTAAAGGATGCTATAAGGATTAACACTGGAGGTAAGTATACAGTCACGTTCTGTCTGCATGCATCCACCTCCATATTACATTTCCGTTCTCAGAAAAGGAAAAAAAGTTTCATTAATAAGGTAAGATGCGGGCTTACAAATATGTCTCATGCATTCGGAAAAATAAAACTCAACACACGTGTCCAGCAACTGTAGACTTACTGAAATAAGTAATATTCCATCAATGAGTCAGCACAGTGAGCTGCAGAAGACAACTTATTGCTGTGAGGAAATACTCATGAAAGAAGGTTTTAAAATGGAGTTCTCTGCAGCTGGGAGGTAACACTCCACAGTGCCTGAGCACTTCAACCCCTCACCTACCACTCCTCTCTCTAAATAGTCAGACCAACAGTAGATTCAAAACTATTCAAAGCTCAGCTTTTTGGACTTGTTTGCCATTTTTTGAAACTTAGTGAATAAACAGAGAGTTAAAATTTCAGAAAATATATTATTTTTTAAAAAGTTAAATAGTAAATCAAACCCAAACATGTCTAGGCATCTCATTTCTATCTTGTTACTGTAATCTTCCAAGTGCCCTTAAAGGACTGTGAATCACTTGTCTTTAACATTTGCCCACTTCACGAGAATGCATGCCCTTTATTAAAATGTGCATTTCTCAGGGGAAGAGGTGAGTTCGTGTTTTAACACAACACTGAGCGTGATAAGCCTTCAGAGAATATCACTGGTAAAGACAAATTATTGCAGGCTGTCATGGTAGAAAAAGATCACATCTTTTAAATTTCTACAATGACTCTGTAACCCGATGGGCAGTCGGGGGGGGGGGGGGTGGGGGGGGGAACATCGACTTCTTAATAAAAATAATTTTTTTGTTTTTGGTGTGAGCTATGGAAAGGATACGCCTTGTATTTCCGTACTCAGAGTACTCTCAGTAATGATGGTGGTAATTTATATGAAAGGATGCACAAACATAGTTGGAAAACCCAGAATGTCCAAAAACTGATGGAAGGTTCTTCATCAGCAACAGCAGATGTCAAATGTAACCTTCGAGCATCTTGTCTTAGGAGTCTGTTCAAGAGCTCTGTACACCCGTGAGAAGACATTAGCTCATGCCATACAAAAGGATAGGTATGTAGCCATGTGCCTCTATGGGAAATATACGAATAAACCTGTAGGCACAGTCAAGGGAACATGCCATGCATGCAGTAGAAGGAATCATGTTATACATGCCATACTGTGCTTGACTTTTTTCTCCCATGTAACATGTCAAAGAATCAATTCTGTGTAATTCATCCAAACTTGTTTTACCAGGTGCTATAGGTCAAAACTGGGGCATTGTACATGCTAAGAAAGCATTCTGACACTAAGCTACCCTCCTGGCCATTTTATTTACTGAGACAGGGTCTCATTGCATAGCCTAGGCTAGCCTCACATTTATCATCCTCCTGCCTCATCCTCCCAAACCTGGGGTTGTAAGTATGTTCCATGTAGCTCACCTGAGCATGTGTAACTATTCCTTTATTTGCAGATACTTTATTGTATTTTATCTTTTTGTGAAAAAATGTCTATGAAATTTAGTATGTTTGTGCATGTGTGTGTGTGTGTGTGTTGTTTGGAGCTGTAGAACTATTGACTGAGTCATTTTGTGCTGGGAATACATCAGTCACTCGCTCTCCAGAACCCTTGAGTAGGTGACAGGCCACTTCTCCCTGCTTTGGCTCTGAAGAAAAATCTACCTTGGCATTTATTTGGTCAGAGAGATGAAAAATGGGAACTTGCTGTTTTTCATTTGCACGTCTTAAAAATTGTGAGCAAAGCTCAGAAACTAAATGTATTTATTGGTCATTTTTATTTATGTCTTTGAAAACTGCTAGTGTCCTGTTTTTTATTGATTTGTCAGAATTTTTATTAACTGAAAAATAGACATTTTTCAAATGTTGAGCTACTTTTCCCCCTAGGTTAGTGTATGTGTAGATTTCTAAAAACTGTTAGTACTTATGGTTATCAAGAATATGTCCAACCAAACACATATCAACATTTCCTTTTACTATGTAAATAATACACTTCAGAGAACACCTGACCATTCCAAGATGATAAAGGGTGCACTTATTATTTTCTTCCAAATAATTTATTTATTAATACATCAGAATTATTTTCATGGTCTCCCATAGAATTGGTAGCTCTCTGTTTCCAGTATCACACAAGTTCCCTATGACCTTTCCTAAGATTACAGTTGGAGAGATTTTCATTTTTTTTTTTATAGAGTATGGATAAGATAAGGAATTTTCAAGTGGTCTGGGTGGTTATCCCTGGGATCTGTCATCCTTTGTTTGTTGTTTGGCTTCCTGGGGACAGCCTTTCTCCAGCTGAAGGGAACTCTGAGATGATCTTGCTTGAATGATACCATAGTAGTCGCTCACTTTCCTCCTCCCCTTTATCCCCCATTAACCCAAGAATGTCAACTCCCTCCATGCTTCAGAGAGTAGAGATTTCCTCCTGTTGACCTCTTACCTTCTCCCTCAGCAACAGGGCGCAGTGTGAGCTCTGGGGAGGCCTGAGCAGCAGGCAAAATTCTCCTGCCTTTGCTGCATGTCCTAGGTTATTAGACCATCCTAGCTGCAGCTCTTTCTATGGTCTGAGTCATGCTGATGTGATTCTGTCATAGCTTGTTTGTTTGCATTATTCTCATGTAGAAATTTGGGTGGGTGGGTGGGAGCATTGGTGACTTGGCTTTATATCTCTAGCTTTCTTAAGGAACAGGAAGCATATCATTTTTAAATCATCTTCCAACATGGGAAAAGGTTTAAATAAACAGTTCAGAGAAATCCCTTCTGTAACAAAAATTACAACTCCTGAGAAAAACCATGGAAATCCAAAGGAAATCTCAGAAGGGGGGAAGAAAGATCTCTGTGGTATTAATTGATTCCGATTAACCTAGAGGAATTTCCTTATTAGGTTCTTGGAAGTAAACACTCTTATCAAGACACATCTGAAAAGACACATTTGGAAAGACACATCTGAGAATGTCTAACGCTAATTCTTTGTTCTTTGTGCTCTGTCTCCTACTTCCATCATATAGAATCTGTCAGAAACACTATAAACATCAGGAAACTAGGGTCTCCTGTGGGTCCTAACACATTTTTTTTTTACTACTAAAGCAATAGTCAGTTAACAAGTATATGTATAGTTGAGACCCTTGCTTTATTATGAGCATTCAGTCCTAAATTAGATTTTAAGTGTATGTGAACAGGCTTTTGATAAAGTAGAAAATTACATAAATATAAAAATAAAGTCTACTGCTTGGGGTGGGAGACATAGCTCTGTGGTTAAGAGCACTGGCTGCTCTTCCAGAGGCCCTGGATTCAATTCCCAGCATCCATATGGCAGCTCCCAGTCATCTATAACTCTGTTTGCAAGGGCTCTGATACCCTCTTCTGGCCTGCACAGGGACCAGACACTAAAATATTAAATACACACAAACCGATATGCACTGATACACATTAAGTTATACTTGTTGGAAAACACAATGAGCAAAGTCAGGTCCAAATAGGACTGGAGTTCACAGTCTTCCTTCTTTATCAGAACCATTCAACTGATTTGTCTTCCCATTCGAAGAGTCACATTTTTGCAAAATAGATTGATGTGGTTCTTTTTTTTTTTCCTTTGAAACAGATGTGTGGTCAACATTTGGACCATGGCTCTATGTGAGTTTTGTGTATTTCACTTATACAAGGCCCATGGACAGTGCCCTCCAGGACAAATTTTCTTCTGAGCTTCCAAAGATGAAAGACTCCCTACCGAAAGGAATGAGATTTGCCTCCAGCTTTCAAAATGTGATATCCAAGTTCATTACTTGTGCTCCATTTCAGTCGACTGGAGTCAGATCCAGGGAGCAGAATCACCGCCAGAGACCCTGTCTGCCATTTAGAAAATGACTTCCCAAACCACAGAGGGTTAATTTGGAGCACACCTCTCTATCCACAGCTTTGTGGGTTTTCTCTCTGAAGAGTCCACACCAGCCATAAGCAGGGTAATATCTTGCTGGACACTCATCTTTCTGCTGTCAAGAAAAAAAAAACACAAACAAACAACAACAAAAAGAAAAACAACGTGCCTCCCCCCCACCTCGGTCCCAAGTCTTCCATTTAAGGTCGTAAGTGCAGCCCTGAGCCTGTGAGTTCCTCAGAAGCAACCAGATTGTGCAATGTACTGTCACTGAATGTCATATTAGAGTCCTGCCACAGTCTCATTCAATAATCTGGCATGAAGAAAAGTTAACTGAATTAGTGGCCGATTGGGACACTTTGTGACCTACTCTTTAGGAACCAAGTCCCCTGAACTTTTCCATTCCACACTGCCTTCATCCTTTAATAGGGACCGAATCCCCATTAACAATTGAGCAGTCACGATAAGAGCCATCAGGAAGAGGAAATTCAATTTTCGTGGGGGATGACAGCCTTACCTTTTCGCGCTTAATTGGCCGTATTGTCTCCAAAAGTTAATTGGTTACTTAGTCCAGGTAGTTAGTAAAATGTTTAGCTGCGTCAAAAAGCTCAGGCTCCCACTGTTAATGGGGCATGAAATGGAATGTTTGATACTGCAAATAAAATCAGTGATATTCAAGGATGTTATGGTAGGTAATGCGTTGAAACTGCCATTTAATGGGTCCTGGAAGATTAGGGTAGTGTCAGCCGGAACCGCCCGGTCTCTTTTCTGACATTGTTAGTTGCCTCTTCATTTACTTAACGGCTGTCTGCACTGATTACATAGGCATAAAACTCCCTACAAAAAAACAACAGAGACACGCTCTATTAGCAGTCCAATTAGAACTATTTGCATATTACAGTTCATTTCTGCTTAAGTGAATCCCTAATACAACTTCGGGAAAAAAATTCTATTGTGTCATTTGAAAGAAAGAGGAAAGAAAAGCCTTAAAGGTGATCCCTGCTTCCTCTCTCCTTCATCCCTACTCTCTGTCTCCCTCTTCTTTTCCCCATTCCCTTGTGCGTTCTGTCTCTCTCTCTCTCTCTCTCTCTCTCTCTCTCTCTCTCTCTCTCTCTCTCTCTCTGTCTGTCTCCATCATCTATCTCATATAATATTCACTATTAAATGAAAACTTTAGACTTGAGACAGGTTTTATTTTTTTCTGAGATGTAAAGATAAAGAGAACATTCTAGAAAGACTTGATCCCTTTCTGATAGGTCAATGTTGACAGATGTTCCAACATCTATATCTGGAGTAAGTGGGTTGGGTATTTTTTATTATTTGACATATTACTAGTTCTATTTAAATCAGTTTTGTTATAGCATTTTTTCAGCAAAGAAGTTACTGTGTGTACTAACGTCCTCAGTGGATCAGGAGACGCATTCCTGGTGTCTGCCTCTGTGAATCTAAAAGGTGCTGACTTCACCCATACGGGACAGCAACCTACACATATGAACACATGTGAAAGCAGCTGCTTTTCAGAGACTTGCCCATGGAGCTTGGTATGTGAAGTGAACGTCAGTTTTACCCTGTTTTTTCTCATGATTTCTCTGAATGGATAGAAGTTCTCAAGCATAGCACCACTGTAGCTATTTACAAAGACATCAGGGATGTTTCATGCACATTATTTTTTTAATAGTCATGGCATTGATCACACAGGGACTGAAGTTTCTCTTGGTGAAGTAAGAAAGGAACAGTCTGCTAGCCCACGTGCCCATGAATCAAAGTGAAGACACTTCATGTTCTCTCATCCCGTGCTTTGGGAATACATTGCAACTTTAAAATACACTATACACTTTTATTAGTGTATGTGTATATGTGCTTGTGTGTGTGTATATGTGTGTGTGGGGGTGTAGCTTATGGGTATGTGTGGTGTGGTGTGTTTATGTGTGTGTGTCTGTAGTATGGCTTATGTGTATGTGTGGTGTGGTCTATGTGTGTGTGGCATGGTTTATGTGTGTGTGTGAGGGTTTATATGTGTGTGTACAGTGTATTCAGTGTGTATAGTGTATATATATGTATATGTATGTATATGTGTATGTTTATATATATGTGTGTGTATGTATATATGTATGTATATGTATATGTGTGTGTATATATATATATCTATATAGTGTGTGTGTGTGTGTGAGTGTATGTGTTTGTGTGTGTGTGTATGTGTGTGTGTGTGTGTGTGTGTGTGTGTGTTGTGGTATACAGGTGCTGGTGCCAGAGGGAGCATGTAAATATCAGAGGACAATTTTTTTTGAGATTCTCCTCTTGTTCCAACTTTAATTTGCTTCCTTAGTTTGTGAGGAAAGTGTTTTTTACTGGCTGGACTTTCTCTCCAGTCCCAGATAGAATACTTTAAGATGCCAGGTGCAATTGCTAATAGGTATTTTCAAGGACCTGTAAAGATTTTTGTGTTAGTCCTGGGTTTTTCTGAATCCTGTAAATTTATAGGAGAACTATTAAGTGTTCAGGGAGGCCTTCTACTGTGAAGGGGGATTACTGACTGTGCTGTGTGTCTGTGAAGTTCTTCAGGTAAGAAAATGAGGACTGTGATCATGCCTAGATATGGAGAAATCCAATGCCCAGATCCTATGCCCAGGTGGCCTATAGAGTGATGGACAGAAGAAATCAGCCTAAAAGATTCTCAGAATCTCATATCTACCACTATAACTTAGCAGCGAGGACTTCTCATCTACTATTGAAATTTTTTATTTACTGTAAAGAGTTTAATTTCAAATAAACAAATGCAGGGCTATAAATGATCCTGACATATCAGGACTGGGTAGCAGAAAATTCATGAAGCCAAGCAAAGGGTATTTTCATTTCAGGGATTACTCTCATGGGAACCTCAAGCACAAAACCCCTCATGTACCCAATCTAGAACCAAGGAGAGCCTCTCCACCTGACACTGCATTGGTCCTCCAAGGTGGCCTGCATGCACAGGGTTGAACCCTAGGCATCTGCTGCCATATGATGGGTACTTGGGATGGTCATCTTTGAGGTTCCAGGGCCACCTGATGGCGGCATACCTTCAGAAGCACTAACTGAACATTTTCAAAGCTCATACCTCCCAGCTCCCTTTTAACCTGCAGGCTAGCCCACCCACCTCCAAGGTACCCAGATTTTCCAATTGCTAGAAGATTTCAGGTGTCGACCATGGAAAACAGGAGAATAAAGAAGAGGATTATTAAAGGTGGCAGATCAACTACTCAAGAAATGCGAATGCTTCTTGACTGTCCCTCTTTCCTTTTCATGTCTAATCCTTTATTTTGAGCGAAATGCATACACAGTTGTAACAAAAGCAGGGAGAGGCAAGGAAGGCACTCACAGCCTCAGAGCCTCAAAGCACTGTAAACAAACGAAACAACAACAAAAAGCCCATCAGAGGGAAAGGTAACGCCCCCAGACTGTCATTTTCAATACTTTTCACCACATGAGTAGATCTCAGTGTGAAATGTGTTGGCTCTGCCTGCCACATGCACTGTTTGGATGCCCCTTCGGGTCCTATGCTCCCTGCCCCTGGCTTTTTATCAGGCTCTCATTAATAGCACAGCCAGATGAGCATCATCAGAGGCAGAGGCTGACACACCGGCCCATTGCCTTGTCGAGGTGACCCTGCCAGGCATGGTTGGACAGTGCCAGGGATGGTGAGTGAGACAGCCTGGAGACACACGCTTTGCCCCTGGAAGCAGTCTTTGCACCCTGCCAGGAAAACAGCTCTCTGGAAAAGCATTGCCTGCTAGTAAAATGGACTAAATCAGTAAACAATGATTAAGGCTCTGGGTCTGCTGTCGCCACGGCAAACACATGGCTTTGCTTACACACACACACACACACACACACACACACACACAGAGAGAGAGAGAGAGAGAGAGAGAGAGAGAGAGAGAGAGAGAGAGAGAGAGAGAAACAGAGACAGAGACAGAGACAGACAAAAGAGAAAGAGAGAAATAGACACAGAGACACAGAAACAGACACAGAGAGATAGACAAAGACAGAGAGACAAGCAGAACACCGGAAAAATAAGATGGATATCTCAGGGTGCTCATTTCCCTTCACTCTGTTTTCCTGGATGTGTCATGAGAATTGCTTTTCCTAATAAAACTTCAAGCTGGATATATAAGCAGTGGTTTCTCTAAGTCAACATATATTCACATTTGTCAGGCTCGGTAATGTTCATGACATGCTCTGAGTCCTTGGATGAGGTGGGGTGAATCAGAAAGAGCAGGGCCTGCTGTGGTTGGAGCTGTTTAGTGCAAACACCATGTCAGTTCATCAAATGTCATTCATAATCGGTACAAAGCTCTCCACAAATGTCCATGCTAATTCATTCTTCTACCTGTCTATCTACAGGCGTGTATGTATGTATACACATCCGTTCTTGTTCTGGATCTTGTATTATCACTATAGTATTATTATGTTATTGATATAACACTATAGCTAGGTCCTTTAAAATAAAATGCTTTGACACTGATGGTCCTCATATGCCTGTGCTTTGAACCAAACAGAGAAGGCTAACTGGAACTCCAGAGTCCGGGAATATAATTCAGGCAGCCTGACACCTTGGAGAAATTGTCAGAAACAAACAGAATGAGGTCTTCAGAGTGCAGGGTCACACACACCACAGAAGAAGAAGAAAAGACATGAACTCCACAAATATGGAATCTGGGGCCTACAGCTGCTGACAAATGGATCATGAATCAGAAGTGTGCCCCATGACTAGTAGACTCAGGAAAAGTTGATGCATAGTCGAGCCCTAAGACTACCCAACGAGCTTGGGTCCTAGAGGAGTGATTCAAGGCTGCTTACAATTTTCAAGACAGTAGAAATTGTTAATTAGAAGAAATAAAACTAAAAAATATATATCACTTAGGTTGAGTAGGAATGTCAATTAAAATCTACCTAAGATTCAGGTAGATTGTTTTTACAATGATACGATCAGCGTATGTGAAACAATTCATGCTTTCATTGGGGAAACTGCCAGCATACACCTTTCCCCAAGATCCCAGAAGCAAGGAGGAACACTGCTCTGGGAAGAGCATTGCTCAGGGAGGAGTATTGCTCAGGAAGGAGGACTGCTCAGGAAGGAGGACTGCTCAGATATGACACCCAACAACTGAAGTGACACATGTGAAGCAAAAGAGAAAATAACGATATGGGAAAGTGAGCAGCAGCTCAAGATGGGGATAAAAAGGCAAAGGGAGAGGGGAGGTTTCCTTGGAAACACACTCTGCATGAAGGGTCCAAGTGGATGGTAGGCACAAAACTCCTCTAAGAGCCTTGATTCTCTGTATTTGGTTCAGAACTATCAGGGAGCAGTCATCATGTCGTAAGGGTAAACAACAACCACAGAAATGGTAAAATGGTTAAATGCCTTTCTTACTTCTGCTTTGGCCATGAGAAAACTAAGTAGTCAGGAGGAATCTAACTCATCAGCTAACTCACTGTGTCTTGAGATTTTGACCCCTGCTGAATCTCTTCAATGTCAGGATTGTATGTAATAAGGGAATTCTACACACATAGGCCAATCACAGAGCCGTTCTTAGGTTTATTATTCTTGGGTTTGTTTGTTATTCACTTGGGTTTATGTCTATGATAGGAGAGTGGTCTTCAGAACTTGTACTATTACAGAGGCCCATAATTTTAGTCAGTGTTTGAGAGTAATAGTCTTGAGCCTTCATGTAAGTATGACTGGAAATAGTTGGTGGCATGCTTTGCAGGCCCAGTGAACTTCGAGGTCATCTTCACAAGGTTTGTGTGCTCTCATACTCAGAGGACCACTCGCCAACTCCACCCTTCCATTTAATAGATTGTAATCTCTCTGCAAAACAATCTATCTACCCCTTGAGTGCATCAAGATGTTAGCCAAACATGTAAAGGTGGTCTGCATTTTTCTGTCCCCAAGAAATAAGTGGGAATGCACTTACCCCAAGTTGCCCTAAATCTATACAATTATTCTCAGGATCTATGGGACAATTACAGAGGAGAATGGCATACTGTGTGTGAATCCCCATTAAGCTCTGTATGTGTTATAATGAACCTGTCTTGGGAATTTAAGTTTGTTTATTTTTACACAAATTCATCATTGCCGAATTGTATCAATAATTGCTACCCTGAACATCACCTCCTCAGGAGGCCAGGAATTATTTTTGAGCAACACCTGAAGAAGTAGCTGCCTCTCTCATCCATACAGAGAAGGCATGTGGTAGTTCCATAATGGAAAGCCATAGCTTTAATTTACAGACAATAATAATATGCATTTGATAACTATATGTTTAAGTAAATAATATACATTTTTATGTATAATTCTCTGTCATTCTCAAGAAAAAAATCTTTGCTTTCTTAAAAGAGGGTCATTTATTAATAGACACTCCATTCCTTACCATTATTACAGGCAAACCATTATTAGAGGCAATGTGTTCTATTAAGATCATATGTTTTAGAAATGATAAGCAACACTCAAGCTATCATGAGGTAATAATTCAATGTGTTTCATTTTAGATTCTCCCATGTAATATTTTCAGATGGTAACTGAGCAGAGAGTAATCCTGAGAAAGCTGCAGCTACATCTATGGTTAGGAAACCACTGCCCAGCTGACTCCTCATCCTTGGACCCCTACCCTAAGTATCAGCCATGAAAATGAACACTATCCTCTCCCATTCTTTAAACTTCCATTAATCCTAAATGCAGCCTGTGCAACAATGTGGCCAGGAATCAGGCTCTCTGATCAGAAAGGTAATATGCAACAGGAACTTCTCTTCAAAAGTAACCAACAACTGCCCGGTTCATTAACAAGGCTCTCTACTGTCATAAAGATGGCCTGGATGTTGATCTAAGAGGAGTAGCTTGACTTCCCATAACCTCAAAGTCTTCAACGAGAGTCAGAAATGCTAGGTCAAAGCAAGATAACCTCTGCCCACCATGCTTGATACATTACTTCTTCCTTCCTTCCTTCCTTCCTTCCTTCCTTCCTTCCTTCCTTCCTTCCTTCTTCTTTCTTTCTTTTCACTTTTTTGACTTTGTGACTTTTTGACATATCTAGCATAAAATAATTTTTCTACATTTCACTATGATATACATCTCTGGGACTTGGAGAAGTACAGGATTTTCTAAATCTGTTGTCTATACAAAATACTAATCAGAGAAAGAGGAAAGGGGAGACCCAATGAGGCACCCCAATCTAAGTTGTGAAAAAAACAAATTTGGATTTTTTTTGCCCCCTTTAAGCTTAGAGATGAGAGGAATATAAAAAAGAGAAGAAAGTAAAAATGAGAAAGCAGAATCAACTTGTTGACTTGTCTGGTACCAATCCATTCCCACTCTTTAATTAGCCTATCATATAAGGTGACAACCTTCTTTAGTGTACTGCTTCCACAAGGAGTGAGTTCTCCCAATGGGAACCATGGCCTGTTTGACTTTATAGACTTATATACATCCCTGGCACCAAGGACATTTCATTCCACGAAGGGAGCATGGAGAAAGAATTCCACTGAGTGTGGTTGGGCCTTTCATAGGAATAGCAGTTGGAAATGGTAGCAGATGAAATGCAAATCAAATATATGAACATAACCATATACATGTTCGTCCTCCTTTTATCATTGATTAACCAGCCACATGACCTTTTCGGTAAGAGAAATAATTGGCAGTCTTAACAAACGAAAAATTGATCCCATTACTCAGAACAGAATTTTCTACTTCTTTTTTAAGATGCTTATTAAAGAGGTCGGTTCCTTTTTCTTCTGCGTCTCAGTAAGGGCCATGCATATGTAAGTAAGCGTGGTCATTATGTGTCTTCTATGGAGAATGGACGCATGAGCCACAAACACAAACATTCACACACGGCTAGGTCTCCAGTGCCTCCGTTCACCAATTACAGTAATGCTGATGGCATATCTCCTTTAATGCGCATGGCATTAAAGTAGTTCCCCCTTTTCTAGGAAAATCTAATTACACCAAACCCAAGCACTCAATCAAACCTGTTATTCTGTGGCTAAACAGGCTGGCGTCAATGCAATTTGAGGAGACCCAGGCCATGACTGGAAACGTCATGGATTAACAATATCTAATGGGGGCTCCCGTAGGTAAATGAATACGCTAACAACCAAGATCACTGCTAAATCTAATATCTTTAAGCTGTTTAATTCCAAACAGTTCCTTAATAAATCAATTGACCGGGAGAGCTGATGCCCCTATCAATTATTCAGGAGGGCAAATAAATATTTCAGATGATTTGATAGGAAGGCTAGCGCTGGTCTTACAGAAAGCTTTGCATTTCATTAGCTTCTTGCTAAAAGTTTTATAATGAGGAGAACACAGGTGGCATTCCCACTGCAGAAATGGGAAAGCAGGAAGGAGGAGATTGGAGAGCAAGCTCCTGTCGTCTCCACGTTATTCCATTATCCGTACTTTACTTTCATAATGTGAAAATTGGAGTCAAGTCCCCCAAAGAATTGCCATTCTCTGCAATCACAAAGGAAATTAAAATGATCAAAAGTATGTCATACTGCACTAGTCTTAACTGTAATTCCTATTGGAAATGCAATTATCAGATGCTGATATCAGAAGTATAATTTATGCAGTATCACATCCAAATAGCCCTTCGCCAAATATTTAATATTAGCTATTCCACTTTCAAGAGTAAGAAACTGAGTTCCCCATTCATTTATAAAGTGCTGACTAGGTCACCTGTGTTTGAAAGAAAGCCCTCCCCCCAGCTCCCTCCGTTGGAGTCCATTATTAAAAGCATATGCTCCTGTTTAACTCAATATCTGCCTTGTGAATAATCTTCATCATGATGATCTGAGTGCATGAGGTGGAGAAGAAGGAAGAGGCGTTAAAGTGATTAGTAGTTTGTTTGTTTGTTTTTTTTCCTCTCTCGGTGTGTTATGTTTAGTGTGTGATGTGTGGGTGGATGGGTGAGGTCAGGCATACTTGTCCTGTGCAAGGCCTTCATGTAGATGTCAGAGAACAAACTCAGAAACTGGTCCTAACCTTCTGCCTTCTTTAAGATAGAGTCTTTTATTTGGTTGGCACTGTGTATGTTGGAACAGCTGCTTTGACAGCTTCTAGTGACTCTCCTATCTCTGCCTCCCCTCTCATTTTAGGAATACTGGGATTAAATATATACACACTTACATACTATTTTGTACAGAGTTACATGAGTTCTGGGGATCTGAAGCTGGACCCTCAGAATTGTATGGCAAATGAGCCATCTACACAGCCCACATTTTCATCCTCTTTATGTACATGTTAATGTTCGCTTATATGTCTAAATGTTTAAATCGAGTTAATAGACAAAGAAAGGAAAGAAAATATTGGATGAGGACTATGGATGTAGTTAAATGTTTTCAGGCTTGCCAGCCTGGGCTGAAACCAGGCTTGGAATCTGGGCCCTCGAGAAAAATCAAAGGAAAGAAAAACATCATAGAGTAGCTGTTCCCAAACAGCAGACAAACTGAGGCACCTGTATGTCCTGCTCAGTGTTGCTGTATTTGTGACCCAGATGCACTTGAACTAGCTAGACAACCATAGAACTTAAAGACACAGCTCCCTTCAGCCTGTACAGAGGTGGTATGTGTCTAGTTTGTCTTAATGCTTTAGACCTGATCATACAACGACTTTATCAAATTTTGAGATTGCAGGCTGTGAAACTAAAACGGCGTGTCATCTCTTAAACAGCCTTTTACAGTTTACAAATGTAAAATCCCTGTTAAATTACTGTAAGCATTATTGTTATGAGAGGTAACTGCAGGAGAGAAAAGGGATTTAGATTATCTGAAAAATAAAACTTAATTGTCAGAAGGTTTGCATGTAAAAACAGTTGATGACTGTTTTTCTAAATAAAAAGATCCATATAAAAAGCACTGAATGAAGATTTTTCCTCACTGGCAGTTATACTCTACAAAATACCCAATGAGCTATGAAAGAGACATATCAGCTACAGAAAATCATAATTTAAATGTTAGGTTTGTTCATTTTCAGCTTCATGAATCAATAGGATAAATCCTTTACATTACTCTGTAAGTAAAACCTGGTCATGTTTAAAATCAGATTCAGAGACTTCTCATCAGAAATATTATTTCTTTTGTGGATCCATTAAATTAAGTTTTTGTTTAATATTCAAAGCCCCATTGAATCATAAATGATTTGGAATGGGGGGCAATGAAACATGTATAGCACACACCCTCACTTTACGTTGATCCCCAAAACCTAACTAACCACTACTGGAAGAAACAGTTGTACATGTGCACAGGGTTGTGTGCCTCAGATCCCAGCCCTTAGAAATATCAGACAGGAGGGTGTAACATCTAGGTTACTCTGAGCAACATGACTCATGGCAGTGAGACCCTGCCAGGATGAATACATGGCTAAACAAAACAACTTTCAAAATTAATGCCATGTGGCATACAAAGGAGAACTTATATTGCATTAGGAATCACAAAGAATATTCCTACAGATGGAAATCATGTAAAATTGAGCTAAAGAAGATGAAAGCTACAAATGTAGAGTAGAATGACCTTCTGGGTAATTCCCAAAAGAAAGAGCAGAAAGGACACCTCTGGTGGTAACAATTTGGAAACGCTTTGTGAATGGTCTTCTATGTCTCTCCATCTTTCGCAAAGCACAGTGGGGTAGAGTATGGTGATACTAGTTTGGAATGACTGTTGCCACACTCAAGAAATAAAACAGTGTTTTAATCTATCAGCAGGTGATATATTCTGCATGCTTCCAACCATCTCTGGGTGTGGTGTCTTTATTTGTTTAATATTCAAAGCTGCATAGAAACATAAGCAATTTGAAGACTGGCCAATAGAATACGAGAAGCACTGTTCTCATCCTACCTGGCGAGAAATGTAATACAAAGCACACATTCGTCAAAGACAAGAATGATACCTATCTGCATTGAGTTCACGTTGGGAAGCAGAATTCATAGAGGAAATAGTTCAACATATTTAACAAAGCACAGTTAAAACTCTGGGAACATCAAAGGAGCTAAGTAAGCCACTAAAACACAATTAACATTTTTGAGATGAAAATTATGATCATAAAATAATATTGATATTCCTGATCAGAAATAGTAACACATTTTTTACTCTAATGGTAAAATAGAATAGTAAGTACAACTGAAGACCCATTACGTAAATTAAAGAACTGCCTAATATTTGTGTGATGGCTGACTGAATAGTCAATCAGAAATTAATCTTATACTACTATTGCTGAAAGGTGGCTTGGGAGTTGAGACATTACAGAACAGTGATTGACGACACAAATTAGCCATCAGTCTCCTACTCTGGATGCCCAGGTTCTAGTCCCATGTTAAATTAAATTGCAGGACCACAGCTAGCAGGGCAATAATATCTTCTCTTCTTCAAGTAATGTTTTTTTTGCCAGTTGAGATTTGACATTACACTCTCAGCTTGAGTAGATGGATACTATGAGAAATGCCTCTTAAGGACTTCTCTGTGCTTTTGGAAGACCAGAGTTAAAACTGTTGCTCCCTATATTACTTCATATCCCTCAGATGAAATGGTATACAATATTTTCACTCTAGAAACTTAGTACCAGAAAAAATAAAAGAGCTTTGCCCCACAAAAATTTTCTATCCAGAGGTACAAAATCAAGATGTCTGTGTGTATATATATATAAATATTTATACATATATAGAGTGTGCTCTGTCTGACAGAAAGCTCCCAGCTAAATATATTATTAATGAATGCATGCCATTTTCTGTTCTTTAGAATATATCAAATGTTTCTATTTTAATTTCTAGCCTTGTATAGGAATGGGATAAATCTGAATACTTGATATTCTGTACCGCCTAGATTTTAAGTGTACGGTGGCGTGTAAGTAAATTATGGACAAAGATTCTGGTTGTTTGGGAAGATTCATCCACAAGAATGGCTTATGAGGAACATATTTGGGACTGTATGCATATTATATTAAATGTTGGCTTACTATATAGAGAGCAAACATTTCTAAAGTCTAACTGCTTTCAATACTGGTTTCAGCTGTTTTCATATGGCAATGGTTAATGAGCTCTTCCTGTTTGGGATGCATCTGTAGCAACCCAACTTGTTTCTTAGCTTTTCTAGATGACTCTATACCCTCTTTTGTAGAAAACTAGCTTTACCAAGAAATGTCTTCTTTGCCTACTACCACTGTATGTCTATCTCCATGTCTATCCAGTCAATAATGATGATAATAATTATGAAAGGAAGCAATTTGGGAAAGAAGGGAGAGTTGTACTTCATTATGTTTATTTCATTATGTTTTCATATATATGTATGAGAATATGAAATTTAGCAGTATTACTATATTTAAGAGACAAACATAAACCATTCTACCAATGGAAGCAGAAGATACATCTATTTTCAAGTGCATCTGGAACAGCTCCAATATAATACATCTGTAAGAATTGGACTGATGCAATATATCCTAATCACAATAGAAATTTGTGACTTGGGGGAAAAATAGAAAATTCACAAATGTGACCTAAAATAAAAGAAGAATAGAGGATAAATAATTTTTAACTAATGCCTACTTTTCTCCTTTGGGATCAAAGAGGAAAAGAGGAAGCCAGACTACTTCTATTTTCAACCATATAGTCAGTGATATTTTAGGGAGAAGCTAAGAGTGATTTAAGGTAACATAAAACTTCCCTGTAAATTTATAAATTGCTTTTTATTTGCATTTTACATTTTTAAATGTATTTATTTTTTTTATGTGTGTATGTGTGTTGGTGCATCCTTGCCATGATCTATCTGTGTTTGGCAGAGGGCAACTTGTGGGAGTCAGTTCTTTCCTTCTACTATGTGGGCTCTTGGGACTTGAACTTAGGTAGTAAGGATTGGTGGCAAGCAGTTTTACCCTTTGAGTCCTATTACAAGCTCCAAATGGCTTTCTCTTAATTGCCTATTCACTTGCTTGCAATAAACCTTTGAACATTTTCAGATCTCTGAAATTTTTAATAGAGATAAATTTTGCTTCTTTTTTGTAATTTTTGAGTGTTTTGCAGTTTCTAATCTTCCATTTTGTTCTCTATAAGCAGTCATAAACTTACAGGTTGCTAAAAAAGAGTCTTAGGCAATACAGTGGAAAAGCTAAAAATGTGATATTAAATGAAAACAAAGAAAATTGCAACCATTTAAAAGAGTTATCAGTAAAAACTGTCATCATATCCAAAGTCATCATATTAAAGGATTTTTCTTACACTGAAATTAAACACTATGGAGACCAATTGGCTTTCTTATCAGCATGTGTGAGGATTTTTATCAAAATGAGCTGCTTAAAAGTCCAGTAAACAACATTAGGATTAAAAAGAGCATAGACAATGTAGTTGAGCCAAGCAGACTAATTAGCTCACTTATGCTTCCAAAAATTTATTTCTGGGTGAACCCAGCTATTCTTCTTAGAGATGGTTTCCTGGTGAGGCTATAGATCGATTTTATGAAAACTGTTTGTTGCAAGAAATCTGGTTTATCATTGGACTAAGCAAGGAAGACTTTCCAAATCGATGGTGGTTCAGGAAAGGCCAGAGGCAATATCACCTTCTGGTAAATGTATAGGTCAACAGTAGGGTGTGTGATCAGGGGAACTGCCTAGTACTTCTGAGACTCACTATAAACAATACTCTAAACAACAGAGCTCCTGGTCTCCCCAGCCACAGTACATCACCAGCCCTTATCCATGCAGCTGAGGACAGTGGGAAGACATGTGTGGCAAACTTAGTTGGATTAACCTTAACTCCTGGAGCAATTCTACTATGTCCAAGGGACAAGACAAGTCCAGTTATTATGGATTCTTTGATTCAAATGTTTTCTGTCTCCTTTGGAGAAGAAGAGACTCAACCAGTGGACTTTAAGTTTCTTCCTTTCAAAGCTACTATGAGCCTATTTGATGCTAAAGCCCAGTCCAGTTAGTCATTTGTACATATTGATAGCATTGATACTCGGTATAGTATCTCCTCCCTCCCTCAGTTCCCCTCCCCCATCTCCTCCCTCTGTCCCCCTCCCTTTGTTCCTTCCACCCTCCCTTCTTACCTCTCTCCCTCCCTCCCTCCCTTCCTCTCTTCCTCTCTCCCTCCCTCCCTTCCTCTGATTCTCACTGCCTTCTTCCCTTCCTCCTCTTAACCCTTTTCTCCTGTGATTGGTCACTTAATATTTAACAAAAATGCCCCTGCAGTTCCCTTGCCTTATTTGCTGACCTTCACCTATATATCTATGGTGGTTTCCATCAGCCTTCCCTTGGAGTCTTCTCCACTCCAGGCCAGATGAACAGTTTCACAGCTGCCTTCTGTAAGCGAGTCAGCAGCGTCCACTAGTCAATAGCAGAACCAGAGAACAGCCTGAAGGCTGGCAGCATTGGCTCTGGAGTTATGTATCCCCGGTTCAAACCAAGCCTCGGCAATTGCTAACTGAGTGGTTCTGAGAAAGTCATTTACCTCTCCCTGCCTGAGGGTGTGTGTGCTACTTCCCACAGCAGGCTGGCATGAGGGACGAGTGAAATAGTTTGTACAAGGGCTTAGCAGTGATTTAATGTGCACTTACTGGTGGTTGCAGCTTCTGTAATGCCTTTTCTGTCTTTTCCTCCAGAAACGTGGTATCCAGAACTGCACTCCAAAGTACTCCTGGGTACGAAGGCAGAGGTGTGAATGTGGTGGGACTATTCCAGACAAGTGTTTTATAGAGTTCCAAAAAAAAAAAATATGCCACTTTAATAAGCACATCTCTCTAATGACTTAAATTACATTTCTCTTTAATTTAAGCCACAAGGCATTTCTGTCTTTAGCTGTAGATGCATAAGCACACAGACTAGTAGTCATCTGACTCTTAAGCCACATCTCCCTCCAACAGGTTTCTCGGAAGTTAGATGTCTAAAACCTAAGTGTAAAATCTCACATTTATGTAATTTTTCTTCTTAAATCTAGTTCACTTGGATTTCAGATCAGGGGATATGCTATTTCGTTAAAGCATCAGAATTCTGAGATCATGCCTTTCTTATAGGTCTACAAATGAAACATGAAAACAGTTTCCTATGAAGTGTCCAATTCTGGTCTTCACCTTCAGAGTCCCTTAACATGTTGATGAGGGAACACTATAGTGTGGTGGTGACACAAGCTACCTTTGAGGTGTTGTATTACTGCCCTCCCAAAGGAGAACTCTCTGCAAGCACGGAGAGGGACTCAGGAATGAAGTGCCATCATCCCTCTTTCAAACAAAAAGAAAACAAGTCACAGCACTTCCCACTCTTTCTTCGGGGACCCCAGAGAATCATCTCTTCTCTAACGCTGATGATATGATATCAACAGTAAACCTCAGATAAAAACTCACAAAACTAAAGAGGGCTCAACCTGCAAAGAACAACTTTCTCTTTCATAGATTCTGGACCTTAGATTTCTCATCTTTTAGAAAATATGGTCACCTACTTAGACCTGTCTTGATATAATCAGTATCTTAATCATGTCTCAGAAGGCTGGACCCTCAGGCGAGTTCTACTGAAATGAGGAGGCAGCTTGTAAGTAGTGCCAGGGAAGAGGTCATGGGGTCATTGTGTGCATGCTTGTGAAAGGGACTACAGAATCTCACCCCACACCCCTTTTCATGTATATCCATATATTTGCTTCAGGCCACTGGGTAAGGTTTTGTTTTACCAATTATGGAATAACCCTGCCCACCATGAGGCAAAAGAAAGCCTTTACTTTTTTGGTTATTTTGTTATGATGACAAAAAGCTGGCTCTCATATACATGTTGCTATGGGGTTAAGTTTTCTATTGCTCAGGAAGAGAATTCTTTTGTAGTTACATCATGTGTGCTGGGATTCTGGAAATGCCACAAAACTGTCACGCCTCTTCCTCTGATCGACTAGTATAGGTATATCTGGGGCTTACCACATTCCATTGGGTTAAAAACCTGGAGATTATTTAGTTCATAATAGTTTGGGCTTAAGTGCCCCTCATGTACTCATTTACATGGTGAACATTTGGTCCTCAACTTGATGACACTATTTTATGAGGTGGAGGCAACTGTAGAAGGTGGGGCTTCTCTGGAGACGAAAGGTCACCAGGGACATGACTTTGAAAATTATACCTGCACCAAATCAATTAATCCTTCTTCCTCCCTCCCTCTCTCTCTAACCCCCTCCCTTCTTCTTCTTTTGTTCTTTTGAACATGTTGTGTTCAGCTGTGCAAAAGTAATAAACAGAGTTGCACTGTGTATATTATTAATAGCATTTTAGAAATAATTCCTAAGGAGCACACAAGAAAGCTTGCGAAAGAGATGTGAGCTAGCCAATGGATTTTAACTAGTTAGTATCTTACTTCACACATTGATTGAGCCTCTTAGGGGATGAGTTAGTTGTCTATCTACACATGCTTTTCTTCTCTTTTCATTAATTTAATTTAATTCCATTTATATGTAACCTGAGAGTAGCATTCCCCTGCAGTATGCCGACTCCATTTGTAAACTGAATTGGAGTCATCATCCTGCTTTAATGGCTGTGAAGGACTGAGAAATTAATAGCTCTCTCTTGAATTAGTAAATTATATTTTTCCAAAGAGAGAAAAGTGCCTCGTAAAAATAAGTGACTAGAGTCACTTTTATTTTATAACAAGTCTTTTTATGCCATAGTCTTAAGCCCCCCTTTTACAATAACATCTTACATTTATATAGTGCTTTATACTTTTTGAAGCACTTGCATGCACATTAGCCTGTTTTATCTCCACAACAACCTTCACATGTAAGTAGGGAAGACATAAGAGGGAGCCTGTGCTGCTGGGTGAGGAATCATGATAGGAGATGGCTGTATAAGTGAGTTGCGCATCAGACTCAGATTCCTGTTCGCTGGTCCCTGGATGTTTTATGAGGTTCTTCTATGCCAGGGACGGGAAGTTACAGAAAACACTGAAGGATACCTGTTTCTTCTATTTATTCTTTTTTTCAGAGAACTTATTCTTTGTCCCTTCCAGAAACATGATCTAGTAAAGTCCAAGATCCCCCAAGTATATGAGTGTTCAGTCTACCCAGGAATCTCCTCTATTTTTTTTCCATCTCAAAAATATATTTCATCATAATGTATAACCAATGTTCTGAAGGTCCTTGGGAGTTTGCACACTGGTCCTGCATCCTGCATCCTGCTTCTACACTTCTCTCAGCTCTTCCATCCTAGATCAGTCATGTGTCTATGCAGAGTTCAAGCTGAGAAGACATTCAGAAGAAAAATGGGATGTAATTATCTGCCACCGTCAAGGTGACAATCTAAACAGGTGAGAGCAAACAGATGTTCTCCCTCCTATTGGATTAAAATTCAATTCTCCTTGAGCACCATCTCCATATAAAAAGAGTTCCTTATAAAGATGTGCAGTTGATCATCTAATAATGTAATAATGACAATAATAATAAATAAATTTCCAAATGCAGTCTATTCATAATTATAAAATAACAAGTAAAATCAAATAATCAAAAGTATGCTTACATTGACTGAAGAAAATAATGTATAGTCCCAATTTTAAGAATTTATATGTGTATATGTACATGTATATACATACAAATACACACACACGCACACACACACACACACACACACACACTATATATATATATAGTGGTTTTGACACCATGTTACTGCATAGGCCATGCAGGCCTAGAATTTGTGATCTTCTTGCATTAGCATCATGCATCATATTTATGATTTCATATTTATGTGCCACAACACACAGATAATAAGTTTAAGGTTGTCCAACTTTACTTTGAATAAGAAATCTACTTCCAAACTAAATTTTAAAGTTGCACATTGTAAATAACATTGCACGTTTATAAGAAGAAAGTAAAATGGATCTACCCTGGCTTTTAAAAACAATCTGCAACCTCCCATTTTTGCTCTCTGGTGCTTTTATGTGCCATCTGTTGAATGTTAATACTTTCATATCCATATACCTCCAGCGGTGGGCCTTGTCTACAGAGTTCACAGGCTCTCACATGCACACAAATAAATTACATATGATGTCTGCTGCCTACAGTCACAGAAACACATATTAGGTTTTCTCCAAACCTATGTCTATGTGTTGTGTAGCTATTCCCTCCATATTGAAACATTCACTCCTAGAGGGAGGAGAGAGGCTCATATGACTGAGAAAGTTGAGAGATTCAGTAAGCTCAGAAAGTTACCAGATTTTCTCAAGTTTCATCCCTGGGCTGATACAAGCTGTGAACAATTTCTGGGGAAAGGACTCTTTTCGGTGGAGCTGTCCGCAAGATGGGTAGTGAATTTTAGGACACAACTTTCATGCATTATTATTATTAATACTGAAGACGGCTTTTTGGGAATGCAGCTGACTTTGAGTCATGCATGTTCTTATCAGTAATTCCTGGCCCATGCTCCCGTAAGCAACATAAACTGATTAGTTCACCATGCTATACTAGGGTAGAAGATTTTTTTTGAAATTTTGTTGGGATCCTATCTGAGATGAGTAGACATCAATCAGCTCATGTCTCCCTGACAAAAGTCATATACTGTCGAAGATGTCTTTAGAATTGGTTAAGTTAAAAAATAATTATTACTATACAGCCTGTTTGCTCTCTGAGCTCAAGCAAAGGTTGCTTTAACACCTGATAATATGATAACAGCAACAGATAACTGTGGAGTTCAGTGTGACTACAAACAGGAAGACAATTGCTTCCTCTCGAATTATTAGGAGGACTGTTTCCAGATATTTGATCACAGTCTGAAACCCAAGATTGTGTCATTTACTGGAAAAACCTGTTTCTAGTTGTGGTGTGGCTCAGCCTTAGCACACACTTTTAATCCAAGAGCTTTCTGTTTATTGTAAAGAGGATTAAATAAAGTCAATCATAGGTCAAGAGAGAGAGAGAGCAACCACATGTCAAGGAGTGAACACAGGGAAAAGCCACAGAGAGTAAGAGGTTGCGAGGAGGATGAACAGAGAGACACACAGGAAGCAGAAGGATGGGACATTCAGTTTGAAGGTTTTTTGAGACAATGTGGAGAAGGAGACCTTTTCTTTTTGGTAGGTTGGCTGAGGAGGAAGGTCAGCTGGGTGCTTTCTCTGCCTCTCTGAGCTAGCAGACTTTCAATCTAGCATCTGAGGTTACCAGGTCCATTTTTGGTAAAATTGAACATTTGAGATTTTGTTAAAAACCAACAGAAGACATTGCAAAGGGTAGAGTACTTTGTTGGGTTTTGAATTGAGTAGAATACTGCCAGGAATTCTGGGAGCAGGCAGTCTAGTGAGACATATCAGAGAGAACTGAGCCAAGTGAGAGATGCCACATCCCAGAGAGAAAAAAAAATGGAGGAGACTGAGCAAGAGAAGGGAGGACATGACTCTTCTGGGGGACAATTTACAGTCCTTCATAAAGAAAAGTCTAGAGGATTCTGTGGCACACATTCCTTGAAGCCTCCCGTGCAATAACTATAAAGAACTCTAATGTTCAGGTAAAAATAGCAAAGCATTGCCCATGTTATCAAAGCCCTTACTGGTACAAGGAATACAAACTCAAACTGCCTTAAGTCTGATGACTTTTCTCAATACACACATGTGAACACACATGTAGAGAAAATTTTTTATTCCTTTGGGGAACCTGATGGATCTCCCCTCTGTCTTTCTCTCTTTCTTCCTCCTCCCTTCCCTCTCTTCTCTCTTCTCTCTCTCCCTCTCCCTCCTCACCATTCTCTCTTCCATCTCCCTCTCCCCATCTCTCTATCTCTCCGCCTTGTCCTCTCCTGCAGATTGTCCTGGGCAGATGCTGTTGCTCAGAGCTCCTCATTCCGACTCTGCATTTCTTCTCAGTCTGACTTCTGTATCATCTAATTGTGTGATGATTCATAAAAACTGCAGCAAGAATAAACAGCTGACCACCATAGGTTAGGATGGATGGAGGAGGTGTCAGTGTATACAGTGACTGCTGATGCTCTCCTCTGCTGCTGGAAGGAATGGGGAAGATCCTTGGGGTCTTGTAGAAGGGCACAGTTGAATCTAGATAGCCCACGTTATCACAGACCATCATCCTCATTTCATTATCCTAAGACCATAGAATCACAGAGATTGGATCACCAGAATCATGCAGATGTATGCTGGGAGTATATATTGGCAATCTGACTTGAACACATGCTTTTGGCCATTAAACTATTCTAGTTACGTTTTCTAATATTACATAAGTAAGGCATTTAAAAATATTTTATATCTAATACGGATTTCTAGTCGGGACAGATTTTGTTATCTTTGCAACAGGAAAGACTGAAGGCAAAGATGGCCTCAAATTCACATCATAACTGAGGTTGATCCTGACTTTCTGAGTCTTCTGACTCTGTCTCCTGAACACTAGGATCCAGGTATGCATGGGCAGACCCACTTTGCTGCTGGTTTTCAATGCTGAAGCTTCATGCATGTTGGAAAACCAGTAGACCATCTGAGCCTACAACAAGAATTACTAATGGGTGTGTGTATGTGTGTAAAACTAGGCACTTCATGTTTGTTTAATTATAAAAGTGTTCTTTGGAATGTAAAGGACATTATACAGTGCAACTGCAACACTCTTTATTTATTTAAAGAGATTTTTCTGACACATGTATCCACACTTCCAGATGGAACTCTCTGTGGAAAAAAAATAGCCTTTAGTAGATTTCTTGTAAACAGCTTGGAGCAAAATCTTTCTGATTTATTTATTCTTTTCCTCTCCAGAAGACCAACTCACTGTGAGAATTCTAGATCATTCTGAAAATATCTAGGCTGGCTTAATAATATTATTTACTTTTATTGCTCCAGCTCAGCAGGTAAAGAAAAATGAAGACAATTGGGTGAATAATGGATGCAGAAATGACTTATTGTTTCCTTCAATGAGAAATAAGCATACTTTATTATGTGACCTTTTCTCAAGTGCCTGTCAAGAGCTCAGAGTAATAAAGCTGTACTTTCAAAGACTGACTGATTAAAAAAGGATATATACATTAAAAAGCTGTATCTCTTTATCACAAGCTAATAGTCTTTGTGTGTGTGTGTGGGAGGGGACACCTATGTCCCTCTACCACCCAATCATTCATGACTTCTCCCTACATGGTGTCCTTCAGGTCCCTAATCTTCAACTAGTTGCATTTTGGGATATACTTCAGTTTAAATGGATGAAAACAAATGTATGTTTTTGTTTTTTTTCTTTATGGGAGGTCATTTTGGATTTCAATCATGTTCCTCTCTGTTGACCTTGAAGGGCGAAACTTCTTTTGATTGATAAGGGTCTGTCCTGTCTGGCTTCAGCCTCTATGCTTTCTATTTAGTTGCTTTAGGTGATGTCTTTTCTTTTTCATATATATCCTAAACTTTCAGCTGATGAGTGCACATTAGGACTACTTTCTTGTATGTCTTACTTAGATGTCCTATGGATGTCATACTAAACCACTTTGTTATAACCAGAAAAGGTCAGTATTGGGCCCTTTAGTATCCAGAATGTTTTAAGATTACTTACACATATGAGATCAGTTTTGTTCTAGAGGCATGCTATTCAACACCCAACTGCTTTGTCAAACCAAGTGTCCTATAGGAACTGGAATGGAAGTCCTTCCTACAAAGAAAGTTCTTTTTGAAAATTGGAAGCACTCTTGAGAAATATATTTAAAATTATTAAACACTAGAAACCATAATCTAAGTTAAACTGGGTAAGGATGCTGTACTGTCAAGCTGGATGGCCTGTGTTTTATCTCTAAGACTTCATCATGGAAGGTGAGAATCAACTGCTGTAAATTTCCCAAATGTGTGCTACCCACCCACAGACATACACAGATAAATTGATGTAACATTGTTAAACAATTATTGCCTAGAAAAAGGGGATTGTTTGACCAAAGGCACATTTGCACACATATACCTACTATACGTACATACATATGTGTATATATATATATATATATATATATATATATACATATATATATATAATAGATACAAATATATAATAGATACTATATATATATTATAAATGTAAGTTATGTGTGTATATAATCTTTCCATTTTTAAATCAGTTAGAAAGGAAGTTAAGACTGACTTTCTTGTCAATACCTGTATAAACTTTTAATTATTCTGGTGAAGCTCTCAGTATCAAATAGAAAAAAAAAAGACTGACTGATCTTTTAATGAGATGTGCTACTCCAGCTGCAGTTCAGTTTGGGTTTCCTGTGTTGACATTGTTCTTTGGATTTGCTCTTTGAAAAGTCTTCTTAGAAACTGAGTTTGTAAAATCTCTACTTCATGTTATCTGTATATCTGTTGTCCTTGTTGAAAACAGCAAGAAGAAAGGCTGGTAGTGGTGGTGCACACCTTTAATCGCAGCACTTGTGAGGCGAGACAGGCAGGTCTTTGTGAATTTAAGACCAGCCTGGTCTACAAAGTGAATTTCTAGGGCACCTAGGACTACTTCGTAATCCCTGTCTTGATAAACACACAAGTAAACAAACATACATACAAAATAGGAACTAAGGAAGAAAAATTATTTCTAATATTATTCTAATATCTCTAATTAAATAACCCAGAAATAAACTGTAAAACCTAGCATTGTATTTATATAATTTTAATATTAACATATCAAATAACATGTTTATATAATTTTTAATATTTGTACTATAATTTATATATTTATATTAATATATATGAAACTCGGATATTTTAATGACAACTGAATTCCTTTTTATTAACTCAGGGAAAAAAAAGCTTTTTATTTTCAAACTCAGTTGAAACATTTGACCTAAATTATTCTTCCAGGATATCCCAACACCAATTAAAAAACATAAAATTGTATATATTCATTTGATTTTATTGAATTGATAAGTGTTGCTTAGGTATGCTTTCCATGCTTCTAGAAGTGGTAACACTGAGGAATTGTGGAGGTGGATGTCCTGTGTGCATGTCTCTATGTGTGTATGTGAGACAGACAGAAAGGAAGAGAGACAGAAAGAGAGAATATGTGAGGGGAAGATGTCCCCCTTGGTGTCTTCTGTTAACATGCAGACGACTTACTTGGCCTGGGATGATGAGGGAGTCACGTCAAACACAACCTAAGAATAAAAAAAATCAGCAAATTTGCTGTTGCAACTGAGGTACACAGAAGCCCTTCTATTCCCCAGCATGAATTCATGGAGTGGATGGTTTCGCTGGCACATTTTAAGATTTTAGTGTATAGGATGGTGCCTTAACAAGGGTTTTCTTGCTGGGAGGAGACACTATGAGAGGCAACTCTACAAGAGGACAACATTTAATCAGGACTGGCTTACAGTTTCAGAGGTTTAGTCCATTATCATCATGGCGGGAAGAACGGCAGCGTGCAGGCAGACATGGTGCTGGAGAAGGGGCTGAGAGTTCTACATCCAGATCTGTAGGCAGCAGAAAGAGAGAGACACTGGGCCTAGCTTGACTGTTTAAAAACCTCAAGACCCACACACCATGACACACTTTTTCCAACAAGGACACCTCTTATAATAATGCTGCTCCCCATGGGCCTATGGGGCCATTTTCATTCAAACCACCACATATGGCAAAGGTTCAAAGATGATGAATTTGTTTTTGAAGTCTTCTAAAAGGCGGCCATCACTTAGCCTATCAAACTGAGCACTTTCCACAGTGATAATTAAAGAAATAAAAATAAGAATTAGTGTAAAAATTTAATAATGCTTAGTGATCTCTACAGTATACAGTATAGACGTTTTCTTCCTTAGTCTTTTATTTGCTGTGTTTTAAGATATACATGCATAGAGACATCACTTCTCAGTCCATTCTGATACCACATAAACACTGCTAAGGTTAGCCTTCCAATTTTTTTCTCGTCTTCTCTTTATTCATTCTTTAAAATCTAAATGTTGGGGGAAAGTGATGTATAGTTGTATTGAAACTATCATAGAGCACATCTTATGTTTCAGATAAGGAAGTGAGAAGGTAGAAGCATCAATTCAGTAGGTACACAGAAGCCCTTCTATTATATCCTATATCATCACAAAAGCAATGTGTCCTGTGCCTTTAATATGTAAATCTATTGAAATCCAGCCCTGGACGAGCCCAGGGGTTCCCTGTTTATTACTTTATGACATTTCCACACTGAAGGTGCAGGAGGGGCTCACAGTAATTTGCTTGATGTTTGACTAGAGAGGTTCCCCATCCAGATTCCCGCCCACATTGGGCCCATTTCATTTTAGAGTTGTTGTCAGTCATTTGAGAGTGATATGCCCCGTGCCTGGGAAGAATAAACACATCACATATTAGGTAAAGCTGTGATGGATGGGGGTTTGCCGAGTGCCAACACTTCTTTCAGAGAATGGGGAAAAATCCGAACGTGGGAATGAGATGACAGGAGAAAAGGGGACTGAGCAGAAAAGTCCAACTAGGCTTTCCTGGTGGTCTCCAGCTCCAAATTAACTGCAGCGTGGGTGGGTGTGGGGCGAGAGGACAAGGGGACGAGAAGACGGCAAGACTTGTATATTGCTTTATTTTTGCTTTGGTGTGTTTTGTTTGTACTGACTGTTCTGAAGAGAGGGATGAGGCTGGAGCACACATTATTTGTTTCTCTTCCTGTTACTAAACGCGGAAACAAAGCACAGCTGTTAAGAACCAGTCATCTCGAGTTGCTCCGGAGCCTTTTAATTCCACTCATTTCAACCGCTGGTCAGAAAATGACCCAGAGTCAGCGTTTAAACGGACGATTTTTGCCTTTTTTTTAAAAAAAATTTATTTATTTATTTATTTTGTGCTCGCAAATGCTCCATGTTCCATTTGGAACTCAATTTCTAACAGTGAATCTGCATTTGATTTGGGGAGCAGGGAATAATGCTTTCCTTCAAATCATATAAAGCACTCGCTCTCCCTCCCCTCAGCCAAAAGCTCCCGAACGAACTGGTAACGGGCAGCCCTGGCTTCAAGGTATGAAGTCAAGGCGGTCAGCATTATTGAGAGAAATGTTTCAAGGATTCAGAGAAAGGAAGTTTGCGCCAGAGGAATGTGTTTTCTTTCCCCACGTGGTCCCCATCAGCCAGCTCCTGCTTATCTCTGCTGAATTGTAGAGTGCTTGTGTTTTCATAATTCAAACCCAGGCATTTCTACTCAGGGTGCAGCTGGTTCTCAGGCCAGTTTCCATGAGTTTTCGTGATTCTCCTTGAAGACTATTTCATACTGCTTTAAGATGTTCCGGGTTCCCAGACTGAAAGTAACTATTGATAGCTCTCTATATGAACTCGTGAGCTGGACAACATGGTCAGATTCCCCACCCCGATCTTTTAGCTACTTTGCATTCGTGGAATTGGACCCAGTACACCCAAGAATCATTTCCTCTCTCATTCTTCCACTGGGCTAAGGACACACTTTGTCTGATCTTCTCTCCAGTGAGCGAACTGTAGAATATCCTGCAGGTAATAGGAAGGGTCTGTTCAGAAAATTCCACATTGTGTATTTCCTCTGCTTGAGGCCTGCCTTTGAGGTCTGAGAAGGAAGTCAGTGTCTCCTGAAGGGAGGTCCTTTCCCTGTCTGAAACATCTAACAACTCATTTTGATCTGGTTAGAAAGTGCAGGGAGGCAGAAGAAAGTTTAAGTTGAATTTAATGGTGTCAATGATCTTACACTGTGTAAGAAATCGAGATATGTGTACGTACACACAGCTCAAGCTCTGGATGTGGATGTCTGCATTTGAAGGATCTTCACTTAACAGGGAGACATGCTGATGAGGACTTTAACTGTTACAGTAAAAGAGGCAGCCCGTTTCTAGTCTGGAAAGGTGGAGGGCAATGAGACAGTGGAGACTCCACATTTACACAAAAGGCTTTTTTTTTTTTTTTCCATTTTTTCTTATCAATGCTCCAGGACAACAGCCTTCTGGAAAACCTTTACTTACCATTCTCAATAATTAAAGGGCACCCTTAACTTTTTCTCTGAATTTCCTCACATTGGTTAAATAATCCTGATCCTCATGCCTTAAAAGACACAATTTATATTTAGTGTTCCAAGTATTCCTGATGAGAGTTTAGTATTCATTTACTGCTTAGATTATGACAATCATCTTGAAAGGACTTCCCCTGTACTTTGTGGTCCAAAATTCACATCTACTTAGTCATTTAGTTTTGGAAAGTTAGGGGAAAAAATGAAATGAAGATGTCCATGAATCCTTGGTCCTCATACTGACCTGTTCTTATCGACACTGCCAATAAGGTTTTATCAGCTGGGGCGCGAGGTGGGTCTATCTTATTAGTGTGGAAACTAATGAAAGATCATCCTGACAATGATAATTAATTGCGGTTGTTGACAAGGACGCAGTTCTGGGCGCTCCCTCTCTGATGCTCTTTCTTGGTCTTTCAGCTCTCTTCTCTCAATTAGCCATATGAAAAGCGGGCCCCCTCCCTGTGGAGAAAGAAGCTTTTAGATTAATCATATTATCTTAAGGTTCCAAATCTCTGTGCTTGCCTGACCTTTCTTCCGTTAGAATCCATTATCTTAAACTATCACAATAATCCTGGCTTTAGGGAGGGAGAAAGGGAAGAGGAATCAAACCTAATAGATGGCAAATAAGATTAATCTATGATCTAAGTGCCGATTACACTTGGCCCTGCCCTTGAACACCCAGGTGTAACCTTGAAATTCACATCCACTAAGGCTAGGCAATTGGATTGAGTGTCCCTCAAGGCCTTCAGGGCAGCTGGCCAAACCTTACCCATTAGTCCCCAGTGCAATCCCAAGCCTGGCTCAATGTCCAACTCTTTTTTCCCCCCTCCCTTGTGGAATTTGGCAGCTGTGCCTTTTCATGTTTGTTTTGGGATAGCTCACATTTTTTAGATAAAATACTTATTTTGGGTTCTTGATTTCCTTGTTTGTCAGAAGCACCCGGCTAGGGAGGGGTAGAGAGACTGGACTTTTACCTGGACCTCACAAGAGGAAAATAAATGATCCAGCTCCTCAAAATCTGATAGCTCTACCCAAATAAATTCTAGCCTTTGCTTCTTTCAAAACATTGACATACTGATCTCTAAAGCTACATATGTTTTAGAACAACCAAGAAGAGGGGGAAAAATCTTCCTTGCGACTTTTGTCTTCTGAACTTTGAACTGATTATTTTTCTTCCACATACCCTGGGGTCTTGGAAAGGACAGTCCTTGGGCAAGATGGAACAGGACATAAGGACGACGGAGCGACTGGGGATGTGAAATAGATGTGGGTAGAAAAATCAGTTTTGCTCAGAGCAGCTTTTCCTCCACAGCACACCAGCACCATGAGCAGGAAAAGAGCTGTGTTGAAGACACCCTCCCAGTTAGAATGTCTGAAGTTGGAAATGGTGATGATCTGTCATCATAAAGCTTATGCAAGACTGAACAAACTTTAATATGAAGTAAAAGTGAGATGGGACATTAGGCCTTCAAGAGGAAAAGCCAGTGGACTCTAAAAGTACAGAGGGTAAAATCTGATTCCCAGAAGATATGGCCATTTCTCTGAACAACAACCACAACAACAACAACACCCCAGGAATAGGAGTTAGGAAAATGCCTCTTAAATAGTTCTCGGCCTGTTGAGCTGACCTCGGGAGTATGCCCTGGTGGATCCTCCAGCACACTTCAGAAGCAGAACAGCTTTGGGGTTAGGGTGTAGTTCAACAAGAGAGTGTCACTCTGCGTTCAGTTCCCATCCCATCATACCATTACCAAATAAAAACAACAAAGAAAAACAGGGTGAATTTAGCAGTATTTATTACTAATACACTTTGTGGAGTGGGGTTGTGGTACTGGAGTTTGACCCTGGAGCACCATGCACCTAATGTAAGTACTCTATCACTGTACAGGCAGTAGGTTTTGGGCTTTTTCTCTTTCTTTTTCTTTCTTTTTTCTTTTTTTTTCTGTTTTGTCTTGGAGACAAGGTCTCTCTAGGTAGTCCAGGTTATTCTCAAACTAGAAGCAATCCTCCTGCCTCAGCTTCCCAAGTGCTGGGATTACCAGGTTCATTTGTTAATTTTTCCTGCCTTCCTTCCTTCCTTCCTTCCTTCCTTCCTTCCTTCCTTCCTTCCTTCCTCCCTCCCTCCCTCCCTCCCTCCCCCCTCTCTCTCTTCCTCCCTTCCTTTCTTTTTCTTTCTTTCTAGTATTTCAAGACTAGGTTTCTCTCTGTAACCCTGGATGTCCTGGCTCTGTAGGCCAGAATGTCCTTGAACTTAAGATCTGCCTACTTTTGTTTCCCTAGTGCTGGATTAAAGGTGCGTGCTGCCACAGCGGACTAACTTGTACTCACTCATAGCTCATGAGCCCCATAGAATAAGGACTGAAGCTTCTCTGTCTGTGGCTCCTGTGGAGTTCTCGTATCCTTCTGACTGTGAAGCTTGGTTTCCAAACACTCTTTCCCTTGTGCCTTTTAAGAGTACATTAGTTCAATAGAACATCACCTTCCTCCTAAATGGGCAGAATAAAGCAGGGTTACCGATGAACTATTCCAGAGACCACATTTGGAAAACTGAAGTTTGAATCTTATGTCTATACAGGACAAGGCTGGTCCAAACTCCTGTCTAGATGGTGACTGAACAACCTTGAGACCATGGCTTAACACCTCTGACTTCTCATTGTCCAAATCTATAAAGGACAGGGAAGAAGACGTTAGCCTGTACAAGGCCGAGTGTTGCATAGTCAGCCCCACTCCCACCCCCAAATTGGTGACTGACTGGCTGACTGTGTTTAACTTGACTCTGCTGTTCACTCCTTGTATGACATTGGGTAAAGTTTTTTAATGACATATGTATTTGTCCTCTTTATTTGTCCTCTTTTTCTAGTGAGAAGATTATGAGTTCTTACCTTGTAGAGTTCTGTGACATTTAAACACATTAAGAATGATCAAACTTTGAGAACATATGTTTCATACAACTATCATTTTCCCCTTCATTATTTACAATTTTCAATCACACACACACACACACACACAATTTCTCTCTCTCTCTCTCTCTCTCTCTCTCTCTCTCTCTCTCTCTCTCTCTCTCTCTCTCTCTCTCTCTTTCTCTCTCTCTTACCCAACCCCCCTGTGATAGTGAGAGCTCTGGCAAACAACACTAGTGGTTTTTTTAAAGTTTTTTTTTAGTTTTTTTTTTTTTTTTTTTTTTTGGCAGGGGTCACAGCTGAAAAAACATTAAGGAAAGGAAGGACCCTGTAAGCAGCGCTGGTGAAATACAAAGGCTCTTCCCTTTCCTTTGTTTTGTGTGGTAGGACAGTGGCATTTTGACAAAATGTCCGAGCCCTCTTCAGCTGTCCAGGGAGGGTTAACTCTCACCTCAGCAGGAGTCTCATGCCATTAAGTCAGGGAGAGTAATGAAATTTCATTTAATTTGTCAGGAAGAAAGTGCTAATGTTAAAAGGCATTTAATAAAAAGGGAAGAGATTCTTTGAAAGGGAGCCCTTAAGTAATTGCTTCAAGTATCTTAGGCCTGCTCACCAGAATATTTACATTAGTGTCTTACAGCGCTTGCGTGTAATTAAATTAGTGCCACATTTACATTCTCTGCCTTTTTTTTTCTTTTAAAGAAGTGTGATTTTATTAATAATCCACCCTTTTTAAGAAGAAAGAGAAAATGACTTGATCTAATCAAATCAGATGTTGGTGCTTGGTTGAAATGTTCTTGCTGAATCACTGAGTTAAAGTTATGTGGGTGTGTGTGTATGTATGTGTGTATATATGAGTGTTTGCTTGTGTGTGTATTATGTGTGTATGCATCTATGTGTATTTGTATGTGTACATATTTGTGTGTGTGCATATATATTGTTTGTATATATTGTGTGCAACTGTGTACGCATGTGTGTGTTTGTGTGTATATGCATGTATATGTGTTTGTGTGTATGTTTGTATGTTTGCTTGTGTGTGTGTTTCTGTGTGTGTGTGTGTTTCTGTGTATGTGTGTGTATGTGTGTTTCTGTGTATGTGTGTGTGTATGTGTGTGTGTGTGTTTCTGTGTGTGTGTGTGTTACAAAGGAGACCTGTTTCCAGGACTGAGAAGAGATGTGACTTCCTCCTTTCTACTTGGAAAAATGCCATTGTTTATGTACTCTGATCTACCAGGGAGAGCCAGGTCTCTAACCAATCGTCAGCAGCCCTCAGCCAATACTCCTGCCCAGCCCAGATTCTCCTTTCCAAATGCCTGACATGTGTTCAGACATATAAGTGATGGGCAATGACATGGGAGGCAGGTTCATCCTTCATTTCTTTTAGTGCATGGGCAAGCTCACTGTGTCATCAGCACTTGAAAGAAGTGATAACTGATGTGCCCAAAGTAGGGAGAAAGAGGGACCAAGACAGGACGCTTTGAGCTTTGACAAGGAGCTCACACTTGAGCAAAGGATCCTGAAGCAGTTCATTAGAAGTAACCTGCTGCTGTTTTCCAAGCTGACATATTTAAGTTTCTCATGAATGGCTCGGAGCACTGATGTACACTTATTTTGATGGAGCTTTTCTTCCAAAGTGATGAACTGCAGCACTGGAAAAGAAACAGGTTTCTGAGTTCTGCTCTTCAAAGGAGTAGGTCCTCAGTAGTGTAAAACTTCTTCACCTCTGCCCTTTTGAGCGTATTTTTCCTCTGCCTAATGCTGTGATGTCCAGTACATTGGCCACTATGGTTATTTTGCAATGAAAAGGATGAATGAATTAAAATGATACAATGGTAAGTATCATACAACTTTGTGTGTCCTCAGGACACATGAAGCATGGAGGCTCTGAGACCCAAGCCACCAACTTTCCTTTACCTTGACTGTACTGCCCTAGTCATGTTAATAATCACTATCATTTCATTCTTATAACTGCATGTATTACTAATGTTTTTTGGAATGAAAAACTTTTCAAACAACTAAATTGTCTATAAATTGGTCTCTATTTATACGTTGCACCTCATGACTGCCAAATCACGAAAGCCATTAATGAATCAATAACACTGTGGTCATGCTCAGACACTATTATTATTACTCTTGTTGTTGGTTCAGGTTGCCTGTTAATCTTGGGAAGAAAAGATCAAGACAGATTTCTTTCATTCAAAATTCAGATTTAGGAGCATTCTCATGACCAAAGTTAGGCTTGTGTTTTTCTGCATTAGTAAATACTGTGGCAAACAGGACAGCAGAGGGATAATTGAATCCTTGGGGGGGGGTAATGGGGGTTACTTGCTGTCTTCTTAGAACACCAGGCCATCACATGGGAATCGTTCATTCTCCCAGAGTTCACAGCTCCCTCTAACTCTGAGGACCTCATTCCAGGCAAGTGAGAGTCTACATATTTTGAAAACAAAAATGTCAAAGGGATTATTGGCCTCATCTCGAGCAAGGGAGAACTGAGTCATAGGCCTTGAAATAACGTCCCAGTCATATACTTGGTGAGTAACAGCTAAGACTTGAATGAGCACAACCCAGTCCAGGGCCTTTTAACTACTACACTGTTTCTCCACCTGAAGGACCAAACACACGTGAATTTTAGAACGACTCTGTTAAAGTGGCAGGGAATTTAGGAAATTATTTTTCATATTTTAATTTAAGGATGCCATCTATTTAGAAGATAATACTCTGGTTGTCAACAAACTTGAAGGACAAAAATGGGAAGCATGTCCAAATAGAAAAATACAAGAAAGTAAATCTGGTAAAGTAAAGGTTTTATTTTTTAATTTTATTCAATAATTTGCCTAAGTAGATAAAGAAAAATAGCAGGGAACAATTGTTTAATACATTTCATTCCTCTTTGTAATACAATATAAATTTTCTTCAGTGGGAGCTGGTAGAATCATTTAATGATTTAGAAACTTTTTAATTTTCACTTGCTGTGAACTTGAAACAAGACCGTATGTTGGTCCATATAAAACTAAATTCACTTTTTCTTCTCATAAACCCAAAGGGGAAAAAAAAGTCAAAGAAAACAACGTAGCTTAAAAAAAAGTATCGATGATGTCCTATTAGCAAGACCTTCAATCAAAATCCAGATGTAATTTTTCTTCCAATCATAACGTGTCGCTAATGGCATTTTACAAATAAATGGATTGTACTGTTTCTCGAGAGCTATTTATACAGCATGTTCATTCTAGCAGTTGCTCACATGAGTTACTTAGCAGAATCGACCGGACCAGACCCAGGCTGTTATGATCTGTTCTTCAGAGAAGAAAACCAGAAGCTACTGAACAAGTACCTCAACAATTCAAGACAGAAAAAACAAGTACTCCTGCTTTTAAAGACCCTGAAGTAGCTGAAAAAGGCTGCGATGGTGGGTGTTTTGATGCTGAAGATCATTTCAAGGCAGGAGAAGGAAAGAACAGCAGAGTACTTAGCTTTCTAAAGGATACTTCTGGAACAGCTCGAAGCATGCCGCAGAAGGGCGGAAAACAGCTAAGGCTTTTAAAATGCAATTAAAATGACTTCTCACATTATTTAGAGTCAAACTCCCCTCAAAAGAAAACACAAAATGACCCAAAAAATCATGTTTGCAGCATTTAAAAAAATAGATATTGAAATGGGGAGGGAAGGAATTGAGAAGAAATGATTTGTAAGGATGTGGTTAAAACTGTTTATATGCCGGGTTCTATTTGTTTTACAGCGAGTGGTGCAGGACAGCAGGGAAGGTTATCTTTGACAAGGTTTTAGCTATTATTTTCTTCCACCGAAATGGTATTTCTTGAGAAAAAAAGGTCTTTGGAACAAAATAACAATAAATCCTGATTTAGATACATAAACCTGCCATTGATATCACATAATATCAGTGTTCTTTCGCACTCGATACAGGCGTTTTAAAGATAAATGGTAAAACTGAACTGGAAATCCATCTGGCCGGCTGCCTGCTCTAATGAATAACCCCACTTTGGCTCCTGCAATGTAAGCAGAAAGTTCTCTCCCGGCCTCTTTCGTCTGTCATGAATCTACAAGACAGCCGACATAATATCTGGGCGACAACGGTGCGCTAACAGTGTGGTGACTTCCATTTTCTTTGCTTTCTATTGATTTTCACTTAATAACTGGCGAAATACTAAACGTCCGTCCTGAGTACCTAATAAATCCTGCCTGAGCTTTTTATTGAGGAGAATTTAATAAAAACAACCATTGCGGCTGAGGGATTTTTCTTCTGGACAGAACACAGGGGTAGGGGACCGTGGGGTTGGGGCAAGAGGAAGCTATTTGACTTTTTTTTTTTTTTTGGTATAGGACTTTGCCCCTTTAGAAAAGATGGCAGCGATGTCAAGGATGCATGTGGCTTTGAACCAGGTTCCCCCGAGAGCAGCTGTAAGGTCTCCTCAGAACGGCAGGCCACTGTGTGTGAAGGGTGCCAAGAGGCTGAAAGGAAGGTTCAGCAAATCCTTGCTCTGGCTTCTGGTATCCTATGATAACTGATTTCAAGTTTTAGCCAAGTCCTTTTCTTTTTTCTTTTTTTTTCTTTTTTTCTTTCTTTTATTTTTTTATTTTATTTTTTATGTTTTATTTTTTTTTTCCTTTATAACACTGGGGCCAAAATCTCTAAGGATATACGCTTCACTGGGAGTTCAAGTTTGGCTACTGGGAGAGGTAGAACAGCTTGCTGATTGCCTGTTCATTCCATAGGGGTCCTCTGTTACCTCACAGAATTGTAAGTTAGGAGGGGACTAGAACCCACTCACCTGCTCTCAGAAGCTGGAGTCTGGAGGGAGGATCAGGAGTTCAAGCTCAAATCTAGCTCTGTGGAGAAAGTGAAAGCAGCCTGGCCTCCATAAGACCCTGTCTCAAACTCAAACAAACAAATATCATAGAAATAAATAGTGAATGTCTGTGAGGCGAGGTAACTGACAGATTGTTTTTTATGGTGATAGTTTGAGTCTTAGGATTTTGGTTTTGGAAGTGTGGATTTTGGACCTCACACGTATTCTTCAGAAAAAAAAAGTCTAGGTCTGTTGTGTGTGTTTCAGGAAACCTTCTGTTTTCTGAAAGCAGTCTGAGCTTCTCAAAGCATTCCTCTGCTGACTCTCTGCACTCCTTACATTTTAATTGAGCCGGAGACTACAGTTAAGTCACTGGGTTTAACCGTAAGTATTCCAGCATTCTCTCTACATGCATGTGTTCCATTCTATTCTCAACAGAATGTCTAAGGAAGAAGCCACATCGTCCAAAATAATAAAGAGTGGCACATTATGCCCTTAAAATCATGGGATGAACGTTTCCATGGTTTTTGGACTCCCATCATCCCAGCAAAGCTATACAAGACTCGTGTAACTCAACACCAGGGCAGCTTTTTCTACAGACTGTGGGGATGGAGGCTGTGTGACTCAATATAGCCTTAATGCCAACGACCTGTATTGAAACTGGAGTCACCTTTATCTGCTAAATGGTATGGTTGCTTGATCTATGAAAACGGGACATGATTGCCAAACTAATGTGTTAAGGTTTCCTCTTACTAAGAATCTATAAGTAAACTAATGGGGCAGGTGTATTCTCATCAAAATTCAAGAACTGAATTCACAGACACTCAAAACCATATTGCTGATTTTCCTCACTAGGGCTCTCAATAATGTAGTTTGACTGATCCAGAGAGGGAGGGAATTAGCTAAGCCCAAGAAACCATTCCCCCTTTCAGGTATAATGTGCAAGTATCTGATTTCTGGTTTTCTGTGCCTCGGTTTCCTAATCCTTAAAATGGAACAGATATCTATGTTTTTGGAAGCATGAAAGGATTTATTGTAGTAAATACTTAAAATACTTCTTGATAGAAAGTCTAGAGTAATAACATTTGTGTCTAGAGGAGACCCTTATGCACCCTGATGGGAAAGAAACCTCACATGCCTAAGAACAGGAAGTAGGAGAGAAGTTTCTACACCTGCCACTCAAGAATGGAAAACTGTTTTAGTAAATAAAGTCTTTCTTCTCCCAAGTGGTCCTGTACATAATCCTGCAATAAATGCTTTTTTTCTTGTGATTTATAAATATGGATAGGATAGCTGAAGTTGGGACTCCTTCAAAGAAGAATGTGATCCCTATTTTGGTAAAATAACCCACACTGCACGCTGAGAGCTCTGCTCTTAGCCTCAGCTTCTCCCTTTGGAGCACTGAGTATTCTGTGTTGAGTTCTTGCTAAACAGGGAATGTGGTCAGGCCTTTAGCACTTCTATTTCTCTTCTTTTTCAAAGGTCTCTCTCTCTCTCTCTCTCTCTCTCTCTCTCTCTCTCTCTCTCTCTCTCTCTCTCTCTCTCTCTCTCTCTCTCTCTCTCTCTCTCTCTCTCTCTCTCTCTCAGCTTTTAGGCTTAGGTTCGCATTAATCCCTCATTAATTCTTTTTTTGAGCACAAGTTTTGGTTTCAGGCTAACACCAGAAAACATTAAACATGCCACATTGCCTGTCCCCAAACTGAGACCTGGGGAAAGATGTTTCCAAGTTGACTCTCAGGTATTGGCCAGAGCCCCTCTAATCGGTTCACATAAAGGTGTATTGCTATTCAGATAATGTCTTCCCTGCTCCACAGAAGGTTGTTGTACTGAGCTGTGATTGTGACAAATGATTTACTATTAGGGACATTCTGTAATTATTGTTCGGTGGGACCGCAGACCGATACATCATTAACATGATAGACGGGCTTTTATATCAGCAAAAATAACTAAATTAATAAAAATGGCTTCATTCCAAACCCTGTCAGAAAGCCAATACTCAGAACAATCAAATAGCAGTGGTACCTGAGAATGTTGTGGTTTATAGCCCAGACAAATCATGTTTTATGCATAAGTAATAAAATATTTGTATTTATAATCTCTATAATATGGGACTATGTATGTTATAAAGCAGTAGGTTTTTATAGATTTTAGTGAAAAACAAATAGATACAAAATTTAAACATTTTGCTCCCACAGGATTTAGACTTAAAATGGATGTCTTTATGCACTTGTGTTACAGTTTGAAATTTGAAATACTAAAATTTGCCAATGACATTTTTTCTCATAAGATCTCTTGAACAGTGAGAAACACTTTAACACAGATCCTATAGACCAGAATATATTTCCCTTTCCTCCTTCCTTCCTTCCTTCCTTCCTTCCTTCCTTCCTTCCTTCCTTTCTTCCTTCCTTCCTTCTTTCTTTCCTGTCTTCTTCCTTCTTTTTTCCCTCCCTCCCTTCTTTCCTTCCTTCCTTCTTTCTCCTATTTTTATCCCCCTTTTTTATCAATATATCCCTAATCATTAAATATTTAGCTTCACAGTTCTTACTTTTCTATCCAGAATAACAGGAAAGAAAGATGCATAATTCTTTTGATATTCTGTTGGAAAAGGTAATGGAAACAAACTATGAGCTATAGGAACTCGTGCAAAAACTCTTTAAAGCATATATAAGTACGACTCACAGTTATATTGCTAGATTCTCCCACTTTACCCCGACAATAAATTTCAATGAGGAGTGACCATTAAAATAATGGAAAATCAAGGCTTAGATTCAAGAGATCAAGAACAGGATCAAACAGAGTTTAAGTGGTCTTTGATCATTTCTTCCTTCTTCCTTTTAAATATTTCAATGTATTTGAGACGAATCTTTATTTATCAAAAGTCTTGAGGTGAGATGCTATTTGCCTTTTAAAACCCTTCGTATTTTGGAGCTGACATATGCACATGTCCATATGTGAGCCACCATGCCCATCACCAGTGGGGTTGATTAGGACTCAGTTGTCTCTCATTAAGCACCATTGATCACTGCTGCAAAGAGAGGAAATACAGAGTGTACTTGTGCAAGCTGCTTCTGATCCCATTTTGCTACAAATGAGTTCAAGTTGGGTGATACTGGTGTTCAGATATACCTAACCACAGCCTGGTTCCTGCAGACTCTTAAACTAAGAATGTGCAGAACTGGGTGTGGCAATTGAAATGGTCCAATTCAACCGTGCACATCCAATTAACTTAAAAACAGCCTAACTTCATTTTTTGTGTGGTCCTATTTTGGATTTGAGAAATAACAAAACTTTTCAGAGCACTTTTACTTTTAATAGCACAGTTAAGATGAATGGACAGTTTTATCTCCTGCCCCTTTGCAACATCTGGTCCTATCATTAACATCCAACTTCTAAGGGGCACATTTATGACCTACATTGGCAGGTGGTGTGTGGCCAGAGCACACAGTTTCCTGCATGCTCTGTCCTGGTGTTGTATGTTCTGTTGGTGCTCCATATTTTTTATATTTACCCTTCGCCACACTTCAACAGGCCCCTTTGACTTTTAACACTATATTTAAAGATTGAAATTTACATTTTAGTAGATGCTCAGTAAAATGAGCTTTCTTGCAGAAGCTGTTACTTTTGTAACACTCTAGAACTTTAAGAATTGTGCTTTTGTTGCTTCTTAATTCTACAGAAATTTGAGTGACCTAATGCTTCACTCTGTGATAAAGCCCAGTCACTGCAGAAATTGTTTAGAAAGGTGCTGCTGGCTTTGTGGGATCGGTATAAATGTGGTTTCTAATTGTCTGCTTGTTGGATGTTTTATTTAGGATGCTGTTTTAAAAGCAAGACCTCTCCCTAAAGTTATTTCAAAGAATGATGCTGTAACAACTCAGCCTTTCCAATGCTCCCTGCAAGCAGGAAATCTCTTGCCAGTGCAGCTTGTGGTTGGGAAATTGTATGCAGTATAGCTTAAAGAGACAGGGAAAATACAAGAAAATTTGCAAATTCTGAAACTCAAGGGAAGCCAAAGAGCCATCTCATGAAGTGTCCTACATGGTGACAGAGGCATGTAGCCAGAGTCAACCTTCCTAGAGTAGACAGAGAGACCCCCCACAATTGATTTTATGGCAAAAGCTTGATTGAGATCTATTTTAAACCTCATCATCTCGGCTTTGGACTTCTCTTCAAGGAAGACAAATGCCCTTGAAAAGGAGTCTTAAAAGTATGATTCACAGACTCAGGAAGAATTACAGGATGCAGACAGCCTAGCGAAGTGCCTCCCCCCAAAGACTTCATATTTCCTTCCTCTTAATCTGAGAGAGCCATTAAAAAGTTAGCCTGTGCCCTGGGGGCTCCTCCCCAGGATTCTCCTCAAAGGAAATGCTCACACTGAAAAGGTAATTTACCTAGACAGGCTTTAAGAAGCAAGACTCCTTTTCAGAGACTGGCAGTGCCTTCATTCAGGCTTGGGTCTCTTTTAGGGACTCTTCCTAAAGTTTAGTCACAAAGGAAGAGTCAAAATAAGCCCGTATCACAGACACACACACACACATAACATCCCTGCACCTGCTATCATGTGTATTCAACTCCCAAATTCGATAGCTTCATAGTTAATATATCATCAAGCAATAAACATTCAGTCCTACACACCCTCTGCAAACCAGGCTCCTCTAACCCAAATTTTGCATTCTGTTCAGAGAATGTTTTTAATTATTTGAGCTTCTAGTGGGAAAACGTTTTTTCTGAGGGGTAGAGATGTGGGAGGGGAATGAGATTCCTTGCTCTGGACCTTAGGGAGTGCTGTGGTCATTCAGCTTCACAGGATTTTAGGAAAGCGAACTGGAGAGATGATTCCCTTTTATGGCAAAATAACTTGTATGAATTTGCCTTTCTAAAGTCCATTGGAAACAAGGCATGTGCTTGCAGAATCCTGCAGCTGTGTCTACCAGAACAGCTTGGGGTCCCATCTTTTGATTTCCTCTACTCATCCCTTTCTCCAATTTCCCTCTTCTATTCTGGAATAACATGGCAGTATAGAAAAACAGGAATGAGGATGTTCAACTCTCCTGGTTCCTGTCTGAAAGCTAATTTTAAATGTTCTTTACAGATGACAAGTTGGCAACCACACAGTATTTATTAAGGACGTTCAATTCTCTCAGTCCAGGGTCACAGTGGAATTTTAGGGATGGCCCTGAGAATTCTTAATTTTGTTGCTACAGTTGAATGGGGACATGCCTTTGACCTCTGCAGACCCTTCAAAGGGTTACTTAACAGGTGGTTGTTAGGAGAAAATGGAATAATGTAGAGAAAAAAATCATGATGCTAGAGATGACTCTAGGTTATGTAAAGCTCTGCCTGTCAATACAACCCAGGAGACTGAGCTGGACCACGAGAATGTGAGGTGGCAAACTCATCAGCTCACGGTTTTAGAGGTCTAAAGGATATGGTTCCTAAACACTGGTAGATCACAGGGTTTGATCAGGCAACCATCTTGTTGCTTCAAAGACCTCAGTGCTTTATGACCTTCGACCTGGAAGAACCCAACAGAAGGTCCTTCAAGGGAGCTGTGCACAGTCTGTCATGTGCAGCGTATCTTGTATCTCTAATGTACATAGCAGTTGTAGTATGTGAATGAAAGTCAAATGGTGGAAATGGGGATGATTTTGATTATATCACAATTAAATGATATGCTTCTAGGGCAAAATTAGGAGAAATGACTCAAAGCTTCCCTTTGGTCACCTAACGTGCCGCTATCTGCAGCAAAGCTCCACGGATACAGTAAGGATTCCTCTCATTAGTGCTTGTCCTGTGAAGTAGGAAAAACAGTGAAGAAAAATTCCCCTCCTGTTCTTATTTGCTTTGCACAAAACTCAATCCCCAAGCTTGCATCTGAGACTCACATTTTTTTTCCTCTTGTGCTTCCTTCTGTATGTTTTGGCCGAGTGGGTGGAATTCTCCCTGATAAGAGGACCACCAATCCAGTGTGCACTGTGTGGGGTTGGCCCAGTAGAGTGGGCCCCACTGGACCCCCAGGGAAGAGGGCCAGGAATTCACAGGGGTTGATTACTGCCAGGGTTTAGTAGGGTTTTTTTCCCCTCACACACTCTCTCTTTCTCTCCTGTTTCTAAGCTATGTTCTTCCTTGTAAATCAGTGCCTAGACTTGGGAGGCTTAGCATCTGCCCTAATGGAACCTAGTCTCTGTAAGGAAGCAGCAGTGGAGTTGCCTTACTCAGGGAGTTCACTAAGCCCCTTTCAAGAGAGACTTTAGGCAGCATAGGGAAGGGCCCCCTCCCACACAGCCGTGTGCTCTTACTGGGGGCTTGTGATGGCTTAAATGAACTTCCACGGGTGACACATGGGAACAGGGACCATAAAACTATTTTTACTCATTGAAATCAACACTTCACATCTAGTTTCTCATTTTATGTCAACAACACATCTGTCCCCTGAGAATTCTGTCTTTAAAAAGTACAGAAAATAAAGCCATCAAGATTTTTCCTATTGTGACCTTTCTAAATTTAAAAACATACTGCTTATTGTGTCTACATGTGTGGGGCAGGATAGGCATGTGTGTGTTCAAACACAGGTGTGGAGGTCAGAGGACAAGTTTGCTGAAGTGGCTCTCTCTCTCTCTCTCTCTCTCTCTCTCTCTCTCTCTCTCTCTCTCTCTCTCTCTCTCTCTTTATGTAGATTCAGGGAATCAAACCCAGGTCCCAGACTTGGGTGGTTAATGCCTTTCTTCACTGGTCCAGCTGTATTTCAACCCAATTTTTATAAGTATTTATTTATAGACCACATACATAGCACTGATACTTTCTCTAACTGTTCTAAGAATTGGTAAACAAATATATTTTATCTTCATGTGATTATTGATATTTTCTTTCCTTCTTTCTTTTCTTTTCTTTTCTTTCTTTCTTTCTTTTTTTTTCTTCTTTTTTTCTTTTTTTTTTTGGTTTTTTGAGACAGGGTTTCTCTGTGTAGCCCTGGCTGTCCTGGAACTCACTCTGTAGGCCAGGCTAGCCTCGAACTCAGAGATCTGCCTGCCTCTGCCTCTCAAGTGCTGGGATTAAAGGCGTGCACCACCACTGCCCGGTTATTGACATTTTCTTAATGGGTTTGCTTATTACTGTGATCACTTTTTGCGTGTATATGTGTATACACTTGCTTTTATATATGTGCACGTACTTACTGATGCTGTTTCTCTAGACTGTAAGAGCGCGCAGCCCTGGGTGTTTTCACGCCTCCACTCCTCTACTTCTGGTATTGAAGATATATTGTACCACTCTGACTTCCTACATGGGTTCTGGGATCTGCACCCAGGCCTTTATGCTTGTATGACACTTTAGCAAATGAACCACTTCCAAAGCCCATGTTACTGTGAGCGACTTTTCCACCACCCCTTTGTATTTATTTGGAGAAGTGACACTTGTCATATGACTGAAGAATTCATTACTTCGTTCTTTGACCTAGGGCTTTCCTCACAGCTAGCTCTGACCAATAGGAAGTAGTAGAAATAACGTCTTAAGAGGCCTTGTAAGTGCCGTGGCTATTTTTAAAAAATGCCTGGACAGCATTTTTTCCTTCAAATAAAAACTAAAGGCCATGTACAGGTGAGTTTCCCCAACCTAGCCAGCATAGTTAAGCTTAGCAATGGCCAACTCAATCCCAGATGACCCACAGAGGACTATGAAAACATAGTTCACTAAAGCTAATAAGGTCTAGAAGAGTTGACTGTGCTATGGAAGCTAACTGAGGCAATGATTACATTCATTCATTCATTCATTCATTCTCAAACATTGGACATTCATCTACTAAGCCCAAATGTGTTGCAGAAGCCTGAGATGAACAGTTCAGACTTCCAAAGCACACAGGTCATTGGAGCAGTAAATAAATGAACATGCAAAGTGTTAAAACCAAAGTGTGACCTGGGTATAATGGCGAATCCTCCATGGGGACGTCACCCCTACGGAAGTGGGGCTAACATTAAATTGTGAACATGGACTTAGGAAGGCAGTAGAATCGGAGGAAAGATACTCACAATAGCATTTCAGGAAGAGAAAGTACACAGCAGTTGTAAACACAAGAGAAAGAACTTTGGAGGGCCTGGCATAGAAAGTGACAGTCACATGCAGAAACCATGCTTTGAACTTTCTGGAAATCCACATGGCACTTCCCATAGTAGAATCCCAGCCTTCCATCTATACTCAGAGCTCAAGACTATGAGGAGGAGGCAGGGTGCCTTTTGACTGTGGTGTTTTCTTCGGCACTTCCTGCTTTGATCTTAGAGCTCAGGGAACCAAAATATTCTTAGAGAAACTACTTACTTCCTGGATATTTTTGGCATCCCATGCATCAGGAAGTTAGTATCACCACCCCCTCGCCCGCCCTGCTTTTTTTTTTTCTCTCAAGAGATTTTCATTTCAATCTTGGATGGGGGATGCAGACACTTCCTATTTAAATACCCAAGGCTTTCAACCATTTGTACTGTACATATTTTCACCATTGTACACAAAGACTTGTAGAGAAAAATGACCAGGAGGCTCTTAAAGGGCCCACAGCCACGTTCTGTTACATGCTAGTGCCAATTATATAAAGCTATCATTAATCAGAGATACCTGGGATGTATATTTGTCCTGAGAAGAAAGCTGTTCTGAGGTAGTAACTGGTTTGCTGTTTCCTCCACTACAGAACTGGAAAGGTATCCTCGGGGGACAAAGAAATGACTCACAAAATGTTCTACTTATTTGAGATAAAAATAAAATTGAGCTTTTAATCTCTGGATCAGGTGCTTAAAACTGGACTCCTTCAATTCTTGACTTTGTATGGGCTCAAACGGGCTTAACTCACACTGTGGCCAAAACTTAAGAAGAGAGACAAACGAAATAATACTGATGTTTTATTTCAAAAGTAATAAAAACACCCTGGAAGGTAACAATGCTAGTTACAATGCTAGTAACAATGACTCTCAGGGTGCTAAGCAGATAGGACATATGTCACCTTTCTCTATGGTACTGAGGTCTGATTCCTGGTAGGAAAAGCAGTGGTGTTAGCATGTAGGTGCATGAAGGGACAACGAGGGGAGTCAGAAGAAGACGCTACGTCTTTAAATTGAATTGAATGTTCTGTGACTTTAAATAAAAGCTCTTCTGTTGTTGGGCAAATAAATTTAAACCACTTAACATGGCAGAGAAGGTCAGGCAAGCTTATTATAGCGATCATAGCGTTACAGCTATTGCCATTGACCGCTGCTCTCTGGAATCACCAATAATCAGAGACCGCAAGCTGTGTTTGCTGAGAAAGGTCATCATTCATTTTTTTCAAAGCATTAATATCTTTTGTTTGTTTGGCTCAACATGAAACAGGAATCGATAGAGGTAATTCACAGAGCAATTAGCCCCTCATCTGTCAAACGGCATCTGGGTGTATTTAACAAAAAGACCTTTGGAAAGGTTTAAAAAGAAGGAAAGTGCCTGTATGATCAACAATTTATATTTTCTACATGACATGTTGTGTATGTATCTGTGAAAAGGGGGGGCCTTGGGAGTAAGAAAATATACATAAAGTGTGCCATAAATCTACACTTCAATGTTATGATGTGCCTGTGTAGGGATAGACCCAGGCCAGCTCAGATTACATTCTCAGGCTGTTCCCATGAAGACAGTAAGGAGTGATAGAGGTCTTTGTATCGTGGACTAACACAGCTGTGATGCTAGGATTTCTCAGATAGGAAGCCCTCTAAGACAAACTTAGGGTGGATGGTGTAAAAAATTGAAGAAGGTCAAGCCTGAAGAACAAAGGGTACCATTTGGGGTCACAGCCCACGATTTCTGTGCAGAGTTCCTCTGAGATGGGTCATGGTGATAAGTTACATCCCTTCAGCTGGCTTAGGAACACTCCACTGCAGTACTGGCTGTTCCTTGCCATCTTTCTTAAAGGAAAGGTGGGAAAAAAAATCAAATTTAACTGTGAGTCCTTTGTATTGGAAAGAATGAATCCTGATCATTGTCTACAAAGTTTCAAATACATAAGCCAGAGAATAGAGGCAATGCATTTCAGAGACACAGACTTCTGAACGTTTTAACACACAGTCTTGTCCACACATTCACATAAACGCTATTACTCTCAGCAGGACCAGATGTATTCTGTTTTTTCTTTTCAATTCCTGTTCGTTCTTTCTCCTCCGTCCCCCACCCCATGACTTTTCTTCCCCACCCTCCTTTCTTTTTTGACTTTGGTTTTCATCCAGATTAAAAGCTCATGGCCAAGAAAGAAAAAGAGAAGTTGCAAAAAAGAAAGTAGTGAAAGCTGTACTGACTTTATGCTTTGATGAAGCACACTTCGGGGCTTGAGTCTAGTTTTAGTTTTAGTGTCTGAGCATTCTGACATCCCCATCTATCCTTTAGGCTGTGCCTGCCTCCTTAGCAATGCTTTGTGCAGAAGTCACAGAATAAAGGTAAGTGAAAAAGCAGGAGACTGTGATAAACTTCAAACTCCCACAACAGAGAAAAAAAGACCACAGTAAAATGTAGGAGCAGGGCTGGCCTTCGCGAGGTGTGCCTTTAACCCCAGCACTTGGGACAGGGAAAGCAGGATAAGTTCTGTGAGCATGGGGATAGTTTATTATACATAGGGAGTTCCAGACCAACCATGGCTACATCCTGAGACCTTGTCTCAGAAAAAAAAAAAATTAAGTAAATAAAATAAAGGACAGAAAAGTGAAAGCTTCGAGTAAATAGTCCTTCAGCATAATAATGACTGTGAGTGGAAGGATTCCGGAGGTTATTTTCACCTCATTCATGACCTTGATTTGCTACATACTTGCAACAAAGACACAAATTTTCATTGGAAACCAT